>NC_047086.1:412503752-413748038 GCF_902459505.1 Geotrypetes seraphini
GACATATGTTAGTTTAGAATAGATAGGTATAGATTAGTTTAGTTTAGGTTAGGTTAGGGCCCTGCTGAAAGAGTCTACCTTGACGTGGTTGCAGGCTTACAAATCTTTTGGTCAAAGAGTGCGGCGACAGAGAAAAGTATGTGTGTATTCGGCCCATGGAAGAAGGGTGGGTCGGGGGGGAAGGGGTGCGTGGGGGGTTGCTCAGTAAGGGGCCCAGAAATTTCTGATTGCGGCCCTGGTGACAGCTCAAGCCCCTGCGACACAGTAAGTGAGCAATGCTACAAGGGGAACAGACCCTAAGCTCCAAAAGGTTTTTGCAGGTTGGTCAACAGGTACCACAGAGGGATTGGCCTGTCAGCTGCAGACCTCAATCTGTTTCTCCTCCAAGCAGGCAGAGCAGGACACTTGACTAGAGAAACAGCACCAAAATTGCTACAAAAAACGCAAAAACATTAAAGAAATAAACAGAAACATAGAAACATGATGGCAGATAAAGGCCAAATGGCCCATCTAGTCTGCCCATCCACAGTAACCATTATCTCTTTCTCTCTCTCTCTCTCTCTGAGAGATCCCAAGTGCCTATCCAAGGTCCTCTTGAATTCAGACACAATCTCTGTTTCCACCACCTGTTCCAAGAGCAGATCAGAAAGACTCCTTCCCACTCGCAAGCAGAAGGAAAACTGAAGGGGGCAGCATAGACTCTAGAGAAGGAGAAGGGATTCAAAAGCTGGAGTGGATTCCTTGTGCATGGCTCATTAACACTGGTATATTTCCCATCTGCCCAGATTGACAAGTCTATTGCACTAGAATAGTGCTTAGCAAAAGGTCTTATGCCTGCTGAAATCTGGTGTAAAGGCTAGTGTGCAAGCAAAGCACAGTTACTTACCATAACAGGTGTTATCCAGGGACAGCAGGCAGATATTCTCACTGATGGGTGACGTCACCGATGGAGCACCAGTACGGACCACTTTAAGAACTTGAAAAGTTCTTGAAACACGCACCGCGCATGCGCGAGTGCCTTCTCACCCGACGTAGGCGCATGGTCCCTCAGTTAAGATAAGCCAGCTAAGAAGCCAACCCGGGGAGGTGGGTGGGTTGTGAGAATATCTGCCTGCTGTCCCTGGATAACACCTGTTATGGTAAGTAACTGTGCTTTATCCCAGGACAAGCAGGAAGCATATTCTCACTGATGGGATAGTGGGAGAGTTGGCTAAAGAAAATACAATTGTAAACATAATGGCCGGAGTGCCCATCCTGACTGGTGAAAAAAAACAGACAAAAGTGAGAAGTGAAGGAATGAACTGAGGATCAGGTGGCAGCTGTACAGAGTTCCTCAGTAATGTAACTATAAGGAAAACAACAAAAGCTGCCAGAACTGGAACTGAGGGACTGGGACACAATATCCCCATGCCAGCCAGTCTGAGTAAAGAAGAACGAGAGGGAGGCAATCAGTCAAGTGAAAATCATTCCCATGAATATAGGATAGCCAAACTGAGATGAATCAAAAGAAAAGGTTGGGATAAAATCACTGCGGCTCCGACCTACAGAACAAGGAGGATAAAAAACCGCCTATAGGACAAAACATATAAAGCCAGGATCCTTGTAGGAAAAAATGAGGTACAGGAAACAACACAGACAGAAGAACTGACTGAGTGAAATGAAAAGAGTACATAAGAAACATAAGAAATGCCTCCGCTGGGTCAGACCTGAGGTCCATCGCGCCCAGCAGTCCGCTCACGTGGCGGCCCACCAGGTCCAGGACCTGTGCAGTAATCCTTTATCTATACCCCTCTATCCCCTTTTCCAGCAGGAAATTGTCCAATCCTTTCTTAAACCCCAGTACCGTTCGCTGCCCTATAACGTCCTCTGGAAGCGCATTCCAGGTGTCCACCACACGTTGGGTAAAGAAGAACTTCCTAGCATTCGTTTTGAATCTGTCCCCTTTCAACTTTTCCGAATGCCCTCTTGTTTTTTTATTTTCTGAAAGTTTGAAGAATCTGTCCCTCTCTACTCTCTCTATGCCCTTCATGATCTTGTAAGTCTCTATCATATCCCCTCTAAGTCTTTTCTTCTCCAGGGAAAAGAGATCCAGTTTCTCCAATCTCTCAGCGTATGAAAGGCTTTCCATCCCCTTAATCAGTCGTGTCGCTCTCCTCTGAACTCTCTCGAGTAACGTCATATCCTTCTTAAGGTATGGTGACCAATACTGGACGCAGTACTCAAGATGCGGACGCACCATTGCCCGGTACAGCGGCAGGATAACTTCTTTCGTTCTTGTTGTAGAAGATACTGTGGACATGAACACAGAATCACCTTGGCTTGATGAAAGACTGATAAGGATGAAGCTGCTAGCAGGGCATGAAACTCACCGATACCCCTGGAAGAGGTGAGAGACACCGGTAACTGCAAGGACAACTGGTGTCACGGGATAGGAGTCAACAAAAGCAGAGAAGACTCAATTGAAAATGTCCCGGAATCAAAAAACTGAACCGGGCAGGACTAGAAGAGACGGTGTCGAGAGAGCTGAGAACCCAAACAACCAGAGCACAATTGAACATGTCGATGTCGATAGGAAAGTGCGACCTCGACCTGGATGTCGATATGGACTGCGACATCGATCAGGGAGGTCGACACCCATTAGAAATGTCGACATCACCCACAGGAACAGTGAAAACATGCTGATGCCAATTGGAGAGCAGCATGAGAATGGGGATGACGGGAATCCCGCAGGTTTCCCCTTCAGGTCACGGGGATCCCATGGGGATGCCTCCTAGGGTCGCAGAGATCTCGTGGGGACGCCCCCTAGGGTTGTGGGGAACCCATGGGGACGCCCCCTAGGGTCGCAGGGATCCTGCGGGGTTCGATACAACTCGAGCCGTGAGGCTTGTCTTCTTTTTCCTACCTGCCCTGCTGCAGCACACATAGCCGACCGGAAGTCTTCCCCGATGTCGGCGCTGATGTCAGAGGAAGGGCTTAAGCAAAGCCGTCCCTCCGACGTCAGCGCTGACATCGGGGAAGACTTCCAGTCGGCTATGTGTGCTGCGGCAGGGCAGGCAGGAAATAGAAGACGAGCCTTGCGGCTTGAGCTCCATTTGGCTGAGAAAGTTGCTAAGGTAATTTACTTGCAGATGAGGGCTGGGAGACAAACGCGGAACACAAAAGGGAGGAGAGAGTGCGTTTTTGGATACAAGGCATGAAACTTGGGAAAGAGGAAGGGAGGAAAAGAGATGCTGAGGTGGAGGTGGGAATGCGTTTTTGGACACAGAAGGCATGAACTTGGGAGAGAAGAAGGGAGGGAAAGAGATGCTGAGGTGGGGGAGGGAATGCGTTTTTGGACACAGAAGGCATGAACTTGGGAGAGAGGAAGGGAGGGAAAGAGATGCTGAGGTGGGGGAGGGAAAGCGTTTTTGGACACAGAAGGCATGAACTTGGGAGAGAGGAAGGGAGGGAAAGAGATGGTTATGTACACAGGGAATGGAAGAAAGGAGAATTTTTGGTCATAGGGAGGGAGTGAGGTACAGATGAGAGGGAGAAATACTGTGGTGGAAAGGGAATAGTGGGACAGATTGAAATGGATACAAGAGGGAGGAATGTTGGACATAGTGGTGAAGGGAATGGAGGGAGAGGTATGGCATGGTGCTGGAGAGGGGTGATAGAAGGAGAAATGTTGGGCATGGGACTGGTGGGCAGGGGTGAAAGATGAGAAAGGGATAAATGCTGGACCATGGTAGGAGGAACCAATGGACAGCAACAGAAGAATTTACAGAAGATGGGAAAGTGGAAAAGAGGAACTGGGAGCAACTTTATGGAAAAATAAGTCTCTAGACAACAAAGGTAAAAAACAGAATTTATTGACTAAAATATGTTAGCTTTGGGAAATGTATATAGCAGATGTCTTTGTATTGTGTTCAAAAGAAAAGGAAATGCATTTCTGTTTTTATTTCTACAGTGTTGAAGTACTTGCTGACTCTTGCTGTGACTGGTGGGGATCCCCAAGCACCGCCAGCAGAGGACCTCCTCTAGAGATGGCCAAAACTCCCCTCCACCAAGCACGCCAGTCGCTGGCAACATCCATGAGCCACTGAGGTACCAGCATCTGTGACTCAGGAATGCTACTGCTGCCTGCCAAGCTTGGCAACTGCAAAGGAAGTCTGCAAAGGAAATCCTCAGCTGACAGCTAGGGGGTTCTCATCAGCTGAGTATTTATATTTTATATTTATATTAGAGGCTCTGGTAGAAACCCATTTACAAAGTATGTATTCTTCCCAATTAATATTTCAAAATTAATAAAGTGTCTTTGCTTATTTGTAAATGGGTCTCTACCAGAGCCTTTAATTCAGTAGCATAATTAAATGAAATAACTATTTCTGAAGTTTATAGGGACGGGCGGGGACGGAGGGGATTCCTCGCGGGGACAGGTGGGGATGGAGGGGATTCTGTGCGGGGACAGGTGGGGACGGAGGGGATTCCTTGTGGGGACGGAGGGATTCCTCATGGAGACGGGTGGGGATGGGTGGGATTTCTGTCCCCGCGCAACTCTCTAATGCCGATCGAAATTGTGGTCAGGAAAGAAAACACTGTTAAAAAGGAAGAACCGGTACCAATGGATACAACACCGGTACCAAGGATCAACACTCCTGAGATGAAGAAAGCCGGTATGAAGGCATACAGCACCATCGGAGCAGACGGGAAAGGACACCGGTACCGTTGGTCCATGACCTGGTACTGATGGTGTCAGTCCCAAGTAGAGAGAAAAAAGGCACCGGCACTGTTGGTCCATGACCAGTACCCATGGTGTCATTGCCAAGGAGAGAGAAAAAACACCAGTACCATTGTCCTTGATTGGTACCCATGGTGTTATTATCAAGGAGAGAGAAAAGGACACCGGTACCGTTGGTCCATGACCAGTATCAATGGAGTCATTGTGGAGTAGAAAGAAAAAAGCACCGGCACCCAGGGCCCATCACTGGTACCATCGGTGCCCCTCCCGGAGGAGAAAGAAAGAACACCGGTACCGGTACCAATAGTGTTGTTCCAGAGCAGGAAGAACAGAACACCGGTACCCTTGGTCAATGACCGGTACCATAGGTGTGGCTGTAGAATAGAAGAAAAGAACACCGGTACCCTTGGTCGATGACCGATACCATAGGTGTAGCTGTAGAATAGAAGAACACTAGTACCGTTATCTCATGATCAGTACCATTGGTGTTACTCCACGCTTCCAAGATGAACATGCCCATATCAAGACAGTTATCGACTTCGAAGCGGAGCCAGATATAGGACTGAAAAAAGGTCGGCAGGACTTGACTCACTGCTACAGTGACCAAGGTTGGATGATTAGACTCACTTATAGGATAAGTTGAAGTCTAAAGAAAAAAACCAACTTACCAAGGAAGAAGCATCACAGACGGTTCGGACCGGGGAAGCAGTGCTGGAAGTACACTGGGTACCAGAACACTGGTATCGACTGATGCTGGATTCCTGGTACCCGAGTCCTGGTACCAAATCACTGGCGTCGACTGGTGCTGGATTCCTGGCGGCGTCGACGGGAAACTGCTTCTGGAGAAAATACATGAACATGCGCTGAAGAAGAAAAAAGTAAGGGAAGAAAAAAACGACAAAGTCGAGGTCCCGAGATTGCTAAAATAACCAGAGGATGTCGGTGAAGACAAGTTCCACCACAAAATAACCGCGTGGAAGAAGATTGGGCAGGAAAAACCAGCCCAGGACAAGAACCATGCAGAGGGGAAAAAAGAAAATGGCGATCCATAAAGCCTCACAAGGCCAAACCGATTAAGAAATAAAAGAAGAAACTGACAAAAAGTCAGTAAAATGTTGAGAGCGAGAAGGCAGCGAAAGAAAAAATTTTCAACAGCCGTTGAAACTTGACTTCTTAGCTCCGCAGAAACTAAGAAATTGAGGGACTGCGCGCCTACGTTGGGCGGGAAGGCACCCGCACAAGTTCTTAAAGTGGTCCATACTGGGGCTCCATCGATAACATCACCCATCAGTGAGAATATGCTGCCTGCTTGTCCTGGGATAATGGCAGCTGCGTGCATAAATGACCCTATTCTATAACACTCGCCTAAATTTTGGGACCGTCCCAGACTTGCCAATGACCCTTTCCTAGCCATTCCCCCTTTTGAGCTGCATGCAAGACAATTTAGATTAATAACATTAGAATTGCCATACTGGGCCAGAGCGAAGGTCCATCAAACCCAGTATCCTGTTCCTAACAGTGGGCAACCCAGGTCCCAAGTACCTAGGAAGAACCCAAGCAGTAAAACAGATTTTATGCTGCTTATCCTAGGAATAAGCAGTGGATTTCCCCAAGCCATTGGCCTATGGACCTCTCTTTTAGGAAATTATCCAAACCTTTTTTAATCCTTGCTATGCTAACTGATTTCACCACATTCCAGAGTTTAATTACACGTTGTGTGAATAAATATTTTCTCTGGTTTGTTTTAAATCTAGTACTTAATAGTTTCATTTCATGCCCCCTAGTCCTAGTATTTTTGGAAAGAGTAAACAAGCGATTCACATCTATCCTTTCCTCTCCACTCAGTATTTTATAGACCTCTATCAAATCACCCCTGTGCCGTCTCTTCTCCAAGCTGAAGAGCCATAACCTCTTTATAGCCTTTCCTCATAGGGAAGTCATATTTCTCTGTATATTTTATCATTTTTGGTGCCCTTTTCTCCGTTTTTTCTAATTCCACTATATCTTTTTTGAGATATGGCAACCAGAATTGAACACAGTATTCAAGGTGCAGCCATACGATAGAGCAATACAAGGGCATTATAACATTTTCATTTTAGTTTCTATTCCTCTCCTGATAATTCTTAATGTTCTATTTGCTTTCTTAGCTGCTGCCGCACATTGAGCTAAGGGTTTCAACGTATCCTCAACAATGACACCTAGATCCTTTTTTAAAAAATAAATTTATTTAATTTCAATTAAGTACAAAGCATTACGCTTAACAGGAAATAAGAGAAACCAATACAACCAATTATCCATTGGAATTTAAGTTTCAACTAAAAGAAATTAATATCACTTGATTCATAGTCCTCAAACGAAAGAGGCAAGAAAGAAACTCTTCCAGGATAAGAGATTAATATAATTATTTCAAAAGGAAATAGAGCAGATTACTTTGACTTTATATATCGGACTTGAGTTACTCTGGTTTTCCCTAAGATATAAACGAAATCCCTTTCCCTTCTAAAAAGAAACAAAGCTGGTCTGGATCATAAAAAATGTACTTGTTATCTTGATAGAAATCTTAATTGAAAAGAAGCTCCTAAAGAAGTAACTTTGTCATGATATGTTAGAAATTCTCTTCTCATTTCAGTCCATTTTGATACATCAGGAAAGATATTATTTATTTATTTAAAAATTTATATACCGCATACAACTATGTGGTTTCCATATCACATACATAAAATCTTGTTTCCCTACAATTATCACATATAACATAGACATAGAAACATAGAAAATGACGGCAGATAAGGGCCGCGGCCCATCTAGTCTGCCCATTCCAATGACCCTCCCCTATCTAACTCAGCGTAGAGATCCCACGTGACGATCCCATTTCTTCTTAAAATCAGGCACGCTGCTTGCTTCGATCACCTGAAGTGGAAGTTTATTCCAGCGATCAACTACTCTTTCGGTGAAAAAGTATTTCCTGGTGTCGCCGTGCAATTTATCACCCCTGATTCTCCATGGATGTCCTCTTGTCGCCATCGGACCTTTGAAAAAGAAGATATCCTCTTCTACCTCGATACGGCCCGTGAGGTATTTGAACGTCTCGATCATGTCTCCCCTCTCTCTGCGTTCCTCGAGTGAGTATAGGCATAATTTATCTAGCCGTTCCTCGTACGGGAGATCCTTGAGTCCCGAGACCATCCGGGTGGCCATCCGCTGGACTGACTCAAGTCTCAGTACATCCTTGCGGTAATGAGGCCTCCAGAATTGTACGCAGTACTCCAGATGGGGCCTCACCATGGATCTATACAACGGCATGATGACTTCAGGCTTACGGCTGACGAAACTCCTACGTATACATCCTATGATCTGCCTGGCCTTAGATGAAGCCCGCTCCACTTGATTGGCAGTCTTCATGTCTTCACTGATGATTACCCCTAAATCCCGTTCCGCAACAGTCCTTGCTAGGATCTCGCCATTTAGTTCAAGTTCAAGTTCAATTTTATTTGATGAATCGCCTATAACACTTTCTAAGCGATGTACAATTTAAAATATCATATATGATAACAAACAGTATTAAAAACAAAACTTCTTAACAAATTTTTGAAAAGCAAAAATTTATGACTTACAATGTTAAAACTTAAGGGGTTACAACACTAACTAGGTACATTAGGGAAAAAGGAGAACAGTTACAATTTTCTCAATCTAAGATGGGGTGTAAGTCTTGCATGGATTTTGATTGCCAAGGTGCATGACTTTGCATTTTTTGGCATTGAAATTCAATTGCCTGGTCCTAGACCATTGCTCCAATAGGAGTAGGTTGTGTATCATATTGTCCGTTGTGCTCTTGCCTATTATATTACATAATTTGGCGTCATCGGCGAATAACGTTATTTTACCTTGAAGCCCCTCAGCCAAGTCCCTTATAAAGATATTGAAAAGGATCGGGCCCAAGACCGAGCCCTACGGCACTCCGCTGATCACTGCAGTCGTTACGGAGGGGGTGCCGTTCACCACCACCCTCTGAAGTCTACCACCAAGCCAGTCTCCAACCCATTTTGTCAAAGTGTCACCTAATCCTATAGAACTCATTTTGCACAACAACCTGCGGTGTGGGACACTATCAAATGCCTTGCTGAAGTCCAAGTATACAATGTCCAAGGATTCTCCAACATCGAGCTTCCCCGTCACCCAGTCAAAGAAGCTGATCAAGTTGGATTGGCAGGATTTCCCTTTGGTAAATCCATGTTGACGGGGATCCCGTAGATTCTCCACGTCCAGGATCTTATCTAATTGGTATTTGATTAAAGTTTCCATTAGTTTGCTCACTATTGATGTGAGACTCACTGGTCTGTAGTTCTCAGCCTCCGTCCTGCAACCTTTTTTGTGGAGTGGAATGACGTTAGCCGTTTTCCAGTCCAATGGGACTCTACCTGTGCTAAGGGAGAGATTGAAGAGCGCGGATAGTGGTTCCGCCAGGACGTCCCTTAACTCCCTGAGCACCCTGGGGTGTAGGTTGTCTGGCCCCATTGCTTTGTTGACCTTGAGTTTTGACAGCTCACAGTAGACACTGCTTGTTGTAAACAACATCATTAATCGTCCCTGTTATAAACAGGGATAGAGCGCAAATTCAATCAATTCAGAAATACAAGCAAGCTTTAAATCATACATTGCTGTCAAAAAATTCTAAAAGACGATTATCAACTGAAATATACCTTAGCATTAGAAGGCATTGGCAAATAATTGAGTTTTCAACATTTTCTTAAAATTCATCCAACTGGTATAAAATATTAAGATTTCACCAAGTCCACACTCCAGATAAACTGATGAATACTTGGTATGGCGGCTTGAATATAGTAATGGATTTGGATGATTGGGGAAGTATATGGGCTATACCATATAAAATTACTAGATCAGCTGCTTTATACCAATCTTATTATTTCTTGCTGCACAGGGCGTATTGGACACCACAAAAGTAATCAAAATTACAACATACAGATAAAACAGGTCTTTGCTGGTCTTGCAAACTATCCATAGGAACTTTGAAACACATGATATTTCAGTGCCCTTTGCTGAAGGGCTTTTGGGCCCCGATTTGGTCTCATATTACCTCTTTGGTAAGTAGTAGTATCCCATTCACATATACATGCTTGATCTCTATCATGCACTCCACTCAGGACCCCTCTATGCATGAGATGAGCCACTTAATACAATTACTTTTACTAATTGCAATTTGAATTATTTTAGCCAATTGGAAAGATTTTTCTAATGTTTCATATAATGAGTGGTGGAACACTGTTTGTTTGCATGCCCGATATGAAAGGGTTGCTGCTGAACGCAATAACTCGCTCTGGAAGTTCACAAACATGTGGGCACCACTGTCCAGTGAAGTAGCATTTGAGTTACCTCATCGCTGTCCTGGTGAGCCAGAGTCATGAGTCACGAACACAAGACGTGTCTTATTGTATCATCTTTTTGAAGTATATGACTGTATGAGCCACCTTATAATTTTACGTGACACACTTTAATGTTATTATATCCTCTTATACCTGTGTGTTTATCTAAGATCTGTACACACGACTGATGAGATTGTTAGTTGGGTTATGTTCTTATTTCTTTGTTCTGTTTTTCCGAAGGGAGACTGTAGGAGCTGTGCCTAGTCCTGAGCACATGGTAGAAGAGTCCGGAGCACATGGCAGAACAGTGAGCAGAGAGTGTGCTAGCAGGAAGAAGCAGAGAGAGGAGCAGAAAAGGCGGTGCTAGCAGGGGAAGAGGCGAGAGCTAACTCCGCCCACCCCTGACATCACCAGCCAAACTCCCCCCATAAAAGGGGACAAGCCAACGGTGCACAGCTGTTTGGCGCGCGGCAAAGGCGCTCGCCTTAGCGAGAGCGCCTTAATAAGAGCCTTAAGAAGAGCCAAACTACATAAGACAACGATAACTTAGGGCAACAAGCGGACCTCTCAAACACACTATCCCTTCACCCTAATTGTACAGGCTCTCATACTAACTCACAGACAGCAACCCTCTCAGACATCTCAAACTCTCAGTCTCTCAGACACCCTTATCTTTCAAGCACTAGATACCCCAATCTTCCAACTCTCAGACACCCTAATCTTTCAAAATCTCACATCTGCTCACAGACAGATTTTTCTAATTTTCCTAATTCTCTACCTTACTGACAGGCAGACCGCAATTACAACTCAGCAATGGCAGGGAGGACAAGAAGCGCGAAGTCTACAATCAAGACCAGAATTCCAGTCGCTATGGGGTTCCAGGAAGCGACCACGGACTGCGTGCAGACGGAGGAGGACCCAGGACGGTGGACAGAGGTCTCTGTGCAGACCGAGACCATCCCCCAGCGCTACACTACAGTCTCTACACAGTCAGAGGAGGCCGCGCAGCTGGATGGAGATCTCATGCAGGAACTAGGGAGCCTCAGGGAGGAGGTGATACGCCTGAGAAGCATCCGAGAGGACGAGGCCTACATCGACGGAGTCGTCCAGGAGCTGTCCCAAATCACCGAGCAGGCCCATGACAAGTCCATCCTCGAGATGCCCAAATCATCAGCTTTGAAACCAACAATTGGGATACAGGAAATGGCTAGCGGCACTGACTCCTGGCAGCTGGTGACCTCCTCCACGGGCAAACATAGGAGACCCCCCCCTTTTTTCAATCTCTTCATCTTCTCCTTCTTCTTACAAACAGGGCAGCTATACATCAATCCCTCAACTCACCCTGCGGAACAGATTCCAGATTCTTCAGGAAGGAACTGCCGATGAGGAACAGGAGCAGGCCCAACACACAGCTCCATCTCCAGGGACAACTGACCGGCTCCCCCCAAAAAAGCGCAGAGTAATAGTCATCGGGGATTCCATGCTGAGGACACCAAGGGACCAATTTGCAGACCGGATATGCAATCTAGGGAGGTCTGCTGTCTGCCTGGAGCCAGGATACGAGATGTCACCGCCAGTCTGGATAGACTACTCATGCCCCAAGACCACTTTCCTATGCTTCTTGTACACATAGGAACCAACAACACTGCCAGGAACACACCGGAGACCATCACCAGAGACTTTGGAGCACTGGGTGAGAGGCTGAGGTGGACAGGAGCGCAGGTGGTTTTCTTATCGATCCTCCCAGTTAGAGGCATGGGAAGAGCCAGAGATGAACGTATCTGAGGACGAACAAGTGGCTACAGGGATGGTGCCGGGATATGAACTACGGATTCCTAAACCATGGGGAAGCGCTACAAGGACTTCAGAGACCAGACGGACTCCATCTGACCAGTAGGGGTAAGAACGTCTTCGGACACCGACTATCCCACCTGCTTCACAGGGCTTTAAACTAGGTAAGTCGGGGGAGGGTACCCATTCACATATTAGTGCAGAAAGGAATTATCCTGATGAGGTGAGTCGAAACTCCGCTTCCATGTCCAAGGTAAGTACCCACATTGCAAACAGTTCTTTAGGAGTCACATCGACTCGGGTAGGATACGCCTCACAGGGACTTAGCAAACACAAGATATGGAGGGCCATATATGTCAATGCACACAGTTTAGGTAACAAAATTCTAGAATTGGAGGCTGAAATCAGGAATGCCGACCTAGATGTGGTGGCAATATCTGAAACTTGGTTCATGGACTCACATGGGTGGGATATGGCTATACCGGGCTACAATCTACTTCGTCAGGACAGAGAGGGCAGGTTAGGAGGGGGGTAGCTCTATACATTAAAGAGGACATCAAAACCACCAGGACCACAGATGTCAAGTACACCGGGGAGTCCCTCTGGGTAAACCTGGCAAGAGGCAGAGAAAAATGCCTGTATCTAGGTGTGGTATATAGACCCCCAAGACAACTGGAAGACATGGACGCAGAATTAATTGAAGACATAGAGAATATCACTCTACAAGGAGAAGCTGTACTGCTAGGGGACTTCAATATGCCTGATGCAGACTGGAACTCATTTTCAGCGACAACCAGCGGTAGAAGGAGGCTCTTAACCTCCATAAAGGGAGCATGTCTCAAACAAATGGTAACGGAGCCCACTAGGGCCCAGGCGATCCTCGACCTGGTACTCACCAATGGGGAAAACGTCTCAGAGGTCTCAGTAGGAGATACGCTAGCCACCAGCGACCACAACATAGTATGGTTCAACCTTAGGAAAGGCTTCCCTAGATCAAACACGAAAACAAAGGTACTCAATTTCCGGGGCACAGACTTCGCACGCATGGGAAATTTCGTACATCGGACGCTGCAGGACCAAGCGGAGACCGATGACGTAGAAGCTAAGTGGTTAACACTGAAATCAACCATACATGAAGCAACTAGCCGCTTCATAAAATCAGTAAATAAACGACAAAGAAACAATAAACCCCAATGGTTCACCGCGGAGATCTCGCACCTCATTAAGGAGAAGAAAAAAGCGTTTCTCTCCTACAAGCGCACGGAGAAAAGAGAGGCAAAGGTAGAATATAGGACCAGGTCTACAGCGGTCAAAATGGCAGTTAGGGAGGCAAAACTTCGAGTGGAAGAAATTCTGGCAAAAAACATTAAAAAGGGGGACAAATCCTTCTTCAGGTATATTAGTGACAGAAAAAGGAACACAGGCGGGATAGTACACCTTAGAAGACCGGACGGAAGTTACATGGAAGCAGATTCCGATAAAGCCGAACTACTGAATGAATACTTCTGCTCAGTCTCCACCTGTGAGGCACCGGGACACGGTCCGCAGTTGAAGGCAACACAAAGCACAGAAGGCCCGTTTCAGAATTTTGAGTTCACACCAGGTGAAGTTTACAGTGAACTGGCAAGACTCAAGGTGAACAAAGCCATGGGACCAGACAATTTGCACCCAAGAGTGCTCAGAGAATTGAGCGATGTCCTGGCGAAACCGTTGGCTGAGCTATTCAATCTCTCCCTAAGTAAGGGGAAAGTTCCCCTGGACTGGAAATTAGCTAATGTCATTCCTCTGCATAAAAAGGGTTGCAGGGCAGAGGCTGCGAATTATAGACCGGTGAGTCTCACATCAATAGTGTGCAAACTCATGGAAACACTAATTAAAAGCAAATTGGACATGATCTTGAATGAAGGGAATCTTCGGGATCCCAGTCAGCATGGATTCACCAAGGGTAGGTCCTGCCAATCCAATCTCATAAGCTTCTTTGACTGGGTAACAAGAAAGTTGGACTTGGGAGAGTCTTTGGACGTCGTGTACCTGGACATCGGTAAAGCTTTTGACAATGTCCCACACCGCAGGCTGCTAAGCAAGATGGAATCGATGGGGTTAGGAGAGACACTAACTGCATGGGTCAATGATTGGCTCAGTGGCAGACTTCAGAGGGTGGTGGTTAATGGTACTCTCTCTAAAACATTGGATGTGACCAGTGGAGTGCCGCAGGGCTCGGTCCTGGGTCCACTCCTTTTCAACATATTCATAGGGGATCTGACTCAAGGGCTTCAAGGTAAAATAACACTATTCGCCGATGACGCCAAACTATGTAATATAGTAAGTGAATGCAGTTTACAGAATTATATGGCGCAGGACCTGCTTACATTGGAAAGTTGGTGCTCAACCTGGCAGCTAGGCTTCAATGCTAAGAAATGTAAGGTCATGCACCTCGGAAGTGGAAATCCATGCAGGATGTACTTCTTAAACGGAGAAACTTTAACTAGGACTTCAGCAGAACGAGATTTAGGAGTAATCATCAGTGCAGACATGAAAACTGCCAATCAAGTGGAGAAGGCTTCATCTATGGCAAGGCAGATATTGGGTTGTATCAATAGAAGTTTCGTCAGCCGAAAGCCTGAAGTCATAATGCCGTTGTACAGGGCCATGGTGAGACCTCATCTGGAGTACTGTGTGCAATTCTGGAGGCCATATTACAGTAAAGATGTGCGCAGAATTTAATCAGTTCAGCGGACGGCCACCAGGATGATCTCGGGGCTCAAGGGTCTCTCGTACGAAGAGAGACTGAACAAATTGCAGCTCTACACTCTCAAGGAACGTAGAGAGAGGGGAGACATGATCGAAACATTTAAGTACCTCACGGGACGTGTGGAAGTGGAAGATGATATTTTCTTTCTCAAGGGACCCTCGGCCACAAGAGGGCACCCGCTCAAACTCAGGTGCGGAAAATTTCATGGCGACACCAGAAAGTATTTCTTCACAGAGAGAGTGGTTGATCATTGGAACAAGCTTCCAGTGCAGGTGATCGAGGCAGACAGCGTGCCAGACTTTAAGAATAAATGGGATACCCATGTGGGATCCCTTCGAGGGTCAAGATAAGGAAATTGGGCATAGACAAGGGGTGGGTAAGCAGAGTGGGCAGACTTGATGGGCTGTAGCCCTTTTCTGCTGTCATCTTCTATGTTTCTATGATATGTCATGGACCGCCTGTACTTACACTCTGTAAAGACTTATTATGAATATGAGGTCTATGTTTGTATTTATATGACAAAATGCTAATAAAACTGATTGAACTTAAAAAAAAAAAAATTCATCCTCCCCATACAAAACCGCAGGATACCAGGCAAGACATTCCATAGTTCTACGCCAGCCACAGATATCATTGATGCTCCTCCGATCCTACTTAATTTCATCCCGTTTACATCCCTAAGCTCTCTTCTCGGTTTATAGATCTGGAAGAATTCTTGTAAGATCTTTGGGGAAGCAGGATACAATGTCTGATGTATAATCGCAATAATCTTTGTTGCATAGGTAACCAGTGTAGTTTCTTCAACACAAGAATTATATGGGCACTCCTAGGAACCCTTGTGATTAATCTTGCAGCGGAGTTGATAAGCATTTGCAAAGCCCTCAACTTCCCTTTCACAACTCTTACAATAATCCACCCTACTCAGGATCAATGTCTGAACCACAGTACGGAAATCATATGCTGGTAATATTGGCTTCGATCTATAAAGCATTTGAAGTTGCATGTATCCCACCCTGATTATTTTTAATATTTGGTTTTCCATTGTCAAACAACTATCTAAGCACACTCCCAGGACAATCATCTCCTTTTTTTACTGGCAGTTTTTTCCCCATAACAACCACATTTTCCAACTTAAAATTATCTCTTTGGCCTTTCACCACCATTACCTCCGTTTTGTTAACATTTAATTTGAAATTATGTTCACTCATCCAACTTTCAATCATTTCCATATACTTTTGCAAGCAAAGGTCTATATTAAGGATGTCTTTTATTGGGAAGAAGAACAGAATATCATAGGCATATATTCTGTATTGCATACCATCTCTTTAAACTTCTTTCCCAATGAGGCCATATAGATGTTAAACAGCATTGCCGATAAGGCTGACCTTTGTGGGACTCCTTTTTTAACTTCTACTATTCGTAACCCAAAGTGGTGAACTGGGTTAGAGATTGGCTGTAGGACAGTCACCATAGGGTGGTGGTTAATGGAAGTCACTCGGAGGAAGAAAAGGTGAGTAGTGGAGTCCCTCAGGGTTCGGTGCTGGGGCCGATCCTGTTCAATATGTTTGTGAGTGACATTGCTGAAGGGTTAGAAGGAAAAATTTGCCTTTTTGCAGATGATACCAAGATTTGTAATAGAGTAGACACCGAAGAGGGAGTGGAAAATATGAAAAAGGTTCTGCAAAAATTAGAGGAATGGTCTAATGCCTGGCAACTAAAATTTAATGCAAAGAAATGCAGAGTAATGCATTTGGGGATTAATAATCGGAAGGAACCGTATATGCTGGAAGGTGAGAAGCTGATATGCACGGACAGGGAGAGGGACTTGGGGTGATAGTGTCTGAACATCTAAAAGCGAAAAAACAGTGTGACAAGGCGGTGGCTGCTGCCATAAGGATGCTGGGTTGTATAAACAGAGGTGTAGCCAGTACAAGGAAGAAGGTGTTGATGCCCCTGTACAGGTCATTGGTGAGGCCCCACTTGGAGTATTGTGTTCAGTTTAGAGACCGTATCTGGCGAAGGACGTATGAAGACTTGAAGCGGTCCAGAGGAGGGCGATGAAATTATAGGAGGTTTGCGCCAGAAGACGAATGAGGAGAGACTGGAAGCCCTGAATATGTATACCCTAGAGGAAAGGAGGGACAGGGGAGATATGATTCAGACGTTCAAATACTTGAAGGGTATTAACGTAGAACAAAATCTTTTTTAGAGAAAGGAAAATGGTAAAACCAGAGGACATAATTTTAGGTTAAGGGGTGGGAGACTCGAGAGCAATGTAAAAAAATTCTTCTTTAAGGAGAGAGTGGTGGATGCCTGGAATGCGCTTCCAAGAGAGGTGGTGGAGAGGAAAACGGTGACTGAGTTAAAAGAAGCGTGGGATGAACACAGAGGATCTAGAATCAGAAAATAATATTAAGAACATAAGAATTGCCACTGCTGAGTTAGACCAGTGGTCCATCATGCCTAGCAGTCCGCTTACGTGGCAGCCCTGTGGTCAAAGACCAGTTCCCTAACCGAGACTAGCCCTACCAGCGCACATTCTTGTTCAGCAGGAACTTGTCTAACTTTGTCTTGAATCCCTGGAGGGTGTTTTCCCCTATAACAGCCTCCGGAAGAGCATTCCAGCTTTCTACCACTCTCTGGATGAAGAAGAACTTCCTTACGTTTGTACGGAATCTATCCCCTTTCAACTTTAGAGAGTGCCCTCTCGTTCTCCCTATCTTGGAGAAGGTGAACAACCTGTCCTTATCTACTAAGTCTATCCCCTTCAGTACCTTGAATGTTTCGATCATGTCCCCTCTCAAACTCCTCTGTTCGAGGGAGAAGAGGCCCACTTTCTCTAATGTTTCGCTGTACGGCAGCTCCTCCAACCCCTTAACCATTTTAGTCGCTCTTCTCTGGACTTTTCCAGTAGTACCATGTGTTTCTTCATGTACGGCGACCAGTGCTGGACGCAGTACTCCAGGTGAGGGCGCACCATGGCCCGGTACAGCGGCATGATAACCTTCTCTGATCTGTTCGTGATCCCCTTCTTTATCATTCCTAGCATTCTGTTTGCCCTTTTTGCTGCCGCCGCACATTGCATGGACGGCTTCATCGACTTGTCGATCAGAATTCCCAAGTCTGAGAGGTCTCTCCAAATACCGCCCCGGACATCCTTTATTCGTGCATGAGATTTTTGTTACCCGACATGCATCACTTTACACTTATCCACGTTGAACCTCATTTGCCATGTCGCAGCCCATTTCTCGGGAACAAATGGATTGGAAACAAAGATCGGCATCTACTACCGACCCCCAGGGCAGTCCAAAGAAATTGATGGAGAAATGACGAACGAGATTAAACGCAACTGCAAGGGAAGCAACGCAGTTATCATGGGTGACTTCAACTATCCGGGGATAGACTGGAACCTAGGCACCCCAGCTACGGTGGGGAGACCAAGTTCCTGGATGCTGTAGGCGATTGCTTCCTGGAACAACTTGTCAAGGAAAATACGAGAGGAAATGCAATTCTGGACTTAATTCTAAATGGACTGCGAGTATCGGCACAAGGTGTAGAAGTAGAGGAGACGCTGGGAACCAGTGATCACAATCTGATTCGCTTCGAGCTGGATGCAGGGGCAAAACATCAATCCAGAACGATGGCCACGACACTGAACTTCCAAAAAGGGATGAGACTTATGGTGGGAAAGATTAAGAAGAGGATAAGCACTGTAAAAACACTAGAGTACACATAGTCCCTTTTTAAGGATACAGTCACCGAGGCGCAAAATCTATATATGCCGCATATTAACAAGGGATCCAAGAGGAAAAAGAACAAAGTACCGGCGTTGTCACTGTAGCGATGAAGGAAGTGATCAGAGACAAGAAGACTTCGTTTAAAGAATGGAAAAGGTCAAAACCGGATGAAAACTGGAAAAAGCACAGACAGCATCAACGCAGATGCCATAAGGCGGTAAAAGGGGCCAATAGAGACTACGAGAAAAAAATAGCCAAGGAAGTGAAAAACTTCAAGCCGTTCTTTCAATATATTAAGGGGAAACGACCCACGAAGGAAGCGGTGGGACCGTCGGATGACCATGGAATAAAGGGAGTGCTAAAGGAGGATAAAGCCATTGCTGACAAACTGAACACATTTTTTGCGTCTATATTTACCGAAGAGGATATACACAACATACCGGAACCCAACAGGCTATACGCTGGAAATGAAGACGGGATACTGACAGGGTTGACGGTCAGTATAGAAGAGGTATGCAGGCAGATTGATAGGCTTAAGTGCGATAAATCCCCGGGACTGGATGGCATCTATAAGAGGGTCATCAAGGAACTGAAAGGGACTATAGCTGAACTGCTTCAACTAATAGCCAATCAGTCGATCAAATCAGGAAAGATTCCGGAAGACTGGAAGGTGGCGAATGTTATACTGATCCTCAAAAAAGATTTGAGGGGAGATCCAGGAAACTACAGATCAGCAAGTCTGATCTCGGTACCGGGAAAGATGGTAGAGACGTTGATAAAGAACCGCATCATTGATCACCTTGACGGACATGATCCGATGAGGACCAGCCAGCACGGCTTCAGCAAAGGAAGATCTTGCTTGACGAACTTGCTGCACTTCTTTGAGGGAGTAAACAGGCACTAAACTTATATCAACCACCCGTAACTCTTCCACTCTCTTTAATCTTGCTCAATCCCTCTCTAAATACTAAAAAAAAAAACTACCCATAACTTCCACTCCTTCAGCTAACGAATTAATTCTTTTTTTCGATACAAAAATCAAAGACAGGCACTAAACTTATATCAACCACCCGTAACTCTTCCACTCTCTTTAATCTTGCTCAATCCCTCTCTAAATACTCAAAAAAAAAACTACCCATAACTTCCACTCCTTCAGCTAACGAATTAATTCTTTTTTTCGATACAAAAATCAAAGACATCAGAACTCTTCTCGGACCAACCCCCCCTCCTCTCTTAACCCATACACAAAATGATTCTTCATATCTCCCATTCAGCTCGATTTCAACCTTTAAAATGCCATCGCTAACAAACTTACTCCTCATCCTGCAATCTTTAAATACTTCTAATACTCCTCTAGAGAGTATTCCTCCCTTTCTTCTTAAAAAATTTTTTTCCCACTTTGGGCCATATATCTGGGAAATGATTTCTAAATCTCTTTCTGACTGTACTGTTCCTTCGGGTTGGAAAACTGCTCTTGTCTTTCCAAAAATTAAACAACATAATTCTGATCCCTCTCTTCCCGCAAATTATCGTCCAATTGCTAATCTTCCGTTATTATCGAAACTAACAGAAAAAATCGTTCATACTCAATTATCTGATTTCATCGAAAAAACTCACGCTTTACACCCCTGTCAAACCGGTTTTCGCTCATCTCATTCAACTGAACTGTCACTGCTAGGCCTCATATCAACTATACACTACTATCACGAACACCAAAAATCTGTCCTTCTTATATCTCTCGACCTCTCAGCAGCCTTTGATACTATTGACCATTCTCTCCTTCTAAATAGACTTAAAGACTGCGGTATCTCTGGATCTGCACTTTCATGGTTTAAATCTTACTTCACAGAACGCAGTTTCAAAGTTCAGGCAATGAACGAAACTTCAACTTCTTTAGTTCAAACCTATGGGGTTCCACAAGGTTCTATCCTATCACCTTTACTATTTAATATCTTTCTATCTCCACTTCTAACTATAGCTCAATCTATTGGATTTACTATTTTCGCCTATGCAGATGACATTCAACTCCTTCATCCAATCGACACTTCTAATACTTCTGACATTAAAAATATTAACAATAAACTGGATTCCATAAACGACTGGCTCTACATTAACAAACTTTCTCTTAATGTTAACAAATCTCGTGGACTTTTATTCTCAACCAAAAATATTGAAACCTTACCTGAAAAAATAGCCATTAAATCAGTTCCAATCCAAATGGAAACAAAAATAAAACTTCTAGGGGTTATTATTGATAAAGATCTGTCATTTCACGATCACATCAGTTCTATAATAAAAACTTGCTTCTATAAACTTCATATCATCCGCTCTTTGACTTCAATCCTACAGACCGAATCTATTACAATTCTAGTCCATTCCTTGATCATTTCTCATCTTGACTACTGTAATTCCCTCTTTAACGGTCTTCCACAAAAAGAAATCCGACGTCTTCAATTGATTCAAAATACAGCAATAAAACTCATTTATAAATTAGGAAAATATGATCACGTTACCCCAATTCTGAAAGATGCCCACTGGCTTCCTGTGGCCCATCGAATTACTTACAAAATTATTCTCCTGACCTTCAAAATAAAATCCTCCCATCTGCCTTCATTTCTACATAAACTTCTCATCCCTCAATGTTCATCTCGTACCTTAAGATCCACAAATCAAAATCTTCTTCTGATCCCCTCCATCAAAAGTTTTTATTACACACGGAAAATAAATTTCTCTGTTACTGCCCCAATGCTATGGAATTCTTTACCACAACTTCTTCGTGATGAACAACAACTAGATAAATTTAAAACAGGCTTAAAGACTTTCCTATTCCGTGATGCATTTATTTCTGTTTAGTAGCTAACTCTCAGTCATCTTCACTCGTTCAACATCACAAATTTATTCTAATGACTTTTCCCTTCCTAAATGTTGTTTTCCCATCCCCTCTTTCTCCCTTTTCTCTCTACATTGTAACTTTACCCTTCCATAAACCTCCTCCCTCACAATCAAGTTTGTCTAGTCTATGTTTTAATATACACTATTTGTACCTCTAAATGTAGAATATTTTAACTCCCCTTCCCTATTTAATTTATATTTTTATTGTAATGTACACCGGCCAGATATTTATTTGATGGTCGGTATATTAAAACCAAATAAACTTGAAACTTGTGATCCAGTTGACATTGTATATCTGGATTTTCAGAAGGCGTTCGACAAGGTTCCATATGAATGAATACTTCGGAAAATTGCGAGCCATGCAATCAAGGGTGAAATACTCACATGGATTAAAAACTGGCTGGCAGATAGGAAACAGAGAGTGGGGGTAAATGGACAATACTTGGACTGGAAGAGCGTCACCAGTGGGGTACCGCAGGGCTCGGTGCTTGGACCCGTGCTCTTCAAAATATTTATAAACAATCTGGAAATTGGTACGACGAGTGAGGTGATTAAATTTGCAGATGATACGAATTTATTCAGAGTAGTGAAGACACAGGGGGATTGCGAAGATCTGCAATCTGACATAACCACGCTCGAAAAATGGGCTGCAACATGGCAAATGAGGTTCAACGTGGATAAGTGTTAGGTGATGCATGTCAGTAACAAACATCTCATACACAAATACAAGATGTCCAGGGCGCTACTTGGAGAGACCCCAAGGAAAGAGACTTGGGAATATTGGTTGACAAGTCGATGAAGCCGTCCGCGCAATGTGTGGCGGCGGCGAAAAGGGCGAACAGAATGCTAGGAATGATAAAGAAGGGGATCATGAACAGATCAGAGAAGGCTATCATGCCGCTGTACTGGGCCATGGTGCGCCCTCACCTGGAGTACTGCGTCCAGCACTGGTCGCCTTACATGAACAAAGACATGTTACTACTCGAAAGGGTCAAGAGAAGAGCGACTAAAATGGTTAAGGGGCTGGAGGAATTGCCGTACAGTGAGAGATTAGAGAAATTGGGTCTCTTCTCCCTTGAAAAGAGGAGATTGAGAGGGGACATTATCGAAACATTCAAGATACTGAAGGGAATAGACTTAGTAGATAAAGACAGACTGTTCACACTCTCCAAGGTAGGGAGAACGAGAGGGCACTCTCTAAAGTTAAAAGGGGATAGATTCCTTACAAACGTAAGGAAGTTCTTCTTCACCCAGAGAGTGGTGGAAAACTGGAATGCTCTTCCGAAGTCTGTTGTAGGGGAAAACACCCTCCAGGGATTCAAGACGTATGTAGGTGAGGCTGGACTCATTTAGAGCACTGGTCTTTGACCTAAGGGCCGCCGCATGAGCGGACTGCTGGGCACGATGGACTACTGGTTTGACCCAGCAGTGGCAATTCTTATGTTCTTATATAAATGTATTAAACATTCCCAAAGAGTCAAACGGAATCTATTGTATGCATACTGATATTACTATGTCAAAGACATAATATAGCATACTGCTCCTGAAAAGCTCAACATCAAGTATTTAGAACATAAGAATTGCCGTTGCTGGGTCAGACCAGTGGTCCATCGTGCCCAGCAATCCACTCACGCTGTGGCCCTTAGGTCAAAGACCAGTGCTCTAAATGAGCCCAGCCTCACTTGTGTACTTTCCAGTTGAGCAGGAACTTGTCCAACTTTGTCTTGAATAGGGCGTTTTCCCCTATGACAGACTCCGGAAGAGCGTTCCAGTTTTCTACCACTCTCTGGGTGAAGAAGAACTTCCTTATGTTCGTACGGAATCTATCCCCTTTCAAACGTTGCTTCAAAACAAATCCAAAGGAATCACCACCCCCATCTATTTGATATGACTATCTGCCCACTTCAGCAAGAATCAACTAAGCTGTCATTTTTAAGATGCATGAGGAATAACACAAATATTCCAAAATGTAATATGCAAACAAGAAAAGAAGCCCAACAGTTTGATGGGATTACAGTTTCACAAAGCTTTATAACACCCTGTAATATTTGTGCTTTTGTAAAGAATAAATATCCATAGAGAACAAATAGATTTTTTAAAAAGAAAATGCTCTCCACATATACTTCACTATTTAAAAAAAAAAAAAAATTACTGTTCACATGTAAATCTCTCTGAGGCTCAGAAGCGGAAATATCCGATGTCAAAGGGACTGCAAAGGTTGTAATAACATTTTGGCATGGCATAGATGTTACCGACAGAGTTAGAGGGGTACTCCTCTGCCTTCCTCTTCTCTTAGGCATAAAAAAAGGGTATGCAAAAAGAATTTTTCAAGGAAAACAATACCACCGATGCAGGAGGTTACGTACACGCATCCTGCTCAGTCACCACCTCGACACCTAGATTCTTTTCCTAAGCAATGACTCCTAATATGGAACCTTGTATCACATATTTATAGTCTGTTTTCCTCTTTCCAACATGCTGACAATAAATGTCATCTGTCACCTCAGGGAGGTGAGAGGGTATGTTAAAATACCAGTCCTGCTGTCCTCAGAGAATTCAAGCAGGACTAAGGCCCAGATTCACTAAAGATAGCGACTCAATCGCTGTTGGACGATTCTCTGACCGATTTGTAAACAGCGATTGATTCACTATCAAGTGAATTGGGGCATGTAAACTCACCGACTCAATCGCCCAGTGAGCGATTGAGTCGGTGCAGAGCCCTGACAGTAGTGACTGGAGAAGCAGCCTCCTGTCACTGCTGTCAAGGCTTCTGCTTTTTTTTAATGGGACAGATGTTCTGCGTGACTTAAATGCGCACCATCTGTCCCATTAAAAAAGCCATCCCCCTGCACTAGCACCCCTGATCCACCAACTGTCCCCCTCCCCACGAACCCCCCAAAATGGCAGGAGTGATGCCCACTCCCTCCAGCCACCAGATGCTCGCCGCCGCCAAGGAATGGCAGCAGGGATGCCCACACTAGAGAATGACATGGGGAAAAAATTTGTCCCTGTCTCCGCTCCGTCCCCGTGACCACTGTCCCCGCAGCATCCATATAAGTCTCATTACTTCAATTTAGCTTATTCCTTCCTTATAAATCAAAGTTCTGGATACTGAATTAGAGAAAGAGATGTTCAGCTGGCAGGGCTTTGTTTATAAATTTTTATAAACACAACTAATACACTACTTTATCATAAAGCAAAAAAATAAAATAAAATAAATAGAAATGTTTTTTTCTACCTTTGTTGTCTGGTTTCTGCTTTCCTCATCTTCTCATTCAATTCCTTTCATCTACTGTCTGTCTTCTCTCTGCGTCTTCCATTTACTCTGTTACTGTGCCTCTCCCTTCACCTCCCCCCCAATTGGTCTGGCACCCATCTTCTTCCCTGCGCTCCCCCCATAGTCTGGCATCTCTGTCTTCTTCCTTTCCCAATCGGAAGTTACGTCAGAGGAGATGCTTCAGCCCACAGATGCATGCTACTGCACGCAGGCTCTGACAACTTTGAACAAGTTACTCAATCTTAAAACGCACCATGAAGGTAAGAGGGAGGGAGGGAGATAGATAGATTCTGGTAGGTAGGAAGGAGGGAGGGGGGCCGCGCGCAATCGGTGACCATGCGCGTTCTGAGAAGGGGGAGGGGAAAGTCCTGTAAGCTCAGGTGAAGACCCCTGAGAATTTCCCTGTTACAGCAATAGCAGGCCAAAGTAAGGCCAGTACAGCTAAGACCTAAAATGGTTGCTGAAAAAGCAAATGGACTCTCTGACTAGAAATTGTCAGCTCTGAGAGCAGCTGTGAGCTGTGAAAGACACTTCTGCTTTTTCCTAGAAACAGCGAGTGTAGTTATAGAGAAAAACAGTTCTGATGAAAAACATAAGCAACATGATAACTTTCACCAGAGGAAAGACGAACCACGGACATAAGTATACAAGAAGGCTAACCACAGAGCTGGAAAACCGTTAGGCCCAGGTGCTCGAGGGAGGTTCTTGATATATTAAGAGAACATTTACGAGGAAGTGAGGGAGAAGCATATGGAAAAAGGCGTGACACAGAATCACTCAATCATGTTAATCAATCCATAGCTTACTATATGAGATATGAATATAATTAACCAATGAAAGTGTGAAATGTAACATGCACCAACGTGGGCCAGAGCTGCAGGAATCATATAAAAGACCATAGTCCCTGGACCATGGTCCCTGGACCATAGTTTCAGAACTCATCAGAGGTTCTCCATCAGCCTGGCCAGTCTGGTGTATGCTGTATGCTCTATCACTCTGTATGTTGTGTGATTTGTTCCTGTAAGATGTTCCTACTTGATTATTAAATTCATATTA
The DNA here is from genome assembly GCF_902459505.1 of Geotrypetes seraphini. Classification (NCBI taxonomy): domain Eukaryota; kingdom Metazoa; phylum Chordata; class Amphibia; order Gymnophiona; family Dermophiidae; genus Geotrypetes; species Geotrypetes seraphini. The sequence continues at coordinate 412,529,356 of NC_047086.1, forward strand.
TTTGAACCAGCATAAGGAGAGCTGAGTGGTCTATCTGTGAAGGCCTAGGGTCTTCAATGGTAGACCCCGACGCTTGATAGAGGGGATAGCAGCCTTTAGACCACTCTCCGCTTGTAAGTACATGGGTTGTAGGTCTCTGACTCCCCGTCTGTATCTATCATTTTAGATTATCTAACTTGCCATTACTTGCACTTGCGTTTGCATCTCTATATCTGTGTTTTTCATTGCTCGGTTTCTGTGGTTGTTAAAGTTATGATGTTTTATAGCCTGGTGTGATTCTGTGACCGACAGTGGATGTTTCAAGTTTCAAGTTTAATGGTTCTTTTGATTAATCGCTTAATCATATTTCTAAGCGATGAACAATTTAAAATACATTTAGTGGGAAACAATACAATACAAACTTTAAATAGTAACATTGGGTTTAAAGATTAACTCATCATACTCATAACACAAGGCAAAAAGGGGATGCGAAATACAATTCAATATAGAAAAGCAGAACATAAAAGGGAAAAGAACAAGAGGGAAACAAATAAAAGCATAATATAATACAGTAAAATCGCTGGCCTAAGGTCACAGCGTATGAGTGATTCTGTGACCGATAGTGGATGTCGCAGTAAAATAGAGGTGCACCTCCTTTGAACAACCCAGCTGATCTTGGGGTCCGGGTTATCCCTTTGCTTAACCCATAGGGCTCAGATGCCAGGAGACTTGGTGAGCTTAGTAGCGGGTCTCTATATTGGGCACAGGCTTATAGACCGGAGTCAGCTAGGTCTGGCACGTTGTTAAAAACATTACCAATGGTTGGGATTTCAGCCGAATGCTCCGGAGCAGACTAGCTGACCTGCAGGGCACATTATGAGTGGTGCCAGTGATTAGGCATTTTGGTTTTTCCAATAGGGCATAAGAACATAAGAAGTTGCCTCCGCTGAGGCAGACCAGAGGTCCATCTCGCCCAGCGGTCCGTTCCCACGATGGCCCATCAGGCCTATTGCCTGAGCAGTGGTCCCTGACTATCCCTATAACCTACCTCTACTCCTATCTGTACCCCTCAATCCCTTTATCCTCTAGGAACCTATCCAAACCTTCTTTGAAGCCCTGTAACGTGCTCTGGCCTATCACAGCCTCCGGAAGCGCGTTCCATGTATCCACCACCCTCTGGGTGAAAAAGAACTTCCTAGCGTTTGTTCTAAACCTGTCCCCTTTTAATTTCTCCGAATGCCCCCTTGTACTTGTGGTTCCCCATAATCTGAAAAATCTGACCCTGTCTACCTTTTCTATGCCCTTCAGGATCTTGAAGGTTTCTATCATGTCTCCTCTAAGTCTCCGCTTTTCCAGGAAGAACAGCCCCAGCATTTTCAGTCTGTCAGTATATGAGAGGTTTTCCATACCCTTTATCAGTTTAGTTGCTCTTCTCTGGACTCCCTCAAGTACTGCCATGTCCTTCTTGAGGTACGGCGACCAGTACTGGACACAGTACTCCAGATGCGGGCGCACCATTGCACGATACAGTGGCAGGATGACTTCCTTTGTCCTAGTCGTGATACCCTTCTTAATGATACCCAATATTTTGTTTGCTTTCCTTGAGGCTGTGACGCACTGTGCCGACTCTTTCAATGTTGTGTCTACCATCACTCCCAGGTCTCTTTCAAGGTTACTTACCCCTAGCAGTGATCCCCCCATTTTGTAGGTGAACATCGAGTTCTTTTTCCCTACATGCATGACCTTGCATTTCCCTATGTTAAAGCTCATTTGCCACTTTTTGGCCCACTCTTCCAGTGTCGTTAGGTCCCTTTGGAGATCTTCGCAGTCTTCCGTGTTCTTAACCCTGCTGTAGAGTTTGGTGTCATCCGCAAATTTAATAATCTCACATTTTGTTCCCACCTCCAGGTCGTTAATAAATATATTGAACAGGAGCGGTCCCAGCACCGACCCCTGCGGAACTCCGCTCGTGACCCATTGCCAGTCTGAGTAATGGCCCTTTACTCCAGCCCTGAATCCACCGGAATCAGATCTTGTGGTATCTAACAGTCTGACTATCATTTTTCTGTCCACAGGTTAACCACCATTTTTTAAATATGAGAGTTGAGTGGTCTATCTGTGAAGGCCTAGAGTCTTCAGTTCCCTCCCTCAACTGTGGGGACAAGGCAATTCACCGCTCCACGGGGCGGTGGATGGCCTTCTCCCCGTACCTGCAGTGAGAACTTCCCCCCCCCATTTCAGCAGGTTACCCACGGCCACCCATAGGTAACAGCTACCATGTCATTCTCTAGTCCACACCCTCCTGCCACCAGACCCATGCCCGCCAATGCCATCAAACTATTAAATATGGCGGGAAGGTGCCCACTCCCTCCTTTCAGCGGAGTTCCCCTCTCCCTCGGCCTACAATCCACCCTTGGCCCCCCTCCTCCCTGTTACCTTGGGTGGGGTCTTAGTCATCTGAGCCAATCAGGGACTCCCTTAGGCTCCCTCTGTATCACAGATACAAGGGGGAGGAGCCTTAGCCTTAGCTCTTCCCCCTTGTATCTGGGATTCAGAGGGAGCCTAAGGGAGTGCAGAGAGGATCACGTAGTAGCCCTGAAAATCACACCTGGAGGCACCGCCAACGACTGGGCCCAGGAGGAGGAAATCCCCCCTGGAAGAATGAGACTTCACCCTGAGGAGGGGCTTCTCTCTTGCCACTATAAAAGCTGCAGAAACCGTTGCTCAAATCCATCTTGAAATGAAAGCCTCAAAGGCAGGCTAGCCCCTGCGGTTAGGACCCGAAACTTGTTGGTTATCTCCAAAGCCCACTGCAAAAGCTCACGCTCATCCTGGACAGCAGAACTCGGTCCTGAACCTGAACCGGAAGAAACAAACGCCAGAAGGCAAACTGCCCGAGGCACATATAACACAGAAACCACTATCGGAGGAAAGAAGAAACCGTACTCAAGAGCACTCCGGTAGCCGCAATACACAATAAGGATCCTGATAAAAAAGAGTTGTAAGCTCCAAAACTGTCCAAGCTGACATGACAAGTCAAGAGAAATACTAGCTTGAGAGAGAGAGATCCATTACAGAAACCTGCTCCAGAGGCTCATAAGGCGGGTGAGCCAGGGAGCGGAGACCAGATGCAAATTGCACGCCAGACAAAGGAGGCCTCAGACGAACCACTGGAAATGCTGCCAAGCCATTGGGGTCTGAGTGGCCAGAACTCTCTGATGACTATCCAAATCTTCTCATGACGGGAGATGGAACACTTCATTCTATTCTGTGAGAAAGCGAACCCCCAGATACACCAAATCCTGGGCGGGTTTTCAGTGATTCCACCAAAGGTTGATCATCCAGCCCAGACACTGCAGCAAGTGGACTACCTGCAGAACCACCTGGATCACCTTGGCCAGAGAAGGATCTCTGAACAACAAGTCGACCAAATACATGTGGACCATGACACCCAAACAGCAAAGATTTGCTGTCACTACCAACGTCACCTTAGTGAAGGTTCTGGGTGCTATCGTCAACCTGAAAGTAAGAGCCACAAACTGAAAGTGCAGCTCCAGGATGTGAAACCACAAAAACTTCTTGTGCGCCAGAAAAATGGGGATAAACAGATACACCTCTGAGATTCAGGGAGGTTGGTAACTCTCCCGGTGTTAGTGAATCATTGACGGAATGCACCATCTCCATGCGTAAGCAGGGCACCTTCAGTGCTGCATTGACCATTTGAGATCCAGGCTCGGTCTCCAACTTCGGAATCTTTCATTGAGACGATGAAGTATATCGAGAATCCTCCTGAGCCCAAGCCACCCTCTAGCAAAGGCTCAAGGACCGCAAAATCCAAATGTCTGTGGACCAAGGCCTGCACCTGAAGCACCACCTTGAGGCGGTCTGCAGGGGAAACTAGAAAGTATATGGAGAGAGGATGGGAAAATTCCAAAGTGAGCTCGTCGCACAACACCTCCAAGACCCAGGGTTCTGATGTGATGGTCTCCAATCCTGCTAAGAAGGCAGACAGTCACCCCCTCAATGCGTGGGAGAGAGCCTAAGGCCAGACACCAGAACTGTGTCTTCTGGGGGGAGGGGCTGCTGGATGTCTGATTGAGGACAATTGACAGCCAGACCCCCTGAAACAGAGTCTGGGAAACACAGGGAACCTCTGCCCTGAGGAGGGAGGACCATCATACTGGTGAGAACATCCAAAGGAACTAAAAGTAGAACACCCCAAACTCCTGGTGGGATGTGTCCTGTTCCTGGGAAAAGCCATCGGCTTGCGGTCTTGTACACTTGCCAGGAGATCATCCAGACCCTAGCCAAACCAACGCCGTCCCTAAAAGGGAAACGTGTTCAGGGTGTCCTCAGAGGAGGAGTCCCCAGACCACCACCTGATCCAATGCATCTTCCGGGCAGACACTGAAGAAGCACCCAGCTTGGCGAAAAGTTTCAGAATGTCAGGTAAATCATCAGCCATACAATCCACCCCGGAGATGAGAAATTCCAAATCACACAGCACCACAGTGATAGGGCATGGTGAAGTGTGGAGAGGCACGCACATGCAATGAAGGACAAGGCTGGCGTTGCCTCGACCCCAGCCGCAGCCGAATCAAAAAGGTCACATAAGGATGAAATGCATATGCCTGTCCTGAACATCCTTCAGGACCACTCCTCCGTTAGGAAGGAAAGAAGTGCGCATGGTGACCAGAGTCATAGCTATAGCCACTTCCAGAGAAGCAAGACACTTAGTAACACCGTTTGCCATGGGACAAATCCTTGCCATAGCTCTAGCGCAAAACAGGGAACCCTCAGGGTACCCCAAATCTCCGAAAGGATATAACCCACATTGGGGTAATCAAGGAAAGGAGGCAAGTAGCGGCCTTTTGGTCACTCATGAGAGAACATTCCTGCTGGACCAGCTGAGCCTGCTACAGTGACCATTCCTGCAGTACTTCTGTGATGAGGTCCTTCAGATGAGCAGGTTTTAGGAACTGCGAGCTGTGGGATCGTCAGCCAGGTCCCAGAGACCACACGGAGCCTGATTGCAGAGATCCGCCAAACATTCCACATTAGCGACTGAGCGCCCAACGCCATCATGGGTGCTGCACTTATTTGCTCCAGAATTCCTGCTGGGGAACCAAGTGAAAAATTTGGGCCAAGCGGTGGCGACGTTTCCACAGATGGTCAAGACGTTGTTGGGATGATCATAGGCATGGACTTCTGTACAAGTTATGTCCAAAAGAGCCTACGCACAATTCACAGGGAAAAGGAGGACTCCTGCAGCAAAAGCCACCCTGTGCGCCTCAGACTTAAGAGCACTTGGAAGGCTTATAAAGTTTTTCTACGAAAATGCACTTGTGTTACACCAAAACGCTGCCAGCAATAAAGAAGATGGGGATCATCGTAGGTGACTCCATTATACGTCACGTGGACAGCCACACCGCAGGAGGAAGAGAGGACAGAATCGTCACCTGTCTGCCTGGAGCAAGAGTGAAGGATGTGGCCAACAGGATCTCCAGGATCATAGACAGCGCAGGGGGAGAGGATACTGCTGTGCTCATCCACGTGGGAACAAATGATGTGAGCGGACAGGAAGTATGACAGGGAAGAGCTGAAGGGCCAGCTCCGCTCACTTGGAAGACAGCTGAAGATCAGGGAGGTGAAGGTGGCCTTCTCCGAGATCCTCCCAGTACCAAGAGCGGATGGAAAGAGACAAGGGGAATTGCAAGCTATTAACGCCTGGATGAGACGATGGTGCGAAGAAGAAGGCTTTGACTTTGTGCGCAACTGGACGGCGTTCTGGGGAAAGAGCAAGTACTACAGAAAGGACGGACTACACCTCAACAAGGAAGGAGCAAGAGTATTGGCAGGCAACATGAAGAAGGCCATCGAGAAGGCTTTAAACTAATAAATAGGGGAAAGCCTACAGTCGACCACCAGTCGATGGCACGGACGACAGGATGCCCCGATGAAGGAACAATGGGCTACTACTCATACACAGGAGGGGACGACCTCACAGCAAATAAGGAAGACAAGGCAGGAAGGGACAACTCAGACACAGGAGGGGATGACCGCATAGCAAACAAGGGAGACAACACTGGAGCGGTTAAGGATACCGTGAAGGAAACAGTAGGGACAGCAAAGAGTAGAAAGTCCAAAAAAGTAACACGAAGAGAACTCAAATGTATGTATACGAATGCTAGAAGTCTAGGAAACAAAATGGGGAAATAGAGACAATAGCAAGACATGATAAGTTGGAAATCATTGGCATAACAGAAACATGGTGGAATGAAGAAAACAAATGGGACACAGTACTTCAGGGATACAAACTATATAGAAGAGATCGAATAGGGCAGAAAGGTGGAGGTATTGCCCTATATGTTCAGGAAGGAGTAGAATCTGTTGAAGTGGCTACGATGGACACGAAAGAGAAGCTAGAGTCCCTCTGGGTCAAGATTCCTGGCCAAAACTGCGCAGACACGAAAATTGGCCTTTACTATCGTCCCCCAGGACAGGCGGAGGAAACTGACTCAGAAATGATAGAGGAAATCAAACAAGAATGCAGGACGGGCAATGTAATAATATTGGGAGACTTCAATTTCCCAAGGATAGACTGGAAACTAGGAACCTCCAACTGCGGCAAGGAGGCCAAGTTCCTGGAGGCGCTAGGGGATTGCTTCCTGGAACAAATGGTAAAAGAGCCAACAAGAGGCAACGCCACCCTGGACTTGGTGCTAAATGGCCTCACGGGACCGACAAAAGAAGTAGAAGTTACGGTACCACTGGGGACGAGTGATCACAATGCGATCAACTTTAATCTTGACATCGGGAATAGAAATAGTGCCAAAACCTTAACCAAAACCTTTAACTTTAAAAAGGGCAAATACGATCGCATGAGAGCCATGGTGAAACAACGACTCAAGAAAAAGGTGGACAAACTTGAAACAGTAGACCAGGCATGGTCCCTACTGAAAAATACTATCACAGAAGTACAAAATCTACACATTCCGAGGATCTCCAAAGAAGGGAGAACAAAAGGTAAGGGAGAACCGGCATGGCTTACCAGACAGGTGAGGGAAGCCATAAAAGAAAAGAAGGACTCTTTCAAAAAATGGAAACACATGAAAACAACCGAAGCATGGAAAAAACATAAAGATGATCAGAAGAAATGTCACAAGGCGGTGAGGGATGCCAAAAAGGACTATGAGGAAAAAATAGCGCAAGAGGCCAAAAACTTCAAGCCCTTCTTTAGATACGTGAAAGGGAAAAAACCCGCAAAAGAGGCGGTGGGACCCCTGGATGACCAGGGAAGAAAAGGGTACATTAAGGAAGATAAACAAATTGCGGACAAACTAAATTCCTTCTTTGCGTCCGTCTTTACGGAGGAGGATACCGCAAAAATACCAGAAGCAGTGAAAGTGTTTAGTGGAGTAATAGAAGACAGCCTCACCACAGTTGAAGTGGAGTTGGACCAGATATACTACCAGATCGACAAACTTAAAAGTGACAAATTCCCTGGACCGGATGGAATTCACCCGAGAGTCTTAAAGGAATTGAAGGTTGAAATCGGAGAGTTATTGCAAAAACTCACCAATCTGACAATCAGAACTGGACAGATACCAGATGACTGGAAGATAGCGAATGTCACGCCAATTTTCAAAAAAGGATCGAGAGGAGAACCGGGCAACTACAGACCTGTGAGCCTTACGTCTGTCCCTGGAAAGATGGTTGAAGCACTGATCAAGGATAGCATAGTCCGGCACTTAGATACACACGACTTGCTGAAACCCAGTCAACATGGGTTCAGGAAAGGGAAATCATGTTTAACGAATTTACTTCAATTTTTTGAGACTGTGAACAAGCAAATTGATAGTGGAATGCCGGTGGACATAATATATTTGGACTTCCAGAAAGCATTCGACAAAGTTCCACATGAAAGACTGCTCAGGAAACTACAAAGCCATGGAATAGAGGGAGATATACAAAGGTGGATAGGCAAATGGCTGGAAAACAGAAAGCAGAGAGTGGGCATAAATGGGAAGTTCTCAGACTGGGAGAAAGTGACTAGTGGTGTGCCCCAGGGCTCGGTACTTGGGCCGATCCTATTTAATATTTATATCAATGACCTGGAAGACGGAATATCCAGTGAGATCATTAAGTTTGCAGACGACACAAAGCTATGCCGGGCAATCAGATCGCAGGAGGATAGCGAGGAACTCCAGAGCGACTTGTATCAGTTAGAGAAATGGGCAGAGCAATGGCAGATGAAGTAAAACGTGGAGAAATGCAAAGTAATGCATTTAGGTAGTAAGAATAAGGAACACGAGTATAGAATGTCAGGCGCAACTCTGGGTAAGAGCGAACAAGAAAAGGACCTGGGTGTACTGATAGATAGGACCCTGAAGCCGTCGGCACAATGTGCGGCAGTGGCAAAGAAAGCAAACAGAATGTTAGGCATGATAAAGAAAGGAATCACGAGTAGATCGGAGAAAGTCATAATGCCGCTTTATAGAGCAATGGTCAGACCACACTTGGAATACTGTGTCCAACATTGGTCTCCCAACCTAAAGAAGGATATAAAACTGCTGGAGAGGGTGCAGAGACGAGCAATGAAGCTAATAAGAGGTATGGAGAAATTGGAATATGAGGAACGACTCAAGAAACTAGGATTGTTCTCCTTGAGAAGAGGAGGCTGCGAGGGGACATGATAGAGACGTTCAAAATACTGAAAGACATCGATAAAATAGAGCAGAAAAACAAATTATTTACATTGTCCAATGTGACACGGACAAGAGGACATGGTTTGAAGCTAAGGGGTGACAAGTCCAGGACAAATGTCAGGAAGTTCTGCTTTACGCAGCGAGTGGTGGACGCATGGAATGCTCTTCCACAGGAGGTTATTAAGGAATCCACTGTGCTAGGATTCAAAGGCAAATTAGATGCACATCTCCTTATGAGAGGCATAGAGGGATATGGGTGATTAGAACAATCAGGTGTATACCTGACTGGGGCCTCCGCGTGTGCGGATCGCCGGACTCGATGGACCATGGGTCTGATCCGGAGATGGCAATTCTTATGTTCTTATGTTCTTATGATAAAATAGAGCACAAAAACAAATTATTTACATTGTCCAACGTGACACGGACAAGAGGACATGGTTTGAAGCTAAGGGGGGACAAGTCCATGACAAATGTCAGGAAGTTCTGCTTCACGCAGCGAGTGGTGGACGCCTGGAATGCTCTTCCAAAGGAGGTTATTGAGGAATCCACTGTGCTAGGATTCAAAGGCAAATTAGATGCACATCTCCTTACGAGAGGCATAGAGGGATATGGGTAATTAAAACTACATCAGGTGTATACCTGACTGGGCCTCCGCGTGTGCGGATCGCCGGACTCGATGGACCATGGGTCTGATCCGGAGATGGCAGTTCTTATGTTCTTATATAGTTTGATTAATCGCCTATTCTACATTCTAGGCGATGTACAAATTGTTAAAAATATCTAAAATCTGGGTAACATATTACATAGACATACAGTATATCATATTGAATTTAAAAAAAATAAAAAATATGGACATTCTTATTAAATCATTTAAATTAAATAGTTTGTAAATACAATATCAAAACAACAGGGAAATTATTTAGTGGTTACAATCAATATTAAATTTAATATATTAAGGTAAAAACATTAGGAGGGAAGACAAACATGAAAAAAAGAAATATAAGATAAAGATGGATTGAAGGATCATTTATTCACTAAAAGCATCATTAAAAAGGAAACTTTTAAGTTTAGTCTTGAATTTGTCTAAATTCTTTTCCTCTCTTATATAGAGTGGAAGATCATTCCAAGACTGAGGAGCAGTCACTGAAAACATAGTATGACGCCTCGTATTAATAACTCTCGGTGAGGGAATGGTCAATAAATGTTGATCCTGAGATCTCAGTGTTCTGGAAGTAGTATAAGGAATTAAAACTCTAAAAATAAAGGCGGGGGTTTGAAATATTAATGATTTAAAAGTGAGTAAACATAATTTAAATAAAATGCGATGTGCAACGGGTAACCAGTGTGCCTCCTTGAGTAATGGTGAGACATGATCAAATTTTTTAGCTTTGTGAATTATTTTAATAGAGGCGTTCTGAATAATTTGAAGACGTCTAATTTCTTTTTGTGGCAAGCCTTTAAATAAGGTGTTACAATAATCGATTTTGGAGATCACTAGAGAATGTATTAGAATATTCAGGGATTTTGCACATAAAAATTTGGCCACGGAACGAATTTGGCAAAGTCTGTAAAAAGTAGATTTAACCACTTGGCTTATATGATCGTGGTATGATAATTTATTGTCAAATATTATTCCTAAAATCTCACCCGAAAGCCTTCAAACATGATTTTTCTGGAAATTGGGGCAGAAGGCTCAATGAGGGTCTCCCCTGAGACAAAAGGTACCACTTCTGTGTAAATTTAGACCCCCCTTGTGGGCTGCAGTGCACATGGAACATGGCTGCACAACCGAAAGCCGTCCGCCACAAATAGGGATGAAATCAATACATCCCAACCTGGGAAGGCCATCGGTGAAGTTTGGAGCAAAAAACGAAGCTCCTAACTTATTCAAATCAGGAAAATCCAAGATGGCCTGCTGGGTGCCGATTTTGCAATAAAATCGACCGGGGAAGGAACAGGAATATCCAGAAAGTACAGTTACTTACCGTAACAGGTGTTATCCCAGGACAAGCAGGCAGATATTCTCAACATGTGGGTGACGTCACTGACTGAGCCCCCTAGCAGACGTTTTCGCAAACAGATTTGCTTGAAGACCTTCAAGCTTGCGATTGGCCCACGCATCCACGCGTGCCCCTCCCGCCCAACCTAAGGCATGCATCTCCTCAGCGTGGCCTCAGTTCTATGTTTTCCGCGGAGCCAGAAGCACTGCTCCCTTGCTGCGTGCGATTTCGTTGTCCCTCTTACACCGCGGCTTTCTTTTTATTTTCGTTTAAGACGCTGTGCTCGCGTCTTTGTTACTTCTTTCTTTTTTTTTTCCTTCGTGTCTTTTTGACCGGGTCTCCGGTCTTGCTCTGGCCACCTTGCCTTGCGGGGCTGCGGCCGTCTTTTTTCTTATGTCCCGGCCTCGCACCGGGTTCAAGAATTGCACTAAGTGCAACCGGGTTATCTCCATCACCGATCCTCATCGTTGGTGTGTGGAGTGACTGGGTGCGGAGCACCACGCTGAGTCGTGTCCACGTTGTGCGACTCTGCAACCGCGTGCTCTTCGTCGGAGGGTGGCCAAGATTCTTCAACTTTTTGGGCCGATGGATCCTGAGGGACAGGCCTCAATCTCGGCCTCGGCACCGGTGTTGGGTGCCTCGGCCTCGAAGTCCCCCTCGTCCTCCAAGGCTCCGGCCTCGGCTCCTCCTGCTACTCCGGCCTTGGGTAAGTCTCCTCTTTCCTCCTCAGGTGTGTCAGCAAAGAAGCCTACCTCTGAGTCTCATGCAAGTGCCGCCTCGTCGGCATCTTCGAGACATCATTCTAAGCGTGCCTCCTCACGTAAGGAATACTCTTCCTCGAGGTCGACCCCGAAGGAGCGCACTCTGCACCTGTGACCCAACATCCTTTGGTCTCGGTGCCTGCGTGCCTCCTCACGTAAGGAATACTCTTCTTCGAGGTCGACCCTGAAGGAGCGCACTGCTGCACCTGTGACCCAACATCCTTTGGTCTCGGTGCCTATGTTCGAGGACATGCTTAAGGCTATCCTTACCTCACAGCTTTCCTTGGTGGTGAGCCAACTGGTCCCAACCTCGACGTCTCTGACCTCGGTCTCGACCCAGCCCCAGTATGACCAGCCTGAGCGTCCTTCTCTTGTGTCTCGGGGCCATGCCCGCAAGACTCGCAAGACTCCCTCGAGCGATTCTTCATCTCTGGAATCGGGGCCTGTGACTTTCCAGGGACCAATGACAGGGGCCCGCTTTTCACCCACTACTTTGTCGAGGTTTGCCCCTTCTAAAAAGCTGCGATCTTCTCCGCCCCTTCGGGGTAGGTCCCCAACTGCGAAACCTTCCAGGCACACCCTTGTCGTCGAGTTGGACTCTACTGTGCATTCTTCCAAACCGGTGGAGGAGGTTTCCTTTGCTCCATCTTCTCCGAGGCTCCATAAGATGGTCCCTCGGACTCCGGGGTCCTCCCCGACCCACCCTATGCGGGGTCATTCCTCAATGCACCTGAGGCACTTTAGGTGAGCCTCCTCGCTCTCCCATTTGCGGGACTCCGAGGCTCCGGCATGCTATTCAAGGGAAATTTCTCCCTCTTTCTCTGCTAACCCCAGATCTCGCTCGGGGTCTCCTCCGGAGGATGAGTCTTCTTCTCAAAGCTTTTCCTTCACTCGTTTCATTTCTGACATGGGCAGGGCCTTGAATCTGGACCTCCAGTCTGAGTCCCGTTATACACAGGAATTCTTAGGATTTTAGAGGTGGGGGAGGTTAGGGCATGCAGGAAAACCACACAAACCCCCCTTAATCGTCAAAACAGGCTGTTACACACACTGTTTACTCACTGTTCCATAGTGCTGAAGGGAGAAATGCAGGTAATGCTGGAGAAGCATGTAGGGAGATCAAATGCCTCAGGAAGCTGTAAAGCTAGATTTCAAGTCTTCTGATTGAAATTCCTATAGAACAATCTTTATGTCAATCCCTATGGCTGAACTCCAAGATATAAATCGCCGGGTCTAAAATTGGATGCCTGGAAGGATTGGATGCAAGTAGGCATAAGAACATTAGAAGATGTTATTTTAAACTAGTATTTTAGCCCGTTACATTAACGGATGCTAGAATATATGTCTGTGTGTCTTTATTTCTGTCTCTCTCGCCCTCCCTCTGCGGGGGGGAGGGGAGTTGCGGCGTGGTATGGCGGGTAGGGTCGGCGGTGGGAGGGGTGTTGGAGGAGGGGGAGTCGCGGTGTGTTACCTGGCCAGTCCTTCGATGCTTCTTGGCGGCTGACAGGCTCCACATGCGCACTCCTACCTGCAGGTCCCTACAGCGCACGGAAAACGGGCACACGCAGGTGGGAGTGCACATGCGCTTAGGGCTTTATTATATTAGATGGGAAACTGCTTGATTTTTCACAGTTGCAACAATCTTTTGGTATTTCAAAATTTCAATTTTACAAATGGTTGCAACTGAAGCAGGCTATTCAGAAAGGGTTCCCTGGGTGGCGTAATCATAAAAATTTTTATAGTTTGCAATTCCTGTTTTCAGGCAGACATGCTAGGACATCAAGCTGCTAAGTGGTATAAATTAATATCTGAACTTATGAATAAGAAACCCAAAAATGCTTTTAGAGATATTTGGAGCATTGAGATTAAGCAGTATATTTCTGCATCTCGATGGCCACTTGGTTCTTTTTGTTACATCGTTCTTTTTGGACCCCAGTTAGATTGAATAAGTTAGATAATTCTAGATCTAATAGGTGCTGGCACTGTCACCTGGACATAGGAACATTAGACCATCTATTGTTTTACTGCCCTAGAATTCTGATTTTTTTGGAAATCAATTTGGGAACATATTAATAATATTTTAAATTCTGAGATTCCTTTAACTTATGAAGCAATAATTTGTGGTACCATTTTGCATATCAAAGATCCCTTAGATAAACATAAAAGACGTCTTTTTTAAATTATGACAAGTACGGCTATACAATTGATTACACGAAATTGGAAAAACTGGGATCGTCTCAACTTTACATTCTGGTGGGCTAGTTTATGTCTAATATATAAATATGAGAAAATGAACGCTATTATATTAGGGAATAATGAAAAATTTTCATTAATTTTGGGCCCAACTGACGTCCTTTGTAGAATCTCATAGTTTTGGTCTGTTATTAGATAATATGCACATCCAGGGAGGGGGAGGGGGAGGAGGTATACAAAGTCTTTAATCTACTATTTTTACGGATGGAAAAAGGGGGGGAAGGACGACAAATTTTGTGGTTTGAAAATATGTCTGAATGGATATACATATGTATTTTCTGTTTAAAATATATATAATATAATTCTAAAATTAGAGGAAAATTTTATAGTTATTCTAATGGAAATGATTGGGTTGGGTGGGGGAGGGTATTAATCTGTATGATTCTTGTAAAATTAAGTGATGTCTTTAGTATAAGAAAATTAATTTATTCTGTTTTCCACTTATTAAATTTGATTTAAAAATGAATAAAGAAAAAATACATGATATGAAAGGGTGGGAGGGGAGGGAGATAAATTTTATAATTTGATTTATTGCTGAATATTAAGTGTTTTATCTAAGTTCAAATGATTGTACAGTGGTACCTCGGTTTACGAGTGCACCGGTTTGCGAGTGTTTTGCAAGACGAGCAAAACATTTGCAAAATCGGTGCCTCGGAAACCGAGCATGGCTCGATTTACGAGCACTCCTCCCCCACCCGCAATCCGGCACCCCCCCTGCGATCCGGCACCCCCCCCTGCCTCGAACCGGCACCTCAAGGCCCAGCAGACGAGGAGGCCAAGCTTCAAGAGTGCCCAGATGAGGGTAAGAAGCGGCGGGGGGGTGCCCAATTGTGTCGGGGGGGGATGTCTGATCGGGCGGGGGGGTGCCCAATCGTGTCGGGGAGGGGGGTCGGATCGTGGCGGGGGGGGGTGCCTGATCGCAGGGGGGAGTGCCTGATCGCAGGGGGGGCCTTCGAGGGGAGCAATGCCGGTTCTCAGGGGGGGGGAACGCATCAAAGCGAGTTTCCATTATTTTCTATGGGGAAACTCGCTTTGATAAACGAGCATTTTGGATTACGAGCATGCTCCTGGAACGGATTATACTCGTAATCCAAGATACTACTGTACTTGTTAATGCACTTATTATAAGTTTGAAAAATGAATAAAGATTTTTTTTAAAAAAAAGTCTTCCGACTGCCTCACCTGCCTGACAACCATGGCCAGTGACCTATGCCACCCTCGGATACATCACACAACCATCTGGCGGAGGCACGCAGACTGGCTCTGATCCTGGGCACGCCTCGACGGAAAATTTTGGCCACCCGTCTACGAAGAGCCTGCGGTTGTAAAGTCGCACAACGGGGACAAAACTCAGCGCGGTGCTCTGCACCCTGGCACTCCACACACCAACGATGAGGATCGGTGATGGAGAAAACCTGGTTGCACTTAGTGCAGTGTTTAAATTCGGAACGAGGCTGGGACATAAGAAAAAAGAGATCTGCGGCCCCGTGAGGCCAGGCAGCCAAAGGAAGACCGGGAACCCGATCAAAAATACACGAACTGAAAAAAATGAAAATAAAGAAAATGAAAGACGTGAGCACAGCGACTCAAAAGAAACTAACAAAATAAGCTGCGGTGCAAGAGGGACAGTGAGATCGTGCAAAGCAAGGGAGCAGTGCTTCTGGCTCCGCGGAAAACATTGAACTGAGGACACGCTGAGGAGACGCATGCCCTAGGAAGGGCGGGAGGGGCACGTGCGCATGCGCGGGCCAATCGCAAGCCTGAAGGTCTTCAAGCAAGTCTGCTTGTGAAAACATCCGCTAGGGGACTCCGTTGGTGACGTCACCCACATGTAGAGAATATGCTGCCTGCTTATCCTGGGATAATAACATTCTTAGTGTGGGCAAAAAAGTGGCAAATGAGCTTTAACATAGAGAAATGCAAGGTCATGCATGTAGGGAAAAAGAACCCGATGTTCAGCTACAAAATGGGGGGATCGCTGCTAAGGGTAAGTAACCTTGAAAGAGACCTGGGGATGATGGTAGACACAACATTGAAGGCGTCAGCACAATGCGCGACGGCCTCAAGGAAAGCAAATCAAATGTTGGGTATCATTAAGAAGGGTATCACTGCCAGGACGAAGGAAGTCATCATGCCAATGTATCGTGCAATGGTGCGCCCACATCTGGAGTACTGTGTCCAGTACTGGTCGCCATAGCTCAAGAAGGACATGGCAGTACTTGAGGGGGTCCAGAGAAGAGCGACTAAACTGATAAAGGGTATGGAAAACTTCTCATATGCTGATAGATTGAAAAAGCTGGGGCTATTCTCCCTGGAAAAGCGGAGACTTAGAGGAGACATGATAGAAACCTTCAAAATCCTGAAAGACATAGAAAAGGTAGACAGGGACAGATTCTTCATAATGTGGGGAACCACAAGTACAAGGGGGCACTCGGAGAAATTAAAAGGGGGCAGGTTTAGAACAAACGCTAGGAAGTTCTTTTTTACCCAGAGGGTGGTGGACACATGGAACGTGCTTCCGGAGACCGTGATAGGCCAGAGCACATTACAGGGCTTCAAAGAAGGTTTGGATAGGTTCCTAGAGGATAAGGGGATTGAGGGGTACAGGTAGGAGTTGAGCTAGGTTATAGGAATAGTCAGGGACCACTGCACAGGTGATAGGCCTGAGGGGCCGCCGTGGGAGCGGACCGCTGGGCGGGATGGACCTCTGGTTTGACCCAGCGGAGGCAAATTCTTATGTTCTTAGTCTTGTTAATCGTCCTCTTTTTAATAATTCCTAGCATCTTGTTTGCATCCCTCCACTCTTCTCCGAAACTTGAGTGCCCCCCATGCCCACCTTTTGAAATGTTCGCTGGCATAAACAGCACTTTCCACCAGCTGCTCACGCCTGCCTTGGCTCCCTTCTGACATCACATCCTGGTCCTGCAGCCAGGAAGTAACATCAGAAGGGAGCTGACACCGGCACGAGCAGCAAATGGAAGGAGCTGCTCACACCAGTGAACATTTAAAGAGGTATGTGGAGAGATGGAGAGGTGCTGGCACCCCCCCACGATGCGCCTGGGGTGGTTGCCCCCCCCCTTACTATGCCACTGAGTCTGGTGCTATGCTTGCCCAAACTGACAGGATATTCCTGATCCTGACTTTGGTCCCAAATTAATTTTGTGCCCTTCTTTCAACCATCCCAGGCAGTGGCTAGGCAGACACTTCCACATCAACAAAGTGGGAATTACATGTTTAGTTGATAGGGCCTGTTCTTTTTAACCATACTCCTCCCCTTCGACACCCAAGAACCCACCTCAACAGGCAACCTGAAAACAACACTGGAAGCAGTGGAAAAATGGATGTTAGACCACAAACTAAAGCTAAACATGGACAAAACAAAATTTCTACTTCTTGAAAAAGACAAAACCCCATCCATAACAGAATTAGAATTAAATGTCACCAAATACCCCATACAATCTTCTTTAAAAATCCTTGGAGTATCGATAGATGCTGCACAATGCAGGACCAAATCAACATAACTACCAAAAAAGCATTTTTCACCATGCGCAACCTACGAAAAATAAGAAAATTCTTCGACAAAGAGCAATACAGGATCATAGTCTAATCCCTTGTCTTGGGACTATTGGACTACTGCAATATCCTCTACCTATCATGCCCCACAAACCTGATAAAACAACTATAGACCATTCAAAATACTGCCCTCAGACTGATCTACTCACTTGGAAAATTTGACCATATCACCAATGCCTACCTAGACTCCCACTGGCTACCAATAAGAGCCCGAGTTCAATTTAAATTCTACTGTCTACTATTCAAAGCAATAAACGGAACTGCACCTATCTACCTACACAAACCGCCTAAACCAAAACCTCACATCCAGACTACGGAGAACCCAGACCCCATTCTCCTACCCACCACTCAAGGGAACTCAGCGCAAGAAGATGTATGACGCCCTCCTAACGACGCAGGCAGCGAAACTGGACCCCTCTATCTCCAACCTGCTGACAGCAACAAGAGACTTTAAATCATTTCAAAAAGATCTCAAAACTCTGCTATTCAAAAAATCTTTAGAGTCCTCTTAACTCTCTTTAGCTATAGAGCTCTCCTTCCCTTCCCCGCAATCTCCCCGGTGTCTCCCTCCCCTCTTGCTATCTTTCCTCAATTACTCCTCAAAGCCTCTAGTATGCATCCAACTCATTTTGTAATTTCCTGGAAATGTCCAGCCATCTTCTAATGTAATCCGCTTAGAACTGTAAGGTACAGGCGGAATAGAAGTCACTAATGTAATTTAATGTAATATTGCTGAAGGGTTTTCGGGTAAGATTTGCCTCTTTGCGGATGATACCAAAATCTGCAATAGAGTAGACACACTGGATGGTGTGAATAACATGAATAAAGACCTGGCGAAGCTTGAAAGATGGTCTGAAATTTGGCAGCTAAAATTTAATGCTAAGAAATGCAAGGTCATGCATTTGGGCTGCAAAAACCAGAGGGAACAGTGCAGTTTAGGGGGTGAAGAACTTATGTGCAGGGCGGAAGAAACAGGTTGAAAAGGTGACGGCGAAAGCTAGAAGGATGCTAGGTTGCATAGGGAGAGGTATAGCCAGTAGGAAAAAGGAGGTATTGATGCCCCTGTATAAGACTCTGGTGAGACCTCATTTAGAATATTGTATACAATTCTGGAGGCTGCACCTTCAAAAAGATATATAAAGAATGGCTACTAGTCCAGAGGAAGGCTACTAAAATGGTGCGTGGTCTTCATCATAAGGCATATGGGGACAGACTTAAAGATCTCAATCTAATCTAATCTAATCCTTAGATACCTCATCATCTCCACGTTCGTAGAGCTCGACGCAGTTTACAGTAGGAGAAATAGGAAGGAACTGCAGCAGAGGGTTAGAGGTAGAAGTGTGAAGAAAATTTAGAGGACTTGGGATGGAAAGTGAGGAGTGGTGGCTCGTGGCCAGTAGGGGGTGATGTTTATGGGACGGTAATGGAATGGATTTCAGAACATGATTGTGCAGTATTTTTTGTGGAGTTTTTCTACAAAAGCGCCTGTTTTTCATATGATTCTGGGTAATTCTAGTTAGATACAAGCATATGTGTCAGTTAGGGCCACGCCCAATGGAAGCGTATGAAAGACGGGTAAATAAAAAATCTGAATATGAATGTAGATAAAGCCAGAAAAACACACCACAGATTAATATAAGGGAAAGAATGGTGTTCTTTTTATGTACTTTGCTGTTGGGCCAAATCATGAAGGAAACCAGAGGAATCCATTTTGGGTTCTCTGTCTTTTCAGTCTTTTGGAATCCATTTTGTGTTTCCAGGTCTTTGTTCTCAGCATCGTGGTGTTAATTAATACCACATGTGCTTGCTTTAAACTAGTTAGTAATGTGTCCCAAACTGAGATATAACAGGAAGTAAATATAGTTTTGAATGAAAATTATTTATGTATGGAAGCTTGGCCAAGCAAGTATAAATGAACAAATATGACTGGAGTGTGTGTATGACTGTGTATTTGAACAAAGGAATGGGTTTTGAAAAACATAATATATATTTGCAACCTAAAGAAATCCTAAAGCAACATCTGGAAGTAATTAAGTCAGAGATTCCTGCTCTAACATAGGAAGGCTTGTGTGTGAGACTGTCAGCTCAGGCAGCCCCTCCTCCTCCTCCTGTGGGCTACAGCTATGTAATTTGAATCTGTCAATTTAGGGAGAGCTTTTTTTTCCTCTAAGGCTGAGAACTTTTCAGCATCTTTTTAACAAATAATTTCTCTTAATATACTTTTGTGAAAATTATGATTTATATTCAGAAACGACTATAAGCAAACAAATGTACTTTTCTGAAACTTTTGTCTTTGTCTAACTTTTAAGACCACCTCTTTTGTGAATTGTTATTGGTTGTCAAACCTGATGATGTCACTGAGCCAAAATTATATAATAGAATGGCCGGAGATATTAAGGTGAGTTCGTTATTAGAAGGCCAGCATTTGGCAACTATAACGATCTCCCATTAGCGCAACTGTTAAGCAATTATGCTTGATTCTTTTGATCTCATAATGGAAAAATAGAAACAATAACTCAATAAATCTTAATTAATTTTTAAAATCTTGCGCTGGTGTCATTGTGCATGTTTTATTATTTTTCAAACCATGAGTTTTCATGATGGCGTCACAATTCCTATGCTCAAAAGGCAGGAGAGGGGAGATATGATAGTCGCTTAAATATCTACGTAATCATTATGTTCGCTCTTTGGAGTTGGAAGGTTTGAGGTTGGGTTTGGGAAGTAAGCTCCGTGCCTTTTTTGGGCAATTTGAGGAGAGCGGCCTGTCCATGTCAGCGTTGCATAGGGCGTTGTGCGTTCTTGCTCCACCCAGGTCGTGGGAGTTGTTGTGTGCTCGTTAGGCTCCGGAGTTGGGTCTGTGGCCGACTGATTTGGATATGGGATATCTTATTCAGCGTATCCCAACCCTTTCTGTCTCAGTTGAACTTAGGGAATGCTAGTTTTGGGTACTCCATCGTGCATATTTTACGTGGGTTCAATTATATCACTCTGGTTTCACGGAGTCAGCACAATGCGAGAAATGTACAGGTGCTCCTAAATCTTTTTTCCATGTCTTTTGGAGTTGTCCAGCGGTCAGGGCTTCCTGGAGAAGAGTGGTCTGTTATTTGGAGCTTCTGTTAGGCCGCTCTATCCCTCTCACTCCTGTGGGGTTTCTTTTAGATAAATATGAAGCTTTTTGATTTCCTCCTGGTGTTGGCCTGTTCTTTTTGTGCAAGGCAGGATTGGTGGCTAAGAAAATTATCTTGGTGGAGTGGGTTTCAGATCGCACTCCTTCCTATTGGGCTGCCTTGATGCATGCTTTTGCATGCCTTGATGATGCTTGCGAGGGGTCGGGTGCGCAATTTCTTCTGACAGTCTAAGGTCTTTTTGCAGGTCTGGGGTCCTTATATATATGCATCATCTCACAGAACCTGTAGTATGATCCTTAATACTTTGCCTGTTTAATTTGCTTTGAGCGGTGAGGGATTGGCGGCCTTGGGGGGGCCTTTCCTCAGTTTGGCTCTTCTTCTTTTTTTTGTTTTGTTTTTTGTCTGTTTTGTTTACCTTGGTTTGAGTCTATGTTTGATGTGTTTTGTTTTTTGTTTTTTTTGGGGGGGGTGGGGGACTTGGGGGGGAGATCTTATGCATTGTATCTTGGGACTCATCAGAGGCCAGGGCCCTGAATGTCAAGCTTTCACTTTGGTCTTGTTCAGGCCTCCTCCGATAGATGGGCTGTGATGTTTGTTCTTCCTTTGCTATCAAATTGCTGGTTACTCTTTCTTTGTGCCTGCAGTATTTTTCTAATGTCATCTCTTGTGCTGGGTTCTTCTGGTTGCTTATTATTCTTTGGTATATTCTGGTTCTTTCTTTGTGTGAGGGACAGGGTATGGGAGGATAGGGGATGGGTAAGGGGTGGGGGTAGGATTTTGGGACCGGGGGATTCTTGCTGTATAGTTCCTGAACAAATGTTATATCTTCTACTGTATTCATTGTCCTGGTTTTTATTTCTGCCTTGTTCAATAAAATTGTTTACTCTTAAATACCTACGTAATATAAATGTGCATGAGTTGAGTCTCTTTCATTTGAAAGGAAAACTGTGCAATGAGAGGGCATAAGATGAAGTTAAGAGGTGATAAGCTCAGGAGTAATTTGAGGAAATACTTTTTTATAAAAAGGGTGGTAGATGTGTGGAACAGTCTCCTGGAAGAGGTGGTGGAAACGGAGACTGTGTCTGAATTCAAGAAGGCCTGGGATAGGCATGTGGGATCTCTTAGAGAGAGGAAGAGATAATAGTTACTGTGGATGGGCAGACTAGATGGGCCATTTGGCCTTTATCTGCTGTCATGTTTCTATAGGTAAATTGTAGACTCTTGGCCTTACTGAAAGGAAGCATTCTTTTTTGTGGGGTGGGGGTGGGGTGGAGTTAAGGAGGCTATTTAGGACACAGGAAAAAAAGTATGGGCAGAAATTCTATTTTCAGTTTATGGACACACCTTCCTGGCAGGTGTAAGGGTCAATGTAAATGTTATGCCTGAACAGGTTTAAAAGTAAAAGCCTTGGAGTATTTTTCCTTTGAAAATAAGTGCAAATATTTAGATGGTACGTACAGGTTGTGTATGTCTCAGTGTGGAGTTCCATAAGTTATGAATATTTGCCTATCAGCCAGTACCATAGAAAGAATGACTTGTAACCCTACCCAAGTACAGCTCAGCCTGGAAAACGGAAAGAGTGACCTAAACTCCTACCAATGAAAAGAGAATAATGCATGATATACTCACTGGCTCTGTCAAGCTGCTATCCTTCTCTAGGAATTGCACCACACAATAGGCGAGCTAGTAAGAGAAAAGGAAGCCAGTAAGTTTACATCCATACCAGCATCACAGGTAGCCTGTGACATTTAAAACAGAGGAGCTGTTCTAATTCTTCATGCCTGACAGCCTGTCACAGACATATGATGAGAGACTCCCACCCCAAACATTATCAGTGACTGGTACAGTGATCTGTTAGAAACATGCTGAGAACCCCCCCCCAAAAAAAAACAACCCATTATCAGTTAATGACATGCTGCTCCCCTAGCAGAGAGACACAATGAGACCCTATCCCATCAGAAATTGTCATGCTCATGTCCTGAAAAGAGTAAGGAAACCAGTGTAAAAGGAGCAGTTTCACAAAACAGGAGAAACAAAGAAGCTCCCCTTATCCAATGAAGATACAAAGAGCTCGAGGGCTACAAAGCTCTTGAGACTTCTTTCCTTGTGTAAGGGGGTTTCTCACTGGTGGATGCTGAATGACTTCTCACCTGTGGATGGTACACACTCAGGGACTTCACTTTGTGCAATGGTAACAAAACTCGAATTAGGAACATCTTGTGCTCTTCTTTCAAGGGCAGCGCAAAGCCATTAATTATACTAGAAAAGAAGAGAAAATAGTCAAGGGCAAGCATAGTAACATAGTAGATGACGGCAGATAAAGACCCGAATGGTCCATCTAGTCTGCCCAACTTGATTCAATCTAAAAATTTGTTGGGGGTTTTTTTTTCTTCTTCTTCTCCTTAGCTATTTCTGGGCAAGAATCCAAAGCTCTGCCCGGTACTGTTCTTAGGTTCCAACTACTGAAGTCTCCGGCAAAGCTCACTCCAGCCCATCTACACCATCTCAGCCCTCCCCAGCTCATCCTCTGCCAAAGGCCATACATAGACACAGACCGTGTAAGTCTGCCCAGTACTGGCCTTAGTTCTTCAAGATTTACTATTATTTTCTGATTCTAGATCCTCTGTGTTCATCCACGCTTTTTTGAACTCCGCCACCATTTCCTCTCCACCACCTCTCTCGGAAGCGGCATTCCAGGCATCCACCACCCTCTCCGTAAAGAAGAATTTCCTTACATTGCTCTTGAGTACTCCCACCCCTCAACCTCAAATTATGTCCTATGGTTTAACCATTTTCCTTTCTATGGAAAAGATTTTGTTCTACGTTAATACCTTTCAAGTATTTGAATTTCTGAATCTCCTCTGTTCCTCCTTTCCTATAAGGCTAGTGGTCCGGCAAACTCATTAGTCAAAAGAGCCAAGATCAGCAGTATAACGATTAAGATTTCTTTTGAGAGCCAAATTTCTTTTCAAGAACCATGTTTTTAGGAGTCAGTTTAAACTAGCTACTAACATTAAATAAAACCAGATATCATAATAATAATCTTATTTATTGACAAAAAAATATTTTTCTACCTTTTGTCATTTCTGCTTTAATTATCCTGTCTTCGCTCACTTCTTTCTAGCCAGCATCTGTCCTCTCTCTGTCTTCCATGCAGCATCAGCCCCTTCCATGTTTGCTCTCTTTCTGCCCCTGCCATCCACTGTCCGCTCTCTCCCCATTCCATATGGCATCTTCTTTCTTTCTATGCTCCTTCCATAAACTGAATATCTGATGCCCCTTCTCTCCTTTATACATGATTCATTTCAGCTCTGCTACCTGAATGGACGATTTGTGGAGCGGAGCTCCCGACTACAGTTGCCGGTGGAAAATTCCCTCAGCTGGAGAGAGCGCGTAGACTGAGGCATGCAAGCTCTCCTTTGAGGGTGCTACTCAGTCCCCGGAGGAGCGGAGCCCGCCGATGCGCTCTGAAGCATCAGAGGGGTGGTTTAGACGTGAGTCTGACGCAGGACACCCTCCTGCCGATCCAGCAGGGAGCGAGGCTGGCTCTGAAAGGAAGCAGGAGGAGCTGAGTGAACCAACGATGCAGTCGGTGGGGGGAACTGCAACAAACTCAGTAACTGTGATGCCAGGTACTGTGAGATTTAACTTCGGGCCTTAGAACTGAGTTTGTTCCCTTACAGAGGCTGAAGGTTATCAACATGGAATCGATTTGAGAGGCTATTTCCAACTTAGAAATCTCTCTGAGTAATCAAATGGAGCAACTTTCCACAAAGCGCTACTACGGTGCTCTCAGAAAATCTAGAATTAAAGACAAGAGTATTGACTCTGGAAAATAATCGGATGAAGTGGAAGCTAGAGTAAAAACTTTGGAAAACCCAAGCTCTTGACTTGGATAAAGACAGTACAACTTTGCACTTTAAACAGGAATGATGGAAAACTATACTAGGAGGTCCAATTTGCGGATTATCAATTTTCCTAAACAATTTCCAATAAACTGCAATAGTTATGTTTAAAAGATATTTGAATTAAATTTCTGAAAGTTCTGGAGGCCTTATATCCGCCTCTCTCCAAAATATATTACTTACCTAGAAGAATAAAGGCACAAAGTCCTAACCTAGCAGAATTTATCTGCTGATAGTTTGGACTTAATCTAATTTCCTGGAGAGAATGGATATGGAGGCCCAGGTGTCAGCCACTTTGTTGGTACAATTTGTCATAGATTCCGATAGGGAATGGATGCTTAATATTGTTTTTTAAATATAAAGTTGTTCCCTTTTTGTCAAATTTAATAAGAATGTATCCAGATGTATCTCGTCCAACTCAGAAGAGAAGGAAGCAGTTCCTTATTTTGAGACCTCAAGTACTCCAGTTGAGTGCAACATTCGTTCTGAGATACCCTTGTAAATGTGTTTTGGTTTTTTTTAAAAAACAGATATGTTTTCTATGAGCCACAGCAGTTATCAAAATTTATTGCTGCTAAAGGGCAACCTATTACCATAATTACATTACAATACATTAGTGATTTCTATTCTGCCATTACCTTGCGGTTCAAGGCGGATTACATCCAAACTAAAAACAAGAATTACATTCCAAATTTGAAGTAATAGAATAAGCGATGAGATAAAACATTTAAGGTACCAGCGGGAAGTAGAAGTCTATAGGAGATAAGAATAGGGTGAATAATGGGATTTAGATAATGTTTGGTAAATAGAAGAATATTAGAGAGTACTAAGGGTATAGAGAATGCTGGATGTTGGGTTAGGATTGGTTGTGCTGGATAGGTTTTATGTGTTTTTTGAAGAGTATGGTTTTAATATCTTTCTTGAAGGTTTTGTAGTCTGTGGTTGTAGTTAACAGAGTGTCCAGCTTAGCTGCTTTGGAGGCTATTAGTTTTTTTCTTTTGACATTTTTGGATGATGGGTAAGAAAATAGTGAATGGGTTCTGCTGTGTCTGGTTGAGGAGGATTGATTTAGTCGATTATTCCAGTAGGTTGGGCTTTCTCCGTTGAAAGCCTTGTAAAGTAAGCAGTAGAATTTGAAGTGCACTCTCGCTTCTATTGGAAGCCAGTGCGAGTCATGGTATGCCTCTGTGATATGGTCATATTTTTTTAGTGAGTAGACAAGTCTCAGGGCTGTATTCTGCACTGTCTGCAGTTGCTTCATCATGGTCGCGGGACATGGTAGGTATAGTATGTTACAGTAGTCTATCATCCTAAGTTTTGTTGAAGTTGTTTAGTTCAGTAAGGAAAATGTCAAGAGTTAACTAGCCTCATCTTTAGTTTCCTCTTTATATTTTGTATTCTTAAATTTCAGTTAAATTTCAGCTCCGTCTCTACTCATAATCGACTAACTACAACTTGCTGTTTAAAAAAATTTCCTTATTTCTTGTTGTGAAATTGTTATATTTCATTGTTGAATGTTTGCCAGCTAGATGTGTTTTTCTTTTTTTTTTTTTTACTTCCAAGATTGTCAAAATGTTAAAATTTATAAATAAAGAATTAAAAAAAAAAAAAGATGTACAAGAGGCCCTCTGCTGGTGCTGGCCAAGGCTATACCAGGATATCCAGCCCCTCGGTCTGAAGATCCCTGCACCGGCGGAAGAACCGAGACGCTTTGGTGTTGACACTCGTGGCCATCAGATCCATGACCGGCTGGCCCTAAGCCTGTACAATTAACCCATACAAAGGCGTCATGACCGAGACACTACTCACAGGGATCCAACATCTGACTACTGAGGAAGTCTCCGCTCCCACAATGTGAAAAGCCGAGAGGTCCAACAGGTGAACCTCCATCCTAGCCATGAGCAGAGCAGCCTCCTGCACAACCAAACGACTCCTGGTTCCCCCCCTAATGATTGTCGTAAGCCACTGCCGTGGCACTGTCCGGGAGAACCCAAACCGACTTGCCCGTCAGTAACATCTGGAACTCCAGCAACGCCAACCAGATAGCTCTGGTCTTCAGAACATTGATCAACCAAGATGCTTCCTCTGGAGACCACCTGCCCTGAGTCGAGCGACTGAGGCATTGAGCTCCCCAATCAAGGAGACTGGTGTCTGTGACAAGGACTGTCCACCGAGGCTGATCCATACTCACTCCCAGTACCAGATTGAAAGACTGTAGCAATCAAGCCCCGAAGAGGCACTAGAAAGTCCAGGTCATGCATCTGAGGCGACCACTGATGGAGAAGAGCATACTGAAGCAACTGCATGTGAGCCCAAGCCCACTGAATCACATCCAGGGAGGCTGCCATCAATCCCAGGACCTGGAGAAAATCCTGCTCCAGAGGACACCGGGAAGCCATCAGAAGGCGAATCTGGGTTTATAGCTTGTCCACTCGGGCCTCTGGAAGAAAGACTTTCCCCAAGCTGGTGTTGAAAAGAACCCCGAGATACTCCAGATGCTGAGACGGGGTCAACCGGCTCTTGGACAGGTTGACCACCCATCACAGAGACTGGTCTTTGACCTAAGGGCCACCGTGAGAGCGGACTGCTGGGCATGATGGACCACTGGTCTGACCCAGCAGCAGCAATTCTTATGTTCTTATTTATTCAATTTTCTATATCATTAACCCAGGGGAGCTCAGAATGGTTTTACATGAATTTATTCAGGTACTCAAGCATTTTTCCCTATCTGTCCCGGCGGGCTCACAATCTATCTAATGGGGGGATGGGGGGATTAAGTGACTTGCCCAGGGTCACAAGGAGAAGTGTGGGTTTGGAGAAAAAGCTAAGTCTGTTATTGAGAAAGACATGGGGCAAGTCACTGCTGCCTTTAGTAGCATGGAATGTTGCTACTCTTTGAGTTTTGGCCAGATACTAGTGATCTGGATTGGCCACTGTAAGAAAAAGCTACTGGGCTTGATGGACCGTTGGTCTGACCTAGAAAGGCTAGGCTAGTCTTATGTTCAAAACCTGGGAGCTTTCCTGGAAAGACTTTGCTTGAATCAACCAGTCGTCCAGATAGGGATGAACTAGAATGCCCTTCTTGTGCAAGTCCACCATCAACACTACCATAAATTTGGTGAACATCCAGGGGGCCGTGGCTAGACCAAAGGAAGCACACAAAACTGATGGTGCTTTCCCAAGATCGCAAAGTGAAGGAATTGCTGATGGGAGGCCTGAATTGGAACATATAGGTAGAAACATAGAAACATAGAAACATAGAAATCGACGGCAGATAAGGGCCAAGGCCCATCCAGTCTGCCCACCCTAATGACCCTCCCCTGCCTTTACTTTGCGAATAGAACCCACGTGTCGATCCCATTTGGTCTTAAAATCAGGCACGCTGTTGGCCTCAATCACCTGAAGTGGAAGACCATTCCAGCGATCCACCACCCTTTCGGTGAAAAAGAATTTCCTGGTGTCACCGTGCAGTTTCCCGCCTCTGATTTTCCACGGGTGTCCTCTTGTTGCCGTGGGACCCCTGAAAAAGAAGATATCTTCTTCTACCTCGATGCGGCCCGTGAGATACTTGAACGTCTCGATCATGTCTCCCCTCTCCCTGCGCTCCTCGAGCGAATATAGCTGTAATTTATCTAACCGTTCTTCGTACGGGAGATCCTTCAGTCCCGAGACCATCCGGGTGGCCATTCTCTGGACCGATTCCAGCCTCAGCACATCCTTACGGTAATGTGGCCTCCAGAATTGCACGCAGTATTCCAGGTGCGGTCTCACCATGGATCTATACAAAGGCATAATGACTTCGGGCTTACGGCTGACGAAACCCCTGCGTATGCAACCTATGATTTGTCTTGCCTTGGAAGAAGCTTGCTCCACTTGATTGGCAGCCTTCATGTCCTCACTGACGATCACCCCTAAGTCTCGTTCTGCAACTGTTCTTGTTAGGATCTCGCCATTAAGGGTATAAGTCCTGCATGGATTTTGGGTACCCAGGTGCATAACTTTGCAGTCTCCCTTCCCCTCTCCGCAATTTGAGCCCCCTTCTACCATTCCGTAAGCATCTGAAGACCTGGCTCTTCTCCAGAACGTAACCCCGTCCCGCTCCTGGCACTCTCACACCAACCTCTCTTCTCTCATACTTATATAATTCCACTGGAGTTCCGTTCCTTCCCTAACCATGTAAACCGTGTCGAGCTCCATCTGCGGAGATGATGCGGTATATAAACCCAAGATTTAGATTAGATTAGATTAGATTAGATTGAAGCTGAGCTGCCATGTCTTAGACCAGCTCTCTAGTAAGAGTAGATCATGCATCATATTGTCGGGCATTGAATTTTTATCTATTGTGCTTTTGCCCACTACATTGCTTAGTTTGGCGTCATCGGCAAATAATGTTATCTTACCTCGGAGCCCTTCTGCCAAGTCCCTTATAAAGATATTGAATAGTATTGGGCCCAAGACAGAGCCCTGGGGTACTCCACTGATCACCTCCGTCATTTCAGAGGGGGTTCCATTCACCATTACCCTTTGAACCCTACCTCCAAGCCAGTTCCCAACCCACTTCGTCAATGTGTCGCCCAATCCTATGGAACTCATCTTGCTTAGTAACCTGCGATGAGGCACGCTATCGAATGCTTTGCTAAAGTCCAGGTATACGATGTCCAGGGACTCTCCAACATCTAGCTTCCCCGTCACCCAGTTAAAGAAGCTGATCAGTTGGATTGGCAGGATCTCCCCTTAGTAAATCCATGTTGACGGGGATCCCGTAGGTTCTCTTCATTCAGGATCGTATCTAATTGGTGTTTGATAAGAGTTTCCATTAGTTTGCTCACTATTGATGTGAGACTCACTGGTCTGTAGTTGCCGCTTCTGTCTTGGGGCCTTTCTTGTGGAGTGGAATGACGTTAGCCTTCCTCCAGTCCAACGGGACGCTACCTGAACTAAGAGAGAGGTTGAAAAGCGCCGACAGCGGCTCCGCCAAGACATCGCTCAACTCCCTGAGTACTCTGGGGTGCAGGTTGTCGGTCCCATTGCCTTGTAAACCTTGAGCTTGGACAGCTCAACGTGGACACTGTTGGCGTAAATTTGAAATCGCTAAATGGGTCAACTGAGTCAGCCCTTGTCTGTAACTGAGGGCCATGCCCTGGAGCTTCTCGGGTGAAGACAGAGCAGAAGTATTCATTTAACAGTTGGGCTTTTTCTGAGTCCTTTTCCACATAGTCTCCGTCTGGTTTCCTTAGACGTACTATTCCCCCTGAGTTTTTACTTCTGTTGCTGATATACCTGAAGAATGATTTATCTCCCTTCTGGATGTTCTTTGCTAGAGATTCCTCCATGTTTAATTTAGCCTCCCTGACTGCTGTTTTGACGGCTTTTGACTTGGTCAGATATTCTGCCCTGGAGTCCTGTTCCCTTGATTGTTTGTAAGAGATGAATGCTTTTTTTTTTTCTTTGATGAGGTCTGAGATCTCCGCAGTGAACCACTGTGGTTTATTGTTTCTACGGTGTTTACTTACTAGCTTAACATAACGGTTTGTCGCTTCCTGTATGGTGGCTTTCAGAGTCGACCACATTTCATCCACACTATCGGTTTCTGCTTGGTTTGTAGCATCTGGTGAACAAAGTCACTCATCTCTTGGAAGTTTGTGTTCTTGAATTTGAGGACCTTGGTCAGTGTGGCATGTTTAGTGAAGCCTTTTCCAAGATTGAACCATATCATGTTATGGTCGCTTGAGGCCAATGTGTCTCCCACCGAGACCTCTGTGACACTTTCACCATTGGTAAGCAACAGGTCCAGTATTGCCTGATCCCTCGTTGGGTCCAATACCAATTGCCTGAGACATGCTCCCTTCAACGAGTTTAATAGCTTCCTGCTGCTGCCAGAAGCAGCGGTAAGTGTGCCCCAATCTACATCAGGCATGTTGAAGTCACCTAACAATACCGTGTCCCCACGCAAGGTGATATTCTCTATATCTCCAATCAATTCCATATCCAGGTCATCCTGTTGTCTTGGGGGTCTGTAAATAACGCCGAGATACAGGCATTTGTCCTTCCCTCTGGCCAAATTAACCCAAAGGGATTCCCCCGTGTATTGGACATCTGTGATCCTTGTGACCTTAATGTCATCCTTTGTATATAATGCAGAGGTAGGCCTCTGTCAAATTGAAAAAAGTCAAGAAGTCCCCTGACTAAACCACCAGAATGACCTTGGGTAGGTGGAGCCAGGGGTGTGACAATAATCTTAACAAACCATTTTGGTCATTCCATAACCAAGGACCTGCTACTGAAATTGCTGCCATCCAGGTTTTTATATAAAATGTACCTCACAAACATTCCCAAGAGAACATAATAATAACCTCACTAGATCAGATCAATAGTCCATCAAGTTCTCACAGTGGCCAATTCAGGTCCCTAGTACCTGGCCAAAAGCCAAGGAATGGCAACATTCCATGCTACCGATCCAGGGCAAGCAGTGGCTTCCCCCATGTCTTACTCAATAACAGACTATGGACTTTTCCTCAAGGAAATTGTCCAAACCCTTCTTAAAACCAGCTACTCTATCTGCTCTTACCACAACCTCTGGCAGAGTTAAACTCATTGCAGATTCTGATCACAAAGAATGTGATGGTAGGTTTTTCCTTAAAACTTGCATCAAGTACCAAGGTGCCTTTCCATATATTACCTGATGTACAATCATCACAACTTTGCATTCAATATGAAACATAACAGGCAGCCAATGCAGTTGTTTTAACACCGGAGATTTATGTTGATATTAAGATATCGAGATACCCCAGTGATCATCCTCATTGCTGTGTTCTGTGCTACCTGTAACGCACGTATTTTACATTTATCCATACCCAAAAATCCAATTTTGTAATAACAAAACTGTATCCCTGTCCGAAAATCTACTACTGACAACACTGGATGTTTCATGGAGCAACTGGTCACGGAACCAACACGGGGCGATGCCACTCTTGACCTAATCTTCAACGGACTAGGAGGGCCAGCAAAGGAGGTGGCGGTATTACCCCCGCTAGGTAACAGCGATCACAACACGATCCAGTGCAGGCTTGAAATTGGACCATCAAAGGGGAAAAGAACCACAACGACGGCACTCAACTTCAAAAAAGGAAATTATGATGCCATGAGGAAATTAGTGGGAAAGAAACTCAAAGGCAACATAGGGAAGACGGAATCCGTAGAAAAAGCCTGGACCTTACTCAAGAAGACTGTGCACGAAGCGCAAAACCTATGCATCCCCAAGTTCAGAAAAGGGTGCAAAAAAAATAGAACGAAAAATCCAGTGTGGATAACAAATGAAGTGAAGAAGGCAATAAGCGACAAGAAGGCATCGTTCAGAAAATGGAAAAAAGACCAAACAGAGGAGAACCAAAAAGTGCACAAAGAACACCAGAAGGAGTGTCACCAAATGGTTAGAAAAGCAAAAAGAGAATACGAAGAGAGACTGGCAGAGGAAGCAACAAACTTCAAGTCGTTCTTCAAATACGTCAAGGGGAAGCAACCAACGAGAGAAGAAGTGGGACCATTGGACGATGGTGACAGAAAGGGAGTAGTAAAAGGAGAGAAAGAGATAGCTGACAGGTTAAATGAGTTCTTCACGTCAGTCTTCACGATGGAAAATATAACCAACATTCCGGAACCCGAGGAGATCGTTATAGGAGACCAAGACGATAAGCTGGTCGATTTAGAGGTAATCCAAGAGGATGTACTCAAGCAGATTGACAGACTAAAGAGCGACAAATCGCCAGGTCCGGACGGCATTCATCCAAGGGTACTCAAGGAGCTAAAAAACAAAATAGCGGAGCCATTTCGACAGATATGCAACCTATCCTTAAAAACCGGAGAGATCCCGGAGGATTGGAAATTAGCAAATGTCACGCCCATCTTCAAGAAGGGCGCAAGAGGAGACCCGGGAAACTACAGGCCGGTGAGCCTGACCTCAGTCCCGGGAAAGATGATGGAGGCACTAATTAAAGACAGCATCTGTGAGCACATCGAAAAAAATGGGCAGCTAAAACCGAGTCAACACGGCTTCTGTAAGGGTAGGTCATGCCTCACTAACTTATTGTACTTCTTTGAGGGGGTGAGCAGCCAGATGGATAAAGGGGAATCTATAGACATCATTTACCTTGACTTCCAAAAAGCCTTCGACAAGGTGCCACACGAGAGACTGCTTAAAAAGATATGGAACCACGGGGTACAAGGGGAGGTCCACTGATGGATCAAAATCTGGTTGGCAAACAGGAAACAGAGGGTTGGCGTAAAGGGACACTACTCAGACTGGAAAGGGGTCACAAGCGGAGTTCCGCAGGGGTCAGTGCTGGGACCGCTCCTGTTCAATATCTACATAAATGACCTAGAGGCGGGAACCAAGTGTGAGGTCATTAAATTTGCAGATGACACCAAACTATACAGCAGGGCTCAAACCAGGGAAGACTGCGAAGATCTTCAAAAGGATCTAACACAGCTGGAAAAGTGGGCCGAAAAATGGCAGATGAGCTTCAACGTGGGGAAATGCAAGGTCATGCACGTGGGGAAAAAGAACCCGATGTTCACATACAAAATGGGGGGAACACCACTAGGGGTCAGCAACCTGGAGAGAGACCTGGGAGTGATGGTAGATGCAACACTGAAGGCATCGGCGCAATGCGCCACGGCCTCAAGGAAAGCAAACAGAATGTTGGGTATCATTAAGAAGGGTATTACAACCAGGACGAAAGAAGTCATCATGCCGCTGTATCGTGCAATGGTGCGGCCGCATCTGGAGTACTGCGTCCAGTACTGGTCACCGTACCTCAAGAAAGACATGGCGGTACTTGAGGGAGTACAAAGAAGAGCAACTAGACTGATAAAGGGAATGGAAAATCTCCCATATACCGAAAGATTGAAGCAGTTGGGACTTTTCTCCCTGGAGAAACGAAGACTTAGAGGAGACATGATAGAAACCTTCAAGATCCTGAAGGGCATAGAAAAAGTAGACAGGGGCAGATTTTTCAAATTAAGGGGCGCCACAAGTACAAGGGGGCACTCGGAGAAATTGAAAGGGGACAAATTTAGAACAAATGCTAGGAAGTTCTTTTTCACTCAGAGGGTGGTGGATACATGGAACGCGCTTCCAGAGGCTGTTGTAGACAAGAAAACATTAAATGGTTTCAAAGAAGGTTTGGATAGATTCCTAGAAGAAAAAGGGATTGATGGGTATAGATAGGTATAGACCATTGCTCAGGCAATGGGCCTTATGGGCCACCGCGGGAGCGGACCGCTGAGCAGGATGGACCTAGGGTCTGCCTCAGCGGAGGCAACTTCTTATGTTCTTATGTTCTTATCCTAGTAAGAGAGGTTAGGAAAGCAGAGAGGAAATGGAGAAAAATGAGGGATCCAGATGATAAAGATGGATTTAGTTTCAGATTAATGGAATATAAGTCTCTGTGTGATAATGAGCAAAGCAGATATTTTCGGGATAAAATTAATAACGCACAGAACAAGTCTCAGGAGTTATTTTGGACGGTTAAATTTCTTCTATAGGGGAAATGTCTTGCAAATAGTGATGAACAACCTGATGCTAATAAATATGCTAGCTGCTTACAGAATAAGGTGGGGGAGGCTTGTCCTTCTGCTTCCGTCAGTGAGATTTGTGCAGAGATTGATGGTGTTGAACCTATTGTACAGTGGCGGTCTTTTGAGCTTGTAAATAAAGAGATTTGTGACATAATTATTCATATCTCTCCGACCTATGTTGTTTTGGATCCCTGTAACTCAAGCATCCTACCTCAGATACCTTCGATGTTAAGCTCTTTAGTTGTCTCATTTGTTAATAAGTCATTGGTTGGAGGAGAATTACCTATGGCATGTAAGGAATCTACAGTAACGCCAGTGTTAAAGAAAAAAGGATTTAAAAAATTTTTGACCCATTTCGGTTGTTCCTTTTTTGGGGAAGATAATTGAGAAAGTAGTGTTGAATCAACTAAATGAATACATCTTACAAAAAAAACTGTTTAGATGAATTCCAATTTGGATTTCATCATGCACATAATGTGAAGTTGCTGCTGCTATCTGTATTGGAGGTCTTGAGAGAGGGGATTCATAAACGGAACAAATTTTTGATGATATCCCTTGATGTTTCTGGGGCATTCGACACTGAATTTGGATGCCCTATTGGGGAAGTTTAAACAGTTGGGACTGGCAAGTGATGTTTTGAAATGGTTTACATCCTATTTAAAAGAAAGAGCTTTGCGGGTGAGGAGTAAGGAAACTGTGTCCAGAATAATTGAGGTTAAGAGAGGGGTTCCTCAGGGATCAGCCCTATCGGCAATTTTGTTCAACATCTATATGGCTTCTTTGGGAAGGGAGTTTCAGGAGATGGGAGTGTAATACATAATATATGCTGATGACATTCTGGTTTTCTTCCCGATTAATGATATCTCTAACACGTAACTCTGTTTACAAAGATATACGAAAACGATTGTGAAGTGGATGGATAAGCATGATTTGAAGTTAAAGGTAATAGTGGTAAAAAGTCAAAAAGACAATTTTGAGACTGAAAATGTGGTTGTGATGAAATTGAGCATAGAGGGCCGAATATCCATTGTGCATGTCAGGATTGGAGCATCAATGATGTCTGTGGCCGGTGTGAAACTTTGCAATGCCCTGCCTGGCATTCTGTGATTTTAAATGAGGAAGATCAATTTTAAGAAAATGCCTTCCTATGCTAATATTTCAGTAGTCTCTTCAGTTTTCAGATATAGTGTTAAAGAGTATATTCGCCTTGAATTTAATAGTCAATGCCTTTCTGCATCTTAATTGTTGATATTATGATTTCATAATGCTTGCTTTGATATTGTATTATTTTTTCCTGGGGGGATGGGAAATTTATGTTTGTCTATGGTTTGTATCACATGTTCAGCAACTAAAGGGCGACCAGGATATTATGTATGTAAGCACTGTGTAAACCGCATCGTTTTATGCAGTATATAAATTGTTAAATAAATCAATGTTCCTTGTCTAACATGTAAAATGTGCTCTTGCATTGTGAGTTGGCTATCCAAATAAACTCCTAATAGATGAAAAAACACTTTGTTATCTCCTTCAACTGTAACAATTGGTCATTATCATCAATGAACACCACCTCTGGTTTTTGTAAATTCAACATCAATCTCTTTTCTTTCATCCAATTGCCAATCTTGCCTTAGTAGAGGCACCTGTACTGATGTCTATGTGGTTAATGCATTATCTGACTACTAACATAGGACCCTGAGGTTGGGGGTCATTAGAAAGACTGTGAGCCCACCAGGGCATAAAGGGAAAAATGATTAGTGCTTGGATGTAAACTGTTTGGCAGTATACAAGTCCCTATCCCCCCCATCTGACAACTAACAAGCCTAACTTTTACTCAGCTATTGTGCTCAAAGTTGGAATTTGAATTATGCTCAGTTATTAATGTGAAGCTGAAACTGTGTGCCACTAAGGTCCTGAATATAGCAAAAGCTGTGGGAAGTGGGAACAAAGTTGAAGAAACACTGAATCAAACTATTCCCAGACAGAGCTCTAATTCCACCTCTTATCCACAGGCTCCTGAAACAACCTTCCACCCCAATGCCCCTCTTTCAGATATCACAACACTCACTAGCACTCTGTGATTCTGACATGCAATTTACTTCTTCACCGCGAGGGACCTCAGAACGCATGATTGGGTGGGAGCACTCCTCACAGGTTCCCTTCTTTTCCCTCCTCACAGGTTCCCTTCTTTTCCCTCCTCTCAGGTTCCCTTCTTTTCCCTCCTCACAGGTTCCCTTCTTTTCTTTGTCAAAAAAAATTTGTATATATTTTTTTTTTAATTTCAATCATTTAAGCGTTATTCTTCAAACATTTCATATCTACTACTACTATTTGAGGTTTTTTTCATTCAACTGAGTTAAATGGAGAACTTAGCTCTTAACATTGCTGCACCAGTCCCCACCGACCCGTTTCATTCTTCCTCAGGGTTGGGGATACTGGACGTGCAGAATTTATTAAGCTTTCAGCTTACTCCTTTCCTATAGCCGCTACTGGTAAACCTGCACTTACCTGCCCAGAATTTCTAGAAGTTCTGCAATTCCACTGTGATGCTCTGTTTCATAAATAAACCTGCAGAGGGGAAAATCCAAAACAGAAAGCAGAGAAGGCTCTTTGTAACCAAGGTTTTCTTTGCCTTTGTTGTACTAAGTTTTTACTCATTTTCTTCTTTATGTTTGTACTGTTTCATACAAACTGCTGTAATTTTTTTTATTTGTAAAAATATTATATTCACTTTCAATGACATCACAGTTTGAATAAATGAAAAAATTAGAATTGTCTCATCATATCAAAAACAGGAAAAGAAAAAAAGGGAAGTAATATAATCTAGTACAATGTAAGCCCAATAGGGAAACATGATGCCTAAGTCGGGACATTCCCACTTTCCTGTGTTTTTTGTTCTTCTTTTGTAGAGTACACAAAGAATGAGTGTTAATACACATGCAATGCTGATATCTCCAGTAGGACTAATCATTTCAGTTAAAAACTATTCAAAGGGACTTCAGGTGATGTCATCGGGCAACACGGAGCAATAAGGAGAGGAGAGCTCTAGCTCAACTGGCAAATAATCCCCTCAAATCTTGAGCTCTGACCTATCAAATCACACCATTACTGTTAAAAGTCTTTCCAAGAACTATCTGGATTGAAATTTGCCAGCAAAGAAGTGGCCCGAGGAACATTGCAGGTGCACTGGAAAGGGCGAGGAGGCTCCATGATAGTGGTTTTGGACTTGGGTGATACTATATAAGGTGACCATACGTCCCGTTTTGAACGGGACTGTCCCTTTTTCAGCTCCCCTGTCCCGTTGTCCCCATGAATAGCTTCGGGACGCTGAAATGTCCCGTTTTCAGAGACGGCGTCCTGAAGCTGTGTGTGGGGCCAACGGGACAGGGGATCTCAGGAGAATGGGCTGTCTCCCTGCCCCAGGACCAGCGTTAAGGGGGGAGCAAAAAGGGCAGGGCAGGGCCTGGTCTCCTGCCCCCCCCCCCCCCCGACTGTCTGGTGAGGTCTTCTTCCCTCCCTTCTACTCCCTCACTACCCTCTTGCCTGCAAGCGAACTAAACTCAGGCCGGTTAATGGAAGGGGTAGAGAGAGGGAGACTGGTGCTGAATGGAAGTGTGGGGGAGATGGTGGACAGATGCTGAATAGAAGTGTGGGGAGGGGGGCAGACATTGAATGGAAGGGGGTGAAAGAGGGGAGTAGACGCTGGAAGGAACTGGAGAGAAGAAAGAAAAAAGGGCACATGCTGGATTGAGGGAAGAGGATAGAGTTAGATACTGGAAAGGGTGAGGGAAAGAGGTGGCAAGCTATAGGTAGACACAATGAAAGAGGGAAATTGAGGACTGAATAGTAAGAAAGAATTTAGACAGAGGCAGAAAATAAATTGAGAAGGAAGAACAGGAGGAAGGGAGCAGAGAGAGAGAGATGCCTGAGCAGGGGGGAAGGGGAGGAGACAGATACCAGACCTGGGAGGAGGAAAAGAGGAAGGAGACAGATACCAGATCTGAGGGGAGAAAAGGAGGAGAGAGATATGCTAAAATCTGCTGGGAGGGAAGTAGAAAGGGAGGCGAGAAAGGGGGGGTTGTAAGCAGATTAGAAAGACTAGAGAGAGAAAGGCCTGAACCAAAGGGGAAAGACAGGAGGCAGATGCAGGACTATGGTAGGTTCAGACAGAGAGGGAGAGACCCTGGGGAAGATTTAAGATCATAACAGAGGAGGGAGAGAGAAGGAGACCTGGAACAAAGGTACAAATGAGAACTGACACTGGACCTGGGGAGGGAAACAGAGGGAAAAGAGAGAGAGACCTGGATCTAAAGGGAATGGGGCTGGATTGTGAAAGAAATGTTGGATGCGAAAGAAAGAAAGATTGGATGCACAGTCAGAAGGAAGTGCAACCAGAGACTCATGAAATCACCAGACAAAAAAGGTAGGAAAAATTATTTTATTTTAAATTTAGTGATCAAAATGTGTCCGTTTTGAGAATTTATATCTGCTGTCTATATTTTGCACTATATTTGTCTATTTTTCTATAGTTACTGAGGTGACATTGCATATTTTAAAGTAATCTGCCTTGACATCTTGGAAAAAACCCAAAACTCGTAAATGATAATTAACATTTTTTCTGTGTACAGCGTGCTTTGTGTTTCTTTAAAATTTTGTTTACCATTATGAATTAATAAGATATTGTGTGTACATGAAAAATGAATGGATGAAATTGGGGCGGGATGGGGCGGGGATGAATATCAATAGATGTCCCGTTTTGATGAAAAAAATAAATGGTCACGTTAGTGATACAGCGTTCAAGAAGGCATCTTGTCACTGCAGGATTCCCTGCCTGCAGACTCGCTGCCAAAGGCTGATCTCAAGGAATGGGCCATGGATTTTCAAAGTGTGTTTCAAATGGTGAAGGGAAAAACTGGGGAGGTGGTACATGAAATTAAGAGAAAGGTGGCAGAACTGGTGGGTCGAGTTGAAGAGGCGGAAAAAAGGATTGGGGACCAAGAGGAACTGATAACTACTATGCATTCTTCCATGAACAGTATGTATCAAGATCAAATAGATCAGATGACCTGAGTAGAGGACTTAGAAAATAGGTCCCAGGGACAAAATGTTCAGATCAGAAGTATCCCAGATATTGAGGCCTATACAGACACTGTTGCAGTGGTGCAAAATTTTTTTCCAGCATCTATTAACGGTTCATAGACAGTAACACGGAAGACAAAGGCGCGCGCCGACAACTGAGCGCAAGATGGAGGTGCGCGCCAAAGAAAAAGACCGTTTTTAGGGGCTGCGACGGGGGTTTTTGTTGGGGAGCCTCCCCACTTTACTTAATACAGATCGCGGTGGCGTTGTGGGGGGTTTGGGGGGTTGTAACCCCCCACATTTTAGTGAAAATGTAACTTTTTCCCTAAAAACAGGGAAAAAGTTAAGTTTTCAGTAAATTGGGGGGGGGGTTACAACCCCCCAAACCCCCAACGCCCCCACAACACGGCACGATCTGTATAAAGTAAAGTGGGGGGGTTTCCCCCCACACCCCCCGTCGTAGCCCCTAAAAACAGTCTTTTTCTTCGGCGCGCACCTTCGCACTGCGCTCAGTTGTCTGCTCACGTCTTTGTCCCAGCACGCTTTTGACCTGACTCCTCTATTAACTACAGGTGACCAACCAGATGCTGAAGTGGCGGAGGGGATATAAAGGGAGAATTGTTGGGCATGAGTGTGTGAGAGGAAAAAAGATGGTGCACACAGGGAACAGAAGAAAGAGGTGAATTTGGGGGCATAGGGAGGGAGAGGAGTGAGGTACCAATGCATGGGGAGAGAAAGATTAGAGGGAGAAATGTTAAGGTGGTGAAAAGGGAACAGTGGGACAGATTGAAAGGGATGCAAGAGGGAGGCATGTTGGATATAATGGTGGAGGGAATGGAGGGAGAGAAGTGACATGGTGCTGGAGAGGGGTGATAGAAAGAGAAATGTTAGGCATGGGGCTGGTGATCAGGGATGAAAGACGCTGCACATGATCCGGGGATGAAAGAGGTAAAAATGTTGGATGTAGCAGCAGTACAGGGGATAGGAGAGATGCACCCTGGATCCCTCTCTTTCCTAGCTCCCTTTGCAGCAAGGGAGGGAATGAGAGAAAGAGAGAGAACATGGGATGGAGGAGAGAGGAAGAAATGTGCAGGAGTGGGGAGGGGTAAAAGAGGGAGATTGATCCAGGACAGAAGGGAGTGAGGATGCTGTAGGGAAGGGAAGAGAGAGGGAGGAGGAACCAATGGACAGTAACAGAAGAATTTGCAGAAGATGAGAAAGCAGAAAAAAGAGAAACTGGGACCAACTTGATGGAAAAATAAGTCTCCACACAACAAAGGTAAAAAAGGAATTTATTGACTGAAATATGTTAGCTTTGGGAAATGTATATAGGAAATGCCTTTGTATTGTGTTCAAAAGTAAAGGAAATGCATTTCTGGTTTTATTTCTCCAGTGCTGAAGTACTTGCTGACCCTTGCTGTGGCTGGTGGGGATCCCCAAGCACAAAAGAACACACAATGTGCTGTTAAACGAAGGCAACACAAATAAATATGAAGAAAAAAGGGGGTCTCCGTTCAGCTTCATGGATCATCCATAAAAAACTCCACCGATTTAAGCCAATATAATATAGCAGAGTTATTAGTTCAATTTCATAAGCAATTTCTATCTTCAGCCCCAACCCAAACTTACTTTTTTTCTTATGTGAGTTCGGGTTGAGGTTGAAGATAGAAATTGCTTATGAAATTGAACTAATAGCTCTGCTATATTATACGGGCTTAAATCGGTGGAGTTTTTTTATGGATGATCCATGAAGCTGAACGGAGACCCCCTTTTTTCTTCACATTTATTTGTGTTGCCTTCATTTAGCAGTTTGAAAGGGACCTTTTTCAATATTGCAAACTTTAGATCACTGGCCCCTCCCAAACCAATGCTAGCACATTGTGTGTTGTTTGTTTTTTTGTTTTTTTTTGTAAATTTGGAGGTTATAAGTGTACTTCCTTGATAATGTAGTAGGATCCCCAAGCACCCCAAGCTGAGGACCTCCTCCAAAGACAGCCAGAACTTCTCTCCATCACTCATAGCAGCCGCTGGCAGTATCTTTGAGCCATTGAGGTGCCAACATCTGTGGCTTAGAGATATTGCTGCTGTCTGCCAAGCTTGGTAAAAGGGATTTTTGGGCACCTTCAGAGGAAGTCTTCAGCTGACATAACTTGAGGGTCCTCCATCAGCTGGAGTTTTTATATTTATATTAGAGGCTCTGGCAAAGTATGTGTTCTTCTCAATTAATATTTCAAAATTAATAAAGTGTCTTTGCTTATTTGTAAATGGGTCTCTACCAAAGCCTTTAATTCAGCAGCATAATTCAATGAAATAACTACTTCTGAAGTTTATAGGGATGGGCGGGGACGGATTCAATTACTTATGGGGACAGATTTGATTCCAGCAGAGACCGGTTTCATTTCAGTTCCAGTGCAATTTTCCACTCCAATGGTCTGTCAAAATTATAAGAAAGGGGGGAGACCAATTTATACCACAACACAAGCTTATTGCCAGCCTCAGGCATATTCAGAAATAATGTACCAAGTTGAGTAAATGTGGGGGAGAGTACCCAGGACATAACAGGGAAGAACAATAGCTACAAAGTTGCAAAAAAAAGAAGAAAAAAAAATGCTTTCTCCTCCAATACCAAGACTTTTGACAAATCACAACGGCACCATCTGTAAAGGATACAACAATTTTTGGAGCAAACCCATTTTAACCAAAGCAATTCTCTCCAAAAAGGAAAATCGACAGCTCTTACCATCTCTGACATAGAGTTCTTATCATGTTGTTTATCCAGTACATTTTTGCGATAGACAACAGACTCCCAGGTATTTTAAGGTCCCCTGCAACCATTGTAAGGGAAACAAAGGGCCACTGAAGATTCCACACTCAGCTGACACCAATGCCTCTGACTTCTCAAAATTAATTTTGAAGCCGGAGAAAGACCCAATGACCTGAATGATGGATATTAACAGAGGAACTCCCAGGTTACCCAACCTAAAAAAGGAGCATATCATCTGCAAAGAGATTGATTTTAAATTCATGAGACCCAATATTTATGCCTTGAATCGAGAATGTCTTCCTGACTTGGGCCACCAATGGTTCAAATGAGAGTACGAATAACATAGGTGACAAGGGGTACCCCTGCCTTGTACCATGCTCAATAATAAATAAAAAATCCCAGTCCATCATTTCATAATACTGGTTATACATATCAAGCTATTATTCTTTTAAATACCATCGAGCCTCAGACGCGGCTTATTTTCTCGGGCAAGATTACCCAATAGATATTTCAACAGCCACAAGTTTGTGTGGCTATACTTATTAGGTTTATATTCTGTTGATACCCTACACTGACGCAGACAGCGAAACATTCATGTCAGCATTGGGTTTGGCATTACCTCGCTATTGGCATTTAAGATGAGTAAAACTATAATAATCTAATATTTAAGCAATTATATATGTGCATGTATTGAGAAATTTTGGTGGAGCCAGTAAGGAAGCTTGCGGCTGTTGAAATATCTATCGGGTAATTTTGCCCAAGAAAATAAGCCATTTCTGAGGCTCGCTGGTATTTGAAAGAATAATAGCTTGATATGTATAACCAGTATAATGAAATGATGGGCTGGATTTTTGATTTATTGTTGATATTTTTTGCCAGTCCTATTTATTTTCTTACATTACCCCTGTGAAAAATGATTTATAGAAACATGATGGCAGATAAAGGCCCATCCATTCTGCCCATCCATAGTAACATAGTAACATATCCACTATCTCCTCCTCTCCCTGTCCCACATTTTCTTGAATTCAGTCAGTCTTTGTCTCCATCACCTCTACCGGGAAACTATTCCAAAGTTCTTTCTTAGATTACTCCTGAGCTTATCACCTCTTAACCTCATTCTATGCCCTCTCACTCTGGAGTTTCCTTTGAATTGAAAGAAACTCGACTCATGCACATTTATGCCATGTAGGTATTTAAACTTCTCTATCATATCTACTTAACATGAAAATGGCTGAAATGTAGGGGGCCTGGGAAAAGGAAGAAGCAATTCAGATTGCCATGAAAAGAGTAAATGGTACCTCTATCCACACAGGTGTTGTCTACAGACCTCCAACACAAACAGAGAAGCTGGACAAGGATCTGGTCATAGATATCCAATAGTTGGGAATGAAAGGGGAGGTGCTGTTGCTGGGAGATTTCAACTTGTCAGATGCAGATTGAAATGTCTGCAGAATCAGAAAGAAGTAGAGAGATTATGAATACCTTACAAAGTGCTCTGTCAGACAAATGGTGACAAAATCCAGAAGAGAAGGGGCGATGCTGGATAAAGTGTGTCTAAAATTCGGGTGGGTACCAACCTGAGCAGTAGGGCTCAACACAGTGTATGGTTTTGCATAAGAACTAAAATGGAGTGTAAACAAGTCCTGGATATCAAATATGTTGACTTTAGTAAAATTTGGGGTGGGTACCGGAAGAACGAGCCAATGAGATGGGAAAATATAGCAGAAGTAGACACATTGTATTCCAGGCTGTAAAAGAGCTATACAAATAGCAACAAATAATAAAGGAAGGAAAATAAAAGTGATAGAAAAAAAGAAACCAACATAGTTTTGCAAACATATGGCTGAAAAACATGCATGAAATTCACAAGAAGCCCCAAAAGAATGCCAAAGAAAACTCAAAGAAGCAAAGAGAGAGAGAGACAAGTCTGGCAAAAGCACAAGCAGAAGAAAAAAAATGGAAAGAGATATTAAGATAAGTGACAAGACTTTTTTGAGAATTGTAAAACTAAAAGATGCTGGAAACTATTACGTTGAGAATGGTAACAAAAAAGCCGACATGCTAAACAAACTTTTGTCTATTCTTTGATCAACTGACTACTATTGGCTGGGTGGCTCAAACTCTTCCCACTCCCAAAAATTATTTCTGTTCAGGGATGGAGGTGTAGTAGACCCTGATGATGTTAGTGAAGAGCTAGCTAAAGGTGGACAATGCAATGTGGCTGGATGGTGTATATCTGAGGGTACTGAAGGAATTTAGGGAAGTTCTGGTGGCTCTGATGGCTGATATTTTCTGTCAGGACTGAATGGCAGTTGTGGTCCTTCTCCACAAAAGTGGAAGGAAAAAGAAGGGGAACTACTGGCCAGTAAGTTTGACTTCTGTGGAAAGTGAATTAATAGAAATGCTTTTCAAACAGAGAATAGTGACATTTCTGGAATCCCCAAAGTGACAGCCTGGGTCAGGAACTGGAAAGCAAAAGAGGAGATCTCTCTGAGGAAAGGGATGTTACCAGTAGTGTGCCTCAAAGTTCCGATCTTGGGTCTGTTCTTTTTAACATTTTTGTAAATGGTATTACTGAAGGGCTGTCAGGTAAGATTTGCCTCTTTGCGGATGATTCCAAAATCTGCAATAGAGTAGACATCCTGGATGTATGAACAAGATGAAGAAAGACCTAGTGAAGCTTGAAGAATGGTCTGAAATTT
This sequence comes from Geotrypetes seraphini, assembly GCF_902459505.1. Taxonomy (NCBI): domain Eukaryota; kingdom Metazoa; phylum Chordata; class Amphibia; order Gymnophiona; family Dermophiidae; genus Geotrypetes; species Geotrypetes seraphini. The sequence continues at coordinate 412,573,781 of NC_047086.1, forward strand.
GGCAGCTAAGATTTAATGCTAAGAAATGCAAAGTCATGCATTTGGGCTGTAAAAACCCAAGCGAACAGTACAGTTTAAGGGGTGAAGAACTTTTGTGCATGAAGAGGAGTGGGACTCGGGTGTGATAGTGGCAGGGATCAGGATAGTGTCGCTGCTCAGAGAAGATATGGACTGAACTATTTATGGTTAGGTATATCTAGAGTTGAAGGGTTTCTCAGAAAGTCATTGAAACAATCTGTGAGTTATTCACATTCAGTGTCTCAAAAGTTTGAAAATGTGGATTCCAATTTAAGTATTTTGGATAAAAGATTAATTGTGGTTGAAAATCAAAGTAATACATTGCAAGCTGTCTCAGTATCTGCGGTTAAGGATTCTACGATGTTACATTCTAAAATAGAAATGTTGGAAAATATGCATAGAGCGAGGAATCTACGCTTGGTTAATTTCCCAGTGACTCATTTATTATCTCCTGAAATTTTGCTAAGGAAATTTTTCAAAGAAATACTGGAATTACCCAATGCGGAGAATTTCCCAATAAATAATTTTCCGCAAAAGAAAATACAATCCGACCAGGAGGTGGATCACCTGGTAGCAAGTGAAATAAATCTGACAGAGTTTTTGGAAGATACTCAGGATGTTATTCAGAGTAGGTCCACTATGGTATTAACTTGCATGAGTGAGATAGATAAAATGTTAATTATGAAACTTTACTTTAAAAACAGGTTGACAAAATTTTGTGGAAATTTAGTCAGAATTTTTCCTGATGTCTCAAGAGCTACGCAATTAAGAAGAAAAGAATTTTTGAAATTAAGAGTAAGAGTCTTAGCTCTTGAGGCATCGTTTTATTTAAAATTTCCATGCAAATGTCTTGTTAAGTTACAAGACATTGAATATATATTTTGGGATCCAATTCAATTGCAACAATTCTTAATATCAAGAGAACAGAAATGACTTTCCTTTTAAAGTTTATTAATGACTCATTACTGAGAATATAGGTGGATTTAAGATTCCCAAATAATATGGAATGGTTAAGATTCCCTTGGAATCAAAACCATTTCTGAGTTTTCCTTTAATTTTGTTAATTGATATTGAAATGCCTCTCCATTATTGTGGGCTTGAAAAGGAATGTTTGTGTTTGTATATGATTGTAAAATTTGTTATAAGTAACCTTTATCTTTGATATCCTTGATATTGTAAATTTTTAAATTTATAAATAAATTAAAAAAAAAAAAAAGATATGGACTGAACTAAGTTTTATCTTCCCTTATTGTCTGGAATCAAATTTCTGTTTTATTTATTTTAAGTGTTTTATATCTTTGACAGCCATCCTTACACTATGTTTGAATCATTTTTATTAAACAGAATTTGCAGAACAACAGGCACAGCAAATGTTTTTCAAAACATACCAGAAATCCAATCCCCACCCACCCAACCAATCCCCCCACCCTCCCACCCACCCCCCCCCCCCACCCAGGCAGCAGCGGTGTAATCAAAAACAAATGGAACTAAGGAATTCAAACAGTCCAAAGTTGGGATTGAACATAAGCAGTAAAAGTCAAACTAAATAGGTGCCAGCATTGAATATAGAGACGTCCAGGTTTGGACGACAAATCCAGTATCTCACGGCGTTCCAACAGCATTTGTTGTAGCATTAAGGCTCTCCATTGTGAGATAGTAGGGGGTTGAGGCGAGAGCCATTGTAATAATATACATTTCCGTCCCAGGAGCACCGATTTTCGGACAAAGGCTGCACAGCCTGGTATGGGCGGATGAAATCTAATCTGTAGAGTAAAGAGAAAACTGGGGTGTAGTCTCCAAGAGCAATTCCAGAGCCGTGCCACCCAAGTCACCACCTGTACCCAAAAAGAAGATATCATGGGGCAGGACCAGAACATGTGTCCAAACGAGGCCAGAGGACAGGCGCATTTACCACAACTATGTCCCACACTAAGTCCCATGGTATGTGTCCTTTTCGGTGTATAGAAAGCTCGGAGGAGGAACTTATAATTCCGATCCCTCTCAACAGCAGAGATGGTAGCAGTCTTACCAGCGCGCAAGCCCTTTCGGAGTACATCAGCCGATATCGGTAGTTGAAGATCCATCGTCCATTTCCGTGCCAAAGAAGAAAAGTCCAATTCACCAGCACGCCCCTGTAACCACTTATGATAGAAACGAAGTGGCACAGACTCTTGTGCTGTAAGAGAGAGTGCTTCTTGAAAGTTGTCCTGAATCTCCTCACAGAGCCCCGCTGGAGACAAAGCGTGCAAGTAATGTTGAAGCTGCCGGTAGGCCAACCAATCCGTGGATAAGAGGTGATATTTCACTTGTAGGTCGCCAAAGGATAATGGAGAACCAGTAGGCTGAATGGCCTGAAATACATAAGTTAGGCCGGCACGTGACCAACGTCGAATCACTGGAGAGTCCAGACCAGGTAGAAAGTCCCCATTACCCACTATGGGCAAATAAGGTGTAATGTGCGAAGTAGTCCCAAGTGTCTTACAGAACAATTTCCAGGCTTTACGCATTGCAGGGAGAAGTGGGTGAGATAGCAACTGGGGCACAGCTGGCAACCTAGATGTATGGAGGAGATAGCTAAAATGGAAGGGCTGAAAAAAGAAACATTCAATCACAGGCAATGAGAAATCAGTAGTATTACAAAACCAATCGTGTATGTGACGTAGCTGACAGGCCAGATTTAGTCTAGCTACACATAATAATCCTAACCCCCCTTTAGTGAGCGGCAACGTTAGTTTGGTCAAGGCTATCCTCGCTCGTTTACCCTGCCACAAGAATTGTGATAAATGAGACCTATGGAGCGCTAAGTGTTTTGTAGACAGCATGACTGGTAACATTTGTAGTATATATGTCCATTGAGGTAGCACCATCATGTTATAAAGGGCTATACGGCCGGACAGTGAAAGGGGGAGTTGCCGCCAACCCTGCAAGGTGTTAGAGGATTTACGAAGTAAGGGCAAGACATTAGCAACGTATAGGTTATTTAGATTCCTGGGAATAATCACACCTAAGTATGTCAGAGAAGAGGAGGCCCACTGCAAAGGAAATTCACCCGGCCAAGTCTGTTGTACCTCCAATTGTGTAGGGAGAGCTATAGATTTCTGCCTATTTAATTCCAGGCCCGAATAGAGGTGAAATTCATCTAATATCTCCAACGCTCGTGGTAAGGAAGTATGCGGGTCCCCCAGTGCAAGTAAGAGGTCATCCGCGAAGGCCAGCACTCGCAATTGGGACTCACCTTCCGAAAGACCTGTAAGGACATCATCTCTGAGAATGGTACGCAACAATGGGTCTAAGTATAATAAAAATAATAAGGGAGATAATGGGCATCCCTGTCGGGTCCCCCTACCTATCTCAAACGGTGAGGAACGTATCCCGTTGACCAACACCGAGGCCGTCGGATTAGTATATAGAGCTTGGAGGCAGGACATAAACCCAGGAGGGAGCCCTACATAGTGAAGGACCTGAAACAGATAATGCCAGTGAACTTTATCAAAGGCCTTAGCTGCATCAAGGCCAGCCAACAAACCCGGGCGTTGTTCCAGTTGCGCGCGAGAATAAGCTAAAAGTATACGGCGAACATTAACCGTAGATTGTCGGCCTCTAACAAAACCCACTTGTTCAGGTACAATAATGGAGGGCAAAATATGGGCTAGGCGGTCCGCCAATATTCGAGCCAGTATTTTGACATCCACATTCAATAGTGAGATAGGGCGATAGGAATCCATACTGTCCGGAGGTTTAGAGGGCTTTGGGATTAATGTAATCAGAGCTACATTACAGTGTCTAGGGAAAGCCCCACTATCCTGAATAGAAACATAATAATTTAAAAGAGAGGTGCTTATAACCGGGGACAAAATTTTGTAAAATTCAGGGGAAAATCCATCCGGACCTGGTGCAGTACAAGATTTTAAATTGTTTATGGCCTGGGTCACTTCAAGGGCATGAAGCGGACGATCTAACTTAGATATCTGAGCAGCTGTCAGGCGAGGTAACCCCGCATCTGCAAGATAGTCATATACATCAGGACCTGCGTAGGGGCCAGGGGACGCATAGAATTGTTCAAAATATTTCTGGAAACCCTCCGAGATATCACCTGGAGCAGTTAAAAATTTACCAGATCCATCCCGTATTGTGGGGACATAACGAGATCCCTTCCAACTCTTAGTTATGGAAGCCAATAACTTCCCAGCTTTATTACCATGTTTGTAAAAGCGAAATTTACGGTAGAACAGGAGTTTTTTGGTACGTTCATGGATTAACGCATTTAAGGTCGTGAGCACCGCCCTATATTCTTCATGATTGGCGTCAGAGGGGTCCCGCAATAAGGCTTGTTTCAGCACTGTTAACTGTCTTTCTAGGTGTACTATGCGACATGCTATTCGACGGGTTCTAGTCGCAACATATGCAATAATATCTCCACGTAATACCGCCTTAGCCGCATCCCAAAACAAAGTTGGCTGGTGGATATGTTGGGCATTATGTGTGCAGTAAGTCTCCCACTTCTCCAGCAAATATGAGGTGAAGTGCGTATCAGTATGTAGGTAAGAGGGAAAACGCCAACCCGGCCCAGGACCTGTAGGACCCCCCAATGTCACATCAAGCCAAATCATATTATGATCAGATATTTCTAGGGGACCTATTGTGGCCTCAGTAACTTTAGGAAACAACGCCTCTGAAAGTAGTATGTAGTCAATTCTGGAAAAGGAGCCATGTGCTCTGGATTGATGTGTATAATCCCGTTCGGTCGGGTGGAGCAATCTCCAGGGATCCACCAACCCCAGAGTTCGACACAGGTATGGAATGCCCCTGGCCTGGCTCCCCCCCTTCCCACCGGCCAACCCTGAGCGATCCATAGCCGAATTATGTACTTGATTCATATCTCCCACCAATATTAAAGGGCCATCCTGATTCTGCACACAAATATTCACCAAATTCTGGAAAAATGCATGCTGATAGTTATTCGGACCATAACCCACCAATAATCGAAATGCCCCACTAGGCCCCTCCACTTTCACTAGTAAATACCTGCCCAAGGGGTCGCGTCGTAGGACCCGTATGACCCCTAAAAAGCCCTTACGAAATAATATGGCCACCCCAGCTTTTTTCCCCGGGGAGGAGGCAAATAATATCTCTCCAACCCAGCCCCTCCGAAGTTTCAAGTGTTCACTATCAGTCAGCCTGGTCTCTTGTAAGCAAGCTATATCTGCAGAGTGATGTTTCAGTTGATTCAATATTTTAGTACGTTTAACAGGTGAAGATATCCCCGACACATTCCAAGAAAGTATGCGTAATTTCCGATCACCCATAATATAGGAGAGGGTGCCTGGAAAGACATCTATTCCCACTATAACTATACGTCCCAGGGCGCCCAGCCTCACCCCGAGGACCATCACTCCACCCCCAATCAGTCCCTCTATTGATCAGTATGTGCACCGTGTAAACAGAAAAAATAAAACTGTAAGTAAAAGTATACCACACCGCTGCTGCCCCAGAACAATTCCCAACCCCCACAACCCTGTGAACACACCCAAAACCTCCCATTTAGGAGATATAGAGTCACATAAAATGACCTCCCCGGGACAGCCCCGACAAAAAAATTGTTAGCCCCAAAGATATCCATCTTGAAGCGTGCAGTCTTCAAGTGTAATGTAGCCCAAGTAACCATGTTAGCCACAACTCGCAGCTATATCCATCATGCATGTCACTCGGTCGGGACCGCTAGCTGTTTGATGTAGTCGTCTGCGGCCTCCGGGGTCTGGAATGATTTCCAAATGCCATTACATTGAATCTTCAGATGAGCCGGGTAAGTAAATTGGAAACGCTGCTTCAAATCCACTAGGCGGGAGCACAGAGGATAATATGGTCTCCGCCGTTCCTGCAGGGCCACAGAAAAATCCTGGCTAATGCGGACTGGATTACCATCAAATTTCAGAGTGTCTTTCATCAGTCTATATTGTCGCAGCAATTCAATCTTGTGCTGGTAATTCAGGAGTTTTAGGATCACCACACGCGGGCGCGCCTCCAGGCCAGGTCTAAGGCCTATACGATGGGCCCGCTCAATGTGCAAGGGACCCATCGAAGGGCGCAGGTCAAATTCCGCCTTAAACCAGCTCTCCAATTGTTCCGGCAGGGAGCGGTCCGGCAGCGTCTCGGGGATGCCCATCAGACGCAGGTTAGAGCGACGAGACCTGTTTTCCAGGTCATCGAGTTTGTCTGCCTGAGCTCTCACCTGCGCCTGCAGCGTGCCAATATCAGAGTCCCGTGTGGTAGTGGAGTCTTCGAGGTCTGACACCCTCCTTTCAAGCTCCGTCGTGCGGGCTGCAGCTGTGGCAAGCAGAGTTTCAATATGGGTGATCTGGGCAGCAAGCGTCTCCATTTGGGGCCCCAAGACCTGTTCTAGAGCAGATTTAATGTCTCTCAGGGCCGATTCAGTCAGGCCAGAGACCGCCGTCGCGGGGCTCGCCGCCATTTTAGGTTCCACGAGTCTGGCACGTTCCTTGTCTTTTTTTGCTATTTTCGGCGGCATAGAGTCGGGCGACCTGGCGAGATACCGGTCCATGCAACGGCGATACTCGTCGGGTACTTTACAGGCAGCGTTTAAGTTCGGGCGAGTGGTAAGTCAGGCACGAGTGTACAGGGCTGCCCCGGAGCGAACGAGGAGACGTCCTCACTCGCTCATATCATCACGTGACTCCCCAGCCATCCTTACACTATTTATTCAACCCTGGGGTGTCCAACCTGTGGCCCAAGCAGTATTTCATGCGGCCAAACTCAAGGGCAATGCGGCGTCTTCCTCTGCCACCCCGGGGTGTTTACTTTCTGGCCGGCTCCCTCCTCCATCTTGCTGCAGTGTTTTTCTGCTCAAACCCGCAGGTAGCGGCTCCTATGCGCCTCCAGCAGATGACCAGGAAGCATTCCCTCTGATGTCACGAAGGGGAGGGTATTAAAAGAAGTGCCACATTGGGCAGGGGGGGATGGAGTTTATGGGGCTAGAAACAGAGGACAGAGAGAGAGATGGTGGGCAATGGTCTGAAGGGAGAGAAGTTATATTCAAAAGGATATCCAAAAGTTTGGAAGGAAAGAGGAGGTGCTGCTGTTGGGAGATTTCAACCTGCCAGATACGGACTGGAATGTTCAGTCTGCGGAATCGGAAAGAAGTAGGGAGATTGTGGATGTCTTTCAAGAGGCTCTGCTCAGACAAATGGTGACGGAACCCAAGAGGGAAAAAGTGATATTGGATCTGGTCCTCACAAATGGAGATAGTATCTCTAATGTTCGAGTGGGTGCTCACCTGGGAAGTAGCGATCATCAAACAGTTTGTTTTGATATAATGGCTAAAGTGGAGAGCGGCCGCACAATACTTAAAGTCCTAGATTTCAAATGTACGGACTTTAATGAAATGAGACAGTGCCTGAAGAAAGAGCTGTTAGGATGGGAGGACATAAGAGAAGTGGAAAGACAGTAGTCTAAGCTGAAAGGAGCGATAAAAATGGCTACGGACCTTTATGTGAAGAAAATAAACAAAAACAAGAGAAAAAGGAAGCTGATATAGTTCTCCAAACTAGTGGCGAGAAAATAAAGGTGAAAGAGTTGGCATTCATGAAATACAAAAAACCCCAAGAAGAGGAGTGCAGAAAGGACTGCAGGGTGAAACTGAAAGAAGCCAAGAGAGAGATACGTTTGGCGAAGGCACAGGCGGAAGAACAAATGGCTAAAAATGTAAAAAAGGGTGACAAAATTTTTTTCAGATATATTAGTGAAAGGAGGAAGATGAAAAATGGAATTGCTAAACTAAAAGATGCTGGGAACCGATATATGGAGAGTGATGAGGAAAAAGCAAATGTGCTAAACAAATACTTCTATTCTGTGTTCACAGAAGAAAATCCTGGAAAAGGATTGAGATTGTCTGGCAAAGTTACACGATAAAATGGAGTAGATTCTGCGCCATTCATGGAGGAGAGTGTTTATGAGCAACTTGAAAAACTGAAGGTGGACAAAGCGATGGGACCAGACGGGATCCATCCCAGGATACTAAGGGAGCTCAGAGAGGTTCTGGCGAGTCCTATTAAAGACTTGTTCAACAAATCTCTGGAGACGGGAGTGGTTCCCGGGATTGGAGGAGAGCGGATGTGGTCCCTATTCACAAAAGTGGTCACAGGGATGAAGCGGGAAACTACAGGCCGGTGAGCCTCACTTTGGATGTTAGAAAAATGGCAGTGTTGCTGAAAGAAAGAATAGTGTACTTCCTTGAATCTAATGGGTTACAGGATCCGTGCCAAACAAACCCGATTGAATTTTTTGATTGGGTGACCAGAGAGCTGGATCGAGGACATATGCTAGATGTAATTTACTTAGATTTCAGCAAAGCTTTGGATACGGTTCCTCATAGGAGGCTGTTGAACAAGCTTGAAGGGCTGAAGTTAGGACCCATTTCATTGTTTAGCATCAAAGGGGGAGGGAAGAAGAAAAATAGAAAAGAGAGGAAGCAAAATGTTGGACCATGGGGATAGAGAAGATATGGGCCCATGGAAGGGCAGAAGGTAAGAGAGCTGGGATAAGAAGATGCTAGGGGATGGAAAGAAAGGGACAGGGAATAATAGCCTGACCAGTGGAGAGAGGGAGGGGGATTCTGACAGTGGTGAGCCATGTGGATTAGGTCAAAAGGGAGATGACAAGATGAGTGAGAAAGCAGTGAGTACAGTGGTAGAAATGTGGTAATGGGGAGTAGATAGAAGGAAACAGGAGGCTAGGAAAGGAATGAGATGGGAAATGGGAGAACTAGGGACTGAGAGAAGATAGAGAATTGAGAGGTGGTATTCTCATCCATCCTCCCTGTCAAGGGTAAAGGCCAGGGCAGAGAAGCTCGCATCCTGGAAATGAATGCTTGTCTACATGGATGGTGTCATCGAGAGCATTTTGGCTTCCTAGGGCTGCTGAGCATCTATCAAAGAAGGGAAGAAGTGTCTTTGCCAGCAAGCTGGCTAATCTATTAAAGAACGCTTTAAACTAGAAGTGATGGGGCAAGGTGATCAAAGCTCCCAGGTGAGTATAAGCCCTCAGGTAAGTAAATCACTTAATACCTCTACACGGATGGGAAAAGGGAACAATGTCTGGAAAGTAGTATATACTAATGCTCAAAGTATGTGAAACAAGATTCTGGATCTAGAAGTGATGATGGAAGAAGAGGAGTTGATGACAGTATCTCATGGCAATATCTTTTTTGGGTGCTGCAGGAGTATGGTATCCATGGGCCTTTCCTCCAATGGATTCAGGGTCTTTATACGGCGCCGCAGGCCCGTCTCATTATCAATGGGGGGGTCTCTCGACTACTTTCCCGCTTTGCCGGGGGATGCGTCAGGATTGCCCCCTCTCGCCACTGCTGTTTGTCTTAGCTATCGAACCTTTAGCCATTAAAATACGTTCCAATCCTGGGCTCAGGGGCATATACATCGGGGGCAAGGAGTGTCGTATTACCTTGTTTGCAGACGATATAGTGTTGTTTTTGGACCAGGCCCCTTGACATCTGCCCGTGGCATTGCGTTTGGTAGAAGACTTTGGCTCCATCTCGGGTCTTAAAGTAAATTGTACAAAGTTCGAACTGTTACCCTTGACAGGGTTGGCATGACACCCTGCAGATTCCTCCAGTGAGTAAACCGATGTGTTATCTTGGCATTTACTTGCACCCGCACCCTCGGGTTATGTATCAATGCAACGTGGTAGCAGCTATAGGTAAAATTGAAAATCTCTGTGCTGCGTTGCGAGATCTTCCGTTATCTTTGTTGGGGAGAGCGGCATTGATCAAAATGATACTACTGCCCAAATTATTATACCCCCTACAAACGGTGCCTTTTTGGGTGTTGCAGCGCGATATCTGTAGAGTGTGCTCTCTTTTTACCACTTTTCTTTGGCATCGGCGCCCGGCACGCATTGCTTATGTGAAGCTGACCCTTTCCAGGAGGGAGGGGGGCTTGGGTCTCCCGGATGTTTGTGCATATAACTTGGCGGCCTTTTTGCGTTTTATTCATGAGGGAGTGACCGGGTCTGTTAGGTTTTCCCTGTCGGGTTGGATGGATGGTTGGTGTGCGCCTTTTACATTTCTGAACCTCTTGCATTCCCCCCATAGTCCGGGGAGTGTATTGTCCTCTAAATTGCAATTTCTGCGCCCTTTTTTCCTGGCCTGGAGGTGGTGGCGGAGGGTGCAGGATCGGTCTCCTCTTGCTTCCCCCTTTTTACAACTGCAGGGCAACCCCAGTTTCATCCCAGGCCTTGGTCGCTCTCCGTTTGCGGTCTGGGCTTCCCAGGGGGGCCTCCTTCTCTCTCATATGCTTGATAAGGACATGAGAGCTTTTTCCACATCCTTCATCAACACTTTTTTGCTTACTTGCAAGCCCAGCATTATTATCAGAGTCTCCAACTACAGTATGGCCAAGGGAGGTTATGGGGTCATTTAGATGAGTATCTACTTAGTGTGCCGGCCTCCCAAAGCTCCCTTTCAGTATGGTATCGGGTGGTTTGATCCTCTGCCTCTCCGGAGCCTTTGACTTCTCTCAGAAATCAGTGAAACCAGGACCTCGCGGCGTCCTATACCCCTGATACATTCCTAGAGCTCTTTCACACTCTACATGCTTTTGTGAAATCCGCGGCTTGGCAGGAGACTCAATTCAAGATTCTCCATAGAGCTTACATTACTAGGGAAAGGGGCTCCTATTGGTCTATGTGACGATGCTCTATGCACCAAATGCAAACAGGCATCTGGAACACTTCTGCATTCTTTCTTGGAGTGCCACAAACTTACAGTTTAGAACTCCTCCTTTACGCAGCTTCAATTGGTCTTACAGCGTGACCTAGAGTGGGATTATAAAACGCTGCTTCTAGGCGATCAAACCTTGCTGGCAGAACAAGGCCCCACTGTACCTCAGTAGCGCTTTATCTATTTGACCTTCCTCACGGTTAAGCGAACGATCTTACAGTATTGGACCCAGGAAGGGGCTAGCCCCCTGGACTGCTGGATCAATCAGATGTCTGAGCTGGCACAATTTGAGCTCAGCTGTCATAAACGATCAGCTAACCCGGAGGTCCGGGCGTACCTGGCATTATTGAGAGTGTTCCTGCAGTTACCTATAGTCTCCCAACCGGAGGGGGGACTCTGAATGGGGAGGCTGTGTGATGCTTGGCATGGGGGTACCATCTTAATATGGGGAGTTCTTTGGGTCGGGTTATATATATATATTAAAATTTTGGGGGTCAGGTGGAGGAACCGGGCTGTATTATCGGTTGGTGTGACTCGAGAGAGCAGTCTAGAGTTATCTGCCTTTCGCTTCTTCTTCCTGCTGGCACTGTAGTATTTTATATTTTTCTTCTTGTTATGTTCATTATTGTTGTTGCTTGTACTGCATTGTTTCCAAATGCATATATTTACATCTGCTTCTACTGTATTTCACATGTTTCTCTGGTTGACCTCAATACTAATAAAAATAATTAAAAAAAAAAAAAGAAAGAAGAGGAGTTGGATATAGTGGTGATCACAGAGACATGGTTCATAATAATAATAATAGTTTATATACTGCAGGACCGTGAAGTTCTATACAGTTTACAATCATTAAAAATGCTACAAACTGAGTAGAACTAATAGAGATTAGTGACTAACAGTTCTAGAGATCAATTGTTGTGGGAGAGATTGTGCAGTTCAGCTACCTAAGTACTTCAGGAACAGATATGTTTTTAGGTGTTTCCTAAATTCCCCATAGTTATTAGCATGCATAAGTAATTGTTCCAGATCTTTTCCCCATAATGCTGCTTGATAATAATAATAATAATAACAACAGTTTATATACCGCAGGACCGTGAAGTTCTATGTGGTTTACAATGATTAAAAGGTATTACAGATTGAGTGGAATAAACAAAGTTCAGAGTTAGTGAATAACAGTTCTAAAGATCATTTGTTGAGGACTAAGATTGTATAGGTCAGTTACCTAAGTACTTCAGGAACAGATGTGTTTTTAGGCGTTTCCTGAATTCCCTATAAGTAGTAGGCACGAGCAGTTGTTCCAGATCTTTAGCCCATATTGCTGCTTGATATGAGAAAAGATGTTGGTGATGACTTTTAAATTTACAACCTTTAATCGGCGGAGAGACAAAGTTAGGGTGTGAGCTTCTCCTATGTCGGTTGGTTGCAAAAGAGAAAAGGTCTGTTATGTATTTAGGGGCTAAGCCATAGAGTACGTTGAAGCAAAAACAACCAAACTTGAATTTCACACGTGCCTCCATCAGCAGCCAGTGTAGAAGTCGATAGGAAGGTGTTACATGATCAAACTTCCGCAGTCCACAAAGTAGCCTAACCGCTGCATTTTGTACCAGTTGCAGACGTCACAGGTACCTGTCACATGCAGCAGTTGTCTCAATCATAGGTGTGCTAGCACTACTGGATGGAGGGGCAGGGAAGCGAGGGGAGGGGAGGTGCAAGCATTGGCTTTTAACAAGCACATATAAAACATACCTTTAGTACAATACCCAAGACGCGTGCTTTTGACGGGCAGTACCCAACTTATGTCAGACTCGTACTTACAAATAGGGGTCCTCGTTCTACCTTCGGTGTCCCAAGCACCCCTCCCACCCTCCTGTGTCCCAACGTGTCCATCTCCCTCCCTCCATTCTGTGTCCAAAGTTCGTGCCTACCTCCCGTGGGATGCTAGGTATCGCCAGATCCTGTGTCAAGATCACCAAATTGTCTATGTTCCAAAGAGGCATGCACAATCATCAACGATCTCCATTGACTGTAGGACGGCGGATTGATAGAGACGTTTAATGTAAATGCACATGAGTCGAGAAAGATAAGAGAAAAGATGTTGATGATGTCTTTTAAATTTACATCCTCTAACCGGTGGTGAGACAAACTTCAGTTGTGAGCTTCTCTTATAGTAACATAGTAACATAGTAGATGACGGCAGATAAAGACCCGAATGGTCCATCCAGTCTGCCCAACCTGATTCAATTTAAATTTTTTTTTTTTTTTTCTTCTTCTTAGCTATTTCTGGGCAAGAATCCAAAGCTTTACCCTGTACTGTGCTTGGGTTCCAACTGCCGAAATCTCTGTTAAGACTTACTCCAGCCCATCTACACCCTCCCAGCCATTGAAGCCCTCCCCAGCCCATCCTCCACCAAATGGCCATACACAGACACAGACCGTGCAAGTCTGCCCAGTACTGGCCTAGTTCAATATTTAATATTATTTTCTGATTTTAAATCTTCTGTGTTCATCCCACGCTTCTTTGAACTCAGTCACAGTTTTACTCTCCACCACCTCTCTCGGGAGCGCATTCCAGGCATCCACCACCCTCTCCGTAAAGTAGAATTTCCTAACATTGCCCCTGAATCTACCACCCCTCAACCTCAAATTATGTCCTCTGGTTTTACCATTTTCCTTTCTCTGGAAAAGATTTTGTTCTACGTTAATACCCTTCAAGTATTTGAACGTCTGAATCATATCTCCCCTGTCTCTCCTTTCCTCTAGGGTATACATATTCAGGGCTTCCAGTCTCTCCTCATACGTCTTCTAGCGCAAGCCTCCTATCATTTTGTCGCCCTCCTCTGGACCGCCTCAAGTCTTCTTACAATTTTCGCCAGATACGGTCTCCAAAACTGAACACAATACTCCAACTTCAGCCCTTCAAGTTTGTTCAACAGTCTCCTATGAGGAACTGTATCAAACGCTTTGCTGAAATCCAAGTAAATTACATCTAGCATATGTCCTCAATCCAGCTCTCTGGTCACCCAATCAAAAAATTCAATCAGGTTCGTTTGGCACGATTTATCTTTTGTAAAGCCATGTTGCCTCGGATCCTGTAACCCATTAGATTCAAGGAAATACACTATCCTTTCTTTCAGCAACACTTCCATTATTTTTCCAACAACTAAAGTGAGGCTCACCAGCCTGTAGTTTCCTGCTTCATCCCTGTGACCACTTTTATGAATAGGGACCACATTCGCTCTCCTCCAATCACCAGGAATCACTCCCGTCTCCAGAGATTTGTTGAACAAGTCTTTAATAGGACACGCCAGAACCTCTCTGAGCTCCCTTAGTATCCTGGGATGGATCCTGTCTGGTCCCATCGCTTTGTCCACCTTCAGTTTTTCAAGTTGCTCATAAACACCCTCCTCCGTGAATGGCGCAGAATCTACTTCATTTTCTCATGTAACTTTGCCAGACAATCTATGTCCTTCTCCAGGATTTTCTTCTGTGAACACAGAACAGAAGTATTTGTTTAGCACATTTGCTTTCTCCTCATCACTCTCCACATATTGGTTCCCAGCCTCTTTTAGCCTAGCAATTCCATTTTTTATCTTCCTCCTTTCACTAATATATCTGAAAAAAGTTTTATCTCCCTTTTTTACATTTTTAGCCATTTGTTCTTCCGCCTGTGCCTTTGCCAAACGTATTTCTCTCTTGGCTTCTTTCAGTTTCACCCTGTAGTCCTTTCTGCTCTCCTCTTCTTGGGTTTTTTTATATTTCATGAACGCCAACTCTTTCGCCTTTATTTTCTCAGCCACTAGGTTGGAGAACCATATTGGCTTCCTTCTTCTCTTGTTTTTATTGATTTTCTTCACATAAAGGTCCTTAGCCATTTTTATCGCTCCTTTCAGCTTAGACCACTGTCTTTCCACTTCTCTTATGTCCTCCCATCCTAACAGCTCTTTCTTCAGGCACTCTCTCATTTCATTAAAGTCCGTACATTTGAAATCTAGGACTTTAAGTATCGTGCGGCCGCTCTCCACTTTAGCCGTTATATCAAACCAAACCATTTGATGATCGCTACTTCCCAGGTGAGCACCCACTCGAACATTAGAGATACTATCTCCATTTGTGAGGACCAGATCCAATATTGCTTTTTCCCTTGTGGGTTCCGTCACCATTTGTCTGAGCAGAGCCTCTTGAAAGGCATCCACTATCTCCCTACTTCTTTCCGATTCCGCAGATGGAACATTCCAGTCCGCATCCGGCAGGTTGAAATCTTCTAACAGCAGAACCTCCTCTTTCCTTCCAAACTTTTGGATATCCACAATCAGATCCTTATCAATTTGCTGCGATTGAGTTGGAGGTCTGTAGACTACACCCACGTAGATAGAAGTTCCATCTTCTCTTTTCAGAGCAATCCATATCGCTTCTTCCTCTCCCCAGGTCCCTTGCATTTCGGTTGCTTGGATATTGATCTTTACATAGAGAGCTACTCCTCCACCTTTATGACCATCTCTGTCCTTCCTAAAAAGATTATATCCCGGTATGTTTGCATCCCATCCATGTGATTCACTGAACCATGTCTACTGGTTGAAAAAGAGAAAGGGTCAGTTATATATTTAGAGGCTAAACCGAATACCTTGAAGCAAAATCAGCCAAACTTAAACTTCGCACGCGCTTCCATCAGCAACCAGTGCAAGAATCAGTAGGAAGGGGTTGCACGATCGGACTTCTTCAACCTAAAAATCATCCTGACCGCTGCATTTTGCACCAGTTGTAATCTCTGCATATTCTTCTGGGAAATTGCCAGATGGGTGATATTATAGTAATCAAGATGGCTCAGTATAAGGGATTGTACCAGAATTCTGAATGATGAAGTGTCAAAGTATGCTCTAATGCAGTGATTCCCAACCCTGTCCTGGAGGAACACCAGGCCAATCGGGTTTTCAGGCTAGCCCTAATGAATATGCATGAGAGAGATTTGCATATGATGGAAGTGATAGGCATGCAAATTTGCTTCATGCATATTCATTAGGGCTAGCCTGAAAACCCAATTGGCCTGGTGTTCCTCCAGGACAGGGTTGGGAACCACTGCTCTAATGGACCAAAGCTTCCAGAGAGTAAAAGAACCCCTTTCTAACCAAGGAGTCCACTTGGTCTTTCATGGTTAGGCCCTGGTCCAGTATTACCCCCAAAACCTTCATTGTGGGATAACTGAGTTTATTGATGCATAGTGATGCTTTAGTGTCAAGTGGGTGTGGCGAGGCTACAAAGAATTTTTTTTTTCTGAGTTAAACTTCAGTCTAAATTCAGTCAACCATTGTTCCATCAAGTTTAGTACTTCTGTTGCCATGGGGTAGCTTCAGAGAGAGAAGTAGCGAATGGGATAATGATCGTAAAGTCATCTGCGTAACTAAATAATTTTATCCCCCGCTGGGTCAATTGCGCACCCAATGATGACATGTAAACATTGAAAAGCAATGGGAATTCAATATGTCATATCTATAAAATGGAAAGAATAATTGCTATACAGAAGGGGAATTATAATAACTTTAAAAAGATTTGGGAGCCATTGATTGCATATTCTAATGATTAGACACCTTTCTATGTATAAGAATATAATTAGTGTGGGTTGGGGATGTATGATGTCTGATTATTTGAATCATTCCTATTGGAAGCAATAGGTGAGGGTGGGGGTTCTTTTATGTACTTATGAATATATTAGATAAGATTGTCAAGTGATTTGTATGAGTTCTATGATATAATATTATACATTTGTTGTAAGAAATGAAAATGAATAAAGAATTGGAAAAAAAAGAAAATCAATGGGGATAATGGTGACCCCTGCAGAACGCCAGATGGATTACTCCAGGTATTAGAGAGGTTGTAATTGAAACGTACTTGATAGGTGCGGGACATAAGGAAATCTCAGAACCAGTCTAACACCTCTCCTCTGATACCAATTGCGTCTAAGCATTGTAACAATTTCTCATGATCTACCAAGTCAAAGGCAGAATTCATGTCAAATTGCATGATCAGGGCATTAAGGCCCCTGCTAAATAAGGAGCGTAAATTATCCAAGATGGTCGCAATAACTGTCTCAGTGCTAAACAAAGGTCTAAAACCAGATTGAGTTTCATGTAAGAGAGAGAACTGATCAAGGTACTCCATCAATTGGGTATGTACCAATCCTTCCATGATTTTTACAAAAAATGGAATGAATGCCACTGGTCTATAGTTGGTTACTGATACTAAGGATTATTTATGATTTTTTGGAATTGGGATTATTATAATGTGACCATTATTAGTAAGGAATTTTCCATTTTTTAAGTTATTGGTCAAATAATTCAACAAAGTTAGTTTAAAGTCTAATGGAGAACCATGTCTTGGATGTAGTTATACCAGGCTATAATCTGTTCAGGAAAGACAGGGTAGGAAGAAAAGGAGGAGGAGTAGCGTTATAAGTTATGTTTAAATGATTTTAATTATTCCAGCAGTAAGAAGCAAATACAAACAGTAGTACCATTCAGGAAATAACATTTTCAACAATATAATCAGTTCCCCTCCCTTCCCCCCCTCCCCTCCCCTCCCCAAGAATCCTTGGCCAGTCCAACAGCTGAGAGTGGGAATAAAATCTTAAAGATTCAAAAGTCTACTGCGAGCACGCGGTGTGAGGTCCTGCCAGAAGTGCTCCCACACCTGACAAAATTTGCGACCCGGGTCAAGAGTCAAGTCTCCCACCATGCGTCTCTCCAGTGCTGCGTGCACTATCATTAGGGATCTCCATTGTACATATGACGGGGGATTACGGGAGAGCCAGTTGGTGAGGATGGCTTTTTTTCCCATCAAAAGGGCTCTGGAGATAAATGCTGACATTCCCCTGGGTTTGGGCGAGGCTATATTATAAAATCCAATTAACGCCCTCGGTTGCGGAAGCCATCGCCTTCCCCAAAGCGATGTGGTATATAGGCCAAGATGTCTCCAAAACTGTTGGATTGTGGGGCAGGCCCAAAACATGTGACTCAAAGATGCGTGAGCCTGATTGCATTTCGGGCAAAAATGCGACGCAGTAATCCCCATCCGGGCTGCACGTTCCGGTGGAATGTAAAGTCTAAGAACAATTTTCAATTGCATTTCCCAGTGAGTAATATTGGGTGACACCTTCTGAATGTTCTTCAGGACCCGTTGTAACTGTTGAGCAGTCAACTGGCAATGCAAGTCCTCAGCCCACACTGTCGCTAATATATCCAGATTCGTAGTTGGTTGGCAATCCTGGATCCCCACAATATGAAATCGTAGAGGAATCCTCTGTTGGGCTGAAAGGCTGAAGAGTTCCGAAAGCGCTTCCCTGCAGACTTCAGTAAGGGCAGCCACTGGGAGGGACTGAACATAGTGACGGATCTGGTAATAGGCGAAGAGATCATTAGCCTGAAGGTCAAAAGTTCGTTGCAGCTCGGCAAATGTGACCAGGCTCCCCTCCTCCGAAAACAGGTGAAAAAGATATTGTAGACCTTGTGCTTGCCACCTAAGAAAGGTTTGCCAAGATTTGCATGCCCGGCTGGAAAGCTCCATTGCCCAGTATAGGCAAATATAAAGACACCCTAGAAGACAATTTGGCTGTTTTACAGACCCATCTCCATGTCCTTCTGGCCGGCGTAAAAATGGGGTAATGAGACACCAAAGGACGCATCCTCGGATCTGCCGCATGTAGAAAATAGCTCACATGGAACGGAGCCAGCAAAGATAACTCCAGTGGTGTAGCAGAAAAATCAGATGTTCCTCTAAACCAATCATTAATATGTCTCATCTGACAAGCCATAGCATACCAACATACATTTAATAAACCATAGCCCCTGGGCAGACACATCCGTAGCAAGGGCATACGTGGTCGCTTACCACCCCATAGAAAACGCTGTAGCTCTTTCGTTAAACGAATGTTATGGGCATGGGACAGCAGCAGAGGTAAAACCTGAAAGCGATATAACCATTTGGGAAAGAGCACCATATTAAAAAGGGCTACCCGGCCCGCCACCGATAAGGGAAAAGTGGACCAATTCTGTAGATGTTGTGAGGTGTCTTGAAGCAATGGGGTGATATTGTAGCGTTATAAGTTAAAGAACATATTAAAGCCACACAATTGCAGGATCTGCAGAGCAAGGAAAAGGCACTGTGAATCAATTTGGAAAGAGGGAATGATGAATATATTTACATTGGTGTGATATACAGGCCTCCTTCACAGATAGAAGAAGTAGATACAGATTTAATAGTAGAAATTCAGAATATATCTAAAAAAGGGGAAGTCTTGCTAATAGGTGATTTTAACATACCGGATGTTGATTGGGGTATCCCTAATGCAGGGTCTTCTAGAAGTAGGGAAATTCTGGATTCTCTACAAAGAGAACTGTTCCAGCAGTTGATAATGGAACCCACATGGGATGGGGTCATACTGAACTTAGTGCTTACAAACGTGGACAGTGTTTCTGATGTTACAGTGGGTGATCACTGCATGGTATGATTTAATATTAAGATGAGTATAGAGAGGGTTCATTCAAAAGCAAAGGTTCTGGACTTAAAAAAAACTAACTTTGTTCAAATAGGGGTTTATGTCAAGGAATTATTGTCTAGATGGGAATGTCTGGAAGGAGTGGAAATGCATTGGGTAAAACTGAAAGGAATGATTGTAAGGGCGACAAACCTTTTTGTGAGGCAAGTAAGTAAAAGTAAGAGGAAAAGAAGGCTGCTTTGGTTCTCACAAGTAGTAGCTGAGAAGGTAAGGAATAAAAGGTTAGTTTTCATAAACTACAAAAGATTGCAGAAAGAGGAAGACAGGCAAAAATATCTGGAAAAGTTAAGAGAGGCTGGTCTTGTAGTCAGGAAAGCAAAAATGCAAATGGAACAGAAAATAGCTGACACGGTAAAACGGGGAGAGAAGACATTTTTTAGATATATTAGTGATAGGAAGAAGTGTAAAAGAGACATTGTGTGACTCAAAGGTGAAGGTGAGGAATATGTAGAAGCTGATAAAAGAAAAAGACGACTTGCTTAATAGATATTTCTGATCTGTGTTCATGGCTGACGCGCCAAGATCGGGACTGCAGAAGACAAATGTGAATAGGGATGAAGGAGTAATAGACCCTGATCAATTTCCAGAGGGTTGTGTTCGTGAGGAGCTAGCTAAAATAAAGGTAGACAAAGTGATAAGGACGGATGGTGTACATCCGAGGGTGCTGTAGGAACTTAGGGAATTCTGGTAGCTCCGCTGACTGACCTTTTCAAGGAGTCTCTAGAGTCAGGAGTGGTACCGGAGTATTGGTGAAGGGCGGATGTAGTCCCTCTCCACAAAAGTGGAAGTAAGGAAGAAGTAGGGAATTACACGCCGGTAAGTCTGACTTCTGTGATAAGCAAATTAATGGAAACGTTTTTAAAACAGAGAATGGTGAAGCTTCTGGAACCCTGTGAATTACAGGACCAGAGGCAACATGGATTCACTAGAGATAGGTCTTGTCAGACAAATCTGATCAATTTCTTTGACTGGGTGACCAGAGAACTGGATAGATATTGTGCGCTAGATGTGGTGTATTTAGATTTTAGCAAAGCCTTTGACAGTGTTCCACACAGACGTCTAATAAATAAACTGAGTGCCCTTGGGATGGGTCCCAAAGTGACAGCTGGGTCAAGAAGTGATTGAGTGGAAGGGTAGTGATCAATGGAGATCGCTCTGAGGAAAGGGATGTTACCAGTGGTGTGCCTCAAGGTTCTGTTCTTGGGCTCACGTGGATTAAAAACTGGCTGGAGCATAGGAAACAGAGAGTGGGGGTAAATGGACAATACTCGAACTGCCTTGACATCTTTGAAAAAACCCCATATATAAATGATAATTAACCTTTTCTCTGCGTACAGTGTGTTTTTTAAAATTTTGTGGTTACCATTATATATTAATAAGATTACCGTATATTGTGTGTATATGAAAAATGGATGGAAGAAATTGCATTACAATTAGTATTATTATGGAGTGGAGTCAGGGGAGGTTTTGGGTCAGGTCTGGGGTGGGGTTTGAGGTGGAGTTTGGCCAGGGGTACTCTGTTGCTATTTGTTAGGCTTAGGGGGTACTTGGTTTGAAAAGGTTGAGAAACACTGCTTTAATAGCATGCATGTGTATTGAAAAACCTGTTTGATCCTGATGAGGGAACCCAATCAGTGAATCATCTAGCTCAGTGCTCTTCAACCTTTTTACACCTATGGACCAGCGGAAATAAAAGAATTATTTTGTGGACCGGCAAACTACTAAGACTGAAATTTTAAAAACCGTTTCCGTCCCATCCCGAGCTCGGTCCCCGCAAACCATCTGATCCCATCTGCACAAGCCTCAAATAGTTATGATTTTATATTACACTAGTGTTTAAGCCCGTTACATTAACGGATGCTAGTAAAGCCTCCTTCCCTCACATGTCCCCTTTTTTCAGCCCCAGCTCCAAACCCATTTTTACCCCACCAGCCCCCTTCTTTTCCCTTTCAGCCCCAGCCCCCTTTTCTCACCAGCAGCATTTCCCTCCCCACTCCACTTCCCTGTGCAGTAGCAGCAGAAGCATACCCTCCCCTTCCATTTCCCTGTGCAGCAACATTTCCCTTCCCACCCCACTTCCCTATGCAGCAGCACCTCTTCCCTACTCCCCTTGTCCAGCAGCACCTCTTCCCTGCTCTCCCTGTCCCTCTTCCCTGCTCCCCCGGTCCAGCAGCACCTCTTCCCTGCTCCCCCTGTCCCTCTTCCTTGCTCCCCCGGTCCAGCAGCACCTCTTCCCTGCTCCCCCGATCCAGCAGCACCTCTTCCCTGCTCCCCCTGTCCCTCTTCCTTGCTCCCCGTGACCAGCAGCACCTCTTCCCACCGCGAGACGACCGTCAAACCTACTGGCTCCAGCAGCGGCCGCATCACACTAAAGACGCTGCTTCACAACCTTCCCATGCTCTGATTTCCTCTGCCGGCGTCTCTGATGATGTCATCAGAGATGAGGCAGAGGAAATCAGAGCATGACAAGGCTGCGAAGCAGCGTCTTTAGTGTGGTGCGGCCGCTGCTGGAGCCAGGAGGTTTGTGCGTCTAGCGGAACAGCCCGGACGCGAGGGGGTCACAGCACACCCAGCTGTGACCCACACACGTATAAGAGGAGGATATCTCCTGAACTTCCACGTTTCCCCCTGCCCCCCCTCTCGACTTAGCGCTCCTAATAATTAAATCTCGCCACCTCAACTTGTTCTGGACGGAAAGTTTACTTTAAAGATTATATATAATAAAAAAAACAACAAAAAACCAAAAAAAAGAGTGAATCCGAGTTGCCATGGTGAGGGGCAGAGGCCGGAGACGGGCAGGAAGGAGGAGACTGACGGTTGAGGCTCAGGAAGGTGACTGCAGGATTCTGCATTCACTCCCTCCACCGCCATCCGCGTCTCCTCGTGGCCCGATGGCGTCTAACGGCTGTTGGTCTCAAGAAGGTAAGGTGCAGGCCATTTACAGGTGTTGTATGTGCTGTAGTAAGCGCGCATGCGCACTCTTGCTAGCCACAGCCTGACAGATCAGGGATCAGGCAACACGGGGTAAGAGTGTGCATGCGCGCTTAACGTTTTATTAAAGTAGATTACATTACATTAGAAATTTCAATTCCGCCATTGCCATATGATTCAAGGCGGATTACAAAAGAATTACAAAAAACGTATTTCATAAAGAAGATATCTGGTAATTTCTAGTGGAGATAAGGAGTAGATGAGATTGCTTTGAATGTATTTTATTAAAGTATAAAAAGAAACAATATTCTGTACAATTGTCATTTTATAAATACAAATAATACAGAGCAAGGATCAATAAAACCCCTGTCTCCCCTCCCCTTCACATATATCCCCTCTATTATCAAGAAAACTGAATAAGCCAAATTATTACAGAACGCTACACAGAATTATCATGCTAACAGAATACCGCAGTCACACATGACAGGAATAGTGTTAGGGGAGTGCAACTAGGGCGACTGCCCCCTGTTCAGAGAGAGCCCTAAGCCAGCTGGAAGCTAAAGAAGCACTGCCTGGGCTTTGCAGTCCCCAGTTATGTCAAACACCAGCTCTAGCAGGATACATATTTCAAATCTGATATATTCTAATCACAAGATAGAAATAAAATTTTTTTTCTACCTTTTGTCATCTCTGGTTTCTGCTTTCATCGTCTTTTCACTCTCTTCCCTCCAGTGTCTGCCCACTCCTCCTTCCATATGGTATCTGCCTTCTTTTTTTGCCCCTCTCCATCCAGCCTGCACCCCCTTTTTACATGATTCATTCCAGTTTCACTGCTCTCTTCATTTTTGCCTCTCCTACACCAGATCTAGCATCTTTGTCCCTCTCTCCTTATTTCTCTGCTGATCCCCTTCCCAGCATCAATCTCTCTCTACTTTCTCATTCCTCTGTCTCTCCCCTTTCCCTCATCTGCCTCATTTGCCCTCTCCTGCTTCTCCATCTGCCCTCTCCTTTTTCCCCTGCCTAAAAACCATATTCCTGCTGTCCCTGGATAACACCTGTTATGGTAAGTAACTGTGCTTTATCCCAGGACAAGCAGGCAGCATATTCTCACATGTGGGTGACCTCCAAGCTAACCAGAATGCGATGGTGGGAGTGTTGGCCATTTAAGAGAATAAATTTTGCAATACTGTTTGGCCAAAGTAGCCATCCCATCTGGAAAATGAATCCAGACAGTAATGTGAGGTGAATGTATGAACCGAGGACCAAGTGGCAGCTCTGCAGATTTCTTAATCTAATCTTCAGTTTATATACTGGGTCATCTCTCAAAGGAGCTCGACTCGGTTCACAAATGATTAAGATCAGAGTATATCACAAAGTATAAACCTAGAGAATGGAAATGCTATTAATGCATCATTTCCAGGAAAACACTGATAGTTAAAATTGAGGTATATAATTGAATGGAAAACTGAAAGAATGAAATATGTTATTAATGTGGCACTTCAATAGGTAACCTTTAAGATATTGTGTGAACAGCCAAGTTTTTAGATCTTTTCGAAATTGCTGTAGCTGGCCTATCAATCTGACAATTAGGAAGTTTGTTCCAAATTTCTACCAGTTTAAACGCCATAGATTTGCTAAGCTTCCCAACAGATTTAAGTCCAACATAATGGAATTGAAGAGTCAAATATTCCCTAAAGGAACTTGAAGATAACACATACACACTTAAACTGTATCCTGAAATGAACTGGAAGCCAATGAAGCTTTCTCAACAGAGGGGAGACATAATCGTACTTTCTCTTTCCAAAGATGAGTTTAGCTACCGTATTTTGTATCAACTGTAGCCGATCTGGACTACCTTGTTTAATACCCAAGTAAACAGAATTGCAATAATCCAACTGAGCAAGCACAGTGGACTGAACCAATACTAAATAGTGTTCTTGATGGACTAGTGATCTCACTTTCCTCAGTATACTCAGGTTAAAAAAACACTTCTTTGCCAGAGAATTTATCTGATTGTGAAATGTAAGTGAAGAGTCCAAAATAATACCCAGAATTCTGGAGGAAAAATATATGTCATGAGATACATGTTTTCAATGTAACTTCGGCAGGGAGATTTTCTAATCTATGCCTGATCCAAAGCAGTTTGGTTTTGGTTTTTGAAGCATTCAATTTCATTTGAATGGACATTGCCCACATCTGTAATTTGGAGATACAACAGACTATGCCCAAAACCAAATCACTAAGATCAGAACTGATTTCTAATAATATGAAAATGTCATTCGCAAAAGTAAATATGGTCTCTGCAGATGAGAGACAAAAGTTTTTCAATGAGGTCATGTAGATGTTAAACAAAATTGGTGACAAAAGGGAACCTTGCGGCAGGCACCCCACAATTAGGTGTCCATGAAGATGAAACCTTGCCCTCTAGATATATCTCATAGGATCGCAGCGAAAGGAAAGCGACAGAAGCTGCCATACTCTAACTTTGTGGGCTGTGATTCGACCTTCTAGTTGCACACCAGCCTGAGCACAGCAAAACGAGATACAAGCAGCCAGCCAATTGGAGATTGATCTCTTGGAAATTGGATGACCCAACTTGTTTGGATCAAAGGAGACAAAAAGTAGTGGAAAAGATCTATATGAATTAGTCCTTTGCAAATAGAAGGCTAAAACACGTTTGCAGTCCAGAGTTTGCAGAGCTGATTCTCCAGGATGAGAATGAGGCTTAGGAAAAAAACATTGGAAGTACAATTGATTGATTGAGATGAAATTTTGTAACAACCTTTGGTAAGAATTTTGGATGAGTGCGGAATACTGTTGATGTGGTCCTTCGGCTCAAATGAGCCTGGAGGTGGCTGCCTTTTAAAAATGGACAGGTATGTGGTGGAATGGGCAAGCATGAAAAATAAAATAGCCATTATATTTTCCTCCCATTGCTTTGGATTTACTAGTTAGGGTTTGATTGATAAGATAAGGACTTAATCCAAGAGCAGAGGAAAACGTAGGGTTTGTGGGAGTGGACTGGCCACTCCCCTTCTATTTCACTGAGACACAGGATTTTCAGTGCATGCTCTTAAGTGACTCAGTAACATGGGAGCAGCAGTTTGACTTTTATGGAGAAATGATTTAAAGCTGTGTGTATGGATAATTTTTCCTCTGTAAGTATATTATATTGTAACTAGTGTTTAAGCCCGTTAGATTAACGGGTGCTAGAATAGATGTGCAATCTTAATAGTTTAAAAATTTACTGAAAACCTATCGTGAGAACTTTACTATCCATTGTATGGTTGATTTATTTAAAGTTTTTATATTTTTCCTATTTGTTGTTGCATGCTTTGGGCTTAAGAAATTGTTTGTTTTTCCTTTTTTTTATCATGAAAATTTATTGAAAGTTTATATAACACAAGAAGGGACAGAAAGGTTAACAGACAATGGAACAACAATAGCATCAACAAGCTTCAGAATAAACAAAATAATATCAATGAACGAAATTTAAGAAGCAAGTCAAATACACGAATTTCAATAATATAATAATTGATAAAATATCATAGGGGAGCAATAAAGTAGGGTAGATAAGCGAGGGAGGAAAGGAAGGAAATCAAAAGAGAGGAGCAAAGAGGGCAGCAGGTAGGAGGGGACAATCAATCTAATGGAAAGAAGGGAGAAAGAGAAAGGAGAGATCCCTCAGAGGCCCAAGAAGAGGCGAGAAAGAGAAAGAAGAGAGAAGAGAACAGCAGTAAATTAGAAAAATAGAAAAATGGAAAGAGATATAATTATAAAATGAGAATATGGATCTAAAGAGAATCCAAATAGTCTATAAAAGCGACCCATTTAGTAGAGAAATTAGAAGACAGGGGCGAAATGGAGGAAATCAATGACTCACGTTTATGTTGAAGTAGTACCGATTGGAACCAGAAATGTACTGAGAGCGAATCAAATGATTTCCAATTGGAAAGAATAAAACGTAGAGTGATAATGAGTAGCGTGTCAAATAAAGAGCGCTGAGATGGGGGAATATTCAAATTAGGAGCCTCTGATTTCAGTACGATGATAGCAGAAGAAAGATCAAAGTTGAGTTTAAAGATTGAGCGAAAAATAGCCCATATTTCAGACCAGAAGGTTCGTAGAAGAGGACATTCAGATATCATATGGAGTAAGGTGCCAGGATGGGACTTACAGTTCCAACAGTGATTGGAGGGGAGAAGGCCAGCTATATGAAGTTTTTGAGGTGTCCAATTTGTCCTGTGGTGTAAAAAGAACATAGATTGAATCGAATTTGCAGATGAAATGGTTCTAAGAGTTTTAGACCAGAGGTTTGTCCATTGTTTGTTATGAATTGGATGTCCAAGATCAAGTTCCCAACATTTATGTAGAGAAGCGTCTGGGTGTATCATATGTGAAATAGATAATTTATAAAATTGTGATGCTGTGTGACCACTGGCAAGAAGTTTAGAACAGAGAATGAGCAGAGAGGGGGTTCCCGTAGAAAGTGTAGGTAGGATCTTAGATTTCTTAATGACACTAGTGAGTTGTACCCATTGGTAAAATGCCGAAGGCGGGAGAGAAAATTTGTTGCATAGCTCTGCAAAAGTGAGAAGTTGCAAGGTCGGTGTGCAGATGTCAGCTAGGGACCAGATCCCAAGTTTTGCCCATTGAGGCCAAAGAAAAGGTTCTTTAGCTATTAGGAAACATGGATTGTGCCAAATAGAGATTAAAGGAGACGTAGTAATAGAAATATCCAATGATTTGTCTAATTCAAGCAAACACGACACTGATTGAGAAATAATAAGATTAGTCTTAAGAAGGCGAGCGTGAGATGTCAATAAGGCAACAAGTGAAGGAGAAAAGGTACATAAGGTGTGCTCCAGATCTAACCAAAGAGGACAATAATCAGGGATCAGAGAGAGCCAGCGGCTAGATTGCTGTAGTATAAAAGCTTTGTGATAAGTGAAAAAGTCAGGTAATAAAACTCCTGCTCTATCTTTTGAGGCCTTTAATTTTTTAAGGGCAATTTTGGGAGGTTTACTACTCCAAATGAAATTGGAGATATGTTTATCAATGGATTTGTAAAATGATTTTGAGAATAATCTTGGAATCATAATAAGTATAAAATTAATTTTAGGAGCAACAATGATTTTAATAGTTTCTATTCTGCCCCACCAGGAAAGATGTAGAGGGTGCCAAGATTGCAGTAGAGATTTAGTGAAGGAGATAAGGTGATCACTATTGTGATGAATCGTAGCAGACAGAGTAGGATAGAGATCAATTCCCAAATATCAGATGTGAGAGGGAGACCAAAGAAGGTGATAAGGTTGAACCATGGCCGGAAGGGAATGAGCGTTTAGAGGTAAAACTTCAGTTTTATGTTGGTTGAGCTTATATCCAGAAAACATGGAAAAGGAGTGAATTAAGTCAAACAAAGCCGGAAGAGAACAATCAGGATTGGTGAGGTAAAGCAGCACATCATCTGCGTATGCAGACAATTTATATTCAGAATCATTATGAGCTATACCAGATATTTTTTCACAAGAACTGATGGCAAGAAGAAGAGGTTCTAGAGCTATATTGAAAAGGTAATGGGAAAGGGGACAACCTTGTCTAGTCCCCCTATGTAACGAAAAGGAGGCTGATAATATATTATTGGTAATTATAGAGGCCTTCGGGGAAGAGTAAAGAATTTTGACATAGTCTATAAATTGGGGTGGAAATCCGAACCAATGGAGAGTTCTAAAGAGATGCGACCATTCAACTCTATCAAATGCTTTTTCAGCATCTAGTGACAAGGCTATGCAGGGGTCTTTAGCAGTATGTGAAAGGGAAGCGAGGTGAAAGAAAAGACGGGAATTATCTGTGATAAGCCTACCCGGCATAAATCCAACTTGATGAGTAGAAATCAGTGAGCTCATAGATTGTTGAAGCCTAGAGGAAAGAATGGTAGCATAAATCTTATAATCTACATTAAGTAATGAAATAGGTCGATAATTTGCAACTAGATGAGGGTCCTTACCAGGTTTAGGAAGGACTGTGATTACAGCATCCAAGAAGCGACTTTTGGAGACATTCTGAGGTGTTAGAGAATTAAATAAGGAAGCAAGTGTGTGAGAAAATTTATCTTGGAAAAGTTTGTAAAATTCTACTGTTATACCATCAGTTCCTGGTGACTTTCCAGAAGAAAGATGCTTAATTGCCTGAAGGATTTCGGAAGAGTCGAAAGGACATTGAAGTGCTTTAGAGTCGGATGCTCTAAGTTTTGCCCCTTCCTTTTCTTCTCTCCTGACTGCTCAATCACTACAATGTCATACTTTATACTTATTATTTTATTTCTACTTCCATTATACTATTGACTGACATTAATTGCTTTTTCCTTAGCATACTTGCTGCTGCTCTAAATGAATTGTTCACTTTCCCTAATTCACTCTCTTTTTACTTATGAAATAAATCTTCTTTTTTTTTTAATATCTATATATTTATACTCTACATAGTATATTATCCTTTATTTTCTATTACTATTCTTACTATCTGGATTAATAATCTCCCAAAATTCTACCCTTGTTCTTTTTGTATTTTTGTCTTCTGGCTTCCCCTATCTTATATACTAGTTTTTGGAGGTTGTCTTTTTCTTCAGGTGTCCCTTGCCTAGTTGCTTTTCCCCCTTTCTCTTTTCTACTGCAATTTGGCTGAGCTTCCCCTAGCTCTCTATGCCTTCACTGACTTTTTTCCCTCAGAGGCTCTTTCCTACTTTTCTCTTCTTTTCCTGGTCTTCTATGCTGCAGTATCTTCATTATATATGCCTCTTACCATATCAACATGGCCCCGAATGACTTGATTTCTAAATTGTCCTTTGTTTCCTGGAATGTTAATGGCTTACGACACCCGGTTAAGTGGAAAAATTTTTTTACTCACCTTAAAAAACTCAAGCCCTCCATTGTATTTTTACAAGAAACACATATCTCTCAACTCTCTCACTTTATAAGCACCAATGATTGGTTAACTTTTATTGCTGAAGCTCCGGCGATAGGTAGGAAACATGGCGTAGCAATCTTAACACATAAAAATATTTCTTTACAACTCCTAGACACAAAATATGACGCAGATGGTTGATTGTTAGAGCTAACGTCTTTTCTCAACAGGTCCTTCCTATCAATATATATACACCTAATATTGACTCTCCTGAATTCTTTATCCAACTATTTCATACCATTTCGGAATTTGATGCTCTTCCTATTATTATGGCAGGTGATTTCAATCTACCCCTTGATATTTGGTTGGATAGGCACTCTTCCTCCTTTCTCACTCCATAAGAACATAAGAACATAAGCAGTGCCTCCGCCGGGTCAGACCATAGGTCCATCACGCCCAGCAGTCCGCTCCCGCGGCGGCCCAAACAGGTCATGACCTGTCTAAATCACCAGAAGGGGCCCCCATGCCACCTTGGTTTCCTGATGAGTCCTATCTTCCCATCGAAGTCCTAGCCCTCAGGTCTTGCACATGCACGACCTGGTTGGGTTTCTATACTTTCTCAGTATCCCACGATCCCTTTATCCCCCAGGAATCTGTCCAGTCTCTGTTTGAATCCCTGTACCGTACTCTGCCCGATCA
This sequence comes from Geotrypetes seraphini, assembly GCF_902459505.1. Taxonomy (NCBI): domain Eukaryota; kingdom Metazoa; phylum Chordata; class Amphibia; order Gymnophiona; family Dermophiidae; genus Geotrypetes; species Geotrypetes seraphini. The sequence continues at coordinate 412,603,624 of NC_047086.1, forward strand.
CTTCCTCCGGTAGCGCATTCCAAGTGTCCACGACCCTTTGGGTGAAGAAAAACTTCCTTGCATTTGTTTTGAACCTATCTCCCTTCAGTTTCTCCGAATGCCCCCTCGTGCCTGTTGACCCCTTCAGCCTGAAGAATCTGTCCCTATCCACCCTCTCTATGCCCCTCATGATCTTGAAGGTCTCTATCATATCACCCCTGAGCCTCCTTTTTTCCAGAGAGAAGAGCCCCAGCCTGTCCAACCTCTCGGCGTATGGGCAGTGTTCCAGCCCTCTTACCAGTTTCGTTGCTCTCCTTTGGACTCTCTCAAGTACCGCCATGTCTTTCTTGAGGTACGGCGACCAATATTGAACGCAGTATTCCAGATGAGGACGCACCATTGATCGATACAATGGCATGATGACTTCCCGCATCCTGGTTGTTATGCCCCTCTTTATGATGCCCAGCATCCTGTTGGCTTTTTTCGAGGCCGCTGCGCACTGTGCAGATGGCTTCAGTGATGCATCCACCAGCACACCCAAGTCTCTCTCAAGACTGCTTTCTCCCAACAATGCCCCCATTTTGTAGTTGAACAACGGGTTCTTTTTCCCTATATGCATGACCTTGCATTTTTTCACGTTAAAGCGCATTTGCCATTTGTTTGCCCAGTCTTCCAGCCTGTCTAGGTCCCTTTGCAGGTCCTCACACTCCTCCCTGGAGCTAACTCTGCCGCACAGTTTGGTATCGTCTGCAAATTTTATAACCTCGCACTTTGCCTCCTTTTCCAGGTCATTGATAAATATGTTGAAGAGTAACGGCCCCAGCACCGATCCCTGTGGCACACCGCTCGTGACTCCCCGCCAGTCAGAAAATTGGCCCTTTACTCCGACCCTCTGCAGTCTACCCGACAACCAGTGCTCGATCCATCTGTGCACATCCCCTCCCACCCCGTGGTTCCACAGCTTCCTAAGCAGCCTTTCATGTGGAACCTTGTTGAAAGCCTTTTGGAAATCGAGGTAAATGATGTCGACGGGTTCCCCATTGTCCACCCGACTGCTTATTCCCTCAAAGAAGTACAGAAGGTTCGTTAAGCACGACCTTCCCTTACAGAATCCGTGCTGGCTTTTTCTCAGTAGGCCATTTCTCTCAATGTGCTCGCAAATGCTGTCCTTGATCATAGCTTCCACCATCTTCCCTATAATTGAAGTCAGGCTCACCGGCCTGTAGTTCCCGGGGTCACCCCTCGATCCCTTTTTGAAGATAGGTGTGACATTCGCCAATCTCCAGTCCTCTGGTACCTCTCCAGTTCTTAAGGATAGGTTGCAAACATGCTGGATTGTGCCCGCTATTTCTTGTCTTAGTTCCTTCAGAACCCTTGGGTGGATCCCGTCCGGACCCGGTGATTTGCCGCATTTTAACCTGTGTATCTGTTTGAGGACATCCTCCTTACTTACCTCTATGTGCTCCAATTTTTCAGCCTGTTCCCCACTCATGAGCTCCTCTGAGTCCGGTATATTAGATATATCTTCTCTCGTGAAAACCGACGAGAAGAACGTGTTCAACCTCTCAGCTATCTCTTTATCCTCCTTAATCACTCCCTTCCTATCCCCATCGTCCAACGGCCCCACCTCATCTCTCGCTGGTCGCTTCCCCTTTACGTAACTGAAGAATGCCTTGAAGTTTTTCGCCTCCCTGGCCAGCCCCTCTTCGTATTTTCCTTTTGCTTTTCTAACCTCTCGGTGGCATTCCTTTTGGCAATTCCTGTGCGCCTGGTGATTTTCCTCCGTTGGGTCCTTTTTCCATCTCCGGAAGGATACTTTTTTGTCATTTATTGCCCTCTTTACTTCTGTTGAGATCCAAACTGGGTCCTTTGACCTCTTGTTCTTGCAGCCTTTCCTGAAACTGGGGACGTACCTTCTTTGTGCTTCCTGCAGGGTGTCCCTGAATAGGGTCCAGGCGCTTTCCACAGTCTCCATCCTAAAGATGTTTTTGAGCTTCCTCCCCACCATTTCCCTCATAGCAACATAGTCCCCTTTCTTGAAGTTGAGCGCAGTTGTTGCGGTCCTCCTTACTGTGGGTGTCCCCCTTTCTAATGTGAATCTGATCGCATTGTGGTCACTGTTGCCTAGTGGTTCTCCCACTTCTACCCCACTTGCAGGCCCCCCTAATCCGTTCAGGATGAGGTCAAGAGTAGCACTCCCTCGCGTCGGTTCCCTGACCAGTTGCTCCATGAAGCAGTCCCTCACAGCTTCTACAAATCCTGTTTCCCTAGTGCAGTTGGAGTGACCCGTACTCCAGTCTATCCCCGGGTAGTTGAAGTCCCCCATCACTGTCACACTTCCAGTCCTGCACTCCTGTCTCAGTTCAGCTTCCAAGTCATGTCCGACTCCTTCCGGCGTACCAGGTGGGCGATAGTACAGCCCCAGTTTTATGCCTGCACCCTTGTTTCCTGGCAATTTGACCCATAGCGATTCCAGCCCCTCTGCCTTCGTTGCCATATCCATCCCGACCGAGTAGATAGAGTCCTTTATATATAGTGCTATGCCTCCCCCCTTCTTGTGGGTCCTGTCCCTTCTGTAGAGTTTGTACCCCGGCAGCGCTACATCCCAATGATTCTCCTCTGTCCACCATGTTTCTGTAATTCCAATTATATCCAGGTCTTCCCCCTTGGCCACGACCTCTAGTTCACCCATTTTGGCCGTGATGCTTCTTGCATTTGCGTAAAAGCATCGCAGGTCCCGTCGTTTTTCCTCCACCTCTGCATTTACCTGGGCCGCTTCTCCTGTTCCCTGTATTTCTGCTTTGCCCTCAGCTTTTACCCTCGTAGCTTTCAGTTTCCCCACATTCCCGTCACCCCACTTCCCCGCTTTTCCTCCGGGTTTTCTTGCCCCCTCCTGGGCCCTGGCCTCTGTTCGATCCCCCTCGCCTTGTGTCACCCCTATATTGCCCTCCGTTTTCGCCCTTGTGCCACCCAGTCCCCCTGTGTCCCCATGCCCCTTAGTCTCCTCCCAGCAAGCTCCCTTTACCTGTTGTTTCCCTCGCTGTCTGATCATAAGATCCATCGGTCTCTCTACTTCCTCTATGCAGTCAGCCCGTTCAGCATCTGTTCTGGATACTGTTGTCCGAAGCGTCAACATCAAATCCATCTAAAGCTAATATTACCTTACACTCTTTTCTGAAACAATATGACTTAGCTGAGCTTTGGAGGTTGCAGCATCCAGATAGTAGAGACTACACTTATTTTTCTTCTCCGCACAATAGCTACTCAAGGATTGACTATTTTCTTATCTCTTCTTTGCTATTACCTAATCTAGTCTCCTCTAACATTTATTCTATTGTACTCTCTGATCATGCTCCTATTTCTTTTGAGATAACTTAGTTTGCAATGACTGCAACTAGATCTCCTCTTTGGCGCTTACCTAACCACTTACTATCTGATGACTCAGTTCGACAGCGAATCGCCAAATTTATTGATGAATTCTTCCACTTTAACAATACTGATTCATTAAATCCTTTAGTTATCTGGGAAGCTTTCAAAGTCTCCTTAAGAGGTGAGCTAATTTCATGTCAAGCTTACAAATTGAAACAAGATAGACTGGAACAACAAAATCTTGACCTTCAAATTAAACTCCGTGAACGAGACTTCTTTCATTCTAACGATAAGACTCTGTTGCATGAAATCTATAGACTGAAGTATTCTTATAATAAGATAGCTAGTGTAGCGGCACAGCAAGATATTTTCACTACTTCCACCAAGTATTATCTGGAAATGAACAAAAGTAGTAAAATGCTTGCTCATTATCTTAAACGGAAGAGAACCAAAGTACAAATTTCCGCTATTAAAACCTCAGAGGGGAAGATTCTCTCTTCTCACTCTGATATCTCTTCTGCTTTTCATACATTTTATCCCCAACTTTACTCATCTGACGTTCCGCATCACTCCTCTGCGGCTGATCAATTCCTAGCTTCACTACTACCTCCAAAACTTAGAGCATCCGACTCTAAAGCACTTCAATATCCATTGTTTGTTTTTCCATTTTTTCTGCAGATCTGTGTGCCACTGGGGCGTATAAGTCCCATTTAAAAACTCAAAGTGTTTGAGAAATATTTTATTTTTGTGAGATCCGTCTCTCCTGAAACACTGTAAATTATAGTATTTTAATAAAAAATGCTCTCCGCTCCCCAAGTAACAATGCATACAAACACGTAAACATGTAGAGGAAAGTTTCAACTACCTAAAAACTCCGTCAACTGAACATAACACACATACTTCCCAGACAACATAATAAACCCTGAGTAATTCAAGAATGTAAAGGAATGTTTGGTGCTTAGATGCTTCTCTTTTAGGTGGTAATAGTATATTGTGCATGTGCAGGAATGGGTTTTAAAAGTGGGCATGTGTATGTAAGGGTTTTATTGTTATTATTAAGATAATTTTAAGAAATTGTTTTATTTTAATGTTGTATATCTATAAAATGTCCTTATAAACAATATTCCTTGTGAAGATTCTGTTTGAGTTTGGTAATAGTTTTCCTTGGTTAGGGCCATCTACAACTGTCATCAGAATGTCGGAAAAACTTCTAACTCTAGAAAAAGCTACATATAAATGGCCATGGCTGAATACTGGTTCTTGTAAATAAATGCCTACTTTTTCTAAAGTTTGGCCCTGAGATTTATTGATTGTCATGGTGAAGGCTAATGTGACTGGAAATTGTCACCTTCGTAATGTAAATGACAAAGCAGTAGATGTTGGAGCCAAATCAATACGTGGAATAAAAACTAATTCTCCTTCTGCTGAACTGGTTATTACTTGAGCAATGATGAGGTTGGTTTTTAAGTCATTAATGATGAGGCGGGTATCATTGCACAATCCTCTTTTAGTATTTAGATTTTTCAGCAACATAATGATTGTTCCTTTTTTAAGGTTGAGTTTATGTTTTGGTATACCTATTGGAGTTAGTTCATTGAGGAACTCTATGGGATAATTTTGCGTGTCTTCCTGAGTAGAGTCATCAATTGAGGTGGAGCTGAGATATGTTACAGTCCGTCCTTCCAAAATGTTGAGTACCTCTTCATTTATGGAGTTTACATCAGAGTTTTCTGCACAAAGTATAGATTTTTTTTAGTTAATTTAGGAATATCTGTAATAGTAATTTTGTCTCCAAAAAAGTCTTTGATGACATTTTCCATGGTTAAAATTTGGGAAGGAATTTCAATAATGTCATCAGGCAAGCCTTCAATGTGTGGTGTGTCACCATTACCAACTTTGATAAGCCAAACGCTAAAATCAGTGTCTATTGATCGAATATTGTTTTTAAGGCTTAGGACTTTGAATTTGGGCCAGAGGTTGTTATTCTTTATACATGCCTCTAAAATTTTTATCCGGTCAGCATGAGGCACCACAGGAAGTGTTTGATGGAAATCTCCACCAAGTAAGAGAACTTTTCCTCCAAAGAGTTTTTTGTTATCCATTATTTCTTGTAGTAGTTTGTCAACCACTGTAAGAGCTATAGAGGGGGCCATAGTACATTCATCCCAAATGATTAGTTTAGCAGATCGTAAATTGTCAGCATCATTTGAATTTATACGCATATTTGATATTGAGTTTTCAAGTATAAGTATGGGTAATTTGAATTGGGAGTGGTATGTTCTCCCACCCTTAAAAAGATTTGCTGCTATACCTGTGGAAGTTACAGGAAGTGCAATGTTACCTTGTGCACGAAATGTGCAGAGAAGTGTTGTGTAAAGGTAGATTTTACCACTACCTCCTGGGCCCTCTAAGAAGAAACAACGGTGGGAGAGGTTGTTGTTATTTAGGGTTGCTGACAATATTTCTTGTAAAGCTGTTTTTTGATCTACGTTTAACGTTGTCATCATTTGTTAAGCTGTTTGTTTTTCAAAGTTTTGGTCGTAGGTATTTGTTAGTATGTTAGTATTTGTTAGTGTGTATGGTAATCCAAAATCTTCACATTTTTTTCCATGGAGTACTAAAACGTTGGATATGTTTTTGAGTGCTATGTTACGACATAGAGTGCATTCATTATTGTGAGTGATATGTGTGTGTACTAAATCTTCAATAAGGTATTGTTCGTATTTTAGATAAAGGTCATTCATATTTTGTAGGGAAACAAATATGCAGATGTATGCAAATAATTCCCTTAGTTGTTTAGACATGCTGTATTGCACTGCATCCATCTTCCGGAGTGCTGTCCCATACTTTATCATCGCTAATGAGGCCTCTTTGTTTTGCAGCCTCTAGGAAAGTGGGGTAGATATTTCCATTTACTGTTCTCAGATGTTCAAAGGATTGTGCACCTGAAACATTGAGCAATAGTAGGAGCAGAGAGTAGCGTTCTGGATCAGATAGTAAGTTGACATAATACATACATCCAATAACTTTTTCAGCACCCCGTTGATATAATTTCCAAGTGCAATGGTCAGAGTCAAAGACATAGTGTAAAGGAATGTCTGGGTATAATATACTCCTTGCTTCTTCATGGTCTTGATTTAGTTTGAACCAAGCTGTCAAATGAGTATTGCATTGTGAAGTTATCTGTGCTGCTGCAGAAATATTATTTGGGTTGAAAAATATAGTTTGTTCATCTGGCAGATGTACTGCTAATCTGTGTATGGTATGTGATTGATAATGCATTTCAAATCCATTCAAATGCCCTGCTACTTCTGGAGCACTCACATATCTTGAATTAATAAAAGTTTTAATTTCATCATGATTTAAACTACTGTGTTCTTGAATGACAACATTTGCACAATCATGACCTTTGTATACATATTTAAAAAGAGGCATTTGACGCTTTTCACAGAAGCACAGACTAGAGAGCTGCAAGGGAACGGGGACGACGGGAATCCCGCGGGACCCGCGGGCATCCCGCGGGTTCCCCCTTCGGGTCACGGGGATCCCGTGGGGACGCCCCTAGGGTCGCGGGGATCCCGTGGGGACGCCCCCTAGGGTCGCGGGGATCCCATGGGGACGCCTCCGAGGGTCGCGGGGCTCCTGCGGGGCTGGATGTACTCAGTCGCGCGGCTCTTCTTCTCCCTACCTTCTCTGCTTGCAGCACAGAGCCGAACGGAAGTCTTCCCGACGTCAGCGCTGACGTCAGAGGGGAGGGAGGGCTTAAACAAAGCTTAAACAAAGCCCTCCCTCCCTCCGACGTCAGCGCTGACGTCGGGAAGACTTCCGTTCGGCTCTGTGCTGCAGGCAGGGCAGGTAAGGAGAAGGAGAGTAGCCTCGCGGTTCGAGTGGCTACCAAGGGAGGGGGGCGGTCCACCCCGTCCCGCCCCGGTTGCAGCACAGCCGGCCAGGTCCCCTTACTTTTGTGGCACTTCCCCGACCGACCGATAACAGCCCGAGTCCGACAATCCTCCCTGCCCTGTAGCCGCGAATCTAAATTACCTTCTTACAGCAGCTGTAAGAAGGTAATTTAGATTCGCGGTTAAGGGCAGGGAGGTTTGTCAGACTGGGGCTGTTGTCGGTTGGTCGGGGAAGTGCCACAAAAGTAAGGGGACCTGGCCGGCTGTGCTGCACCCGGGGCGGTAGAGAAGGAGGGGGGGGAGAAGGACGCTGAAAGGCCATGGTGAAGACAGGAGGAGGGAGAAGGACGCTGAAAGCACATGGGGGAATACAAAGGGGTGGAGAAGGACGCTGAAAGGCCATGGGGAAGACAGAGAGGGAGAAGGACGCTGAAAGGACATGGGGAAGATGGGGGGGAGAAGGACACTGAAAGGAAATGAGGAAGAGAGAGTAGGGAGAAGACGCTGGCAGGGAAGAAGACAGATGCCAGACTATGGGGGGAGCGGAGAGAAGAAGATGGGTGCCAGACCAATTTGGAAGGGGGAAGAAAGGGAGAGGCACAGTAACAGAGCAAATGGAAGATGCAGAAGGAAGAGAGACAGTGGATGGAAGGAATTGAATGAGAACATGAGGAAAGCAGAAACCAGGCAACAAAGGTGGGAAAAGAATTCTATTTCTTTTTTTTTTTTTTTTTGCTTCAGGATAAAGTAGTATATTAGTTGTGTTGATAAAAATTTATAAACATTAGAGGCTCTGGTAGAAACCCATTTACAAAGTATGTATTCTTCCCAATTAATATTTTCAAATTAATAAAGTCTTTTTGCTTATTTGTAAATGGGTTTCTACCAGAGCCTTTAATTCAGTAGCATAATTAAATGAAATAACTATTTCTGAAGTTTATAGGGACGGGCGGGGACGGAGGGGATTCCTTGCGGGGACGGGTGGGGACGGAGGGGATTCCTCGCGGGGACGGGTGGGGACGGAGGGATTCCTCACGGGGACGGGTGGGATTCCTCACGGGGACGGGTGGGACTTTGGTGGGGACGGGTGGGATTTCTGTCCCCACGCAACTCTCTAGCACAGACTTCAACATTAATGTGATAATTGTACTTTAGGGCTAGATATGGATTGTATGGTACAACCCAAGTATTATCAATTGTGTTGCCATTAACATTTGAAATTTGGCCTGTGTTTCGTCTTCTGTATTTGGAATAACCATTAATATTTGCAATAGTTTGAGGTTGAAATGGTTTTGGGTAATCCTTATTGCATTTGCCATTTGTCATACACAGAGAATTAAGATTGTGTACTCCACATGGTCCATGAATCATATGTTTTGTTACAATTGCATATAAGCGAGGAGTGATGGTTATATTTGGAATTTCTGCAGATACAATTTTGTCTATAAGTTCTTCTGTTTTTGGTTTACTATCATCTTTAAGAATGAGTAGTATGTGAGCATGTGGTAAACCCCTTTTTTGAAATTCAATCACGTACACAAAGGCTTTTTTTTTTACAGATATCATTGATCAGTGCTTTTAGTTTTATGTGAAATACTCTTGCAACTAAATCTGGGCATGCATCAGCAGTTTGACCATGTTGTAAGTTGTTAACAATATCTTCCCATTTGGGGTTGCACATCATTTTAATGAAAAGATCAGATTTGCCATATTTTCTGACAATTGCCATGGCATCTTGATAATTTTGTTGCATGTTTCTGGGGCTACCTGTAAATGAGGAAGGCAAAATGTAAGTTTTTTCTAGGAATTAGACCTGCATCATTGGCTTCATTAATTAAATAATCCATTAATCCTGAGTATTTTTCTACTCTTAATTTTGGTTGATTTTGGCATGCGTAGCTTCAGTTTTGACATATGCATCTACGATATATTGTTGTGTAAGTCGGCCAGTATGTAAGAAGGGATTAAATACATCTCTGATGGAAAGACGGTACCCATAATATTGCATTTGTGTTACCCTAACTCTAGGATTTCGTGACTGATTTGTTAAGCCTACTAAGGCTTGTGGTCTGTGTTGCAAAGATATGTTAATTCCCCAGCTTTGATCCCTATGTGGGAAGAGTAATGGGTAAACCACGGGCTCCAGATTAGGATCAAGGACACTAATTTTTTGTGTTATCCTTTGTGTTGGGTTGTCTGCATTTGGTCTGCAGTGTATAAGGAGATCTCGTTCAAGTGGTGGTTCTCCGTCATTATTTTGAAAAATAAATGCAACTTCATTATGTGTTGGTGCGTTATAGCACCTTTGGTCATTTTTACGATCTTGTACTATTGTCATAGTTACCTCCTTAGTAATATTGCCTATTCTGATGGCATCGTCTTCATATTCTTTTTCAATCTGTTGCAACATTTTGCAGGCTTCTGCAAATGGATTGTATTGTGCCATAAGTGTGCTTAGTGTTTGCATAAGTTCTGGATTTATTCCAGAGTTTGGTGAAATGTGCATTCTCTGTTCTGCAGCTTCTGAGGGATCTAAAATATATAATTGTGCATACTGTCTGTTTTGTCCCTGTTGTGGGTGCAGTCTACCTACTCTGTGACAAATGGAACCATGCATGCAGAAACAGTATGGGCCATAGCCAGGAGGTGGAGTAATGTTTGCTCCCATGGAGGCAAATACTAGGGCACTATTTATGGATCGTATATTATCAAATAAATTTTTGCTATAATGATGTTGCCTGGTCATGAATTGCTGGATGAAAGGATTTGTAGTAATTGGAGGAAGATATACTTTTCCCTTTGAGCAACATTGTGAAAATTTACAATCTGAAGGTCTTTCTGCTTCAAAATGTTTAGCATTACAAAAGGTGCAGATGTGATCTAAATATCCACATGTGTGTGTTTGAATGTTGTCCTCATTAATATTTTGCATGTCATAAGATAGCTGGCGGTATATAAAAATAAAGTTATTATTATTATTATTTATAAATGCAATTGGTTGTATTTTGGTCATTGTCTGTTGTATATGGGGTTTTTTTTCTGTGACAGATGTTTTATAATGGGTTTGTATAGGTTGGTGTGTTGCTGACTTTGTGATTGTTGTCCTTCTGAAGTCAGTGATGCTATTGTAGATATTTGTCGTTTTGGTTTTTTTTTGTTGTGTTTTTTTTTTTGTTAAATAATTCTATTTGCTCGCCTTTGTTTTTCTGTTTTGGCATGTTTCAGACGCAGTGATTGCTGTTCTTCCGGAGTCAGACTGGCTATTTTAATTCTTTTTTGTTCTGTGTTTTTCTGTTGTTTGTTTTTGGGGTTTTTTGTGCTGCATTTTTTTTTTGTTGATATTCCTGTTGTTCAACAGTTTTATTTGTTCGTCTTTGGTTTTCTCTTTCTGCCTTTCTCCTCTACCTGTTGAGGTGAGTGTTCTTCCTGTAGATGTCTTTTTTTAAGCATGGTGTTTTAATTTTTGTGAGTGTTATTTTAATTGTGTTTGTTTAATGTGATGGTTTGAGCAGTTGAATGGTGGTGCTGGTTTTTTAGGCAGAGTGACTGCTGGCACTGGGATTTTTTTTTGGCCCACTGAGTGCTAACACTGTTGTTTTAGCTACTGTGACTGCTGGCACAGGGTTTTTTGGGCACAGTGAGTGCTGCCAATGGTTTTATATGCTCACTGACTGCTGGCACTGGTTGTTTTTCGCATACTGACTGCTGGCAGTGGTTGGTTTTGGTACACTGAGTGTTGGCAATGATTGTGTAGGCTCACTGACTTTTGGGACTGTTTTTTTAGGCCCCTTCCAACAACACCTCTCCCCTCAAAGCAAGATCACTAACTGATTCCAACCAATCACACCCCCTTCATCCAAATCAATGTAAAATCAATCCCTGGCCCCCTCCCCAGCACACCTTTCCCGGTACAGCAATGCAAGATTGTTTATTTTCCCTTACCAAGCACTCCCCTCCCCCATAATCAAAGCAAGATTGCTCCCTGGTTTTGGCTTATCTGAGAATTATCTCTCTCTCCCAAAGGCAAAAACTGAGTTTAGTCGAGCAGAACTTTGAAGCAATGGCTTCTCAGCTCCGCGGAAAAACTGGAACTGAGCAAACGCTGAGGAGACATGAAGTTCATCAGCTGTCCTCATATCCAAATGTGAGAATATGCTGCCTGCTTGTCCTGGGATAATCCATGCTACCAATCTAGGGAAAGCAGTGACTTCCCCCCATGTCTTTCTCAATAACAGACTATGGACTTTTCCTCCAAGAAATTGTCCAAACCTTTCTTAAAACTATCCGCTTTGTGTTCCAGAGCTTAACTATTCTCTGAGTGAAAAAAATTTCCTCCTATTGATTTTAAAAGTATTTCCCTGTAACTTTATCGAATGTCCCCTAGTCTTTGTAATTTTTGACGGAGTGAAAAATCGATCCACTTGTATCCATTCTACTCCATTCAGGATTTTGTAGACTTCAATCATATCTCACCTCAGACCTCTTTTCTAAGCTGAAGAGCCCTAACCTTTTTAGTCTTTTCTCATACGAGAAGCGTTCCATCCCCTTTTTCATCTTGGTCGCTCTTCTTTGAACCTTTTTTAGCGCTGCTATATCATTCTTGAGATAAGGAGACCAGAACTGAACGTTATACTCCAGTGAGGTCGCACGATGGAGCGATACAGAGGCATTTTAATATCCTTAGTCTTGTTAATCATCTCTTTTTAAATAATTCCTAGTATCTTGTTTGCTTTTTTGGCTGCCGCCACACATTGGGTGGAAGGTTTCATTGTATTGTCTACAATGATATCCAGATCCCTTTCTTGAGTGGACCCTAGCAATCGGTAACTGTGATTTGGATTATTCTTCCCAATATGCATCACTTTGCATTTGTCCACATTAAATTTAATCTGCCACTTGGATGCTCAGTCTTCCAATTTCCTAAGGTCCGCCTGCAATTTTTCACAATCCACATATGTTTTAACAACTTTGAACAGTTTAGTGTCATCTGCAAATTTAATCAGTTCACTTGTTCCAATTTCCAGATCATTTATAAATAAGTTAAATAGCACCGGCTCCAGTACAGATCCCTGCGACATTCCACTGTTTACTCTCCTCCATTGAGAAAAATGACCATTTAACCCTACCCTCTGTTTTCTGTCCGACAACCAATTCCTACCCTACCATGGTTAAAGAAGCTTCACTGGCTACCTGTGCGTTTCTGTATTATTTTCAAGACATTAGTTCTGGTGTTCAAGGGATTCACTGATATCTATATCAGGTTATGGCAATTTGCAGGCCACTCAAAACTTTGCGCTCAGAGGGCGCAATATGATTGTTGCTGACAGACTTCTCCAAAGTGCGTTATGAGAATACAAGATCTTCCACTATCTCTATCATAGGAGTAACTAGTCAGAGCTCTTATTGATCTTCAGAAGTTTAAGAAATTGATTAAAACTACACTTTTTATAGAGGCATTCTGATGAATGATGTCTTGTTTATGATGGTTCTTGTAGTGCCATGCAATTGAGCGCTTTGAATAATTGTTTGTTATTTGTTGTATGTTTGTTATTTTATGTGTTTTTATTTGTAATCACCTAAAAATAGGCGATAAAGAAATTTCTTAAATAAATAACTGAAATTTGCCTTTTATCCCATGACTTTAATTTTCTCAGGAGCCTCTCATGAGGAACTTTGTCAAAAGCTTTCTGAAAATCTAGATACACTATGGGCTCCTTTTACTAAGGTGCACTAGTGTTTTTAGCGCACGCAGGAAATTACCGCGCGCTACACTTCTAGAACTAACGACAGCTCAATACTGGCATTAAGGTCTAGCGTTCGCGGCAATGTAGTGCGCGCTATTCTGCTTATTAAAACCCTAGCGCACCTTAGTAAAAGGAGCCCTATATCAACCGGCTCACCTTTATCCACATGCAAAAGCAGCAGTCTAGAAAAAGTCTGACAGATGAAGGACAATACAAAGCAGGGCAGCCACACAGAAATTTCTCAGAACCTCGCATGGATTACGCTACAAAAACGGAGAGCTATGCAAGCAGTGACTGGCTCTTTGAAGGCAAACCATTTTCACTATCCATGGCTCTTACTATTCAAAGTTAAGGAGTCAGCAGATGGAAGAACCTGGCAGGCAATAAGTTCAGAGTGGAACATAAGAACATAATTGTTGCCAAAGGTCCATCAAGTCCAGTGTCCTATTTCCAAAAGTGGCCAACTGAGGTCAAGATTCCAAGGTTTTTATGCTACTTATCCTAGAAAAGAGTGATGAAATCAGCCCTCCTATAAATAGATTAATAAGTTTTTTAATATCTATTTAGGAGTTTTAAAAGAAGAAAAAGGAAAGAAAAAGTGAAAAAGTTAGAATGGTATTAAATGAGGGGGGAGGTGGTGTAGCCTATGATTGAAATGCAGTCACTCTAACTCCGAGGCTACTTATCCACCTGTAGTATAAGATAGAGGTAGAAGAGTTTAGATAGTTATATATGGGGGGATGATATAGCATATTACTAAACTAAACTAAACCTTAAGTTTATATACCGCATCATCTCCATGGATGTGGAGCTCGGCACGGTTTACAAGAACTTAAAATATAGGAAGAGAAGGAAAAAAAGGTTTACACGAACTTATATATAGAAGAGAAGAGTAAGGGGGGATAGAATTACATTTTAGTGAAAAGCCAGGTTTTCAGTTGCTTGCGGAATAATTGGAGGGAGCCCAGGTTCCGTAGCGGGGTAGTAAGGTCGTTCCAAAGACCTGTGATTCTGAAGAGAAGGGGTTTTCCCAGTTTGCTTGCATAGCGAATACCGTGTAGAGAGGGGAAGAAAAGTTTATACCTTTGGGTGGGTTGGTAGAGGCAGGACTCGAGGAGTTATAAGATAGTGGGATTAAGGGAGGAAGGATGCCGTGAATGATCTTAAAAGCCAGGCAGGAGCATTTGAAATGGATTCTGGAAATCACTGGGAACCAGTGAAGTTTGGCTAGGAGTGGGGAGACATGGTCAGACTTGCGTTTTGCAAAGATCAACTTGGCTGCAGTATTCTGGATTAGCTGGAGTCTTTGAAGATTTTTTTTTGATAGGCTTAAGTAGATGGCATTGCAGTAGTCTAGTTTGGAGAGGATGATGGATTGGACAAGGACGGCAAAATATTGTTGGTGAAAATAGGATCTTACTTTCCTCAGCATGTGGAGGCTGAAAAAGCATGATTTAGCCAAGGAGCTGAGGTGGTCATTGAGGGAGAGAGAAGAATCGATAATGATGCCAAGGACCTTGCTTGAGAACTCAAGCTGCAGTGCAGCGCCTGAGGGTAGTGCGAAGAAGGTGGGCATGTGTTCTAATTTTGGGCCGAGCCAAAATAATTTTGTTTTTGATTCATTCAATTTCATCTGTACCGAGAAGAACCAGGAATGGAGTCTCATTATGCAAGCTGTAATGTTCTCGTGGAGGTTGGTGAGGTTCTGGTCTGTCTCAAGGAGGACAAGGATGTCATCAGCGTATGTGTAGATCGTTTCAAGGGGGGATAATTGGATGAGTTTCAGGGAGGACATATAGATGTTAAAGAGAATAGGGGATAGGGGTGATCCCTGAGGGACACCGCAAGATGGTGTCCAAGGAACGGACATGGTGCCATTTGTGTTGACAGTGTAGGAGCGAGAGCGTAGGAAGTTTTGTTTCAATGAAATTTATATTTATAGTGAAAAATACATCTAATATAATAAAGCCCTAAGCGCGCATGCACACTCCCACCTGCGTGCTCCCGTTTTCCGTGCGCTGTAGGGCACCGCAGGTAGGAGTGCGCATGCGCGAGAATCCCCAGAGGCGGATGTTGGCCACGGCGGCTGTTGGCAGCTGTAGGCCGCCGCGGCTGTCAGCGGCTGTTGGCGGCTGAAGGCCGCCATGGTTGTCGGCGGCTGCAGGCCGCGGCGGAAGATGGCTTCACCTGTCTGATTTATGTCAAGAATAGCTTAGCAGCGGCACTTTAAGTCTGGCAAAGAGGCGAAATGAAGCTCATTAGTTGGTGTGCTTTTCATCTTGGATATTTTGACTCACGCCATACCCTAAATAAAGGGCGGGCATTTGATCTTCAGGAGGTTAAGCCTGTGACAGCTGTGATTGATGGCTTAATAATCCTTGAGGTTGCAGAGGTGACTTAATCAGTTTCAGGGGAAAATGAAGGGGCTGGAGGCATGTATGCTGCTTGATTATGTGAGAGAAGAGAATCTACTCTTCCCTTCCAACATGTTTTAGGGCCATGAGGAGCAGTTTTAGGAAGTGTGTGGACGTGCACCTGGGCCTTGGATAAAGGAAGAATCAGAAAGCAATGTTGGTAAAGGGTGTGAAAGGGGGAAAGGGAGAGATGGAAATGGTAGGACCACTGCTACTTTGGGGCACTGAGGGAGGAAAGGTTGGTACGTCAGGACTGCTGCTGCCGCCTCGGGTAAGTAAAGACCCTGTCAGGAGGGCCAAAAGGGTACAAAGGAAATGGTGAAAGGTGAGGTGGTGGGACTGGGATCAGTGGGAGCCAGGGTCCGGGCATGATAGAGGCGGGGCATGGGTGGGGTCAGAGTCAGGGTCAGGGCATAGGTGGGGCTATTCTAGCACCCGTTACTGTAACGAATGTAACGGGCTAAAACACTAGTTGAAAATATATTATCCTAACAAATGCCAGAGTTTAGTTACCCGTTGAGTGAAGAAATATTTTCTCTGGTTCTTTTAAATCTACTACTTAGTATCTTCATTGCATGCCCACTAGTCCTTGTATTTTTAGGAGGAGTAAACAGTTTCTTGAGTTGTGTGCATGTTTGACTTCTGCTTTGCATTCCAGGCTGTACCACCATTTTGTATATAATAAATGCATCTTTAGGATACATGGACTCTGTGCTAAGGAAGGCTAGTATTGCCAAAATACAGACCGTGCTGAGTCCTTACTTTTCACTGCACACCTTCAACAGCGTACAGCTGCTTTTGTGACCTTTTGGTTTTAATAAATGACCTGTTACATTCTTTGGGTTCTCCTGGATTTTTTATACGCTTCTACATTTTCCTGTATTCATCTAGGTACTGTGCATTTTTTTGTTCCACTGTTTCCCACATCTTTTGTTCTGTGGACCCTGTGCTTCCCCCCCCCCCTTCTTTATTTTTTTTTTTTTTGCTTGTAGTAAAAAGTCAACAGGCCATTAGCTTAGTTATAAAGGGGTGGGGTTGCTCTTTGTTTATTGTTCTGACCTATGATTTTTGGAAATTTTGTTGAGGCACTAATGATTTTTTTTAAATGTTTAAAACAATTATTCAGACCAGTGGCATAGCCATGGGTGGGCCCAAGTCAGCAGAGGCCCACCCAGCAGTGGCACATCTCTGATGTGGCTGGCAGGGTTCCTCAAGCACCTCCAGCTAAAGACTCCCTCTCCCTCCCTTCCTCTATAAGCATTCAGGTTTCCTCAACTCCAGCCTCCTTAACCTCCCGTAACTTTTAAACCTCTCATTTCTTCACTAGCAGCAAGCAACAACTCATACCCGCTGATCATGCCAGCCCCAAGCCATTCCTCTGATGCAACTTCCTGTTTCCACAGAGGCGGAACCAGGTCAGAGGGAAGGCTCTGGACTGGTATGAGCAGCAGATATGAATCCTTGCTGGTGAAGAACTGAAAAGGTACGGGAGGGTTGGGTGGGACAGTGGAGTTAAGAGATGCTCAAACACCTGTGGGGGAGGGGGAATGGTTCTTGGGCCCACCCACTTTGGGCTCAGACCCATCAGGTGCTTGGACACACCCCTGGTACAGACTGTTTATAAGCATCACAGAAACTTTATGGTAATCCTTGTCTTCAAATGATCTCCAACAATCCTATGTATTCATCAGCATCAATTAATGATGTCAGCCTCTGACATACCTGTAAAATATGTTGTTGATCTGTCTTCGTATGTAGGCCCGCAAGCCTAAAAACTTGCCATAAATTCTATGTAAAATAGTCTTGAGAAAATCTCGCTCTCGGGGGTCCTCACTATCAAAGAGATCCAACAACTGTGGAAAGACAGAAGGCAAGTGGTTGAATCAAACCTAAGGAAGCACTGAAAGAAAGGCGAGATGAAAACAAAACACTTCTGTCTAAAACCATTCATTCGTTTTACCAAATGCTAATCTATCAAACAAAGAAAAAATCTCTACCTCTAAACTGCACCATAGGTAGCCATGATCTCTAGGAACACATTTTTTGCAGCTATGACAGGGACCTGCTCCTCAGTTACCTACTTCATTAAAGTGTTTTTCCTAGGAGGAAACCGGAATCTGCTATTGGGCTGTTCAGAACAAAAGTGGATTTTTAGGTTGGGATCAGTAACTCTCACAAGTTAGAATGTTGTGATTGGAGTAATTTATTCTCTGAGGTGCAGCATTTTTAAGATAAGCCAATGAAATTTCACATAAAGTATTAGTAGTGACACTGCTGTCTTGTTTCCTTGGCATGGGAGCCTGCTCCGCCCTTCCCTGCAATGTCAGATACTGGACTTTGGTTTAAAAAGCCAGTGCCTAACGGCGTGCAGCCATTTGACGCGCAGTCTAAGGTGCAAGTCAAAGGCACGCACCTTTGCGCAGCAAAGTTCTGTGAGCCGCTATTATTACCCTGATTTTATTACTGGTTCTTGTTTGTGTCTAGATTTATTGCTCTTAAGTAAGTAATTTATTTTAACATGTATTTTAAAAGCTTTTACTGCTGTTACTACTTTTAGGATGCTTTAAAGATGTTAACACATTTCCTGTAGATTTAATATTTTCTGTCTGTCCGTCACATAGACTTATTAGATCCAACCAACAGTCAGTCTCTAATTTGTCCCATATTGAAACTAGCAAGTCAAATGCTATTAAAATTCATACAAATTATTATAGATAGCCAAAAATCTACCACAAAAAGCCCAGAGAGTTGAAGCTGATTACTACTCACTGTACAAACAACTTTACAACCGATAGATTAGTCAATACTAAATGTGATTATGTGTGCAGCAGCAGCGAAAAAAGCCAACAGGATGCTGGCATCATAAAGAAGGGTATCACAACCAGGACGCGGGAAGTCATCATGCCACTATATCGGGCGATGGTGCACCCGCATCTGGAATACTGCATTCAGTATTGGTCGCCGCACCTCAAGAAGGACATGGCAGTACTTGAGAGAGTCCAAAGGAGAGCAACGAAGCTGGTAAGAGGGCTGGAAAACTGCCCATACGCCGAGAGGCTGGATAAGCTGGGTCTCTTCTCTCTGGAAAAGAGGAGGCTCAGGGGAGATATGATAGAGACCTTCAAAATCTTGAGAGGCATAGAGAGGGTGGATAGGGACAGGTTCTTCAGACTGAGAGGGACAACGGGTACGAGGGGGCACTCGGAGAAACTGAAGGGGGATAGGTTCAAGACAAATGCAAGGAAGTTTTTCTTCACCCAAAGGGTCGTGGACACATGGAATGCGCTCCCGGAGGAAGTGATCAGGCAGAATACAGTACAGGGATTCAAACAGGGATTGGACGGATTCCTGAGGGACAAAGGGATCGTAGGGTACTGAAAGGGGTGCGGGGACAAAGGGTCAAGAATTGGATGGGAAGATAGGACTTCGAGGAGAAACCAAGGGGTGATTCAGACAGGTCATGACCTGTTGGGCCGCCGCGGGAGCGGACTGCTGGGCGTGATGGACCTGTGGTCTGACCCAGCAGAGGCACTACTTATGTTCTTATGTTCTAATGCTTGTTCAGTCCGTGGTAAGGCCCAACTAATCAGGGACTGGATTATCAATCAGAATTTAGCATGTTTATTTGTTACAGAAACTTGGCTTTTATCTAATGATGATCCGATTATTAATGATCTGCTTCCCCCAGATTATAAAGTTACTCCTCTTTGCCGTTGTAAAAAATGATGGGGGGGGATTAGCCATTATAATTCAGACCAATTTTGACTTTAAAGTGCAGGAAACAAAGCCAACTAATTGCAGATGACACTAAACTGTTCAAAGTTGTAAAATGCATGCAGATTGTGAAAAATTGCAGGCAGACCTTAGGAAATTGGAAGATTAGGAGTCCAAGTGGCAAATGAAATTTAATGTAGACATGGGGGAAGCCACTGCTTGCCCTGGATAGGTAGCATGGAATGTTGCTATTCCTTGAGTTTTGGCCAGATACTAGTGACCTGGATTGGCCACCATGAGAACGGGCTACTGCGCTTGATGGACTATTGGTATGACCTAGTAAGGCTATTCTTATGTTCAAGGACCTCCGATCTGTAGCCTATCCTGAGTATAGCAAAAGGAAATACAGGCCGCAAGCCATGTGGAAATAGTTCTATTGGAGACAGGTCGGCTCAACTTGTTAGAATGAAAAAAGGAGAACAGTTGAAGAGATGAGATCTTTGAAAGTAATAAGCAAAGGCTTGTTAACAGCCTAATGTGTGAAGAGCTGTCTCGCCAGGATGAGAATAAGGTTTCAGAAAAAAAAAACTGGTAACACAATTGATTGATTTAAATGAAAATCCAAGAAAACCTTGGGATGAGTGTGGAAAAGCACGGTAAACAACCATAAGAGGTATTTCCCACACCAAAACTTGAAACTTACTCAGGCACAATGCAGAAGTGCGCTGCACTGCAGCTTGAGTTCTCAAGCAAGGTCCTTGGCATCATTATCGATTCTTCTCTCTCCCTCAATGACGACCTCAACTCCTTGGCTAAATCATGCTTTTTTAGCCTCCACATACTGAGGAAAGTAAGATCCTATTTTCGCCAACAACATTTCACCGCCTTGTCCAATCCATCATCCTCTCCAAACTAGACTATTAAGCCTATCAAAAAAAGTCTTCAAAGACTCCAGCTAATCCAGAATACTGCTGCCAAGTTGATCTTTGCAAAACACAAGTCTGACCATGTCTCCCCACTCCTAGCCAAACTTCAATGGCTCCCAGTGATTTCCAGAATCCATTTCAAATGCTCCTGTCTGGCTTTTAAGATCATTCACAATATCCTTCCTCCCTTAATCCCACTATCTTATAACTCCTCGAGTCCTGAATCTACCAGACCCGCCCAAAGGTATAAACTATCCTTCCCCTCTCTTCGAACTTAGGGTATAGCGGTATATAAGAAATAAAATTATTATTATTATTATTATTACATGGTATTTGCTATGCAGGCAAACTGGGAAAATCCCTTCTCTTCAGAATCACAGGTCTTTGGAATGACCTTACTACCCCGCTGCAGAACCTGGATTCCCTCCAATTATTCCGCAAGCAACTGAAAACCTGGCTTTTCACAAAAATGTAATTCTATCCCCCTTACTCTTCTCTTCTATATATTTTTTTTCCTTCTCTTCCTATATTTTAATTTCTTGTAAACTATGCCGAGCTCCACATCCGTTTAGATGATGCGGTATATAAACTTAAGTTTTAGTTTAGTTTAGTTTAGAAGTGATGGAGATTAAAAATACCAATTTCCAAGTGAGAAAGGTAAGATGAGCACAAGCCATTGGTTAAAATAGACGCTTCATCAGTCTGGAAAGAACCACATTAATATTCTAAACCAGCAGAGGTGGTTTGATGTTGACAAATGCTTTCATAATCTGCCAACAAGATGATGAATAGTAAGAGGTTTAGCAGTAACATAAACATGAAAAACACTGATGGCTGTGAGGTGATTTCTGACTGAAGTTGTTTAAAGACTTGAATTGTATAAGCTGAAAGAATATTCCAACACTGATGATATGGAGGAGGAGAAAGCATCATGATGATGAAAATCATACTACACTGAAAACCATATTCCGTTGGAAACACTGTCATGCAGAAAGGATTCCTGATGACATCCAAAATGATTCTGACAGGATCAGAAATATCAGCGTCAGTTAAGGTCATTCTGAAAAGAAGTGTCAGATGAGACAACATCAGATGGAATGTAAGAGACTTTGAACTCTAAATGAGAAGAGAAAGATCTAGAAGGGTATTGGTTCCTTGACATAGCATCCGGATTGAAGTCGGAATGAGAATAGGTCTATCTCAGGGGTGGGCAACTCCGGTCCTCCAGGGCTGGAATCCAACTGGGTTTTCAGGATTTCCCCAATGAATATGCATTGAAAGCAGTGCATGCAAACAGATCTCATGCATATTCATCCGGCCCTCGAGGACTGGAGTTGCCCATGTCTGGTCTAACTGATAAGTCCCCAAAAGAGAAAAAAATGTGACGTAAGACCAAGAAGGTGAGTGTCAACTCTTGTGGCCGAAGAAGTTATCTGAGATAGTCAGCAAGAGTATTTGATGCTCCTTGAACATATAGAGTTAAGAACATAAGAACATAAGCAGTGCCTCCGCCGGGTCAGACCACAGGTCCATCTTGCCCAGCAGTCCGCTCCCGCGGCGGCCCGAACAGGTCACGGCCTGTCTGAGACACCAGAAGGGGCCCCCTTGCCACCTTGGTTTCCCATTGAGTTTTATCTTTCCCATTGAGTTTTATCTTCCCATCGAAGTCCTAACCCTCCGGTCTTGCACATGCACGACCTGGTTGGATTTCTATACTTATTACTTGGTTTGCTTTCTATACCTGTGTTACATCCCAGCACCTCTCTCAGTATCCCACGATCCCCCTATCCCTCAGGAATCCGTCCAATCCCTGTTTGAATCCCTGTACCGTACTCTGCCTGATCACTTCCTCCGGTAGCGCATTCCAAGTGTCCACGACCCTTTGGGTGAAGAAAAACTTCCTTGCATTTGTTCTGAACCTATCTCCCTTCAGTTTCTCCGAATGCCCCCTCGTGCCTGTTGACCCCTTCAGCCTGAAGAATCTGTCCCTATCCACCCTCTCTATGCCCCTCATGATCTTGAAGGTCTCTATCATATCTCCCCTGAGCCTCCTTTTTTCCAGAGAGAAGAGCCCCAGCTTATCCAACCTCTCGGCATATGGGCAGTGTTCTAGCCCTCTTACCAGTTTCATTGCTCTCCTTTGGACTCTCTCAAGCACTGCCATGTCCTTCTTGAGGTACGGCGACCAATATTGAACGCAGTATTCCAGATGTGGACGCACCATAGCTCTATACAATGGCATGATGACTTCCCGCGTCCTGGTTGTTATGCCCCTCTTTATGATGCCCAGCATTCTGTTGGCTTTTTTCGAGGCTGCTGCGCACTGTGCAGATGGCTTCAGTGATGCATCTACCAGCACACCCAAGTCTCTCTCAAGACTGCTGTCTCCCAATAATGCCCCCCCCAATTTGTATTTGAACAGCGGGTTCTTTTTACCTATATGCATGACCTTGCATTTTTCCACGTTAAAGCGCATTTGCCATTTGTTTGCCCAGTCTTCCAGCTTGTCCAGGTCCCTTTGCAGGTCCTCACACTCCTCCCTAGACCTAACTCTGCCGCACAGTTTGGTATCGTCTGCAAATTTTATAACCTCGCACTTTGCCTCTTTTTCCAGGTCATTGATAAATATGTTGAAGAGTAACGGCCCCAGCACCGATCCCTGTGGCACACCGCTCGTGACTCCCCGCCAGTCAGAGTATTGTCCCTTTACTCCGACCCTCTGCAGTCTACCCGACAACCAGTGCTCGATCCATCTGTGCACATCCCCTCCCACCCCGTGGTTCCACAGTTTCCTAAGCAGCCTCTCATGTGGCACCTTGTCGAAAGCCTTTTGAAAATCAAGGTAAATGATGTCTATAGGTTCCCCATTGTCCACCCGACTGCTTATTCCCTCAAAGAAGTGCAGAAGGTTCGTTAAGCATGACCTTCCCTTACAGAATCCATGCTGGCTTGTTCTCAGTAGGCCATATCTCTCGATATGCTCGCAAATACCATCCTTGATCATAGCTTCCACCATCTTCCCTATAATTGAAGTCAGGCTCACCGGCCTGTAGTTTCCGGGGTCACCCCTCGATCCCTTCTTGAAGATAGGTGTGACATTCGCCAATTTCCAGTCCTCTGGTACCTCTCCAGTTTTCAAGGATAGGTTGCAAACATGCTGGATTGTGCCCGCTATTTCTTGTCTTAGTTCTTTCAGAACCCTTGGGTGGATCCCGTCTGGGCCCGGCGATTTGCCGCATTTTAACCTGTCTATCTGCTTGAGGACATCCTCCTTACTTACCTCTATGTGTTCTAATTTTTCAGCCTGTTCCCCACTCATGAGCTCCTCTGAGTCCGGTATATTAGATGTGTCTTCTCTCGTGAAAACCGACGAGAAGAACGTGTTCAACCTCTCAGCTAGAGTTGTAGATATATGTTCTGAGCAATTATCCAGCTCCAAATCCTCTCGGCCTTCTGACAGAAAAACAGGGAAGTTGTACTGTCATGCTTGATTATGCAATAGAACACAAGTTAATTGTTCATGCATAGCAAGAGGATTTAATTAGATATACTATGATGAAAAGACTTGAGAACATTCCAAACTGCTTTAAGTGTCCAGGATGGAATGTCTGCTCTTGGTAGAGCAGCCTCGTGTGCTGAAACCCTCCAGGGGGAGCTTCCCAAGAATACTTGGAGGAGTGTGTGGAGAGAACTGGCTGATCTGGAGGCATCCGAAGCAGCAGCTGTTGGGAAGAATTTGATAAAGTCGTCCACCACTGAAAAGAACAACACAGTAATGATGTGACAATAATTGGCTGTGAAAATGGATGAAAAACTTCAGAGCATTGAGACATTGAGCACTGAACTTGAGAGCATTGAGAGATCACTGAGCAGTACTGAAAAGAAGTCTCATGAAGGGAATAACATGGACTGAAGACTCCATGTGATCCAAAAGTCTCATCATTTATTTAGTTGAGATGGAGAGAAGATGGCAAACTTGACTGTAAAATTGAAACAGGTGGTCCTTCGTTGTCGAGGTAGGAAGGCCCTGAGTATAATTGTGTTGAGCAGGGCTTTTATGAATTGTAATGGTGGAGAAGATTAAAGCTGAGATTTCAAAAGCTTATTGTAACCCTAATGGCTGAGAGGCATCCAATATTAGCCAATCGTCAAGACAGGGAAAAAAACTGGCTTGAAGTTTGAAAGTTGCTGCCTCTAGAAAGCAGCTCATGATGAAGCCTCCTGGAGAAGGCAGGCTGAAGGGAAGAAGTTTGTATTGTTGATGGTTCAACCGCAAATGCAGTTACAGGTCCCAAAGGTCAGATGGATGAAGACCGGACATGAAGAACCCCTAATGTTTCTGAGAAGTGGGAGTTATCCCTAAGGCACTGTATGTACCCCCTTTGTTATACCTACATTTTTTAGATTTATCCTTATGCAGATTGTCCTGACCTTCTTTACTGTACTTTTTTGCTCTGATTGTGCCTTTTCTCTGATTACTCCATCTTTCGCCAATTGTACCATTTTCGCTGATTGTACCATTTTCCCTGATTGTACCTTTTTCTCTGGCACATAGTTTCTCTGACTGTACCATTGTAACCTTTGCTGATTGTCCAGCCTTTCTTCACTGTAAACCGCCTCGAACTACTATGGTTTTGGTGGTATATAAGAAATAAATTATTATTAAGGCATGTAATGGAAGCAGAATCAGCATTAGCTACAGAAGAAAGTAAGCACAGGTGCGAACTTGAAGAACCCACCGATGTTAGCAGAAGTCAACATTAAGATGAGTTCAGATAGATTATGGAAAGGCCCTGCCGGGGCTGGCCTTGAACAGTCTTGCTCCTGCTGATCGCTGTGCTTCAGGTAAGGAAGAAAGAGAGAGAGAGACAAAGGGACCGAGGGAGTTCGTGGCTCAGGACCGCTGTCTGCTTCTGCTTCGGGGCTTGAGGGAGGGAGGGAGAAGGACTTTGAGGCTCAGGACCAGTGCTGCGCTAGTGCTTTAGGGCAGGCGGGAGGGGGGTTTGTAGCTGCTTCGGGGCTTGGGAGCTTGTGGGAGAGAGGGAGGGAGGATTTGTGGCTCAGGACACTGCCGTGCTGGTGCTTCAGGTTGGGAGGGAGGTGGGGTTTGTAGCTCAAGACTGCGGCCGCTTGTAATTTTTCAGGGTTTGAAGGAGGGAGGGGGGTTTGCGGCTCAGGACCGCTGGTGCTTTGGGGAATATTCTTGTTTTCCACTGGTGAATTTTTTGCTGGTTGTGTGGGTCCCAGTTAACTGAGACCCGGTTAAATGAGACTCTACTGTACTTGATTGGCAACAGTGCAATTCTTTAAGAACAGGAGTGATGTGTCCAAATTTAGAAGTTCCAGTTATTAATCTTGCCACAGAGTTATGAGCAGCCTGTAAAGATCTCAATATTTCTTTGGAACACCCATTAGCAAGGAATTACAAAAGTCAAAATATGTTAAAATCAGTCTTTGAATAACCAACCGAAAATTAGAACTGGTTAACAAATGAAATCGTCACTTCCTTAAATGTAACCAGTGTTGTAAAATCATTAAAAACATGACTCAAAAGCAAAATGATTTTTGTCTTCTCCACATTCAATTGAAAGGAGACTTTTGGTGGGTGGTTTGGAGGTTTTCTGAGTGAGCGTGGAATGTAGACCTGGGTAACCACTCAAAGCACCCACTGATCTGTTGTTATACAAGCCCAGCGTTGGTGAAAATAAATGAATCTGTTTCTGATGAGAAGATTCTGAAGAAGGTTCAAGGAAGCATAGGCAATGCTCTCTAGAAAGGACTGAAAAGATAATGCTGTTTGATTGAGGCTGATGTGATTTTTGTGTCCTTTGCTGAGCAGGCCATGAAAATAATTTAGAAGGCTGAGTGTAACTCCTTTTGGTGTTATAACAATAGAAACATCATAAGACCAATGGTCCATCAAGCCCAGTAG
This sequence comes from Geotrypetes seraphini, assembly GCF_902459505.1. NCBI lineage: Eukaryota > Metazoa > Chordata > Amphibia > Gymnophiona > Dermophiidae > Geotrypetes > Geotrypetes seraphini. The sequence goes on from NC_047086.1 coordinate 412,629,601, forward strand.
CCTGTTCTCACGGTGGCCAATCCAGTTCCCTAGTACCTAGCCAAAACCCAAAGTGTAGCAATATTCCATGCTACCAATCCAGGGCAAGCAGTGGCTTTCCCCATCTGTCTCAATAACAGACTGTGGACTTTTCCTCCAGGAACTTGTCCAAACCTTTCTTAAAACTAGATAAGCTATCCGCTCTTACCACATCCGCTGGCAACGCGTTCCAGAGCTTAACTATTCTCTGAGTGAAAAAAAAATTTCCTTCTATTGGTTTTAAAAGTATTTCTGTGTAACTTCATTAAGTGTCCCCTAGTCCTTGTAATTTTTGACAGAGCAAAAAATTGATCCACTTGTACCCGTACTACTCCTCAGGATTTTGTAGACTTCAATCATATCTCTCCTCAGCTGTCTCTTTTCAAAGCTGAAGAGCCCTAACTGTTTTAGTCTTTCCTCATATGAGAGGAGTTTCATCCCCTTTACCATCTTGGTCGCTCTTCTTTGAACCTTTTTTAGTGCTACTACATCTTTCTTGATAAGGAGACCAGAATTGAACGCAATATTCCAAATAAGGCAAAATGTATTCCAGACGATGAAGAAGATTGAGAGGTTTGTGGTTTAGATAAAGTTGTCATTGGATCTGTGTTTTTTTTCTTGCATTTATAATAATCATAAAAACAAAATACTTTAATAAAAAGCATAAAAGGGTGAAGGAGCATCAAAATTCAGGTCAGTGTTCCAAGGCAGAAGATAACTCCTCCACCAATGACAATGCATGCATCGAATGAGTCTGTGCTGACTCCAATGCATGATCCTGTCCTCCATCAACATTGGACCCTGGGTTGTACTATTTGTATCAGCTGTTGTTCTTATTCCATGCTGACTATGAGTGATTCTGTCATGCGGGTGTGTTCGTGGATTGTGGCGGGTATTAACTTGCCAGTAAAGCGATCCAAGATCTTGCAGACTTTATGAAAAAGGGGATGCATGTTGCCTGTCTCCAAGAGACGCATCTCTCGGATATAGAACATGAGAAGTTGGGTAGAGGATGGGTTAAAGAGGTTTATTATTCCACGGGCACTACCCACAGTGTGGGGGTGGCTATTTTACTTAGCAAAACTCTCCCATATACTTTACATAGGGTGGTCAAAGATACAGGACCAGGAGATGGTGTTGGCCAATAAGTTTCAAGTTTATTGGTTTTTAATATACCGACCATCAGCAAGTATCTGGCCGGTATACAATAAAAATAATATGAGAAAATTGAATAAATAGGTAGTTTAAGAACATTCTAAGTGCACACTGAGGACATAACTAGACAAACTTGAAAGTGAAGCAAAATGGGGAGGGTGGGGGAAAGTTACATGTTAAAAGAAGAAGGGAGAAAGAGGGAAGAGGGAAAAAACAAATGGGATGGGATATTTATGCCCCAAATGTGTTTAACCTTGATTTTTTTCAGAACCTGGTGGGTCTGTAAGCCACCTTTCCGGACATACCCCTGGTGTTGCTAGGGGACTTTAATGCGGTTTTAGACCCCGACATGGACCGTCTTGGTGGGGCTTCTCCAGCAGATGCTCGATCAGCGAGAGGCCTTACTCAGTTTTGTAGTGTATTGAGCCTTGTTGATGTTTGGAGATTATATCATACCCTGGACAAAGACTTCACACATGTAGCCCGTGCTCATTCTACTATGTTCAGATTAGATTATGTTTTGGTTGCTACTGCTTTTTTGCCCCAGGTGTTCCGAGCTGAGATTGATACCCTGACAATTTCGGATCATGCTTTAATATGGATGGAGGTCCAGGGTATGCAATTTGGCAGCCGACGTGGTCTTTGGAAATTCCTTCGGTTTTTGTATTGGGATAAGCGCTTTTGGGCTCACATTGTTCGTTGCTGGGAACACTTTTTGTTGGATAATGCCTTTCTACGTCTGACCTGGTTTTGCTGTGGGAAACTGCAAAGGCGGTCCTCCGTGGTGAAACTATAGCCTATGTAGCCCATCAGCGGAAGGAGCGCTCGAGTGCCCTCTTATATTTACATAAAAAGGTGGAGTTGTGTAAACGTCAATGGATAGCTTCCGGTTCCATGACGGCTCATGACTCTCTTCAGGTGGCTCGTGTGGCCCTGCAATCTAAGATTCATGAAAGTACCATGAGGTCCCATCTTTATTCTCGCCATCATTTTTATAAATATGGTAATCGGTCCAGTAGACTGCTGGCTCGTTTAGTACACCCTTGGCAAGACCCTCATTTTTGTAAAGGTTTGTTTCATGAGGGTTCTTTTGTAACCAATAGGGAGCGCCTGACTGAGATATTTTTCCAGCATTTTCGGGAGTTTTATACTAAGCAGCAGTCCACCCCGGCTACTTTACACTCATATCTGCAAACTCTTCATTTGCCACAATTTCCTGGAGAGTCCAGTCAATTGCTTCATGAGCCTCTTACTGCTTTGGAGATTAGTCAGGTAATCAAAGGCTCTCCTTTGTCCAAATCCCCAGGACCTGATGGTCTCTCTTCTTAGTTTTATAAAATTTTGCAGGGTCACATTGTTGAGCACTTGGAGGCTTATTTTGTTAGGGTGGTGGTGAATGGGATCTTTCCTGCCCATGTGAATCGAGCTCACATAGTGTTGATCCCTAAGCCTGACCATACCCCCATGTCAGTGGATTCGTATCAGCCCATCTCGCTAATTAACTCTGAATTGAAATTGATGGCAAAGATTTTGGCCTTATGCTTGTCTTCTTTATTTTATTTTTTTTTTAATTTATCAAATTTTCATCATTATCATTTTAACAACAATAATAAGAAAGGACATTTACATACAAATTAAAACAAAGAAAAAATATCTAATTCAATATCTCCTCAAGCCCACATTAATGGGAGAATACATCTTTCAATTAAACAAATAAATTCAACATAATCCAGATCAAAAAAGATCAAATTATGGTGCATCATATTTAACGAACTCCAAAGCCAATATTAAGTTAGGTAACGACCTTATTAGTTTCATGAAGTTGTAAAAATTGTTCCTATTGAATAGAGTCCCAGTATACATATTCACAATCTTTAAATTTAATTAAGCATTTGCATGGAAATTTAAAAAAAAAATGTGGCTTCCATAGTCAACACCCTTGGTTTCAAAGCTAAAAAGACTTTCCTTCTCAATTGTGCGATATGGGCCACATCTGGAAACATCAATACATTGTCTCCACAAAATTTCATTAGCTTATTTTGAAAATAAGCTTCCATAATTAAAGATTTATCTATCTCAGTAGCACAAGTTATCAATAGGGTACAGTGTTCTCCCCAGGGCCTTTCAGCCGGGCGCTCCGCCCAGCTAATTTAGATGAGCGCCTGGCTGTAATCTCGATCGCAATCCTGCTGCTGCTGCCGCCTTCTGCTCAACATTTTTTTAAAAACCTTCTCACCGATGGGGGAAGGATGGTCACGGAGCAGCTTCAGATGGAGCGGCTCTTTGTTACTTTTTATAGATCTTTATACACTGCGGAAGTAGTAGGCCAAGAGGCTCGGATTCAGGCCTTTTTGGACTCGTTGCCCCTACCTAAGCTATCGAAGACGGATTCGGATGTATTGGCGTCCCCTATAACTAGAGAGGAGGTGCTGGGGGTTATCAAGCATCTTCCCCTTTGTAAATCTCCAGGCCCGGATGGCTTTGGGGGGGAATTCTATCGTCTCCTACAGGGGCATGTGGCTGATCCGTTGAGGGGCTATTTTGCAAGTGCGGCAGAGGCTGGGCAGTTTCCTCTAGGAGCTAATCGAGCGTTACTTACTGTATTACCTAAACCGGGTAAAGACCCCCTACTTGTGAGCTCATATAGACCTATTTCGCTTATTAATGTTGATCTCAAAATCTTAGCTCGGGTTCTGGCTAACCGTCTGGCCCAGTTTGTTCCTTCTCTGGTGGGTGTTGATCAGGTAGGGTTTGTGCGGGGGCGTTTGGCTTGCCATAATGTTCGGAAGCTCCTCATTGCTCTGGCTCATTGTGATTCTCGGAGGCAACCTGCGCTGGCTATCAGTTTTGACTCCGAAAAAGCCTTTGATAGAGTAGAGTGGGCCTTCCTATTCCCCTTGTTGCGCTACTATGGGCTGGGGGGGTTTTTTATGAGAGCTCTTGGGGCCCTTTATTTTCATCCAGTGGCGGCCGTATTGGTTAATGGACAGGCGTCTTCGGACTTTGTGCTTCAGCGGGGCACTCGTCAGGGCTGCCCCTTGTCCCCTCTCCTTTATATTTTATTTTTGGAACCCTTGTTGATTTCCCTCCGAGGTACTTCTCAGTTAGTGGGAGTAGAGCTGGGGACCTCCTCTTTGCGATGTATGGCCTTTGCCGACGATATTATGGTAATGCTGACTGACCCGGTTTCTGGCCTCCCTGAATTATTAGAGATGTTTGGCCGGTTTGGGGAGCTCTCGGGCCTCAAACTCAATGTATCTAAATCGGAAGCGCTCCCACTACATATTAGTATTCCGCATACGTGGGCAGATTTCCCGCTTCGGGAAGCTCCACAACAGGTAAAATACTTGGGGGTTTTGATTCCGTCCTCCCTCTCACGACTTTATGAGATCAATGTAAAGCCCCTACTTCGGGACACGGTGGGGCTCCTCCGCCTGTGGGGTGATTTGCCGGTCTCTCTTGCGGGGCGAATATTTCTATACAATATGATGATTGTACCTAGGTGGCTTTATCTGCTTCAAACTCTTCCGCTGTGGTTAAGGACCGGGGACTTAGCTCGGTTATACGGGGCGTTGAGGACTTTCTTATGGCATGGGCGCAGGCCTCGGCTTTCTCTACGCATTTTGATGTTGCCTGAGTCGCAGGGGGGATTTGGACTGCTAGACATCCGCGCCTATAATCTGGCCTGTGGGACTAGATTGATTCGGGACTGGTGTATGGAGAGCTCCTCTTTTCTAATGTTTTCCGTAGACAAGGATTTTCTACTCCCCATCTCTGGGTTGTTTTTGTTACACGCCCCTGCTGCCCAGTTGGACTTGGTCTACAGGGGACATGTTGTATGGGCCTATATGAGACACATTTGGAAATTACTATGTAAACAGTTGGGCGTCAACTCTAATATCACTCCTCTACTCCCGTTGGTGGGTAATCTGCATTTTAAACCGGGCAGTCACAGCAAGGTATTTCGGACTTGGCATGCACATGGAATTCGGAGACTGGGGGATGTTCTTTCTGAGAGAGGCGCTCTTCTCTCCCCTGCCGAATTGGGGTCGCTGTATAGGCTGGAGAGGGTGGATGCTTTCGGCTACCTACAGCTTCGACATTACGTTCTTAGCATCTCTGGAGAGCACTTGAGCGGTGTGGTGGGCCGGAGCCTGGGGAAGTGTTTGGCGCTGGGGGAGGACCCGGCACCACGTCTTCGATATTATGTCAATGTTCTGGGCCCCCTCTTACTAACTGAACGGGCTGATTGGTTGGCAGGAGCGTGGAGTGCTGACTTGGGTTGTATGGTCTCGTCTGAATTGATATCTCGTTGTTTTGTCCTTGTGCGTGCTATCTCTTGCAATATGTCACATAGGGAACAAGAATACAAATTCATTAACCGGGCTTTTATATCGCCTCATAGAGCGCACCGAGCCGGTATTGCAGATCACGCGGGGTGTCCTAAATGTTCCACAAATCCTGCTTCCCTGGGGCATATGTTCTGGGACTGCCCCTCTGTGGGAACCTTCTGGCAGCGCGTTTGGTCCTACTTGTCTTCATTGTTTCCGGGGATGCCGAGCTGTAGCCCATGTGTAGCTCTTTTCTACCAGGAGGCGGAGTTTCTGGGATGCACTGTTGGACAGCGGCAGATGATTTCTAAGGCACTCCTGTTGGCTAAGAAAGCCATTTTGACTTTTTGGCGTGAGCCACGTGCTCCCTCTTTCTCTCGATGGCAGGGGTCTCTTTATGATCTAGCTCTCTTAGAAAGACGGACTGCGGGCACTAGGGACGAACGCAGTTGGTCTCGATTTCAAGACGTTTGGGAGGAGTATTGGCTGACCCTTCCTCATCGTGAGCGGAGTCTCCTGTTAAACTGTTAGTCTCTCTTGGGTCCTTTGTCCTCCTCTGTATTTCCCCACTTTAGGCTCTTTTTCCCGCTGATCATACTGCGGGTCTCTTTTTTCCTTTTTTCCTTTTTTCTTTTTTCTTTTCTTTTCTTTCCCTTTTTTACTCTTTTAGTTCTCCTATTACTTGTAGGTTTCTGTTCTACTTTTCTATGACACATAATTGGTCAATGTTTATCTATTTATTGCCTCTCTGTAAATCTCCTATATGTTTCTCACAGGTCGGGAGCAGGGACGGGGGGGAGGGGTGGGGGGGCTTACCCTGAGGTTATAGAGGTTATTTGCAATGGGTTTTGATATTGAGGTGCCCCATTGTGTTTTTGGGGGACTTTGAAGGGTGTTATACGGAAACTGTATTGAGCACCACTTGTTTTTTGAGCAGTCTGATCTTCCATGTGTTTCTCTTCATTTGCTTTGTGTACGCCCGAATGGGCGATTTGTGCTGGATTATTGGATGTTCTTGTGCACTGTTCTGTTTTATGTTTGATGGTTTGCTCAATAAAGAAATATTATATATAAAAAAAAAAAAAAAAAAAAAAAAAAAAAAAACCTTCTCACCGGCTTGGAGATTTACCGGGCTGACTCGGCACAGCCTGAATCGCAGGAGCCTGTCTTTTTTTTTTAGTTTTTAACGCCAGCATGCGACTTGAACCCATGCTCCGGGGCTCTAACATGTGCATGCCGCTTCTCTCCGACACCGGAAGTCACATCCCGAGGGGGGAAGAGAAGGGAAGTCGGCATGCACACGCCCCGGAGCATGGGTTCGCTATAGGAGACAGGTCAGCTTACAACTTGCTCTTGCTTGCTTCGGGCTTTCCTCGCTGCCAGGTCCTGCCTACCTTCTGTTTCCGTGAAGGCAGGACCCGGCAACGAGGAAGGCCCGAAGCAAGCAAGAGCAGCGAGTTGTAAGCTTCCCTCCGTTGCTGACTTATGGAAGATAGGTCAGCGATGGAAGGAAGCTTACAACTTGCCTTAGTCCAGCCCTGCACAACATGCGGCCCAAAACGGATCTCACTCCCGATATGGCTCTCACTCCGCTCTTCTTTGAAGATCAGCTCAAGAGGCAAGATTTAGCCCGAGATCAGACATACATTAAAGGGCATTTGAAGGCATCTAAGCAGATTGAGAACATGTCCTGTTTTTCCATGCCTAAAAATACCACCTTGTCTAATGTAATCTCTGATCAGATCCTTAAGAGTGATGCAACTATGTATGCTGGACAGTCTCCTCCAGTAAACAGAGCTTTAAAGCCTGCAGCCATACAGAACCAGATGGCCAAAGGGCTCCGAAGTGTAGTATTGCCAAGGGATCTGTCTCACGAGTTTCTGCTGCTGGCAGATGTAAACACAGCACAAGAAATAGAGACTTGCATTCTGTGTGGAAAGCTGATGCATAATGAATTTACTATTACCCATGTAATAGTGCCAAAGCAGTCTGCTGGACCAGACTACAGTACAGTGATATGGAAAATGTGGAAGAATTATTCAGTGTTCAAGATCAACATGATCTCCTCACAGAAGAAAGACGGAGAGAAAGAGAGAGGCCTGGACCAAAGGGGAAAGACAGGAGGCAGATACTGGAGAGGGGGGAGAGAAGGGATATAAGATTTTCATAATCTTATATTTAATCATCTTCATTTAATCAAACCTTCCCTAAGTGTTTTCCTTTTTTGTCTCCCACACTTCTATTATATATTGTAATTTCTTCCCCTACCTATCCCTATGTTTCCAGTTCTTGTCGAAATTGTTTTTGTCTCGTTAGTCTTTATTTATTTTAATATTTCTTTTATATTGTAATTTTAATTACTTGTACATCGCTTTGAATAACGACAAAGCGATTAATCAAATACATATTAAACTTGAAACTTGAAGGAGATAGAGATGTCAGACCATGGGGTGGAGTGGGAAGGAAGGAAGGAAAGGAGAAGAGAGAGATGCCAGAGCATAGGGGAGGGGTGGAGACAAAAAATGGAGAGGGGTTGAAGCTGAAATAAATCATGTACAAAAGAGAGAAAGGGAACAGGATATAGAGTTTATTGAAGGGACATAGAAAGAGGGAAGATACCATATGCAATAGAGAGAGGGCAGACAATGGATGGAAAAGGCAGAAAGGGTGGACAATGGATGCAAGGGGCAGAGATAGGGTGGACAGTAGATGGAAGGGGTAGAGAGAGGGTAGAAGCTGGGTGGAAGGGGCAAAGAGAGAGGACAGATGTTGCATGGAAGGGAACGAGGACAAATGCTGAATAGAAAGAAGAGAGTGAAGAGAAGATGACTAAAGCAGAAACGACAAAAGGTAGAAAAAAAATATTTTGTTGCTTTACGTAGAATCAAGTAGTATTGTAACTGTATTGATTAAAATTTATCAATAGGAAATGGAAATAAGGCAATTTTGGGGGGGAATAAACCCCTTTCCTCAGGTCAGGACAGGATACCATACTGTACTGTCTTGAAGAAAGATTTGGCCTCTGAAAGCTAATTGAAAAATGGATTAGTCCAATAAAATGGTATTTTCATATTTCTCATTATTTTATTTCTATTTGTTAATTTGTAAAGTGGTGACTGTTATGTAGAAGTTTTTTCAAATTTACATCTACTGTCTTTATATTTTGCACAGTATTAGGGGACATGTGTCACTGTTTCTGTGGTGTTGCATTGTATGCAGAGTCTGGTTTCTTGGTTCAGTTTAACTTTTGTCTACATATTTCTATTTTTAGTTTGTGATTATTCCATATTGGGCGAGGGTGTATCTGTGTTCTGGGTGTATGAAAAGGACATGGCTTTCTGTTAGCAATGACTGTACAGGATCAATTGACTGTGCAGGATCTGGCTTTAGTTTTACAATGCGTGTGTTGGTATTCTAGTGCTCACTGCAGTGTTTAAGATGCTGCCTTTTCCTAGATGCACCCTTATTGTGTGACTCATGGATTATTACTAAAAATATATTTTTTTTATATAGAGGAGGGGATTGTTAAAAAATGATTAGCACTGGCTGTCATATATACTAGGTACACCACTGGATTTAATGACTCTATTCTAACTTTACTGTTGATGTAGGTGTTGTCCCCCCAACACACACATTATAAAGAATTAAATTAAAGTTGTATTATCATCAAGCAGCTTTCAAATAACATTATAAGCAAATAAAAATAAAATATTTTTAATACATTGCTAATTATTACCTGCATCTTTACCTATACTGTTTTGCCCTAGTTCTTACTTTGCACTATAGCAAAATAAAAAAGAAGCAGATAAAGATCAATCACACAGGTGCCCTTCAAGGCTCAGTAACACCTCTCCATAAATTATTTGGAAGAGGTCTGGAAGTGGGGATAGCATCTATTTCATAACCTCAGTGAGACCTCAGGAAGGAACCTAGTGATCAAAACATTATTAGAGGTATTGTACAGCCATTTCTTGTATGACTGGATGAGCTATATTTATCTTTTTTTTTTTTTAGTTGTTTAAATTCATGCAGAAATAAATGGTTAGATTGAACCTAATGACTTCATTAACGCATTTCTCTTTTTTAAACCTCTATACTATTTGAAAGAGGGTGAATATCTAATTATTCACTTCTAGAATTGGATACTTCTTAAATTTAGTAAAAATATTCTGACACAAGTGTCAAACCTTAAAAAAGGAAGTCATATCGAGCATTGGAAAATAATAATAATTAACTAATAAAAATAGTATACATTTAATTTTTCCCACTACCAAATTTCCCCGCCCCGCCCCACCCGGCTACTTTTTCATGCCACCCGGCTGGAAAAAATTTCTGGGGAGAACAGTGAGGTAGATCTAGTTTGGATTATATCTTGAGAGTCTACTAGGAAACCTGTTAAATCAAACTCCATTTGTTCCAACTGATCCACTCCCAGATCTAAAGAACTCTTTTTTTTCTGTGGAATATAATATAAATTTGTTAAGGGCAATTTCTCTGCATCGGCCAATCCCAATACTTCCTTAAAGAATTTCTGAATTAATATTTCTGGGGACAATTGAGTTTTGGGAAAATTGACCAACTGTAGATTTTTTGCCCTTAAACTATTTTCCATTTTCTCAAATTTTAAATGGGTAATATAAGAATCTTTAACAGCTGTTGAAGATACGGCTTGTAATGTGGCCACATGGGACTCTGTTGTTTTAATAATCTTCAAATTTGAATCAATATTTTCCATCTTACTAACTACATCCTTTGAAAATTTAACATTCTGAGCCATCACTGACATTAGTAACCCCTCCACTCTAGTGTTAATCTGCCACAAATCTTTAAGGGAAACTTCCTGTGGCTCTACCTGGGTTTTTCTGGCAAACATAGCCTCCTCCTGAATGGATAAGGCCTTAGGTATCTCTCCATAAACTAATGGGGATGATACCTGTTGGTCAGATACTCCCACCGGTTGAGAACTGGAACCATTCTTGGAATCCAGACCAACAGTAGTAATAGGTGGAGGAGGAGGAGTTCTTTTTAGGGGACTAAGAGATGCTCCTGACAGTGAATCGGCACCTCGGCTATGGCCTAAGGCACTGGATGACACAAAATGTTTATCTATGGGACCAACTGAGATAGGTGTAGAAACTTTGGCTTTCCCCTTTCTTGTCCCTATAATAAAACCAATTCCTTACAAACAGTTTAAATAACTCCCGTGTCTCCAAGGGGCTCCCAAGAGCAGTCACGGCGTCCTTTTCACTGACGAGTTAAGGACCCGGATGACGTCAGTGCAGCTGTCTCCACGGATGCCCGCGGAGATTCGGCTCCCAATGTTACTGGCTCTAGATGGACAAAAGAACGCTGCTATCCTGGCTCGGCAATAAGTCTCCTCTATTAGTTTCAAGTTTAATGGAGATTTGATTAATCACTTAATCATAATTCTAAGCGATGTACATAATAATAAAATTACAAAATGTGGGGAACAATACAATAAATAACAAAAATCAGTTCTGACAAGACTATTGACAAACGTAACAAAACTAAGAACATAAGGGAAGAGAGGGATAAGAACTACAAATTATTTAAAAGTTAAAGAAACATATAAGGGAGATACAGAAGGAAAGGGAAGTTAAAAATTACTTCAATAAAATTAGAGAGAAAAAGTAAAATTGATTAAAGACTAAATGGCTAATTTTCAAAGGCGTCTTTAGTTTATTTTTGAATTTTTTTAAGTTGTGTTCTTCCCTCAAGTGAATAGGAAGTGAGTTCCAAGTTTGGGGGGCTGTAACAGAAAAAATCAATTGCCGTCTAGTATTACTAATTCTAAGAGAGGGAATCGTCAGCAAGTGCTGTTCAATAGATCTTAACGTTCTATTGGAAGTATATGGAATTAATAACTTATAAATGAAAGCTGGAGTTTTGTAAAGAAGGGATTTGAATGTGAGCAAACATAGTTTATATGTTATCTGGTGAACAACTGGAAATCAGTGCGCTTTATTGAGAAGGGGTGTTACGTGACCAAATTTCTTGGCTTTGAATATGAGCTTGATAGAAGCATTCTGAATAATTTGTAGACGCTTGATTTCATTTTGAGCTATTCCCTTGAATAGGGCATTGCAGTAATCGATTTTGGAAATTACAAGAGAGTGGATAAGAATATTGAGAGATTTAGTGCAGAGAAATTGTGAAACTGAGCAAATTTGGCGAAGCCTAAAGAAAGTTGATTTGATAATACTACTAATGTGATCATGAAAGGATAGTTTGTAATCAAAAATAATCCCTAGAATCTTAATATTATTTACTGGTTGTAAGGGAGAGCCCTTAATAGAGATTGGAAAATTCAGTTTTAAATTATCTCTCCATTGAAAGAGCACCACATTTGATTTATTAACGTTGAGTGCTAGTCTATTAGTATTCAGCCATTGGTGTATTTTTTCAAGTTTCATATTAATTGTTATTGTATCCAAAGGATTATTAGTATCTAACGGATGTAGGAGCTGAATGTCATCAGCGTAGGCAAATACATTAAAACCAATGGATTGGCACAGAGTCATCAATGGGGCAAGAAAAATGTTAAACAAAAGTGGGGACAGAATAGACCCTTGGGGAACACCGTATGTAGTAGAGAACATAAGAACATAAGAACATAAGCAGTGCCTCCGCCGGGTCAGACCACAGGTCCATCCCGCCCAGCAGTCCGCTCCCGCGGCGGCCCAAAACAGGTCAAGACCTGTCTGAATCATCAGAAGGGGCTCCCTTGCCACCTTGGTTTCCCATTTAAGTCCTGCCTTCCTATCGAAGTCCTAGCCCTCCGGTCTTGCACATGCACGACCAGGTTAGTTTATACTCATTACCTGATTTACTTCCTATACTTGTGTTACCTCTCAGCTCCTCCCTCAGTATCCCACGATCCCTTTATCCCTCAGGAATCCATCCAATCCCTGTTTGAATCCTTGTACCGTATTCTGCCTGATCACTTCCTCCGGTAGCGCATTCCAAGTGTCCACTACCCTTTGGGTGAAAAAAAAACTTCCTTGCATTTGTTTTGAACCTATCTCCCTTCAGTTTCTCAGAATGTCCCCTCGTATTTGCTGTCCCCTTCAGTCTAAAGAATCTGTCCCTATCCACCTTCTCTATGCCCCTCATGATCTTGAAAGTCTCTATCATATCTCCCCTGAGCCTCCTTTTCTCCAGAGAGAAGAGCCCCAGCCTATCCAGCCTCTCGGCGTATGAGCAGTGTTCCAGCCCTCTTACCAATTTCGTTGCTCTCCTTTGGACTCTCTCAAGTACCGCCATGTCCTTCCTGAGGTGCGGCGACCAATACTGAACGCAGTACTCCAGATGTGGACGTACCATCGCTCGATACAAAGGCATGATGACTTCCTGTGTTCTGGTTGCTATGCCCTTCTTTATGATGCCCAGCATCCTGTTGGCTTTTTTCGAGGCTGCTGCGCACTGTGCAGATGGCTTCAGTGATGCATCCACCAGCACACCCAAGTCTCTCTCGAGTCTGCTGTCTCCCAACAATACCCCCCCTAATTTGTAGCTGAACAACGGGTTCTTTTTCCCTATATGCATGACCTTGCATTTGTTCACGTTGAAGCGCATTTGCCATTTGTTTGCCCAGTCTTCCAGCTTGTCCAGGTCCCTTTGTAGGTCCTCACACTCCTCCCTGGTCGTAACTCTGCCGCACAGTTTGGTATCGTCTGCGAATTTTATAACCTCACACTTTGCCTCCTTCTCCAGGTCATTGATGAATATGTTAAAGAGTAAAGGCCCCAGCACCGATCCCTGTGGCACACCGCTCGTGACTCCCCGCCAGTCAGAATATTGACCCTTTACTCCAACCCTCTGCAGTCTTCCCGACAACCAGTGCTTGATCCATCTGTGCACATCCCCTCCCACCCTGTGGGAAACTATCAGAAGTTGCGTTATTAAAAAATAGAGATGAAGTACGATCAGTAAAATACGATACAAACCAAGAAAAAACCTGGTCTGTAATGCCAATAGATTGGAGTCTGTTTAACAAAATCTCATGGTCGATCGTATCGAAAGCGGCTGAGAGATCAATTGAGATTAGAAGGACCAATTGATGGTGATCCAAGAAATATTGGATGGATGTAGTCATGCCTATCAATGAGCATTCTGTAGAATGATGCTGTCTGAAACCTGTCTGGTTTGGGTGCAAGATGTTAGTTTTTTCAATAAATTCTGATATTTGATTAAATACCACCTTCTCGGTTAGTTTTGCTAAAAATGGAATGTTAGCTATTGGTCTATAATTTGATTAGCACCTCAAAGCAGGTATTTTCTCCATGGATATGCAGTTGCGGCATCCTTTTCACTGACGAGTGAAGGACCCGGATGACGTCAGTGCAGCTGTCTCCATGGATGCCCGCGGAGATTCGGCTCCCGATGTCACTGGCTCTAGATGGACAAAAGAGCGCTGCTATCCTGGCTCGGCAATAAGTCTCCTCTATTAGCACCTCAAAGCAGGTATTTTCTTCTCGCTTGTCTTCTTTATTACCTGGGGTGATTCACCCAGACCAGGTTGGTTTTGTCTGGGGGAGACAGGCAGTGTGGAATGTGCGAAAAGTCATGGCTGCTTTGGGACATGGTGTTACTCACTCTCTCCCGGCTTTATTGATCAGTTTAGATGCTCGTAAGGCTTTTGATTGTGTGGCTTGGGATTATTTGTTTTCGATCTTGGATCAATATGGTTTGGGAGGCCCCTTTCTAGACATGGTGTGGATTCTTTATGCCAACCCTAGCGTGGCGGTGCTGGTGAATAGAGTTGTGTCAGCCGGGTTTATGGTAGAGAGGGGAACGCGTCAGGGCTGCCCGCTTTACCCCTTACTATTCATATTATCTTTGGAGCCTTTGTTGCAACGTATTAGGGAGGACAGCTCTATCTTGGGTCTTTCGGTGGGACAGGAAGAAGTACGCTGCCTGGCCTTTGCCAATAATGTTTTATTATTGCTGAACCAACCCCAACGTTCTTTTCAACCGGTTTTGCAGTTGGTTGATCTTCATGGGGGGTATCGGGTTTTGAATTGAATTTAGATAAATCAGAGGCTTTGCCAATTAGTGGGTATAATTATGCGGATTGGACTTCCCCCTTTCCTTTACGAAAGGTGGTGCACAGACTCAAATATTTGGGGATTTATATTACAGCTGACCTAAAGAAAGCTTATGCTGCAAACTTCTCTGTATTGTTGGGAAAGTCACGGGATTTATTGGCGCTTTGGTCCAAATTCCCGCTGACTTTGAGGGGCAGAATTGCTTTATTTAAAATGGTGTTGTTTCCGAAATGGGTTTATGTGATGCAAACGTTTCATATGCATGTGACTAATAAAAATCTGGGACAGTATCAAAAAGTTTTGTGAAAATTTCTTTGGAACAACAAGAAGCCTAGATTGTCCTTGGCACAACTCTCTTTACCAGTTGGGAGAGGTGGCTTGGCCTTGCCGCATTTGAGATGTTATAATGTTGCCTGTCTCCTCCGCCATCTGGTTGATTGGACCAAGAACACTCAACATTACACCCCTGTTTCACTTGAACAGCAGCTTATGGCACCAACACACTTGTTATATTATCTCCATGCCAAAAGACCTTATAGTATTTTTTCTATCCGTTCCCACCCCTTGCTGAAATCTATGCGACAGTGCTGGCAATGGTTATGCAAACGTATACATTTGCCTTTCACCTCTACAGTATTATTGCCTTTATGGGGGAATCGAGACTTGGATCCAGACAGCTCTAAGTTGTATTTGCAGAGATGGACAGGCCTTGGTTTATGCTATGTGCGGGATGTGGTGTCGGAGCATGGATTTCCTTTGTCCTTTCAGGATCTCCAGTCTCGGGGGACTTTTGAAGGCTCGAGATTGATTTTCCTATGGTCAAGTCTTGCATTACTTATACTCCTTGGACCATAATACTTTGAATGAGGACATGGCAGATATGGTCCAGGAAACTTTGACCCTGTCTCGACAGCCTAGAACCAGTTTGTCCTTTCATCAGGTCAGTTTGGGCAGTTTCAGTGCTCCTTGGCACTATGAAGCTGTGGTGGTGGTGTGGAATCAGGATCTTGCCTCCTCTGAACAGATAACTGGAGATGGTTTGCGTCTTCTTATGAAACGTCTCACGCGTTTGACTCGCTCTGTGACCCTGCAAGAACAGTACTATAAATTCCTGTTACGCCTTTATATCTCACCTTACAGGGTGCATGTGCCAGGGTTTGCCTCTCATGCTAAATGTCCCAAGTGCCATTCAACGCCAGCTGGTCTTTTTCATATGTTCTGGTCTTGTGACAGATTGCAAACCTTTTGGTTATTTGTTGGTCTTCACCTGCAGACGATCATGGGAAGGCGAGTTCCATAGCGGGCAAATGTCCTGCTTTTCTCTCAAATCTCTTCCTTGGGGCTGTCTAAGGGTAATTCTTTGTTATTGCAAAAAGCTTCTTTATTGGCTAGGAAATGCATACTCTTATTGTGGCACCAGGAAGAGGTACCTACTATTACTATGTGGAAAAATGAACTGTTCACTTTGTTAAAGTATGAATATTTGGATGTTAAGAATTGTGGGCCTGGTCGTTGGAGAAAGTTCCGGGCTATTTGGGCTCCTGTTTGGAATAGTTTGTCCCATGGAGCCCGAAGTGTCCTGTTGAATTTTTTTTTTTTTTTTTGGAGGGGGGTTGACACTGGAGTGCTGGGAAGGGTATAGGGTGGGATTGGGATGGGGAGATGGTTTTTGAATTGTCTTGTTGAGTTCTTTAGTTTCCGTGCAGAAACCCCGCGGATGACTATCTTATCTTTAGTTTTGAACAAGTTTTGTATGTACTCTGACTGTTCTCTTTAATTTGTATGTGTCTTTGTTAAAATACAAATTTTGAAACAAAAAACCCCAACAAAAACTGGCTGGAGCATAGGAAACAGAGTGGGGGTAAATAGACAATATTCGGACTGGAAGAGCGTCACCAGTGGGGTGCCACAGGGCTCAGTGCTTGGACCCAGGCTCTTCAACATCTTTATAAACGATCTGGACATTGGTATAATGAGTGAGATGATTAAATTTGCGGACGATACAAAGTTATTCAGAGCAGTGAAGACACGGGGATTGCGAAGATCTGCATCGTGACATAATCATGCTCGAAGATAAGTGTAAAGTGATGCATGTAGGTAACAAAAATCTCATGCACGAATACAGGATGTCCGGGGCTGTACTTGGAGAGACCTCCCAGGAAAGAGACTTGGGAGTTATGATCGACAAGTTGATCAAGCTGTCCACGGACTGCTGGCACGATGGACCACTGGTCTGACCCAGCAGTGGCAATTCTTATGTTCTTATGGAAAAATAATGGAAGTGTTACTGAAAGAAAGAATAGTGAACTTCTTAGAATCTAATGGGATACAGGATCTGAGGCAACATGGCTTTACTAAACGTAAATCTTGTCAAACGAACCCAATTGAATTTTTTGATGGGGTGACCAGAGAGCTGGATCAAGGACATATGCTAGATGTAATTTACTTAGATTTCAGCAAAGCCTTTGATACGGTTCCTCATAGGAAGCTTTTGAACAAACTTGAAGGGCTGAAGTTAGGACACAAAGTGATGAACTGGGTTAGAAACTGGCTGTCGGACAGACGCCAGAGGGTGGTGGTTAATGGAAGTCGCTCAGAGGAAGGAACAGTGAGTAGTGGAGTCCCTCAGGGTTTGGTGCTGGAGCCGATCCTGTTCAATATGTTTGTGAGTGACATTTCTGAAGGGTTAGGAGGAAAAATTTGCCTTTTTGCGGATGATACCAAGATTTGTAACAGAGTAGACACTAAAGAGGGAGTGGAAAATATGAAAAAGGATCTACAAAAGTTAGAGAAATGGTCTAATGTCTGACAACTAAAATTCAATGCGAAGAAATGCAGAGTAGTGTATTTGGGGATTAATAATCGGAAGGAACTGTACATTCTGGGAGGTGGGAGGCTGATATGCATGGACGGGGAGAGGGACCTTGGGGTGATAGTGTCTGAAGATCTAAAGGCGAAAAAACAGTGTGACAAGGTGGTGGTTGCTGCCAGAAGGATGCTGGGCTGTATAAAGAGAGGCATAGCCAGTACAAGGAAGAAGGTGTTGATGCCCCTGTACAGGTCATTGGTGAGGCCACACTTGGGAGTATTGTGTTCAGTTTTGGAGACTGTATCTGGCGAAGGACGTAAGAAGACTTGAAGCAATCCAGAGGAGGACGATGAAAATGATAGGTGGTTTGCGCCAGAAGATTTTAAAGGAGAGACTGGAAGCCCTGAATATGTATACCCTAGAGGAAAGGAGAGACAGGGGAGATATGATTCAGACGTTCAAATACTTGAAGGGTATTAACATAGAACAAAATCTTTTCCAGAGAAAGGAAAATGGTAAAACCAGAGGACATAATTTGAGGTTGAGGGGTGGTAGATTCAAGAGCAATGTTAGGAAATTCTACTTTACGGAGAGGGTGGTGGATCTTGGAATGCGCTCCTGAGAGAGGTGGTGGAGAGAAAAACAGTAACGGAGTTCAAAGAAGCGTGGGATGAGCACAGAGGTTCTAGAATCAGAAAATAATAGTAAATATTGAACTAAGGTCAGTACTGGGCAGACTTGCACCGAATGTGTCTGTATATTGCTTTTTGGTTGAGGATGAGTTGGGGAGGGCTTCAATGGCTGGGAGGGTGTAGATAGGCTGGAGTGAGATTTGACGGAGACTTTGGCAGTTGGAACCCAAGCACAGTATCGGGTAGAGCTTTGGATTCTTGCTCAGAAATAGCTAAGAAGAAAAAATTTAAATTAAATCAGGTTGGACAGACTGGATGGACCATTCGGGTCTTTATCTGCTGTCATTTACTATGTTATGTTACTATTATTGGGGAGGCCGCTAAGGCGTATCTTCGGGGTAGAATTATCACCTATACGGTCAAGCAGAGACGGCAGAGGGATGCAGAATTGGTGTCTCTTACCAAACAATTGCGTCTTAGTAAGGGTGTTTTTATTGCACAGCCCTCGACGGAATCTCGAACCGCGAATCTAGGTTTACAAAAGCAAATAAACACCCTGCTGACTGAGTGGGCAATGACTCATATCGATGTTTATAAGTTCCAGCTATACAAGTGGGGCAATAAGGTGAGTAAATTACTGGCCATTTTGGTGCGGCCGTTTAGAAAGGCTTCTCGTGTTTCCGTATTCGGGTCAGAATACTATCCACACGGAGGAGAAAGCGATACAAGACCGATTTGTCTAATTCTAGACGGAGCTTTATGGGTTGGGCCCCTATGATCTGGCCGCTCGTGATTCCTTTTTTTGTGATCTTGCCCTACCTCAAGTGTCGGATGCTCATTTACAGCTGCTGAATGCGCCTATTTCATGCAAGGAAGTTCAAGCTGCTGTGGGGCGGCTGAAGTTGGCAAAGGCTTCTGAACTTGATGGTATGAGGCCTGAGTTCTACAAAATTCTGAAATCCCAGACAGAGTCGGCTTTGGTGGCGATGTATACCGATATGCTAATACAGCAATGTTACTTACCGTAAGAGTTGTTATCCAGGGACAGCAGGCAGCCATTCTCACTAATGGGTGACGTGATCCAATGGAGCTCAGATGCGGATGCCTCACAAGCAGTCTTGCTTGAAGAAACTCGAAGTTTTGAGTCGCCCACACCGCGCATGCGCGAGTGCCTTCCTGCCCAGACCAGGGCGCGTCTCCTCAGTTCAGATAGCTAGCAGAAAAGCCAACCCAGGGGAGGTGGGTGGGACGTGAGAATAGCTGCCTGCTGTCCCTGGATAACAACTGTTACGGTAAGTTTCATTGCTTTATCCCAGGACAAGCAGGCAGGTATTCTCACTAATGGGTGACCTCCAAGCTAACCATAATGAGATGGTGGGAGTGCTGGCAACTTAGGAGAATAAATTTTTCAATACTGTTTGGCCAAACTGTCCATCCTGTCTGGAGAAAGTATCCAGACAATAATGAGAAGTGAAGGTATGAACCGAGGACCAAGTGCAACTTTACAAATCTCCTCGATCGGTGTTGATCTGAGGAAAGCTACAGAAGCTGCCATAGCTCTGACCTTATGGGCTGTGACTTTACTGTGAAGGGGCAATCCAGCCTGGGCATAACAGAATGAGATGCAAGCCGCCATCCAGTTGGAGATGGTGCGCTTAGATATAGGACGTCCCAAGTTGTTGGGATCAAAGGAGATGAAAAGTTGAGGAGCAGTTCTGTGAGGTTTGGTGCGTTCTAGGTATAAAGCCAAAGCACGCTTACAGTCCAGAGTATGAAGGGCAGATTCTCCAGGGTGAAAATGTGGCTTCGGGAAGAACAATGGATTGGTTGAGATGAAATTCTGAAACAATTTTAGGAAGGAATTTCAGATGAGTGCGGAGAACCACCTTGTCATGATGGAATATTGTAAAAGGCGGATCTGCAACTAAGGCTTGGAGCTCACTGACTTCTTGAGCAGAAGTGAGGCCAATGAGAAACACCACTTTCCAAGTGAGATACTTCAGATGAGCCTTGTGGAGAGGTTCAAATGGAGGTTTCATAAGCTGTGAAAGAACAAATTGAGGTCCCAAACCACTGGAGGCGGTTTGAGGGGAGGATTGACATGGAAAAGTCCTTTCATGAATCTGGAAACCACAGGATGAGCAGACAGAGGTTTCCCTTGGAGAGGCTGATGGAAAGCAGCAATTGCACTGAGATGGACTCGTATCGAAGAAGACTTGAGACCAGAATGAAACAGGTGCAAAAGATAGTCCAAAACCGAAGATAAGGAGGAGTGTTGAGGCTTCTGCTGCTAAGAAACACACCAAACAGAGAATCTAGTCCATTTCTGGTGGTAGCATTGCATAGTAGCAGGCTTCCATGAAGCTTCCAGGACATCCCTCACAGATTGGGAAAATTGTAGAGGGGTTACGTTGAGAGGAACCAAGCTGTCAGGTGTAGAGACTGCAGGTTGGATGAAGCAGAGATCCCTGATGCTGTGTAAGTAGTGAGGGAAAAACTGGTAGAAGGTACGGCTCCCTGGTGCTGAGTTGAAGTAGAAGGGAGTACCAAGGTTGTCTGGGACACCGTGGGGCAATCAGAATCATGGTGGCGTGGTTTAACTTCAGCTTGACTAGAGTCTTTTGAATGAGAGGAAATGGAGGAAATGCATATAGAAAGAGATTCATCCAGTCCAGCAGGAATGCATCTGCCTCGAGGTGGAGAGGAGTGTAGATACTGGAGAAGAACTGAGGCAGTTTGAAGTTGTGGGGGGCTGCAAAGAGGTCTATCTGAGGCGTTCCCCACAGAGAGAAGATGTGATGAAGGGGCGTGGAGTGGAGAGTCCACTCGTGAGGTTGCAGAAGACGACTCAAGTTGTCTGCTAAGGCATTGTCCGCCCCTTGTATTTAGACAGCTCTGAGGAAGGTGTTGTTGCGGATCACCCAATCCCAAACTTTCAGAGCTTCCTGGCAGAGGGAGGCCGATCCCGTTCCTCCCTGTTTGTTGACATAGTACATGGCGACTTGGTTGTCTGTGCGAATGAGAACAACCTTGTCGTAAAGCAGATGTTGGAAAGCATTGAGAGCATTGAAAATTGCCCTGAGTTCCAGAAGATTGATGTGGCACTGTCGATCCGTGCTGGTCCAGGGACCCTGCTTGCGGAGGCCATCCAGGTGAGCCCCCCATACATAAGTAGAAGATTCAGTCATGAGAACTTTCTGATGGGGGGGGTGTGAAACAGCAAACCTCTGGAGAGATTGGAGGAGAGCATCCACCAGTGAAGAGACTGTTGCAGAGGTGGAGTGACCCGGATGTGTCGAGACAGAGGGTCGGACACCTGCGTCCACTGAGATGCCAGGGTCCACTGAGGGATCCTGAGGTGAAGTCTGGCAAAAGGGGTCACGTGAACTGTAGAGGCCATGTGGCCCAGGAGAATCATCATGTGTCTCGCCGAGATGGATGGGCGAGAGGACACCAAGTGGCAAAGATGGAGGAGAGCTTCCCGACGTTGGGGAGGGAGGAACGCTCTGAGTTGTGTGGTATCCAGAACAGCTCTGATGAAGGGAAGAGTCTGGGAAGGTTGTAGATGCGATTTCGGGAAGTTTATCTCGAACCCCAGGTGTTGCAGTAACCAGACCATCTTCCTGAGACATGGAATCCTTGATAAGCCAGTCGTCCAGGTAGGGGAAGACCTGGAGGCCGTGGTTTCTGAATGCTCCGGCCACCACTACCAGGCACTTGGTGAAGACTCTGGGTGATGAGGTTAGGCCGAAGGGGAGCACTAGGTATTGAAGATGAAGATTTCCCACCCTGAATCTGAGGTATTGGCATGAGGCTGGATGAATAGGAATGTGAGTGTAGGCCTCCTTGAGATCCAGAGAACATAACCAGTCATTCTGTTCGAGGAGGGGATACAAGGATGTCAGGGTCAGCATGCAAAACTTCTCTTTGACCAGGAATTTGTTGAGCACCCTGAGGTCCAAAATGGGTCGCAGATCACCCGTCTTCTTCGGAACAAAAAAGTATTGGGAGTAGTTGAGACACGGGAACCGGCTCGATGGCTCCGAGCTGTAATAAAGCCTGAGCTTCCTGAAGAAGAAGGGCGGTCTGGGTCAAGTTGGAAGGATACTCTCTTGGAGGATGTTCCGAGGGGACTCGATTGAACTGGAGAGTATCCTTCTTTGATAATGGAGAGGACCCAGAGGTCGGTGGTAATGGTCGTCCATCGATGGTAAAAGTGATGGAGACGCTCCCCAATTGGTGGAGAAACTGAGAATGTCAGGACGACTGAAGTTACGTCCTCTATGAGACAGTCAAAAGGGCTGCAGGGCCTTAGGAGCAGCAGGTGGCTGAGGCTTGTGTTGCTGCTTTTGTGAATGTTACCGCTTCACACGCTGTCGGATGGTGGGAGCCTGTTTAGGTGGGTAGCGCCGCTGGTATATCAACGATGGACGAGGCGTAGCAGGCTTGGGCTTCGGACGCAGGATGGACTGGAAGGATTTCTCATGGTCCGAGAGCTTTTTGGTCGCTGCCTTGATGGATTCATCGAAGAGGTCGGTACCAGCGCATGGGACATTGGCAAGCCTGTCCTGGAGATTAAGGTCCATATCGATGGTCCTGAGCCATGCCAGCCGGTGCATGGCCACCACACATGCTGTAGCCCGAGCCGAAAGCTCAAAGGCATCATAGGATGACTGCATCAGCTGTAACCGGAGCTGGGACAGCGAAGCCAGGACCTCCTGATACTCTGATTGTGCCCTCGGGTCCACATAGGGCAAGAACTTCTGGAGTACCAACAGGAAGAACTCGAAGTATGTGATGAAATGGAAGTTGTAGTTCAGAACCCTGGATGTCGTCATGGAGTTCTGATAAATCCTCCTGCCAAATCGATCCATGGTCTTGCCCTCTCTACCAGGTGGAACGGCAGCGTAGACCTGGGAGGGGTGAGACCGCTTCAATGAGGACTCCACCAAGAGGGATTGATGGGAGAGTTGGGCACCATCGAACCCCTTGTGGTGCACCATGCTGTACCTGGTATCCAATTTGCCCGGTACAGCGGGGATGGAGTAAGGTGTTTCAAGGCATCGCATGAAGGTTTGATCCAGCAGCTTATGTAGAGGAAGCTTGAGGGATTCAGCGGGTGGTTGAGGGAGGTGCATAGTCTCCAGGTATTCTTTGGAGAATTTGGAACCTGCGTCCAGGTGGATGTCCAGGTCATCTGCCATCTGTCGAAGGAATGAGGAGAACGACAGCTGGTCAGCCGTAGCAGGGCCTCGAGAAGGGCTCGAGGACGTCGAGGCCTCTAGATCCAAGGAGGATGGGGATCGTGGTGGTGATAAAGACCCCATCGTGTCCTCGAGTTCCGGCACCGGAAGAGGTGAAGTAGCCGGTGGGGAATACTCAAGAAAAGGCTGCTTCCGATGAGGCGAGGCATGCCTGGACGAGTGCCTCAATGAATGCCTCGACCGATGCAAACTGTGTTTGGATATCAGCCTCGAGGAACGAGGCGACTGGATCTTCGCTGAGGGCCCCAGGTAGTAGATGGGGCTGGAAGCGGTTGATCGAAGCACAGTTGGATGACTGGGATCACCCCAGGGTACTCGTTGAGACTCGAACCCCTGGATCGGGTGGATCAGCTCCAATGGAGGCACTTGCAAATACTCTGCTCCTTGCATCGAGTGGATGGGTTCCAATGGAGGCACTAGCAAAGATTCTGCTCCTTGCATCGAGTGAATCGGCTCCAATGGAGGCATAGGCAAAGACTCTGCTCCTTGCGATGCATGCACCGATGCCAGACCAGACACTCGCAGAGACTCTGCTCCCTGTAGAGAGTGTGTGTATCGCTGAAGCACTAGAGGCGGCTTGATCTCGCGGGAGGCCTCCCCGTGCCCAGGCTGGATTTGAGAGAGAAGCTTGGGCCCTATAGTGGTGAAGAGCTCAATGAATTGCTTCTCTAACAAGGTCTGGAATGAGGCCGGCAAGGACGCATCCGCATCTTCAATGGGAACGACTGCACGGACCTCGCGTTCTTTGGGGGCAGCGTGTGAGTGCTTGGGCCTAGAAGCCTTGGGCACTTTTAACATTACCGGTGGAATGAGCTGCTGAGCTACCTGATCTGAAGAGACTGAGGAAGGTATCGCAGCAGGCGCTGGAGTCGGGGCCGGCACGAACGATGCAGGCTTGATGAGACTCTGTACCGCAGAGGTGGAAGGCTGCGGGGCAGCGGATGAAGTCGAAGGCGAGGGGCCTTTCGATGAAGACTGCTCCGTCGAGGACTCCATGCTGAACAGTGATTCCCACAAGATGGAATGGCGCTTGAAAACACGTGCAGTGAGTGTGGAGCAAGGCCGGCATGATTTCGGAAGATGTTCAGGCCCGAGACACCGAACACAGCGTCGATGAGGGTCCATTAACGAAATTGCGCGCTGGCACTTGGCACACTTTTAAAAACCGGTGATAGGTCGGGACACAGGCCAGAAAAGCTCCGCCGCGAGATCGAAGCTGCGGGGCTGCGGCCACGTGGCCTGCCCAGTCGAACGGATGGAAAAAAAAATATATATATATATTTTTTGAAAACAAGAAAAAACGACGAAAATCAGCGATTAAGAGAAAATTAACCCAAAAGCGCGGACTTTAGAAGGCACAAGTGAAAAAACTTCATGCAGAGAGTCGAAGATGGACTTCTCG
Source organism: Geotrypetes seraphini (assembly GCF_902459505.1). Classification (NCBI taxonomy): domain Eukaryota; kingdom Metazoa; phylum Chordata; class Amphibia; order Gymnophiona; family Dermophiidae; genus Geotrypetes; species Geotrypetes seraphini. Next base: position 412,654,280 of record NC_047086.1, read on the forward strand.
GCTCCGCGGAAAAGTAAGAACTGAGGAGACGCGCCCTGGTCTGGGCGGGAAGGCACTCGTGCATGCGCGGTTCGGGCAACTCGAAACTTCGAGTTTCTTCAAGCAAGACTGCTTGTGAGGCGTCCGCATCGGGGCTCCGTTGGATCACGTCACCCATTAGTGAGAATACCTGCCTGCTTGTCCTGGGATAATGGACGTATTTATTTATTTAGATTTTTATCCCGTCCTCCCAGTAGCTCAGAACAGTTTACTAGTAAACATTCACAATGGAGTGAATTGGACATACAAGATTATACAGTAGATTTAAATACTTGGACAAACGAGTCTGTGCAGCAGTTTAGATATAGGGACTATACAGCTAATTAAGAACAGTAGTTTAAGTATAAGTAGTTTAGTTTAGATACAAGTTATTTGAGTATAGGCTGAGAGAGGACTATACAGAAATTTAGGCAGAAGATTAGAATGGAGAAAGAAGGGGGGGATAAGGGGGTTGGGTGTAGACTGAGGGTGACCTTTAGTTGAAGAGGAGGGTCTTTACCATTTTCCGGAATGTCATTAGTGAGTTCTGTAGTCTGAGTTGAGGGGGGAGTTGGTTCCAGAGTTGGGGAATAAAGTGGCTGTAGGAGTGTTTGCGGGCGGTTTCTGAGAGGAGGGACCTTCCGGGGGGGAATGCATAGGCGTATCTCCGTTTCTGAGCGGAGGGTGCGGATGGGGATGTAGATGGGTAGCTTGGATTTTATGTAGGAGGGGATGGTGGCATAAATTCTTTTGTGTGCTATTGCCAGGGCCTTGAATGCACAGCATTGGCTAATTGGGAGCCAGTGTTCAGCGCGGAATGCTGGGGAGAAGGGATCATGGTAGTTGAGGCTGTGTAGGAGGCGGATAGCTGCATTTTGGACCCGTTGGAGGCGCTTGAGATCTTTTTTGGTTATTCCATTAAATAGGGAGTTGCAGTAATCCATTCTGGAGAGGACATATGTGTAGAGGAGTTGGGCTAGGTCAGGTGTGGAGATGTAGGGTTTGATCCTTCTCAGTTGGCGGAGGTAGTAGAAGGAGGTAGAGACTACTTGGGATATGTAGGTGGATAGGGATAGGTGTCCGTCTAAGGTTACTCCTAGGCTGTGTACTTGATCTGTTGCTGTTAGTAGAGTGGAGTCCCATGATAGTGTTGGGCGTGTGTATTTGGTGTTTTTTTTCCTGATCCATAAGAGTTCGGTCTTAGAGGCGTTCAGTTGTAGTTTGTTGTTTGTCATCCAGGTTTTCATGTCAGAGAGGCAGTGTTGGAGGTTAGCAATTTGGGACGATCGGTTTTCGTCTAGAGGGAGGAGCAGCTGGATGTCATCGGCATAGGAGTGGATTTTAATGTTGTACTTCTGCGCTATATCAATGACAGGTCTGATGTAGAGGTTGAATAGGAGGGGGGATAGAAGGGCGCCTTGGGTAACGCCATATTTGATGGAGTTAGATTTGTGCATCCCTAGTAGGACAGTTTGGGTCCTTTGGTGGAGGAAGGAGGTGAACCATTGGAGGGCAGAGTCCTTGATTCCAAGGTCATAGAGTCTGGATATGAGGAGGTGGTGGTCGACTGTGTCAAAGGCAGCACTGAGGTCAAATAGGACTAGTAGGGCATCGCTGCCTTTGTCGAGTATTGACCAGCTGTCATCGATGATATCTAGGAGTACTAACTCTGTGCTATAGCCTGTTCGGAAACCGGATTGAGCAGGGGACAGGGCCGCTTGTTCTTCTATGAAAGGGTGTAGTCGGCGGAGCACAATTCATTCTAGGAGTTTGGAAACAAATGGGAGGTCGGGTTCTTTAGGATCAAGGGTGGGTTTTTTGAGAGTGGGTTTGATAATAGCTGCTTTCCAGCTGAGGGGAACTGTCCCTGTGGAGAGGGAGGTGTTAATGATGGGGAGGATGGATTCTGCCATGGCGTCTTCTGTGGACAGCAGGAGGCTGGATGAGCAGGGATCGAGGATGGTGTTGGAGGGTTTGAGTTCTCTCAGGGTTTCGAGAACCTCGGCATGGATGGCCATGTCAAATTGGGGGAGAGTGGTAGAGGATGGGGTATTTGGGTTAGGCTGGGGGTGTGCAGGAGTGGGGTTGGTGTTGGTGTCAAGACTGTTGCGAATGGTTTGTACTTTGGACTGGAAGAAGTTCGAGAGAGTCTCACTATCAAGTTCTGTTTGGTTGTTGTGGCTTTTTCCTTGGGGACTGGTGAAGAGTTGGTTTGTGAGGGTGAATAGTTATTTGGATCTAGCAGGGGCTAATTGTAGGAGGCGAGAATAGTAGGCTATCTTCTCTTCTAGGATAGCAGCTTTGTAGGTGATGGATGTGCTTTTCCAGTGGGCTTTGGTTTCTGAATTTGGGTGTTTGATCCAATTCCTTTCTGCTTTCCTCAGAGATCGTTTTATGGATCGGAGGTCACTGGTGTACCAGGGAGCAGGTGTTTTATTGGTGGTTATTCGAGTTGTTTTTGTCTGGGCAAGGCTATTATAGAGGGATTGGATGTTGGAGTGCCACGTGAAGGCTGCTAGGTCGATGGAGTGGGGATGTTGGGTGCAGGTTTCATTCAGGGTGCGAATGCCTGTGGCCATGGCTGGAGGGCTGACTGAGTTAGGGAGTTGGCGTAGGGTGGGAGGGTTAGGGTCTTTACGCAAGGCTAGGGTAGTTTCGAGTGGGAGTTGGAATTCAATGAGGTGATGGTATTCTCCCTAAACAAAGTCATGCCCATGTGGTAGTCCTTCCCAAACCGGGAAGGGATCCTGAATTGGTAAGATCTTATCGACCTATATTCCTGTTGAATCAGGATATGAAGATTCTCACAGTGATTCTGGCGGGCAGGTTAGCTCAGGTGGTCTCTTTATGGGTTCATGCTAATCAAGTAGGATTTGTCCCTGTGCGGTTTGCCTCTTCCAATATCTTACGAGCCTTGGTGGCACTCCGGGAGGGCAGGTGCAAAGCGGGTGACAATCTCCTGGCTAGCTTAGATGCCGAGAAGGCATTCGACAAGGTGACCTGGCCGTATCTTTTTTAGGTAATACAACAGTTTGACATTATGGGTCCATTCCAGCAGTGGATTGTTAGTCTTTATACTGCTCCAACGGCTCAACTGCTTATCAACAAATGCCAAACTGCCTCGTTTTCCTTATATCGGGGAACACGGCAGGGATGCCCCCTTTCTCCGCTTCTGTTTATTTTGTCCTTGGAGCCCCTGGCTCACAAAATTCAGACCAGCCAGGAGATTACGGGCATTCGGGTGGGCCCTGAGAAATGCAAAATTACACTCTTCGCTGATGATATGTTATTGTTTGTGAGCAATGCGCAGGAGATGATCCCTCACTTGACTACTCTTATTGGGGAATTTGGTGCCTTCTTGGGTCTCTGTATCAACTTTGGTAAATCTGAGGCCATGCATGTTTCTTCTCCGTGTGTATCGCGCCACAACTCGGCTTTCCTGTTCCGCTGGGCAGGGGAACTCAAGTATCTGGGAATTTTTCTTAGTGCAGATTAGACTAGTGTTTACCGATGTAATGATAAACTGAAGATGTTGCAAGACTATTGTGCTCGCTGGGGGGACTTGCCCCTATCTCTGTCCGGTAGAATTGCCCTTGTGAAAATGGTTTTGCTCCTTTATCTTCTACAGATAATAATAATAATTTTATTTTTATATACCGTCAAAACCATGGTAGTTTGAGGCAGTTTACAATAAGAAGAGCTGGACAATCAGTGATATAGTTACAGTGTAGAATCAACGAATACAAGTATACAGATTAGGAGAGATAATGAACAAAAAATTCTTAGGTAACAAATCGGTTAAACATTTCGTTTTTACTAATTTTCTAAAACTAAAAAAGGATGAGGAGTCCATGATAATGTTACCCAGCCAGTCGTTCAGTGAACCTGCCTGGAAAGTTAGGGTTCTGTCCAGAATTCTTTTGTAACGGCTAAAATCGATAGGATTAGGAGACATTCTAACTACATGGATTGGGGATTGGCTGAACGGCAGACGTCAGAGGGTGGTGGTGAATGGTACCCCATCTGAGGCGTCGGACGTGATCAGTGGAGTGCCGCAGGGATCGGTCCTGGGCCCAATTCTATTCAACTTATTCATAAGGGATATGACACAAGGACTTAGAGGAAGGATATCACTGTTCGCCGACGACGCCAAACTTTGCAACATAGTAGGCAAAAGCTCATTACCTGATACTATGTCACACGACCTACTGCTGCTGGAACAATGGTCAAATACTTGGCAGCTGGGCTTCAATGCTAAAAAATGCAAGATAATGCACTTGGGCAAGAGAAACCCGCGTAGAGCTTATGTACTAAATGGCGAGACTTTGGTTACGACCACGGAGGAACGTGATCTAGGAGTGATCATTAGTGAAGACATGAAAGTTGCCAATCAAGTGGAGAAGGCTTCCTCCAAGGCAAGACAAATATTGGGGTGTATCCGCAGAGGTTTCGTCAGCAGGAGACCTGAAGTTATGATGCCGTTGTACAGAGCCATGGTGAGGCCGCACTTGGAGTACTGTGTTCAGTTTTGGAGACCACACTACCGAAAGGACGTGCAAAGGATCGAGTCGGTTCAGCGAACGGCCACCAGGATGGTCGTGGGGCTCAAGGATCTCCCATATGAAGAAAGACTACAGAAGTTGCGACTGTACTCACTCGAGGAAAGAAGAGAACGGGGAGATATGATCGAAACGTATAAATACATCACAGGACGCATCGAGCCAGAAGATGATATCTCCTGGCCCATGGATCCCTCGACCACCAGAGGACATCCGCTGAAAATCAGGGGAGGGAAGTTTCACGGCGACTCCAGGAAGTACTTCTTCACCGAAAGAGTGGTGGATCATTGGAACAGATTACCACTCCAGGTGGTAAAGGCCAGCAGCGTGACGGATTTTAAGAATAAATGGGATACTCTTGTGGGATCTTTAAGGAAGTAAATTCAGGGGGGGATACTTGGAATGGGCAGACTTGGTGGGCTGTAGCCCTTTTCTGCCGCTTTTTTCTATGTTTCTATGTTTCTATGTAACATGTGGATTCTACATGCGGGCCTAATAGTACAACCCAAATTAAAGTGGAAAACCAGGTACATAGGGGCCATATGGGTACATAGGAGTGGATGAACGCTCTTATAGATCTTTTATTGGCTCCTTTATCTGGCACTATAGGAAAGAGCGCATAGGCTGGTGGAAGCTCACGCAGAGCCGAGATGGGGGAGGGTTGGCCCTGCTAGACATTCTTCAGGTACGTTAAGGGGAAGCAACCAGCAAGGGAGGAAGTGGGACCCTTGGATGATGGGGACAGAAAGGGAGTGGTAAAAGAGGAAAAGGAGATAGCTGACAGGCTAAATAAGTTCTTCACGTCAGTTTTCACGAGGGAAGACACAACCAACATTCCGGAGCCCGAGGAGATCGTAAAAGGAGAGCAGGATGAAAATCTGGTCCAGCTAGAGGTGAGCAAGGTGGATGTCCTCAGGCAGATAGACAGGCTAAAGAGCGACAAATCACCAGGTCCGGATGGCATTCACCCAAGGGTACTCAAGGAACTAAAGAACGAAATAGCTGAGCCACTTCGACAAATATGCAACCTATCCCTAAAAACTGGAGAGATTCCGGAAGACTGGAAAATAGCAAATGTCACGCCCATCTTCAAGAAAGGCTCAAGGGGAGACCCAGGAAACTACAGGCCGGTGAGCTTCACCTCGGTCCCGGGAAAGATGATGGAAGCACTGATTAAAGACAGCATCTGGGAACACATCGACAACTATGGGCAGCTAAAGTCAAGCCAGCATGGCTTCTGCAAGGGCAGGTCATGCCTCACAAACTTATTATACTTCTTTGAGGGGGTAACCAGCCAGGTGGATAAAGGGGAATCCATAGATATCATTTACCTTGACTTCCAAAAAGCCTTCGACAAGGTGCCACACGAAAGACTACTAAGGAAGCTATGGAACCATGGGATGCAAGGGGAGGTCCACCGATGGATCAAAAACTGGCTGGTGGACAGGAAACAGAGGGTTGGAGTAAAGGGACATTACTCAGACTGGCAATGGGTCACGAGCGGAGTTCCACAGGGGTCGGTGCTGGGACCGCTCCTATTCAATATATTCATTAACGACCTGGAAGCAGGAACAAAATGTGAGGTTATTAAATTTACGGATGACACCAAACTATATCGCAAGGTCAATAACATGGAGGACTGCGAAGATCTCCAAAAAGATCTGACAACACTGGAAAAATGGGCCAAAAAGTGGCAAATGAGTTTCAACATAGGGAAATGCAAGGTCGTGCATATAGGGAAAAAAAAACCAATATAGAAACATAGAAACATAGAAATTGACGGCAGAAAAGGGCCACAGCCCATCGAGTCTGCCCACACCAGTGACCCACCCCCTGATTCTTACTCTCCTAGAGATCCCACATGAATATCCCATTTCCTCTTGAAATCTAACACGCTGCTGGCCTCAATCACCCGCTGAGGCAGCTCGTTCCAATGATCGACCACCCTTTCGGTGAAGAAGTACTTCCTAGCATCACCCTGAAATTTCCCTCCCCTGATTTTCAGCGAGTGTCCTCTGGTTACCGAGGGCCCCGTAAGACTGAAGATATCATCTTTCACCACTATACGCCCAGTAATATACTTAAAGGTTTCAATCATGTCTCCTCTCTGTCTTCGCTCCTCCAATGAGTACATCCGCAGTTTTTTTAACCTTTCTTCATATGTGAGATCCCTGAGCCCCAAAACCATCCTAGTAGCCATTCGCTGAACCGACTCAATTCTCAACACATCTTTTCGGTAGTGTGGTCTCCAGAATTGAACACAATACTCGAGATGAGGTCTCACCATGGATCTGTACAGTGGCATTATTACTTCAGGTTTTCTGCTGACAAAACCCCTACGGATACAGCCCATCATTTGTCTTGCCTTGGACGATGCCTTCTCTACTTGATTGGCAGCCTTCATATCGTCACTAATGATCACTCCTAAATCACGTTCCATCGTGGTCCTGGACAAGGTTTCACCATTTAGTGTGTAAGTTCTGTGTGGATTTTTTTTGCCTAGATGCATTATTTTACATTTTTTAGCATTGAAGCCTAGCTGCCAAGTTGATGACCACTGCTCGAGCTTTCTTAGGTCCTGCGTCATAAAGTCAGGCACACTGCTGTTGCCAACTATGTTGCATAGTTTGGCATCGTCGGCAAACAGTGATACTTTTCCTTTAAGTCCTTGGGTCAAATCTCCTATGAATAAATTGAATAGAATCGGCCCTAAGACGGAGCCCTGAGGTACTCCACTCATCACTGCTGACGTTTTGGAGGGGGTACCGTTTACCATCACCCTTTGAAGCCTACCATCTAGCCAATCCTTTATCCATGTAGTGAATGTATCCCCTAATCCCATCGATTTTAGTTTGTTCAATTGCCTTCGGTGTGGGACGCTATCAAAAGCTTTGCTGAAGTCCAAATATATCACGTCAAGGGACTCACCGGCATCCAGATGACTGGTCACCCAGTCAAAGAAGTCAATCAGATTAGATTGGCAGGACCTTCCCCTGGTAAATCCATGTTGATGTGGATCACGTAAACTTTCTTCGTCTAGAATTTTGTCAAGTTCTTGTTTGATCAGTGTTTCCATGAGTTTGCACACTATGGATGTAAGACTCACCGGTCTGTAATTTCCTGTCTCTGTTCTGCATCCCTTTTTGTGGAGTGGAATGTTCACTTACAAAATGGGGGAATCAGCGCTAGGGGTGAGCGACCTTGAAAGAGACCTGGGAGTGATGGTAGACACAACATTGAAGGCGTCGGCATAGTGTGCCACGGCCTCAAGGAAAGCAAACAGAATGTTGGGTATCATTAAGAAGGGTATCACGACCAGGACAAAGGAAGTCATCCTGCCACTGTATCGTGCTATGGTGCGCCCGCACCTGGAGTACTGTGTTCAGTTCTGGTCGCCGTACCTCAAGAAGGACATGGAGGTACTTGAGAGGGTCCAGAGAAGGGCAACTAAGCTAATAAAGGGCATGGAGGACCTCTCATATACTGACAGACTGAAAAAGCTAGGGCTTTTCTCCCTGGAAAAGCGGAGACTTAGAGGAGACATGATAGAAACCTTCAAGATCATGAAGGGCATAGAAAAAATAGACAGGGACAGATTTTTCAAATTAAGGGGATCAATAAGTACAAGGGGGCACTCGGAGAAATTGAAAGGGGAGAGGTTTAGAACAAACGCCAGGAAGTTCTTTTTCACACAGAGGGTGGTGGATACATGGAACGCGCTACCAGAGGATGTGATAAACAGGAGCACGCTACAGGGGTTCAAAGAAGCTTTGGATAGGTATTTGGAAGACAAAGGGATTGAGGGGTATAGATAAGAGTAAAGGTAGATTATAGGGATGGGATTAGAGGTAAATTACAAAATTAATCAGGGACCACTGTTCAGGCACTAGGCCTGATGGGCCGCCACGGGAGCGGACCGCTGAGCAAGATGGACCTCTGGTCTGACTCAGCGGGGGCAACTTCTTATGTTCTTATGTTGCAACCCTTATGAGATGGATCCATGAGCTCTTTACCAACGAGTATAGGTTTTCCCCCGTGGGACTCTTGGACGGCCCTTTATAAGACCTTGGCATATCTGGCTTGTCCACAGTAAAGGTGTCCATGCCTAGGATTTAATTTGGTCTGGCTTACCCCTTTAAAGAAGGCATTGACTTGGTGGTGGCACCGGATTGGTAAAGGGCAGGGCAATTGTGCCTTCCGGATGCTTGGCCAGAGCCCTGATTTTCCACCAGGAGTGGGAGGCCCTAAGGGCGTTGGGCATCGGTTTGGCACCTGTCTCTGTTTGGGCCTTGTATCAGTAGTGAGGCCCATGACATCTTCCTTTCCTTCATATGATGCGCTCTGCACCACCTGGGACTTGCCTCTTATGCCCTTTCTTGCATATCTACAGTTGAGACACTATTATTTGGATAATCTTCGACGTCAACCGGGGTGGTCATCTTTTGAAGGTGGATCAGATTTTCCTGTCTCTCCCCTCTGCTCTCAATTCTTTATTTCTGTTATGGGACAGCACGAGCAGATAGGGAGGATACCCAATTGACTACCCTGGCCTCTAGATCAGGGGTCTCAAAGTCCCTCCTTGAGGGCCACAATCCAGTCGGGTTTTCAGGATTTCCCCAATGAATATGCATGAGGTCTATGTGCATACACTGCTTTCAATGCATATTCATTTGGGAAATCCTGAAAACCTGACTGGATTGCGACCCTCAAGGAGAGACTTTGAGATCTCTGCTCTAGATGGTCACTGGAAATGGGGGAGGAGATTACCAGATCGACAAACTTAAAAGTGACAAATCCCCTGGACCGGATGAAATTCACCCGAGAGTCTTGAAGGAATTGAAGGTTGAAATCGGAGAGTTATTGCAAAAACTTGCAAACCTGTCAATCAGAACTGGTCAGATACCAGACGACTGGAAGAAAGCGAACGTCACGCCAATTTTCAAAAAAGGATCGAGAGGAGAACCGGGCAATTATAGACCTGTGAGTCTTACGTCTGTCCCAGGCAAGATGATTGAATCACTGATCAAGGATAGCATAGTTCAGCACTTGGACACACACGACTTGATGAAACCCAGTCAACATGGATTCAGGAAAGGGAAATCGTGTTTGACGAATTTACTCCAATTCTTTGAGACCGTGAACGAGCAAATTGATAGTGGAAAGCCGGTGGACATAATATACTTGGACTTCCAGAAAGCGTTCGACAAAGTTCCACACGAAAGACTTCTCAGGAAACTACAAAGCCATGGCATAGAGGGAGATATACAAAGATGGATAGGCAAATGGCTGGATAACAGGAAGCAGAGAGTGGGCATAAATGGGAAGTTCTCCGACTGGGAGATAGTGACTAGTGGTGTACCCCAGGGCTCAGTACTTGGACCGATCCTTTTTAATATTTATATCAATGACTTGGAAAACGGAACATCCAGTGAGATCATCAAGTTTGCAGATGACACAAAACTCTGCCGGGCAATCAGATCGCAGGAGGATAGTGAGGAACTCCAGAGCGATTTGTGTCGGTTAGAAAAATGGGCGGAGAAATGGCAGATGAAGTTCAACGTGGAGAAATGCAAGGTAATGCATTTAGGCAGTAAGAATAAGGAATACGAGTACAGAATGTCAGGTGCAAGTCTGGGAAAAAGTGTACAAGAAAGGGATCTGGGTGTACTGATAGATAGGACCCTGAAGCCGTCAGCACAATGCGCGGCAGCGGCAAAGAAGGCAAATAGAATGTTGGGCATGATAAAGAAAGGAATCTCGAGTAGATCGGAGAAAGTTATAATGCCGCTTTATAGGGCAATGGTCAGACCCCACTTGGAATACTGTGTCCAACATTGGTCTCCCTACCTAAAGAAGGATATAAAACTGCTGGAGAGGGTGCAGAGACGAGCAACCAAACTAGTGAAGGGTATGGAGAAACTGGTATATGAGGATCGACTTAAAACACTGGGATTGTTCTCCCTTGAGAAAAGGAGACTGCGTGGGGATATGATCGAAACCTTCAAAATACTGAAAGGAATCGACAAAATAGAGCAGAGAAGATTATTTACATTGTCCAATTTGACACGGACAAGAGGACATGAAATGAAGCTAAGGGGGGACAAGTTCAGGACTAATGTCAGAAAGTTCTGCTTCACACAGAGAGTGGTTGGCATCTGGAATACTCTCCCAGGGGAGATTATTGCAGAATCGACAGTCCTAGGCTTCAAAAGCAAACTAGATGCATATCTCCTTGAGAGAGGCATATAAAGTATGGTTGGCTATAAAATAAACCAGGTGTATACCTGGCAGGGCCTCCGCGTGTGCGGATCGCCGGACTTGATGGACCGAAGGTCTGATCCGGAGATGGCGCTTCTTATGTTCTTATGTTCTTATGTTGGGATGCTCAAAACCTGCTTCTCTAATATAGCCCGGGGGCAAGCAATGCTCAACTGCAGGAGCTCCAATTTAAATTGCTCCATAGCACCTATATTACTAGGACACAGGGGGTGAGGGCTTGCCTACGGGATTCTGCTAAATGTGTGAAGTGCAGGTGTATGTCCAGGACTCTATTGCACATGATCATCAAATGCCCGCTTTCGAGCATTTACTGGAATAGGGTGTTGGATTTCCTTGCACAGATCCTGGGGGTGTCAGTCCAGTGGTCACATGGTATCTTAGTCTTAGGACATGAAGAGGAATTTTTGGATCGGGGGCTGACTGCAGACCACTGGCGTTTCTATTCTTGTGGCCAAACAGGGAGTGCTTCGCATGTGGATGGATGAAGCACCCCTGGAGTTGGTGGGATGGAAGCGGTTTCTCCGAGAGCTAGCACATTGAGAGCTGCGGAGCCTTGGGGGATGTGTGGGGGGACCTCTTAGGCTGTATGGGTCTTTGTGGGAACGGGTCATTGCTACGATTGATCCCTTGTGAGGTTGTTTTGCTACTATGTCTCCAGTCGCTGAAGGGGTGGGGGGATGGGGTAAGGGGGGACAGAGGTGGGGGGGTCTTGTTAGTTTGTGTGTCTGGGGTGGGACTTACATAAAGATATCTACTCCTTATCAAATCTAAAATGTTCAAATTACCCATTATGTATTACCTAATTTCATGACAATTCTTATGTAATCCGCCTTGAACCGCAAGGTAATGGCAGAATAGAAATCACTAATGTAATGTAATGTAAAGTAAAGTAATTATGGGAGTAAACTCATAAACGGTGTTCTTTTTTTTCTTCCCATTCCCCTATTTTGATGTTATTTGTGTATGGGGCATGGTTGGGCTATTGCTGTATCCTTTGCTTGGGAGGAGTTCCTCCCCTGTCTCCATTGGTCATTTCTTTTTGTGGCCCATATAGATAAGCTCTGGAAATTGGGTACTGTACTGTATTCTTCTCTGCCTTGCATTTGTATCTGGATATTGTCTGGCTGATTTAGCTGTTTGTTTGTTTGCTTCTCAATAAAAATGTTTCAACCCCCCTCCCAAAAAAAAAAAAAAAAAATGAGAACTGAAGACACAGCTTCTGCAAATTGACATTGGGCGGAAAGGCAGCAAATGCACTGACTAACAATTTTAACGTGCACTTGGTAGTAGATTCTGTGGATGACATCACCCATATGTGAGTATATTATGTTTGCCTGTCCTTTGAGAACATGTGCTTCACTAAGGACTAGATCTAGAATTGCTTTGCCTTCTTGTCAGTTCCTGGACCAGCTGCTCCATAAAACAGTTCTTTTATCTCCCTAACATAACCTAATGTTACATTTACCTAGTCAATATCAGGGTAATTGAAATCACCCATTATTACTCTTATGTTACCCAGGTTGTTAGCGTCAGACAATATACACAATCTCTCCCATATATTTGCATGCAACATGTGATAAACTCAAAATATATTTTTCCATGCTATAAAGCATATGAAATATGAGAATAAAATTGGCATGGGAAAAAAGTGCATTAAGGCTGGTACACAAAGGATAGTGAAAACCATGCAGGCAACTTACTGACAAAACAAACTTCTGGTCGATGTACTTCTTGGCAACATTTGGTTGGAAGTCCGGTGACTCCAGGAACCTCAGGAAAAACTCATAAACCAGCTGAAAAAGGGGAAACAGGCAGTGAGAAATTAAAATAAAAAAAGCAAGAGAGATGTAAAAAAGACAAAAGGAAAGAACAGTGGAATAAAGATGCTGGCCTGTTGTTTCAAAGGCATAAGCATTGTGCAGCTCCAAGTTTAGGCCTTTTGCTTCCTGGATCAGCCAGGTTGGGGCCATTGTGCAGTGCTAGCTCCGAAACAACCCATCAGAGGCTATCACCAAAAGAGCTCAAAAATATCCACTGCACATCTCAGTTCAGAATCAAACATATACATTGCCAATTGATTCAATCATAGACTTTAAAGAAAAAACAACAAGCTGAACTCTAACTGTGCTGCCACTTAGTCATTCTCTCGTGATAAAAGTCTACCTAATTAGATCTTCCTTTTTAACCTAGGTCCTAATAGTCTGTCTGACACTTTGCAATTTTTTCCATTACTTGTGACTAGGAAGTCATTCTCTTAAAGCCCACCAATTCACTCTTTATTTTCTTTTCTTTTCACATTCTTAACCTACCCTCTTGTACTTATCCTGTTAACTAAAACCTACCTTTTTGACAAATTCCTCTGATTTATCCTCCCTCCTCCTCTGACCTCTCCCCCCCAGACCTTTACCGCCTCATGTAACACTGCCATCTATAACGCCGCTGTATCGAGCTTATAGCAAATGTAACTACTCTGAACATATAACCTAACTGCCAAAATAACTTCACCATATATTTATTGTCTAGAATGTAAAGGTAACTTGACCGAATATGTATCGTCTAAAATTGTAAATGTAACATTAACGAAATTGTAACTTCGCTGTAAATGTACAGTCTCTTCATCTGTTAACCGCATAGAACTTCCATGGTAATGCGGTATACAAGAATAAAGTTATTATTATTATTATTATTTTGTTTTTCCCTCAATATATTATCTTTTCTGCCCTTGATTGTCCTCTTGTGCCCAGTTTAGTTAGTTGGTCTTAGTACATTTCCCCTGTTTTGTTTTCTTTTATTGATTTTAATTACAGTATATCCCATTGTTTCTATTTAAATTGTGAACCACTGTGATTTGCCTTTTTCGCTAAAAAATGGCGATATATCAAATAAAAATAACTGCAAATCTTTTCTAGTGAAGGAGGGAGTTGCGCAGTGGCATCCCTAGAAACACTCCCTCACTGATGTGGCAACCAAGCTTCCTTCAGGAGGCTGAAGCAGAGCCAACGTAAGCATAGGAATGTTAAGGACATCTAGCCAGAGGCCCCGAAGGAGGGAAGCTGCCCTAAGGTAAGCCAAGTTAAGCTTGCCTCTGGTAAGAGGTTTTATGGAGGCTGCTTGGTTTGAAGAAGAGCTAGTCCAGAGCTTTAACTATCGCTGAGTGAAAACATATTTTCTCCATAGTCTCTGTACTTTTTGAAAGAAGAAAAATTAACTTTCATCCATTCTACACCACTCAGGAGTTTGTACAGCTCAATCATATCTCCCCTCAGCCAGGTCTTTTCCAGGCCTTTCTTCATATGAGATGAGTTCTATCACCTTTCTCATATGATGATCAGAATTGCACACAATACTCAGAGCGATGCAGAGACACTATCACATTCTTCATCTTTTTTTCCATCCCTTTCTTAGCCTCCTGTTTGCTTTTTTGGCCGCCGCCACCACAACCCTTATTGTCTATGATGAAATCTAGATCTTTTTCTTGGGTGCTAACTCCTAAGGTAACTATGATTTGGATTATTCTTCCCACATTCCATTTCATCTACCATTTAGATGCCCAGTCATGCAATTTTTCACAGTCTGCATGTGTTTTGACAACTTTGAATAGTTTTGTGTTATCTGCAATTTTAAATTACTTCACTTGTCATCCTGATTTTCAAATCATTTATAAATATGTTAAATAGCACCGAACCCAGCGGCACTCTAGAATTCACCCTCCTCCACTAAGAAAAATGGTCATTTAACCTACCCTCTGTTTTCACCCATTAATCAAATTTATAATCTACAATAGAACAGTGCCGAGCTTGGAGAGAGGAGCGGAGGAGCAGCAAGGCCGAGCTTAGAGACAGGAGCAGCGAGGCGAAGGAGAAGGAACACAACAAATAAGGAGAAAAGAGAAGGAGAAAGGGAGCACTAGAGAGGCATAAGAACATAAGAACATAAGCAATGCCTCTGCTGGGTCAGACCTGAGGTCCATCATGCCCAGCAGTCCGCTCACGCGGCGGCCCAACAGGTCCAGGACCTGTGCAGTAATCCTCTATTTATACCCCTCTATCCCCTTTTCCAGCAGGAAATTGTCCAATCCTTTCTTAAACCCCTGTACTGTACTCTGCCCTATTACTCCCTCTGGAAGCGCATTCCAGGTGTTGTCACGAACCTAGCCCTAGAGCTGGGCTCGTGCCAAGCTTTGCTAATGCAAAAGCTAGTCCTTTATTTCAAAGGGCTAATCAGGGAGAGAAGATTAAGCCCAATGTAAGAAAAATGCTGGATTTTCCCTTTAAACCTGAAGCAAACAAACAGCAGGGGGTGGAGGGTTTAGAGAGGAACAGCTTAGAACAGCCTCTGAGTCATGCCTCTTCCTCTACTGTTCCCCAGCTGAAGGTGATAAGCAGGAAACCAGGCAAGCCTAGGCAGGCAGTGCAACTAACTCCTCCTCCTGTGAGAACAGGGCGTGGGCGTCTCTGCAATTTAGAGGCTGCTCTCAGAAGGAGAAAGTTAGTCTTCCCTGAGCCAGCTACAGGAGAGGTCTCACCTGAGGCAGTGCTTCATTCCCAGGATATGGAAATGCTTGAAGCAGATACTGACCTGGGGCTCAACCAGCAAGCAGTTCCAGAGCCGATGGAATGTTCCCAACCAGAGGAACTGACTGAGGATACCGGCATGGATTTAAGCTAAGTAGCTGGACTGGGTGATTAGCAATGTAGCAGCAGTGCTCTGACTGTTTGTTTCTTAAAACAAGTTTCTTTTTGGGATTGTTTGTGTCTTGTGCTGCTGTGCTATGCTGAAGCAAGAAAGAAAAAAAAAAACGTTTTGTTTTCAATTTTGAAGAGTCAGAAAGCATGAAGTTTATGTGTATTTCTGCTGAAGAATGTAACTGAGGGAAGTTAAGCAAGTTGGGGAGAATTCACCAAACAACCAGGTTGGGTTAGTGGGGCCAGTTTTGGCATTCTGTTTTTCAGAAAGTTTAAAGGTGAATTCACTTGCTCCCCTCCCCCATTAGCTTTGCTGAGCTGATTGGGGACCAAGCCGGTTTACTCTGAAGGCTTGAACTCAGCACCGTTGAGAGTGCTATCTGGATTGTTGTTGGCCTGGTGAATCATAAAGGCAGCAGCATTTCTGGACTTTCATTGTTGGCTGTGAAAGGATTTTCCTTTTGAGTTTTGTTATGAGTTTCTACCTACCTGGATGAAGGTGTGAGCTGTAATATACCTTTTTGTATCAGCTTCATTTTTGTTGTGTTTGGACTAAGTTTATAGTGGAGAGTCTAAACTGTGAGCAAGTAGACTCTCATGCCAGGGTTCAATAAACTGTTTGCATAGAACCATGAACTGATTCTTTTTGATTTTTCCGTTCCATGAATGAAGAAGGATCCAGCAGGGCTTCCTACCTTTGGAAGCACGTCAGGGTGAATTATAAGAGAACAGAGCCCCACATTGAGGACCGTGAGGTAGGGGCTTTGTTACAGTGTCCACCACTCGTTGGGTAAAGAAGAACTTCCTAGCATTCGTTTTAAATCTGTCCCCTTTCAACTTTTCCAAGTGTCCTCTTGTTCTTTTATTTTTCGAAAGTTTGAAGAATCTGTCCTTCTCTACTCTCTCTATGCCCTTCATGATCTTATAAGTCTCTATCATATCCCCTCTAAGTCTCCTCTTCTCCAGGGAAAAGGGAAAAGGCCGGGAAGGCCGGGAAGTTTGGGGCAACGGCGAGAGTAAGCTCTACCCACCCCCACCGTGTCGGCAAGGCAGCGCCGAACTCCCCCTTATAAGGGGGAGGAGCTAAGAGGTATATGCTGTGCCGAGCTTGGAGAGAGGAGCGGAGGAGCAGCGAGGCGAAGGAGAAGGAGCACAAGTAAGGAGAAAAGAGGAGGAGAAAGGGAGCAAATATTCAAAGGAGATCAAGCAGAAAAATTAACATCCATGGAAGTGAGCCTTGAAGACGTACGCAAGCAGATAGAAAAATTAAAAACTGACTAATCCCCGGGTCCGGATGGAATTCATCCAAGGGTTCTGAAGGAACTGAAGGAAGAAATAGTGGAACTACTGCAGGAAATTTACAATCTATCCCTGAAAACAGGCGTGATCCCAGAGGATTGGAAGATAGCCAACGTTATGCCCATCTTTAAAAAGGGATCAAGAGGTGATCCGGGAAACTACAGACCGGTAAGTTTGACCTCTATTCCAGGGAAAATGGCGGAAGCACTGATAAAAGAAAACATCGATGAACATTTTGAAAGAAACAAACTTCTGACAACCAGCCAACATGGTTTCAGCAAGGGGAGATCGTGCCTAACTAACTTATTGCGCTTCTTCGAAGGAATTAACAAACGGATGGACAGAGGTGACACCATAGACATCATATATCTAGACTTCCAAAAAGCCTTTGACAAAGTACCCCACGAACGCCTACTGTCGAAGAATTTTTGGATTTGTCTTAGATTTCTCATGGTCACAAATAATGCTTTTATTACCTTGTTGATCTGTGGTTGCATGGTGCAGCCTCTGTCAATTAGTACTCCCAGAAGTTTTAGTGTGGGTTGAATAGGGTATGAGATCGAGTTTATTACTAGGTTTGTTAAGGTAGGAATTTTATTGTTTTCTAGTAGGATGAAGTTTGTTTTGTCAGGGTTAAGATTTAATTTGTGTTCTCTCATCCATGTTGCTACTGTTTCGAGAGTTCTGTGTATAGTGCTTGTCATGGCGGGTTCTGGGTAGTCGAAGGGGAGGAGAATAGTGATGTCATCTGCATAGCTGTATGAGGTTATGCCATATTTGTCTAGGTAGAAGCTGAGGGAGGCTATGTCTATATTAAATAATGTAGGTGACAGGGGTGATCCCTGGGGTACTCCGCAGGGGTTGAACCAGGATTCTGATTTTTCTTGCTTCGTTTTAACCCTGTAGGTTCTGAATTGTATGAAGCCTTTGAACCATGAAAGTACCTTGTCTGAGATTCCAATGGAGTCTAGAGTTTGTATGAGAATGCCGTGATCAACCAGGTCAAAGGCTGCAGGAAGGTCTAGTTGTATGAGCAGGATTTTCTTGCCTGTACAGAGGTATTGTCTGGCCGTGTCCATTAGTGTTCCTAGTAGGGTCTCCATGCTGTGGTTGGAACTGAAGCCTGACTGTGTGGGGTGGAGTAGATTGTGTTTGTCTAGGTATGAGGTTACGGTTTTGGCTACGAGGCCTTTCATCAGCTTGATGTACAGTGGGATTGACGCTAAGGGTCTGTAGTTGGATGGTTGGTCCGTTGCTCCTTTGGGGTCTTTTAATATCGGAGTTATGATGATTTCGCTGAATTCTTGTGGGAAATGACCCTCTACTAGTAAAGATTGTATCCATTGTAGAAGCAAGGAACGGAATAACGTACTTGAGGTTTTCAGTAGGTATGGGGGCAATGATTAAGGTCACAGGCTGTGTGGCTGTATTTATTATATAGATTGTTGAAGTCTGACCATTGTATGGGTGAGAAATGGGACCAAGTTCTAACTGCTGCAACTGGATCTTTTTCTGTGGGGGGAAATGAGGTCTCTATGTGTGAGGGGGTTCCGTTGAACGTGGCTCTGATGTTTGCGTTTTTTAAGTATGTGGCTAAGAGGGTAGCTGAAGGAGGGGTGGGGTTGCTGTTGGCTATGTAGGGTGTGGTGTCTGTGAGAGTTTTTAGTACTTGGAATAGCTTTTTAGTGTCTTGGGGTCCTTCTCCTATTTGTTTTGAGTAGTATGCCTTTCTTTTTTCTTTCAGTTCTTGTTTATATTTTCGGTTTGTTGCTATCCATGCTGTTTTTGTGGATTCTTGGCTGTTTTTTCTCTATTTTCTTTCTAGTTGTCTGCATTTTCTTTTAAGTTGGAGTAGTTCATTGTCGAACCAGTTGTCTGATTTTCTGAGGATTTTGGTTTTGAGCTTTTCTGGGGCTAGTTCGCCAAGGGTTGCAGTACTTAGGTGGTTCTATTGTGAGATGAAGTCTTTGGGTGTGTAGTGCTGGATTATGGTATCTATTTTTGTCCAGAATGTGGTGGGGTCTATAGGTTTGCATGAGTTGTGAGTTGTTTGTTGAGTAGTTGGAATGCATTTGTTGCTGGTCCAATTGATTTCAAAGAAGTATGTATAGTGATCAAACCAATTACCGTTTGACATTTGGATCTCTGGTTGTGTGGGCTGTTGGGACATGTAGGCTGCGATGTCAAGTGTGGTTTGAGAATCTAAGATTTTATATGTTAAGGCCTCGAGATATGCTAGTAAGGTTTCTACATTTTTGCAGGATTGGCTTTCGTGTGAAGGTTGAGGTCTCCTAGAAGTAGGTTGTAGGTGTCGCTAGAGCGTTTCGATAAATAAATTCTTCAAATATTGGTTTAGCTGTATTCCAGTTACTTGGGGTTATGTAGCATTACCTTACATTTTTTGGCATTAAAATTTAGTTGCCAAGTACTGGACCATTGTTCTAGTAAAAGTAGATCCTGCTTCATAGCGTTGGGCCTGGTTTCGCTATCGGGTTCCATTGCCTTGCCCACAACGTTGCATAGTTTAGCGTCATCGGCAAATAATGTAATTTTGCCTCGAAGTCCCTTGCAAAGATATTAAATAACATTGGGCCCAAGACCAAGCCCTGCGGCACTCCACTGGTCACTCTCGACGTTTTTGATGGAATACCGTTTATCATTACCCTTTGAAGTCTGCCGCTAAGCCAGTCTTCTACCCATTTAGCCAGTGTTTCTCCTAGTCCTATCGTGTTTATCTTGTCCAATAACCTAAGGTGTGGGACACTATCAAAAGCCTTGCTGAAGTCTAAATACACGACGTCCAGGGACTCTCCCCCATCCAGTTTTTTTGTTACCCTGTCAAAGAAGCTTATCAGATTGGATTGACAAGACCTTCCCTTTGTAAAGCCATGCTGGTGGGGATCCCTTAATCTTTCATCGTCCAGAATAGTGTCAAAGACTCCAACTAATACAAAATACCGCTGCAAAATTAAATTTTTGGAAAAAGTAAATTTGACCATGTGTCTCCTTTGCTTTTAAACCTTCATTGGCTTCTGGATTCACCTTAAATGTGCATGTAAAATTTTATATGGTATCTTCATCCCTCTTGTCCCTTTATTATGGAATGCTTATAGATTCTCCTATGCAAGAGGCACCCAACAATTTAAACTCTCCCTTCCTTCGGTAAAAGGAATCAAGAATTTTCGGTTTGTTGCTATCCATGCTGTTTTTGTGGATGAGGAAATGGTGTGAGGAAGAAGGATTCCACTTCGTGAGGAACTGGACAACGTTCTGGGGCAAGAGCAAGCTCTACAGGAGAGATGGACTGCACCTGAGCGCAGCGGGAACTAGACTTCTAGCAAACAACTTCAGGAGAGGAATAGAACAGGCTTTAAACTAAAAAGAAGGGGAAAGCCGACAGTCGACCAAGCGTCGACGATTCGAAAGAAGGTATCCCATGAAGATACTAAAGGGAAAAAAGGCTGGGAAGAAACAATGGTCAAATTACAGGAGTTGACTAACACAGAAGAGGAGGATAGAAGTATTGTAACGCATCTTGGAGCGCATCTTGTAGCGCATCTTGGAAGCTCAAGATGCGCTAGGGAGACAGAATTCCTGGAGGCTATACAAGATTGCTTCATGGAGCAGCTTGTTAGAGAACCGACGAGAGGAAATGCCACTCTGGATTTAATCCTAAATGGACTAAGGGGACCTGCAAAGGAAGTGGAAGTAGTGGGACCGTTGGGAAACAGTGATCATAATATGATCAAGTTCAAGGTTGAAGTAGGCATACCGAACGGAAAGAGAACCATAGCGACATCTTTCAACTTCAGGAAAGGAAACTATGAAGCAATGAGGGAAATGATAAGGAAGAAACTTAGGAACACTTCCAAAAAATGGCAAACAGTAGAACATGCCTGGTCTTTTTTCAAAGACACAATGAGCGAGGCACAAAATCTGCACATCCCCAGATTCAGAAAGGGGTGCAAAAAGGGTCGAACAAAAGACCCAGTATGGATGACTAAAATAGTGAAGGAAGCGATAGGCAATAAGAAAAATTCATTCAGGAAATGGAAAAAGGACAAAACTGAAGGGAACCAGAAGGAGCACAGGAAGTATCAAAAAGAATGTCACCATGTGGTTCGAAAAGCCAAAAGAGAGTATGAAGAGAGGCTAGACAGGGAAGCACGAAATTTCAAACCGTTCTTCAGATATGTTAAAGGGAAACAGCCAGCTAGGGAGGAGGTGGGACCGCTGGACGAAGGAGACAAGAAGGGAGCGATGAAGGAGGAGAAAGAAGTCGCAGAAAGACTCAACATGTTCTTCTCGTCTGTATTTACAAACGAAGACACAACCAACATATCGGAACCTGAACAAATCTTCAATGGAAATCAAGCAGAAAAATTAACATCCATGGAAGTGAGCCTTGATGATGTACACAGGCAGATAGAAAAACTTAAAACTGACAAATCCCCGGGTCCGGACGGAATCCATCCCAAGGTTCTGAAGGAATTAAAGGAGGAGATAGCGGAACTACTGCAGCAAATTTGCAACCTATCCTTGAAAACAGGCATGATCCCGGAGGATTGGAAGATAGCCAATGTCACGCCCATCTTTAAAAAGGGATCAAGAGGTGACCCGGGAAACTACAGACCAGTGAGTTTGACCTCGGTTCCGGGGAAACTGGCGGAAGCACCGATTAAAGAACACATCGATGAACATCTGGAAAGAAACAAACTTTTGAAAACAACCCAACATGGTTTCTGCAGGGGGAGATCGTGCCTAACGAACTTATTGCACTTCTTCGAAGGAATTAACAAACGGATGGACAGAGGAGACCCCATAGACATTATATACCTTGATTTCCAAAAAGCCTTTGACAAAGTACCCCTCGAACGCCTACTTCGGAAACTGAAGAACCATGGGGTGGAAGGAGATGTACATAGATGGATCAGAAACTGGTTGGCGGGTAGGAAACAGAGGGAGGGAGTGAAGGGCCACTACTCGGACTGGAGGAGGGTCACGAGTGGTGTCCCACAGGGCTCAGTGCTTGGGCCGTTGCTATTTAATATATTCATAAATGATCTAGAAACAGGGACGAAGTGTGAGATAATAAAATTTGCGGACGACACCAATCTATTTAGTGGAGCTCGGACTAAAGAGGACTGCGAAGAATTGCAAAGAGACTTGAACAAACTAGGAGAATGGGCGACGAGATGGTAGATGAAGTTCAACGTTGAGAAATGTAAGTTATTACATGTGGGAAGCAGAAACTCGAGGTGCAGCTATATGATGGGAGGGATATTATTGAAGGAGAGTACCCAAGAAAGGGACTTAGGAGTAATGGTGGACATGACAATGAAGCCGACGGCACAGTGCGCAGCGGCCGCTAAGAAGGCAAATAGAATGCTAGGCATAATCAAGAAGGGTATTACAACCAGAACGAAAGAAGTTATCCTGCCGTTGTATCGTGCGATGGTGCGTCCGCATCTGGAGTACTGCGTCCAATATTGGTCGCCGTACCTTAAGAAAGATATGGCGTTACTCGAGAGGGTTCAGAGGAGAGCGACACGTCTGATAAAAGGGATGAAAAACCTTTCATACGCTGAGAGATTAGAAAAACTGGGACTCTTTTCCCTGGAGAAGAGGAAACTTAGAGGGGATATGATAGAGACTTACAAGATCATTAAAGGCATAGAGAGAGTAGAGAGGGACAGATTCTTCAAACTTTCGAATAATAAAAGAACAAGAGGGCACTCGGAAAAGTTGAAAGGGGACAGATTCAAAACGAATGCTAGGAAGTTCTTCTTTACCCAACGTGTGGTGGACACCTGGAATGCGCTTCCAGAGCATGTAATAGGGTAGAGTACGGTACTGGAGTTCAAGAAAGGATTGGACAATTTCCTGCTGGAAATGGGGATAGAGGAGTATAGATAGAGGATTACAGTTCAGGTCCTGGACCAGTTGGGCCACCGCGTGTGCGGACTGCTGGGCACGATGGACCTCTGGTCTGACCCAGCGGAGGCACTGCTTATGCTTATGTTCTTAATCCTTGGTTTTCAAATTTTCTCAACTATGGAACGAACTTTCTCATATTTTAAGGGGTCCTGGTCTTTTTCAACTTTTTTGTAAATCTTTAAAAACTATTTTATTTGCCAAACATATTGGAAACTAGTCATATTAATATTTTCTGATTGTTACCTTTTTAAGTATTTTTTTAGTTACTGTAAAACTAAGTCGAGCTACTTTTTGGCTAAGTTTTAGTTTAGTTTAGTCTCCCGGAAGAGGTGATGGAGACAGAGACTGTGTCTGAATTCAAGAAAGCATGAGATAGGCACTTGGGATCTATTAGAGAGAGAAAGAGATAATGGTTCATCTGTCATGATGTTTCTATGTTTATAATGTTGTATTAGATCATTTCTTTTTTGTAAACTGCCGTGAACTTCCAAGAGCTATTGGTGGTATTATATAAATAAAGATTGTATTGTATTTGCAGGTGACATGTTAAGTTTGACTATACCTGTCTGATCATGCTAGTATAGCTGAAGTAAACAAATTCTGTGGAGATAGCAAGGTTTAAGGTGAATACAGATAAAACAGATTCAAAGAGCCTTGCCACCGCAAATTTGTGTAAAGGGTAAGAGACTGTGGTAGATACTTCTTTTGTACTTAGGGCAATGAAGTGTTAAGTGACTTGCCCAGTGGGAATTGAACTCACAACCTCAGGGTGCTGAATCAGCTGCTCCAACCACTAGGCCATTCCTCCACTAAAGGCCAAGGATAAGGCTCCTGTTTAAATGGGCATGTGGGAAAATTTTGTGCTTGGGAGCTGGATGACTATAACTATTCACTCTTGACTGAATTTTTAAACTGCAGTCTGGCTAAGTTTCTGAAGGCTCCTCTAGCCTTTTATGCCATTACACCTTGTATAGCAAAGCAATGTTTATTGAACTCAGTTTATTATACTGTACACACAGAATTAATTCAGCACAGAATCAAAACGTCAGTTATTTGCTCCTCTTTAATCAGATATTCAAAGAAGTTAACTGGTTAATTTGGATGACTGAAAATCAAAGGCTGAAAAGTTAACCAAACACCTGATTAACTTAAGACAGTGTGTTCTTGTATCAGATGTAACTGGTTAACTTTAACCCACATTCAGCATGCTTCTGACTCTCCTAATTTTAGTAGGATAACTTGTAGACAAATATTGAGTTTTTGTTCAGACAAAAAATTATATATTCGTACTTGCCAGCCTGGGAAATTCAAAAATTACAATTTGCATGGCTAAACACCCCAGCTGAATAGGAGAAGTATCTTAATAAGGACTCTTATGATACACATTCAGAAGTGCTAAATAATGAAGCCAAATGAGGGAATGAGACCAGCAAGGGCATAACGACGCATCTCATGGTGGACATGTTATCATCAACTGCAACTTTGCAAACAAGAGCAAAACAGTTGGTAGCAAGTACGGAAAGAGTGCATATGGAAGCACTGTAATGCTGAGGTCATCAACACGGTTACCATTCAGTCCTGAGAGTCTGCCATGCACATTTATTGTTGGATAGCATGTTTGAATGCCACTGTTGTTACCTGGAGATGTGGCCATGCTGCCTCCAAAGTTGGCTCATCTTCCTCTGGGTCAAATTCTGCTCCCGTGGGATTAGAAGATGGTGGTAGTGTCCTGAACAAATTCACTGAAAACTGGATAGATATTGGATAATCAGACCCTGAAATCCACAACATACATTCAACACAAAACCATTTAACAGTCCTGGCAATACAAATATAAAGGAGATGCAGCAGCTTCGACACAGACCGCATTCAGGGTTGAACACACTGATGTGAGCTTTCGTCCTCTAAATCAGTGGTCCCTAAACTTTTTGACACCAAGGGCCGCTTTTATAGAAGCAAATTTTTCCAGGGACCGGATTCGTAGGACATTTTTATACACAATATATATTACATTTCTAGCAAAAAGAAATAGAAATTTCTACCTTTTTGTTTCTACTTTCCTCATCGTCTTGTCATTCTCTGCCTTCTATCCACTGTCTGCCTTCTCTCTGCCTTTTCCATATGGCATCTACTTTATTTCTATGCCTCTACCAGAAACTGTCTCTCCCTCCACCCACCCCATCCCAATTGGTCTGGCACCTAACTTCTTCCCTCCGCTCTCCCCCATGGTCTGACATCTCTGTCTTCTTCCCTTCCAACTCTCACTCCCTCCCCCAGGTGGTTTTTAGCATCTCTCTCCTCCTTTCCTCCCTTCAGATCTGGTATCTGTCTCCACCCCTCCCCCATTGCTCTGGTATCTCTCTCTCATCTCCCTTCCTTTTCTGTTCTTCCTTCTCAATTTGTTTTCTACCTCTTGTCTATTTACTTTTCAGTCCTCAATTTCCCTTTCATTGTGTCTACCTACAGCTTGCCACTCTTTCCCTCATCCTTCCAGTATCTCACTAAATCTATCCTCTTCTCCAAATCCAGCATGTGCTCTTTCTTTATCCTCTCCTTCCATCCAGTATGTGTTCACTCTCTCCTCTCCACTTCCTTTCAGTCTGCTCTCCTCTCTATCCTCTCCCATCCAGTCTGCTCTCCTTTCTCTCCTCCCTACTTCCTTCTAGCATCTGCTCCTACTCTTTCCACTCAGCGTCTGTTCCCACCTCTCTCTCCCATTCCAACCAGCATCTGCTCCCCTCTTCCTTCTAGCATCTGCTTCCTATCTCTCTCCACTTTCAGAATTTGTTCCCCTCTCTCTCTCCCCTTCCAACCAGCATCTTCTCCCCTCCCCACTTCTATCCAGCGTCTGCTCCTCCCATTCTCTCCACTTCTCTTCAGAGTCTGCTCTCCTCCTCTCTCCCTTTCAGCATCTGCTACCCTTCCCCCCTCTCCCTCTACTTCCCTTCAGCGCCACTGAACTTCTTCCCCTCGTCGGGCTACCTTTCTCCCTCCCCTCACCTTCGTGGGTGCTCTTCAAAGTTTTCAGTTTCTGAGTGTCACGTGGCAACATTTTCACAAGTCCCGCGCGAGTGCCCCAAAGCTTCTCCTCTGATGCAAGCCAACCAGACAGAAACAGGAAGTGCATCAGAGGAGAAGCTTTGGGGCAGTCACGCGGGACTTGTGAGAATGTTGCCGCGTACAGACACTCAGAAACAGAAAACTCTGAAGAGCACCATTGAAGTTGAGGGGAAGGGAGGGTGATCGCAAGACGAGGGGAAGAGATGCCCGTTGCGGGCAGTTCTCTCGTGGCCCGGTTGTCAGATGGCTGCAAGACGAGGGGAAGTGATGCCCATTGCCGGCAGTTCTCTCATGGCCTGGCTGTCAGACAGCCGCAAACTGCTAGTGGGCCACTGACCCCTGCTCTAAATGTATATACACTGTCCCAACACAGAATAGGTAAAGCATGAGGAGTAGGGATTGGTTTTCTTTTATCCATGTACACTGCACCACCTTAGTACACATATCACACGGACAGAAGCAGTGCAAGCTTCTCTCACCTGTACATTATAAAATACTTCCCTTGAAGTGGTTTACAGGAAAAGTAACCAAATAACACAACAGGAACATAATAAAAGGATAAATATGTTTTTACCTGCTAAGTTATTTTCCTTGAATTCTGCTAAACTACTCATTATGCATATTTTTATGCAACCTTGTCAGCAAATGGAGATAGGGAACTTATACAAAAAAAGGGGGGGGGAAGAAGACCCAATGTTCCACAGTAGAAAAATATCAACCAATAAAAGCAAAAAAACTGTAGATGTTGATGTTCTGAGACAAATTTATTATACACTCTTATACTTAAAAACATAAAAGTACAAATATAGTAGTCCAATGGACCCTACATGGTCCGTGTTTCGGCAAACGCAACTTTCGCATGTGCACCTTTGTCACTTTGTATCATTAATTTTCCAATTATTCCTAATGGTCCACTTTTGGTAACCTATTGGTTTATTTATTGATTTACTATTTATTATCCTCATCCTCATTTTGTTCAAGTTTCAAGTTTAATTAGATTTGATAAATCGCCTATCTATAATTTACTAAGCGAGTTACAATAAAATATAAAATAACATACAATTTAACGCTTAAAATGGGTTTGACAGACAAACATACAGACAAACTTGAATACATAAGGAAAAAAGGGAGAAAGTTACAAAGTTAA
This sequence comes from Geotrypetes seraphini, assembly GCF_902459505.1. Lineage (NCBI taxonomy): Eukaryota > Metazoa > Chordata > Amphibia > Gymnophiona > Dermophiidae > Geotrypetes > Geotrypetes seraphini. Next base: position 412,681,264 of record NC_047086.1, read on the forward strand.
TGTTTTTTTAAAAAGAGAAAAGAAAGAGACATGAGTGGAAGGAACATGAGGAAAGAAAAAAAAATTTATTAGTATTAATTTTTTTTTTTTTTTTGTAAATGGGGTTTGCTGCGCTGTGTGTATGTCATTTAAAAATTAAAAGCGTCTCTAAAAAGAAAAGTTTTCAGTTTGTTTTTAAATTGATTAAGGTCCTTTTCTTCTCTTATATGTTGTGGCAGAGTATTCCAGGTCTGAGGGGCCATCACCGAATATATGCCATGACGTCTAGTACCAATAACTTTTAACAAGGGCCATTTCTGGGACCCCACATTTTCATTCCCTAATGTCATGATCACACTTGGCACAATGTCTTTAATTAATGGCCAAGGACAGATATCACCAAAGTCACTTTTATCTTTTTTCTCTTCATTATCATTCATATCGCTCTTTTATCAAATCCCTTTTAGGACCCCTGTGGAAGGTGCATTTGCCGAAACACAGACCATGTAGGGTCCCTAGGACTACTATATTTGTATTTTTATGTTTTTAAGTATAAGAGTGTATAATAAATTTGTCTCAGAACATCAACATCCACAGTTTTTTTGCTTTTATTGATAGGGCACTTATAGCCACATGGTTTATGAGGCATGGGGAGGCTAAGCCTTCCCAGCCGCAAACATGTTATTTCCTAACCTTCCTCCCACTGCTGCTTTTCAGAATTGGCAGCGGCAGTGGTAAACCAATCAAAACAAGTGCTTGGCCACAGCCCCAATATGCGAGGCAGCTGAATCTTCCAGTCCTGCCTCTTCTGATATCATTTCCTGTTTTGGAGGGGTCAGGAGCAGCTGATCAGCAGTAGAATACAAAGGTTCTATTCCTATTTTCTTTTTAAATTGCCACTGCTGCTCGCTAGAAGCTGCATGGTCCAGGTAATGGGACGGCTAGAAGAGAGACAGAAGAGATGCTGACTGCAAGTGGTAAGGAGAGAGAGACAGACACATGCTGGTTAGAAAGAGGGAAGATAGATGAGGGAAACACTGGATGGAAAGCCTGAAGATAGATATAGGGGAGAGGGGCGTGAGACTCTAGTTCAAGTTCAATTTATTTGATATACCGCAAATATAAAACCGGGGTTAAAATTTAAACAGTTTACAATATATTTAAAAAATATATAAAAAGGGGAGAGAACAAACACAAATGAACCAAAAAATACAATACAAACATCTCCAGGAAACATGAAGGAAAGAATATATGAGTTGGTTACAATAAAATCTAGGGTATAACAAGAAGGAAAGGGATACAAACATATAAGGTGTGGGATAAGAACATGATCATACTGTTGGTTTTTTTTGCCTATACTTCAAATTCTGAGAAAAATACCTGAGAAAAATAATATGGGGGTAATAATTTTTAAAAAAAACGTCTAAAAAGTGTCCTAAATGGCTACTTGGACGATCAAAAAGCCTGATCGTCCAAGTACCTATAACCAAAGCTGGTTTTTAGACGTATCTAAAAACAGCTTAGGCCTTTCCCCTGCCTCTAAACGCACAGAGAAAAAAGAGGTGTGTTTAGAGGAGGGGAAAGGGAAGGCAGTGGGCGGGAGGTGGGCCGACCTACACCTAGGCGTACAACACCTATAACCAAAACAGTTTAGTCAGCACTTAGACCTGTTTGACTTAGACAAAAGAAAACCAGGTCTAAGTGCCGAAAAAGGGGCCGCTGAGCTGATGGCTGCTGGCGCCATCAGTTCAGCCGCCCGGCAACCTAACCATCGTGGCAGGAGAGATGCCTCATCTCCCCTACCGCGATGCCATCACTCCTCTACCCGAACTGCCACAACCTGCAGCAGTTCCGCTAGAGGAGTGATGGCATCACGGTAGGGGAAATGAGGCATCTCTCCTGCCTCGATGGATCACTCCCCCCCACACACACAACATCGGGGCAAGAGGGAGCCCAAGCCCTCTTGCCCTACGGCAGCCTAGACCCCCCCGACTCGATCGGGGCAAGAGGAAGCCCAAGCCCTCTTGCCCCGCGGCAGCCTAGACCCCCCCAACACGATTGGGCCAGGAGGGAGTCCAAGCCCTCCTGGCCCAGGCGACCCCCTACCCCCACCTCCCACTACATTACAGGCAGGAGGGATCCCAGGCCCTCCTGCCCTCGATGAACCCCCCTCCCCCCAACGTCCGCCCCCCCCAGAATCCCCGATCGCTCCCCCCCAACCGACCCGCAACCCCCCCCACCCCCACCCCTCTTCTCCGTACCTTTTTTACGTTGGCCGGACAGACGGGTGCCAAACCCGTCCGTCCAGCAGGCAGCCCAAAGAAGAATGGGGCCGGATTGGCCCAGCCGTACCAAAGCCCCGCCTACTGGTGGGGCCTAAGGCACCTGGGCCAATCAGAATAGGCCCGGGAGCCCTAGGCCCCTCCTGTGGGCGGGGCCTTAGGCACATGGGCCCAACTGACTCCTCCTTCACCTAAAAGCCCTTCTGTTGGACATTTGGGGCTTAGGCGTTTTTTTGTTTCATTATGGCTAAAATGTGTAAACGTGGTGTGGGTGTACATTTAGACGTAGTGGAGATTGGGCGTTTAGGCAGAGGAAGGCTATAATCAAAACATGGACGTTTGTTTTGGTTATGGACACTTTCTCTGCTTCTGGGTTGAACGTTTAGGGACTTAGGCCAAAAGGGGACTTAGATGCTTTTTTTGATTATGCCCCTCCACGCCTTTAGTTGAGCCTTGAATGTCAAATTGAGTTTTCATTGCAAAGATAATAAGGTAGAGAATTCCAAACAGTAGGAGCCATAACAGAAAATGAAGAATTCCTATGAACATCAAGAACATAAGAACATAATAAGTTGCCTCTTCTGGGTCAGACCTGAGGTCCATCTTGCCCAGCAGTCCACTCAAACGGCGGCCCAACAGGTCCAGGACCTGTGCAGTAAACCTCTATCTATATCCCTCTATCCCCTTTTCCAGCAGGAATTTGTCCAATCCTTTCTTAAACCCCAGTACCGTACTCTGCCCTATAACGTCCTCTGGAAGTGCATTCCAGGTGTCCACCACACGTTGTGTAAAGAAAAACTTCCTAGCATTCATTTTGAATCTGTCCCCTTTCAACTTTTCTGAATGCCCTCTTGTTTTTTTTATTTTCTGAAAGTTTGAAGAATCTGTCTCTCTCTACTCTCTCCATGCCCTTCATGATCTTGTAAGTCTCTATCATATCCCCTCTAAGTCTTCTCTTCTCCAGGGAAAAGAGTCCCAGTTTTTCCAATCTCTCAGCGTATGAAAGGCTTTCCATCCCCTTAATCAGTCGTGTCGCTTTCCTCTGAACTCTCTCGAGTAACACCATATCCTTCTTAAGGTACGGCGACCAATACTTGACGCAGTACTCAAGATGCGGACGCACCATTGCCCAGTACTGCGGCAGGATAACTTCTTTCGTTCTGGTTGTAATACCCTTCTTGATTATACCTAGCATTCTATTCGCTCTCTTAGCAGCCGCTGCGCACTGTGCCGTCGGCTTCATTGTCATGTCCACCATTACCCCCAAGTCCCTTTCTTGGGTACTCTCAGTCAATAACATCCCTCCCATCGTATAATTGTACCTCGGGTTTCTGCTTCCCACATGCAATACTTTACACTTCTCAACATTGAACTTCATCTGCCATCTCTCTGCCCATTCCCCTAGTTTGTCCAAGTCCCTTTGCAATTCTTCGCAGTCCTCCTTTGTCCGAGCTCCACTAAATAGTTTGGTGTCGTCCGCAAATTTTATTATCTCACTCTTCGTCCCTGTTTCTAGATCATTTATGAATATATTAAAAAGCAGCGGCCCGAGCACCGAGCCCTGCAGAACACCACTCGTGACCTTCCTCCAGTCTGAGTAGTGTCCCTTCACCCCTACCCTCTGTTTCCTACCCGCTAACCAGTTTCTGATCCATCTATGCACGTCTCCGTCCACCCCATGGTTCTTCAGTTTCCGGAGTAGATGTTCATGAGGCACCTTGTCAAAGGTTTTCTGGAAATCTAGGTATATGATGTCTATGGGGTTTCCTCTGTCCATCTGTTTGTTAATTCCCTCGAAGAAGTGCAATAAGTTAGTCAGGCACGATCTCCCCCTGCAGAAACCATGTTGGCTGGTTATCAGAAGTTCGTTTTTTTCAAAATGTTCATCGATGTTTTCTTTTATCAGTGCTTCCGCCATTTTCCCTGGAACCGAGATCAGACTCACCGGTCTGTAGTTTCCCGGGTCACCTCTTAATCCCTTTTTAAAGATGGGCGTAACGTTGGCTATCTTCCAGTCCTCCGGGATCACATCTGTTTTCAGAGATAGGTTGCAAATTTGCTGTAGTAGTTCCGCTATTTCCTCCTTTAATTCCTTCAGAACCCTTGTATGGATTCCATCTGGACCAGGGGATTTGTCAGTTTTTAGTTTTTCTATCTGCCTGCGCACATTATCAAGGCTCACTTTCATGGATGTTAACTTTTGAGCTTCATTTCCATTGAAGATTTGTTCAGGTTCCGGTATGTTGGTTGTGTCTTCGCTTGTAAATACAGACGAAAAGAACATGTTAAGTCTTTCTGCGACCTCTTTTTCTTCCTTCACCACTCCCTTCCAGTCTCCGTCGTCCAGTGGTCCCATCTCCTCTCTAGCCGGCTGTTTCCCTTTAACATATCTAAAGAACGGCTTGAAATTTCGTGCTTCCCTGGCTAGTCTCTCCTCATACTCTTTCTTGGCTTTTCGAACCACATGGTGACATTCTTTTTGATACTTCCTGTGCTCTATCCAGTTTCTCTCAGGTTTGTCCTTTTTCCATTTTCTGAATGAATTTTTCTTATTGCCTATCGCTTCCTTCACTATTTTAGTTATCCACGCCGGGTTTTTGTTCGACTCTTGTTGCACCCTTTTCTGAATCTGGGGATATGAGGGGGCATTTGAAACAGTAAACCTCTGGAGAGATTGGAAGAGATCATCCACCAGTGGAGAGGCTGTCTCAACGAAGAAGTCACTGTAATGTGCTGAGAGAGTGGATCGGAAGCTTGCGCCCACTGAAATGCCAGGGTCAACTGAGGAATTCTGAGGTGAAGTCTGGCAAAAGAAGTCACGTGAACTGTAGAGGCCATGTGACCTAGGAGAACCATCATGTGTCTCGCTGAAAGTGAAGTGAGGGATGACACCTTGAGACAAAGCTGCATGAGAGTATCCTGACACTGTTGAGGAAGGAATGCTTGAGTTGCACAGTGTCTAGTATAGCTCCAATGAACTGTAGGTTTTGAGAAGGCTGTAGCTGGGATTTGGGAAAGTTTATTTCGAACCCCAAATGTTGGAGGAACCAAATACTCCGTTGGGTCACTACAATAACCCCCTGAGAAGTTGAATCTTTGATGAGCCAATCGTCCAAGTATGGGAAAACCTGGAGACCATGGCTGCATAGAGCTGCTGCCACTACTACTAGGCACTTGGTGAAAACTCTGGGAGATGATGCCAGGCCAAAAGGCAGCACTCTGTACTGAAAATGATGATTTCCCACTCGAAATCCGAGAAACTTGCGGGAGGCCCCACCTGGAATACTGTGTGCAATTCTGGAGGCCGCATTACCGTAAGGATGTGCTGAGACTGGAGTCGGTCCAGAGAATGGCCACCCGGATGGTCTCGGGACTCAAGGATCTCCCATACGAGGAACGGCTGGATAAGTTTCAAGTTTCAAGTTTATTAGGATTTTATATACCGCCTATCAAGGTTATCTAAGCGGTTTTTACAATCAGGTACTCAAGCATTTTCCCTCTCTGTCCCGGTGGGCTCACAATCTATCTAACGTACCTGGGGCTATGGAGGATTAAGTGACTTGCCCAGGGTCACAAGGAGCAGTGCGGGGTTTGAACCCACAACCCCAGGGTGCTGAGGCTGTAGATCCAACCACTGCGCCACACACTCCTCACGTGACACGTGGGATCTATTCACAGAGAAATGTAGGGGAGGGTCATAGAAACATAGAAATAGACGGCAGATAAGGGCCACGGCCCATCTAGTCTGCCCACCTTAATGACCCTCCCCTACCTTTCTCTGTGAATAGATCTCACGTGTCTATCCCATTTGGCCTTAAAATCAGGCACGCTGCTGGCCTCAATCACCTGTAGTGGAAGACTATTCCAGCGATCAACCACTCTTTCAGTGAAAAAGAATTTCCTGGTGTCACCTCGCAGTTTCCCGCCCCTGATTTTCCACGGATGCCCTCTTGTTGTCGTGGGACCCTTGAAAAAGAAGATATCTTCCTCCGCCTCAATGCGGCCCGTAAGATACTTGAACGTCTCGATCATGTCTCCCCTCTCTCTGCGCTCCTCGAGCGAGTATAGCTGTAATTTGTCAAGCCGTTCTTCGTATGGAAGATCCTTGAGTCCCGAGACCATCCGGGTGGCCATTCTCTGCACCGACTCCAGTCTCAGCACATCCTTGCGATAATGTGGCCTCCAAAATTGCACACAGTATTCCAGGTGGTTATTGGGTCATTGGGGTGGGCAGACTAGATGGGCCGTGGCCCTTATCTGCCGTCTATTTCTATGTTTCTATGAGGCTGGATAAATGGGAATATGAGTGTATGCCTCCTTGAGATCCAGAGAGCATAACCAATCATTGTGATCCAGAAAGGGATACAAAGATGCTAGAGACAGCATTCAAAATCTTTCTTTGACAAAAAATTTGTTGAGAGCTCTGAGATCCAATATAGGACATAGATCGCCCATCTTCTTCAGGACAAGGAAGGAACGGGAGTAAAACCCCGTGCTCTGCTGTTCCAGAGGAACTTCCTCGATGGCATGGAGACGAAGCAGAGCTTGAGCTTCCTGAAGAAGAAGGGTGGTCTGCGACGGATTGGAAGGATACTCTCTTGGGGGGAGATCTGGTGGAACCTGAAGGAAGTGAAGAGTAAAACCTTCCCTGATTATTGTGAGGACCCAGAGGTTGGATGTAATTAGTTCCCATCGTTGATAAAAATGATGGAGATGACCTCCTATGGGAAGAGGAGAGGACAGAGGCAGAATGACTGAGGCTATGCTCTGTGTTAGATGGTCAAAAAGGCTGAGTGGACTTAGGTGCAGCAGGAGTCTGAGGCTTATGCTGCCGCTGTTGTTGTTGCTGTTGTTTCTTAGGAGGTGGCCTTGCCTTCTGAGGATAGCGCCGCTGATAAGATAGAGGAGGTCTATAAATCTTAGCAGTGGAAGGCTTCAGCTTAACTGTAGAGGCAAACGATTTCTCATGCTCAGACAAGCGTTTTGTAGCTGCCTCAATCGAGTCATCAAACAGCTCATTCCCCTGACATGGGATGTTGGCCAGTCGATCCTGCAGATTTGGATCCATATCTACAGTGCGTAACCAGGCTAGATGATGCATGGCCACCGAGAACGCAGTGACCCTGGAGGACATCTCAAAAGCATCATATGCAGCCTGAACCATATGCATGCGAAGTTGACCTAGAGTTGAATGCATATGCTGGAACTCTGGTAGGCAATGTTTTGGAAGATACTTGAAGAAAATAGGCATAGCGTTGACCTAATGCTTGAGATAGAAACATAGAAACATAGAAAAAGACGGCAGAAAAGGGCTATAGCCCACCAAGTCTGTCCATTCCAATTATCCGCCCCCCAGAGTTCACTCCCCTAGAGATCTCACGTGAATATCCCATTTCTTCTTAAAATCCGTCACGCTGCTGGCCTTAATCACCTGCAATGGGAGTCTATTCCAATGATCCACCACTCTCTCGGTGAAGAAGTACTTTCTGGAGTCGCTATGAAATTTCCCTCCCCTGATTTTCAACGGATGCCCTCTGGTGTTTGAGGGTCCCATGAGACAGAAGAGATCATCTTCCGACTCGATGCGTTCCGTGATGTACTTATACGTTTCAATCATGTCTCCCCGTTCTCTTCTTTCCTCAAGTGAGTACAACCGCAACTTTTTTAGTCTTTCTTCATACGTGAGATCCTTGAGCCCCAAGACCATCCTTGTCGCCATTCGTTGAACCGACTCGATTCTTAGTATGTCTTTACGGTAGTGTGGTCTCCTGAACTGAACACAGTACTCCAAGTGAGGCCTCACCATGGATCTGTATAACGGCATCATTACTTCAGGTCTCCTGCTGACAAAACTTCTGCGGATGCAACCCATCATCTGTCTTGCCCCGGAGGAAGCCTTCTCCACTTGATTGGCAGCCTTCATATCCTCACTAATAATCACCCCTAGATCGCGTTCTGCAGTGGTCTTAACCAATGTTTCTCCATTCAGTACATAAGTTCTACGTGAATTATTCTTGCCCAAGTGCATTATCTTGCATTTTTTAGCATTGAAGCCTAGCTGCCAAGTAGTTGACCATCTTTCCAGCAGTAGTAGATCATGTGTCATATTGTCAGGTAATACGCTTTTGCCTACTATGTTGCAAAGTTTGGCGTCGTCAGCAAACAGTGCAACCCTTCCTTTAAGTCCTTGCGTCATATCTCTTATGAATAAATTGAATAGAATCGGGCCCAGGACTGAGCCCTGCGGCACCCCACTGATCACATCCGACGCCTTGGATGGGGTACCGTTCACCACCACCCTTTGAAGTCTACCGCTCAGCCAATCCCCAACCCAAGTAGTTAGAGTGTCTCCCAACCCCATCGTTTTCAACTTGTTCAATAGCCTTCTGTGTGGGACACTATCAAATGCTTTACTGAAATCCCAATATACCACATCCAGTGATTCTCCAGCATCCAGTTGTCTAGTAACCCAGTTAAAAAAGTTAATCAGATTAGATTGGCATGATCTACCCTGGGTGAACCCGTGTTGGTGGGGGTCACGTAGGTTATCCTCGTTTAAGATTGTGTCAAGATTCTGTTTAATCAGAGTTTCCATGAGTTTACACACTACAGATGTGAGACTCACTGGTCTGTAGTTTGCCGTCTCTGTCCTGCAGCCCTTTTTGTGGAGTGGAACTACGTTAGCTGTTTTCCAGTCCAAGGGGACTCTTCCTGTGCATAAGGAAAGATTGAAAAGCACAGATAACGGTTCCGCCAGGACTTCGCTCAATTCCCTGAGCACCCTGGGGTGTACGTTGTCCGGTCCCATGGCCTTGTTTACTTTGAGTCTTGATAGTTCGTTGTAGACGCTACTGGGCGTAAACTCGAAATCCTGAAACGGGTCTTTCTGGTTATCTCCCGTCTGAAGTTGTGGACCAGCTCCTGGTGCTTCACAGGTGAAGACTGAACAGAAGTATTCGTTTAGTAGGTTTGCCTTGGCAGAATCGGATTCTGCAAAGTTACCGTCCGATTGCTTCAGCCGTTCTATCCCAACTTTGTTTCTTTTCCTGTCACTAATATAGCTAAAGAAAGTTTTATCCCCTTTCTTAATATTCCGTGCTAGCTCTTCTTCCATTCGGAGTTTGGCCTCTCTGACTTCTTTTTTGACAGATTTAGCTGTCAAGGTAGTCCTTTTTCGCCTCCTGGTACCCTAAATGTTTGTAGGTGATGAATGCTTCCTTTTTCTTCTTAACTAGGTCCGAAATTTCTTTAGTGAACCATCGGGGTCTTTTGGTTCTCCTGCTTTTATTTACTGTTCTTATGTATCGGTTTGTTGCTTCATGTAGGATAGACTTCAGAGACGACCACATATCCTCTAAATTGTCAGATTTTGTTTGTTTATATAGCTCCTGATAGACGAAATCTCCCATACGGTTGAAGTCAGTGCCTCTAAAGTTGAGAACCCTTGTTGCTGTGGTTGACTTAGAGAAATCTTTCCTGAGGTTGAGCCATATCATATTATGGTCGCTGGAGGCCAGTGTATCACCCACCGAGACGTCTAAGACGCTATCCCCGTTGGTGAGTACCAGGTCCAGAATCGCCTGGTCCCTGGTGGGTTCCAGCACCATTTGCTTGAGACGTGCACCCTTTATGGAGGTTAATATTCTTTTACTGCTACCTGTAGTTGCGGTGAGTGTGTTCCAATCTACATCGGGCTTGTTGAAGTCTCCCATCACTACTGTGTCCCCGCGTAGTGTGATGTTCTCTATGTCTTCGATTAATTCCATGTCTTTGTTTTCCTGTTGCCTGGGAGGTCTATATATCACACCAAGGTAAAGGCATTTTTCATTCCCTCTGGCCAGGTTCACACAGAGTGATTCCCCGGTGTATCCTACATCTGTGATTCTGGTAGTTTTGATGCTTTCCCTGGTGTATAGCGCTACACCTCCTCCCGATTTACCTTCCCTGTCACAACGAAGTAGGTTGTAGCCCGGTATGACCATATCCCACCCATGTGAGTCCGTGAACCAGGTTTCGGATATGGCTATTACATCAAGATCGGCATTTGCTATTTCAGTTTCCAATTCTAGAATTTTATTGCCCAAGCTGTGTGCATTAACATACATAGCCCTCCATGCCTGCGAATAGATTCCCTTATGAGTTAGTTTGGCTCCTAAATTATTATTACTAACTCTCCCTGAATTATCGTGGATATCATTGGTACTTACCTTAGGCTCTTTAGTGCGACTTGCCTCCTCAGTATGGTTTCTTACTGCTATGGGATATAAGTATGTACCCTCCCCCAACTTACCTAGTTTAAAGCCCTATGGAGTAGGCGGGCCAGACGATGTCCAAACACGCTCCTACCTCTTCTGGTCAGGTGAAGTCCGTCTGGTCCTTGTAGTCCCTGGAATGTCTCGCCGTGGTCTAGGAATCCAAAGTTCATTTCTTTACACCATTCGCGTAGCCATTCGTTAGTCCGTTGGATGCACTCTTCTCTACCTCTGCCCTTGTTTCTTACCGGAAGAATTGACAAAAAGACCACCTGTGCCCCTATTTGCTTCAACTTCTTTCCCAGTGCTCCAAAGTCTCTGGGAATGTTCTCTGTGGTACTCTTAGCAGTGTCGTTTGTGCCTACATGGATGAGAAACATGGGAAAATAATCATTAGGTTTTAGAAGTTTGTCAAGGCTGGTAGTAATATCCTGGATCCTTGCTCCAGGGAGACAGCAGACCTCTCTTGACTGCAGATTAGGCCTGCAAATGGGTCCCTCGGTGCCCCTTAGCATGGAGTCTCCAATGACTACCACTCTACGTTCCTTCCGGGGGGGCCCTGAATTCGAGGCTGGGAGCTGGGCATCCTCCTGAGTCCCATCTGCTGTTTCCTCGGTGGTTCCTTCTTGTAGGATCTGGAATTTGTTTCCGAGAGTGAGTTGTGGTATTGATGTAGAACTACCCTGTTGGAGAGAAAAAGAAGAAGAAGAAGAAGGTGAGAATGAGGTGTGTTTTCTTCGCTTGCCCGTAGAGGAGGTCACCAGTTGCCAGGGGCCGGCATCTCTAATCATCTCCTGTACTCTAATCGTTGTATTTAGGGCTATAGGTATGGGCGTGTCGAGAATGGACCTGTCGTGGGTTCTCTCTGTGATGTGTGACAGTTCCAGGATGGCATCGTCAATGAAGGCCTCGTCATCCCTGATGCTCCTTAGGCGCTTTACCTCCTCCCTGAGGCTCAGCAGTTCCTGCAGGATATCCTCATCTAAGTTTCCTCGTACCGGCTCCTCCGTCTGCATAGAGACTGTAGTGTACCTTGGGAGGGGGATAGTCTCGGTCTGCACTGAGACCTCTACCCTCCGATCTGTGTCTCCCTCTTCCTTCTTTGTACAGACCTCGGCCATTCCCTGGGTCCCTCCGGATGCTGGAGTGCTGACCTTGATAGTAGCTTTGGTGCTCCGTGTCCTCCCTGCCATTTCCTAGTATGTGATATTTATTTCTGTAAAGAGAAAGGTTGAGATGTCAGAGAGTGAGTAAAGATAAAGATGATGATAGAGATATTAGAGAGTTTGAGAGTTTTAGTGACTCTGATAGGTTCGAGGGAAGAATAGCGTATGGGTGTGAGAAGAAAAGAAAGGGAAGAGTGTGTTTGGTTGAGTATGAGAAAAAGAGTTTAGATTAGGCCTTGTATAAGGCCCTTCTCGAGGCCCTTCGCAAAGGTGCTTTCGCTAAGGCGAGCGCCTTTGCCGCTCGCCTTCGCCGCACGCCGAACGGCTGCGCGCCGTTGGCTTGCCTCCTTTAAAGGAGAAGCCCGGTCGCGAGTCGCTGATGCGTAGGGGTGGGCGGAGCTTACTCTTGCCGCTGCCCCGGTCGTCCCTCAGCCGCCCCGACTGCCTCAGCGCTTCTCAGCGCTTGCTCTGCCTCCCCACGTGCTCCTCAGATCTCCTGCTGCTGAATCCGGACTGCGCCCGTTGGCTTGCCTCCTTTAAAGGAGGAGCCCGGTCGCGAGTCGCTGACACGTAGGGGGTGGGCGGAGCTTACTCTCGCCGCTGCCCCGGTCGTCCCTCAGCCGCCCCGACTGCCTCAGCGCTTCTCAGCGCTTGCTCTGCCTCCCCACGTGCTCCTCAGATCTCCTGCTGCTGAATCCGGACTGCGCCCGTTGGCTTGCCTCCTTTAAAGGAGGGGCCCGGTTGCGAGTCGCTGACGCGTAGGGGGTGGGCGGAGCTTACTCTCGCCGCTGCCCCTGTCGTCCCTCAGCCGCCCCGACTGCCTCAGCGCTTCTCAGCGCTTGCTCTGCCTCCCCACGTGCTCCTCAGATCTCCTGCTGCTGAATCCAGACTGCGCCCGTTGGCTTGCCTCCTTTAAAGGAGGAGCCCGGTCGCGAGTCGCTGACGTGTAGGGGGTGGGCGGAGCTTACTCTCGCCGCTGCCCTGGTCGTCCCTCAGCCGCCCCGACTGCCTCAGCGCTTCTCAGACAAAATTGTAGTTTAAAATTCTATTTGTCATCATAGAATTTTGATACAGCCAATGGCCAAACTTGTCCATGGTCCTGCCCTCTCGACCAGGAGGGATGGTGGCATAAACTTTGGCAGGATTGGATCTTTTTAAAGAAGACTCCACAAGAAGAGATTGATGGGATAGTTGAAACTTCTCAAATCCCTTAGAATGGACCATTTTATAATGATATTCTAGATTTGCTAGCACAGCAGGAATGGAGTATGGTATATCTAGGTTCCTCTTGAAAGTTTGAGAAAAAATGCCATTCATGGGTAATTTGAGAGAATCCCTAGGTGGATTAGGTATACCCAGCTCTTCCAAATACTCCTTAGAGTATTTAGAATCAGACTCCGAGGTAATTTTGAGATATTTACTCATTTGACATAAGAATTTTATGAAGGACACTGGATCAGAAGAGTGACCTTGTTGAGGTGAAGGTGAACGAGAACCTCTCGAGGTACACTTTACAGCACAGAAGGCGAAGCCTCTCTGGAATATTGACACCGCAGATCTGAATCCATAGGCATAGATGAAGATGACAACCACTTCTAGAACGAGTGGGAGAAGCAGAACATTTTCGTTTTGAAGAACCAGCTGGTGAAGAAAACCTCGCAGGAGAAGAACTCGACTGGCGAGAATGCTGAGGCTCCACAATAGATTTCCTTGAGAAAGGAGTTGGTGGCCTCGAAGAGTCTTGATGCTTCGATAAATGATGTCTGTCTCGAGAAGAAGACCTGGGCCTCGATGAATGCCTTGACAAATGATGTGAAGAAGAACTATGTCTCGAATCATGGGCCCATGATAGAGTCGAATCCAGCTTCAATGAGGAATGTCGAGGAGTCCTCACCCTGTGCCTCGAAGAAGGCAATGCCTTATGTGTAGAGATTGGAGATCGAAGTCGACACACTGATAAGGACTCAGCTCCTTGTGGAGATGTATCTCGAGGTATTCTCAAGGACTCAACTCCTTGTATAGAGTGTGCAGATTGATCTTGAGGCACTCTGAAGGACTCGACTCCTTGAAAAGAGTGGTCAGGTTAAACTCAAGGCACTCTCAAGGACTCGACTCCTTGTATTACTGCTCAGGCTGGACTGCAGGAAGCAGGGTTGATGTAGGAGTCAATTTGGCAAGCATATTACCAAACTCCTGATGTAGAATAGTTTCCAACATATTCTGCAAAGCCAGCACCAAGACCTTGGAGCTGGTACAATTGGTGTGGCTATAGACTCCGAAGAAGACGACCTTGAGGAAGAGTGTTGCCTCGATTTTGAGACATGCTTCTTGGGAAATCTCGAAGTGACCGGGTCCACCAGTCCTGCTGTTGAAATGGCCTGTGACTCCTGATGGGTTGGCTTGGATAGCTTACCAGATGGAGACACTGATGATAAAGGCCCCTCCAGAGAGGATTTAGCCGACTTCCCCGAGGATGAGGACGTTCCCATCGAGGAAGATTTTAGCGAGGTCGAGAATGAAGCTTTGGGCCCCACAAAAGATTTCAATGGAATCGAGGTCGAGGCCACAATCGGGATCAAGGCTTTAGTTGAAGAAAGATCCATTCCCCCAAAGATTTTTCAATCTGAACTCGACGACGTTTAAGAGCTCGATTTTGAAGTGTAGAATAGAGGGCGTACGACTCCAGATGATGATCAGGTCCTAAACACTGCACACACCACTTATGTGGGTTAGTGATGGAGATCGCGCATTGACACCGGCTACACTTCTTAAATCCTGTGACTGGCTGGGACATGGAATGAAACATGGCCGCCATGACACAACCGAAAAAATTAAACAAAGACTTTTTTTTAAAACGCATAATACAGCGACCCAGTAAAAAAAAAGAAAATACACGAAACACGGTGAGAGAAGGCACGAATAAAACTAACTCTCAAGCAGAGCCTTGAAACGAGGGCTTCTCAGCTCCACGGAAAATTTAGAACTGAGGAGACGCACGCCTTACATCGGGCAGGAAGGAACTCGTACATGCGCAGTGCAGCAGTCGTAAACTTTCTAAAAAGTTTTTCAAGCAAGTCTGCTTGTGAAGCTGTCCGCATCGGGTTTCCGTGGTTGACATCACCCATATGTGAGAATATGCTGCTTCCTTGTCCTGGGATAATTTCTATATCTCTATCACCTCTGAAGGTCTACTATACAATTAATTTATATTAATAAATGAAGTTGTATTTCAGCAGGTATATACTGTAGTTACTATACCTGATTCTTTGCGAGTCTGATTTATAATAATCGGTGCTTTGATTGAAGGGCACATATGTTACACTTTAATTAGTAAAGGGCAATTTTTGTGTCTTTATAAAAACCATCTCCCTGAAAGTTGCCACACAAACTTACACCTGCTCTGAGACAGGATTAAGTGTGCCCTTGTATGACAGTGAGACTTGGCATATATCCCCACAGTTTAGAAATTAAAGGGACCTACACTCGCCCATTGGAAGATTTTGATGATTCAGCAGGCTGGACTTGATCGTCAGACTATTGTATATATGGACGCTAGACAAGGCACTTTATTTGTTCAATATTGGTTGCCTTTTTGTAATACTTTGACACATCAGACACGTAGTAGACTGCTGAATTAGATGCTGTTGTGGGTTGTCTTGTGACAAACTTTACTGCTGTTCCAGGAGGGGGGTGATGGAGGGCTTCTTTGAATGTTCTGTGTATCTGTAAGACATGTACTTGAAAGTTTTTGAATTTAATAAAAATGATTGTGCATAAATTAAAGGGAAACATAGCATGACAGATATATTGTAAATGGAGAAGTTACTCCAATCCATGAACATAAAACTTGCCATATTGGGACAGACTAAAGGTTCATCAAGCACAGTATCCTGTTTCCAGCAGTGGCCAACCCAAGTACTAAGCACCTAGCTACAGAACATATCATATACCTGCATAACTTAGGCACACACATTTGAGATTATCTAAATAATAAAACCCTAGAGCGTGCATGCACTCTTGAAACTTCGTGATTCCTGGCGCCGTGAGGTGTGCCTCCGTGCCGAATTTGATTTTCGAACACAGAGACAGGCCAGAACATGAAGCAACACCCCCCTCACCATCACTCACCGCCAGAGTGCCGCTGGTTCGGAGGGGGGTGCACAGGCGCACCTGCCAGCATCTTCCCTCTTGCCTGCTCACCCGCCCACCGCCGCAGACAGGAGGCTGCCGAAACGCACCAAGCTTCCCCGGGGGGGGGGGAGGGGGGGGAGGAACGGCAAGCGACGGCGAGGAGGGAGTTGGAGCAGGCCGCAGAGGCTTTCGGTGCCTGCAGGCCGCAGCGGCTTCAGGCGGATGTCGGTGGAGGGCAGAGTTGTTGGTGTCGGCTTCAGGCGGATGTCGGTGGAGGTAAGGGTTGCTGCTGAACATGGGAAGAGGTGCTGATAGACGGGGGGGAGGCAAAAAAAGAAAGGGAGGCCTACTGCTGGACAGGAGGAACAGAAAAGAGGTACTGCTGGACAGGGGAAGCGGTGCTGATGGACGGGGGGGGGGGCAAAAAAAGGAAGGGAGGCCTACTGCTGGACAGGGGGAGTAAAAAAGAGGTGCTGATTGTCACACTCCCGGTACCGGGTTGTCAGGTTGGCCACCGGGTAGTGTGCAAAGAACTTGTCCTGAGCGTGCCATCTTAAGGTAGAAGGGTCCTGCTGGCATTAATAGTAGGGTAATAAAACATTCCCCAAGAACAAAAGAATATCAAACCAGAAGAGCAAGCTTTAATCAAGCAGCACTCTGGAATTGGCAGTGCTGTCAGTGTAGGTACTGTTTCTCAAAACAGGCCTTAACAAAACTCACAGGCCTCTGCCTTTCCACAGGTAAGTATCCCGGTCTGGCTTCAAGGAATAAATTCACAGTTCATAACAGAACTATAGCAATACGGAGAAGCCAGCTTGCATAGTCTTTAAGTGTAACTTATTCAACTGGCCTAGCGGATGCTGGACAGGGAGCAGAGAAGGGAGCAGAGAAGGGGTACTACTGGACAGAGGGGAGGTAAAGGTAAGGGAGAAGGGCTACTTCTGGAAAGGGGGGAGCGGGCAGGGAGAGAGACAGCAAGAAAGACAGACAGAAAGAAAGAAAGAAAGAGAAAGAAATGCCTAAGTCTATACATCTATTCTAGCACCCGTTAATGTAATAGGCTAAAAAACTATTGGAATATAAATTAATAAAATGCAATGAAATAAAATCGATCTAGGCTCAGTAATATCTTTGGCCTTAAAAATACATCAGAGTCCTTGAAAGTGTTTTAAGCTTTGCCAATAGTATTGCAAATGTTATTTGGGAAAAAGAGACCAATCAGGGAGGAGATGACAGTGGGACTTGAGAACCCTGTGTGTATCCCTACTATCTTATGTCTACAAAAGCTGGGAATAGATTTTCAGAAAGCAAAGAAATGCATTTGTGGATCTTAATGTGGCACATTATATACACCAAGCAGGGCAGTTTCTCTAATGTCCACAGCTTCCCTGACCCAAAGAGACATCCATCCACCCAGGCCAGCAACACTGCAAGCTTCCCACACACACAAGTACACTACAGAACAGGTCGAGCACAGCAACATCAACACAATCCCCATCACAGACCAGGTTAAACACAGGTAGCAGCAATCCCACACATTCCTACACACACACTCTGTACAAAGTCAGTCCAGCTTACGCAATAAATTCCCACCAACAGACAACAGTAACTCCTAAGAAAAACACAAAGACCACACCCACACAACAAACAAAGCAGCAGAGTGGAGTCCATAAAGAAACACCTTTATTGCAAGCTACTGAGAGGCAGGACCCAGTGCAGCAAAAGAGTGACATGCAGCAGCACTTGCTCTGCTAGGCGTGCAGGTGTGGTCTCTGTGTTCTGCTACTGCCTTTCAAGCACATAAACAACTTCCTCACTCTTACCATAAGGACAGCCTCTGGGTAGATGGATTCTGTAACCACATCGCGATTATGTGTAATATATTCCACCATTTCATTCAGACCTGCACGCTTCACTTCCTTAAACTTCAAATCACTGAGCGGGTCTGACACAAAGTCAAAAAGAACACAACACTGCCGCAGCTTCTGGACGAAGAGCTCCTCTCGCTCATGAGCAGGAGAATCTGAGGGAAAGAAAACAGACAAAAAGTTAACATACATCCCAGCCCCAGTTCCAAATAAGCTGAAACCATAACACAGCAAAAACAAAACAAAAAAAGGTCAAGCTAAAAGAATAACAAAACAAAGAAAGGAAGCAGATAGAAAAGGAAATTCTGTGAAAGATGAAGCACTTACCATATCAAACATTTTCTTCTATACCGCATTTTCTGCTAGATTCACTGCAGTTTTAAGATTAACAAGATTTAAGATCAGGACATGTACATTGGATGTAGAATTGGGGGAATCATAGAAACATGATTGCAGATAAAGGCCAAATGGCCCATCCAGTCTGCCCATCCGCAGTAACCTCTCCCTAAGACAGGGGTGTCCAATGTCGATCCTTGAGGGCCGCAATCCAGTCGGGTTTTCAGGATTTCCCCAATGAATATGCATGAGATCTATTTGCATGCACTGCTTTCAATGCATATTCAATGGGGAAATCCTGAAAACCCGACTGGATTGCGGCCCTCGAGGACCGACATTGGACACCCCTGCCCTAAGAGATCCCAAGTGCCTATCCCACGCCTTCTTGAATTCAGACACAGTCTCTGTTTCTACTACCTGTTCCGGGAGACTGGTCAACGCATCTATTACCCTATCTGTAAAAAAGTATTTCTTTAGATTACTCCAGAGCCTATCAGCTCTTAACTTCATTCTAAGCCCTTTCATTCCAGAGCTTCCTTTCAAATAAAAGAAACTCGACTCATGCGCATTTAAACGTCTCTATCATATCTCCCCTCTTCTATCTTTCCTCCAAAGTATACAAATTGAAATCTTTAAGTCTGTCCCCATACGCCTTATAACGAAAACCACGCACCATTTTAGTAGCCTTCCTCTGGACCGACTCCATCCTTTTTATATCTTTTTGAAGGTACGGCTTCCAGAATTGTACACAATATTCTAAATGAGGTCTCATCAAAGTCTTATTATACAGGGGCATCAATATCTCCTTTTTCCTACTGGCCATACCAGCCCCTATGCAACCTAGCTTTCGCCATCACCTTTTCAACTTGTTTGGTCACCTTAAGATCATCCCATACAATCACACCCAAGCCCCGCTCTTCCGTCGTGCACATAAGTTCTTAATCCCCTAAACTGTACTGTTCCCTCTGCTTTTTGCAGCCCAAATGCATGACCTTGCTTTTCTTAGCATTAAATTTTAGCTTCCAAATTTCAGACCATTCTTCAAGTTTCACCAGGTCTTTCTTCATGTTATTCACACCATCCTGGGTATCTGCTCTATTGCAGATTTTGGTATCATCCGCAAAGAGAAGTCTTAACCAACAGTCCTGCAGCAATATCGTTTATAAAAATGTTAAAAAGAACAGGCCCAAGAACAGAACCTTGAACCACACCACTGGTAACATCCCTTTCTTCAGAGCAATCTCAATTAATCACTACCCTCTGTCGCCTACCACTCAACCAGTTCTTTCTTTTTCTTCTTCTTATTATTATTTATTTAAAAGTTTTTCAAGTTACATATCAAGTATTCACTTGTACATTAAGTGGGTTAGTCAAGATATAATTTTCATTAGGAACATAGATCACATTTTTTATAACAGAGAAAAAATATATGGCTAACTCAACTCAAGTCCACAAACTACAATTCCAAGATTACATTAAAGCGAGCTAAAAGAAATATAGATCTATACAGAGCTGAGATAGGAGCACCTTATGAAAACTATAGAGCACTTGTTTTTACTTCATCCAATCGAGACAGAGCCAAAAAAGCAGTTAACTGTTGAGGTTCAAAGAAAACATATTTGACTGAGCAGTGGCATATAATGCACTTGCAAGGATGTCTCAAATAAAATGTTGGCCTCAATGCAATGATCCCAGGTCTCAAAAGACGACGCTTTTGAGTTTTACATCCAAGAAACTCTTTCTGTTTGTTTTTAAAGAAAAGTCTCAATAACCACATTTTATCAATTGAGAGAGCTACAGTTAGTATCAATGTAAAATTTCTGATACATTCAATGGTGCTTGGTCAGATATTTTATTCTGTAATTGAGTCCCATTTTTATTTGGTAAATGGTGGTAAGGTTTCCTCAGGGACTTGCAAAATTTCCACCATGTATCTCCTAAGCATTTCCCTAGGAGTCACCATTGTTAATCTAGGAAAATTAATTAGTCTCAGGTTATTATTTCATGAGTTGTTCTCAAATGTTTCTAATTTCTTCCTAAGATTAACATTATCCTTGATTAGGCCTCTTGTACTTGTAGCTCCAGGTACATTAGATAGATTGTGAGCCCACCGGGACAGAGAGGGAAAATGCTTGAGTACCTGATTGTAAAAACCGCTTAGATAACTTTGATAGGCGGTATATAAAATCCTAATAAACTTGAAACTTGAAACTTTAACCGATAATAGCTCTTGATCATGCTTTTGAACAGATGATTTAGTAACAGTCAGATCTTCTCTTAAATCCTTAAGCTCCTTAGTGTGTTGAATCAGTTAGAACATAAGAACATAAGAAATCGCCTCCGCTGAGTCAGACCAGAGGTCCATCCCACCCAGCGGTCCGCTCCCACGGCGGCTCATCAGGCCTAATTGCCTGAACAGTGTCCATGACTAATTTTGTAACTGCCTCTAATCCTCTAATCCTATCCCTATTACCTACCTCTACTCCTATCTGTACCCCTCAATCCCTTTGTCCTCCAGGTACCTGTCAAGACCCTCTTTGAAGCCCTGTAGTGTGCTTCTGCTTATCACATCCTCTGGTAGCGCGTTCCATGTATCCACCACCCTCTGAGTGAAAAAGAACTTCCTGGCGTTTGTTCTAAACCTTTCCCCTTTCAATTTCTCCGAGTGCCCCCTTGTGCTTGTGGTTCCCCGTAATTTGAAAAATCTGTCCCTGTCCACTCTTTCTATGCCCTTCATGATCTTGAAGGTTTCTATCATGTCTCCTCTAAGTCTCCGCTTTTCTAGGGAGAAAAGCCCCAACTTCTTCAGTCTGTCAGTATATGAGAGGTCTTCCATACCCTTTATTAGCTTAGTTGCTCTTCTCTGGACTCTCTCAAGTACCGCCATGTCCTTCTTGAGGTACGGCGACCAGTACTGGACACAGTACTCCAGGTGCGGGCGCACCATTGCACGATACAGTGGCAGGATTACTTCCTTCGTCCTGGTCGTGATACCCTTCCTAATGATGCCCAACATTCTGTTCGCCTTCCTTGAGGCTGTGGCGCACTGTGCTGACGCCTTCAATGATGTGTCTACCATCACTCCCAGGTCTCTTTCAAGGTTACTCACCCCTAGCGGTGATCCCCCCCATTTTGTAAGTGAACATCGGGTTCTTTTTTCCTACATGCATGACCTTGCATTTCCCTATGTTGAAGCTCATTTGCCACTTTTTGGCCCAATCTTCCAGCGTTGTCAGATCTTTTTGGAGGTCTTCGCAGTCCTCCATGGTTTTGACCCTGCTGTATAGTTTAGTGTCATCCTCAAATTTAATAATCTCACATTTTGTTCCTGCCTCCAGGTCGTTGATAAATATATTGAACAGAAGCGGTCCCAGCACCGACCCCTGCGGAACTCCGCTCGTGACCCATTGCCAGTGTGAGTAATGGCCTTTTATTCCAACCCTCTGTTTCCTGTCCGCCAGCCAGTTTTTGATCCATCGGTGGACCTCCCCTTGCACCCCGTGGTTCCATAGCTTCCTTAGCAGTCTTTCATGTGGTACCTTGTCGAAGGCTTTTTGGAAGTCAAGGTAAATGATGTCTATAGATTCCCCTTTATCCACTTGGCTGCTTACCCCCTCAAAGAAGTATAATAAGTTAGTGAGGCATGACCTGCCCTTGCAGAAGCCATGCTGGCTCGGCTTTAGCTGCCCAGTGTTTTCGATGTGTTCCCAGATGCAGTCTTTAATCAGCGCTTCCATCATCTTTCCCGGGACCGAGGTCAAGCTCACCGGCCTGTAGTTTCCTGGGTCTCCCCTTGAGCCTTTCTTGAAGATGGGCGTGACATTTGCTATTTTCCAGTCTTCCGGAATCTCTCCAGTTTTTAAGGATAGGTTGCATATTTGTCGAAGTGGCTCAGCTATTTCGTTCCTTAGTTCCTTGAGTACCCTTGGGTGAATGCCATCCGGACCTGGCGATTTGTCGCTCTTTAGCCTGTCTATCTGCCTAAGGACATCCACTTTGCTCACTCTAGTTGGACCAGATTTTCATCCTGATGTCCTTTTACGATCTCCTCGGGTTCCGGAATGTTGGTTGTGTCCTCTCTCGTGAAGACTGACGTGAAGAACTCGTTTAACCTGTCAGCTATCTCCTTTTCCTCTTTTACCACTCCCTTTCTGTCTCCATCATCCAAGGGTCCCACTTCCTCCCTTGCCGGTTGCTTCCCCTTGATGTACCTGAAGAACGATTTGAAGTTTGTTGCTTCCCCCGCCAGTCTCTCTTCATATTCTCTTTTTGCTTTCCTAACCACTCGGTGACACTCCTTTTGGTGTTTTTTATGTTCCTTTTGGCTGTCCTCTGATCGATCCTTTTTCCATTTTTTGAAAGATGCCTTCTTGTCATTTATCGCCTTTTTCACTGCATTTGTTATTCACACTGGGTTTTTAGTTCTATTCTTCTTGCACCCTTTCCTGAACTTGGGGACGCACAGGGTCTGTGCTTCGTGCACCATGTCCTTAAGTAGGGTCCAGGCTTTTTCTAAAGACTCCATCTTCCTTGCGGTGTTGTTGAGTTTCTTTCCCACCATTTTCCTCATGGCATCATAATTCCCTTTTTTGAAGCTGAGTGCTGTCGTTGTAGTTCTATTCACCTTTGTAGATCCAATTTCTAGCCTGTACTGGATCGTGTTGTGGTCGCTGTTTCCTAGTGGGGCTAGTACCGCCACCTCCTTGGCGGGTCCCCCTAGTCCATTGAAGATTAGGTCAAGAGTTGCATCCCCCCGTGTTGGTTCTGTGACCAGCTGTTCCATAAAACAGTCCCTTGTGACCTCCAGGAATGCGGTCTCCCTCATGCAGTTTGAGTGCCCGATACTCCAGTCTATTCCCGGGTAGTTGAAGTCCCCCAACCCAACACACTTCCGCTTTTGCATACTTGCCTCATTTCAGCCTCCAGATCCTGGTCGGTTTCTTCCATTTGTCCAGGTGGGCGATAGTACAGACCCAATTTTATGTCTGCTCCAGAACCTCCGGATAGCTTAACCCATAGTGATTCCAAGTCATCCGCCCTTACTGCTGATTCCATCCTGGTTGAAGGTATGGAATCCTTAATATATAGCGCTATTCCTCCACCCTTTTTGTGTGGCCTATCTCTCCTGTAGAGTTTGAACCCTGGCAAAGCCACACCCCATTCATTCTCATCGGTCCACCATGTTTCTGTGACTCCAATTATGTCTAGGCCCTTTTTGCTGGCTAGGACTTCCAGCTCTCCCATTTTAGCCCTTAGGCTATGTATATGCAGTGTATGTCCCGGTTGTTCGCCTTTCTTGCTGGTTTTCCTTGTGGTTTGGCACTCCTGGTGACCCCCTCGTGAGTTGCCAGTCCCCAAGCCTCGTCCCGGACATCCTCCTCCTGTGGGGTGTCTGTTTTGTCCTCAGCCCGTTTCCCCATTTTTGGTTCAACATCCTTGTCCCTGGTGCTCTGCATTGCGTCCTTAGGTCCTTTCCCCAAAAATTTCCACTCAGTCCTCTGCATTGCGTCCTTAGGTCCTTCTTCAAAAAATTCCCACTCAGTCCCGAGCCCTCTTTTACAATGTCCTTGCTCAGTATCTTTATTTGATACTTTTGTCCGATGTGTCAGATCGACTGTCGGCTTTCCCCTCTTCCTCAGTTTAAAGCCAAATCTATGACATTCTGGACGTTGCGTGCCAGCATCCTCATCCCAGTCGTGCTCAGATGCAGTCCGTCTCTCCTGTAGAGCTTATTCTTTCCCAAGAAAGTTGTCCAGTTCCGAATAAAAAGGAAACCCTCCTCTTCGCACCATCTCAATATATTGGAAATTGGGACTAATAGTTTTTGAAAAGTTTGCAATTAAATCCCATAAGAACTCCAGGGTCACTTGTGCGAGCTTTTCCAAAATTGAAAACTTTTGCTGAGTGAAAAAATGCTCACCCTCTGAAGAAAGTTCTTGGCTTTGCTCTGGCTGGTTTCCTTCACCTCCCGTTGCTGTATTAATCCCGGATTCTCCTGCAGCAGCTCCTTGAACAGGGAGCTCTGTCTCCACACTTCCCAGAATCAAACTAGCTGCCTCTGGGGAAAGAACCCCCCTTTTTCTTCTTTTCCCGACAGCCTAAATGCACTAATGCCAAAACAGAGGGGCAGGAGTGCTGCTGGCGTTTTGCGGTGCTCTGAGACTTTTGGCAACATTGAGGAGCTGTTGCGGCGAATGCAGGGAGCTGTAACCCCGATGTCAGAAATTAGCCCGCTGAGGGCACCTGGACACAGCGAGACCAGAGCTGCATCTCTTGGGCCGAATACTACGCTCAGTCTGGACATGAGAGCCCCACCCCCGCGACCTCAGATTACCAGCTCTCCCACAGGCGAGGAAACCTCTGAGATGGGGGAGGTTCTCACTCAACCAGTTCTTGACCCAGCCCACCACTTTGGGACCCAGCCCAAGGGCACTCAATTTATTTATTAGACGTCTCTGTGGAACACTGTTAAAGGCTTTGCTAAAATCTAAATGCACCACATCTAGCACACTCCTTCTATCCAATTCTCTGGTAACTTAGTCAAAGAAATTGATCAGATTTGTCTGACAAGACCTACCTCTAGTAAATCTATCTCATGTTGCCTCTGGTCCTGTAATCCACAGGATTCCAGAAACTTCACCATTCTCTGTTTTAAAAGCATTTTCATTGATTTGCCTACCACAGAAGTCAGACTTACTGGCCTGTAATTCCCTACTTCTTCCTTACTTTCACTTTTGTGGAGAGGGACCACATCCGCCCTTCTCCAGTCCTCCGGTACCACTCTAGAGACTCATTGAAAAGGTCAGACAGTGGATCCACCAGAACTTCCCAAAGTTCTTTCAGCACCTTCGGATGTACACCATCTAGCCCCATCGTTTTGTCCACTTTTATTTTAGCTAGCTCCTCACGAACACAACCCTCTGAAATTCAAGAAATTTGTCAAATGATCTAACCAAACTGTATCAACCATTCACAGATCCCGACGCATACTATAGCTATCAACCTAGTAATCTCCCTGGGAAAACCCAGGCTAATGTAAAATTATGTCCTACCTGTTAATTTTCTTTCCTTTAGAAGTAGCAGATGAATCCAGAGACCAATGGGATACCTCACATCTACCAGCAGGTGGAGATAGAGAAACTGATTAACAGGTGTACTTATTTGCTGGCACTCCTCTTGTCTCATCAGTATAGCTCCTTGCCCAAGCACATTTAACCATCAATAGGTATAGCATGTAAAAAACTTCTTTCCCAGAACACATCGCAACCAGCAATGATACAGAATATCATCATTAAGAACACCCAATCACTAAAAGTCGCACCCGAAAAAACCAACGACCAAATACCAGAAAGGGTGGGGCTCTGGATTCATCTGCTACTTCTAAAGGAAAGAAAATTAACAGGTAGGACATAATTTTACATTCCTTAGCAAAGCAGCAGATGAATCCAGAGACCAATGGGATGTAGCAAAGCAATCCTTAATCTGGGTGGGGAGTAAATGTCGCCTTCGCAACGACCGAAGCATCACAAAAACCCCTACCGCATGTGCCCGCACATCCATGCAGAGCCGTGGAGAGAAGGTACTCTCGGAAGACCAGTTAACCTTGAGACAAATTACCTCCAAGGCACAACCTCTGGGCCGAGCCCACGAAGCAGCCATCGCCCCAGCGGAATGGTCATGAAGTTCAATCGCCACCCGCTCCCCTGCCAGCAGGCAAGTATAAAGAATGTCCTCCTGGACCATTGAGCGAGGTAGGCATCGGACGCCGCCATACGCCTGAGGCGTCCCTTGAAGAATCCCAAAAAGGAGATATAAACAACTAACAGTTGTAAGAAACCGAGCTCGCGGAGAACGCTACATACGTTTCAAAAAATGCAGTGAATAAAAGTACTGCCTCCACTATCTCCTCCCAGGAAGAAGGAAGGAAAAGCGAGCATGATGTAAAAGAAAGGATGACACCCCCCTAGAAAGAAATAGTGGTACCATCCGAACTGACACCCCATATGACGGAAATAAGGAATAGGAATCCCCATTGAATAAGGCCTGCAACATCGCAACTGCAAAGCTGAAGCCATGGCCACAAGGAAACCCATGGTCAACCGCACAGCTCCCTAGAGTCCCAAAGGACAAGGCTAAAATGAAGCTATCAGGAACATAGAAGAAGTACGTGAATGAATTACCCCAAACCGGGCTTTCTAAGAGGCGCATGAATATTCCGCCTTCTGTTTAGGAACTGAACTACAGGAAGCTGAGAAGTCATCGAAGGGCCCTATACCTAGTTCCTGTCACAAGCCAAGAATGGCAGATGAAGCTGAAGGGAATTGAACGCTATGCCATCGGCAATATACCTGTGCTACAAAGGAACTCAGGAAGGGTGCAACTGTTGAGAAGTATTCAAGAAAGGAAAAACCTCCAAAAGGAAGCAGAAGCCACAGGATAAGACGTCTGTAGCGCCTGGATAAGAGAAGAAATAACCTGCTTCTCATTACCCTCACACGCCAGTGAAGACTCGCTCAAAAGTTAGGTCGTAATACCAAAGTAGTATGCATATCCATGTTGATCTCAAGCAAGGAGAGCAAAGCCGGAGATAAAAGGAAACTTCTTAGTCCAGCTGTCGAAAGGCTCATCAGATCCACATAGCAAGGATGGCGCAACCAAGCCAGAGATTGTACAAATACTGTGCCCCGAAAGCAAGCTTGAGATGGCAAATCCAAGCTCTCATCAGCCAGGGGAAAACACTGAAAAAGAGAAACCAGAGGTGAGAAAGAGGCCACACTGTTACACCCTCTAACTCCCGCTTCCTGTGCCCGTCTAAGAAGCTAGGAAGCATGGAATTGTGAGACGAGGCCATGAGGTCAAGTTCCAGGAGATCTCACTTCCACAAAAAAATGGAACGCCTGAGCCAAAATTCCCAACATCCAGGATGTGGAAGATATCACTATCATTAACGTCTACACTTCTAGAGCGTACACCGTGCTGTACACTGTAACATCTAATAAATGGGCCATGCTCAGATTTCGCAGAGAGAAAGACTAACCAAACTCTTTTCCTGACCTGAGAAACGATCTGCCAACAGAATAGAAAGATGAGGGTCCACCCATCGAAGTAGAACAACTACTGTACTTGGCAACTGAGTACATCACCTACTGCCCAAGCTGCAGAGAAATACCCCCATCATAATACTGATTGAAAGGGTCCTCAGCGGCATTCCGGAAGAATGGTCTGAAGCTCCAGAAAGGAAGCTTGACCATGCTCAAGAGTAGAAGAAGGAACCAGTATTAAGTCGCCTCTGAAGACCCGACTCCTGAAGTTGAGGATGGAAGCCACCGAGCCCCCCAATCTGACAGGCCTGAATGGTCGGTGGTCATGAACTAGTCCAGGAAAAGACCGAGGTATGCCCTGGAAAGACAATCTTGCTGAGCCCCAAATTCATACAAAGCTATGTAGGCGAAGCATAGCAACTAATAGGAGCCCAGAGCGACCGAGAACCACCGGAACAAAAGCGGCTGTTGAGCCTTAGAAGGGAAAGCAAGCCGAGGTTCCCAGAGGGGTTAGCAAAATGGATGCTAGAATCTGAACAGAATCCCTTACTCTTAGCCATGGTAAGCGAAGAACGCCAATCTGAGATCGAGACCCCACACTCAAGTCTCTGGAAAGAAATACATGTCTCTCCTATAAGAAGAACCGCATCAACCCGATATACCTATAAAAATTACAGGAAAAACAAAGAGCAATGCAAATTTGAAGATGCGCATGTAAAGAACTGAAGGAAAAGATACCACCCACTTCGTGTCAGTCAAAAGACCCGACTGGAAGTCGTCCGAATCAAGCAGGCAGTCAAGCAGAAATCAGATAAATAGTCTGGCAGTGCCAACGAACCCTTAGGTAGGCGAAATGGAATGTGCCAAAACCGAACGCGCTGCTCCAAGAGAGGCAGGCAAACCTAGTGCTGACTCAGAGTCCATAGAGAAAATGTAAATATCTTCCCAGGTTGACTGCAGAAATGGGTAACCCTGAGAAACTAATGCAGCCGAATGGAATCCAGCCTGCCCATAGCCCCCGTCTTGGCCACCCACTATTAAGTGGTACCCTAAAAACTACAATAACTGTCCCGAGGACCAGCAACACTTCAAAGAGAAACGCAAAACAGAGAGACTCCATGAACGAACTGGAAACGTGAGGAGGATGCAAAGGAAAGACAAGGCGCACCAGGCGCAATCCAGAAGCAGCATCCGCCTCTCCAGAGAAACGAGCTGTACATGGCCGCAAACAGACCAGGTTTCCACTCCAAAAGAGAGCTTAAGGGGAGAATTAATTGGGCATACCGTGCCAGCTACCCTACGAACTCGCAAGCAGAGGATCTCGCCCTTAGGGATCAGCAGCCACTTAGACCATGCTTCTAGAGCGGAAGGCCGTCTAGCTTTTTTTTTTTTTTTTTTTTTAAACTCGACTTGAACCCTCCGCCACTTCTTTTGGAGCCATATCAGCTCTACTCCTTAGCTGCGGCTGAACCTCAGCTCCTTGTTACTAACCTAGCACACAACCCTTGCGCCACCCAGGTTTTCACAGACAAGCTGGCCCACAGCAAGAAGAAAAGAACCATCAGGCCTCAAGAGAGACCTCCAACTCGGAATTCCTGCATACTACCCTGAAGAAACATGTCTAGAGCACAAGCAGGCGGACGCAGCACACAGGCAGAAGGCCTAAGGAAACCTCCAACATCGCCGAATGTTATCGGAACCCCGAGTGAAGCAATGAACCACACGAATGATACACTGGCACGCCCTTGCCACCTACTCCACCTTGCTGTTCGCCACCCATAAGGCAGCAAAACCAAGCGTAGGCAGCCAACTCAGGGCAGAAATTTAATGTGTAAGTGCATAGGTATATAAATGGACAGCCCCAAATAACAACCAGTTGCCATTTCTCTTTTTTTTTTTATTTTTTAAGAGACGCATGTGGAATAACACCCCAGCAAATTGAGCACTGCAATACGGGGCAAAGCTGATTTCAACAGGGCTGACGATTCAACCTAGCACCCCAGTACCAGGAAAATCGTTATAGCACTACCAGATACCAGCCGCGTGGCTCCAAGGCACCAAGCAGAGGAAAACAGACCCCAGGCAGAATCCTTACCATACAGTCACCCTGGGAGACAATAGGATAGGACTGCACCAAGATCCTTAAACTCCCTGCTGCTGATCTCCCTCAGTGGCAATTTGCCTGTATCGCCTCAGTGCAGGGAGAAGCTGCAGCTGAGAAACCAAGCATGGGTCTCCCACTCCAGCCACCTGAGGCACAGCCAGAAGGCTCCTCAAGAACAGCCGCCGGAGAAAAACTCTCACAGGGAATCAAACTGATCCGGCAACAGCAAATGTCACCCACAGCCGCATCAAATTGCATTACCCTCTTTTTTTTTTTTTTAAATAAGAAGAACAGGGAGACTGCGGGGAGCGCCGAGAGAAGTCAGCTGCCGAACCGACTCCGAGGATGCAGCGGCGCCCCCGCCAGCATCTGAGTCTTAGCACGAGTCTCCTGCTCGCTGAAAAGGCACCGGCTCCGCAAATATGTCCATGCGTGCAACCGGAACCCCGCCGCGGCCTATGCCGGGTAAACGGCAGCTGAAGGGAACAGGCCGGAAACGGTAGGGCCCTCCCGACCAAACATTATCACAAGCCCGCGTCTCCCGCGCGCGGGAAGGAACCGGCTCGGCCAATCGCGCCCCATTTTGAAAGTTGGAGCCCACCAGGCAAAAAATAAATCTCAAACACGAGCGAACTGTCCCAAGTGCAGTGAGTCAGAAATAAATAATCAAGGTGGCGAACCACGCGACTGCACAGCCGCAGTTTCCACCGAATTTACAACCCACAGAACTCAGGACACCAACCAAACCCTGCAGTTCCAAGATAAATGCAAAAACAAAAACTCACTAAGAAATATAAACCACAGTTGAAATACAAAAAGAAATACTCACAACCTTGTCAGCAGGGCTGGCAGACGCCGGCAGACACCGGCCGAGCCCCACAGGAAGGGCCCATGCATAAGGTAGGTCTCTTTCATTTTTTTTTTTTTATAAGGGAAAGAAGAAAAAAATTAGAGACCAAATTAAACCCTCTATCATTGGAGGGAGGGTGAGGCAGGGACAAGGGGGGGCCCAAGTGTAACCTCTAAAGCCGGCACCATTTAGCCAGACACCCCTATCTCACTGAAGAGAAAAATCTCAACAGGAGAAATAGAATGGCTGTCTCACTGAAGAGAAAACCTCAAAAGGAGGCAATAAAGTTCTAGTCACAGCCAGAATCCAGGAGCTAGTTGAATAGCGACTTCCACCTGCTTGGAGATAGAGAATACTGATGAGACAGGAGGAGTGCCAGCAAATAAGTACACCTGTTAATCAGTTTCTCTATCTCCACCTGCTGGTAGATGTGAGGTATCCCATTGGTCTCTGGATTCATCTGCTGCTTTGCTAAGGAATTTCTTGTTGTAAACCACCTAGAACTGAAAGGTATTGGCGGCATAGAAGACATCATAGTAACATTGTAGATGACGGCAGATAAAAACCCGAATGATCCATCCAGTCTGCCCAATCTGATTAAATATAAATTTTTCTTCTTCTTTTTAGCTATTTCTGGGCAAGAATCCAAAGCTCTGCCAAGTACTGAGCTTATGTTCCAACTACTGAAGTCTCTGTCAAAGCTCACTCCAGCACTACTGAAGTCTCCATCAAAGCTCACTTCAGCCCATCTACACCATCCCAGCCATTGAAGCCCGCCCCAGCCCATCTTCAACCAAACAGCCATATACAGACACAGACTGTGCAAGTCTGCCCAGTACTGGCCTTAGTTCAATATTTACTATTATTTTCTGATTCTAGATCCTCTGTGTTAATCCCACGCTTCTTTGAACTCAGTCACTGTTTTCCTCTCCACCACCTCTCTCGGGAGCACAATCCAGGCATCCACCAGCCTCTCCATAAAGTAGAATTTCCTAACATTGCTCTTGAATCTAAAACCCCTCAACCTCAAATTATGTCCTCTGGTTTTACCATTTTCCTTTCTCTGGAAACGATTTTGTTCTACGTTAATACCCAAGTTAATTAAACCACCAAAAGAGAAGGAACCACTATACAGTAACTCAGCTCAGAGACATAAAACTCTGAAGAGGGGGAGGTTACCCCCTCTTGGGGCAAGAGTTTATCATCCAATCATAGCAGGGACCCCGATGAGCTGTTCTTTGCAAATAAGCTAAGTGAAGCTTTCATATTGCTAGTGACAACCTGAGTGCAATTACTCTTTGGAAATCCTTTTTGAAAGCATTACCATTAAGAGCTATATATACAGTAATTAATTACTTTAACACCTTTGAGTTGGATCCGCTTTTATCAATAATTATGCTATGATTGGATGATAAACTCTTGCCCCAAGAGGGGGTAACCTCCCTCTCTTCAGAGTTTTATGTCTCTGAGCTGAGTTACTGTATAGTGGTTCCATCTCTTTTGGTGGTTTAATTAACTTGAGTCAGTCTCTCAATTACAGCTTAGTTTCTTTTCTGACTCTTTTGATACATTGTCCCTGCTGTATTGGAAACTACGTTAATACCCTGCAAGTATTTGAATGTCTGAATCATTATCTCCCCTGTCCCTCCTTTCCTCTAGGGCAGGAATCTCAAAGTCCCTCCTTGAGGGCCGCAATCCAGTCGGGTTTTCAGGATTTCCCCAATGAATATGAATGAGATCTATATGCATGCCCTGCTTTCAATGCATATTCATTGGGGAAATCCTGAAAACCCGACTGGATTGCGGCCCTTAAGGAGGGACTTTAGGCTCTAGGGTATACATATTCAGGGCTTTCAGTCTCTCCTCATACGTCTTCTGGCGCAAGCCTCCTATCATTTTCGTCACCCTCCTCAATGTAATGTAATGTCTACCAATTCTCCAGTCCTATTCATGTTTGTCTTCTGTGGTCCCACTCCTGGCACTTCAGCCATAAACACAGAACAGAAATATTTGTTAAGCAATTCAGCTTTTTCTTTATCAGCTTCCACATAATTCTCCTCTTCACCTTTGAGTCTCATAATGCCACTTTTGCACTTCTTCCAATCCCTAATATCTCTAAAAAATGTATTGTCTCCCCGTTTTACCATGTCAGCTATTTTTTCTTCCATTTGCATCTTTGCTTTCCTGACTACACGACCAGCCTCTCTTAACTTTTCCAGATATTTTTGCCTGTCTTACTCTTTCTGTGATCTTTTGTAGTTTATGAAAGCTAACCTCTTATTCCTTACCTTCTCAGCTACTACTTTTGAGAACAAAAACGACCTTCTTTTCCTCTTACATTTACTTACTTGCCTCACAAAAAGGTTTGTTGCCCTTACAATCACTCCTTTCAGTTTTGCTCACTGCATTTCCACTCCTTCCACACATTCCCATCCAGATAACAATTCCTTGACATAATCCCCCATCTGAACAAAGTTAGGTTTTTTAAAGTCTAGAATCTTTGCTGTACCCATCTTAATATTAAACCGTACCATGCAGTGATCACTGGATACCAGATGATCACCCACTGTAACATCAGAAACACTTTCCCCGTTTGTAAGCACTAAATCCAGCATGACCCCTTCCCGAGTGGGTTCTATACCAACTGCTGGAACAGTTCCTCTTGTAGAGAATATAGGATCTCCCTACTTCTAGCAGACCCCACAATAGAGATACCCCAATCAACATCGGTCTACTATTAAATCTCTGTCCACGTCATCCGTCTGTGAAGGAGGCCTAGCAGACCCTGCAACAGAGATACCCTAATCAATATCCATAAGAACATAAGAATTACCGCTGCTAGTTCAGACCAGTGGTCCATCATGCCCAGCAGTCTGCTCACGCGGCGGCTCTTAGGTCAAAGACCAGTGCCCTAACTGAGACTATTCTTAACTGCATACATTCTGGTTCAGCAGGAACATTTCTAACTTTGTCTTGAATCCCTGGATAATAATAATAATAATAATTTTATTCTTATATACCGCCATACCAAAAAAGTTCTAGGTGATTCACAACAAGGTGAGCTAATACATGGGATACAGATAAAATACAGATTAGAATAATGGATTTAAAAACAGATAAAGACAGAAAGCATTTACAATATAATGCAGAAAATACCGACATGGCAGGGAAAGAAGTAATACATAGATCAGATAAAATACATCAAATTGAATATAAGGAACTTGATTGAAAAAATGAAGCAGAATGCATTAAGATACCAGCCTATCAAAGAGTTGAGTCTTTAACAATTTTCTAAATGTTTTCCCCTATAACAGCATCCAAAAGAGCATTCCAGTTTTCTAACTCTCCCTGGGTGAAGAAGAACTTCCTTACGTTTGTACGGAATCTATCCCTTTTTAACTTTAGAGAGTGCCCTCTCGTTCTCTCTACCTTGGAGAGGTTGAACAACCTGTCTTTACCTACTAAGTCTATTCCCTTCATTATCTTAAAAACATAGAAACAGACAGCAGATAAGGGCCACGACCTATCTAGTCTGCCCACCCCAATAACCCTCCTCTACCTTTCTCTGTGAAGAGATCCCATGTGACGATCCCATTTTTTCTTAAACTCAGGCATGTTGCTGGCCTCAATTACCTGTAGTGGAAGATTATTCTAGCGATCAACCACCCTTTTGGTGAAGAAGTATTTCCTGGTGTCACCATGCAGTTTCCCGCCCCTGATTTTCCACGGATGCCCCCTTGTTGCCGTGGGGCCTTTGAAAAAGAAGATATCCTCTTCCACCTCGATACGGCCTGTGAGATATTTGAACGTCTCGATCATGTCTCCCCTCTCTCTGCGTTCCTCGAGTGAGTATAGCTGCAATTTATCCAGCCGTTCCTCATACGGGAGATCCTTGAGTCCCGAGACCATCCGGGTGGCCATTCGCTGGACCGACTCCAGTCTCAGCACATCTTTGCGGTAATGCGGCCTCCAGAATTGTACACAGTATTCCAGATGGGGTCTCACCATGGATCTATACAATGGCATAATGACTTCGGGCTTACGGCTGACAAAATTCCTACATATACAACCTATGATTTGTCTAGCCTTAGATGAAGCTTTCTCCACTTGCTTGGCAGTCTTCTTGTCCTCACTGATGATCACCATTAAGTCTCATTCTGCTGTAGTCCTCGCTAGGATCTCACCATTAAGGGTGTAAGTCTTGCATGGATTTTGGCTGCCAAGGTGCATGACTTTACATTTTTTGGTATTGAACTTAGTTGCCAGGTCCTGGACCAGCGCTCCAGTAGGAGTAGGTCATGCATCATACTGTCGGGCATTGAGTTTTCATCAGGCACTGTGCTTTTGTCTGTTGTGTTTTGCCTACTACATTGCATAGTTTGGCGTCATCGGCAAATAGCGTTATTTTACCTCAAAGCCCCTCAGCCAAGTCCCTTTTGAAGATGTTGAACAGGATTGGGCCCAAGACCGAGCCCTGGGGCACTCTACTGATCACCTCCGTCGTTTCAGAGGGGGTGCCGTTCACCACCACCCTCTGAAGCCTGCCTCCAAGCCAGTCCCCAACCCATGCTGTCAATATCTCTCCCAATCCTATAGAACTCATCTTGCTCAACCTGCGGTGTTGTATGCTATCGAATGCTTTGCTGAAGTCCAAGTATACGATGTCCAGGGACTTCCCAACATCCAGCTTCCCCGTCACCCAGTCAAAGAAACTGATTAGGTTGGATTGGCAGGACCACCCCTTTGTAAATCCATGTTGACGGGTATCTCGTAGATTCTCCTCGTTCAGGATCGTATCCAATTGGCATTTGATTAGAGTTTCCATTAGCTTGCTCACTATTGATGTGAGACTCACTGGTCTGTAATTCTTGAATGTTTCGATCACGTTCCCTCTCAGACTCCTCTTTTCAAGGGAGAAGATGCCCAGTTTCTCTAATTTCTCACTGTATGGCAACTCCTCCAGCCCCTTAACCATTTTAGTCTCTCTTCTATGGACCCTTTCGAGCAGTACTGTGTCCTTCTTTATATATGGCGACCAGTGCTGGACGCAGTATTCCAGGTGAGGGAACATAAGAACATAAGAATTGCCACTGCTGAGTCAGACCAGTGGTCCATCATGCCCAGCAGTCCGCTCACGCAGCGGCCCTCTGGTCTAAGACCAGCACCCTAACTGAGACTAGCCCTACCAGCGCACATTCTTGTTCAGCAGAAACTTGTCTAACTTTGGATTACCATGGCCCAGTACAGCGGCATGATAACCTTCTCTGATCTGTTCATGATCCCCTTCTTAATCATTCCTAGCATTGTGTTCATCCTTTTTGCTGACGCCGCACATTGCACCGACGGCTTCATTGACTTGTCAACCAGTACTCCCAAGTCTCTTTCCTGGGGGGTCTCTCTGAGTACTGCACCGGACATCCTGTATTCGAGTAAAAGATTTTTGTTACCAACATGCATCACCTTACACTTATCCACGTTAAACCTCATTTGCCATGTCGCAGCCCATTTCTCGAGTGTGTTTATGTCACGTTGCAGATCTTTGCAATCCTTCTGTGTCTTCACTACCCTGAATAACTTCATATCGTCTGCAAATTTAATCACCTCACTCATCATACCAATTTCCGGGTTGTTTATAAATATGTTGAAGAGCACGGGTCCAAGCACCAAACCCTGCGGCACTCCACTCGGGACGCTTTTCCAGTCCGAGTATTGTCCATTTACCTCCCACTCTCTGTTTCCTATCCACCAGCCAGTTTTTAATCCATGTGAGTATTTTACCCTCAATTCCATAGCTCGCAATTTTTCAAAGTAGTCGTTCATGTGGAACCTTCCAGGACGGAAGACAGAGGTCTCTGTACAGACCAAAGCTATTCCCCAGCAGAAGACTTCAGTATCCATACAGACAGAAGAGGTCGACCAGCAACAGCTAGACAGAGACATCCTGCAGGAGCTGATGAGCCTGAGGGAAGAGGTGAAGCGCCTGAGAAGCATCCGGGAAGATGAGGCCTTCATCGATGGAGTCATCCAGGAGCTGTCCTAAGTCACCGAGCATGCGCAAGACAAGACCATCTTTGAGACGCCCAGACCGACCAAACCTACAGCTTTGAAACCAATGGTTGGGGTACAAGAAGAAGCTAGAGACGATGATTCCTGGCAGCTGGTTACCTCCTCTACAGGCAAACACAGATCATTTATAAATAAGTTAAATAGCATCGGTCCCAGTACAGACCCCTGCGGCCCTTGTGTCCGTCAGTAGGCCATCTGCAGGCCCTCTCAGAAATTTTAGGTCCCCAAAACAAACTCACCTTACTGTCTTGATAAACAACTGCATGCTGAGCAGCTGAGAAAATCCACCTGAACATTGTCCTTTTCTCCAATATGAAAGCCAGAGTCTCCACTGAACGACAGCATGAGTACAACAATGCTATTGCTTGGATGCAGAATAAGAAAACAAATGTGGGTTTGCAAGATATTTATTTGCTTTATTGGAAGCAGGGCTGGCATTTAGAAGGATGCAAACAATGGACCACCACACCACAATATATTTCCCAAAGCCAGTGTTAAATAGGCTGGAGACCAAAGCAAAACCTTAGCTAGAACTTCAACAGAACGAGACTTGGGAGTGATCATCAGCGCAGACATGAAAACTGCTGATCATGTGGAAAAGGCTTCATCTAAGGCAAGACAGTTGTTAGGTTGCATCCGCAGGAGTTTCGTTAGCCGGAAGCCTGAAGTCATAATGCCATTATACAGAACCATGGTGAGGCCTCATTTGGAATACTGTGTGCAATTCTGGAGGCCACACTACCGAAAAGATGTGCTGAGAGTAGAGTCGGTGCAACGGATGGCCACCTGGATGGTCTCGGGGCTCAAGGATCTATCGTACGAGGAAAGGCTGAAATATTTGCGGCTGTACTCACTCGAGGAACGTAGGGAGAGAGGAGACATGATCGAGACGTTTAAGTATATTACCGGCCGTATCGAGATGGAAGAAGAGATTCTCTTTCTCAAAGGACCCTCAGCCACAAGAGGGCATCCGCTCAAACTCAGGGGCGGGAAATTTCATGGCGACACCAGGAAATATTTCTTCACTGAGAGAGTGGTTGATCCTTGGAACGAGCTCCCGGTGCAGGTGATCGAGGCAAACAGCGTGAAAGAATTTAAGAGCAAATGGGATGCCCAGTGGGATCCCTTAGAGGGTTAAGCCAAGGGAACCTGTCACCAGGAGTGGGATCCCTAGGATAGTAGACTTGGGGGTGGGTCAGTAGAGTGGGCAGCCCTGATGGGCTATGGCCCTTATCTACCGTCATCTTCTATGTTTCTATACACTAAAGAGGACATCAAAGTTACCAGAATCAAGGATGACAAGTACACCAGGGAATCCTTCTGGGTGAACCTGGCCAGGGGAAATGCCAAATGCCTGTATCTTGGTGTTATATACAGACCAACCAAAAATAGCAAGAGAGAAAAATATATGCAAAAAAAGAGGGGCAAAAAAGATCAAAACAAGCTAAGAACCCCTCACATTCAATCACATAAACAGTATAAATGTAACAAGCGTTGATAACAAACAAAAAATATATCTAAATAAGCTTATAAACAATTATCAAAACTTTTATTCATCTCAAAAATATCACAATATAATTTAGATTTATATAAAATCAGTTACCATCAACATACAAACATGTAAGACATCAACATACAAACATGTAAGACAAACCACACAATAAAGACAGAGGCTTCGTGATCATGAAAGGCAAAAAGGGATCCCAAAAGAAAAATCCCCCCCAAAAAAGTGATAGGGTCAAATATAAACAAACCAAAAGGTTTCCAATCATAAAAACTTAAAGACAGTCCAAAAGAATAATCCTAAAAATGATAATAATAATATAAGCCGCAGCACAAATGCAAAACCAGCATGAAAATGGTGCAACAGTTCAAAAGATCACAGTAACAGTCATCAACGTAAAAAGTATCAAAAGTTCAAATGGCAAAAAAAATAAGTTCAAATAAAGACCAGGTAGATATGCAGGAAGTCCATACGAAAATAAAACAAAAGCAAGAACAGGAAACAAACCAGGGTGCAAGAGACAGTCCTCAGGGCCAGAAACGGAAGCACCAAATGTTCACACAATCATGAAGCCCACGAACTATAGGGAACAATTCCTTATCGTTCTTCTTAACTCGTCCTTCCTCCTTGACACAGGCCGTGTTTCAAGCTTTCTTTCTCAAAAGGAAGAAATACCGTGGGCAGGAAGTCAAAGCACGGCTCATCAATAGCACAAGTCTTCGAAAGAATGGGAGATTTCATCTATGGGGTGCTGCAAAACCAGGCCACATCAGATAATAAGAACATAAGAACATAAGCAATGCCTCTGCCGAGTCAGACCTGAGGTCCATCGTGCCCAGCAGTCCGCTCACGCAGCGGCCCAACAGGTCCAGGACCTGTGCAGTAATCCTCTATCTATACCCCTCTATCCCCTTTTCCAACAGGAAATTGTCCAATCCTTTCTTAAACCCCAGTACCGTACTCTGCCCTATTACGTCCTCTGGAAGCGCATTCCAGGTGTCCACCACCCGTTGAATAAAGAAAAACTTCCTAGCATTTGTTTTGAATCTATTCCCTTCCAATTTTTCCGAATGCCCTCTTGTTCTTTTATGTTTTGAAAATCTGAAGAATCTATCTCTCTCTACTTTCTCTACGCCCTTCATGATGTAGAGGTAATGTGGTCAGCTCTGAAATCTACCCTACACGAAGCAACCAACCTCTATATAAAATCAGTGAGTAAATGACGGAGGAACAATAAACCTCAGTGGTTCACTGCAGAGATCTCGGACCTCGTGAAAAAGAACAAAAGAGCATTTGTCTCCTGCAAACAATCAGAAAGACCAGAAGCTAAAGAAGACTATCTGGCAAAGTCTAGAGTTGTCAAAACAGGAGTCAGAGATGCCAAACTCCGGATGGAAGAGAATCTAGCCAAGAACATTAAAAGGGGATAAATCCTTCTTCAGGTATATTAGTGACAGAAAAAGAAACACAGATGGGATAGTGCGCCTTAGGAATCCAGACGGGAACTATGTAGAATCGGACTCCGATAAAGCTGAACTACTAAATGAATACTTCTGCTCAGTCTTTACCTGTGAGGCGCCGGGATCCAGCCCACAGCTGCAGACAACGGAAAGCTTAGAAGACCCGTTTTGAAATTTTGAGTTTACGACCAGCAGCATCTACCATGAACTATCAAGGCTCAAAGTGAACAAAGCCACAGGACCGGATAAACTACATCCCAGAGTGCTTAGGGAGTTGAAAGATGTTCTGGTGGAATCGTTATCTGCGCTCTTCAATCTTTCCCTAAGTACAGGAGGAGTCCTATTGGACTGGAAAACAGCTAACGTCATTCCACTGCACAAAAAGGGATGCAGGACAGAGGCTGCAAATTACAGACCGGTAAGTCTCACATCGATGGTGAGTAAACTTATGGAAACATTAATCAAACACAAATTAGATACGATCCTGAACGATGAAAATCTACGAGATCCCCACCAACATGGATTTATAAAGGGAAGGTCCTGCCAATCCAATCTAATCAGTTTCTTTGACTGGGTAACAAAAAAGCTAGATATGGGGGAGTCCCTGGACGTCGTGTACTTGGACTCCAGTAAGGCTTTTGATAGTGTCCCACACCATAGGTTATTGAGCAAGATGAGTATGTTGGGATTAGGAGAAACATTGACTGAATGGGTTAAAGACTGGTTCCGAGGTAGACTTCAAAGGGTGGTAGTAAATGGTATTCCCTCCGAAACATCGGAAGTGATCAGTGGAGTGCCGCAAGGCTCGGTCTTGGGTCCGATCCTATTTAATATCTTTGTAAGGGACCTGGCTCAGGGGCTTCGAGGTAAAATTACATTATTTGCCGATGACGCTAAACTATGCAACATAGTGGGCAAAAGCACAGTGCCCGACAGTATGGCGCAGGTCCTATTCTTACTGGAACATTGGTCCATAACTTGGCAACTAAGTTTTAATGCCAAAAAGTTTAAGGTCATGCACCTGGTTAGCAGAAATCCATGCAGAACTTACACCCTAAATGGTGAGACCTTAGCTAGAATTGCAGCAGAACGGGACTTAGGAGTGATCATTAGTGAAGATATGAAGACTGCCAATCAAGTTGAGAATGCGTCATCCAAGGCTAGACAAATGCTGGGTTGTATCCGAAGAAGTTTCGTCAGCCGGAAGCCCGAAGTTGTAATATCGTTGTACAGGTCAATGGTGAGACCTCATCTGGAATATTGTGTACAATTCTGGAGGCCACATTATCAAAAGGATGTGCTGAGAGTTGAGTCGGTTCAGCGAGTGGCCACCAGGATGGTCTCAGGACTCAAGGATCTCCCATATGAGGAACGTCTGGGTAAGTTGCAGCTATACTCACTTGAGGAACACAGAGAGAAGGGTGACATGATTGCGACATTCAAATATGTTATGGGCTGTATTGAGGTAGAAGAGGATATCTTTTTCCTTAAAAGACCTACGGCAATCCGTTGAAAATCAGGGGTGGGAGATTTCATAGCGACACCAGGAAGTATTTCTTCACTGAAAGGGTGGTTGTTCATTGGAATGATCTTCCACTGCAGGTAATTGGGGCCAGCAATGTGCTAGATTTTAAGAAAAAATGGAATAAGCATGTGGGATCACTTCAAGGAAGAACTTAGGGGGGAAGGTCATTAGAGTTGCAGATTTGTTGGGCCGGTGGCCCTTTTCTGCCGTCATATTCTATGTTTCTATGTAACCTTGTCGAACACCTTCTGAAAATCCAGTTATACCGAATTCCCTGCAGTAAACTGGACAGATATGAATCGACTCTACAAAAAATACAGTCAAGCCTCATGCTACCTGAACCACTGCCCCTCATATCTGATAACTAACGCCACCCCCAAATTTAGGGCCAGCCTCATGCAATGGATCCAAATTACTCTCACTGAAGGTCAATTCCCGCAGCACCTAGGAGAAATCATAATCACTCCAATTGTGAAGGATCACAAAGGTCTAATAGATAACCACGCTAACTATAGACCCATCGCCTCAATACTAATATATGTCAAAATTATAAAAGGACTTGTTGCCCAATACCTCACAAATTACCTGGAAGACCACAATCTTCTCTACCCCTCTCAATCGGGGTTCAGATCCAACTACAGCACGGAGACCCTACTAGTAACCCTACTAGACACAGTCCGACAGCACCTCAGCAAAGGCAGAAGGATGCTGATAATTCAACTTGATCTATCCGCAGCATTCAATCTGGTTGACCACACCATCCTACTGCAGACACTAGAAGCCATAGGGATTTCAGGCAGGGTATATAACTGGTTCCAAGGATTCCTTAAAACCAGATCTTATAGAGTTAAATCAAACAATCTTAAATCAGATCCATGGTCCAACCCCTGCGGGGTACCTCAAGGATCACCACTCTCACCTACTCTCTTCAACCTCTTTTTATCCTCTCTGGGTTCCACCCTAGACAACCTAAATGAAACCCTCTTTCAGCTACACTGATGATATCACCATACTTCTACCCTTCGATTCTCCTGACCCCACTTCTACAGAAAAATTGGAAAAAACCCTACAAGCAGTGGAAAAATGGATGACAGATCACAAACTGAAACTGAACATGGACAAAACAAAATTTCTACTCCTCGAAAAAGATAAGAACCCCTCCACCACAGAACTAGAAATTAACTCCACCAAATACCATATACAACCCACCCTTAAACTCCTGGGAGTAACAATAGACAGATGCTGAACAATGCAAGCCCATATCAACAAGACCACCCAGAGAGCATTTCTAGCCATGCACAATTTACGTAAAATCAGAAAATTCTTCGACAAAGAGCAATATAGGCTCGTAGTCCAATCCCTAGTACTAGGTCTACTGGACTACTGCAACATCCTCTACCTGCCTTGCCCTGCAACAATGATAAAACAATTACAGACAATCCAAAACACTGCACTCAGACTGATCTACCGCTAAGAAAATTTGACCACGTCACCACTGCCTACCTAGACTCACACTGGTTACCAATACAAGCGCGAATCCAATTCAAATTATACTGTCTATTATTCAAAGCAATAAATGGCTCAGCCCCCAATTACCTAAACAACCGCCTGAACCAAAATCTCGCCGCTAGACAAAGAAGATCTAAGACTCCATTTACCTACCCCCCACTCAAAGGTACCCAGCGTAAGAAGATGTTTGACAGTCTGCTAGCGACGCAAGCAGCGAAATTGGACCATGCCATCTCCAATCTGCTGATGACAACAAGCGATTTCAAATCTTTTCGCAAAGAAATCAAAACCCATCTATTCAAAAAATTTATACAGATGTCATAACTCCAACCTGGATTCCCCTCAGTGTGACTCCCCCATCCTCCCTTCTTTACCAGTTACCCTTCCCCTCAAAGCCCAAGCTTGTCAACTGCTTCCCTAACTGCATATATACTGAAACTGCACTATATCCATCTGTACAGCATTCCGAATCGTATATCCACTAGAATAGCCCAATCCTCCTTGCCGTATCCCATTCCATAAACTATACTACACCATTCTTCTTGTAACTCCTCTGGAAATGTTCTTCTTCTTGTAACTCTTCTGGAAAAGTCCAGAAGTCTCTTTGTAATCATCCTGGAAATGTCCAGATGTCTCTTTTGTAATCCGCCCAGAACTGCAAGGTTGAGGCGGAATAGAAATCAGTAATGTAATGTAATATACGATGTCAACCGGGTCACCCTTGTCTATCTGCCTGTTTATTCCCTCAAAGAAGTGCAGCAAGTTCGTCAAGCAAGATCTTCCTTTGCCGAAGCCGTGCTGGCTGCTCCTCATCAGATTGTGTCCTTCAAGGTGATCAATGATGCAGTCCTTTATCAGCGCCTCTACCATCTTTCCTGGTACCGAGGTCAGACTCACTGGTCTATAGTTTCCCGGATCTCCCCTCAATCCTTTCTTGAAGATTGGCGTAACATTCGCCACTTTTCAGTCTTCCGGAATAATAATAATAATAACAGTTTATATACCGCAATACCGTTAAGTTCTATGCGGTTTACAGAAGATTAGTGGAGTACAAGTTGGGTTGACGTACAAGTTGAGTTAACTTAAGGGATGTGGGAACAATGGGGAGAAATGGCAAGAGAGGGGAAAGAGGGAAGTGGGTCAGCTGTCTAGGTATTTCAGGAATAGGTGAGTTTTGAGGCGTTTCCTGAATACCTCATAAGTGGTGGGCAATAGGAGTTGTTCTAGGTCTTTACCCCATAGAGCAGCCTGATGTGAGAGAAGATGCTCATGGTGTTTTTTTAGTTTGCATCCTCTAACCGGGGGAGAAACGAAGTGCGAGTGGGAGCTTCTCTTGTGTTTGTTGGCTGAGAAGGAGAATAGGTCAGTGATGTACTTAGGGGTTAGACCGTAGAAAACTTTAAAATCAGGTATGTTAAAATCACCTATTAGTAAACCTTCCCCTTTTTTAGATATATTCTGAATGTCTACTAGTAAATCTCTGTCCACTTCTTCCGTCTGTGAAGAAAGCCTGTATATCACACCAATGTAAATATATTTACCATTCCCTCTTTCCAAATTGATCCACAGTGCCTCTTCCTTGCTGATCCTGCAATTGTGTGGCTTTAATATGATCTTTAACATATAATGCTATTCCCCTCCTTTTCTTCCTACCATGTCTTTCCCAAACAGATTATAGCCCATTATAACTTCATCTCAGTTATCGGTTTCAATGAACCACGTCTGCGTGTTCACCACTATATCCAAGTCATCTTCTTCCATCACAGGTTCTAGATCCAGAATCTTGTTTCCCATACTTCAAGCATATCAAAGCTTTAACAACAAGATTTAAGGACTGGATATGAGGAAAGAGCAGGAGGTAGGCTTCTGGGGTTTCGCTATAGGTCCAAGGAGAAAAGATGAATGTTAAGATGAAAACAAAAGAAGAACAGCAAAAAGAACTTCACTACAGTGTTGTGGATTAGCTGAGATGTGATTTCAACATGAACAGCTATGGGCCCGATTGCAACGGTCTGTGAGCAAGGATACCAGCTAGTGAAGATAAGTGAAGCATTTTTTCCTGTTCTTTTGTTTTCCTGTGCACAGTGGTGTTGGTTAACCCATTTTGAAAATAGCATTATGTACTTTGTGGAGTTTCTTGCCTATGAGACAGAAGCTGACTGGCTTATAACCCGTTGGGTTACCATCTGATACTGAAAGCATTTTCAATGCAGTTGAGGCTTTTTCTCCACTATTAGTAAATGTGCTTCAATGGGTAGGTTCACCACTAGGCTAATAACATTGAGTATATTTTTGAGATTGAATTTTTGTTATTATATTATTTTTCTTGAGAGACGTTTAAATATCTAAGTAACATAAATGTGCATGAGTCGAGTCTCTTTAATTTGAATGGAAACTCTGCAATGAGAGGGCATAGGATGAAGTTAAGAGGTGATGGGCTCCAGAGTAATCTGAGGAAATACTTTTTTACGGAAAGGGTGGTAAATGCGTGGAACAGTCTCCCAGAAGAGGTGGTGGAAAGGGAGACTGTATCTAAATTCAAGAGGGCCTGGGATAGGCAAGTGGGATCTCTCGGAGCGAGAAAGAGATAATAATTACTGTGGATGGGCAGACTAGATGGGCCATTTGGCTTTTATCTGCCATCAT
The DNA here is from genome assembly GCF_902459505.1 of Geotrypetes seraphini. Taxonomy (NCBI): domain Eukaryota; kingdom Metazoa; phylum Chordata; class Amphibia; order Gymnophiona; family Dermophiidae; genus Geotrypetes; species Geotrypetes seraphini. The sequence continues at coordinate 412,725,983 of NC_047086.1, forward strand.
GTTTCTATGTTTCTAGATGGAAGGGAAGAACATTCCATGTGCTGGATTCCTGGTATGCAAACGTTGAATTGTGCAGCTTCTTCCTACGTATGCCTGAAAGGGAGGGAGGGGCAGTTTGTACTGGATGGACAGGGCTAGCCAAGAACAAACACCAAGCAGACGGGTGGGCCCTAAGGTGGAAGTGGAGGATGAGGGAGTTCAAGCCAAGCAAGCCAACAGAGGTACTCAAGGGGCAGAAAAGATAAGTAATTGATTCAAACATTCTTGAATGCAGTTAACTTGTCTAGATATGAGATCAGGATCCCTACAATGTCCTTACAAGATTTGAGTGTCAAACTGCTTCTTACCTTTGAGTGCTGGAAGTTTCTGTAGTTCTCTGTTTTTGCTGAGATTGAAACGTGATGAACTCTGTCGGCGCTCTCTCTTCACAATTTGTGGCCCTCCAGAATACTTAATTTTATTCAGTTGTGTTGGTGGTGGGACACTATTACTGGGGCGCTTGTTTGTGCTTTGCTGCTGCACCTACAGGATAGTGTCAGAGAGGACAGAAGAAACACAGGAATTTAAAGAAACATTTCAGTAGACTTATGCTCTGGTTTCATTACAGTATATACTCAAATATAAACCCATCCAAATATAAACCGAGGAAACCTTTCTCTCTCCTTCCTCCCCCAAGATGCCCTGTCCTGTCCTTTCTGTCAGCCTCTGCTCCCAGCCCCCATGCCAAGACCCAGCACAGGCATCGCCCTAAATCTAACTTAAACTTTGGTAATCCAGTGGAGAGCTAGGACAGAGCAATCCCTCCTTATCTTGTCCCAGCCAGCTCTGCATCAACCCACCCCCCTCCTGGGCCTGTCTTAAGCCCAGCAGTGAGCCGAGTCAGGAGCAATCTCTCCCAAGTCCTTTCCTGTCTGGCTCCATACCACCCGCCTCCCTCCCATCCCCCAGAACCATGTATGCCTACCTTTAAGAACCTGGTGGTCCAACGGTGAACTGGGGAAGGAGCAATCATCCTACATTCCTGTCCTATGCAGACCCACACAAGTTTGGCAGTCTCCTGAGGTTGCTGCAGGAATTCACCACAGCAGTCATTTTTCAATAGCAAGTCTGCATGGGGCAGGAGCATTGGAGGATTGCTCCTGCCCCGGTTCACCACTGGACCACCAGAGCTTAAGGGAGGCCCAGTGGAGGCCTGCAATGTCTGGAAGGGGAGGCAGGGTTGTACAGAGTCAGGGGGGAATCAAATATAAACACAGACCCCCATTTCAGGGCTATATTTTTGGCCCATAAATCTTGGTTTATATTCATGTACATACGGTATTTCCACTTCTAAAAAGCAGCTCTGGGATATTAAGGGCCTCATTCAACATTATTTTTCCATAGATAAAGAAAGATCAGGGCTGAAGGCCTGAATGGACTTAAACCTGCAGAAATGAAAATTTTACAAGTAATGCATCTCTCTCATAAACAAAACAAATGAAAATGTAATGTGGGACATGCATTTGAAGAACATCCCTGAAGGCTGCAATCAGTTTTATGAAAGCCAGAGTCTCCACTGAACGACAGCATGAGTACAACAATGGACCACCACACCACAATATATTTCCCAAAGCCAGTGTTAAATAGGCTGGAGACCAAAGCAAAACATAGGCAGGGCGGAGCCAAAGGCTTCTTCAGCTTCAGACAGGCTTGGTTGGGAACCCCTGTTGGACAGGGGCCCAGTTTGCACCCTTCTAAATGCCAGCCCTGCTTCCAATAACGCAAATAAATATCTTGCAAACCCACATTTGTTTTCTTATTCTGCATCCAAGCAATAGCATTGTCTGTAATTTTAAAAAACTTTTATAATTTATTTAATGTAAAGCACTGAAATTTTAGGTCCCCAAAACAAACTCACCTTACTGTCTTGATAAACAACTGCATGCTGAGCAGCTGAGAAAATCCACCTGAACATTGTCCTTTTCTCCAATATGGACTTCTGAGAGGGCCTGCAGATGGCCTACTGACGGACACAAGGGCCGCAGGGGTCTGTACTGGGACCGATGCTATTTAACTTATTTATAAATGATCTGGAAATTGGAACGACGAGTGAGGTGATTAAATTTGCAAATGACACTAAACTGTTCAAAGTTGTTAAAACACATGCGGATTGTGAAAAATTGAAAGACTGGGCATACAAGTGGCAGATGAAATTTAATGTGGACAAATGCAAAGTGATACACATTAAGAAGAATAACCTGAATCACAGTTACCAGATGCTAGGGTCAACCTTGGGGGTTAGCGCCCAAGAAAAGGATCTGGGTATCATTGTAGACAATACAATGAAACCTTCCGCTCAATGTGTGCTGGCGGCCAAAAAAGCAAATAGGATGCTGGGAATTATTAAAAAAGGGATGGTTAACTAGACTAAGAATGTCATAATGCCTCCGTATCGCTCCATGGTGCGACCTCATTTGGAGTATTGCGTTCAATTCTGGTCTCCTTATCTCAAGAAAGATATAGTGGCGCTAGAAAAGGTTCAAAGAAGAGCGACCAAGATGGTAAAGGAGATGGAATTCCTCTCGCATGAGTAAAGACTAAAATGGTTAGGGCTCTTCAGCTTTGAAAAGAGACATCTGAGGAGAGATATGATTGAAGTCTACAAAACCCTGAGCGGAGTAGAATGGATACAAGTGGATCGATTTTTCACTCCGTCAAAAATTACGGGACACTCGAAGTTACATGGAAACACTTTTAAAACCAATAGGAGGAAAATTTTTTTCATTCAGAGAATAGTTAAGCTCTGGAATGCATTGCCAGAGGATGTGGTAAGAGCGGATAGCGTAGCTGGTTTTAAGAAAGGTTTGGAAAAGTTCCTGAGAGCCGGTCAAGCAGAGAGTCAAGGAGTAGAGAGGAGGGGACAGAGGCAGAGGAGAGTGAGGGGCAGTGGCGAGAGGTAGCTCTGCCCACCCCTCTGACGTCGGAACTCAGAGCTCCACTTTAAAAGGGGCAGAGCCAACGGTGATTGCTTCCAGCTTGCCCTGAGAGCCAGGCAAGCAACAGAGTCAGGAGGCAGGAGAGAGAGTCGGGAGGCAAGAGAGAGTGAAGGAGGAGTAGAGAGGAGAGGACAGAGGCTGATGAGAGTGAGGGCAGCGGCAAGAGGTAGCTCCGCCCACCCCTCTGATGTCAGAACTCAGAGCTCCGCCTTAAAAGGGGCAGAGCCAATGGCGCTCAGCCGTTCAGCGAGCGTTGAAGGCGAGCGTTAAAGGCATTCGCCTTAGCATGAGCGCCTTTGCTAAGGGCCTTAAGAAGGGGCGAGTCACTGCACGAACAGCAGTAGAATAACCGCAGCAGTCGCAGAGGAAAGCCACAGCAGACGCAGAAGACAGCCACAGCAGACGCAGAGGACAGCCAGAGCACACGCAGAGGAAAGCCACAACAGACGCAGAGGACAGCCACAACAGACGCAGAGGAAACCCACAACAGATGCAGAGGAAAGCCACAACAGACGCAGAGGACAGCCATAGCAGCCATAGCAGACACAGAGAAAAGCCACAGCTGTGTCCAGTTGAATGTCCAAGTCAGCAGCCATCTGCTAAAGAAACGATGAGAAACATAGCTGGTCAACCAAGGTCCGGCCTCGAGAAGGACTCGAGGACGTCGAGGCCTCTGGATCCAATGAGGACGGGGATCGTGATGGTGAGATTGACCCCAGTGAGTCCTTGAGCTCCGGTAGCGGGAGCGGAGACGTAGCCGGTGGAGAACACTGCAGGAACGGCTGTTTTCGATGAGGCGAGGCATGAACATAAGAACATAAGAAGTTGCCTCCGCTGAGGCAGACCATAGGTCCATCCTGCTCAGCGGTCCGCTCCCGCGGCGGCCCATCACGTCCATTGCCTGAGCAATGATCTATACCTATCTATACCCCCCAATCCCTTTTTCTTCTAGGAATCTATCCAAACCTTCTTTGAAACCATTTAGTGTTTTCTTGTCTACAACAGCCTCTGGAAGCGCGTTCCATGTATCTACCACCCTCTGAGTGAAAAAGTACTTCCTAGCGTTTGTTCTAAACCTGTCCCCTTTCAATTTCCCCCAATGCCCCCTTGTGCTTGTGGTGCCCCTTAATTTGAAAAATCTGTCCCTGTCTACTTTTTCTATGCCCTTCAGGATCTTGAAGGTTTCTATCATGTCTCCTCTAAGTCTTCGCTTCTCCAGGGAGAAAAGTCCCAACTGCTTCAATCTGTCGGTATATGGGAGATTTTCCATTCCCTTTATCAGTTTGGTTGCTCTTCTTTGTACTCCCTCAAGTACCGCCATGTCTTTCTTGAGGTACGGCGACCAGTACTGGACACAGTACTCCAGATGCGGCCGTACCATTGCACGATACAGCGGCATGATAACTTCTTTCGTCCTGGTCGTAATACCCTTCTTAATGATACCCAGCATTCTGTTTGCTTTCCTAGAGGCTGTGGCGCATTGTGCCGATGCCTTCAGTGTTGCGTCTACCATCACTCCCAGGTCTCTCTCCAGGTTACTAACCCCTAGTGGTGTTCCCCCCATTTTGTATGTGAACATCGGGTTCTTTTTCCCCACGTGCATGACCTTGCATTTCCCCACGTTGAAGCTCATCTGCCATTTTTCGGCCCACTTTTCCAGCTGCGTTAGATCCTTTTGGAGATCCTCGCAGTCTTCCTTGGTTTGAGCCCTGCTGTATAGTTTGGTGTCATCTGCAAATTTAATGACTTCACACTTAGTTCCCGCCTCTAGGTCATTTATGTAGATATTGAACAAGAGCGGTCCCAGCACCGACCCCTGCGGAACTCCGCTCGTGACCCCTTTCCAGTCTGAGTAGTGGCCCTTTACGCCAACCCTCTGCTTCCTGTTTGCCAGCCAGTTTTTGATCCATCGGTGGACCTCCCCTTGTACCCCGTGGTTCCATATCTTTTTAAGCAGTCTCTCGTGTGGCACCTTGTCGAAGGCTTTTTGGAAGTCAAGGTAAATGATGTCTATAGATTCCCCTTTATCCACCTGGCTGTTCACTCCCTCAAAGAAGTACAATAAGTTTGTGAGGCATGACCTACCCTTACAGAAGCCATGTTGACTCGGTTTTAGCTGCCCATTTTTTTCGATGTGCTCACAGATGCCGTCTTTAATCAGTGCCTCCATCATCTTTCCCAGGACTGAGGTCAGGCTCACCGGCCTGTAGTTTCCCGGGTCCCCCCTTGCGCCCTTCTTGAAGATGGGCGTGACATTTGCTATTTTCCAATCCTCCGGGATCTCTCCGGTTTTTAAGGATAGGTTGCATATCTGTCGAAGTGGCTCCGCTATTACGTCTTTTAGTTCCTTGAGTACCCTTGGGTGAATGCCATCCGGACCCGGCGATTTGTCGCTCTTTAGTCTGTCAATCTGCTTGAGTACATCCTCTTGGCTTACCTTGGCATGCCTGGATGAGTGCCTCAATCGGTGATGCAGGCTGTGTCTGGACACCGATCTCGATTGTCGAGGCCAGTGTGTCTTCGATGAGGCTCCCAGGTAGTGGATGGGGCTGGAGGCCCTAGATCGAAGCAGGGGTGTGTGAGTGGGATCACCCGAGGCACCCACAGAGGTTCGAGCCCCTGCAATGGGTGAATGGGCTCCAACAGCGGCACTCGCAAAGACTCTACTCCTTGCATCGAGTGGATAGGTTCCAATGGAGGCACTTGCAAAGACTCTACTCCTTGCATCGAGTCTGGGAGTCTGCCTCCTTGCATGGAGGCATGGGCAAAGACTCTGCTCCTTGCGATGCATGCACCGATGCCAGACCAGACACTCGCAGAGACTCTGCTCCCTATAGAGAGTATGTGTATCGCTGAGGCACTGGAGGCGGCTCGACCTCGTGGGAGGCCTCCACGTGCCCAGGCTGGATTTGCGAGAGAAGCTTGGGCCCTATGGTAGTGAAGAGCTCAATGAATTGCTTCTCTAGCAAGGTCTGGAATGAGGCTGGCAAGGACGGATCCGCATTAGCAAATGGACTGCCTGCACGGGCCTCGCGCTCTTTGGAGGTAGTGTGTGTGTGCTTGGGCTTAGAGGCCTTGGGCACTTTTAACACTAACGGTGGAATGGGCTGCTGTGCTACCTGACCTGAAGAGACCGAGGAAGGCATTGCAGCACACTTTTTTTTTTTAAACAATAAAGAATGACGAAAATCAGCGATTAAGAGAGAAAAAGACCCAAAACCGCGGACTTTAGAAGGCACAAGTGAAAAAACTTCACGCAGAGAGTCGAAGATGGACTTCTCGGCTCCGCGGAAGAGTAAGAACTGAGGAGACGCGCCCTGGTCTGGGCGGGAAGGCACTCGCACATGCGCGGTGCGAGTGACTCAAAACTTCGAGTTTCTTCAAGCAAAAATGCTTGTGAGGCGTCTGCATCGGGGCTCTGTTGGATCACGTCACCCATTAGTGAGAATACCTGCCTGCTTGTCCTGGGATAAAGAAGGATTCCATTTCGTGCCCAACTGGACAACAATCTGGAGGAAGAGCAAGCTATTCAGGAAGGATGGACTCCACCTCAGTGGAGATGGAACAAGGCTACTTGCAAGCAACATCAAGAGAGAAATTGAGAAGTTTTTAAACTAGTAAGGTGGGGAAAGCCGACAGTCGACTGAGAGTCGATGGTTCAGGAACCGGTATACCCAGAAGATACTGTGCAGGAAGATAGCGGAGAAGACTCACCGGATCATAGGCAAGACAGAAATCTTGATGGATCAAAAGGGACATAAGAGGGAAGGAAATGCCAGAAAGTCCGCAAACTGAAGTGCATGTACACGGAACGCAAGGAGCCTAAGGAATAAGATGGGTGAATTAGAAGCTAAGGCACAAAAAGATAACCTTGACATCATTGGCATCATGAAAACATGGTGGAATGAGGAAAACGTGAGAGACACTGTGCTACCGGGATACAAGCTTTATTGCAGAGACAGAGTGGCTCAAAAAGGTGGGGGCATTGCCCTATAAGTCAAAGAGGGAATTGAGTCTACCGGAGAGAACATGCCGGAATCAAACAATAAGGTACAGTCTCTATGGGCCAAAATTCCAGGAACAAATGGAACGGAAACGAAGATCGGCATCTACTACTGACCCCCAGGGCAGTCCAAAGAAATTGATGGAGAAATGACGAACGAGATTAAACGCAACTGCAAAGGAAACAATGCAGTTATCATGGGCAACTTCAATTATCCGGGGATAGACTGCAAACTAGGCACCTCCAGCTGCGGTAGGCAGACCAAGTTCGTGGACGATATAGGCGACTGCTTCCTGGAATAACTTGTCAAGGAAAATACGAGAGGAAACGCAGTTCTGGACTTAATTCTAAATGGACTACGAGGACCAGTGCAAGGTATAGAAGTAGAGGGGACGGGGAGGGTCATGTGATGTGTTTGACTTGAGCGGACGTGTCCACTCAAGCTCTCCAACCCCAGGTCTCCATAAACCTGCTCAATTCTCTTTAACTTACTGCCCGATCGGCACTAATATCGCCGGAGTCCTTCTTGCAGTGCTGGGCGGGAGTGCAATCTCAGAAGCGGCTGTCTGAGCCTGGAATGCCGTTACGCTCCGTGAAAATGCCTAAGCATAAGCCTGCCTTCCCTGTGTCTAAAATGGCGGCATCGCCAACTCCATCTTCTGCCCCAGAGCAATGGGGAGAGTGGGCACAAGAAATATCTCATATGGTGACCGCAGCCCTAGAGGATCGACTCCACAAACTCCAGTCCACTGTAGACTGTATAAATGAAAGATTTGAATCACAGGTGAGCCGCATCGCGGCGGTGGAGCAGCATGTCTCTGACGGTGAGGATGCGGCACTGCGGGATCGCACTAAAGTGGTTGCCCTACAGGCCCAGGTGACAGCACTGACTGACCGACTTGATGAACAGGAGGATCGCTAGCGCCGGAACAATCTTCACGTGGTGGGTCTTCCGGAGCTCCGGGCTGACTGTGACCTTTACCACTTCTTCTAAATCTGGCTCCTGACTAGGCTGGGCCTGGAACTACCAGCAGCCGGCTTTATCTGCAAGCGAGCGCATCGCATGGGTCAACGCTCGGGAGATAACAACCGATCCAGGGCAGCAATTGCTTGATACCTAAACTGGAAGGGAAAAGAGCTTATCCTACAAGCCTATCGGAAAGCGGGTCAGTTGGACTATGAAGGGAAAAAACTGTTGTTGTTCAATGATTATTCTATTCTTGTGGCTTCCCTTCGTAAAGAAATGGCGCCCCTTTGTACCACACTTCATCAACGAGGAGTGCGTTTTGCGTTGGTGTATCCGGCGTCTTTGCGCATTTGGAGAGATGGGAAACCTCATACCTTTGCTGATCGAGTGGCAGCGCAGCATTTTTTGGACGCCTTGCCGGCTATAGCTGATGGGGGGGCCCCGGCGGCTGACCCGACCGTTTGACGCGGCAGTTTGCCCTCTGTACTCTCCTGTCGAGGCCTAAGTTTTCTTGCGAGTCCTCTTGAATACTCGGGCCCTAGAGGGTAGTTCTGCATGGACTCTGATGGCTTGAGTGGTGGTGAGCTGCATTATCTGGGTCACTTGGAGCCTAATGACCTTTTTGCTCTGTTTCTGGATCCTTGCCATGGACTGCCTAGCGCCGCATGCAATGAGCTTTGTTTATACTCTACTGTTTCGCCACTGCTGCAGCATGTTTGGACCAGGCTGTCTGTGAGAGGATGCTCTGATCTGGCGCTGTCTGGTTTCCCTACAGCATTAGCAGTTGATATCTTTGTGGGAGACTGTGGGTCTACGAGAGCTCGGTCATGGACTTTAGGTTGCTCCGATCATTGGGAGCGCAGTTTTTTGTTCTTAGTTTTCTCTTTTGTATTGGGGGTTGGGATTTGGGGATGACTCTGGGGAAGTTTTTCTCTGGGGGGAGGGGTGGGATTGGTGGGGAGCGGGTGGGGGAGGAGTGATTGGATGGGGGTGTGGAGGGGTGGATGGTGTGATTGAGTGGTGGTATGAGTGGTGGTTGCGAGTGTGGATAGGGGAGAGGGTTGCATGTGTATGGTACAGCGTGCCCGGGGGTGGATGATCTGGCTTCTGAGTCAATTGAGCTTCTTTGGTGTGCCACTGCTCCAGTTTCCATGGATGGGAGGCCTAGCTGGGGGGCCGTCCGTCCACTGTACTCTTTTGTTTCCTGTTATTGTACCTGGGACAATATTTACTCATGACTATAACTACCTTAAATGTGGACGGGATTCACTCTTCAGTAAAGAGGAAGAAAGTTTTGACCTGGTTCCGGAGGAGGGGGACTGATATCGCTTTTGTGCAAGAAACCCATCTTTCCCTTACTGAACACCTCAAGCTTCGGAGAGACTGGGTGGGCGAGGTCTGCTCGTCCTCCTTTGGTACCCGGAAACGAGGGGTTGCCATACTTATTCATAAACAACTGCCCTTCCATATTCATAAAGTTCTCTAAGACCAGGAGGACCAATATGTTATAGTGTTGGGGGAATTATGGGGGCACAAATGGTTATTATGCAATCTGCATGCTCCTAATGTGTATAATCATACATTTTTTTCAGCTCTGCTTGCCAAGATAGCCATGTATTCAGATTACCAGCCACTGTTAGGGGGGGGGGCTTTAACATTAATGTAGATCCTGCCCTGGACTGTAATCCGGCAAAGGTGGGGGCAAGGGACCATGGAGCCAAGGGGGTAAAATTTTTGCTTAGCCAGTTGCAGTTATATTGGACACCTGGAGGATTTTACACCCCACGGAACGCACCTACACTTTTTACTCGCATCCCCACAATGTATATGCCCGGTTGGACTACCTGTTGGTATCGCCCTCTCTGCTCCCCAGGGTGTCTGGGATAGACATTGAAGAGGTTCACTTGTCGGATCACTCACCAGTTGTCATGGAACTTCAGTTTACGCCGGAGTCGGGGGAACGGCATTGGAAATTTCCGAGTTACCTCTATAGAGATCTAGAATTTCATAAATATCTTAGGGAACAGTGGTTGGAGTATAGTTATCATAATAACACTGAAAACGTCCACCCAGTGACATTTTGGGAAGCCTCCAAGGCAGTTCTGCGGGGGTTCATTATTGCTTATCTTTCTCGCAAGAGGAAGAAAATGGATGCTGATTTATTGGCTCTCTCGGGGGAGCTTCGACAATTGAGGACGCGACATTGTATCTCCCTTTCCGCGGATGATAAACTTTGTCTGCTGACCGTACAGCAACAGATTGATACCATTTTAACCCAGAGGGCCTCTCGAGATATTTATTTTCAACGGTATAAATTGTATTCCTGGGGGGGTAAGACTGTTGGCCAATCTGGTACGACCTCTGCGTATGCACAAGGCTATTTTGTCTATTCAGGACAAGAAAGGTAATTGTTGCACCCAGGAGCAGCAGATTCAACAACAATTCATTCACTTTTATGAATCTCTGTACGCTAAGCGACCATTCTCGGACTCTAATAGAGATGCTTTCTTTCAGGGGCTCACGCTTCCCAAGCTGACGGTGGCTCAGTTGGAGAAACTGAATGTACCTATTAGCTCTGGGGAGGTGCAGCTAGGTATTAAGAAGCTCAAGTTAACTAAAGCACCTGGCCCTGATGGGTTTGGCTCTGAATACTACAAGATTTTGTCGGATCAGGTCTCCCCTGTCTTGGCGGAGGCGTTTATTGTGCTCTCCGAGGCGCAGGGTTTGGGGACCCCTAATCTGGCCCACGTTGTGCTGTTGCCTAAACCCGGCAAGGACCCAGTCCAGGTGGGGTCCTATCGCCCCATTTCTCTTATTAACCAGGACGCCAAGCTTTTTGCCGCGATCTTGGCAAACAGGTTGAATGCATTTTTGCCGCTTTTGATCCATGATGATCAGGCCGGGTTCGTGCCAGGCCGCTATGCGTCCAAGAATCTGGCTCGTGCTTTGATGGCCCTTCATTCCAGGCGTGGACTGGTGGGAACATCGTCTATTGTTGGTCTGGATATGGAGAAGGCATTTGATAGCATATCCTGGCAATATCTTTTTTGGGTTTTACGCCAGTTTGGCATTGAGGGTCACATTCATCAATGGATCTGTAGCTTATATATTCGACCGCAAGCCAGACTTTTAGTAAATGGTCAGTTTACTGATCCGTTTGCATTGGGAAGGGGGACGCGACAGGGCTGCCCGTTGTCTCCGCTCCTTTTTGTGTTAGCTATCGAACCCTTCGCCGCTAAAGTTCATGGGGACCCATCTCTTCGGGGTATTCGCCTTGGTGAAAAGGAGAGCTGAATTAATCTGTTTGCTGACGATATTTTCCTTTATCTTGAGCATCCTGCGTGTTAATTGTGATAAATCTGAACTTCTCTCGTTGAGGTCCACTGTGGTGGAAGCCTGGCATACGGGTCTAGCGTCTCCATGGGGCCAAAAAGTTGGAGGAATTTGGCCACTCGCTGACGAAGAGCCCGCGGTTGGAGAGTAGCACAACGCGGGCAAGACTCGGCGTGGTGATCAGCCCCAAGGCACTCCACACACCAACGATGGGGGTCAGTGATAGAGATCACCCGGGCGCACTTAGTGCAGTTCTTAAACCCGAACAGACGCCAAGACATAAGAAAAATTATAACCGCGGCCCCGCGAGGCCAGGCGGCCTGAGGAATCGCCTTCATGAACTTATGGGTTGGGAGGCCCGTTTGGCTAGTCCTTCTCGACGCCGGAGCAGAGACTTTGTTCACACTTGGACTCCATATTTGAACATTTTGACTCCTGAGAGTCGTAGTCGGGTCTTGAATAGACTCCACCTCTGACACTGTGCTTCTCGGTGTCTATGCTGATCCCTGCTTATGAGTTTTTCTGTATCTCTGGGGGGATGGGGAGGGGTGGGTGGGGGGGAGGGGCTTCTTTGTTGGGGGGTGGGGGTAGGGTGGGTCTGGGGAGGACATAAGAGTACAGTCCTCCGCGGGTGTTTGACGAAAATGTATCACATGGTTGTTATTGCTGTTGTCTTTACTGTTGCTTAATAAAATAGATTTGAACTAAAAAAAAAAACAAAAAAAACAATATCCCGGTCGAAAAAAAGTACGAAGAATTGAAAAGTTGTTTGTTTATTTTTTTTGAACAAGACAAAGATGCGACTCACCTGAAAACAATAAAACAAGCCGCGGTGCAAGGAGGCACTACAAATTTGCGCAGAGCAAGGGAGCAGGGCTTCTGGCTCCGCAGAAAACTTAGAACTGAGGCCACGCTGAGGAGAGACATGCCCTGAGTCGGGCGGGAGGGACACTCGCGCATGCGCAGTACACTCGCAAGCTTGAAGATCTTCAAGCAAGTCTGCTTGCGAGAATGTCCACTAGAGAGCTCCGTAGATGACCCACATGTAGAGAATATGCTGCCTGCTTGTCCTGGGATAAAGACAAAGATTTTGAAAGGCTGCAAACTTCAAAAAAACAACTGACACCTCAGAAGCTAGCAACAAGATTTCAATGACTTCAATGCCAACATGGCCTGAGATTCCAGACCTAAATCTTCTGCAACATTACAAGCATTTTTCCCTGTCTGTCCCGGTGGGCTTGGAGCAATGGGGGATTAAGTGACTTGCCCAGGGTCACAAGGGGCAGCGTGTGCTGAGGATGCAGCTTTAAGCACTGCGCCATTCTAGAAATCAAATGTAGTAAAAGTGAGCCAAGTCTAGGACAATGAAACCATTGCGACATCACTGATGAGATTGGCTCTTAGGCATTGGTGGAATGAGGCATTATGATGTCACAACACCAGCTCTGGTTATTAGAGGCTGAAACTTTTCACATTTTCTATATTGTTCTTCCAGGGGAGCTCATAATGGTTTACATGAATTTATTCCGGTACTCAAGCATTTTCCCGTCTGTCCTGATGGGCTCACAATCTATCTAACATACCTGGGGCAGTGGGCCTGTGCGCCAGAACTGGACCAAGGATTAATCCTGGCAGCCCTTTTCCCCAAAGTGAACTCCACTTGCCATTACTGTTTGAGTGGAAAGTGACAATCATTTCCTAACCCAGTCAGTAACTTTAGGCCCATAAAAAGAGTGCATTACCTCTGTGAAACGGAGTCCTAGGCCTTGCTGAAATCGAATCCTCTATTCTGATCACCCAAAAAATTTGATCTGAACCATCTGACCAGACCTACCTCAAGTAAAACCATGCTGCTGCTTCAGATCTTGCCATCCCCTGGATACCAGAACTGCACCACCCTCTGTTTTAGCAGTATTTCTGTTGGCTCCGGGCGGCTTTCCCGCAGAGGAGAGAATCCTGCACTCACCGTGGGCCTCATCTGGGGCAGCCTCCTTGGAGCGGCTGGGGCACGGGCAGTGTGTCTGGGAGGGAATGCATGGATGGGAGAACATCTCAGGGGAGGAGACATAGGCATCCTGGGACTGTTGGCCAAGTCTCTTCCCTGAAGAAGCCCTTTCTGGAAACATCAATCGCTCCTACTAAACTTACTTGCTCCACTTCATCACTTCATCATGCTTCTATTCCTTTCTCTCCTCTCTTCTACCTTCCAAAGTATTTAGATCAATGCAGTCTTGTTAAAATGTTTATTTTATTTTTATTTTTCCTCTAACTCTACTTTTCACTTCTCTATTACCCTCCAGGTACTTTAGTTAGATTGTGAGCCTTCGGGACAGTAAGGGAATTTTTCAAGTACCTTTCTTATTTCTAATCTTAATGTATATTTTCTGTAAACCGCTTAGAACCTAACGGATGTAGCGGTATATAAGAAATAAATTACATTACGTTTCCATTAAATTTACTGACCTGCATTTTCCTGCTTCCTCCTTATTTTCACTTTTATGAAGAAAAACCAAATCTGCCTCTCTCCAGTTTCCTAAAATCATTCCCGACTCTAAAGAAACAGTGACAACTAATCAATATCCCCCGTTTACTTAAAAATATTTTGTGTGATGGAGCCTTAGCACCCTGAGGTTGTGGGTTCAAATCCATGCTGCTCCTTGTGACCCTGGGCAAGTCACTTAATGCCGCATTGCTCCAAGTACATTAGATAGATGGTGAGCCCACCGGGACAGACAGGGAAAAATGCTTGAATAAATTCATGTAAAACCATTCTGAGCTCCACTGGGAGAACGGTATAGAAATTGAATACATCAATAAATTTCATACAATTCACAGCTAAAACAAGCAAAACAAGAAATAGATACACCACTTATATTACAGATCACACATCAAAAAGCACAGTTACCGTATTTTTCGCTCCATAAGATGCACCCTAGATTTAGAGGTAGGAAAATTAGAAAACAAACATTCTGAACCAAATTATGTACTAATATATCCCAGGCACTGCCCCCAGCCTCTGTAGCCTGTCCCCCAGTACCTTTTTTAAACCCCCCCTGGTCCCTTTTTATAGTACAACAATTTTTATTTAACAAACAGAGAAAGAAACATAAGGTACAGGAAATGTTTTTAAAAATTTTGTTTTCAACAACAATATCCAGCACCTTATTCCCACCCCACCCAAGAAGGACAGTATAAGAACATGCCAGAAAGAGCAAAACAAGAAACTGTCCCCCTTTAGCCCTCTCCCCGTCATAATAAAGTGTAATGACAGACATATCAAGGAAAGGCAACCAATATACTGACATGGTAAAGAAGTAAAACAGCAAACAAGATTAAATACAGGGAGGAAAAAAGAATCATAACCTCCCCATCCCTTTTTAAAACACCTCCTGTCCCGTCCCTTGCTGCCTGGTGGTCCAGCGGTGTATCAGCCAGCAGGCGCAAGCTTTCTGCCCACCTGGGCCCATGCCACCTCGTCCCGTCCCGCACCTCCTTATACGTCTCCCATTGCTTGGTGGTCCAGCGGTGTATCGGCCAGCAGGCGTGAGCTTTCCACCCGCCTGCCTGGGCCCGTGCTGCTTTCTGAATGGTGTCTTTGGTTCTCATGAGTCGCTTGCAAGAACTGAAGACACCATTCAGAGGGCAGCATGGGCCCAGGCAGGTGGGCAGCTCACGCCTACCGGCCGATAGACTGCTGAACCACCAAGCAATGGGATAGGTCGAGGCAGCTCGGGCTCAGGCAGGCGGGTGGAGGACTCGCGCCTGCTGGCCAATGCCCCGCTGGACCACCAGGCTATGGGGGACATTTGTAGAGGGATAGGATGGGTGGGGTGATGTTTTAAAAAAGGATGGGGTTAAAAAAGGTACTTGGGGGTGTTTTAAAAAGGACCAACGGGGGGGGGAGGGGTTAAAAATTTGTATCTTCGCTGCATACGACGCACTGACATTTCCACCCACTTTTGGGTGGAAAAAAAGTGCATCTTATGGAGCAAAAAAATACAGTACTCACTGTAACAGGTGTTATCCAGGCACAGTAGGCAGATATTCTCACATGTGAGTTGGCGACGCCATCCATAGAGCCCAGTAAGAACAGTGTAAAAGTGTACTGTCACTTTAAGCTATAGAAAGCTTTAAGACTGCCCACACCGAAGCCTGTAGGCTGAGGCTGCGAGGCAGGCCCCGCCGTGACACAAAGGAAAAAAATAAATGTAAGGTTTTTTTTTGGGGGGGGGGGTTAAATGAAAAAGCACAAAGAAACACAGCGACCCTGTAAAAAATAAAACACGAGCCACGGTGAGAGAAGGCACGAAGTAGAACTGAGTCTAGTGCAGAGTGTCGAAATAGGACTTCTCGGCTCCGCGGAGAACTGAGGAGACACGTGCCCTGCATCGGGCGGTGCGGTGCGGCAGTCTGCTTGCGAAGCTGTCCACATCCGGGCTCCATGGATGATGTCACCCACATGTTGAGAATAGGCTGCCTGCTTGTCCTGGGATAACACCCTAGCACAGTCTTTAGCCATTTATCCATTCTAGTTAGGTGGCCCTAACTTCACTTAAATATCTCACAACAGCACCTGTTAAAATATTAATATAACATATTTCCAGGACCCCTGAGGAAGGCGTGTCCACCGAAACATGGACCATGTTGGGTCTGTTAGGATCAACATATGTGGACAATTACATCTATATATGTTTTTATCATGAAGTTTGATGAATATAAATCATCATTTAGAATATATTCATCCACAGTCCTTTTTTTACTTAGAGCTATAACCTCAGCACTCTAAGGTTGTGGGTTCAAACCCACCCTGGGCAAGTCTCTTAATCCTCCACTGCCCTAGGTACATTAGATAAGACAGTGAGCCCACCGGGACAGATAGGGAAAATGCTTGAAGTACCTGTATGGAAACCGCTTTGAGCGTGATTGCAAACCTACAAAAAGATGGTATACAAGCCCAATCCCTTTCCCTAAAGTTCAGTTACCTCCTTGGGGCTCTCTGCACCACCATCCTCTGTCCTCCACATATTAGCCTCCTTACCTCTTCAGAGCTCTCGGTACCACCATCCTTCCCACTGATATTGTTCTTGGTGATGCTTTTAGCAGATTTGGGGGGTTCCTGCAAAGAGAGATTATATAACCTTCTGCTCTTCATACACCTTATTTTTTGATATACCAAAAACACTTTCAAAAGAACAAACTGAGCATTTAGTTACCCATATTGTTTCTAATAATAGCCCACCCACCCCCAGCTTCAGCACCAAAACATCCTGTAAATTTCATCTTACAGCCAAATCTAGATTCTTCCCAGTGGCAGCTCCCCAGCATTCACAGTTAACTGGCACAGCTCTCCTCCACGACCAACTCTCTCTTCTCAGTTATGGGGCTGGGCTAATTCAGGGTCTTGATCATGCATGGATGCTCAAGGCCCAGCACGATAACTGTGAGAAGAGGTAAGAAGAGAGATCTGGTCCTTATGGTGGGGGTGGAGAGCTGACAATGGATAGTAGAAATGGTGCCTCCATTAATAGTGTAAAACCTAAAGGTATACAACCCAGCAGTATATATCACAATCACAAAAAATAGTAGAAACTACTGCTTTATAGAATAGTGCACATCAGTATTAATGAGTCCTTATTTGGACCTGCTCAAAGGCCTCAGAAATGGAGCCTACGCACAGCCCTGTAATCACAAGCTGAGACAATCCGCGTAGTTAGAATGCTCCTGCTCCAATCATTGGCCACAATATACCTATTTAAAGTGCTATATATCTAGTTAAAGTGCTAATTTGCTTGACTTAAAACAATACACTATAATTGTGATATTCTTCCAAAAACTCTTTATCAAATACTGTATGCATTATTCGGATTTGAAAAACTAGATCACAAAGACTTATCTGTTTTGTTTAATCTTCACTGGTGGAGTCTTTATAATAAAATTTCGTTTCAATACATGGCAAAGTGGACATGTATTGAAACGAAATTTTATTATAAAGACTCCACCAGTGAAGATTAAACAAAACAGATAAGTCTTTGTGATCTAGTTTTTCAAATCCGAATAATGCATACAGTATTTGATAAAGAGTTTTTGGAAGAATATCACAATTATAGTGTATTGTTTTAAGTCAAGCAAATTAGCACTTTAACTAGATATATAGCACTTTAAATAGGTATATTGTGGCCAATGATTGGAGCAGGAGCATTCTAACTACGCGGATTGTCTCAGCTTGTGATTACAGGGCTGTGCGTAGGCTCCATTTCTGAGGCCTTTGAGCAGGTCCACAATAAGGACTCATTAATACTGATGTGCACTATTCTATAAAGCAGTAGCCTCCATTAATAGCCCATCCTAGATTCCTGAAAACCAGGCATTCATTAGAAATGATACAGTTTCACAGAAAGCACAGGATGTTGTTTGAGGTCACTTGCTATACTTGCAAAAATAAGATTCAGAAAAAGAGATTATGTACTTACCCTGGGAAGCTCTTTTCCAGTAGATAGGTGAGACATTCTAAACAGACTAGTCTTTAAGCCCGTTACATTAATGGGTGCTAGAATAGATGTGTGTGTGTCTTTCTTTTTCTCTCTCTCTTTCCTTGGCTGTCCACCACCACCCCTTCCCTGCTCCCCCTGTCCAGCAGCCCTTCTCCCTTCATTTTACCTCCCCCTGTCCAGCAGAACCTCTTCCTTGCTCCCCCTGTCCAGCAGGACTTCTCCCTTCCTTTTACGTCCCTCGTGTCCAGCAGCACTTCTTCCCTGCTCCCCCTGTCCAACAGTAGCCCTTCTCCCTTCCTTTTACCTCCCCTGTGTCCAGCAGCACCCCTTGCCTGCTCCCCCTGTCCAGCAGCAGCAGCACTTCTCCTTTCCTTTTACCTCCCCTGTGTCCAGCAGCACCCCTTGCCTGCTCCCCCTGTCCAGCGGCAGCCCTTCTCCCTTCCTTTTACTTCCCCTGTGTCCACCACCACACCTTCCTTGCTCCCCCTGTCCAGCAGCAGCCCTTCTCCCTTCCTTTTACTTCCCCTGTGTCCACCACCACACCTTCCCTGCTCCCCCTGTCCAGCAGTAGCCCTTCTCCCTTCCTTTTACCTCCCCTGTGTCCAGCAGCACCCCTTCCCTGCTCCCCCTGTCCAGCAGTAGCCCTTCTCCCTTCCTTTTACTTCCCCTGTGTCCAGCAGCACCCCTTGCCTGCTCCCCCTGTCCAGCAGCAGCAGCACTTCTTCCTTCCTTTTACCTCCCCTGTGTCCAGCAGCACCCCTTGCCTGCTCTCCCTGTCCAGCAGCAGCCCTTCTCCCTTCCTTTTACTTCTCCTGTGTCCACCACCACACTTTCCCTGCTCCCCCTGTCCAGCAGCAGCCCTTCTCCCTTCCTTTTACCTCCCCCATGTCCAGCAGCACCCCTTCTCTGCTCCCCCTGTCCAGCAGCAGCCCTTCTCCCTTCGTTTTAACTCCCCCTGTCCAGCAGTACCTCTTCCTTGCTCCCCCTGTCCAGCATTAGGCCTTCTCCCTTCCTTTTACCTCCCCTGTGTCCACCACCCCCCCTTCCCTGCTCCCCCTGTCCAGCAGCAGCCCTTCTCCCTCCAATTTACATCCCCTGTGTCCAGCAGCACCCCTTGCCTTCTCCCCCTGTCCAGCAGCAGCCCTTCTCCCTTCCTTTTACCTCCCCTGTGTCCAGCAGCACCCCTTCCCTGCTCTCCCTGTCCAGCAGCAGCCCTTCTCCCTTCATTTTACCTCCCCCGTGTCCACCACCACCCCTTCCCTGCTCCCCCTGTACAGCAGAAGCCCTTATCCCTTCATTTTACCTCCCCCTGTCCAGCAGTACATCTTCCTTGCTCCCCCTGTCCAGCAGCAGAAACATAGAAACATAGAAACTGAAGGCAGAAAAGGGCTATGGCCCATCTAGTCTGCCCACACTAATGACCCACCCCTACCTTCCTCTATGAAGAGAACCCACGTGCCAATCCCATTTTGCCTTCTCCCTTCCTTTTACCTCCCCCGTGTCCAGCAGCACCCCTTCCCTGCTCCCCCTGTCCTGCAGAAGCCTTTCTCTCTTCATTTTACCTCCCCCTGTCCAGCAGTACCCCTTCCTTGCTCCCCCTGTCCAGCGATAGGCCTTCTCCCTTCCTTTTATATCCCTCGTGTCCAGCACCCCTGCTCCCCCTGTCCAGCAGTAGCCCTTCTCCCTTCCTTTTATCTCCCTCTGTCCAGCAGTAGCCCTTCTCCCTTCACTTTACCTTTTACCCGGTTTTCGTAGTGGTCTGCAGTGGTTTCAGGGTCGCAGAGTCGTTGAAGAAAGGTAATGTTTAAACCGCCGCAAGCTCCTACTGATGGGGAAACTGCTGCAAACTCTACTGCGCATGCGAAATCACCAAACCGCAGAACAAAACAGTCGCACTCTCCTTCTTCTGCCTCCTTCTGTCCCACGTGCCGCAAGCCGCCCCATGCGCCTCAAATTGAATTTGGCATGGAGGCACACATCACGGCAGCAGGGATCATGGCTTCTTAAATGCGCAAGCACACTAAGGGTTTTATTATAGAGGATGGGATGTGTCCCTATGGCCGCATGCCATCTGCAGAAGGAATCCACTCCGGATTTTTCCTTTTGCCTCTGCTGTACTTCACTGGGCTCCTTAGCTCCACCTGCAGTTAATACCCAAGCACCAAATAAACGTGAAGTAGAGACACCTGTAGCAAACAGGCTCAGAAACTACTTCCATATAAAATGGAAACATACATACAGCATTAAAGAATCAGCTTTGAGAAGCATAAACAGGAAGTAGACACAGGAAGGACAGGGCGGGAGTCTAGAATATCTCACCTATCTACTGGAAAAGAGCTTACCAGGGTAAGTACATAATCTCTTTTTCTAATGCAATAGGCAAGATATTCTAGACAGATGGGATGTACAAAAGCTGTCCCCAAAAAGCTGTGATCTTATGTCCTGGAACCAGTAGGCTGAAAGGCAGGCAAATGGACTTCCTGATTAACATTGAAAGCCGAAACCACTTTTGGCAGGAAGGAAGGAATCGTTCGTAAAGAAACTCTGGTCTCCGAGAAATGCAAGAAAGAGCCTGGAATTCCGACATCACGTCGAAGTAATGGCAACCAGAAAAAAGGTCTTGAGCGGCAAGTCCAAGAGGGAAGCATCTTGAAAGGGCTCAAAGGGAGCCTTGGTAAGACTACACAGGAAGGGAACGGTTGCTTAACCAGCAGTCTGTCACAAAAAGCCCCCTTCAGAAACTATCAAAGAGTCTCCGGAGGACCACATCCACATAATTTTCCTGCATATCTTTTAGCACCACACCACATTCACTGGGTAGACATGTGCATTTAGTCACTTGCGCACCAAAGAACTCACCCTGGGCTAACCCAAAAGCTGCTGACACTCCTGTACCAGAGGATACAATCACGACAAGGCTCTGGATATCTTAAGAGCACCTTCCAGAGAGTTATACTGCTCTGAGACCAGAACTCTCATATCAGGGTGCCAGGGAAAGATTGCAGACTGCGAGTGCACACCACAAAACCAGGAGGAAGAAGTGGATGGAGCTGGCTGAGTGACTAAATTCAACTCCTATAAAGATTCAGAAATAAGCCGCAGACTTAAATAAACATAGAAGCATGGGATCATCCCCAGGTTCCAAAACCCCCGAGGGCTCCACAGTCTATGATCTCCTGTCCCGGGAAGCGCTGTGCCTGTAAATAAAAGGTAAGCAAGCTGGTCATCCTCATTAGGATCCCCCAGATTAGGCAGCGCAAGAACAGCAGCTGGTCGAGCCGAGGACGTGTCCAAAGGAGCAATACAACTGAGCGACGCCTCAGAGGCGGATTGGGGCTGCGCAAGGGGAGTACACCAGCTTTGAAACTCATTCCACAAATATTTCATATATTCTGAGAAAGTGTCCGACTCCTGGAGCGAAGAGTCAACCTTCAATGACTTAACTTTGCTGTGGAGGCTCCCAAGCCAAGCGCACGGAATTAGCAGCTGTGTCAAGCCCCAAATGTAAAGAAGGCTGCCCCGCCAGGCTAGCCAAAAGTTTTGTCACCTACTTCAGCAGGGAAGAGGCTAAGCTTGACGCTGCCGCCTCTCCAGGTTGCGCTAAAATCAATGGGATTAGGGGATACATTCACTACATGGGTAAAGGATTGGCTAGATGGTAGGCTTCAAAGGGTGATGGTAAACGGTACCCCCTCCAAAACGTCAGCAGTGATGAGTGGAGTACCTCAGGGCTCCGTCTTAGGGCCGATTCTATTTAATTTATTCATAGGAGATTTAACCCAAGGACTTAGAGGAAAAGTATCACTGTTTGCGACGATGCCAAACTATGCAACATAGTTGGCAAAAGCAGTGTGCCTGACTTTATGACGCAGGACCTAAGACAGCTCGAGCAGTGGTCATCAACTTGGCAGCTAGGCTTCAATGCTAAAAAATGTAAAATAATGCATCTAGGCAAAAAAAATCCACACAGAACTTACACACTAAATGGTGAAACCTTGTCCAGGACCACGATGGAACGTGATTTAGGAGTGATCATTAGCGACGATATGAAGGCTGCCAATCAAGTAGAGAAGGCTTCGTCCAAGGCAAGACAAATGATGGGCTGTATCCGTAGGGGTTTTGTCAGCAGAAAACCTGAAGTAATAATGCCACTGTACAGATCCATGGTGAGACCTCATCTCGAGTATTGTGTTCAATTCTGGAGACCACACTACCGAAAAGATGTGTTGAGAATTGAGTCGGTTCAGCGAATGGCTACCAGGATGGTTTTGGGGCTCAGGGATCTCACGTATGAAGAAAGGTTAAAAAAACTGCGGATGTACTCATTGGAGGAGCGAAGACAGAGAGGAGACATGATTGAAACCTTCAAGTATATTACTGGGCGTATAGTGGTGAAAGATGATATCTTCAGTCTTACGGGGCCCTCGGTAACCAGAGGACATTCGCTGAAAATCAGAGGAGGGAAATTTCAGGGTGATGCTAGGAAGTACTTCTTCACCGAGAGGGTGGTCGATCATTGGAACGAGCTGCCTCAGCGGGTGATTGAGGCCAGCAGCGTGTTAGATTTCAAGAGGAAATGGGATATTCATGTGGGATCTCTAGGAGAGTAAGAATCAGGGAGAGGGTCACTGGTATGGGCAGACTCGATGGGCTATGGCCCTTTTCTGCCGTCAATTTCTATGTTTCTATGTTTCTACATGGCCACCATCAAGAAATTTGCGCCAAAATTGCAATATTTTTTACACTTACCAAAGTCAAAAAACGGCTGTGACCTGTTTGTGGATCTGTGCTGCAGCCTGCCTCAGCTCTCTAACAGTAGCCGGATGAGAGAATCACTGCCTCATGCTGAGAATGCCTCTACAAAGCTGATATTTGGGCTGCCAGTCAGATCCTAAGCCTGACTGCACCTCCAACCCTGCAGACTAGTGCTGCCCGATTCAGGAAAAAAGATTTCGATTTGATTCAGCCTATTGAATCAATTTTTTGATTCAATTCTATTTTCCTGCCCAATTGGGTGTTTTTATAAAACATCCTGGTGGGTTTATTTTATAGCCTCTTCACCCACTTTGCCTTCTCCTAACCACACTGGTGCTGTGGTGTAAACAAAATAAACAAACAAAAAAGACTTTTCCTCTCTCTGTTAAATCCTAGCTCACGTTTGCAGTCTAACAAAAGCTCTGTCAGGATACACTTTTCAAATCTGACATATTGTAATCACAAAACAGAAAATAAAATGATTTTTTCTACCTTTTGTTGTCTGGTCATTATTCAAATCTTGTTGGTCCCAGGCTCTGGTTGTCTTCTGATAACTTGCTTGCCAGGATCTCCTTCTTTTCTTCTTTCTCCGTGCTAACCATCAATCTTCTATCTCTGTCCTCCCCTTCTGTTTCCCTTCCCTCCCCTGGAGGTTTGGCATCTTTCCTTTTTTTCGTCTCCATCCACAGATCCATCTTTTCTCAACTACCCTTTCATCCAGCATCTCTCCCTCCTTCCCTACCACCCCAGGGTCCACCATCTCTCCCTTTTTTTTCACAACTACCCTCCTATCCAGTATTTCTATCCCCCCTTTCCACCATCCCTTGTGTCCAACTTCTCTCCCTTTCTGTTCCTTCCCTCACTAAATCCCATTATCCACCATCTCTCTCCCACTCCTCTGTTTGGCATGATAAAGAAGAGAATCACGAGTAGATCAGAGAGGGTCATAATGCCGCTTTATAGAGCAATGGTCAGACCCCACTTGGAATACTGTGTCCAACATTGGTCTCCAAATCTAAAGAAGGATATAAAACGGCTGGAGAGGGTGCAGAGACGAGCAACAAAACTAGTAAAAGGTATGGAGAAATTGGACTACGAGGATCGACTTAAGAGACTGGGATTGTTCTCCCTTGAGAAAAGGAGACTGTGAGGGGATATGATCGAGACCTTCAAAATACTGGAAGGAATCGACAAAATAGAGCAGAAAAAACTATTTACATTGTCCAATTTGACACGGACAAGAGGACACGGAATGAAGCTAAGGGGGGACAAGTTCAGGACTAATATCAGGAAGTTCTACTTCACTCAGAGAGTGGTTGACACCTGGAATGCTCTCCCAGAGGAGGTTATTGCGGAATCGACCATCCTAGGATTCAAAAGTAAACTAGATGCACATCTCCTTATAAGAGGTATAGAAGGATATAGATGAGTAAAAATTATGCCAGGTGTACACCTGGCACGGCTTCCGCGTGTGCGGATCGCCGGACTAGATGGACCGAAGGTCTGATCCGTAGATGGCGCTTCTTATGTTCTTATGTTTAGACCCATTATTTCTTCCCCCCAAAGTACGGCATATGCACGTATCTTTGAACCCCCCCTTCCCTCCTTCCCTCCATGTACTTCTACACCAGGACCCTCTCCCCTGAAGGTCTGTCCCCCCTGAAGGCCTGTCCCCCCCCCCTGAAGGACTACACCTTACCCGAAGGTCTGTCCTCCCCTGAAGGCCTGCAACCCCCGAAGGCCTGTTCCCCCCCCCCCCCCGGGAAGGCCTGTGTGCTCCCCTCTGGCCTCCCGCACCGCCCTTTACCTGATTAAAGCAGAGAGCAGCCTGCAGAAAGGATCGCGGGTACTTTAGCGATCCTTGCAGGTTGCCATAGGCCTCAGGAGTTATCGTCCTTCTGCCGCGGTCCCACCCCGCTTCTGACGTCAGAGGTAGGATCGTGGCAGAGGGACGACAGCTCCGGAGGCCTATGGCAACCTGCAAGGATCGCTAAAGTACCCGCGATCCTTTCTGCAGGCTGCTCTCATAAGAACGTAAGAAGTGCTTCTGTTGAGTCAGACCAAAGGTCCATCGTGCCCAGCAGTCCGCTTACACGGCAGCCCATCAGGTCTAGGACCTGGGTAGTAGTCCTCTTTCTGTACCCCTCCATCCCCTTTCCCTTCAGAAAATTGTCCAGTCCCTTCTTGAACCCTAGTACCGTACTCTGTCCTATCACGCCCTCTGGGAGCACATTCCAGGTGTCCACCACCCGTTGGGTGAAAAAAACTTCCTAGCATTGGTTTTGAATCTGTCCCCTTTCAGCTTTTCCGAATGCCCTCTTGTTCTTGTAGTTTTCAAAAGTTTGAAGAACCTGTCCCTCTCTACTATCTCTATGCCCTTCATGATCTTGTAAGTCTATTATATCCCCTCTAATTCTCCTTTTCTCCAGAGAAAAGAGCCCCAGTTTCTCCAGTCTCTCAGTGTATGAAAGGTTTTCCATCTCTTTCATAAAACGTGTCGCTCTCCTCTGAACCCTCTCAAGTATTGCCATATCCTTCTTAAGGTACGGCAAACAATATTGGACGCAGTACTCCAGATGCGGACGCACCATCGTCCGATACAATGACAGGATAACTTCTTTCGTTCTGTTTGTAATACCCTTCTTGATTATACCTAGCATTCTATTCGCTCTCTTAGCGGCCGCTGCGCACTGCACCGACAGCTTCATTGTCTGATCCACTATTACCCCCAAGTCCCTTTCTTGGGTACTCTCACTCAATAACATCCCTCCCATAGTATAGCTGTACCTCAGGTTTTTGCTTCCCACATGCAATACTTTACATTTCTCTACATTGAACTTCATCTGCCATCTCATCGCCCACTCACCTAGCTGTAATTCTTCGCAGTCCTCTTTAGTCCGAGCACCACTAAATAGTTTGGTGGCGTCTGCAAATTTTATTATTTCGCACTTCGTCCCTATTTCTATGTCATTTATAAATATGTTGAATAGTAGCGGTCCGAGCACCGACCCCTGCGGAACACCACTCGTGATCTTCCTCCAGTCCGAGTTGTGGCCCTTCACCCCTATTCTCTGCTTCCTACCCACCAGCCAGTTCCCGATCCATCTATGTACGTCTCCTTCCACTCCATGGTTCTTCAGTCTCCGAAGTAGGCGTTCATGGGGTACCTTGTCAAAGGCTTTTTGGAAATCTAAATATATGATGTCTATGGGGTCCCCTTTGTCCATCCGTTTGTTAATTCCTTCAAAGAAGTGTAGTAAGTTCGTTAGGCACAATCTCCCCTTGCAGAAGCCATGCTGGCTTGTAATTAGAAGTTTATTTCTTTGAAAATGCTCATCGATGCTGTCTTTTATCAGCGTTTCTGCCATTTTCCCTGGAACCGAGGTCAGACTCACCAGTCTGTAATTCCCCGGGTTACCTCTTGATCCCTTTTTAAAGATGGGTATAATATTGGCTATCTTCCAATCCTCCGGGATCACTCCTGTTTTCTCTGCCGCAATCAGGTAAAGGGAGGTGCGGGAAGCAAGGGTGAAAGCTGGACACTGCAGCACTTCCCTACTGAACCTCCCCCCTCGCTCTCTAAAGCTGGAGTGGCAGTGCCGGCCAGCAAGAGGCAGCGCTGCCGATCCTGCTTTAGAGGGCGAGGGAGAAGGGTCAGACAGTGAATCAGAAGGCCGATTTCGTTTGGGTTTTGAATCGATTCACCCGAAATGAATCGATTTGAATCGTGAATCAGGCAGCACTACTGCAGACCGATGGATGCACACCAGGACGGGCAGATGCGAGAAGATGCAGCCAGCACCCTGCGAGACACTGCCGAGTATCCTAAGGGTGCCCAACAGCCTATGCTCGACCCCTGCTTAACAGAAGGTGAGATCACTTCAGGGACGGTCCTGAGCTCCAAAGAAAACTATGCAGGCTGGCTAACAGGTACCTACTGGGATTGGCCTGTCAGCTACAGACCAAAGTCTGTGTGTTCTCAAAGCAGGCAAAGCTAAAAAATGCTCCAAGCACCAGAAACACCGAAAAAATGATGAAAAATACACCGAATAAAATGTGGAGAGCAGAACAAACACTTCTGCAGGCATGCATACAGAAGGGAAGAACTGCAGGTGGAGCTAAGGAGCCCAGTGAAGTACAGCTGAGGCAAAAGGAAAAATCCAGAGTGGATTCCTTCTGCAAATGGCACGTGGCCATGGAGACACTACCCAACTGTCTAGAATGTCTCACCTATTGCACTAGAAGTCATATTAAAGAATTTATTGTTACATTTGGCAAAAAATATTAGGTTACTAAAAATGATGTACAGATAGAAACACAGAAACATAATGGCAGATAAAGGCCAAATAGCCCATCCAGTCTGCCCATCCGCAGTAACCAGTATCTCTTCCTCTCTCTAAGAGATTCCACGTGCCTATCCCAGGCTTTATTGAAATCAGACGCAGTCTCTGTCTCCACCACCTCTTCTGGAAGACTGTTCCACCCATCTATCACTCTTTCTGTAAAAAAAGTACCGTATTTTTCGCTCCATAAGACACACTTTTATTCCACCCAAAAGTGGATGGAAACCTCGGTGCGTCTTATGTAGCAAAGGTACAAAATTATCCCCCCGTACTGTTTATAAACACCCCTCCCACCGCCGCACCTTTTTAAAACACCCTGCCCGCTACACCTTTGTAAAACACCCCACCCTCTGCACGCTCACTGTCGCTGCACCTTTTTAAAACCCCAACCCCCCCCCCCGCCCACCCGACGTGGTACCTTGTTACAAATAACCTGGTGGCCAGCGTGATCCCTCCCTCGCTAGCTGTCTCCTTTTATTTCCCAGCCAGCGGCGCAGAGGTCAGAAGAGTGTGGAGGTCAGGAGCAAAGCTTTCCTCACTCCGGCTTGGGCCCACGCTGCTTTCTGAATGGCTGCGACCAGTTCTCACAGCCATTCAGAAAGCAGTGTGGGCCCAAGCAGGAGCGCGGAAAGCTTTGCTCCTGACCTCCCTGCTCTTCTGACCTCCGCGCCTCTGGCTGGGAAATAGGAGACAGCTAGCGAAAGAGGAAGGGATTTTAAAAGGCGCCAGTGGTGAAGGGATGTTTAAAATACCATGACAGCCATCTAGGGAGGGAGGGATATTTAAAGGTATGGGGAGTATGATTAAAAAATGTACTGGGGGTATATAGGGGAGATGGGGGGATGATATAAGGTACTGGGGGATATGGGGGGATAATTTAGGGTATGTGGGGGGTATGGGGTCTGCCTGCCTGTCACTAGGCCTGCCTGCCACTAGGCCAGCCTGCCTGTCAATAGGCCACTAGGCCAGCCTTCCACTAGGCCTGCCTGCCAGTCACTAGGCCGGCCTGCCCTGTCCTGGCCTACCACAAGACCACCAGAAGGGGGACAAGGTACAGAGCCTGGCAGGGAGGGGGGTCAGGTTGAGAGCCTGACAAGGAGTATGGGGTTGGGTACAGAGCCTGGTAGGGAGAATTTGGTTCAGAATGCTTTTTTCTTGTTTTCCTCCTCTAAATCTAGGATGTGTCTTATGGTCAGGTGCATCTTATGGAGCGAAAAATACGGTATTTCCTTTGATTACTCCTGAGCCTATCACATCTTAACTTCATCCTATGTCCTCTCATTCCAGAGCTTCCTTTCACATGAAAAAGACTCGATTGATGCGCATTTGCATCATGTAGATATTTAAATGTCTCTCAAGCAAAAATAAGTATTTACTGAAGAAGATGTACACAGCATATCGGAACCCATCAGGCTATATGCTGGAAATGAAGACGGAAAGCTGACAGGATTGACGGTCAGTCTAGAGGAGGTGTGTAGGCAGACTGATAGGCTGAAGAGCGATAAATCCCTGGGACTGGATGCCATCCATCCGAGGGTCATCAAGGAACTGAAAGGGACCATAGCTGAACTGCTTCAACTAATAGCCAATATGTCAATCAAATTGGGAAAGATTCCAGAAGACTAGAAGGTGGCAAATGTTACACCGATCTTCAAGAAAGGTTCGAGGGGAGATCCATGAAACTACAGACCGGTGAGTCTGACCTCGGTACCGGGAAAGATGGTAGAGTCACTGATAAAGGACCGCATCATTGATCATCTTGACGGACACGGGCTGATGAGGACCAGTCAGCACAGTTTTAGCAAAGGCAGATCATGTTCAACGAACTTGCTGCACTTCTTTGAGGGAGTAAACAGACAGATAGACAAGGGCGACCCAGTTGACATTGTATATCTGGATTTTCAGAGGGCGTTTGACAAGGTTAAGAACATAAGAAGTTGCCACCACTGGGTCAGACCAGAGGTCCATTTCACCCAGCGGTCCGCTCCCGCGGCGGCACATCAGGTCTGTGACCTGTGAAGTGGTTCCTGACCATTTCTATAACCCTCAATCCCCTCATCCTTTAGGATCCTATCTAAACCTTCCTTGAAACCCTGTAGCGTGCTCTGGCCTATCACAACCTCCGGAAGTGCATTTCATGTGTCCACTACCCTCTGGGTAAAAAAGAACTTCCTCACATTTGTTCTAAACTTGTCCCCTCTCAATTTCTCCGAGTGACCCCTTGTACTTGTGGTTCCCCACAGTCTGAAGAATCTGTCTCTGTCCACCTTCTCTATGCTCCTCAGGATTTTGAAGGTTTCTATCATGTCTCCTCTAAGTCTCCGCTTTTCCAGGGAGAACAGCCCCAGCATTTTCAACCTGTCAGCGTATGAAAAGTTTTCCATACCATTTACCAGTTTAGTTGCTCTCCTCTGGACCCCCTCAAGTACTGCCATGTCCTTCTTGAGGTACGGCGACCAGTACTGGACACAATACTCCAGATGTGTGCGCACCATTGCACGATATAGCGACATGATGACTTCCTTCGTCCTGGTCGTGATACCCTTTTTAATGATACCCAACATTCTGTTCGCTTTCTTTGAGGCTGTCGCACATTGTGCTGATGCTTTCAATGTTGTGTCCACCATCACCCCCAGGTCTCTTTCAAGGTTGCTCACCCCTAGCAGTGATCCTCCCATTTTGTAGCTGAACATCGGGTTCTTTTTCCCTACATGCATGACCTTGCATTTCTCTATGTTAAAACTCATCTGCCACTTTTTTGCCCACTCTTCCAGTCTCGTTAGGTCTCTTTGCAGGTCTTCGCAGTCTTCTGTGTTTCTAACCCTGCTGCAGTTTGGTGTCATCAGCAAATTTAATAACCTCACATTTCATCCCCGTCTCCAGGTCGTTGATAAATATATTGAACAGGAGCGGTCCCAGCACTGACCCCTGTGGAACTCCGCTCGTGACCCATTGCTAGTCTGAGTAATGGCCCTTTACTCCAACCCTCTGTTTCCTGCCTGCCAGCCAGTGTTTGATCCATCGGTGGACATCCCCCTGCACCCCGTGGCTCCACAGCTTCCTAAGCAATCTTTTGTGAGGTACCTTGTCGAAGGCCTTTTGGAAGTCAAGGTAAATGATGTCTATGGATTCCCCTTTATCCACCTGGCTGTTTATTCCCTCAAAGAAATAAAGTAAGTTTGTGAGGCATGACCTTCCCTTGCATGAACGATTACTTCAGAAAATTGTGAGACATGGAATCGAGGGTGAACTACTCACGTGGATTAAAAACTGGCTGGAGCATAGGAAACAGAGAGTGGGGGTAAATGGACACTACTTGGACTGGAAGAGCATCACCAGTGGGGTGCCATAGGGCTCAGTGCTTGGACCCGTACTCTTCAACATCTTTATAAACGATCTGGACATTGGTACGACGAGTGAGGTGATTAAATTTGCGGACGATACAAAGTTATTCAGAGTAGTGAAGACACAGGGGGACTGCAAAGATCTGCAACATGACATAATCATGCTCGAGGAATGGGCATCGACACGGCAGATGAGGTTCAACGTGGATAAGTGTAAAGTGATGCATATAGGTAACAAAAATCTCATGCACAAATACAGGATGTCCGGGGCAGTACTTGGAGAGACCTCCCAGGAAAGAGACTTTGGAGTTATGATCGACAAGTCGATGAAGTCGTCCACGCAATGTGCGGCGGCGGCGAAAAGGGTGAACAGAATGCTAAGAATGATAAAGAAGTGGGATCACAAACAGATCGGGAAGGTTATCATGCCGCTGTGCCGGGCCATGGTGACCCTCACCTGGAGTACTGCATCCAGCACTGGTTGCCGTACATGAAGAAGGATACGGTACTATTCAAAAGGGTGCAGAGAAGAGTGACTGAGATGGTTAAGGGGTTGGAGGAGTTGCCATACAATGAAAGATTAGAGAAACTGGGCCTCTTCTCCCTTGAAAAGAGGAGACTGAGAGGGGACATGATTGAAATGTTCAAGATAATGAAGGGAATAGACTTAGTAGATAAGGACAGGTTGTTCACCCTCTCCAAGACAGGGAGAACGAGAGGGCACTCTCTAAAGTTGAAAGTGGATAGATTCCATATGAACGTAAGGAAGTTCTTCTTCACCCAGAGAGTGGTAGAAAACTGGAACGCTCTTCTGGAGTCTGTCATAGGGGAAAACACCCTCCAGGGATTCAAGACAAAGTTAGACAAGTTCCTGCTGAACCAGAACGTACGTACCTAGGGCTGTTATCAGCCAGTGGTGGATCTAAACTCAGAAAATGCACATTTAAATCAAATAGTGGAGAAAAAGCCTCAAACATGGGCAAAAACCTCAAATGTGACTTTAACAACTGGACCAAACGTCCAGCACTGTGCACAGGGAAAAGTAAAGCAATTGCCACTTAGCTCAAAAGTTGGTCTTCATACTCCAAACGATGCTGTTCTCTTAACGTCTGATCTTCCATTGTTATTGCCAGTGTCCAATTGTCCAACAAAAGACATTGTTTTTCGCCATAATATCAGCTACATCAGGGATCGTTAATTTACAGCTCAAGCCTTTACTCCAACTCCATGAAAAGTTTGAAATCATGAATAGATTGCTGTCTTAATTATATATGCTTGGGCATTTTCTCCACTTTTTGATTTAAATATGCATTTTCTAAGGTCAGATCTACCACTGGTTGATAACATGTTAGCATATTTTTGTGAATTTAAATGTCTCCATCATATCCCCCCTCTCCCGCCTTTCCTCCAAAGTATACAGATTGAGATCTTTAAGTCTATCCCCATACACCCTATGACGAGGACCACACACTATTTTAGTAGCCTTCCTCTAGACCAGGGGTGTCAAAGTCCCTCCTCGAGGGCCGCAATCCAGTCGGGTTTTCAGGATTTCCCCAATGAATATGCATTGAAAGCAGTGCATGCACATAGATCTCATGCATATTCATTGAGGAAATCCTGAAAACCCGACTGGATTCCGGCCCTCGAGGACCGACTTTGACACCTGTGCTCTAAACCGACTTGACTATCCTCTGTATATCTTTTCGAAGGTGCAGCCTTCAGAATTGTACACAATATTCTAAATGAGGTCTCACCAGAGTCTTATACAGAGGCATCAATACCTCCTTTTTTCTACTGGCCATACTTCTCCCTATGCAACCTAGCATCCTTCTAGCTTTTGCCGTCACCTTTTCAACCTGTTTGGCCACCTTAAGATCATCACATGCAATCACACCCAAGTCCTGCTCTTCCATCGTGCATATCAAGTTTCAAGTTTATTTAAAAAATTTTATACCGCTTATTGAAATTTCTAAGCGGTGTACAGCAATAATAAAAAAGAAATCTTTAAAAGAAACAAAACCAATTAGTGTTAAAATATTGTACAATACAGTATCAAGTTAGTAGACTTTAACATAAACTGTTTTGCAGCCCAAATGCATGACCTTGAATTTCTTTGCATTAAATTTTAGCTACCAAATTTCAGACCAATCTTCAAGCTTTGCCAGGTTTTTCTTCTTGTTATTCACACCATCCGGCGTGTCTACTCTATTGCAGATTTTGGTATCATCCGCAAAGAGGCAAATTTTACCTGATAGCCCTTCAGCAATATCATTTTAAAAAATGTTAAAAAGAACAGGCCCTCTGACGCCTTCCACTCAACCAGTTCCTGACCTAGCTCATTACTTTGGGCTCCATCTCGAGGGCACTCAGTTTATTTATTACATATCTGTGTGGAACACTGTCAAAGGCTCTGCTAAAATCTAAATACACCACATCTAGCGCACTCCCTCTATCCAATTCTCTGGTCACCCAGTCAAAGAAATTGATCAGATTTGTCTGACAGACCTACCTCAATTAAACATTGCCTCCTATCCCATGACTCTTTCATTTTCTCAGGAGCCTCTCAAGAGGAACTTTGTCAAAAGCTTTCTGGAAATCTAGATACACTACATCAACCGGCTCACCTTTATCCACATGTTTATTCACACCTTCACAGAAGTCATGCAAATTGGTGAGGCAAGATTTCCTTTGGCTGAACCCATGCTGACTCTTGTCTCATTAAATCATGTTTATCTACATATTCCACAAATTTTAATTCTTACAATTGTTTCCACTATTTTGCCCGGCACTGAAGTCAGGCTTACCAGTCCTTAATTCCCCGGATCTCCCATAGAAACCTTTTTAAAAATCAAAACATTGGCCTCCCTCCAATCTTCAGGTACTACAGACAATTTTAGCGACAGATCAGCAGTTTCATGTTTGAGTTCTTTCATTACCCTGGAGGTATACCATCCAGTCCAGGTAATTTATCACTCTAACTTGTCTGTTTGGATTAGTACATCATCCAGGTTTACCATGATTTCTTTCAATTCCTCCGCCATAATCACCCTTGAAAACCATTTCCAGTTCAGGAAGATTTCTTACATCATCTTCAGTAAAGACCAAAGCAAAGAATTCATTCCACTATGGCCTTATCCTTCTGAGCACACCTTTTACTCTCTTTTGGGCAAAATCGGATTCTATGAGTAGGGACTACGACTCAAACTTTGTAGGCTAATGGTGTACACTAAATAATGAAATCCTAGATAACATGGCCTCAAAGTACAAAAAAACTAAAATCAAAAGATGATCGATGGCTCAACAAGGAATTATTACAATTAAAAAGACGCTGTAGAAAATGAGAAAGAGACTGGAGGAAGAGGGACTCAAGTGATACTAAGAAAGAATGGAGGGCAGTAAGTTAAGACTCTATTACACAAAAATGGTAGGCACAGAGGTGGAAGACAAGAAAAATTATTTAAGCTGTTAATAGAACTCACAGATACAAAACTCTATCTAGCTATAAGAACCAAACACTCTCCTTCAGCTAATCAACAAGCAGACTACTTTTTCAGAATAAAATACTAAACATTCGAGATCAGTTAACAAGATGCTCAATACCTCAGTAAAAATAATTACACCACCTAAAGCAGAAAACCTTTATTCCAGCAGACACAATCTGGGCCGACTTTCCAAAAATATCCTGGTTTGAAATGAATAATGCGTGCCGAAAATATGCTTGCTCTTCATGCTGTCCACTATACCTACTCAGTCATCTTCAGTAATGTGCACAACTTTTAGACTGGACACAAACTATGCTCACAGATGGCAAATTTCCTTCAGAACTTAGTTTCTTACTTAATAGGGAGATAAAACTTAGTATTCTGTGACAAGAATTACTATATAATATTGTGATCACAGCTATAATCTATTATTAATAATGTTATTTTCATTGGTTTATTTTAAATAATATTGTGAAGTGCTCAGACCAAGTAACCCAAAATATAGTGAAGTCACTACAATGAGGACCATCATCGCCTTCACCTGTCCCCTGCCCTCCCTAAATGACCAAAAACTATTTCAGATCAACTTGATGTACTTATCTGAATAATAGTTTTTGGTCATTTAGGGAGGGCAGGGGACAGGTGAAGGCGATGATGGTCCCCTTGTTAACCTCATTGTAGTGACTTCACTATATTTTGGGTTACTTGGTCTGAGCACTTCACAATATTATTTAAAATAAACCAATGAAAATAACATTATTAATAATAGATTATAGCTGTGATCACAATATTATATACTTCAGAACTTAGTGAAATTATCACCCCTATACTGAAAAACCCAAAAGCATCAGTTGCCTTACCCTCTAATTATAGACCAATTGCATCCATACCCCTTTATGTGAAAATTATGGAAGGGTTAGTAGCTCTGCACCTATCAGACTATTTAGATCATCACAATCTATTGTATAGCTTTCAGTCAGGATTCAATGTGTTCAATTCTGGTCTCCTTATCTCAAGAAAGATATAGCAGTTCTAGAAAAAGTTCAAAGAAGAGCAATCAAGATGATAAAGGGGATGAAACTCCTCTCATATGAGGAAAGACTGAAAAGGTTAGAGCTCTTCAGCTTGGAAAAGCGATGGCTGAGGGGAGATATGATTGAAGTCTACAAAATCCTGAGTGGAGAAGAACGGGTACAAGTGGATCGATTTTTCACGCCGTCAAAAATTACAAAGACTATGGGACACTCAATGAAGTTACAGGGAAATACTTTTAAAACCAATAAGAGGAAATATTTTTTCACTCGGAGAATAGTTAAGCTCTGGAACGCATTGCCAGAGTTTGTGGTAAGAGCGGATAGCATAGCTGGTTTTAAGAAAGGTTTGGACAATTTCCTGGAGGAAAAGTCCATAGTCTGTTATTGAGAAAGACATGGGGCTTGCCCTGGGTCAGTAGAATGGAATGTTGCTACTCTTTGGGTTTTGGCCAGGTACTAGTGACCTGGATTGGCCACCGTGAGAATAGGCTACTGGACCTTTCGTCTAACCCACTAAGGCTATTCTTATGTTCTTATGATTCAGAACAAACTACAGTACAGGGATACTATTGGGGTCATTATTAGATATGGTTCTATCTCTGAAACTATTCCTAAAGCTTCAGAAGCCATAAACGTGATGGAGCACTGGATGACAACCTTTAGGCTCAAACTTAATTCAGAAAAGACAACTTTCTTCGTTGCTTCGCCACATCCGCTTGACACCAAATCACCACTATGTATCAATAATCTTAATTACCCTATCCAAAGATACTAGGTGTAACTTTGGATCAGTGCCTAACCATGAGAGACCAGGTGGACTCCTTGATCAGAAAGGGATTTTTCACTCTCTGGAAACTCAGATCCATTAAAGCTTATTTCGATACAGCGGCATTCAGAACCCTAGTCCAATCCCTCGTACTGAGTCTACTTGACTACTGTAACATCGCCTATTTAGCAATTTCCCAAAAGAACATGCAGCGTTTACAATTGATGCAAAATGCAGCGGTCAAACTGATCTTTGGGCTGAGGAAGTTTGACCATGTGACACCCTACTACCGGCAGCTGCATTGGCTGCCAATGGAGGCGCGCGTAAAGTTTAAATTTGCCTGCTTCTTCTTCAAAGCACTACACGGACTTGCCCCTAAATATATAACTGACCTTTTCGTCTTCTCAGCCAACAGACACAAGAGAAGCTCACATTCCAACTTCGTTTCCCCCCCAGTGAGAGGTTGTAAACTGAAAAAACACCATGAACATCTTCTCTCGCACCAAGCAGCATCATGGGGTAAAGACCTAGAACAATTGCTTTCGCCCACTACTTATGAGGAATTTAGGAAACGTCTGAAAACACACCTGTTCCTAAAGTATCTAGACAACTGATCCTCTCTTCTCTCTCCCCTCTATAGCGATTAACTTGTTCTATTGATCACTCTGTCCTATTAACCCTCTTTCTTCCTCTCCTCTTAAAGTCAATCGATTTGTACCTTTGCTTAGTCTTTGTAAACCGCATAGAACTTCACGGTATTGCGGTATATAAGCTGTTATTATTATTATTATTATATGGTGAGACAACATTTGAGTATAGGTGAGAAGATATTAGTTATTCAATTTGACCTTTTGTCAGCTTTTGATTTGGTAGATCATGCAATTTTATTGCAGATATTAGAATCAATGGGTGTGACTGGCAAGGTTCACAAATGGTTTAAGGGTTTTTTGCAATCCAGAACATACCAGGTTAAAACTAAAGAAGAACTATTGAAAGCATGATCAAATCTCTGTAGTGTGTCGCAAGGCTCACCAGTATCCCAACGCTGTTTAACCTCTATTGTGCTTTGCTTGGCCGTTTAGTAGATGAATTTGGCATAGTTACATACAGCAATGCCGATGATATTACTCTCCATCTACTGGTCGAAAATTCCTTAGCAACAGCAATTAGGAAATTACAAGATATCTTCAAGAAAATGAAGGATCACAGACAAACTTAATACTGAAAAAACACAGTTTCTACTAATGGAGTATGACAAACAGCCCACAGCAACTAATATTGAAGTACACTCAGTAATATATCCACTGGCAACCTCGTTAACATTACTAGGGTCCAAACACAGGTGAATGAAGTAGTCCAGAAATTTTTCATGGTAATGCATAACCTGAGATACACTCGTAAATTCTTCGAAGAAGCACAATTCTTCTAGTCTTCTAGTATACTTCCCCCTTAATATTCGCGGGGATTAGGGGCAGAGCTGACCCGTGAAAATCAAAAAACGCGAATAACTTTTCGGGCCGACTCTGACCCCTGCCCCACCTCCCGGACCTCTCCACACCTTACCTGGTGGTCTAGCAGTGAAGCAGGGCAGTAGCAATCATCCTACGCTCCTGCCCCGTGCAGAACCATCCACAAAAATGGCTGCCGTGAGTTCCCGCTGTAGTCTCATGAGACCACGGAAACTCACAGCAACCATTTTTGTGAACGTCTCTGCTACTGCCCTGCTTCACCTCTAGGTAAGGTGTGGAGAGGTCCTGGAGGTGGAAGAGAGGTGGGGGTGATTCCAAGTTTAGAAAACTGCGAATAACCGAAGTTGCGAGTCCTAAACCTGCAAATCGGGAGGGAGAAGTGTACAATCCTTGATAATGGAAATGCTAGACTACTGTAACATCTTATTCCTGTCTTGTCCAATCAATATCAGTGCTAAAACAATTGCAGACTGTTCAAAATACAACTCTGAGATTGATTTTCTCTTTGAAAAAACACACACATATCTTTATTCTACCTAGATACATTGGCTACCTGTGCAAGCTAGAATTTTGTTTAAATTTTATTGCTTGTTATACATGGACTTGCCCACAGTTATCTGAATGATGGATTTGTTTGAAAAGAGGTAGTAAAGATTAGGAGAGATAACAACCCATTTACTTATTCCCAACTAAAGGCCTAAAGAGATCAAAGATGGTTTACTGGCATTTCAAGTAGCAAAGATAGATATATGTAGAAGTCACCAGAATCTTAACTACTGCATCAGATTATAGAACCTTTTGGAAGAATATCAAAACACTGCGATTCAGGAAATATGTTAATTCTTGGTAATTTCAAGCTTGAACAACTACTGTCTTAAATTCTAAACTGTAATTCTTTGGAGATGTCCAAATAATCTTATTGTACTCCACCTAGAACCGAGAAGCTTAGGTGGAATGCAATTCAATAAATATAATGTAGCAAAGCAGTCCTCAGTAAAGAGAAAGAGAGAGCAGAACTGCAGCCAAGCTGATCTTCGCAAAAAGCAAATTTGATCATGTTTCCCCACTTCTGTCCAAGCTTCACTGGCTTAATTTCCAGGGTTCATTTTAAATGTGCCTGCCTAGCTTTTAAGATCCTACATGGCATCCTCCCTCCCCTAATACCACTCTCTTGGAATTCCTTGAGTCTTGATACCACCAGATCCTCCCAAAAACTTAAACTATCCTTCCCCTCGCTAAAAGGTATCCTCTAAGCGGGAAAATTAGGGAAATCTCTCTTCTTCAGAATCACTGAGCTTTGGAATAAACTTACTGCCCCACTTCGGAATCTGGGCTCGTTCCAACTATTCCGAAAGCTTCTGAAAACTAGACTATTCACAAAAATGTAATGCTCTCTTCCCTCCTACTCACCCTCCTACCTCACTAAGTTGTTTCTTCCTTATATTAAGCTCTTGTAAACCATGCCGAGCTCTATAATTATGAAGAGGATGCGGTATATAAACTTAAGGTTTAGATTAGATTAGAACATGGAGAAACAAGACACTCATTCAAGCAGTCTGCCAGCCTCCTAAGGGCCACTACACATCACTGCCTCCACCACAGGAACTGCACCACCAAAAGGACAAACCCCGGATGGAACGAACCATCCCATCGAAGCAAAACCCGATAATAACCAGATAGGGTGCCAAAGAGCACAAGACCTGTTCCACTCAGCACCCAACCAAAACTGTGAGGCCAATACCAGCAAAGAAAGTAGCTGCAGACTCCAAAACAGGTCAGCCAGAGCACCCAAGGAAGACAAGGGGGTACGTCATGTAACTGAATTAGCAACAGTGTCCAGGGAGAAGTTGTACAGCTTGAACTGAGAGAATCTTCTTAACCGACTGCATGCACAACCAAGCAAGAGAAGGTCCCAATGTCAGCTAGCTAGGGTGATCCATGGCTGCTCCTCCAAAGAAGATTTCTTAGACAAGGTCTGCACCCGACAAGAGAGGAAAGGAGATTGGCAGAGGAGCAGAAAATACCCCCAAGGGACAGGAGATGTCCAACAGCCAGCAAAAGGGGAGGCATACCACACCTGAACAGAGAGGAGTGGGGATGCTGAGTCCTGGACCACAGCAGACATCCAGCGAACAAACTGTGCACCCCGAGAGAGCCACATGCAGATGGAGGCATGCGGAACCTGCATGGAGATCCTGTGGGAATGAATAACCCCAATACATCGGGCAACGGAGAGAAGGGGCTGAGCCAAGGTAAAGCCATGCTGAACAATTAGGCGAGCCATGCTGAACAGACAAGAGGAGCCACACTCTACATTCAAAGATGGAGAAGTACTGAACAGGTAGGAGGCTCTACTCACTACTTCCAGTGATACAGCTGTGCCGAACATGCAGGAGGCGCTATGCTCTATACCCAGAAATGGAGGAGTGACGGACAGAGGTGCTAAGCTCAACAACCAGAGAGGGAGGAATGCCGGACAGCCAGGAAGCACTAAGTTCAATGTCCAGAGATGGAATTTTACAGACCAGACAAGAAGCTCCACTCTCCACAACCAAAGATGGAGCAGGAGGCGCTATGCTCTATATCTGGAGACGGACCTGTGCTGAACAGGCAAAAGGCTCTATGTTCTACATCTGGAAATGGAGCAGTACTGAACCAGCATTAGGTGCTACACTCTATGTCCAGAGATAGAGCTGTGTCGAACAGGCAAGGTACTCTATGCCCTACATCTCAAAATGGAACAGTGCTGAACCGGCAGAAGTGCCTTCATCCGGCTCTATGTTCTACATCTGGAAATGGAGCAGTACTGAACCAGCAGTAGGTGCTACACTCTATGTCCAGAGATAGAGCTGTGCCCACCAGGCAAGGAACGCTATGCTCCATATCCGGAGATGGAGCAGTGCTGAACAGGCACAAAGTGGGAACAATTTTGTTTAAGATATTTTTATGAACTGATTGCCAGTTGCTTAAAAAAGAGAAAAGATTATTGCTTAGCCAATTCTTTTCAAATTCATTCTAAAAAAGTTTAGTGTCAATTCTTTTCCTGTATTCAAGTTTTATAGTAAGGATTTTTTCTTTTAATGTCTCCAATTCAAATTAAAACTAAGTAACCACTCCTGAAAAATACAACCATGGACCCAGACAACCCAAGCAGCTTCAGACCTGTCTCAAACCTCACATTCATCTCAAAAATATTAGAAAAGACAGTACTCACGCAACTATAAGACTTCATGGAGACAAACATCACTCTCTCCAACTTCCAATCAGGCTTCAGGAAACATCACAACACAGAAACAGTGCTCCTGGACATCTTAAATGACTGCTGGCAAATCCTAGATGAAGGAAATGATGCACTGCTGGTACTATTAGACCTCAGTGCCACCTTCGATACCATCAACCACTCTCTCCTCCTGTCCAGGCTAAATACCATTGGAATCCTTGACAGCGCACTTTGATGGTTCTCCTCATTCCTGAACGACAGATCCCAGAGTTCTACTAGGGAAATCCTTATCTGAACCCAAACCACTCCACTATGGAGTGCCTCAGGGAGCCTTACTATCACCACTCCTCTTCAACCTCTATGATAAACCAGTACTGGACATAGCGGAAAAACACAGAATCAGAATCCACTCTTTTGCAGATGACTTATAACTCTACCTCCCACTAGGCCGACACCAAGACACACAAATCAAAAATCTCCAGGCTTGCTTAACTGAAATAAAGACTTGGATGACCGGGAACAAGTTACAGTTAAATGAGTCCAAAACAGAACTTCTTTGGATCCACCAAGATCTTTGCGTATACCCCCATCTGTCCTTTTGCTGGGGCACAAACACCCTTACACCCTAGGATAATGTCTGCAGCCTAGGAGTAACTCTTGACTCAAATTTATCAATGACAGATCACATACCCAAACTAGTATCTTCCTCCTTCTAGAAAATCACCAGGAAGTTGAGGTTGGTCCAAAATACTGCC
This sequence comes from Geotrypetes seraphini, assembly GCF_902459505.1. Taxonomy (NCBI): domain Eukaryota; kingdom Metazoa; phylum Chordata; class Amphibia; order Gymnophiona; family Dermophiidae; genus Geotrypetes; species Geotrypetes seraphini. Next base: position 412,766,920 of record NC_047086.1, read on the forward strand.
ATCCATCTCATCTTTGGCTTGAAGAAATGGGAACACATAACCCCTTTCTACCACAAGTTGCACTGGCTGCCGTTCGAATCCAGAGTTCTATTTAAGTTCTCATGCATCTGCTACAAAACAATATTTGGTCTGTCACCGGATTATCTTTACCCACACTTCAACCTGAATTACAACAATAAGAGCTCCCGCAGAATAAATCTGTTTGCTTTTCCCTCACTGAAATCATGTCATCTTAAAAGATTCTTCGAAAGAACCTTCTCTTTTCAAGTGGCCAAACTAAACTCATGGATGCCTCTTCAGATCTCAATTTCAGAAAACAGATTAAAACTCAACTTTTCAACAGACCAAATCCCTAACATTCTCCATCACTATACAGGTACCTTCCCATTCTATTAAGATTGTTGCTCCCTCCTTTTGGCTTGTATGTATTTCTCTTTTTTTTTTCTTTCACTTAAACTGTAGATGTATAACTTGTTTGACTCTATGATGCTTTGCTTTATTATGCTTTGTTATGTTCTTCAATTTCAACTGTATTGTTTGTATTTCACCTATCTTCTATGAACCACCTAGAACTCCCTGGGTATGGCGGTATACAAAAAAATAAATTATTATTATTATTCTATTACCTCCGTCAGCTAAAAACCATATGTGCATACTTCTGAGAACCTGAATTCACCCCAACTACTGTACACTTTTGTACTATCTCGCTTAAACTATTGCAACACACTACTAGCGGGCCTGCCTACCAAAACTCTCTCCCGCCTCCAAAGGGTGCAAAATGTTGCAATCCGCCTCCTAAAAAACCTTGGCATTTGCAACCATGTCACCCCTGCATTAGCTTCCACGCACTGGCTGCCCATTCAAAAACCAAGGCCCTGATGCTCACTTTCAAAACCTTCCATAAAATGATTCCAAACTACAAATCTACTTCCCAAAGCAACCACTGAGGTCCCAAGGAGAAAAACGATTGACCATACCTCCTGGCTGCTCCCTCAAAATTGAAACAACCCACAAAAGCTCCTACTCACATTTCATTCCCAGACTATGGCACACCATCCCCCCCATCTGTTAGAACACTAGATGGAGTCTGGAGCTTCAGGAAGGCTGTGAAAACCTTCCACTTCACAAACCCACGCCTTAAGGACATGAACACAGAAATGCCATTCAATCAACCTACACTACCTACTCTCACCAGAGCTGCTTAGTGGATATGTTTTTTGTCATGTCTATATTGTAAATTATGTAATCTTTGTGCTGTCTTGATTATATTGTGGATGTACTTTGTAACCCGTTCTGGGCTCCTTTGGGAGGACGGGCTAAATAATTGAGCAAAATAATTGAGCAAATAAACATATAATCCAACTAGCAAACCTGGACCCACTGGAAGTCAGAGATTGTGTTTTTAAACACAAAGTCAAATAAGTGTTCTTTCACGATGGATCATTACTTGGGGGAAGAGTATAATAACATGCAAGAATGTTTTTCAAGATATAGACTTTCAGACTAGTTAACATTTCTAAATAAGGAAGGAGTAGTCATGGGGGGCAAGAAAATAAGAGACAGGTAAAGTCAAGTAATTAGAGTGAATTGTGAGGAGGGGATTGTGGGACAAGAGATGGGTAGGGGGTCACGTCACAGGGAAGAGGGGTGGGGCTGTGAATTGTGTGGAGGGTGGGGGGTCTGGGAAAAAAGATGGGTAGGGGTCAAGTAGCTGGGAGGGGTGGGGTGTGAATTGTAAGGAGGGTGGGGGTTGTGGGATAAGAGATGGGTAGGGGGGTCAAGTAACGGGAGGAGGGGTGGGGCTATGAATAGGAAGGAGGGTGGGCGGTTGTGGGATAAGAGATGGGTTGAGGTCAAGTAACTGGGAGGAGGGATGGGGTGTGAATTATGAGGAAGGTAGGGGTTGGATAAGAGATGAGTAGGGATTAAGTAACTGGGAGAAGGGGTGGGGGTGTGAATTATAAGGAAGGTAGGGGGTTGTGGGATAAGAAATGGGTAGGGGTCAAGTAACTGGGAGATGGGGTGGGGCTGTGAATTGTGAGGAAGGTAGGGGTTGTTGGATAAGAGATGGGTAGGGGTTAAGAAACAGAGAAGGGGTGGGGCTGTGAATTTTGAGGAGGGGGTTGTAGGATAAGAGATGGGTAGGAGTTAAGTAACTGGGAGAAGGCGTGGGGGTGTGAATTATGAGGAAGGTAGAGGGTTGTGGGATAAGAGATGGGTAGGGGTCAAGTAACTGGTAGGAGGAGTGGGGTGTGAATTATGAGGAAGGAATGGGGTTGTGGGATAAGAGGTGCGTAGGGGTCAAGTAACTGGGAGGATGGTAGGGGGTTGTGGGATAAGAGGTGGGTAGGGGGGTCAAGTAACTGGGAGGATGGTAGGGGGTTGTGGGATAAGAGGTGGGTAGAGGTCAAGTAACTGGGAGGATGGTAGGGGGTTGTGGGATAAGAGGTGCGTAGGGGTCAAGTAACTGGGAGGATGGTAGGGGTTTGTGGGATAAGAGGTGGGTAGGGGGTCAAGTAACTGGGAGGATGGTAGGAGGTTGTGGGATAAGAGGTGGGTAGGGGTCAAGTAACTGGGAGGATGGTAGGGGGTTGTGGGATAAGAGGTGGGTAGGGGTCAAGTAACTGGGAGGATGGTAGGGGGTTGTGGGATAAGAGGTGGGTAGGGGTCAAGTAACTGGGAGTCTGGTAGGGGGTTGTGGGATAAGAGGTGGGTAGGGGTCAAGTAACTGGGAGTCTGGTAGGGGGTTGTGGGATAAGAGGTGGGTAGGGGTCAAGTAACTGGGAGGATGGTAGGGGTTGTGGGATAAGAGGTGGGTAGGGGTCAAGTAACTGGGAGGATGGTAGGGGGTTGTGGGATAAGAGGTGGGTAGGGGTCAAGTAACTGGGAGGATGGTAGGGGGTTGTGGGATAAGAGGTGGGTAGGGGTCAAGTAACTGGGAGGATGGTAGGGGGTTGTGGGATAAGAGGTGGGTAGGGGTCAAATAACTGGGAGGATGGTAGGGGTTGTGGGATAAGAGGTGGGTAGGGGTCAAGTAACTGGGAGGATGGTAGGGGGTTGTGGGATAAGAGGTGGGTTGAGGTCAAGTAACTGGGAGGAGGGATGGGGTGTGAATTATGAGGAAGGTAGGGGTTGTTGGATAAGAGATGAGTAGGGATTAAGTAACTGGGAGAAGGGGTGGGGGTGTGAATTATAAGGAAGGTAGGGGGTTGTGGGATAAGAGGTGCGTAGGGGTCAAGTAACTGGGAGGATGGTAGGGGGTTGTGGGATAAGAGGTGGGTAGGGGGTCAAGTAACTGGGAGGATGGTAGGGGGTTGTGGGATAAGAGGTGGGAAGGGGTCAAGTAACTGGGAGGATGGTAGGGGATTGTGGGATAAGAAGTGGGTAGGGGTCAAGTAACTGGGAGTCTGGTAGGGGGTTGTGGGATAAGAGGTGGGTAGGGGTCAAGTAACTGGGAGGATGGTAGGGGGTTGTGGGATAAGAGGTGCGTAGGGGGTCAAGTAACTGGGAGGATGGTAGGGGGTTGTGGGATAAGAGGTGGGTAGGGGTCAAGTAACTGGGAGATGGGGTGGGGCTGTGAATTGTGAGGAAGGTAGGGGTTGTTGGATAAGAGATGGGTAGGGGTTAAGAAACAGAGAAGGGGTGGGGCTGTGAATTTTGAGGAGGGGGTTGTAGGACAAGAGATGGGTAGGGGTTAAGTAACTGGGAGAAGGCATGGGGGTGTGAATTATGAGGAAGGTAGAGGGTTGTGGGATAAGAGATGGGTAGGGGTCAAGTAACTGGTAGGAGGAGTGGGGTGTGAATTATGAGGAAGGAATGGGGTTGTGGGATAAGAGGTGCGTAGGGGTCAAGTAACTGGGAGGATGGTAGGGGGTTGTGGGATAAGAGGTGGGTAGGGGGTCAAGTAACTGGGAGGATGGTAGGGGGTTGTGGGATAAGAGTTGGGAAGGGGTCAAGTAACTGGGAGGATGGTAGGGGATTGTGGGATAAGAAGTGGGTAGGGGTCAAGTAACTGGGAGTCTGGTAGGGGGTTGTGGGATAAGAGGTGGGTAGGGGTCAAGTAACTGGGAGGATGGTAGGGGGTTGTGGGATAAGAGGTGCGTAGGGGTCAAGTAACTGGGAGTCTGGTAGGGGGTTGTGGGATAAGAGGTGGGTAGGGGTCAAGTAACTGGGAGGATGGTAGGGGGTTGTGGGATAAGAGGTGGGTAGGGGTCAAGTAACTGGGAGTCTGGTAGGGGGTTGTGGGATAAGAGGTGGGTAGGGGTCAAGTAACTGGGAGGATGGTAGGGGGTTGTGGGATAAGAGGTGTGTAGGGGACAAGTAACTGGGAGGATGGTAGGGGGTTGTGGGATAAGAGGTGGGTAGGGGTCAAGTAACTGGGAGGATGGTAGGGGGTTGTGGGATAAGAGGTGGGTAGGGGTCAAGTAACTGGGAGGATGGTAGGGGTTGTGGGATAAGAGGTGGGTAGAGGTCAAGTAACTGGGAGGATGGTAGGGGGTTGTGGGATAAGAGGTGTGTAGGGGACAAGTAACTGGGAGGATGGTAGGGGGTTGTGGGATAAGAGGTGGGTAGGGGTCAAGTAACTGGGAGGATGGTAGGGGGTTGTGGGATAAGAGGTGGGTAGGGGTCAAGTAACTGGGAAGATGGTAGGGGGTTGTGGGATAAGAGGTGGGTAGGGGTCAAGTAACTGGGAGTCTGGTAGGGGGTTGTGGGATAAGAGGTGGGTAGGGGTCAAGTAACTGGGAGGATGGTAGGGGGTTGTGGGATAAGAGGTGGGTAGGGGTCAAGTAACTGGGAGGATGGTAGGGGGTTGTGGGATAAGAGGTGGGTAGGGGTCAAGTAACTGGGAGGATGGTAGGGGGTTGTGGGATAAGAGGTGGGTAGGGGTCAAGTAACTGGGAGTCTGGTAGGGGGTTGTGGGATAAGAGGTGGGTAGGGGTCAAGTAACTGGGAGGATGGTAGGGGGTTGTGGGATAAGAGGTGGGTAGGGGTCAAGTAACTGGGAGGATGGTAGGGGTTGTGGGATAAGAGGTCGGTAGGGGTCAAGTAACTGGGAGGATGGTAGGGGGTTGTGGGATAAGAGGTGGGTAGAGGTCAAGTAACTGGGAGGATGGTAGGGGGTTGTGGGATAAGAGGTGGGTAGGGATCAAGTAACTGGGAGGATGGTAGGGGGTTGTGGGATAAGAGGTGGGAAGGGGTCAAGTAACTGGGAGGATGGTAGGGGATTGTGGGATAAGAAGTGGGTAGGGGTCAAGTAACTGGGAGTCTGGTAGGGGGTTGTGGGATAAGAGGTGGGTAGGGGTCAAGTAACTGGGAGGATGGTAGGGGGTTGTGGGATAAGAGGTGGGTAGGGGTCAAGTAACTGGGAGGATGGTAGGGGGTTGTGGGATAAGAGGTGGGTAGAGGTCAAGTAACTGGGAGGATGGTAGGGGGTTGTGGGATAAGAGGTGGGTAGGGGTCAAGTAACTGGGAGGATGGTAGGGGGTTGTGGGATAAGAGGTGGGTAGGGGTCAAGTAACTGGGAGGATGGTAGGGGGTTGTGGGATAAGAGGTGCGTGGGGGTCAAGTAACTGGGAGTCTGGTAGGGGGTTGTGGGATAAGAGGTGGGTAGGGGTCAAGTAACTGGGAGGATGGTAGGGGGTTGTGGGATAAGAGGTGGGTAGGGGGTCAAGTAACTGGGAGGATGGTAGGGGGTTGTGGGATAAGAGGTGGGTAGGGGTCAAGTAACTGGGAGTCTGGTAGGGGGTTGTGGGATAAGAGGTGGGTAGGGGTCAAGTAATTGGGAGGATGGTAGGGGGTTGTGGGATAAGAGGTGCGTAGGGGTCAAGTAACTGGGAGTCTGGTAGGGGGTTGTGGGATAAGAGGTGGGTAGGGTTCAAGTAACTGGGAGGATGATAGGGGGTTGTGGGATAAGAGGTGGGTAGGGGTCAAGTAACTGGGAGTCTGGTAGGGGGTTGTGGGATAAGAGGTGGGTAGAGGTCAAGTAACTGGGAGGATGGTAGGGGGTTGTGGGATAAGAGGTGTGTAGGGGACAAGTAACTGGGAGGATGGTAGGGGGTTGTGGGATAAGAGGTGGGTAGGGGTCAAGTTACTGGGAGGATGGTAGGGGGTTGTGGGATAAGAGGTGGGTAGGGGTCAAGTAACTGGGAGGATGGTAGGGGTTGTGGGATAAGAGGTGGGTAGAGGTCAAGTAACTGGGAGGATGGTAGGGGGTTGTGGGATAAGAGGTGTGTAGGGGACAAGTAACTGGGTGGATGGTAGGGGGTTGTGGGATAAGAGGTGGGTAGGGGTCAAGTAACTGGGAGGATGGTAGGGGGTTGTGGGAAAAGAGGTGGGTAGGGGTCAAGTAACTGGGAGGATGGTAGGGGGTTGTGGGATAAGAGGTGGGTAGGGGTCAAGTAACTGGGAGTCTGGTAGGGGGTTGTGGGATAAGAGGTGGGTAGGGGTCAAGTAACTGGGAGTCTGGTAGGGGGTTGTGGGATAAGAGGTGGGTAGGGGTCAAGTAACTGGGAGGATGGTAGGGGGTTGTGGGATAAGAGGTGGGTAGGGGTCAAGTAACTGGGAGGATGGTAGGGGGTTGTGGGATAAGAGGTGGGTAGGGGTCAAGTAACTGGGAGGATGGTAGGGGTTGTGGGATAAGAGGTGGGTAGGGGTCAAGTAACTGGGAGGATGGTAGGGGGTTGTGGGATAAGAGGTGGGTAGAGGTCAAGTAACTGGGAGGATGGTAGGGGTTGTGGGATAAGAGGTGGGTAGGGGTCAAGTAACTGGGAGTCTGGTAGGGGGTTGTGGGATAAGAGGTGGGTAGAGGTCAAGTAACTGGGAGTCTGGTAGGGGGTTGTGGGATAAGAGGTGTGTAGGGGACAAGTAACTGGGAGTCTGGTAGGGGTTGTGGGATAAGAGGTGGGTAGGGGTCAAGTAACTGGGAGTCTGGTAGGGGGTTGTGGGATAAGAGGTGAGTAGGGGGATGTAGAATAAGAGGTGGGTAGGGGTCAAGTAACTGGGAGGATGGTAGGGGTTGTGGGATAAGAGGTGGGTAGGGGTCAAGTAACTGGGAGGACGGTAGGGGGTTGTGGGATAAGAGGTGGGTAGGGGTCAAGTAACTGGGAGGACGGTAGGGGGTTGTGGGATAAGAAGTGGGTAGGGGTCAAGTAACTGGGAGGACGGTAGGGGGTTGTGGGATAAGAAGTGGGTAGGGGGATGTGGAATAAGAGGTGGGTAGGGGTCAAGTAACTGGGAGGATGGTAGGGGTTGTGGGATAAGAGGTGGGTAGGGGTCAAGTAACTGGGAGGACGGTAGGGGGTTGTGGGATAAGAAGTGGGTAGGGGTCAAGTAACTGGGAGTCTGGTAGGGGGTTGTGGGATAAGAGGTGGGTAGGGGTCAAGTAACTGGGAGTCTGGTAGGGGGTTGTGGGATAAGAGGTTGGTAGGGGTCAAGTAACTGGGAGTCTGGTAGGGGGTTGTGGGATAAGAGGTGGGTAGGGGTCAAGTAACTGGGAGTCTGGTAGGGGGTTGTGGGATAAGAGGTGCGTAGGGGTTAAGTAACTGGGAGGATGGTAGGGGGTTGTGGGATAAGAGGTGCGTAGGGGTTAAGTAACTGGGAGTCTGGTAGGGGGTTGTGGGATAAGAGGTGGGTAGAGGTCAAGTAACTGGGAGTCTGGTAGGGGGTTGTGGGTAGGGGTCAAGTAACTGGGAGTCTGGTAGGGGGTTGTGGGTAGGGGTTAAGTAACTGGGAGTCTGGTAGGGGGTTGTAGGATAAGAGGTGGGTAGGGGTCAAGTAACTGGGAGTCTGGTAGGGGGTTGTGGGATAAGAGGTGGGTAGGGGTTAAGTAACTGGGAGGATGGTAGGGGGTTGTGGGATAAGAGGTGGGTAGGGGTCAAGTAACTGGGAGTCTGGTAGGGGGTTGTGGGATAAGAGGTGGGTAGGGGTTAAGTAACTGGGAGTCTGGTAGGGGGTTGTGGGATAAGAGGTGGGTAGGGGTCAAGTAACTGGGAGTCTGGTAGGGGGTTGTGGGATAAGAGGTGGGTAGGGGTTAAGTAACTGGGAGGATGGTAGGGGGTTGTGGGATAAGAGGTGGGTAGGGGTTAAGTAACTGGGAGGATGGTAGGGGGTTGTGGGATAAGAGGTGGGTAGGGGTCAAGTAACTGGGAGGATGGTAGGGGGTTGTGGGATAAGAGGTGGGTAGGGGTTAAGTAACTGGGAGTCTGGTAGGGGGTTGTGGGATAAGAGGTGGGTAGGGGTCAAGTAACTGGGAGTCTGGTAGGGGGTTGTGGGATAAGAGGTGGGTAGGGGTTAAGTAACTGGGAGGTTGGTAGGGGGTTGTGGGATAAGAGGTGGGTAGGGGTTAAGTAACTGGGAGGATGGTAGGGGGTTGTGGGATAAGAGGTGGGTAGGGGTCAAGTAACTGGGAGTCTGGTAGGGGGTTGTGGGATAAGAGGTGGGTAGGGGTTAAGTAACTGGGAGGATGGTAGGGGGTTGTGGGATAAGAGGTGGGTAGGGGTTAAGTAACTGGGAGTCTGGTAGGGGGTTGTGGGATAAGAGGTGGGTAGGGGTCAAGTAACTGGGAGTCTGGTAGGGGGTTGTGGGATAAGAGGTGGGTAGGGGTTAAGTAACTGGGAGGATGGTAGGGGGTTGTGGGATAAGAGGTGGGTAGGGGTTAAGTAACTGGGAGCATGGTAGGGGGTTGTGGGATAAGAGGTGGGTAGGGGTCAAGTAACTGGGAGTCTGGTAGGGGGTTGTGGGATAAGAGGTGGGTAGGGGTTAAGTAACTGGGAGGATGGTAGGGGGTTGTGGGATAAGAGGTGGGTAGGGGTCAAGTAACTGGGAGTCTGGTAGGGGGTTGTGGGATAAGAGGTGGGTAGGGGTTAAGTAACTGGGAGTCTGGTAGGGGGTTGTGGGATAAGAGGTGGGTAGGGGTTAAGTAACTGGGAGGATGGTAGGGGGTTGTGGGATAAGAGGTGGGTAGGGGTCAAGTAACTGGGAGTCTGGTAGGGGGTTGTGGGGAGGGGCCAGGCAATTGGATGGGGTGGGGGTTGTTGTAGGTAGGAGATGAGAGGGCCGGGGTCAGGGGGGTGGAGTCGGGGGGTGCGTTGCCAGAGAGGCCCCTCCCTCTTTCTCTTTCCTGCGCTCCTACCTTGTCTTTCTTGCTTTTATTCGGCATCTTTTCGGCCGCTTCCCCCTCCGCGGCTCCGCAGTCTCTCCCTGTATTCGGCCCGGCTGCTTCCGAGCGTGTCCTCGAGCTTCCCTGCGTGCGCGCCCCCCGAATGTCATCGACGCTTTCGGGGAGCCTTCGCCCTACGACAGTTCTTGCGTGTGCAGCGTCCGCGCTCCCGAAACGTCCTCGCTCATGGACTTGCGCGCTCGAGTGGGGTCGGTTTTCCCTGGCGCGCATTTCGCTCTCGGCTCAGTGACCAGATGGAAGATTTCTGATTGGGGACTTTGAGTGATAGGGGCGGGAGCCTCCGACGCCACGCCCTAAGTGCGCGCGCTTGACGGGGTTTCTTGTTGGGTCGTTTCCCTGGGGGTAGCAGCGCTCGAGGCGCCTCGTTGGGTCCTGCAGTGGTTGAGCAGGGCCTGGCCCTGCCTGACTGTGTCCAGAGTCAGGGATTATTATGTACTATTCTGGGGCAAAAGGTAAAATACGGATTTGCTGGATGGTTCTGGTCCCCAGAGGCCCTGAATTTCTACTGCTGCTACTATTAATTATTTCTGTAGCGCTATCACAGAGTCACAAAGAAGACAGTCCCTTCTTCAAAGAGCTTACAATCTAAACAGATAAACAGGATGTCATGGATATAGTTAAGGGGAATGGTTAATCTGCTGGCTTGGTTGGTTATGGAGTGAAGGCTATATTAAAAAGATGGGTTTTCAGTCTGCTTTTAAACAAGGTAAGGGTAATTTATACCAAGCATAGGGGGCAGCTAGATGAAAGAAAAAAGTCTGGAATTGGCAGTGGAGGAGAAGGGTAAAGCTAAGAGTGGTTTAGTTGAGGAATTGCACAGATTGCAAGGGGGAGAGGCCACACTGCCGGAGACCAGTTAGAAGTAGACTGCAGCGGTGACATCACTAACCTTGATGGCGGGCTGAGGAGGGAGCGCTGACCTCAGCTCCGAACTCCCCCCCCCCCCCTCCATGTGAAGATTAAGCAGAAAAAAAGGCGGTATTTGAAGATTCTTTGGAGCACTGGGAGAATCGCTTTCAGGAAGGAGGGCAGGAAAAAGGTGGCCTCCGGCGCGGCCCGGGAACTGCCCATGAGATGCCATGTGAGTCGGGAGGAGGAGATAGAGCGAGTGGTTCTGCCCCGGAGGAGACATGGAGATCCAGGGGTTTCAGCCATAAGAACTTCAGCAGTGGGTCCTGGAAATAAAGAGTGAAGTGGCTGCGGTGAAGGGGAAAATTAAACATGCTGTAAAAGAAATAAGGCAAGATTTGGCGGACCTGGGAAAAATAGAAGATGAAGCTATTAAGTTTAATTTAGACCACCTTAGACTTAAACCTTACGAATCTGGGAATCGGGCAGGGAAATTATTAGCACATCGTATTGAGGTTCAACGTTTGCAAGGTAATATTATGAGTATATGTTCAAGTTTATTAGGATTTGATAGACCGCTTATCAAGGTTATCTAAGCGGTTTTGACAATCAGGTACTCACGCATTTTCCCTATCTGTCCCGGTGGGCTCACAATCTATCTAACGTACCTGGGGCTATAGAGGACTGAGAGACTTGCCCAGGGCCACAAGGAGCAGCGCGGGATTTAAACCCACAACCCAGGGTGCTGAGGCTGTAATAATAACTTTATTTTTCCATACCGCCATAGTCGGGCGATTTCTAGGCAGTTCACATTGAAAGAAGGCTGGACAGTCAGCGAATGATAAGGAGCCTAAAATAGAAAAGTTACATAAACAAGGTACATACTAATTTAAGTTCCATGGGTAAAGAATACATGAAAATTGGAGCTTCCTGGGAGATTGAATAGCGTTTATGGGGGGTTTGTTTTAGTTTAAGGGTGGTCTGTTTTAGTCAATGAATTTGTCGAATAGGGCGGTTTTTATTGCTTGTAAATCAGTTTGGGTTCATTTATGCAGTTTCACAACCAGACTTCTTGTCTATTCGCTTGGAACATGAAGGTTCTATCCAGGAAGGATTTGTATCTGCAGCCTGAGATCTTTGGGTAGGCAAAGATGTTTTTGTTTCTGGTAGTTCGTGTGGGGTTGTGCAGAACGAAGTGAGTTTGCAGGTAGGAAGGTGCTAGTCCCCAGACTTGTTTGAAACAGATACATGCAAATTTGAATAGTATTCGCGCTTCTATTGGTAACCAGTGTAGTTTTTTGTAGTAGGGGCTGATGTGGTCTTTTTTTCTTAGTCCGAAGATTAAGCAAACAGCGGTGTTTTGTACTAATCTCAATTTTTTTACTGTTTTTTGGGGATACCCAGGTAGATGATGTTACAGTAGTCAAGGAGGGATAGGATCAGCGATTGCACCAGCAACCTGAAAGATGTTGGGTCAAAATATTTTTTTATGGTCCTTAGTTTCCACAGCGTGTAAAAACATTTTTTCACCAGTAAGTTTATGTGGTCTGCCATGGTTAGATGTGTATCTAGAGTGATACCCAGTATTTTTATGGTATTGGATATTGGGTATTCGTGGTTGTTGATTTTTAGCGATGTTCTCGTAATTTTGTCATTGGGGCTTGCCAAAAAGACTTTTGTTTTCGCTGTGTTTAATTTCAGTTTGAAGGTGGTGGTTCATTTTTCGATTTCTGTCATTGTGTTTGAGAGGTTGTCGGTAATTTCATTTGTGATGTCGGTTAGAGGGATTAAGATGGATATGTCATCTGCGTATATGTAGTGCTTTAAGTTTAGTTTTTGTAGGAGGTGACCTAAGGATGCGACTTAGATGTTGAACAGAGTGGGCGATAGGGGGGAGCCTTGGGGCATGCCCAATGGGTTATTCCATGGGTTGGAGTGATGTCCATTGCTGGTTACTCAGTAGGATCTGTTTGTTAGGAATTCTTGGAACCATATCTTTACCTTTCCCGAAATTCCCATTGCATCAAGGCACAGTAGCATGATCTCATGGTCTACCGGGTCGAACGCACTGCTGAGGTCTAGTTGTAGGATCAGTGTGCTTTTACTTTGCTAAAAAGATTATAAAGATGGTTTAGTATGGAGGCTATGACGGTTTCTGTGTTGTATCCTTTTCTGAATCCTGATTGGTGTTCACTAAGGATGTTAAATTTATCTAGGTAGTTTACTAGTTGTAGATTGACCAAGCCTTCCTATATCTTTGTGAAAAGGGGAATACTTGCTATGGGTCTGTAGATGGATGTCAGCGCTGTAGAGGTATTCTGGTCTTTGGGGATAGGAGTGATCAGTATGTGTCCCATGTTCTTGTTTAATGTTCTGTTTATAAGGGCGGTTGTTAGCCATGTGAATAGTTCCTTTTTGAAGTCTAGTGGGGAAACTCATGATTTTGGGGGGACATGCATCAAGTAGACAGTTTGATTTGGTGTATTTGTTGAATAATTTTAGGAACTGGTGCCAGTCTGGGAACTCGAAGTGGTCCCAGATCATGTCTGCTCTGGAGTCTTGGTCATGGTGTTCGAGGTAGTGAATTGTGTTTATTGTGGGTGTGTGTAGGGTTGCTCTTAGGTCTGTGATTTTATTTTTTAAAAAGCTGGCTAGGGTTTGGGCAGATGTAGATCCAACCACTGCGCCACACACTCCTCCTTACTGTTCCAAACATGGAGATATCTTAACAAAAGAGAAGGATATTTATGATAGATTTTTAGAATTTTATAAGGAATTATATACATCAGAATATCAAGGAAAGGTGGTCCTCTGTTACAATATCTATCTCAATTAGATTTAAAGAAGTTGCAAGAATCGGAGACTCAAGGATTGGATGGGGATATAACAGGATGAGCTACGAGGGATGATACATCATATTAAGATAGGTAAATCTCTGGGAATGGATGGATTTACAGGATTGTTTTATAAAAAGTTTATATCCTTTTGTCCCACAGGATCCATGAGGCCAAAGGGTTGGAGAATCTTGGCCATCCTCCTACGAAGAGCCCACGGTTGCAAAGTCGCACAATGGGGACATGACTCAGCACAGTGCTCTGCACCCAGGCACTCCACACACCAACGATGAGGGTCAGTGATGGAGATAACTGCACTTAGTACAGTTTTTAAACCAGGAACGAGGTCGGGACATAAGAAAATACGGCTGCGTCCCCGTGAGGCCAGGCGGCCAGAGTAAGACCGGGAACTCGGTCAAAAATATACGAACTGAAAAAACGAAAAAGAAAGGAAAACAAAGACACGGGCACAGTGACTCAACTGAAACTAACCAAACAAGCCGCGGTGCAAGAGGGACAACGATATCGCACGAAGCAAGGGAGCAGTGCTTCTGGCTCCGCGGAAAACGCTGAGGAGACACATGCCCTAGGTCGCAAGCTTGAATATCTTCAAGCAAGTTTGCTTGCGAAAACGTCCGCTAGGGGGCTCCTTCGGTGACATCACTCACATGTAGAGAATATGCTGCCTGCTTGTCCTGGGATAAAAATCTTCACCTGTACAGGCCTTTCTTCCCCTCCTTCCTCAGCTCTCTACTTATTTGCTGCTTTATTAGTTTACAAGTTTATTAGAGCCTATTAAAATTACTAAGCGATGTACATAATGTTAATACAATTAATAAAAGAAAGCTAATATTTACAAACATGACTTTGGGAGGAAAAAGAATAAAGTTACATTTTATATTGTTGGTAGAAGAACAAAGGTAAAAACAAAAGGAAAAGGGTTATATAATCCATAACATTAGTAAAAGCATCTCAAAAAAAAAAAAAAGAAAATTTCAAATGAAAATAAATAAATTTCTAAGAGATCTAAGAGTATCAAACATTAAACGCATCATTAAATAAGTATGACTTCAATAGTTTTTTCTGTTCTAATGTAATGTGGTAAAGCATTCCACCATGGAGGCCCCTTGACTGTGAACATATCTGATCTTCGTGTTCCGATTACTTTTAGAGAGGGTACAGAGAGGAGATTTTGTCCGGAAGAACAGAGTGGACGTTGGGTATTATGGGGGGTTAAGTATCTGAGTATAAAAGAAGGTTCGCTTGATGCTAATGTTTTATATATAATATTTCTTTATTGGGCAAAGACAATGAAACATAGTACAATAGAAAACAGATACACGTCTGTAATACCAAAATGCAGACACATCTAAAAAGAAAAAAAAAACCCACAAAAGCGGGTGAACATATCTCCACACAAGCCCAATACCATGTTTTATTATAACCCCCAAAAACCCCCCAGCAGAAAACCTCACCCAACCCATCCCCCCCTCCCCCCCTTCCCCAACCCAGACCCGTATGGTGTAGAACCTTCCCAAGGAGAGAGAAGAAAAGGACAAAAGAAAGGGGTAGGATACTATAGAAAAAATACCATGGTAGGAGACCTATCAAAAAATGAGTAATATTATTTTGAACGAGATTCTATGTGTGATAGGTAACCAGTGTGCATCTATTAGTAAGGGTGTAACGTGATCATATTTTTTGCATTATATATTAGTTTGATGGCTGTATTTTGTATTAATTGTAATCTTCTTTTTTCTTTTTGGGTGATATTGAGAAGAAGAGCGTTGCAATAATCGAATTTAGAAATTACTAAAGAATGTAAAGTAGTCTGTGAAAAGGATGGTCTTTATCCCTTTCTTGAATTTTCTGGTGTCCTTTTCTTTTTTTTCAAATTTCTTTATTAAGATATAACAGAAACAGTACACAACCAGCGCAATCAATTTCCAAGGAATAAGAAAAACTACAAGTATCTGCAGATCAAACCAACAAGAAGTGTACACATATAATAACATTGAACTCACTGACAACCCAAACCCACCTTCCCCCCTCCCCTCCCAAGAACTCTCAGGAGTCAAAAAAGATGGGAACGATGCATTCCTCAATACATTTCTCAGGCAGACATTTAAATGGTAATTTTTTTTTTTTCATATTTTGAATATAATTTACAGAAAAAATTCCAATCTGGGATAGCAAATTGATCCCAGGTCATATCTATCCTAACACCCTCTAATTGTCCTGATATATCTATAAATCATTAACTTGATCATTAAAAATTGTATGCAAAACTGTAAAATCGTTATCTTGATCAATTAAAAACAGTTTGCAAGTCACTAATTTTATTTTTTTTTAATTCCGCCAATTTATTGGCAGATGGAATACTTTCCTTAATTGATCTTTTTTTTTTTAATCAATCTCAAATAACCCATGAACCAATTTAAAAAGCTATTTACTATTAGTCTTTACATCTCCAATCTTTTCCTTATCTGCAAAACTGTTTATTGGTCAAAAGCACAAACAAAAACTACCAGACATAATAATGCAGCATAGCCCAAATGTTCAAACCCATAAAAACCTCCCCCACCCCCAACCCAAAAGAAATAAGAAAATAAATGAATATAAAGAAATAAAAGGCATGGAGCAGCAGAAGGGCAAATGTCACAAACAATACAAGAAAATAACTTCTCAGTCAAATATTCAATACATGGCTATGAGCATACCTGGTCAAAGAGGCCCAGATAGACTCCCAAGTAAATTGTAATTGATGACCCTTAACAGAGTCCATCTCAGAAATGTCACAACACTCCATCTTCAATTGATATATCATCAAGGAACGCCATTGTGCCAAGGTAGGAGGACGTGCATCTAGCCAATGTACTAAAATACAGTAGATTTCTTTCCAAACAATAAGGCACGCTTCAAAAAAGTACATAGGCCTCTCAGAACAGGATGAGCCAAGGCTTAAATAGTGAAGAGAATCTTTGGATGAGGCAAACAACAAGTGTTCCAAAGCTGAGCAATGTGATGATGAAGAATCTTCCAAAAGCGCAAAACAACTGGACAAGAATAAAACATATGCCCCAAAGTTGCATTCATCTCCCCACATTTAGGACAACAGGAATCCGGATGAAGAGCAGCACAATATGCTCTGGCAGGGGAAATGTAAACCCGCATAAGCAGTTTATATTGCAATTTAATCAAAGGAATGGAAACCTAAGACTGCTTAAAAGACTTCAAAGTGCCTTTTAGCAATTCTGCAGAAATAGGGGTCCCCAAATCAACAGACCAATGTTCACTCAAAGAAGCAAAATCAAAACCAGGGGCCTCTTCCAACAAAAATTTATGTTGGAATCGCAAAGGAATCATAGACTGCGCCTCCAAGCAATAAGCTTCCTTCAAACTAAACTAAACTAAACCTTAGGTTTATATACCGAGTCAAAAACGGCCTTAGTTAAGGTTACAGGTGGTAAGGTGCGTACATAATGTTGCAGCTGCAAATTTTGGTATGTCCAGTCTTTTCCTTATAATAAGTACTAATGAGATGAATAACCTGGACATACTGGACTAACTTGTGTATGCTGGACATTACAGACACTTTACCGCATATTTTCACACAGCCTTCCTTTCAAGCTAACCAGATGGATCAGCCTCTACCTTGCTATCTGTGAAAACATGTATCCTTTGAAATGCTAGCCCAGCTGGCCTTTGCTGCAAAGTTCTTGTGTCTATTCCCTGCTGGGAGGATACTTCTCCAAGGTTCTGTGGCCATTGTTCATTTGTGCTGAGCCGTTATCAGTGCTGTATGACATATGCAAGGCATCCTGAAAAGCCATAAAATATTTATAACAAGCACCAACCCCTGCAGGATGAAGGGGGGCTAGGAAACGTAGGAGCCTGGTACCAAGAACAAGTTATGGGAACCGGGCACAGCTGGGGTGCTGAAATGTCACCCTTGCCAACTTTCTAAAATTTGAGTTAAATTTACCCAGTCTGATAAAACATTTTCTTCTTGTCCCTCTATATTTTTCAATTCATAATGTGACCAAAATTCTACAGGATCTACCCTACCTCTTCCCATGATACTAACCTTCTTTTTCCTATTTTTTTCATCATTATATACTTTACCTAATTTATTTTGCCATATTAAATGACAATTACATAAAACGATGGTCAGACCAGACTGTGTCACTCCATAATATCTCTGCAAGATCAATCCAGTCTGCCCATTAGTTATACCCATTAAAAAATTATATCACTTTGTAAACATTAGCTCAAGATAACATTGAGCAAACTTTTTCACACAGAAGCACTATAACAACCGCTCAAATAAAACATTGTTCGGATCATACCGCAAATATAATCAGCCAAGATATAATTACGGCAAATACAGAAGGCAGAGAGTGGGCATAAATGGGAAGTTCTCGGACTGGGAAAATATGACTAGCGGTGTGCCCCAGGGCTCGGTACTTGGGCCCATCTTATTTAATATCTTCATCAATGACCTAGAGCAGGGGTGCCCACACTTTTTGGGCTTGCGAGCTACTTTTTAAATGACCAAGTCAAAATGATCTACCAACAATAAAATTTTTTAAAAAACCACAAAGCACACTGTACGCATAGAAAATGTTAATCATCATTCCTATTCCAGGGTTTTTCAAAGAGGTCAAAGCAGATGACTCTAAGCACTATCACCTCAGTAACAACCATACAAAAATAGACAAATATACTCCCTCCCTTTTTACTAAACCACGATAGCAGTTTTTAGCGCAGGGAGCTGCGCTGAATGCCCAGCGCTGCTCTCGACACTCATAGGCTCCCTGCGCTAAAAACCTCTATTGCGGTTTAGTAAAAGGGGACCTTAGTGTAAAATATAGACAGCAGATATAAATTCAGACACATTTTGATCACTAAATTTAAAATAAAATCATTTTCCCTACCTTGTCTGGTGATTTCATGAGTCTCTGGTTGCACTTTCTTCTTCTGACTGTGCATACAATCTTTCTTCCCTTCTTTTAGCCTGTATGCTTCTTCTCCTCCAGACCTCATTCCTTCCCCCCAACTTTTCCTTCCTCTTCCCTGCCCTTTCTTTCTCTCTGCCTCCCTTTCATTTTTTTCTGTTTCTCTTCTTTCCTTCTGTATCCCTGCCTGCCCTTTTTCTTTCTTTCTCCCTGCCCTCCCCCAAGCCACTGCCACTGCCATTACCATCGGGGACCAGGACCCAAACACCACCAATAACAGGCCCCAAGCTCTCCCTGCTTCGGCCAACCAGCATTCCTCTCCCCGACGTCAATTCTGCCGTCGGGAAGAGGAAGGCTGATCAGCCCAAGATCGTGATCAACCTATTGGGGGAAATGCTGCCGGGTCCTGCCTTCGCGGAAACAGAAAGTAGGCAGGACCCGGCAGGAACAAGAACAAATGCTTCACTAACCTGTCTCCCGCATTAGCCCGTAGCGAACGCTTGCTTCAGGGCTCTCAACATGTGCGTGCCGGCTTCCCTTCTCCCTCCCCCCCCCCCGGACATAACTTCCGGTTTCGGAGGGAAGAGAAGAGAAGCCGGCACGCACACGTTAGAGCCCGGAGCATAAGTTCGCTAGGGGCTGAAATCTCCAAGCCGGTTTTTGGGGTTTTTTTTTAAATGTTCAGCAGCGGCAGATGACAGCTGGGCGGACCGCCCAGCTAAAAGGCCCTAGGGAGAACACTGGAGAGGAAGGCTGATCGGCCCGTAGATCAGGACAGCAACACGAGTGCGATCGACTCGAGTTGCCTTCCTGAGCTACTGGTCGATCGCGATCGACGCGTTGGGCACCCCTGACCTAGAGGATGGAACATCCAGTGAGATCATCAAGTTTGCAGATGACACAAAGCTATGCCGGGCCATCAAATCGCAGAAGGACAGTGAAGAACTCCAGAGTGACTTGAGCCGATTGGAGAATTGGGCAGATAAATGGCAGATGAAGTTTAATGTAGAAAAATGCAAAGTGATGCACTTAGGCAGAAAAAATAAGTAACACAGGTATAGTATGTCAGGTGCAACTCTGGGAAAATCTGAACAGGAAAAGGACCTGGGAGTATTAATTGATAGGACACTGAAGCCATTGGTGCAATGTGCGGCGGCAGCGAAGAACGCGAATAGAATGCTAGGCATGATAAAGAAGGGAATCACGAGTAGATCAGAGAAAGTCATAATGCCGCTTTATAGAGTGATGGTCAGACCACACTTGGAATACTGCGTCCAGCATTGGTCTCCATACCTAAAGAAAGATATCATACTGCTAGAGAGGGTGCAGAGACGAGCAACAAAGCTGGTGAAAGGTATGGAGAACCTGGATTACGAGGAAAGACTTAAGAGACTGGGGTTGTTCTCCCTTGAGAAAAGGAAACTACGAGGGGATATGATCGAGACATTCAAAATACTGAAAGGAATCGACAAAATAGAGCAGAAAAAAACATTATTTACAATGTCCAATGTGGCAAGGACAAGAGGACATGGGCTGAAGCTAAGGGGGGACAAGTTCAAGACAAATATCAGGAAGTTCTGCTTCACACAATGAGTGGTGGACACCTGGAATGCTCTCCCAGAAGAGGTAATTGCGGAATCCACCATTCTAGGATTTAAGGGTAAGTTAGATGTACATCTCCTTATGAGTGGCATGAAGTGACATGGGTAGGTGTAGGCTAGATGCACTTCTCTTTACGAGAAGCTTGGAGCGATATGGGGACCAAAACTATGCCAGAGTACACCTGGCGGGGCCTCCGCGTGTGCGGATCGCCGGACTTGATGGACCTAGTGTCTGTTCCGGAGATGGCGCTTCTTATGTTCTTAATAAACAGGCTACTCACCAATATAATAACAACGACCAAGAAAGAAGAAGGTATCCAAACAGGCTAAATCATCCCAACAAAAGCCTGGCCCGAGTTTCTGACTATGGCCAAAGTTTGACGCTCTCAGAACCTGTCAGAGATTGCCTGAGATTATTTTACAATTAATGGGTGAAAGTCCCGGTTCCATCTCTTCCATTTAAAAAGGCCAACTGAAAAAAAAAGCCTTTGTCTTTTAACATTTTTATATGATTCTTCCTTCCTCAATTCGACAAATAGACTATTCCACAATATTGGGACTAAATAAAAAAATACACAATTTCTAGTTGAGGCACGATGAGCCTTTGAAATATGGGGCACAGATATTCTATTGTCATTCAAAGATCTTAATAAACGCCTAGGCGCATCAAACAATATCAAGTTAGAAAGATATGACAGTTGTAACTCATACAGAGCTCTATGTGCTAATATCAAGATCTTAAATTTAATCCTAAATTCCATTGGTAACCAGTGGAATTTCACATACAACGGAGTTACATGAACACGAATGTGTGCATGGGCTAACAACCGAATTGCAGCATTTTGTACTGTTTGTAAGTGCTTTAGTTGCCCTGCTGTTATTTCTGCATATACTAGAATCCCATAATCCAACTTGGATAAAAGAAAGGCATGAATTCAAGTATGTAACCATTTCTCATCCAAAAAATCTCAAAAAGCTCTAAGTTGTCTTCATGTTCCAAATCCTTTAGCAACTACGGCCGAGACCCGCTCTTCAAATGTCAAGTGACAATCAATTATAATTTCCAAATACCGTATTTGCCGGCGTATAAGACGACTTTTCAGTACCTTAAAATCCTCCCCAAAGTCGGGGGTCGTCTTATACGCCGGGTACTGTTTACATGCCCTTACTTTACATTAGAGAGCTGCACGGGGACGCCCCTAGGGTCGCGGGGATCCCGTGGGGACGCCCCCTAGGGTCGCGGGGATCCCATGGGGACGCCTCCGAGGGTCACGGGGCTCCTGCGGGGCTGGATGTACTCAGTCTTCTGGATGTACGCAGCTCTTCTTCTCCCTACCTTTTCTGCTTGCAGCACAGAGCCGAACGGAAGTCTTCCCGACGTCAGCGCTGACGTCGGAGGGGAGGGAGGGCTTAAACAAAGCCCTCCCTCCCTCCGACGTCAGCGCTGACGTCGGGAAGACTTCCGTTCGGCTCTGTGCTGCAGGCAGGGCAGATAAGGAGAAGGAGAGTAGCCTCGCGGTTCGAGTGGCTACCAAGGGAGAGGGGCGGCCCGCCCCGCCCCGGTTGCAGCATAGCCGGCCAGGTTCCCTTACTTTTGTGGCACTTCCCCGACCGACCGATAACAGCCCGGGTCCGACAATCCTCCCTGCCCTGTAGCCGCGAATCTAAATTACCTTCTTACAGCAGCTGTAAGAAGGTAATTTAGATTCGCGGTTAAGGGCAGGGAGGTTTCTCGGACCGGGGCTGTTGTCGGTCGGTCGGGGAAGTGCCACAAAAGTAAGGGGACCTGGCTGGCTGTGCTGCACCCGGGGCGGTAGAGAAGGTGTGCGGAAGAAGGGGTAGTCTTATACGGCGAGTATATAACAAACTCTATATTTTAACTGTAAAAGTTGGGGGGTCGTCTTATACGCCCAGTCGTCTTATACGCCGGCAAATACGGTACTTAAAACTATTTACCATCTTTATACTATAATGATGTAATGAAAAATCTACTTGTGGTGTTACCTTATCTCCTGAGATATATATAGCATGCTACTGTTTTTGACATATTAATTCTTCTAGCTTTTTTAAGCCATTTAGAAAAGAACCTAAATCTAATGTTGAAGGAGATAGTCTATAGA
The DNA here is from genome assembly GCF_902459505.1 of Geotrypetes seraphini. NCBI lineage: Eukaryota > Metazoa > Chordata > Amphibia > Gymnophiona > Dermophiidae > Geotrypetes > Geotrypetes seraphini. The sequence goes on from NC_047086.1 coordinate 412,788,460, forward strand.
CTAATAGAATATCAGCTGCATAGATATATGTACTAATTCCTAGTTCCTGAACTGGTCTTGCAAATATATGTTATTTCTATGGCTGAAGGGAATTCGAATGGGCATGTTAGGGCAGGAGCCTAGTGCATGACCTCAGATACCTTTAAAGGTTAATCTGAGCTCTTTAACAAGGGCTGAATTGGTAACGTCAACTGTGACATCGCCCACATGCATTGCTGTTGTATCCTGCTGTCCACGGAGAACACTTGTTACAGGTGTGCAACATCGCTTTTCCAGTTGCTTGTATTCGCCTGCCATTCTCTTAGGCTTCCATGACTAGTGTCATGATTGTTGCAGTTGACATACAGAAATGTTATAGTGTGAAGAAACTTTTAACCACATGTGTTGAGACTTTATTAATTTTATTATTTATTTGTTTGTTTTATATTCCGTCCTCCCCAACAAGCTTGGAATAGGTTACAGGTTAACATACATAAGATAAGTCAAAGTAGGTTACAAGTTGACTTACATACAATAGAGTTTGTTCATCCTAAATTAACATATAGTAGATGTACCGTATTTGCCGGCGTATAAGACGACTGGGCGTATAAGACGACCCCCCAACTTTTACAGTTAAAATATAGAGTTTGTTATATACTCGCCGTATAAGACTACCCCTTCTTCCGCACACCTTCTCTACCACCCCGGGTGCAGCACAGCCGGCCAGGTCCCCTTACTTTTGTGGCACTTCCCCGACCGACCGACAACAGCCCCGGTCCGACAAACCTCCCTGCCCTTAACCGCGAATCTAAATTACCTTCTTACAGCTGCTGTAAGAAGGTAATTTAGATTCGCGGCTACAGGGCAGGGAGGATTGTCGGACCCGGGCTGTTATCGGTCGGTCGGGGAAGTGCCACAAAAGTAAGGGAACCTGGCCGGCTGTGCTGCATTGGGGGCACTAAGGACATAGGAAGGAAGGAGGGAGGGAATAAAAAGGGACAATTGTTGGGCCTGAGTGCAGAAATGAAAGGATACACAGTCAGAAGGAAACGCAACAGAGACTCATGAAATCACCAGACAGCAAAGGTAGGAAAAATGATTTTATTTTCAATTTAGTGATCAAAATGTATCAGTTTTGAGAATTTATATCTGCTGTCTATATTTTGCACTATATTTGTCTATTTTTCTATAGTTACTGAGGTGACATTGCATATTTTAAAGTCATCTGCCGTGACATCTTTGAAACCTCCCAAATATAAATGATAATAAACATTTTTTCTACCGAGGCCTATTTCTTTGATCATCGTAGATGGTAAGTTGTTGGCTAAGTTATTGGCTTTGTGCTTGGCCAAGGCTCTCCCTTATATTATAGGTATTCACCAAAAGGGGTTTGTTGCTCACAGACATTCTTCAAATAACACCAGGCTGGCTTTTCACATGTTAAACTTAACAAAAGCCTTCTCTGTATCTTTGAATGCAGAGAAGGCATTTGATCGTGTGGAGTGGACCTTCATGTATCAAGCAATGGATTGGTTTGGTATTGGATCTGGATTTATACAAATGATTCAAACCTTGTATAGTTCCCCTTTTGCCAAATTATATATTAATAATACTTTTTCAGAACGTTTTCGCCTAGAGAGGGGGGTTAGACAAGGATGTCCATTATCTCCTTTTCTGTTTGATATTGTTCTGGAACCCTTGCTATTGGCTATTCAACAGGCAAAGGAGATTCAGGGTATTCCTTACGCAGGTTGGGAATATATGGTCTCTGCATACACAGATTATATTTTGCTTCATTTGAGGAATCCTGAAACTACCATTCCACATTTACTTGATTTGATTGATAGATTTGGGAAATTTTCAGGATATAAGATAAATTGGAGTAAATTTGAAGTTCTTCCGCTAAACATAATAATAATAGTTTATATACCGCAGAACTGTGAAGTTCTATGCCGTTTAGAATGGTTAAAAGATGTTACAAATTAAGTAGAATTAACAAAGTTAGCGCTAGAGATCAGTTATTGTGGAGTAGGATTGTATAGGTTAGTTGCCTAAATACTTCAGGTACAGATATGTTTTTAGGTGTTTCCTAAATTCCCCATAAGTAGTAGGCCTGAGCAATTGTTCCAGATCTTTGCCCCATAATGCCGCTTGATGTGAGAGAAGATGTTGATGGTGTTTTTTAAATTTACATCCTTTAACTGGTGGGGAAACAAAATTTGAGTGCGAGCTTCTCTTATGTCTGTTGTTTGAGAAAGAGAAGAGGTCAGTTATATATTTAGGAGCTAAACCGAATAGTGCCTTAAAGCAAAAGCATCCGAATTTAAACTTCACGCGTGCCTCCATCGGTAGCCAATGCAGAAGTCGGTAGGAAGGTGTTACATGATCAAACTTCTTCAACCCCAAAATTAACTTGACTGCCGCATTTTGCACCAATTGTAATCGCCACATATTCTTCTGGGAAATTGCCAAGTAGGCGATATTGCAATAATCTAGTTGACTCAGTATTAGGGATTGTACTAGGATTCTAAATGATGAAACATTGAATATGCTCTAATGGACCGAAGCCATACACTGTGTGACATTTCCATCCCTAGAGATGAACATGTCAGGTTTAAGTCCGATACTAAATCCATTCCCCGAGACAGGAAACTGGTTGAGAGTAGTGCATCAGAGGTTGTTGAGGACAGGGCTGCCTATCCTGAGGAGCATGAGCCTGACTATGACCTAGAACCCATGCTAGAGCCAGAGCCTGCTAAGAGAGTAAGCTCCCTTAGAAGCAATATACCTAATGACCTGAGAGGGAGCCAGAGAGCATTCAAACCTGTGCCCCAGCCACATAAGATAGGGAGTGGTTTTAATTCCTTAAAACAACTCTCAAAGTCTGTAAAGCAGGCAGCTCAAGAAGACCTAGCAGATAGGGCTCTTCTGACCAGGTAAAGGCAAGGCACAATCCAGGAACCCATGGAATGGGAAGGTCCTACATCCCAGGAAACTACAGAGCTGGCAGTTCCAGAGGAGAGCATGGACACAGCTGAGTGTGAAATGCCTGAAGTTGAATGCTTGGAACCCATGGACATGCGTTTGGCAGTTTCTGACCAGTGATTGAAGTTGCTGTTTTTTTAATATTTTGATTGGGACAATCTAACAAGGAACTGTTTTGTTTTGAAGAAGTATTTTTCTTTGCTACATAGCAGTGGGGGCTGGGCTGGAAGCAGTGCTGAAGCTGTGCACAGCACTAATTAAGCTACTACCCCCCAGCTGGGATAGAGTCAGAAGAAAGCTGGTGTGGTTTTCTTTTGTGGGCTGCATTGCAGGCCAGTGACTTACAGGATTGGGGGAGGGTTCCCCAAAGAGCTAGGGTTGGGATTTTTGTGGGTGCTTGTAAAAGCCATTATAAAAGGGGACCCAGCAATTCTGTTCCCAGTCTCCAGAGGCTGGAGAGTTGCTGCAGCCTAAAGAGGCAAAAGTTTACAAACTATACTACTCTGAAGTTTCATGTTTGTGATGCAGTGTATAAGAGCCTGGTGAAGAACAGGACTATATGATTGAAAGCCCAGGTCTCCAGGAAGACGTGGAAAGTGTTTTCTTTGTTTTTTGGTTTTCTGGTTTGAAGCTGCCAGAATAGTGCCTGGAACTTGTGTTCACTTACCTGGGACAAAACTTTAGTTTTGAAAATTCACTGGACTGCAACGGCTTACTATAGACCAGTGGTCTCAAACCTCGGCCCGCCAGGTACTATTTGAGGCCCTCAATATGTTTATTATAATCACAAAAGTAAAATAAAACAGTTTCTTGATCATATGTCTCTTTAGCTATAAGTGACAATATAATTATTAAGACTTGGCCAAAAGGAAAGATTTATAAACTATAAAACGTTTTTCCTCATGCAAAATTATCATTTCTTTAATAAGACATTCACTTTTTTTTTAGGCCCTCCAAGAACCTACAAATCCAAAATGTGGCCCTGCAAAGGGTTTGGGTTTGAGACCTTCTATAGACGGTTTGGTGAATGAGGAAAGCCAGTGAAATCGTGTTTATGGTTTTTTTATTGCTGACAAATTAAACCATTGGCAATAGTCTGAGCAGGTGTTGAACTTTTATTATTGTGAAGCCAAAGAACCATTTAGGGTCTCCCCCTTTGGGAGCTGTGCCAGGGTCGTGCTGCCACCTGTCGGCGGTCACCCGCAGTTTTCTCGCGGGCCCGGCAGGTGACAACTGTCTAAAAGGATTATTTGACACATTCCCTTTTCTTTGGAAGGAAGAGGGTATAAAATATTTAGGCATTTGGAATTAGAAAACATTGGAAGAGACGATGAAAGTAAATGAAAAATCCTTATTGCTGAAGGTCTCAGAAATGTGTGAGCATTGGAACCCATTACATCTGTCTTGGTGGGGGAGAGTTCAGACAGTAAAAATGATGATTTTGCCTGTGGTTTGTTACCAAATGGGTATGTTACCAGTTTATTTTCAGGGGTCTTTTTATAAGAAATTAAATAGTATACTTACCAAATTTATTTGGATGGGTAAAAATGCTAGAATTGCTTTAGTATCTTTGCAAAAGCCGATTGTGGAGGGCAGGGTAAATTTCCCCAACTTTTATAGGTACCATCAGGCCTATATAATGTGCCAGGGAATGTATTGGATCCTCCCTGAACTCATGGAATATCTCCCAGATTGGCTACACCTAGAATGGAAAATTATGTCCCCTATGCGACTATCTCATGTATTAAGTATCAGAATACCTAAATATGCTAAGGACAACATTACATTACATTAGTGACTTCTATTATGCCCATACCTTGCAGTCCATGTGTCCATATTGGACACATGGAAAACAATTAAATTTTTTGATATATTAACAGATATTCCTATAATGAAATCTACTTTTCAGTCCTTATGGTTAAACTCCAAGATTCAAGTAGGTGGTGCTGGGATCTCCTGGAAGAATTGGATGCAAGCAGGTATTCAGACATTGGATAATGTTATATCTAATGGGAAACTGCTTGATTTTTCACGGCTGCAACAATCATTTGGTATTTTAAAGTCTCAATATTATAAATGGTTGCAGTTGAAGCAGGCTATTCAGAGTGGGTTCCCTGAATGGAAAAACTTAAAAACTTATTATAGCTTGCAGATCCTTTGCTACCAGACAGATTTAGTAGGACATCAGGCCACCCAATGGTACAAATTAATTTCTGAATTTTTGAATAAGAAGCCAAAAAATAGTCTTAGAGACATTTGGAGTATCAAGATAAAACAGTATATTTCTGTATCTCGTTGGCCACGAATTTAGACTTGGAGGTTGGAATGTACCTCGTCAGCATCTATGAGACAAACTTGGTTATTTTTATTACATAGGATTTTTTGGACCCCAGTTCGTTTACAAAAACTAGACAGTTCTAAGTCTAATAGATGCTGGCATTGTCATAGTGATATAGAAACTTTGGATCATCTGTTATATTATTTTCCTTTGATATTTAATTTCTGGAAGTCAATTTGGGGACAAATCAATCTTATTCTTGAATCAGCAATTCCCTTAACCTATGAAGCCATAATTTGTGGTACGCTTTTACATGTTACCTTCTTTGGATAAATATAAAAGCCGTCTTTTTTTGATCATGACGGGAATAGCTATTCAAATGGTTACACATAATTGGAAGAGCTACGACAGACTGAATTACACATTTTGGTGGGCAAATGTTTGTACCGCTTATAAGTATGAGAGAATGAATGCAAAATGTTTAGGGTGTGGAGCCCATTGACTGCATTTGTTGCATCGTAATAATTGTCATGTATCTCTGGGAAACTACATAAATAAAACCAGACAAACCTACAACGCTTTCCAAAAATCTATCAAAACCACTCTGTTTGACAAATTCATCACCTAAACATACCTTTCCGCGCTCACTACGCTTTGTCCCCCTACAACCCAAAGCAATCTTCAGGCAATTACTACCCCTCTCACTTTCCCTCCCACTTTCAACCCCTCTTCTTCTGTAACTTTCCCTTCATGCATCTGTAATTCGCTGAATGTCCAGCCTTCTTTCGATGTTGAACCGCCTATGGCGGTATAGAAAAATAAAGTTATTATTATAATTATTAGATTTCCTTACACATCCAAAGGGGGGTGGGGGAAGGAAATGTATTTTGATTATTAAAATTACTTAATTATAATATTGTAATAACATAATATGTCTTCTTGTATTAATAATTGGAAGGGGGGGAGAAAGTGATCGTTTTATGTATTAATTGTGTATTTAATAGTGCGTTTTATGCAGTATTTATGTTCAATTAATTGTATTGCACTGTCAAAGTTTGAAAATCAATAAATATTTAATAATAAAAAAAAAATGACGTTATATCTAATGGGAGGCTGCTTGATTTTTCACAACTGCAACAATCATTTGGTATTTTTAAGTCTCAAAACTACAGATGGTTGCAGTTGAAGCAGGCCATTCAGAGTGGGAAAACTTAAACTTTATTATAGCTTGCAGATCCTAAGCTACCAGACAGATTTATTAGGACATCAGGCCACCTGGTGGTATAAATTAATTTCTGAATTTTTGAATAAGAAACCAAAAAATAGTCTTAGAGACATTTGGAGCATCGAGATAAAACAGTATATTTCTGTATCTTGTTGGCCACGAATTTGGACTTGGAGGTTAAAATGTACAGCGTCAGCATCTGTGAGACAAACTTAGTTTTTCTTGTTGCACAGGATTTTTTGGACCCCCAGTTCGTTTGCAAAAGTTTGACAGTTCTAAATCTAATAGATGCTGGCATTGTCATATTAATATAGGGCAGTGGTTCTTAACCTTGTTGGAGGTACTGAACCCCACCAGTTTCATATGCGTGTTCACCGAACCCTTCTTTATTGGAAAACTAAAATATGATTTTTACAAATTCAAAACATAGGTATACAGTGAGGGAAAAAATAATATCAATTTTGAAAACAAAAAAGTTCTCCTATATTTCGAATAATAATAACATAATAATTAAATTTACTGCAAAGCAGTGTGACTTCTGCTGTTGCCTCTCAGAGACCAGTTCAGAAATGCGCGGCTTTACCTTGGCAAGTGCCACTCTCATGTCATTTCCGCAACAAAGTCTGTTCCTTTTCTTCGTTTTTATGTCCAGCATCCTCAAAAAGAATTGTGCGTTATATGAGTCGGAGGTGTGTTTTGACCTCCGCCGAACCCGTGAGACTGACTCACTGAACCCCTGGGGTTCGGTCGAACCCAGGTTAAGAACCACTGATATAGGGACTTTGGATCATCTGTTATTCTATTGTCCATTGATAATTAATTTTTGGAAGTTGATTTGGGGACAAATTAATCTTGTACTTGAGTCATCGATACCAATGACTTATGAAGCCATAATCTGTGGTACTCTATTACATGTTAAACCGTGTTTGGATCAGTATAAAAGCCGGTTTTCCTAATAATGACGGGAATAGTCATCCAGATGGTTACACGTAACTCGAAGAGTTATGATAGGCTTAATTACACTTTCTGGTGGGCAAACATATGTTCCAGTTATAAGTATGAAAGAATGAATGCGGAATGTTTGGAATATAGTAATGCATTTAAACTGGTGTGGAGCCCATTGACTGCATTTATTGAGTCACAATAATTGTCATGTACAGTGGTACCTCGGTTTACGAGTGCACCGGTTTGCGAGTGATTTGCAAGACGAGCAAAACATTTGCAAAATCGGTGCCTCGAAAACCGAGCATGGCTTGATTTACGAGCACCCCCCCTGCGATCCGGCACCCTCCCTGCCTTGAACCGGCACCCCCCTGCCACGATCCGACCCCCCCAACATGATTGGGCACCCCCCCGATCCGCCCCCCCCCCCCCGACACGATTGGGCACCCCCCCCGACACGATCCGAACCCCCCCCGACACAATTGGGCACCCCCTTCTTACCCTCATCTGGGCACTCTTGAAGATCGGCCCTCGTCTGCTGGGCCTTGAGCATCTGAGCATGCTCAAGGCCTGCGAGTTCACGTTCTGGTGCCCAATCGTGGCGGGGGGGTGCCGGTTCGAGGCAGGGGGGTGCCGGATCGCAGGGGGGGGCCTGATCGCAGGGGGGGGCCTTCGAGGGAAGCAATGCCAGTTCTCGGGGGGGGGGGAACGCATCAAAGCAAGTTTCCATTATTTCCTATGGGGAAACACGCTTTGATAAACGAGCATTTTGGATTACGAGCATGCTCCTGGAACGGATTATACTTGTAATCCAAGGTACTACTGTATCTTTCTTTTTGTCTGACTTCCTTACACATCCAGGGTGGGCGGGTGGGGGGAGGGGAAAGCATTGTTGTTTGCTATGCTTAATTTATTTATATTATTGAAATTAAATATGTACTTCTACTTTTAATAGAAAAGGAGAGGGGGAGAAAATGATTGTTTTCTGAATTATTTGTGTATTTAAAGTGCATTTTGTGAAGTGTTTATGTTTAAATTCATTATAGCTAGCAGAGGTAGGGTGAACCCAGTAGAATTCTGGTCACACTATGACATAACTTCTAGTTCAGACTCAAGACTCCTTTTCGGCAGACTCTTGGACCAACATAAGTACGCAGATATTAAACAAAATGGCCCCCTCTAAACTAAGAAAAATAAGAATCTGGATGGCTGGTACAATACCAAGTTAGGAAATGTGAAACGGGAGTTACGGAAACTAGAAAGACAATGGTTAAGAACATAAGAAGTTGCCTCCACTGGGTCAGACCAGAGGTCCATCGCGCCCAGCGGTCCGCTCCCGCGGCGGCCCATCAGGTCCATGACCTGTGAAGTGGTTTCTGACCAATCCTATAACCTACCTCTACTTCTAACTGTACCCCTCAATCCCCTTTTCTTTTAGAAACCTATCTAGACCCTCCTTGAACCCCTGTAGCGTGCTCTGATCTATCACAGCCTCCGGGAGTGCGTTCCATGTGTCCACCACCCTCTGAGTGAAAAAGAACTTCCTAGCATTTGTTCTAAACTTGTCTTTTTCAATTTCTCCGAGTGCCCCCTTGTACTTGTGGCTCCCCACTGCCTGAAGAATTTGTCCCTGTCTACCTTCTCTATGCCCTTCATGATTTTGAAGGTTTCTATCATGTCTCCTCCAAGTCTCCGCTTTTCCAGGGAGAATAGCCCCAGCATTTCCAATCTGTCAGCGTATGAGAAGTTTTCCATACCTTTTATCAGCTTTGTCGCTCTTCGCTGGACTCCCTCAAGTACCGCCATGTCCTTTTTGAGGTACGGCGACCAGTACTGGACACAGTACTCCAGATGTGGGCACACCATCGCCCGATATAGCAGCAAAATGGCTTCCTTCGTCCTGGTTGTGATACTCTTTTTGATGATACCCAACATTCTGTTCGCTTTCTTTGAGGCTGTCGCACACTGTGCTGATGCTTTCAATGTTGTGTCCACCATCACCCCCAGGTCTCTTTCAAGTTTGCTCACCCCCAGCAACGATCCCCCCATTTTATAGTTGAACATCGGGTTCTTTTTCCCTACATACATGACTTTGCATTTTTCAGTGTTAAAACTCATTTGCCATTTTCTTGCCCAGTCTTCCAATCTCGTTAAGTCCCTTTGCAGGTCTTGAAATCAGGGGACAGCGTGGGGAGGTCAAACTGGAGACAAACGTGGAGACAAAAATTAAACGAATACAAAAAACTAATAATAAAGAACCGCACTAACTTTTACGCCCAAAAAATCAGATCACTTAAACCAACAGTAGAAATCTCTTTGAATTAGTCAACAATCTCTACGATATACAGTGGTGCCTCGCATAACGGACGCCTCGCACAGCGAACGCTGCGCACAACGAACTTTATGTCTTGATTCGTACAACGAACTTCGTTTCACACAACGAAGTCGCCCGAGCTGCATCCTTCCGCGCAGGCACTGCGCTTAACTGCCCTCTCTCCGCCTGGCTCCCTCTTGCCCCCCCCCCCGACTCCCCGACACGATCGGGGCAAGAGGGAGCCCAAGCCCTCTTGCCCCCCCGACTCCCCGACACGATCGGGGCAAGAGGGAGCCCAAGCCCTCTTGCCCCCCCGACTCCCCGACACGATCGGGGCAAGAGGGAGCTCAAGCCCTCTTGCCCCCCCGACTCCCCGACACGATCGGGGCAAGAGGGAGCCCAAGCCCTCTTGCCCCCCCGACTCCCCGACACGATCGGGGCAAGAGGGAGCTCAAGCCCTCTTGCCCCCCCGACTCCCCGACACGATCGGGGCAAGAGGGAGCCCAAGCCCTCTTGCCCCCCCGACTCCCCGACACGATCGGGCCAGGAGGGAGCCCAAGTCCTCCTGGCCACGGCGACCCCCTAACCCCACCCTGCACTACATTACGGGCAGGAGGGATCCCAAGCCCTCCTGCCCTCGACGCAAACCCCCCCTCCCCCCAACGACCGCCCCCCCCAAGAACCTCCGACCGCCCCCCCAGCCGACCCGCGACCCCCCTGGCCGACCCCCACGACACCCCCAACCCCCTTCCCCGTACCTTTCTGTAGTTGGCCGGACAGACGGGAGCCAAACCCGCCTGAACGGCAGGCAGCCAACGACGGAATGAGGCCGGATTGGCCCATCCGTCCCAAAGCTCCGCCTACTGGTGGGGCCTAAGGCGCCTGGGCCAATCAGAATAGGCCCGGGAGCCTTAGGTCCCTCCTGGGGGCGGGGCCTGAGGCACATGGGCCCAACCCGACCATGTGCCTCAGGCCCTGCCCCCAGGAGGGACCTAAGGCTCCCGGGCCTATTCTGATTGGCCCAGGCGCCTTAGGCCCCACCAGTAGGCGGAGCTTTGGGACGGATGGGCCAATCCGGCCTCATTCCGTCGTTGGCTGCCTGCCGGACAGGCGGGTTTGGCTCCCGTCTGTCCGGCCAACTACAAAAAGGTACGGGGAAGGGGGTTGGGGGTGTCGTGGGGGTCGGCCAGGGGGGTCGCGGGTCGGCTGGGGGGGCGGTCGGAGGTTCTTGGGGGGGGCGGTCGTTGGGGGGAGGGGGGGTTTGCGTCGAGGGCAGGAGGGCCTGGGATCCCTCCTGCCCGTAATGTAGTGCAGGGTGGGGTTAGGGGGTCGCCGTGGCCAGGAGGACTTGGGCTCCCTCCTGGCCCGATATTGTCGGGGAGTTGGGGAATCGGCGGGGCAAGAGGGCTTGGGCTCCCTCTTGCCCCGATCGTGTCGGGGAGTCGGGGGGGCAAGAGGGCTTGGGCTCCCTCTTGCCCCGATCGTGTCGGGGAGTCGGGGGGCAAGAGGGCTTGGGCTCCCTCTTGCCCCGATCGTGTCGGGGAGTCAGGGGGGGGGCAAGAGGGCTTGGGCTCCCTCTTGCCCCGATCGTGTCGGGGAGGCGGGGGGGCAAGAGGGCTTGGGCTCCCTCTTGCTCCGATCGTGTCGGGGAGTCGGGGGGCAAGAGGGCTTGGGCTCCCTCTTGCCCCGATCGTGTCGGGAAGTCGGGGGGGCAAGAGGGCTTGAGCTCCCTCTTGCCCCGATCGTGTCGGGGGTGCCAAGGACCACACGGAGTCACCCACCGTACCACCCGATTCGGGTAAGCGCAGGTATCGGTGGGTGGCTTATTTGCGGGGGGGGTGCCTTATTTTACATTTTTTTCTAAAAAGGGGGGGCTGTCTTATTTGATGGCCCTGCCTTATCATCGGGGAAACACGGTAGAAAAAAAAAAAAAATGAACAGTTAAGTCCCAGTTTTTGCCGCTGAGACTCTGCCCTCTCACTGTAAAATTAGACTCTACTTAGTCTGTCTTTAAATTTAAAAAATGTGTGTTGTTTTAAAAAACAATTATGTTTTTAGATGTATCTAAATAAAAATAATAACCAAAAATTTATCTTTTTTTATGTCATCTTAGCATATTTTATGCTGCAGAACGAATTATTTTTTTTTACATGTATTCCTATGGGAAAACGCGTTTCACATAACGAACGTTTCACATAACAAACTTGCTCCTGGAACCAATTAAGTTCGTTGTGTGAGGCACCACTGTACAAGCCTTCTCATATTCTACCCTAGACTCCCCACCGTCTGCAGACGACCTGGCTGAAGTTTTCAACAACAAAATCAACAATTTGAGATCCAAACTAACGGGCTACACAATCAACCATTTGAACTACCCAGTTGCCCAACACAAAGATGAACCTAGGGTAGATATGGTCTAGAATAATTTTACTACTCCATCCTGGCAACAATTCTTCAAATATTACATGAAATACGCTGATTCCTACTGCAGATTAGACTGCTGCCCCCGAAATATAATGAAAGATGCTCCAGTCACATTTAAAGCCAAGTTATACAACTGGATCTCCTCTCTTTTACTAACCAGTACTTTTCCTTAGAATTTAGGAAAAGTACTGATCACCAAGATTGTCAAAAATCCTAGAGAATCTATCAAATTGACATCAAATTACAGACCAATTGCGAGCACTCCCTTGTTCGTTAAGCTGATGGAAGGCTTGGTCAACCAGGAACTAGTAATGTATTTGGACAAATTTAGCATACTGCAAGACAATCAGTCAGGTTTTCGTTCTGGGTTCAGCACTGAAACTGTCATTGCATCACTGCTGGATTTCCTTCATACCTTATTCAGTCAGGGTACCAGTGCTCTAATTCTGCAACTAGACCTAAGTAGTGCCTTCGATCTGGTTGACCATGCCGTTCTGATTGATTGTTTGGAGTCAATTGGTCTTTCAGGTAACGTGTTAGAATGGTTTCGGGGTTTCTTGAGTAAATGGTCATATCAAGTCTATAGTGACAATAAAAATCCTGTAGTTGAGTAAACTCTTGCGGAGTCCCGCAGGGCTCTCCTCTATCCCCTCATTGTTCAACATCTACCTGGCCTCACTGGGGAATTTACTACATAGCTTAAAAGTTAAATTTTATATCTATGCTGATGATATCACCATAGTTATTCCCCTTACTACTCTGACCTCCGAGACAAAGATTCATCTATCATCCATTCTAAAGCAAATCGAACTATGGATGGCCGAATTCAAATTGAAGCTCAACGCAGATAAAACTAAATTTTTCCTGGCAAGTCCTAACAACAAAATCAAAGACTCATCGATCTCCTTGAATGGTCAGGTCTTCCCTATTGACCACTCCATAAAAATTATAGGAGTGACTCTGGACCGCCACCTTACCCTAAATGCTCACACAGATTTATTGGTTAAAAAATGCTTCTCGTTACTATGGAAACTTAGAACCATCAGAAAATACTTTGATGCAGCATCTTTCCGCTTACTGGTTCAATCTTCCATCTTAAGCATGCTTGATTATTGCAACATCATTTACTTGGGATCCTTCCAAAAACATCCATTCTAAGACTCAGAGTCATTCAAAATTCGGCAGTTCAACTGATTTTTGGGCTGAAGAAATGGGAACACATAAGCCCCTATTATCAAAAACTCCATTGGCTGCACCTGGAGGCTCAAATTCTTTTTAAGTTCTCCTGTTTATGTTATAAATCAATATTTAGTCTGGCCCCCACTTATCTAATTTCACAATTTAACCTGGCAAGTTCTATTAGGCACACACGAAAAATACATCTATTCACCTATCCAACAATAAAAACCTGCCACTACAAAAGATTCCTGGACAGAACCCTTGCCTTCCAGGCAGGCAAATGGAACGATTGGCTGAGTAACGTTATCACGCTCTTTTTAACCTACTTCAGTTTCAGAAAAATGGTCAAAACGAGTTTGTTCAATTGATTTGTAAACTAAGAATTTTTATAGCTCTGCTATTCCAACCAGTAATAGTAAGAACTATATAGCTTTCCACTTCTTTTGTTATGTAAGAATGTATTGATGACTCTGAATTGTAACCTCTTCACTGATTGTCCAGCGCTTCTTGTTGTAAACCATCTCGAACTTCATGGCTTTGGCGGTATATAAGAATAAAATTATTATTATTATTGTTGTTAATATTTGAAAAGTAATAAAGAGAGAGTGCTTTTGCGAAGCAACCAAGAGACCTGCCATTTACACCAAAACCTCTCTACCACAACTTCCTCTCCTAACAACTCCATTCACAACCCATACTCCTACCCAGACACAATACACAATCAACTACCTAATCACTGAAAACCACACTGCCTCTATCATCTGCCCCCACCTTCATAATGAAGCTAATTCCACAAACAAATACCCAGATCTTCCTATTAATAATCCTTCTCATCTCCAGTTGTAAAGTAGAAGCAAACAACCTACCCAACATTCTCACTAGCTCAATTGCAAACAAAACCCATCACCCTAACAGGAGAGTTCCAACAGACAGAAACTCTAACCACCAAACAAGCGTTCAACAACCCATAACACCAGCATGGGGAAGAAGAGCAACACAACCCAAAACCAAACCTCACTATAACCCACATTCACTCATCTACCCTAAAACGAATCACAACTGCCAAACAGAAATCACCACCCTTAAATGTGCCTACTTAAACATCAGAGCCCTAGGCCCAAAAACAGAACTTATAAAAAACGAAAACCTAGACTGCCTCTTCCTCACAGAAACCTGGCTAACATCGGACACAGACCCAAGAATTACGGAAGTCTGCCCTCAGGGATACAAAATTACAGTGACCTGCAGAGAGATAAAAAGAAGAGGTGGATTAACAATCTTAATCAAAGACTCCCTAACCCTAAACATATCGAAAAAAACATCCACCCCTTACATGGACCTTCTAGCATGTCAAATCTCATCCACCACACTAAAAAACGCACTAAACTGCATGCTCTGTTATATAACACCGGGAAACTGGGCCATGGTTAGATCTGAATTTGAAAACTTCATATACCAAAACTCACTAACATTAGCACACAACCTCATCCTAGGAGATCTAAACCTTCATCTTGAAGACCATTCATCCAAGCCAGTAGACAACCTCCTTTGTTTCCTCAATGCCTTATCCTTCCAAATTTTAAACCCACAACCTACTCATGAGAAAGGTCACCAACTTGACATTGCAGCCTTCATGACCTATCAAACATCTACTTCAGAAATTCAAACGTCTAATGGAACCTGGTCCCCATCCCTCTGGTCAGACCACTACGCTTACACCTTCAACATCAACTGGACCAAAAACCAAACCAAACCAATATCCAAAATAGTAACCTACACATCACGCAATCGCATCGAGCCCTCCATATTCTGGTCTAAAGTAGATGAAACAATCCAAGAAGATAACCCCAAAGACTTCATTTCACACTGGGGCAATTTGAGCAATAACATCCTTGATGAACAAGCCCCACTACGAGCCAAAACCAGAACCTGTAGACGATCAGACCAATGGTTCGATGACGAATTACTCATACTCAAAAGAAAAAACAATCTAGATCACACGAAAACCACCTGGAAAAAAATTAACAAACAATACAAACTTCTATTAAAAGAAAAGAGAAAAAAGCATTACACTAACCTAATAGGCATGGAAACCCAAGACACCAAAAAACTATTCCAAATATTAAAAGATCTAACACCATACCCTATTTGACCACTAACAACAACCCCTCCCTCCTAGCAGAACACTTCAAGAATAAAATTACAAGCACCAGAGCTACTCTCAATAGTAACCCAGCCCACCTAATTGAAGTCACAATACCTCCCACAGAAAATGAATCTTATGCTGCAGACAGAACCTGGTCCCAATTCCCTAAGATACATTGGACCGAATTCAACAAACTCTACAATAAGTACAGCCACGCATCCTGTGAACTCAACCACTGCCCGCTATATCTACTGTCATCAGCAAGCACTAAGTTCCGTACCTTACTCCTACACTGGATACAAACCATGCTCACAGATGGCATTTTCCCGACTGACCTCAGCGAAATCATCATCACCCCAATCCTAAAAGACCCAAAAGGACCAACAGACCACCCATCCAACTACAGACCAATCGCCTCAATACCTCTATATATCAAACTAACAGAAGGATTAGTAGCCAAACTCCTCACCAAATCTCGAGGACCATAACTTACTCCATCCCACGCAATCTAACTTCAGCACAGAGACACTACTAGGCTCCCTTATCGACATAGCAAGACAACACCTCAACATTGGAAAAAAAATGCTGCTCATACAGTTGGACCTGACGATGGCATTTGACTTAGTAGACCATAACATCTTACTACAAATCTTGGACTCAATAGGCATCTCAGATAAAGTATACTCATGGTTTGAAGGTTTCTTAAAATCCAGAACATACAAAGTAAAATCAGACAAAGAAAAATCCAAACCTTGGTGCAACCCCTGCAGCGTTCCACAAGGGTCCCCACTGTCCCCTACTCTCTTCAACCTATATACGGCCTCTCTTGGCGTTTACCTGAACAAACAAGGCCTAACCTCTTATAGCTATGCTGATGACATCACCATCCTCATTCCTTTTGACCAACCAAAGCACTTAATGACAGACACACTACACCGAACCCTAGTTACAGTTACGACTTGGATGGAAGACTACAAACTGAAACTCAACCCAGACAAAACTAAATTCATCCTCCTAGAAAATAACAAAATCCCAACCATAACCAACTTAGAAATCAACTCTATCAACTACCCTTTGCAAACCACCCTAAAACTACTAGGTATGACTATTGACAAAGGCTGCACCATGCAACCACAAATAAACAAAACAATACAGAAATCTTTCACAGTAATGAGAAACCTTAAACAAGTCCGAAAATTCTTTGAAAAAACACAATTTCAGCTCCTAGTACAATCTAATCCTAAGTATCCTAGACTACTGCAAAATCCTCTACCTCCCCTGCCCTGCAATAATGATTAAACAATTACAGACAATTCAGAATACAGCTCTGAGACTCATCTACTCATTGAAGAAACATGACCACATTACTGAGGCATTCATCAACTCACATTGGCTTCCAATCCAGGAAAGAATACAATTTAAATTCTATTGTATACTATTTAAAACTATAAATGGAGACAGCCCAATCTACCTAAACGACCGCCTTATCCAAACTACCTCTACCAGGCATAGAAAAACACACACACACCCCATTCACTTACCCCCCAATCAAAGAAGTAAAACGGAAAAACTATACGACGGCCTACTAGCCACTCAAGCAGCAAAAATAGATAACCAAATCTCCAACCTATTGATAACAACCCCAGACTACAAGATGTCCAGAAAGGAAATAAAAACTATACTCTTCAAGAAATCCCTTAATAAAGCTTAATACCATGAATACCCCTTCTTACCATCCCCTCCCCAACCCCTGATCCTTCTTATCCCTCTCTTGGAAACGATCTCTGATCTAACTTTGTAACCCTTCTTCCATAACTATTTTTGTAATCCGCTTTGAACCGAAAGGTAATGGCGGAATAGAAATCTGTAATGTAATGTAATGTAATTAGTTAAGGAGAGGAGGGAGAAAATGATTGTTTTCTGAATTATTTGTGTATTTAAAGTGCGTTTTGTGAAATGTTTATGTTTAAATTCATTGTATTGCACTGTTAATATTTGAAAAGTAATAAAGATTTACAAAAATAAAATGTACTTCTACTTTTATTAGTTGAGAGGAGATTGGGGGGAGAAAATGATTGTTTTCTGAATTATTTGTGTATTTAAAGTGTGTTTGTGAAGTGTTTATGTTTAAATTAATTGTATTGCACTGTTAATATTTGAAAAGTGATAAAGATTTCCAAAAATAAAATGTACTTTTACTTTTATTAGTTAAGGAGAGGAGGGGGGAGAAAATGATTGTTTTCTGAATTATTTGTGTATTTAAAGTGCCATTCCTCTAGACCAGTGGTTCCCAAACCCTGTCCTGGGGGACCCCCAGCCAGTCAGGTTTTCAAGATATCCCTAATGAATATGCATGAGAGAGATTTGCATATAATGGAAGCGACAGATATGCAAATCTCTCTCATGCATATTCATTAGGGATATCTTGAAAACCCGACTGGCTGGGGGTCCCCCAGGACATGGTTTGGGAACCACTACTCTAGACCAACGCACAAAAGAAAACGATTCCTAAAAAACTAACAATGTACTGAGCTCTCATCTCCTTCGGAACAATCCATTATTTCTGGAGCGTATCTGAACATTCACTCGGCTAGGAACAAAGCCTAATTAGTCAAAGACTGGCTGGAAGAAACCCACCTAGATATTTTACTTCTAACTGAAACATGGCTAATTTCCGATCAGGATGCTATCATAGGTGAAATACTACCATCAGACTACAAAATTATTCCTCTATCAAGAAACTCAAAAAGAGGAGGTGGCCTAGCTATAATTCTCCGAAATCATTTTGAGTTTTAAGTTCTAGATTCTAAACTAACCAATGATCTGTAAATTCTCACTTGCAAAATATCCAAAATGGACTGTAAAGATAATTTGATTGTTACAATATTTTATATGCCTCCTAACAAATGGAATCTAGCAAAAGACTTCTATGAATTCCTCCTTACAAACTCGGCAACTGGCGCCCACAATTTTTTAGCCGGTGATGTTCATTTACACCTCGAGCAAGAAGAGAATTCTAATGTAGCTGATCTACTTTCCTTCCTTACATCTCTAGGTTTTTCCAAGCCACCTCTGACTAAAACCCATAGGAAAGGACTAAAACCCATAGGAAAGGTCACCACCTTGATTTGATTACTTTTCTTTCCAATGTCCCAACTACCCCCAGTGTAAGTCTTATAGGTGAAACCTGGGCTAACACCTCTTGGTCAGATCACCTTCTTTGTAATTTTGAATTAAGCTGGATCAAAAAACAACCCAAAAGGAAACCAAGGACCAATCACAAAAAGAAAACGATTTGGACAAGAGGACAATTAAGCCCAGTAGAATTGTGGTCGCACTACAGCTTAATTTCCAACTCTGACTTAGACCCAAATTTCATCCTAGAATGGAAAAATTTCAGCGATCAGGTTCTAAACAATATCGCACCACGGACACTACGCAAGAAAACACTTTGTCCATCAGACAGCTGGTATGATGCTGACCTATTAGCTTTAAAACGAGAAGTACGAGGTTTGAGCTGGACACCTATGCGTCCCGACCCCAGCCCCATTGGAAACTTTATTGCTCATTTTGGAAGAAATCCTTAGCCTAGGTTGCTTAACCAATGTGTAGACTGGACTCCTACTGTGACTGTGTATAGCTATGTTTTTTTTGCACCTTATTTCCTTAATCATGTATCCCTCACTCCATTCTAACGCTGTGACTTGCTCATTAGAGTAATTGCATATATAAGTGGGGCTTGAGTGACTCTTGTACATTTGAATAAAACAGTGAAGGCGTGTGTCTGTTGGATTGTTCATGGTGTGTGTGGAGGTTTGATTGTTTTGAATGGGGTGTGCATGTTGTGCGGATGTGATGGATCGTTTGGGGACCCTTATGGTTGTAGTTCTCTTTAATTTGAAATTATAGACGAGGGATGCAGGACGACATGCTGTTCTCTCTTACCGATAGTTATCCATTACCTACGGGGGTGCTGAGCCTCTTTACCATACACAATCCTCTGCTCATGCTTGTTTTGTATGTTATTTACATTGATCTGTTTTTGTTCTGTGGATTGGAATTCCTTGTTCATTGCCAAACTCTCATGACCCCTGTACTGCTTTTGCTTTGTATTGTAGAGGACAGTGGTTGTCCTCGTGTTTCTTGTCTTAATAAACATGATATTAAAAACAAAAAACGAGAAGTACGTAAATTGGAAAGAACATGGTGTAAATCAGGGATAGACAATGACAGACTCAACTGGCAGCTAAAAGTTAGAGTACAAAAGAATGATTAAAGAAAAGTGTTGTAAACATTATTCCCAAATAATTAATTCTCCTTCGCTGAATAGCAAATAACTTTTCAGAATAGTCAATTCTTTGTTCGATATTGATCTACATAAACACTCCAACTCAGATCTCCCACCCTCTGCTGCAAACCTAGCCAACTACTTTGCCAGCAAAATTCATAATCTGAAATCATCTCTCGTAGTTTCCAGCATAGAACCAATAATCAACCAACCTGCTGTAGGAAAGGAAGGTTCAATAGCAGACATGACCTGGAATCATTTCGAAAACCCAGACTGGAAGCTCTACTCTAAATATGCAAAATCCAATTGCCTACTAGACAATTGCCCACTGTGTATCATGAAATCTGCCCCCTCCCCATTCAAAGCTGAGCTCTTCAACTGGGTTTCTCTATGTTTGTCCACTGGCCACTTTCCGGTGGAACTCGGCCATATCCTTGTGTCTCCTGTTATTAAAAACCCCAAGGAACCAATCTCTTTGGCTGCCATCTACAGACCCATTGCCAACATACCATTTTTCCAAAAACTTACGGAAGGTCTAGTTAATCATGATCTCATGAAATACCTAGAGAAGTTCAACATTCTACATGACTCCCAGTCTGGTTATCGTACAAATCATAGCACAGAAACTGTCTTAGTTTCACTGACTAATTACCTCTTCCATTTGTTTTCACTGGGAAAAAATGCACTGGTACTTCAGTTCGACTTGAGCAGTGCCTTTGACCTGGTTGACCATGGCATTTTGCTCAGATGCCTTGACTCCATTGGCATCACTGGACAGGTATTAAACTGGTTTACAGGCTTCCAAAAAAACAAACAAACACACTTACCAGGTTCACTGTAACAGAACCTTCTCCCAATCCTGGTGTAATCCCTGCAGAATTCCACAGGGCTCCCCTCTATTCCCTTCTCTATTCATCTATATGGCTTCATTGGGATATACTGTATGTTATCTGACTTAAAATTGAAATCATATATATACGCAGATGACATCACAATTATCATTCCCATAACCTCTCTGACACAATAGATGGAACAATTCACTAAGATAGAACAATGGACCACACAATTCAAATTAAAACTGAACCCAGAAAAAAACAAGATTTTCTTGGCAAGTCCTGAAAGGTCACTTTGGGCAGCCAAAAAATTTTATGCAGGCAGAATGAGCAGCAGTTCTATGAGCGGCAAGTACTAATATGAATTTATTTGTTAAACATAATCTGAAATGTTTTAAGATTGTTGCTGTTGAGATACATGCTAAAAAGTTATTTTTAATGCTTTCAACACTTAGAGTTGACAATCAATGGCGTTCAAGTGCCTTTCTTTAGAACAACTATAAAATATATTGACATCTTGGCATTTATCTTTAACATTCACGCCTCTATTTTTAGTATATCAATGTCGTTCTGATATTATGTTTTCAAAATATATGCTTTACTGTATGGTAGGCAGTATTATATCATCATATTACTCTAAATCGATGAAAAGATCACCACTAGCATTTTAAAAGCACGACGTCACCAGAGCTCTTACTGATTGTTTAAATTCAAGTTCATACTTATGCCAGTAGTTTAAAAGCATGTTATCTATATCAGTGGCAGTAGTTTAAAAACACGTCACTGATAGTGACGTCATCAGAGTTCTTATTGGTTGTTGATTATCAGCGTCTCAGTTTAAATATGAGCGCCATCTTAGCAAAAAAATTTTATGCAGCCAGAACGAGCAGCAATTCTATGCACGGCAAGTATCATTATGAATTTATTTGTTAAATATAATCTAAAATGATTTAAGATTGTTGCTGTCGAGATATATGCAAAAAATTTACTTTAAATGTTTTTAAACAGATAGAATAGACAATCAATGCCGTTTAGGCGCTTTTTTAGAACAACTATAAAACACAATGACATTTTCGGCATCTATTTTTAATATCCACACATTTATTTTTTAATACACTTAAGGTGTTTAAATACATTTAAAAATAGTTTTAGTTGCCAAACGAGATTCAGTGTACGTCATTTACGTTGACGTTATGAGCGTTTTGATTGGCCATAAAATCTAATTGTTTAGCACAAATACGGTCGCCATTTTAAATTAATCAAGAGTTTACTATAATTAATTCAACAGCAGTATTATGAATGACAAGTGTTATTATAAGTGTACATCAGATTTAAGATCATTCAGGTTGTTGAGATATGTGTTAAATGTTATTTATAGTTTTTCCAACAAGCAAGCATACAGGTAGCATTTTTCACTTAATAGCTTTATCCACAACAATATTATAGTCTTAATAATCAAGCAGTTGGTGTTTGACTAAATTTTAAATATTAGTCCATAGATTTGTTTAGTAGAAATTTCATATAATGTGTTTATTCATTTCTCCTTTTGTTTAAGAGCGATGAGCAATATTGAAATTCAACTGGCAAACTTATAAGCCCTATTTATAACCCTTGAAGAAGCCCATTGGTGCGAAATGGACTGGGCCCCCGGGTGACTAAGATAAGTGCTTTTATAGTTTTTTAAATTAAGCCAGAAGAAAATGACACAAATTGGAAATATACACTTGCTGGTCATTTAACGCTCATTAATAAGAATGAAGAAATAAAAAAAAATTGATTTACAATCACATTATTTATTTAAGAATTAATCACGAAAGCATCATAAAAGATTAAAATTGAATTAAAAATATATATTCAAGGGTTTTTGACCAATGATGATACCCAACCCCAAAAAGTTTGTGACTTATTGACTACATTCTTGGGGTATTTTGAGGTCTTTTTTTCCCTTGATTTAAATCACATTATATATACAAGTGGTCCACCTTACTTTTCAATTTACCCTTTGGACACTTTATTTTGTTTTCCATTGTTTCATTCAGTTCTTAGTGATAGTGAAAACCATAAGATTGCAGTGGCCTGTAGTACACAAGGGGCCGGAGCTAGGACCTAAAGTAAGGGAGGCAGAGGGGGTATTGGCTGGGTATTTAAGAGGGTTCATGTAGGTGGCCCACGAGATACATTCCTATAAAGGACAGGCTCCACCATTAGTGAAGGTTTCCTCATAGGGGCATTTCTTAAAGGCATCAGGTTATACAGACATATATACTTAGCACATTTGGTATAATAACACTGCCAATTTAGGGAGCCACACAAAACTGTATTAGGGGCAAAACCATGACCCTGGGCAACATCAAATAACACACATGTATCCAAATACAAAGACACCGGGCGAGTGGGGTCTACAATAAGAGTCTGGTTGATAAGTGGACCCTCAACATTATCAATGCAGATTTCCACCCACTTTTAAACTTCATCACCAGTAGGTTGGAAACAGAAAATATCCTCTGATGTTTGACACTTTCTGTACTTAACTTCATCATGCAAACAAACATCAGGCAAAGGAGCTAGGGGCACTTATTAAGTACAATAGGAAAGAAATACAGAAAAAAAAGAAACATAAGCCAGTGAGGGCAACACAAATATCAGATATAAATAAGACAAAAGGTGCCTACAATGCTAACATAGGAAGCTCATTTTTCTTTCAGGCACAACTTAGAAAACTTCAAACAGTTATACTCAAGGCACTTGCTAGAGGCAGTGGTGAACCACAGGCAGTCAATTAAACTCAAACACTTGTAAAGAATTATATTCAGAACACCTGCTAAGTACAGTGGTAAATATTCAGAACTTTTGAGGTCTTAGAAAGCTTCAGCTGAAGATCCGCGTTGTAATGGAACCAAGTTTCATGTCCGGACACCTTGACAACTGTAAGAGAAGAAATTAGGATAGTAAAAGGACCTATCCATCTAAGACTCAGGGGGTCTGACTTCCAAATTTTAGCCATACCGTATTTCCAGGGACATACCCATGGACTTGTGTGGCTATCGGTAGTGGGGCCCTTTCCAGGACCCATTTGTGGAGCTCTTGAAGGGCTTTAGCTAAGGATTGGATCTGACTCTGGAGGATATCTGATCCCAAAGTAGCAAAAGAACCAGGGTCTGGGTTCATAATGGGTGATAGGTGGCCAAACATGAGCTGAAACGAGGACAGTACAGTGGGTTTTGACAGGGTACACCTGATCTGAAAAAGAACAGAAGGCAACAAGATAGACCAGGACAGATTAGTTTCTTCAATTCATTTGGTGAGAAGGGTGTTAAAGGTTCTGTTCATCCTTTCAGCTCTGGGGATGGTAAGCAGCATATAATTTCCATTCAATTTGGAGGGCCTGAGCAGTTTGTTGTACAACATCGGCAACGAAAGCTGGGCCGTTGTCACTGCCTATGAAAACAGGGAGACTGAAGCACAGAATTATATCATTCAGGAGGTGTTTGGTTACGTCCATGGTGCATTCAGTGCAAGTAAGGAAGGCTTCGACCCATCTAGTCAGGGAATCTGTGAAGACTAGGAGGTGACTGAGGGAACAGGAAGTGGGCATGTGGGTAAAATCTACAGATAGGACCTGCATCGAATGTGTTCCAATGGGATGGTGTCAAAGAGGGGCAGTCGTCTGATTGGGGAATTTATTCTAGAACCGACAACACACTGTCGGACCGTATTCTGGACTAGCTGATCAAGGTGATTGATAAAGAAATGTCTCTTGAGAGTCATTTTCATAGCTGGTTCTCCAGAGTGCGCCAGATCATGGCATCTTTTGACAATCGTGAGGGCCAGGTGTTGAGGAATGACTATGAGGGTACCCGCTGTGCTTGCATTTGAAGTATTAGTGTGTGGGTCTGGATTGGCACTTGAATTGGCGCATATTTGTATCCACCCCCCTTTCAGGACAAACTGGCCCGAAAGAATGCGGACCCAAGTCTGTTCCTGAGACGTGTACTGGGGTGTAAGGGTATCCAGAAAAGGAATGATTGTGTACAGAGGAGCCGAAGGAGGGGGGCATAGGCTGGCAGCTTGGGCTGTGCGGTTGGCAAGGTCATTGCCACAGGAGATGAGATCAGTGACACGATGGTGGGCTCAACAGTGCATAACCGCGATACAGAAGGGCAATTTGACAGCCTCGAGGAGGTCAAGAATGAGGGGAGCTTGATGGATGGATCAGGTGGCCGGAGGCTGTAACGAAACCTCAATGTTTCCAGATGGCCCTATGGGAATGCAAGGTAAGGAAAGCATATTTGGAGTAAGTGGATATGTTGCAAGACTGAGAGGCAGAGTAGCACAGGGCAGAAGAGAAGGCATATAGCTCAGCTTCTTGGGCAGAAATGCCAGAGGGCAGGGGGCCCATGAGTAAAGGGGAAGTGGCAGAGACTACTGCATAACCAGCGATACGGGCATCAGAAGGGGTGACAGACGAACTGCCATCTGTGAAAAGAGTAAGATCAGGGTCCCGGAGTGGGATATCAGTAAGACCAGGATGGGAAGAATAAACTAAGTCAATGGTTTCATGGCAGTTGTGCACGACCGGCTGGGAGGAGACGGGAAGGAGAGTGGAGGGGTCAAGGAGGGAAGAGACAACAAGAGAGACCTGAGGGTTTTCACAAAGAAGGGCTTGGTATTTAAGAAGGCACTCATTCGTGAACCACAGGGAGCCTTTATGTTCTAGAAGAGAGGTCACACAAAGAGACAAAGAGGTCAATAAGCTGGCCGAAAGTGAGTTTGTTAACGTGCTGTAAAAGATCTGAGATGGCAGCAATTGTCCAAAGGCAGGGAGGCCACCCAGCAGCAACAGGATCCAAATGTCGAGAGAGATAGGCGATGGACCTACGCCAGGAGCCAAGGAACTGGGTAAAGACTCAGGCTGCAATACCGGATTTTTCATGAACATAGAGCTGGAAAGGTTTGGAGGGATCAGGAAGGCGAAGGGCAGGAGCCCGAGTCAGAAGTTTTGAAGGCAGCAGATAGCCCGATCCTGGAGTTGGGTCCAGAGAAAAGGGGCTGAGTCCACGCCTTTGGTAGAATTATACAGAGGGCGGGCAATGGTAGAAAAATCAGAAATCCAGATGTGACAGTATCCTGCAATACTGAGGAAGGTGCACAGAGCCTTGCGGTTATCAGGGACAGGGAGACTACAGACGGCCTGGACCTGGGTGTGAGGAAGGGACCCGAGTACCCTGGGAGATTTGAAAGCCAAGGTAGGTAACACGAGGAAGGCATACTTGGAATCAGTGTAAATATGGTCACAGGAAAATTTAAAAGGCAGACCCAATATCTAAAAGACTCAAGTAAACTGTCTACTAGCACATAAGAATTGTTCTCAATCCCTATTCTGTATTAGGTTCCTACCCCATAGAGCTGACTTGTAAAAATTAAGTAAAATTCAGCTCTGGGTCCACCCACTAAGCAGGGTAGTCTGACACAAGCGCTCTCTAAAGCAGCAATCCCTTCACTATCATCTGACTGGCAAAAATATTTAATTCCATATAAGGGCGTGTCACAAAAGCATTCCTAAAAATTACATTCTTATACCTAAAAGTTACATTCTTATACTAAGCTTACATGATTTATAAAAAGAAATCCAAAACAAAGCTTGGAATATATAGTAAAACTTTGGATTGCAAATAACTTGGTTTGCAAGTGTTCTGCAAGACAAGCAAAACATTTTATTAAATTTTAACTTGATATACCAGCAAAGTCTTGCAATACAAGTATGCATATTTTTGTATTAAAGTTTTGGATTGTGTAACAAATCGTCTGAGTTTCCATTATTTCCTATGGGGAAACTCGCCTTGATACATGAGTGCCCTGGACTACAAGCATGCTTCTGGAACAAATTATGCTCACAAACCAAGGTTTTACTGTACTCACAAAAGATAATCCATACACATAGAGACTTACTCCCCTTCCCTTCAGAATTTCAGAGGAGAGAGAGTTGCTTAAAGATCAAAGAGATCAAATTACAGATGTAGTATTTTTCAGAATTTCCTTAGGTTTAAAAGATACATTCATACACATTATCATTCATGGGATCCCATCACACCACTTACATAACAAAATCAGCTATTACCCTGATTTACCATGTATTTCAATGTACAGAAAAGATGGGCACTTAACCTCCACCTTTGTTAGGTCAAGTGTAATTAAAAGTTGATTAATCACCTAATCAGACATTCAGGGCATTACACAATTCTAAAAATACTTTATAAAACAAACATGGAGAACAAAAATTCATATTGGACAGACAGAACCCATAAGGAACCCGGGATAGAAATACAAAGGATGGGGATTTTGAATGTCATGCACACACAAAAAACACACATACATGCAGATAAACGGTCCGTGCAAAAAGCAATCTCTGTACTTTCGTACAATTTTAGTCTCAGATATCTTTCTTATAAGCGTATCTCGGTTGGAATCCTAGCAGGCAAAAATCCAACAGATATTTATTACCCCTCTTCTATCTTCCTTTACAAATACAGCACAATAGAAATTTAGCCAGTTCTAACCAATTCCCTGACTCCTGAAATGTTCAACCTACACTATTTTTGTTTGTGTTTTTTTTAGGATGCATCCATATCATGCTGAGTCCTGTAAATGCAAACAGCTTACATCTATTATCTAACTTCTGATCTACAGATTAGTTCAGTTTCATTTCCCAAAACAAACAGACACAGTTCCTAGAATCCCTCCCCGCTGCTGCAATGATTAATCAAGTCCTTTACTAAAGCAACGGAAAAGAAACAGGAGAGGAATGATCAATTCCTCCACCTACCAGTTTGGTGGCCAACCCCAGACAGATACCTGCACTTTAACCCAGGACTTGATTAATCAGTTGAGCCGTCCAGAGCCACGAGGTCTACAAATTCCAAGATGAATTCAGCCGGCTTAGCAGACAGGTCGGTTCTCAGACCAGACACAAGTGACTAATCGAGTAGCTGGTGGTCAAAAGACCTTCAAGTCCTTGTTCGGAAGCCAAATGAAGGTCACTTTGGGCAGCCACAAAACTTAGAGACTTGAAGAAAGCACAGATGTTTATTCACATATGCGGACCCCTGAGCCCCAAGCAGGCTTCGGAAGTCCCGAAACCAGGAAGTTACAGAAATATTTATACATTCTTCTGGCTATACAACTGAATTCTAGAAAAAAACTTTTCACGTGTTACTTTTTTTTAACAATCATTGGTCCTAAGCTCACACTAGCAGGTCACTTATCTAAGCCCTGCAGTCTTTCTGTTACATGTCCAAGAGGGCGGAATACAATATCATGTATGCTGAGATAGCCATAAGAAGCTAGAATGCCCAAGCTAACACCCCCATGCAGGCAGGCTCAAATATAAGATAAGTTAGGTGTGCAGCTAAACATAATTCAGCATTTTATTAAAGAGAAAACTTAGTTCAACACTTAGGAAAACCAGTCCCAGACTCCTTTAGTCCTACCTACAAGTTAACAAATACCTCTTTGAAATTAAATGGGTTAAACTATCCAATTAACTCTACTATCAAAATCCTTGGAGTCATCCTGGACTGATGCCTGACTTTCGAAGACCATACTAATGCTCAGGTTAAAAAATACTTTTGTATCCTCTGGAAACTTCGCACCATCAAACACTACTTCGACTTCCTCTCCTTTCGACTGCTGGTCCAATCACTAATCTTGAGCATCTTAGATTACTGCAACATTATATACCTGAGATCCTTTAAGAAAAGCATCAATCGTATAGAATGCTGCCGTTCACCTCATCTACGGTCTCAAAAAATCTGATCATGTAAGCCCGTATTACAGAAAACTGCACTGGCTGTCGATGGAGGCAAGGATCATCTTCAAGTTTGCTTGCCTCTGCTTCAAAACCTTAACAGGCTCATTCCCAATCTACATTTTGAATTTTCAGGCCCCACCCGCACACCTAATGCCTACCTGTTTGCCGTCTCGTCCTTAAAGGGCTGTATCTACAAGAGATTCCTTGATAGATCTGTCATTCCAAGCAGACAATTGGAATAAATGTCTAACCACCCTCCTACCAAACCTATCTCTTTGATAAATTTCTCTGACTCCCTCCCTGCCTTGTATCTCTGATATGCCTCCGGATATACCTGACTTTTCTCGACTTGCTAAGCTAATCTGAATGTCTTGTCTGTAACATCGCTCTTCCTCTGTAAACCGCTCTGAACTGTTGTGGTATACAAAAATAAAGTTATTATTCTTCTTATTAATATTTGAAAAGGAATAAACTTCTACTTTTATTAGTTAAGGAAAGGAGGGGGGGGAGAAAATGATTGTTTTCTGAATTATTTGTGCATTTAAAGTGCGTTTTGTAAAGTGTTTATGTTTCAATTCATTGTATTGCACTGTTAATATTTGAAAAGTACTAAAGAAATTGGGGGCGGGGCGGGGCGGGATGACGTTCGGTCCCGTCGGTTCTAATGGCAACGGACGTAGCGCGTGTTGTCAAGGCCTAAGTCACTTGAAGCCGACTTCCGGCGGAAGCCGCCGAGTGTCATGGCGGAGCTGGTGCTGCTCGAGCCCTTTCCCGCCGAGTTGTCTCCGCTGACGGCGCTGCTGGTGGCCGAGCCGACGGCGGCCTCGGGCGGGCCGCTGGTGGTGGCGCTTCAGGCGCCGGGGGAGCGCGGGCCTCGGCTGCTGGTGAGCGCCGTGCTGCGGGCTGCCGAGCCGGGCTCGCGCCGGGGCCCGGAGCTGCGGGTCTCGCGCCTCTTCCTGCGGCGCTGGGGGCTCGAGGCCGGGCAGCGGGTGGCGCTGGGCGCCGTGCTCCGCCCTCCGGCGCTGGGCTGGGCGCTGCTGGGCGCGCGGGGCCGGCGCGGCCTGCGCTTCGCCCTGTCCGAGCGGCTGGCGGCGGCGCTACGGGCCGGGCCGGTGCTGGCGCGGCGCGGGGAGCCGCTGGCGCTGCTCGACGACGACGAGCTGCTGCTGCTCGAGAGCCGTCCGGCGCTGCAGGGGCTGCTGGGGCCGCGGACTCGCCTGGCCGTCACCGAGCTGGGCGCCGCCTCGCCCCGGGGGGCCGCCGCCGCCCTCGGGCCCCGGCCGCTGGTGTCGGCCTTCGCGCGGCCGCCGGGCCGGGCCGCGCGCCTGAGGGCGGCGGCGGTGGACGCGGCGGCGCTGCTGCGGGACGGGCGCTTGCGGGAAGCGGGCGGCGGCGGGCGGCGGGACCGGGCGGCGGCGGTGTGGGTGAGCCGGCGTTGCCTGCTCAGCCTCGGCCTCTTCCACGGCGAGTGGGTGCGCTTGAGGGCGGGGCGGGGGCTGCGGGACGGCGCGGGGCCGAGCCACCTGGCCGTGCTGCTGGCGGCGGCCGGGGAGTCGCTGAGCTCGGCAGGCGAGGACCGGGCGCTGCTGTGCCACGCGCTCTGCTTCAACCTGTGCGGGGAGCTGGAGCCGGAGCTGGAGCTGCAGATCGAGGTGAGCGCTTTACAAATCGTTGGGGTGCAACCACCAATTCCCCAACTGCACCGTTTTGTGTCCTCTACCAAACCGTTGTGATTGATGGCGAGGAAACTTCAGCAGTCGTCAAACAGTTTTCTATATTCAACTCGATACCCCAAACAACATACCCGAGCCCGCCAATGGACTAGACTAGACCAGACCAGGAACCCAGTCGCAACCCCCACCCTCCACTCTACACGGCATATGCCGACGATGGGCAATTCATCCATCCCATCCACCTTAATAATCCTGAAGATGTAACTTTGAAAAAATAAAATCATGCTTAAATATTCAGAAACCAGAGTAGAATTGTCCAGATTGGAATGATGTGCACTAAAAAAGTGTCCTCCAATTCGTCTGGTAATATGATGATCTTTATTGTTCAAATGTCACATTCAGTGACTCAACGACTCGACATGTACATGCTTCAGCCATCAGGCCTGCCTCAGGAGTCTTAAAAATCGTGAATGATATACAAGTATGCTGGCACTCAAACAGATTTAACCAAAACTCGATCAAAGAGAAGTGTCATACTTATCACTACAGACTCTCCTCAAATTGGATTCTTCCCCAATTCAAATTGTATCAACCTTAAAATTGTTAGGAGTTACCCTTGACTGTAAGTTCAACTATCACATTTATATCAGCACTGTGGTACATAAGTGTTTTCATTGACTAAGAATGATCTGCGCTCTCTCTAAATTTCTTGAACCCTCATCTTTGAACACCCTGATTCACTCACTGGTGATCTCTTGCATTGATTATTGCAATGCTCTGTATAAAGGCACAACAAAAAAAGAAATAAGGCGGCTTCAGATTGTGCAGAACACATCGATTAAAATTATTTTCAATGCTAAAAAATATGATCATGTCACTCCCCTTCTAACCAAAGTGCACTGGCTACCAGTAGAGCACAGAATCAGTTATAAAATCTTATTACTAACATTTAAAATTCAAGTAACCAGCCAGAATTCAATCAACAGGCTTCTTATTCCATATAGCTCAATCAAAACTCTTCACTCAGTCGCACACAATCTCCTTACTATTCCTTCTTTAAAACATATAAATACAATGCGATCTAATATCTTCTCTGTTACTGCACACTCTCTGGAACTCCATACTAGAAGAAACATCCTTAAATCAATTCAGATATCCATCCTTCTATTGCTTGCACTATAAATCAATTCAAATCAAAATTAAAAACATTTCTGTTTACCGATGCATTCGAACTATAAGTATCCTTATACAAAATGCTTCTCTTCTATTATGTTCTTTCCCTTCCTCTTGTCTGTCCCTTTTTTGTTTTCTTTCCTCTCATCGTATTTCTACCCCACTTCCCTTTTGTCAGTGTTCATTTTGGTGTTTTTTTAATCTGCTCGTTGAATTAACAATCCCTTGTGATGTCCCTCTTTACTAATTTTGTAACCTTGTTTTAACGCTATATGTATTTTGTATAATCTTTTTTAGTGATGTACACCGCCTAGAAGTCTGATTAGGCGGTATAAGATATTTTTTTAGTAAACTTGATAAAACTTGATTATGCCCTTCCATGTATATTGATATTAGATCCCTAGTATGTGTCGAATTAGGATAAAAACTTTGTATCAAAAAAACTTGTACTGTAACTATGGCAAATTGTAACCTGTTTAACTGTATATTTTGTATACCAACCTGTAACCCATTCTGAGCTCTTTGGGGAGAATGGAATAGAAAATGAATTAAATAAATTCAGGTCAGGGTATGGTATCTTATATTTTTAAAAATTATAATCATTGTGGTTACCTCGTGATATTTCTACATTATATGTCTAACATTACGCCCTTGCTGGAGGATTCTTTGCAACTCCTCCAGCTTTGGAAAACTTTTCCTCTGTCGGTAGTAGGACGAGTGTCCCTGTATAATATGGTACTTTTCCCTAAATGGCTATACCGCTTTCAGGTTCTTCCCCTTTTTTTTTAAATAATTTTATATTTTATTCATTTTCACATCAAAGATCAAAAAGAGAAAACTTTGATACAGGCAACAAAATACATTCAGGAAATTATTATCAAGACATAAATTCCAGTACAATGATCATAGTCCACGTTAAGGGAGAGTGGAATCATACACAGTCAAGGGTAGTTGAATTAAAGAAAAACTAAACTCAGTCATATTTGCATATGCCTCAAATATACAGGGTTCTTTGGTTAATTACATTAGGGCCTAAGTAGTTATAATTATAGAGGGGTCAGGAGCCCTAATGGCAGCCTTACCTTCCAAGAAAAGTTGCAATTGTTCTGGATCATAAAAGATATACTTATTTGTTTGGTAGGTAATACAACATTTACAAGGAAACCTAAGTTGAAAGGTTGCTCCCACAGCCAAAACTGACTGACGAAATGTCAGAAATTTTTTACGTCTAAGCTGCGTCCACTTAGAAACATCAGGAAAAATTGCAATTTTGTGATTGTAAAATTCAACATTCTCAGTTCTATAATAAAGCCGAAGAAGAGCTTCTTTATCTTGTAAGAAAACAAACGTTACTAACAAAGTGGCTCTCGCTGAAATCTCAATCCGTGAAGATTCTAACATCCCAGTGAGATCTAATTCTCCGGGATGGATAGTTGACTTGTCCTTATCCTCTTCAACTATATTAAGATAATATAATTTTTGCAATGGTGGCATATTTGTCTCTGAAAATTTCAAAACTGAGGTCAAGAAAGAGTGAAAAAGTTCTCTCGGTGATAGTATTCTTGATACAGGAAAATTTAAAAGTCTCAAGTTTAAATTTCTATTTGCATTTTCTAAATTTTCAATTTTCCTGATCATTAAATTTTTCTCCTTCATTTGAGAGTTTGATATAAGTTTTATTTCAGAGACAGTCTTCTCAATGTTATCCATTCTAATTGATTGTTGTTGAATTTTCTCTTCACAATTATTAATTTGAACTGCAGTTTGTTGAGTTGAGGAAATAAATTGGGAGCATACCTGGTGAAGGCT
The DNA here is from genome assembly GCF_902459505.1 of Geotrypetes seraphini. Lineage (NCBI taxonomy): Eukaryota > Metazoa > Chordata > Amphibia > Gymnophiona > Dermophiidae > Geotrypetes > Geotrypetes seraphini. Next base: position 412,821,515 of record NC_047086.1, read on the forward strand.
CTCCATGGCTCCCCACAACGCCTCCATATCCACCACTTTCGGCTTAATCAGGGGTTTCAGAGGTTGAAGTGGAGAGAAGACTCCATTTCCCACACTTGTTGCTCCCTGAACGCCTCCTCCTCCCTCTGCGATTGCTGGTAACCCGGCATAACTTGTTCCACCTCCGGGGTCAAAGGCAGCATCATCGGGTCCAACAGGGATTCACTCCCCGACGTCTCCCGCTGACCCGCAGAACTGCCCGACATCATCCCGGGATGGGGAGGGATTACAGGACCCAGCGGGCTCAGCGAAAAATCACTGTCCAGTTTCGAGGTCTGCACCCCTCGGAAAGCGGATTCGCCCTGACCAAATGGAACAGCAAAAGCTGTTATTGCTGTCTGGCGTGTTGTCGACGAGGCAGAAGAAGCCGGGAGATCACTCCTCTGTTTACCCCTGCGCTTCGGCATTCTTTTGATATGGAAACCGGTAAGTAAATCTCCAAGGTAAAGCTAAGAACGCCGATGGAAGGGGAGCCTCTTACAAAACGTCTGTCCCTGACGCCATCTTGATTCGTTCTATCAGGTTCTTCCCCTTTTATTGTCACTTGCCCATAGGGTTCAACTTACTAGAGGGCTACAACGATATGTTTGGGGGGGCAAAAAACCTCGAATGACTTACTAGGCTTTGTCTTCCCAGAGATAGGGGAGGTTATGGATTGTTAAACATTCATTGGTACGTGATGGCCTGCCAAATGCGGCATATCAATGACTGGTTTCAGGGTACTTCTTATTTTTCTGTTACTGAACTGGAATTGTCCTTGTTATCCCCATATCATGTTAGTTATTTTCTACATAGTACAGCTCCGGCCCTTCACACCGTAGTGGCATACTATCCTATATTTGCCCCTGCGAGACAGACATGGCGTTGGGTGTGTGGTTGTTTGAAAATGTCACCTAAGATTTCTCCTTTTCTCCCACTTCAGGGTAATGGGGATTTTTTACCAGGTATGCAATCTATTGCTTTTCAGAGGTGGGCCACATCTGGTCTACGGTTCATTTTCAATTTTCAAATGTACACTGAAGGGGGTCAACTGACTTCGTTTGCTTCCTTGCAGCATACATTTGGACTTTCAGGCATAGAAGTTTTTGCATATTTACAAGCTAGGCATTATGTTTGTTCCCTATCAGCCTGTCATTTGACGGACACTTCTCAGGAAGCGCTTTCGGAGATGTTTAGTCTGTCTGCACAACAACAGATTCCTCTCTGTTTTCATCATGTGGGCATTAGAGATTGTCAACCAGGTCCCAATTTTACTATCTTGGCAGCAACTTGGGCAGATGACCTTCACTGTGAGCTTACTGCATGCCAGATACTGAAAGTGGTGAAAACTTTGAGGAAACTATCCTCCAACATTCTACACTGGGAATTGCAGCTTAAGTTTCTCCGTCGCCTATATATTTCCCCTACGTGAGCATGTCGGATGGGCATCACCCAGGTACATCACTGCCCAAAATGTACACAGGCACATGCCTCGTTGGGACGTATGTTTTGGGACATATGCCTGCGTATTCTACAATTCTGGCAGCAACTGGGTCACTACACTACTTCTCTCTGGGGTAGCCAGTGGACTCCAACTCCCAGAGCACTATTTGGATTTTACACTATTACTTCTCCCAAACCTAAAGGATTTTCAGCTTTTGTGGCTCGAGTGCTGTTACTTGGCAAGAAGGCAATTCTGTCTCAGTGGCTGGCCAGTGAACCCCCAACTTTCAGTCATTGGAGATCACTGATGATCCTACACGCTTATATGGAGCGCCAGCACTTTTCAGACCTAGACAATGGCCCTGGTTGCAGATTCTGTTTGATTTGGGAGCGCTTTTGGCAGAGTCATCTGCCTATTGCAAGAAGTCAGCTATTGAACTTATAATAAGAGTAGTCTTTTGTTTCCTGTCCTCGGGATCTCTTTTGTTTCTGTTTGGGGGGGGGGGAGTTCTGATATTACCTGTGCAAAATTTGTAAGTGTATTGCTTTGTACTGCTGCAGTTGTTTGCCTGTGCACTGAAACTTAATAAAAACATTTAAACATAAAAATTATTATCATTTCACACAGCATGTTTTGGCTGTTCCTTATTAGTAGATCCTCAACTTCTTATTTGAATTTTATACACAAAATATTTGAGGGATTCTTAATTATTTTGTATTTTCACTGATTGTTTTATAACATTATAAATCACATCAAACTGTTCTGGTATGTAGTGGTATAGAATAAACAATGTATGACTGTTTCAGCAGGCATATTTTAGTGATGAGAGCAAGTGCCTGCTCAGCATAATGAACCCTGATTAGACTTGCTTTTTTTTTTTTTTTTGTGAGATAAGAAATATAGTGTTAAGTATACTGGTCATTGGATAGGTGGTAAAATTCAGTTGTGGATTAGGAATTGGTTATCGGATAGAAAACAGGGTAGGGTTAAATGGTTATTTTTCTCAATGGAAGAGAGTAAACAATGGAGTGCCGCAGGGGTCTACTGGCACTGGTGCTATTTAACTTATTTATAAATGATCTGGAAATTGTAACGACAAGTGAGGCGATTAAATTTGCAGATGACACTAAACTGTTCAAAGTTGTTAAAACGCATGTGGATTGTGAAAAATGGCAGGCAGACCTTAGGAAATTGGAAGACTGGGGTCCAAATGACAGATGAAATGTAATGTGGACAAATGCAAAGTGATGCACATTGGGAAGAATAACCTGAATCACAGTTACCAGATGCTAGGGTCTACCTTGGGGGATAAGCGCCCAAGAAAAGGATCTGGGTATCATAATGCCCCTGTATTGCTCCATGGTGCGACTTCATCTGGACTATTGCATTCAGTTTTGCTCTCCTTATCTCAAGAAAGATATAGTGGCACTAGAAAAGGTTCTAAGAAGAGTGACCAAGATGGTAAAGTGGATGGAACTCCTCTCGTATGAGGAAAGAGTAAAACAGTTAGGGCTTTTCAGCTTGGAAAAGAGACGGCTGAAGGGAGATATGATTGAAGTCTACAAAATCCTGAGTGGAGTAGAACGGGTAGAAGTGGATCGATTTTTCACTCCGTCAAAAATTACAAAGACTAGGAGACATTCGATGAAGTTACAGGGAAATACTTTTAAAACAATAGGAGGTTATTTTTTCCACTCAGAGAATAGTTAAGCTCTGGAACTCGTTGCTAGAGGAGGTGGTAAGAATGGATAGCGTAGTTGATTTTAAGAAAGGTTTTGACAAGTTCCTGGAGGAAAAGTCTATAGTCTGTTATTAAGAGGTGGGGGAAGCCTCTGTCTGCTCTATCAGTAGCAATGACTATTGCTACTCCTTGGGTTTTGGCCAGGTACTAGTGACCTGGATTGGCCACAGTGAGAACGGGCTACTAGGCTTGAAGGACCATTGGTCTGACCCAGTAAGGCTATTCTTATATTCTTATGTACTGTGCCAGTTTGTAGTGATATATGATTTTAGCATTATGAATGTGATTTTGTTCTCTGCCCAATACAGTGAATTGAGTGGGTTGTTTTTTGTTTTTTTTTAATTTAAATTTTTTCAAAACAACAATTCACAAGCATAATCTTGTTCCATGAAATACAGAGAAAGAAAAAGAAAACAGATTCCACCAACTTAATATATCAAATTTGAACAAAACAATTCAAATTGAAAATTAAAGAAATAAATTTTTATCCCTTCCTTAGACCACTAAAAAAGGGGTGTGATAATCATATACAAGTTGGAGACATAAATTTAAGAATTTAATTTAAAGGAAAAGGCTTAATGAGGCACAGCTACCCTTCAATTTATTTTATCCTTTTCTACATCATACCTTGGTGATCCTTTAACTCTTAGTAATCTTTTTAACTTTTAGAAACTCCTTTAAATGTTCTGAAAAGAAGAAAACATATTTGACTCCCAAATACCTTACCAAACATTTACAGGGGTAAGCTAGAAGAAATGTAGCACCCAATTTAAGAGTTTCTTGTCTTAGGGAAAGAAATTCTTTCCTTCGCTCCTGAGTCACTTTAGAGACATCCGGATAAATCCAAATACGTTGTGCCCCAAATAATTTTTGAGAATTTTTAAAGTATAATCTTAAGATCATATTTAAATCTTGCTCAAAAACAAAGGATATTAGAAGTGTAGATCTTGCAGTATCTGGGTTCAAGGTTTGTTCCAAAAGAGCAGTAACATTGGCAAAGTCAATCTGTTCCTCTTGTCCATTATTTTTCTCTTGTTCAGCATTTTTTTCCTGAGGAAATTTTTTGTTTGGCAAATAATAAATCTTATTTAAAGGAGGAATATTTTCAGGAGAGATTCCCAAATTTTCAATCAAATATCTTTTGAAGAAATCAATAGGCGGAGTAACAGATGAAATTGGGAAATTCAATATACGAAGATTCAATCTCCTATTATAATTTTCAAATTGCTCTAATTTCCTATGTATAGAGGAATTATCTTTAATTATTGCTGTTTTAAACATTTGAAGCTGTTGTATATCCTCCTGTATCTGTTTGTTTTGGTTTGAGAAATCCAGTTTAACTGAGTCAATAGATTTAGTTAAAGTATCAATTTTAAAGTTAATATTTGTTACCTCCTCAGTATTTTTAGCCATAGAAGCCTCCATACGTTGCAGAAGCACCCAGATATCTCCCAAGGAAGCCTCCGATGGTGTAGGTGTAGATATGCTGATTGTTGGTTCTTTCAGCTTCCCTGCACTTGCTCGTTCCGGTCCAGCGCCCTCACCGGGCAGTCCCATGATTTCCCTTCCGGGGTCATGTTTCTCCCGCTGCTGAGTCCCGGCTGTAGCAGGACACCCGGGGACGAAAGGATCCGGAGGGGACAGAGATATTTCACTCCCCGAAAGGCAGAAAAGCTCTCCACCGCCTTCTCCCAAAACCGGGTCACCTCCTCTGATAACTCGGGTTGCCGTCGATTGAGTTGTAAAGAAACGTTCCCCCGTTTGCTGGATAGTTTGCTGCATGGGTGTCGAAGAGAGGGCTGGCGAGGGAATAGCCCTCAACACCCCTTTCCTTTTCGGCGGCATTGCACTCAAAAGAGAGGTAAGAGGAAAAAAAACTCCTTCAAACGTCCGGCAAACGTCCCGATCTTCTTACACCGCTTCACTGCGACTCACTCACCGCCGCCATCTTCTGAGTGGGTTGTAAATGTATTTATTCATTCAATTTTCTATACCGTTCTCCCAGGAGAGCTTAGAATGTATTACATGAATGTATTCAAGCATTTTTCCCCCGTCTGTCCCAGTGGGCTCACAATCTATCTAATGTACCTGGGGCAATGGGGGGAATTAAGTGACTTGCCCAGGTTCACAAGGAGTAGTGTGGGTTTGAACTTATTACCTCAGGGTGCTGAGGCTGTAGCTTTAACTATTGCGCCACACACTCCCCACTCCAAAAACATGTAAACTGAAAAGATTGTTATATGGTTAATGTGTTTGTGGAAGGCATGCATCCTCAAGTGCACCCAATCTTGATCTTTCTGGACCTCCTCATACATTATGCTTTCTCTGACATGTCCAGAAAATTAATGGATTAGAAGGCAGAGGAACAATTTTGCATATACAGTGGTGCCTCACACAACGAACTTAATTGGTTCCAGGAGCAAGTTTGTTATGCGAAAAGTTCGTTATGTGAAACGCGTTTTCCCATAACAATACATGTTAAAAAAAATAATTCGTTCTGTAGCATAAAATATGCTAAGATGACATAAAAAAAGATAAATTTATCTTGTTAGAGCTGGTGTTAGACACAACTGGGGACTGCAAAGTCCAGGCAGAGGCTTACGGCTCTCTTTGACCAGGGGGGACAGTTGCCCTAGTTGCACTACCCTAACCCTATTCCTGCTATGTGTGACTGTGGTACTCCCCAGTACCTTTTTAATCATCCCCCCTCGGTACCTTTTTTAATTCCTCCCATCTTTTCCAGCCAGTGGCGTACAGGCCAGAAGCGCAGAGATCAGGAGCAATTCCTCTGCACGCCTGTGTGGGCCCATGCCGATCTCCGAATGGCTGCAGTTAGTTCTTGTGAGTCCCGCGAGAGCTGGCTGCAGTTAGTTCTTGTGAGTCCCGCGAGAGCTGACTGCAGCCATTCAGAGATCAGCGCAGGCCCAGGCAGTAGCACAGAAGGCTTGCTCTTGATCTCTGCGCTTCTGGCTGGGAAATTTGTTAGACCACCAGTTACGAGTGAGCGGGTGAGATTAAAGTTGCAGCAGTGGTGGCTTTTTTAAAAAAATATGTGGCGGCGGGGGGAGGTTTAAAAATATGCGGTGGCGGCAGAGGCTTAAAAATATGCAGCAGCGGCGGCAGGGGGGTTTAAAATATGTAGCGCCACTGCACAGGGAGCCAGGCGGAGAGAGGGCAGTTAAGGATGCAGCTCGGGCGACTTCGTTGTGTGAAACGAAGTTCGTTGTGGGAAGCAAGACCTGAAGTTCGTTGTGCGCAGCGTTCGCTGTGCGAGGCGTCCGTTATGCGAGGCACCACTGTATGTTTTTATGGAATATTTTGGTCATTAAAAAATACCTCATTGTAATTCTGTTGGATCCTTTTATATTAATACCATTTCAGTGTTCTCCCCAGAAATTTTTTCCAGCCGGGTGGAATGAAAAAGTAGCCGGGTGGGGCGAGATGGGGAAATTTGGTGGTGAGGAAAATTAACTCCCTCTTTTACTAAGGTGCGCTAGCATTTTTAGCGTGCGCAAACCCCTGCGCTATGTGGGAAAACTAGCGCCAACTCAATGCTCAATTCCTCCGCGCGCTAAGCGCACACTAAAACCACTATCGTAACTTAGTAAAAGGAGCCCTAAATGTACACTATTTTTATTAGTTAATTATTATTATTTTCCAATGCTCAATATGACTTCCTTTTTTAAGGTTTGACACTTGTGCCAGAATATTTTTACTAAATTTAAGAAGTATTTGCCCTCTTTCAAATGGTATAGAGGTTTAAAAAAGGGAAAGGCATTAGGTTCAATCTAGCCATTTATTTCTGCATGAATTTAAACAACTAAAAAAAAAGATAAATATAGCTCATCCAGTCATACAAGAAATGGCTCTACAGCAGGGGTGCCCACACTTTTTGGGCTTGTGAGCTACTTTTAAAATGACCAAGTCAAAATGATCTACCAACAATAAAAATTTTTAAAAAACACAAAGCACACTGTATGCAGAGAAAATGTTAATTATCATTTATATTCCGCAGGTTTTCAAAGAGGTCAAGGCATACGATTCTATGCAATGTCACCTCAGGAACAATTATACAAAAATAGACAATATACCCCCTTCCTTTTTACTAAATCGCAATACTGGTTTTTAGAGAAGGGAGATGCACTGAATGCCCTGCGCTGCTCTCGATGCTCATACTCCCTATGCTAAAAACCACTATTGCGGTTTAGTAAAAGGGGGCCATAGTGCAAAATATAGACAGCAGATATAAATTCTTAAAAGAGACACATTTTGATCACTAAACTGAAAATAAAATCATTTTTCCTACCTTTTTGTCTGGTGATTTCATGAGTCTCTGTTTGCACTTCCTTCTTCTGACTATAAATCCAATATTTTTTCTTTCTGCCCCTCCCCTTTTCTTTCTGTCTCTTTCTTTCTCTCTCCCCCTGCACGCGCAAGCCATCCTGCCAATTTTTCCACTTCCCCGTTTCTTTCCCTATTCCCTAAGCCACCATGCCTATTTCTCCCTGCTTCCACGAGCCAGACCAGGAATGTACAAGCGCCGGACTCACAAGACTTCACCTCTGATGTCAATTCTTACGTCGGAGAGGAAGTTCCAGGCCTGTCAGGCAGCGATTGGCTGGCCCAGAACTACCTCTCTGACGTCAGAATTGACGTCGGAGGTGAAGTCTTGTGAGTCCGGCGCTTGTACATTCCTGGCCTGGCTCAGGGAGGCAGGAAGAAAAAGATTGCCAAGGCAACGCGATCGACTCGCATAGAAACATAGAAATAGACGGCAGATAAGGGCCCACGGCCCATCTAGTCTGCCCACCTTAATGTCCCTCCCCTACCTTTGCCCTGTGAATAGATCCCATGTGCCGATCCCATTTGGCCTTAAAATCAGGCACGCTGCTGGCCTCAATCACCTGTAGTGGAAGACTATTCCAGCGATCAACCACTCTTTCAGTGAAAAAGAATTTCCTGGTGTCACCTCGTAGTTTCCCGCCCCTGATTTTCAACGGATGCCCTCTTGTTGTCGTGGGACCCTTGAAAAAGAAGATATCTTCCTCCGCCTCGATGCGGCCCGTAAGATACTTGAACGTCTCGATCATGTCCCCCTCTCTCTGCGCTCCTCGAGCGAGTATAGCTGTAATTTGTCAAGCCGTTTTTCGTATGGTAGATCCTTGAGTCCCGAGACCATCCGGGTGGCCATTCTTTGCACCGACTCCAGTCTCAGCACATCCTTGCGATAATGCGGCCTCCAGAATTGCACACAGTATTCCAGGTGGGGCCTCACCATGGATCTATACAATGGCATAATGCTTCCGCCTTACGACTGACGAAACCCCTTCGTATGCAGCCCATGATTTGTCTTGCCTTGGACGAAGCCTGCTCCACTTGATTGGCAGACTTCATGTCCTCACTGACGATTACCCCCAAGTCTCGTTCTGCTACCGTTTTTGCTAGGATCTCGCCATTAAGGGTATAAGACTTGCATGGATTCTGGCTGCCCAGGTGCATAACTTTGCATTTTTTGGCATTGAAGTTGAGTTGCCATGTCCTAGACCATCGCTCCAGTAGGAGTAGGTCGTGCATCATGTTGTCGGGCACTGAATCTTCGTCTGTTGTGCATTTGCCCACTACATTACTCAGTTTGGCGTCATCGGCGAATAATGTTATTTTACCTCGAAGCCCTTCTGCCAAGTCTCTTATAAAGATGTTGAATAGGATTGGGCCCAAGACTGAGCCCTATGGTACTCCACTAATCACCTCCGTCATTTCGGAGGGGGTGCCATTCACCACCACCCTTTGGAGCCTACCTCCAAGCCAGCTCCCAACCCATTTCGTCAATGTGTTACCTAATCCTATAGAACTCATCTTGCTCAGTAACCTGCGGTGTGGTACGCTATCGAATGCTTTGCTAAAGTCCAGGTACACGATGTCCAGGGACTCCCCAATATCCAGCTTCCCCATTACCCAGTCAAAGAAGCTGATCAGGTTGGATTGGCAGGATCTCCCCTTAGTAAATCCATGTTGTCGGGGATCCCGTAGATTCTCCTCATCCAGGATCTTATCTAATTGGTGTTTGATTAGATTTTCCATTAGTTTGCTCACTATCGATGTTAGACTCACTGGTCTGTAGTTTGCTGTCTCCATCTTTGAGCCTTTCTTGTGGAGTGGAATGACGTTAGCCGTCCTCCAGTCCAACGGGACGCTGCCTGTACTAAGGGAGAGGTTGAAGAGCGCGGGCAGTGGCTCCGCCAAGACATCACTCAGCTCCCTAAGCACCCTGGGGTGCAGGTTGTCCGGCCCCATTGCTTTGTTAACCTTGAGCTTTGACAGCTCACCGTAGACACTGCTGGGCGTAAACTCAAAGTTACTAAACGGGTCAACTGAGCCAACCCTTGTCTGTAGCTGAGGGCCGAGCCCTGGCGCTTCTCGGGTGAAGACTGAGCAGAAGTATTCATTTAATAGTTGGGCTTTTTCCGAATCCTTTTCCACATAGTCTCCGTCTGGTTTCCTAAGACGTACAATCCCGCCTGAGTTTTTTCTTCTATCACTGATATACCTGAAGAAGGATTTATCTCCCTTCTGGATGTTCTTTGCTAGAGACTCCTCCATGAGGAATTTAGCCTCCCTGACTGCTGTTTTGACGGCTTTTGATTTGGCCAGGTAGTCTGCTCTAGAGTCCTGCTTCCCTGATTGTTTGTAAGAGATGAATGCTTTTTTCTTCTCCTTGATCAGGTCTGAGATCTCCGCAGTAAACCACTGTGGCTTATTGTTCCTTCGCCATTTACTTACTGATTTTACATAGCGGTTTGTTGCTTCTTGTATGGTTGCTTTCAAAGTCGACCACATGTCTTCCACGTTATCGGTTTCTTCTTGGCTTTGTAGCACCTGGTGAACGAAGTCTCCCATTTCTTTGGAATTTGAGGACTTTGGTTAGTGTAGTAGATTTAGTGAAACCTTTCCTGATATTGAACCATACCATGTTGTGGTCACTGGAGGCCAATGTGTCGCCCACCGAGACCTCTGTGACACTTTCTCCATTGGTAAGTATCAGGTCCAGTATTGCCTGATCCCTTGTCGGTTCCAACACCAGTTGCCTGAGGCTTGCTCCTTTCATAGAGTTTAATAGCCTCCTGCTGCTGCCGGAAGCAGAGGTAAGTGTAACCCAATCCACATCAGGCATGTTGAAGTCACCTAGCAATACTGTGTCCCCACGCAAGGTGATATTTTCTATATCTTCGATTATTTCCATATCCAGGTCATCCTGTTGTCTTGGGGGTCTGTAAATTACGCCAAGATACAAGCATTTGTCCTTCCCTCTGGCCAAATTAACCCAAAGGGATTCCCCAGTATACTGGACATCTGAGATTCTCGTGCCCTTAATGTCATCTTTAGTATATAATGCTACACCCCCTCCCTTCCTACCCTCTCTGTCCCGGCGAGGCAAGTTGTAACCCGGTATGACCATGTCCCACCCGTGGGAGTCTGTGAGCCAGGTTTCGGATATCGCCACCACATCCAGGTCGGCATTCCTTATTTCTGTTTCCAATTCCAGGATCTTGTTTCCTAAACTGTGTGCGTTGACGTACATAGCCCTCCATGTTATATTTTTGTTATGTCTCAGTGGGGATATTCCTGTTTGAGCTATTTGCCTTTGCGATCTACTGGTCGATTGTGCTCGATCATTTGGGCACCCCTGCTGTTATGGTATCCTGTCCTGACCTGAGGAAAGGGTTTAGTCTCCAAAAAACTGCCTTATTTCCATTTTCTATTTATAAACTTTAATCAATAGATACAATACTACTTGATTCTACACAAAGCAACAAAAACATTTTTTTCTACCTTTTGTCGTTTCTGCTTTAATCAACTTGTCTTCACTCTTCTTTCTAGCCAGCATCTGTCCGCTCTGTTTTCCATGCAGCATCAGCCCCTTCCATCCACTGTCCGCCCTCTCCCCGTTCCATATGGCATCTTCCTCTTTTTATGCTCCTTCAATAAACTGTCTATCTTGTGCCCCTTCTCTTCTCCTTTGTACATGATTGATTTCAGCTCTGCCACCTCTCCATTTTTCTCTCTCTGTCAGCACCCCGTCCCCTATGCTCTGGCAACTCTCTCTTCTCCTTTCTTTCCTTCGCACCCCACAGTCTGGTATCTTCCCTTCCCTGATTCTCTGGCATCTCACTTCTTTCCTTTTCTTCCATCTCTCCCTCCCCCTCCATGCTCTGACATCTTTTCCTTCCTTTCCCCCTTCCTTTTCCCTTGGTCTGGCATACTTTCCTTCTTCCCTCCAATCCCTGGCATCTCGTTTCATTCCCTCCCTCATCTTCTTTCTCCCTCCAGTTGGGTGCAGCAAATCTCTCCCCCTCTGCTCCCTTTCCTCCTTCTGTCACCCAAGGCCTGGCGTCATGAACTTCTTCAGGCAGCAGCATTCACAATTCGCTGCTGTTGCCAGCTTCGGGCCTTCTTCTCTGTTGGGTCCTGCCTTCATAGAAACAGAAGTAGGCAGGACCCGGCAGAGAGGAAGGCTTGAAGCTGGCAACAGCAGTGGATTGTAAATGCTGTTGCTAGCCAAAGAAGTTCATGATGCCCGGCCGAGCACCCGGGGCAGACTGCTACTCTCCCCCCCCCCCCACAACCCTCCTATCTCTCCCTCCCTCCCATCACGAGACTCTAAACAGCACTTCTCTACTCTAAGCAGGGTGCTTCAGGGCTTTCTCCTGCCATGATTCCCTCTGGCACATCACTGATGAGGGAAGGAGGGAGAGATAGGAGGGTCGGATTGGGTTGGCGGGGGTGCCCAGGATGATGATGAGGCTGCTGCTGCTGCCAGCGAATCCAGCAAGGGTGAGGCCCCAAAGCACAGCACTGGCGGGCCCCCCCTGACCATTTTAGGCCCTAGGCCTGTGCCTACTGAGCCTATCCTTTAATCCGGCCCTGCTTCCCCCCCCCCCCCATATGCCCTGACATCTCTCTCTTCCACTCCATGGTATGGTATCTCCTTTCCCTCCCTCCCATGGTCTTTGCATCTCTTTCCTCCTTTTCCTGATCTTCCTTCTCCCTCCTTCCCTCTCTCTCCCCAGTTGGGTGCAGCAGCATTTCTCTTCCCCTCCCCCCATTGGGTACAGCAGTATCATCAGCATTTCTCTTTCCTCCCCCCAATTTGGTACAGCAGAAGCAGCATTTCTCTTCACCCTCCTCCCTAATTGGGTGCAGCAGCATGACTCTTCCACCTCCCCCTATTGGGTACAGCAGCAGCAGCATTTCTCTTAACCCCCCACCCCAATTAGGTACAGCAGAAGCAACAGCATTTATCTTCCTCCTCCCCCTCTAATTGGGTACAGCAGCATTTCTCCTCCCATTCACCCTCCCCCCCGTCTCACACACCCGGCAGATTTGCTACAGACAAAGGCAAGTTGCAAGTTTCCCTTCGTCGCTGACCTATCTCCCAAAGGTCAGCAACAGAGGGAAGCTTACAACTTGCTGCTCTTGCTTACTTCAGGCCTTTCTCGTTGCCGGGTCCTGCCTTTGCGGAAACAGAAAGTAGGCAGGAGACGCAGAGGGGACCACCTCCGAGGGGGACCCCGTCCTCTACACCCTCTGCACCCCGCAGCTGGAGAGTCACCAAAAGTGGGGCTGACTTATACTGCTTGTCCATGGAGAAAGCGAAGTTACTTACCTGTAACGGGAGTTCACCGTGGACAGCAGGATAAGACAGCCACACTGACCCTCCCTCCTCCCCTAAGGGGTAACACTGCAATAAGACTCAAGCTAGGGAAATCACTGGATTAGTGAGGATCAACACAGGTATATATAGGGCTACCTGCACATGCTCAGATGAGGCTCCCAAAAGCCTCACCTGAGCTCTGGGAGAGCAAGTCCGAATTGGGAACGTAGATTACGTCACCAAAAGTGTGGCTGACTTATCCTGCTGTCCACAGAGAACGCCCATTACAGGTAAGTAACTTCGCTTTCTCTGCCCATTTCTCTAACTGACACAAGTCACTCTGGAGTTCCTCGCTATCCTTCTGCGATCTGATTGCCCAGCATAGCTTTGTGTCATCTGCAAACTTGATGATCTCACTTGGATGTTTCTTCTTCTAGGTCACTGATATAAATATTAAATAAGATCGGCCCAAGTACCGAGCCCTGGGGTACACCACTAGTCACTTTCTCCCAGTCGGAGAACTTCCCATTTATGCTCACTCTCTGTTTTCCGTTTTCCAACCATTTGCCTATCCATCTTTGTACATCCCCCTCTATTCCATGGCTTTGTAGTTACCTGAGAAGTCTTTCGTGTGGAACTTTGTCGAACGCTTTCTGGAAGTCTAAGTATATTATGTCCACCGGTTCTCCACTGTCAATTTGTTCGTTCACGGTCTCAAAAAATTGAAGTAAATTCGTTAAATGTGATTTCCCTTTCCTGAAGCCATGTTGATTGGCTTTCATCAGGTCGTGTATATCCAAGTGCTGGACTATGCTATCTTTAATCAGTGCTTTATCCATCTTTCTAGGGACAGACGTAAGGCTCACAGGTCTGTAGTTGACCGGTTCTCCTCTCGATCCTTTTTTGAAAATTGGCGTGACATTCGCTATCTTCCAGTCGTCCGGTATCTGTCCAGTTCTAAAAGACTCTTGGGTGAATTCCATCCAGTCCAGTGGATTTGTCACTCTTACGTTTGTCAATCTGGTAGTATATCTGGTCCAAGTCCACTTCTACTGTGGGAGGCTGTCTTCTATTACTCCTTTAAACACTTCCACTGCTTCTGGTATTGTTGCGGTATCCTCCTTCGTAAAGATGGACGCGAAGAAGGAATTTAGTCTGTCTGCAATTTGTTGTCTTCCTTGATGTACCCTTTTCTTCCCTGTTCGTCTAGGGGTCCCACCACCTCTTTTGCTGGTTTTTTCCCTTTTACGTATCTAAAGAAGGGCTTGAAGTTTTTGGCCTCTTGTGCTATTTTCTCCTCATAGTCCTTTTTTGCATCCCTCACTGCCTTGTGACATTTCTTCTGATCATCTTTATTTTTGTTCCAAGCTTCGGTTGTTTTCGTGCATTTCCATTTTTTGAAAGAGTCCTTTTCTTTTATGGCTTCCTTCACCTGTCTGGTAAGCCATGCCGGTTCTCCTTTGCCTTTAGTTCGCCTTTCTTTGGTAATCCGCGGAATGTAAAGATTTTGTGCTTCCGTGATAGTATTTTTCAGTTTGTCCACCTTTTTCCTGAGCCATTGTGCTACCATGACTCTCATGTGATCGTATTTACCCTTTTTAAAGTTTAAGGTTTTGGTACGTTTCCCGATGTCAAGTTTAAAGTTGATCATGTTGTGATCGCTCATCCCCAGTGGGAGTGGGACCGTGACTTCTACTTCTTTTGTCGATCCCGTGAGGCCATTTAGGACCAAGTCCAAGGTGGCGTTGCCTCTTGTCGGCTCTCTTACCATTTGTTCCAGGAAGCAATCCCCTAGCGCCTCCAGTAATATCTGATATAATTTTGTGTGTAAAAACCAAGATGTTTTAAAAAAACAGGAAAATATTGTTTGGGGGGAGATTCTGCAGGATGTTGTACATTTTATTTCATTTTATGTGATAACTTGCAATTATACCATCAGTTTCAGTGGAGAATAATCCCAGTCTGAGTTAAGTGCTGTGCTAAATCTTATGTTCTGCCTGCTCTTAATTCATGCTTTAATTGCTGATAAATTCTTCTAATTGCCTCTGTTGAGTTGTAGGTTCAGCTTTGCACAATATGGTCAGAAGCTAATGACTGTTTTCTTCCTCTAACAGAGATACTGTGGGGAGCTTTTTATGGAAAAAAATGAGATGAAAGAAAGTCATTCTTCTTTGTCCATCCCACCGGTTGCCAAGGAACTATACATAGAGATAGTGGCCTCACCTACATACAACATCAAAGAGGATTACAGTGAACATCTGTACCACTACTTCCAAACTCCAAGGTCAGCTTCCAACAGAGAGATAGGCATCTCGGCCTGTGAAAATATGTAACATTCCCAGACTGGAACATTAAGGGTTCCTTTTACGAAGCCGCGATAGCGGCTTTAACACGCGCGACTTATAATCACGTGCTATCCCCTGCGCTAGCCGAAAACTGCTGCCTGCTCAAGAGGAGGCGGTAGTGGCTAGCGCGTCCTGCGGTTTAGCGCGCGCTATTACGTGCGTTAAACCGCTACTGCGGTTTCGTAAAAGGAGCCCTAAGTGACTATCAAACACACACAAAATCCAGCTAAGAAAAAAGGGCTGAATATAGCAGCAAACTCTGGGGTCTCAGCCTTCAGCCAGCTCTCACAGCATTATGTTCATGTTTCTAGCTTTATTTCATTTTGTATTGCACTGATAATCTAATAAAAGTTTTGGAAAACATAAAAAACCCAACAGAAACCCCCAAAAACTTCTCTTATATACACCACACCATTGTTTAAACAAAAAAAAAAAGTTTTTTTTTAAATTGCACAAATTAATATAGCTGCATTTTAAAATGTTTAAGGGCACATATGCTGGAAGTGATGATTAAGCAAAATGTTCAAAGTTTCTTAACCTAATTGCCAGCTGTGCAGAACACCCTGGCTTGGATTTACTTGAGCCCCTTGAAAGGGCCACAGCTTGAATTAAAATGAGTTTCAAGAAGAGCAAAAGCATTTTTTGCACCTGGCCCCTTTGTGGAATGACCTTCATTATATCCAGACAGAGTAAGTTTAAAATACTATTGAAAATCTTAAGCTTTTAATATGGATCTAGGGGATGATGATAAAGTTCCGTATTTTTCGGACCATAAGATGCACCCACCTGTAGAGGAGGAAAAACCAAGAAAAAAAATTTGGTTCAGAATTTTTTTCTTCTTGGTTTTTCCTCCTCTACACATAGATGCGTCTGGTGCTGGGAAGCCTGTAGCCCAAAGCCACCCGAAGAAGCAGCCCGAAGTCCCCCCCCATACCTTTTTAAAGTGGTGATGGTCCAGCGTGGTATCCTGGTGGACAACTGCCTTTGCAGAGCGACGCACAATGCAGGAGCATGACCTTTGCACTTTCTGCACCGCTCTGTGATTGGCTGCAGTCAGTAACTGACTGCAACCAATTGCAGAACAGCGTGGGACCAGGCAGGAAGCGCAAAGGTCACGCTCCTGTTTTGTGCGTCGCTCTGCAAAGAAGCAGCCGTCCATGCTGGACCACCGCCATTTAAAAAAGGTACTGGGGGAGGGGGCGCATGGTGTATTTAAACTGTCAGAGAAAACATAGCATCAGCTGTGTACTCTTTTAAACCGGACAGCTGATGCTATGTTTTCTCTGACAGTTTAAATTCTCAGCACCGACAGCGTTCTTTTGACAATGTTACCACATCGCAAACTTGAAGCATTCTATCAGCATTGAAAAGGTTTTTCAGTTTACATATAATAGGGTCTCCTGAAGAAGGAATCGAAACGGGGCCACGTAGAGACCCCGAACCTGTTATAAACTGAATTATCAAGCTGCTCTCAATTTTCTCACAGAGCGATGTTCATTTGAAAAGATTTGTAAAGATAAGAAAAAACAAAGTATTTTCATACAAGTGTTTGAAAGACTGTAAAGACATTTATTTATTTATTTATTTTTGTAATCAAACTTGGAGCGTAACCAGCACTAATAAAGTTGCAACGACTGAAAAGTATACTTTGGTTCATCACTAGAGGGCGCAACTCTCTTCTTGAAGAACTCTATACCTCTGAGTGACTTTCAAACGTGACGGTTGCAATCCTGAAGTTTGGTTACCAATTTGAATGAGAAGACAGTTCTTTTGTTTGAACTCTAATATTTTTCTGACTTCCACTAGTATTTAACTATTAGTACCCCAGTGACATTATAAAGAAAGTATTTTTCATTCAGCATGTGCTAAAAACGCTAGCGCACCTTAGTAAAAGGAGCCCTAAGTGTCCAGTAATGAAATAAAGTTGAGAAAAACTTATCTTTGGTTATAATTCTTTGGCCTTGACGTGCCATGTTTCTAATCTAATCTAAACCTTAAGTTTATATACCGCATCATTTCCATGAGTATGGAGCTCGACACGGTTTACAAGAACTTAAATAATAGGTAGAAAAGAAGAAAAAGGTTTACATGAACTTATGTGTAGAAGGGAGGAGAAAAAAGGGGGGAGGATAGAGTTACAATTTGGTGAAAAGCCAAGTTTCCAGTTGTTTGCGGAATAATTGAAGGGAGCCCAGGTTCCGCAACGGGATGGTGAGGTCGTTCCAAAGACCTGTGATTTTGAAGAGAAGGGATTTTCCCAGTTTGCCTGCATAGTGGATGCTGCGTAGAGAGGGGAAGGCTAGTTTATACCTTTGGGCAGTTCTGGAGGAGTCAGGACTGGAGGAGTTGAAAGATAGTGGATAAGGGGAGGGAGGATGCCGTGAATGATCTTAAAAGCCAGGCAGGAACATTTGAAATGTTCATCAGGAACATTTCAAATCTTCATCAGGAAGCCAAATGGAAAAGATAAATAAGACAAAAAGTCTCGCATACAGGGTGTCAATCTCTCAAGAGCTTTACAAAACAGACTTTTAAAGAAAAACTTCTCTTCACTGTTTCCTGCTCTCTTATTAATCTTTTCCATTTTAGAAGCGGTGTGATGTTATCAAACTTAGAAAAGTGATGAAATAATCTTACTGCAGTGTTCTGGACTAATTGTAAACAATGTAATTGATATTTTGGGAGTCCAATGAGAACGAAATTGCAATAATCAAGTTTGCTCAAGACAAGGAAGTGTATTAGAAAAGGGAATGAACTTTGTTGAAGAAATGAGCGGATGGATCAAACTTGACGGAGAGTGTAGAAAGATGAAGAAACCAACGTAGAAATATGTGAATGAAAGCTTAGAGTGTTATCTATTGTTACACCCCAAATTTTGGTTTTAGATGAAAAATTGTAGGGAGACTCCTTTCCTAGTGAAATATAAAGCATTTTCAGGTAGATTCTTTGGGGAAAAAAGCAACACTGCTGTCTTTTGAGAGTTAATCTTGAGCTTATTTATCGTAAGCCAATCTGCAATAATGTCCAGCTTTGCAGAAATTAATGAATAGGATGTAAGAGAATGTGTATCTAGGGGAAAATTAAGCTGAATGTCATCAGCATAAATGTAGAATGTAAAGCTCAGAGACTGGAGAATGAGATGAGCGGCGCAAGAAAAATATTGAACAATGTTGGACCTAAAATGGAACCCTGCAATACACCTGAATTCATTGGATACGGATGAGAGAAGGTATTGGAATAATTGACTAAGTAAGTACGATCAGTCAGGTACGACTTAAACCACTTAAGAGCAAAACTAGTAACTTGTAGATCTTCTAGGCCAAGGGTGCCCAAAACGTCGATCGCAATCTACCGGTCAATCGCAAAGGCAATGCCGGTAGATCCCTGAGCCAGTCTTCTCCCTAGTGTGTTTAGCATCTTTTAGCTGGGCACTCTGCCCAGCTAATTTAGGTGAGCGCCCAGCTGTCTTACTCAGATGACATACTCAGCGTCCTCCGTTCTTCACTCTGGACCTATCACAGATGAAAGTTAATTACGGCAGCCTGCAGAGTAAACGTAGCAGGCTGTAGTTGGTCTCTGTAGCACGTTCCCTCTGCCACGGTCCCGCCCCTGACATTTCAGGAGGTGCGGGAGCGCTGCAGAGAGAACATGCTACAGAGGCCAACGGCAGCCTGCTACGTTTGCTCTGCAGGCTGCCGTAATTATCTTTGAGCTATGGTACCCTGTTTCCCCGATGGTAAGACACTGTCTTATTTTTTTTGGAAGGCCAAAATATGCTCTAGGGCTTATTTTCGGGGGGATGCCTTATTTACCCATGAAGAAGACTACAGTACACAGTTATTGTTGAAAAAAAACAGAATTTCATTACCTGTATTGGATGTTCTGGCCGTGAACAAACTCCTGCAGTCTCCGTTAGGGAGGGATGAGGGAAGCTGCCTGTGTTTCCTTGCGCGGAGTCACGTGCGCGCGCTGTAGTCCTGTCACTTCCTCCTCTTCACTTCATGACGAGGCGCGGCACGCAGCCATGGAGGCAAATACGGTAGACGGAGGGACCACACGGAGTCACCCACCGTACCACCCGATTCGGGTAAGCGCAGGTATCGGTGGGTGGCTTATTTGCGGGGGGGGGGGGGGTGCCTTATTTTACATTTTTTTCTAAAAATGGGGGGCTGTCTTATTTGATGGCCCTGCCTTATCATCGGGGAAACACGGTAGTTAAGCCCAGAGGGAAGAATGGAGACGAGGACAGTTTGAAGATAAACTGAGAGAGTAAGTCTGTACCCTCATCTATCCTCTTGTTGAAACATAGCATTTAGGGAAGTACTCTTCCCAGTAAGGCCCCCAGAGTGCCTTCCTAGCTGCCTGTGGCATCCGTTTGCTGAGCACTTTAAAATGTATTCATTTTAAGTTTGCTACTGTTTTGTCTAGTTTCAGAGGCATAAAGGGGAATTAGCTGAAGTTGCAATCAAGAGGTAAGGCTGTGCCCATAGCGAGGGCCCCGGTGGGATGGGGGTTGCCTTAGAGATGCTGGATCAGGGGGGGGGAGACAAAAGGACCTTAAGGAGGGGAGGGGGAAAGCAGCTTTGAACCAAAAGCCATGAACGAAAAGGGAGGGGGAAGACAGATCCTGTTCTAGTAGAGTGGTTAGAGAGGGGAAATACCCCGAACCGAGGAAAGAGAGATTCCAGGCCCTGGGGTGGGGGAAGACAGAGTGAGAGAGACAAAGACCTTGACCAAAGGTGGGAGGACTCAAAATGTTAGCAGAAGGAAGATAGAAAGAAGGAGAAACCTGAAACAAAGGGGAGGCAGATGTTGGGATATGGAAGGTGCAGACAGGAGGAAAGACCCTAAGGAAGAACAGAGAGATGCATGATCATAACAGAGGAGAGAGAGAGAGAGGGAGACATGTTGCCAATAGGGGTGGAGGAGAGTGGAAGAAAAGTTGGACTCCTGGAGGGACAGAGAGAGATGTTGATTAGGGAATGGAACGAGGTCTGGAGGACAGAAGAGGTGCACACAGTATATATAATAAATAAATATGGGGGGTCTTTTACTAAGGCGTGCTAGCCAATTTAGCATGTGCTAAATGCTAATGCATCCAAAGAATATAATGGGCGCATTAGCACTTAGCGCTCGCTAAATCGGCTAGCACACCTTAGTAAAAGAGGTGGTATATGTTTAGTGTTTTTATTGTTGGTAGATCATTTTGACTTGGTCATTTTAAAAGTAGCTCGCAAGCCCAAAAAGTGTGGGCACCCCTGTTCTAGGCGTTGTAGCAAGATATTATGATCCAGGACATAGCTAAGGAAGACAAAACAACGTCACAGCCGCTGTCTAGTATCTGTCTTATATGATTAATAAGGTTTACAATAGGAACATTATGGATTGTGCAGCATAGAGCTTCAGTGTTGGACTATAATGAGAAAAGATGTGTTTTTAGTGCCTTCCTGAATTTAAGGTAGGAAGGGATCTGACTTAAGCAGGTTGGGAGACAGTTCCAGATTTTGGGGCCTTAACTCGAAGGTGGACTCGGAGTGAATGCCTCTGAACTTGGTGTGGAGAAGGAAGCAGCAGTTTGTAACATTGTCACCCCCTTTTGTTGTAAAGCTACCTAGGTTTATAATTTTCCACCCTTCAGTATATGAGATAGTAAGATCATTCCCCCTTGAGCTCATCTCCTAAAACTTAGATTGTACCTGGGAAAAAAAGGAAGATTTCCTTGTATTGGCAATTGGTCAGTCATTTCAAGAAGACCCCACAATAACCTGACCAAGATTCACTATATGTCCCATAAAGAACCAATCAATTTACTTGAATACAGATGTTTGGGAAAGGTGCCTATAAGAGAGAATTCAGATGCCAAGGGTGGTAGTATGCTAGTTCATAACCAATGCAAGTTTTGATCCATAACCCAGTCCCCAAGATACCAAAGTAGACATGCCTGGTTATACTTTCTGCTTGTCTGCAAGACCCAAACCCCCAGACCTCTTGGATCCCACCAGAAAGTGAAATGAGGTTCAGGGCTTCGTAAAAATTTAGAGATAAGTTTATATGCAGAGAGGGAATATCTTGAACAGCTGAATAGGTGATAACTGTAGTATATAAAGGGAGGACAATCATGCTCAACAATTGAATCCTTCCATAGAGGAAGATTGGAAGAAATTTCCACCTATTAAGTGGGAGCTGGTTTCAAGGACAGGGCACTTGCTGTAAAAGGGCACTCTTATAAGTTATCTTGTACTGTGCCTTTGCCACTGGTGGAACAATCTGCTAATGCCCTTCGGGTATATATAGAAGAACCAAAATTGGTAAGTATAATTGCACCTGGTGATAATAGAAACATAGAAAGATGACGGCAGAAAAGGGCTACAGCCCATCAAGTCTGCCCACTCTATTGACCCACCCCATTAAGTCTGAATGCTAATGACCTAGTTCCTTAACTCGACCCTCGTAGGGATCCCACGTGGATGTCCCATTTATTCTTAAAGTCGAGCATGCTGGTGGCCTTGATCACCTGCACCGGAAGTCTGTTCCAGTGATCTACCACCCTTTCTGTGAAGAAATACTTCCTGGTGTCACCACTAAATTTCCCTCCTCTGAGTTTGAGCGGGTGCCCCCTTGTGACCGAGGGTCCCTTGGGAAAGAATATATCGTTTTCCACCTCGACACGACCCGTGACGTATTTAAATGTCTCAATCATGTCACCCCTTTCCCTGCGCTCCTCTAGGGTATAGAGCTGCAGTTTGCGCAGTCTTTCTTCGTATGAGAGACCCTTGAGTCCCGCGACCATCCTAGTGGCCATCTGCTGGACCGACTCAGCTCAAAGCACATCTTTCCAGTAATGTGGCCTCCAGAATTGCACACAGTATTCCAGATGGGGTCTCACCATGGTTCTGTAGAGTGGCATTATGACTTCAGGTTTACGGCTGACGAAGCTTCTATTGATACATCCCATCATTTGCCTTGCCTTTGATGAGGCCTTCTCTACTTGTTTGGCAGCCTTCATGTCTGCACTGATGATTACCCCCAAGTCCCGTTCCTCTGAAGTCCTAGCTAGTGTTTCTCCATTCAAGGAGTATGTTCTGCATGGATTTCTGCTGCCGAGATGCATGACCTTACATTTTTTAGCGTTGAAGCCTAGCTGCCATGTCGAGGACCAGTTTTCCAACGTGATCAGATCTTGTGTCATACTATCCTTGAGGTTGCTTTCACTTACTATGTTAAACAGTTTGGCGTCGTCAGCGAACAGTGCTACTTTACCCTGAAGCCCCCGGGTCAAGTCCCCTATGGATATGTTGAAAAGGGATGGTCCCAGGACTGAGCCCTGCGGCACTCCGCTAGTCACCTCTGATGTCTCAGAGAGGGTGCCATTGACCACCACCCTCTGAAGTCTTCCACTCAGCCAATCACTGACCCATGCAGTTAGTTTCTCACCTAAACCCATCAATTTCATCTTGTTTAATAGTCGGTGTGGGACACTGTCGAAAGCTTTACTGAAATCCAAGTACACTATGTCCAGAGACTCTCCCGAGTCTAGCTTTCCTGTCACCCAATCGAAGAAGCTTATAAGATTGGATTGGCATGACCTGCCTCTGGTGAATCCATGTTGACAGGGATCCCTTAGATTCCCTTCATCCATTATTGTGTCTAATTTACCTTTAAGTAGAGTTTCCATGAGTTTACACACTATTGATGCGAGACTCACTGGTCTGTAATTTGCAGCCTCTGCTTTGCAACCTTTTTTGTACAGAGGAACGACATTAGCTGTTTTCCAGTCCAGGGGGACTCTCCCCGTACTTAGGGAGAGATTGAAGAGCATGGCTAACGGTTCCGCCAGAACATCGCACAGCTCTCTGAACACTCTTGGGTGCAAATTGTCCGGTCTCATGGCTTTGTTCACCTTGAGTCTTGAAAGTTCTCTGTAAACATCAGCTGGTGTGAACTCAAAATTCAGAAATGGGTTTTCCTTGCTTTCCTTTGCTTCCAGCCGTGGCCCGTGCCCTGGTGCCTCGCAGGTAAAGACTGAACAGAAGTAATCGTTCAGTAGTTTGGCTTTTTCAGAATCTGTTTCCACATAATTCCCGTCTGGCGTTCTAAGGTGTACTATCCTGTCTGCGTTCTTTTTCCTGTCGCTAATGTACCTGAAGAAGGATTTGTCCCCTTTCTTAACCCATTGGGGTTTCTTTTTTCTTTGTTGTTTAGTTACTGATTTTATGTAGCGGATAGTTGCCTCATGAAGGGTCGATTTCAAAGTTGACCACATAACCTCCACATTATCCGTTACTTCTTGAACCTGAAACGTCAGATGGACGAAGTCTCCCATGCGTGTGAAGTCAGTGCCCCGGAAATTGAGTACCCTTGTTTTTGTTTGTGATCTAGGGAAGCCTTTCCTAAGGTTGAACCATACCATGTTATGGTCACTGGTGGCTAGCGGTTCTCCCACCGAGATCTCTGAGACGCTTTCCCCGTTCGTAAGTACCAGGTCCAGGATGGCCTGGGCCCTAGTGGGCTCTAATACCAATTGTTTGAGCCGTACTCCCTTCATGGACGTTAATATCCTCCTGCTATCACAAGTAGTCGCTGAGAGTGTGTTCCAATCTACATCAGGCATGTTAAAGTCTCCCAACAGAACAACGTCTCCCCGTAAGGTGACACCTCCTTCCGTCTACTAGTACAATCCTCCATTCTCAGCATTCTGGACTACTGCAACATTATCTATCTGAGCGCCACAAAGAAAATCACCAGGAGACTAAAAACGATCCAAAACACCGCCATTCGCCTCATCTATGGCCTGAAGAAATGGGAACACATCACCCCATACTACAACCAACTTCACTGGCTGCAATTCGAATCCAGAGTTCTTTTCAAATTCGCATGCATATGCTACAAATCGATAAATGGTCTTTCGCCAAGATACATCACTCCCCACTTAAATCTTCACTGCACCAACAAGAAATCCCGCAGAATTCAGCTGTTCACATTCCCTTCGCTAAAGCTTTGTCAACTCAAAAGATTCCTAGATAAAACCCTCGCCTTCCAAGCAGCCAAGATGAACCCATGGCTAGCCCAAATGATACTCGAGGCCCCCACCTACCTCGACTTCAGAAAATCACTCAAAACCTACCTTTTCAGCAAACAAGACCCTTAACCGACCCTTCAGATAATCTCAGGGCCCCTTACCCGACTCTTCTCCTTCACGATAGCTCCTATCTCCCCCTGCTTCTCCTACCCACTTCCTTCCTCATCCACCAAGTCTGACCAAATCCGTTGTAAATCCGATAAATTTGTTGTAATTCTGCCCTCTTCATCTACGAAGTTGGCTAAATTTGTTGTAAATTTCCCTTTTTCATCTGCCAAGTTTGGCGACAGTTGTTGTAAATCCGATAAATTTGTTGTAAATCTACAAGTCTATGCGGATCCTAATCTAATTTATTGTAAACCGCCTAGAACTCGCTGGGTATGGCGGTATATAAGAATAAAATTATTATTATTATTATTCTCAATGTCTTCAATTAATTCAATGTCCTTGTGCTCCGATTGTCTTGGAGGTCTGTACACCACACCAAGATACAGGCATTTTTCTCCGCCTCTGGCCAGGTTTACCCAGATGGATTCCCCAGTATACTTGATATCCGTGATTCTGGTTGTCTTGATGCTTTCTTTGATGTAAAGTGCTACCCCTCCTCCTAACTTACCCTCTCTGTCTTGGCGAAGCAGGTTGTATCCTGGTATATTTATATCCTACCCATGAGAGTCTGTGAACCATGTTTCTGAAATTGCTACTACGTCTAGGTCTGCATTAACTATTTCTGTTTCCAGTTCTAGAAATTTATTCCCTAGGCTGTGTGCGTTAACATACATAGCTCTCCACTCTTTTTGTTTACTAAGCTCATGCAGAGAGCCACCCATTTGAGTTAAAGTGTCTCCTAGCAATTCTTTTGCAGTAAGGGTACTTACCTTAGACTTAGAAGCGGAGTTTTGGTTCGCCACATCAGGATTGTTACTTACTGCTCCGGTGTAAAAGTGGGTACCTACCCCCAACTTACCTAGTTTAAAGCCCTTCGAAGTAGGTGGGCTAGTCGGTGTCCGAAGACGTTCTTACCTCTGTTGGTCAAGTGGAGTCCGTCTGGTCCCTGTAGTCCCTGTAGTGTCTCTCCGTGATTCAGGAATCCGAAGTTCATCTCCCGGCTGTATGAGCCAAAACTGAAAGTTTGAAAAAAATCAGTTTGAAATTTAATAGGTAACAAATAGCAACAGATTAAAAAAAAGGGATTAATAGTATCACTGATGACATCTATATCCTTTTTTTGGCCAGTGACTCCTAATGTGCAGGCATAGTTTGGTTTCCTCTTCCCAGTCTCAGAAAGTCCTTTTGCAGTTCTCACAACCCTCTTGTGATTTAACAACTTTGATCACCTCACTCATTCAGATTTAGGGTCATTTGCCGAGCTCTTTCCTGTTTCAGTCATCTCGCATGTACTGTTGAGTTTGTGTCCCAAATGTATGATCTATTTGTGTGCCTTCAAATCTGTTCTGCCAAAATCAGCATATCCCTTTTTATGGATTTCTGTGTTGCTTACAAAAGGGCAGACCTTTTCTACTAACCTACCTGTAATATTACTAATTAAAAACTTGCACATAACCAGATCCGGGATAAGTCATAATCCCTTTTTCATCTGAGTGGTCTGTTACTAACTTCTTGTTCTTGACCACCCTTCTGTGTGTTTATTTTTTCTGCAGATTGGTTCAGCTTGGGGATGTCTTGTGTGTTCCGACTTGTGAGCTGCCTGAGTTACTGGATGGAATTTCTGAGAGACATTTCAGGTATGTATCGTGGTTCTGTTGGAAGGGCTTTTATTTTGGGGTTCTGTCCTCTTCTACTTTGCACATTTGCCTCTTTATTTTCTGATTGAATCCAATAACTATTTCACATTATGTATTTTGGTATTTTTATAGTTCTTCCTTATGCTGCACTTTGTATATTGGATTTTCTTTTTGTCTGATTTAACTCGCTTCTGTATCTGAGCTTCTAATCCAGTTGGCGTTTATAATGGGAATAAAAAACTAAGCTATTATTGATCTTTATTCCCAATTGTCCAAGAGAAAAAGGAAGCCGATATGGTTCTCCAACCTAGTGGCTGAGAAAATAAAGGCAAAAGAGTTGGCGTTCGTGAAATATAAAAAAAACCCAAGAAGAGGAGAGCAGAAAGGACTACAGGGTGAAACTGAAAGAAGCCAAGAGATAGATACGTCTGGCGAAAGCACAGGCGGAAGAACAAATGGCTAAAAATGTAAAAAAGGGAGACAAAAATTTTTTCAGATATATTAGTGAAAGGAGGAAGATGAAAAATGGAATTGCCAGGCTAAAAGATGCTGGGAACCAATATATGGAAAGTGATGAGGAGAAAGCGAATGTGCTAAACAAATACTTCTGTTCTGTGTTCACAGAAGAAAATCCTGGAGAAGGACCGAGATTGTCTGGCAAAGTTACACGAGAAAATGGAGTAGATTCTGCGCCGTTCACGGAGGAGAGTGTTTATGAGCAACTTGAAAAACTGAAGGTGGACAAAGCGATGGGACCAGATGGGATCCATCCCAGGATACTAAGGGAACTCAGAGAGGTTCTGGCGAGTCCTATTACAGACTTGTTCAACAAATCTCTGGAGACGGGAGTGATTCCTGGGGATTGGAGGAGAGCGGATGTGGTCCCTATTCATAAAAGTGGTCAAAGGGATGAAGCAGGAAACTACAGGCCGGTTAGCCTCACTTCAGTTGTTGGAAAAATAATGGAAGTGTTGCTGAAAGAAAGGATAGTGTATTTCCTTGAATCTAATGGGTTACTAGATCCGAGGCAACATGGCTTTACAAAAGGTAAATCGTTCCAAACGAACCTGATTGAATTTTTTGATTGGGTGACCAGAGAGCTGGATCAAGGACATATGCTAGATGTAATTTACTTGGATTTCAGCAAAGCCTTTGATACAGTTCCTCATAGGAGGCTGTTGAACAAACTTGAAGGGCTGAAGTTAGGACCCAAAGTGGTGAACTGGGTCAGAAACTGGCTGTCGGACAGACGCCAGAGGGTGGTGGTTAATGGAAGTCGCTCGAAGGAAGGAAAGGTGAGTAGTGGAGTCCCTCAGGGATCAGTGCTGGGGCCAATCCTGTTCAATATGTTTGTGAGTGACATTGCTGAAGGGTTAGAAGGAAAAGTGTGTGCCTTTTTGCAGATGATACCAAGATTTGTAACAGAGTAGACACCGAAGAGGGAGTGGAAAATATGAAAAAGGATTTGCAAAAGTTAGAGGAATGGTCTAATGCCTGGCAACTAAAATTCAATGCAAAGAAATGCAGAGTAATGCATTTGGGGATTAATAATAGGAAGGAACCGTATATGCTGGGAGGAGAGAAGCTGATATGCACGGACGGGGAGAGGGACCTTGGGGTGATAGTGTCCGAAGATCTAAAGGTGAAAAAACAGTGTGACAAGGCAGTGGCTGCTGCCATAAGGATGCTGGGCTGTATAAAGAGAGGCGTAGTCAGTAGAAGGAAGAAGGTGTTGATGCCCCTGTACAGGTCATTGGTAAGGCCCCACTTGGAGTATTGTGTTCAGTTTTGGAAACCGTATCTGGCGAAGGACATAAGAAGACTTGAGGCGGTCCAGAGGAGGGCGACGAAAATGATAGGAGGCTTGCGCCAGAAGATGTATGAGGAGAGACTGGAAGCCCTGAATATGTATACCCTAGAGGAAAGGAGAGACAGGGGAGATATGATTCAGACGTTCAGATACTTGAAGGGTATTAACGTAGAACAAAATCTTTTTCAGAGAAAGGAAAATGGTAAAACCAGAGGACATAATTTGAGGTTGAGGGGTGGTAGATTCAAAGGCAATGTTAGGAAATTCTACTTTACAGAGAGGGTGGTGGATGCCTGGAATGCGCTCCCGCGAGAGGTGGTGGAGAGTAAAACTGTGACTGAGTTAAAAGAAGCGTGGGATGAACACAAAGGATCTAGAATCAGAAAATAAGATTAAATGTTGAACTAAGGCCAGTACTGGGCAGACTTGCACAGTCTGTGTCTGTATATGGCCGTTTGGTGGAGGATGGGCTGGGGAGGGCTTCAGTGGCTGAGAGGGTGTAGATGGGCTAAAGTAAGTCTTAACAGAGATTTCAGCAGTTGGAACCCAAGCACAGTACAGGGTAAAGCTTTGGATTCTTGCCCAGAAATAGCTAAGATGAAAAAAATTAAAAAATTAAAATTGAATCAGGTTGGGCAGACTGGATAGACCATTCGGGTCTTTATCTGCCGTCATAAGAACATAAGAAGTTGCCTCCGCTGAGTCAGACCAGAGGTCCATCTCGCCCAGCGGTCCACTCTCGCGGCGGCCCATCAGGCCCACTGCCTGAACAGTGGTCTCTGACTAATTTTACAAATTACCTCTAATCCTATCCCTATAACCTTACCTCTACTCTTATCTGTACCCCTCAATCCCTTTGTTCTCCAGGTACCTGTCCAGACCTTCTTTGAAGACGTGCTTCTGCTTATCACATCCTCCGGTAGCGCGTTCCATGTATCCACCACCCTCTGGGTGAAAAAGAACTTCCTGGCATTTGTTCTAAACCTTTCCCCTCTCAATTTCTCCGAGTGCCCCCTTGTACTTGTGGTTCCCCATAGTTTGAAAAATCTGTCCCTGTCCACTTTTTCTATCATGTCTCCTCTAAGTAGTCGCTTTTCCAGCGAGAAAAGCCCTCGCTTTTTCAGTCTGTCAGTATATGAGAGGTCCCCCATACCCTTTATTGGCTACTCTTCTCTGGACTCTCTCAAGTACCGCCATATCCTTCTTGAAGTACGGCGACCAGTACTGGACACAGTACTCCAGGTGTGGGCGCACCATTGCACGATACAGTGGCAGGATGACTTCCTTCGTCCTGGTCGTGATACCTTTCTTAATGATCATTCTGTTCACTTTCCTTGAGGCTGTGGCGCACTGCGCCGGCGCCTTCAATGTTGTGTCCACCATCACTCCCAGGTCTCTTTCAAGGTTGCTCACCCCTAGCGGTGATCCCCCCATCTTGTAAGTGAACATCGGGTTCTTCTTCCCAACATGCATGACCTTGCATTTCCCTATGTTGAAGCTCATTTGCCACTTTTTGGCCCAATCTTCCAGCGTTGTCAGATCTTTTTGGAGGTCTTCGCAGTCCTCCATGGTTTTGACCCTGCTGTATAGTTTAGTGTCATCCGCAAATTTAATAACCTCACATATTGTTCCTGCCTCCAGGTCATTAATAAATATATTGAACAGAAGCGGTCCCAGCACCGACCCCTGCGGAACTCCGCTCGTGACCCATTTCCAATCCGAGTAATGGCCCTTTACTCCAACCCTCTGTTTCCTGTCCGCCAGCCAGTTTTTGATCCATCGGTGGACCACCCCTTGCACCCCATGGTTCCATAGCTTCCTTAGCAGTCTTTCATGTGGTACCCTGTTTCCCCGATGGTAAGACAGTGTCTTATTTTTTTTGGAAGTCCAAAATATGCTCTAGGGCTTATTTTCAGGGGGATGCCTTATTTACATTTTTTTCTAAAAAGGGGGGGCTGTCTTATTTGACGGCTGAAGAATCGGTAGGCCGAAAAATCGTACCATGTATGGCCAGCTTTATCCATCATACCATATATTGTACCATTTAATGTCCCCAATGTTCTCCATCAGGGAAACACAGTAAAGAGATTATTCTGTAGTGCAGCATCAGAGGGGACTTGACAATGTGAAACCATTGTTTATATACCGTATGCATTTTAAACAGGCTTTATATACAGTAAGTGGTATTGCTCACAGCAAAAGAAACCTGTCTGCGTGTCTCACTTTTGGATGTTCTGGCCGTGAACAAACTCCTGCAGTCTCCGTTAGGGAGGGATGAGGGAAGCTGCCTGTGTTTCCTTGCGCGGAGTCACGTGCGCGCGCTGCAGTCCTGTCACTTCCTCCTCTTCACTTCATGACGAGGCGCGGCACGCAGCCATGGAGGCAAATACGGTAGACGGAGGGACCACACGGAGTCACCCACCGTACCACCCGATTCGGGTAAGCGCAGGTATCGGTGGGTGGCTTATTTGCGGGGGGGTGCCTTATTTTACATTTTTTTCTAAAAATGGGGGGCTGTCTTATTTGATGGCCCTGCCTTATCATCGGGGAAACAGGGTACCTTGTTTGAAGGCTTTTTGGAAGTCAAGGTAAATGATGTCTATGGATTCCCCTTTATCCATCTGGCTGTTTACCCCCTCAAAGAAGTATAATAATTTTGTGAGGCATGACCTGCCCTTGCAGAAGCCATGCTGGCTCGACTTTAGCTGCCCATTGTTTTCGATGTGTTCCCAGATGCTGTCTTTAATCAGCGCTTCCATCATCTTTCCCGGGACCGAGGTCAAGCTCACTGGCCTGTAGTTTCCCGGGTCTCCCCTTGAGCCTTTCTTGAAGATGGGCGTGACATTTGCTATTTTCCAGTCCTCCGGAATCTCTCCAGTTTTTAAGGATAGGTTGCATATCTGTTGAAGTGGCTCAGCTATTTCGTTCCTCAGTTCCTTGAGTACCCTTGGGTGAATGCCGTCCGGACCTGGCGATTTGTCGCTCTTTAGCCTGTCTATCTGCCTGAGTACATCCACCTTGCTCACCTTTAGTTGGACTAGATTTTCATCCTGATCTCCTTTTACGATCTCCTCGGGTTCCGGAATGTTGGTTGTGTCCTCCCTTGTGAAAACTGACGTGAAGAACTCATTTAACCTGTCCGCTATCTCCTTTTCCTCTTTTACCACTCCCTTTCTGTCTCCATCATCCAGGGGTTCCACTTCCTCCCTAGCTGGTTGCTTCCCCTTGACGTACCTGTAGAATGATTTGAAGTTTGTTGCTTCCCCTGCCAGTCTCTCTTCATACTCTCTTTTTGCTTTCCTAACCACTTGGTGACACTCCTTTTGGTGTTTTTTATGCTCCTTTTGGTTGTCCTCTGTCTGGTCTTTTTTCCATTTTTTGAATGATGCCTTCTTATCACTTATCACCTTTTTCACTGCATTTGTTATCCACACTGGGTTTTTTGTTCTATTTTTTTTTGCACCCTTTCCTGAACTTGGGGACGCACAGGTTCTTTGCTTCGTGCACTGTGCCCTTGAGTAGGGTCCAGGCTTTTTCTATGGACTCCATCTTCCTTGCGGTACTATGTTATGTTACTATGATTAGGCTCCATTGCCTTGATTGTATAATAGATTGCAATGATAAATTGAGGATGTTTATGGAACCTGGTGTGCATGCATCTCACTTATTACCTGGTGGAATACACAACTAGACATCTGAAGAGTCATAGTAATGTAGTAAATGACAATAGATAATAACCGCAAGGCCCTTCTAGTCTGCCCAGTGAGATGGCTAGTATTGTACCTTTTGCTTTGTGCAGGTTAATGTACCCATTGCCTTCGTTTAGGGTTAAGTCTTGGCAAACATGGGAACTCATTTAATATTTAGACTGGATGTATTTGAGGAAAGAGCATTGCACCCTCTCTCCACTGGGATGGGCCAACTAAGCAGCGGAGAGCCCCCCCCTACCATCAGATACCATATGGAGGAGAGAGAAGTGGACCTTCCAGTGGGAGCATGGCCGAGGCCTGCAAGGGAACTCCCAAGCCCAGCCACAGAACAGAATTGCAGGGAGAGGGAAGGGCAATCTGGCAGACCATCACCCTTCCCCCCCAAAGGACAAAGCTAATCATGCAGCCAAGAGGCACCTGGGGGCTCTTTCTCTATTCCTCTGGGCACCACTGCACTATAGCCAACTAGACGAATGAGAAAAGGGAACTGGCAGGCATCTCCCCACAGGTAAGCCTATACCACCAGTGGCCTCCCACCAAAGGCGGGCCTTTGTGCAAACTTTGGGTGAACCATGATAACGCAAGGTAACTGCTTATAGCCTGTAGGCTAGTTCTCCCACCTAAACTGCTACAGCATGCCTACTGCTAACAACTTAAAATAATGCAGCACTTTAACATAAGGTCACTGTTTACAGATATGTTAGGATTACTAAATGATCTGCTTGTTGCTTGTATACCATCAGCTTAAAGATACCATTGCAGCATGTATGCTAAAACTTAAATGAACTGCTAGAATTAACTAGAACTATTAAATAATTTCAAAGAATTGTTTGCAGGTATGCTTGGATTACTAAACAAACTGCTGGCCGCTTTTATGGTATGTTGGAAATTATTAAACAAACTGCTTGCTGCTTGCATATCACCAGCTTGTATGTCGCACGCCACTTGTATCACGCCATCAGTTTAAGGTTACTTTGGTAGCTTAAATACAAAAAAACCCTTAAGGTTACTGCTGATTGTATGCTAGATGAACTCAAGATTCCTGCTGCTTACATGTCAGGCTGCAGTCTATGGCTTACTGCTCATATACCATCAGTTAATAGAAAACAAAAAAACATAAGAACATAAGCATTGCCTCCGCTGGGTCAGACCCGAGGTCCATCGCGCCCAGCAGTCCGCTCACGCGGCGGCCCAACAGGTCCAGGACCTGCATAGTACTCTTCTATCTATACCCTTCTATCCCCTTTTCTAGTAGGAAAATGTCCAATCCTTTCTTAAACCCCAATACCGTACTCTGCCCTATTACATCCTCTGGAAGCGCATTCCAGGTGTCTACCACACGTTGAGTAAAGAAGAACTTCCTAGCATTTGTTTTGAATCTGTCCCCTTTCAACTTCTCTGAATGCCCTCTTGTTCTTTTATTTTTCGAAAGTTTGAAGAATCTGTCCCTCTCTACTCTCTCTTTGCCCTTCAAGATCTTGTAAGTCTCTATCATATCCCCTCTAAGTCTCCTCTTCTCCAGGGAAAAGAGTACCAGTTTCTCCAATCTTTCAGCGTATGAAAGATTTTCCATCCCTTTTATCAGACGTGTCGCCCTCCTCTGAACCCTCTCTAGTAACGCCATGTCTTTTTTAAGGTACGGCGACCAATATTGGACGCAGTACTCCAGATGCAGGCGCACCATCGCCTGATACAACGGCAGAATAACTTCTTTCGTTCTGGTAGTAATACCCTTCTTGATTATACCTAGCATTCTATTTGCTCTCTTAGCGGCCGCTGCGCACTGTGCCGTTGGCTTCATTGTCATGTCTACCATTATCCCCAAGTCCCTTTCTTGGGTACTCTCTTTCACTAATATCCCTCCCATCGTATAGTTGTACCTCGGATTTCTAGTTCCCACATGTAATACTTTACATTTCTCAACATTAAACTTCATCTGCCATCTCGTCGCCCATTCTCCTAGTTTGTTCAAATCTCTTTGCAATTCTTCGCAGTCCTCTTTAGTCTGAGCTCTACTAAATAGTTTGGTGTCGTCTGCAAATTTTATTATCTCACACTTCGTCCCTTATTCTAGATCATTTATGAATATATTAAATAGCAGCGGCCCGAGCACCAAGCCCTGCGGGACCCCACTCGTTACCCTCCTCCAGTCCGAGTAGTGGCCCTTCACTCCTACCCTCTGTGTCCTACCCGCCAACCAATTTCTGATCCATCTATGTACGTCTCCTTCCACCCCATGGTTCTTAAGTTTCCGGAGTAGGCGTTCATGGGGCACCTTGTCAAAGGCTTTTTGGAAATCTAGATATATGATGTCTATGGGGTCTCCTTTGTCCATCCGTTTGTTAATTCCTTCGAAGAAGTGCAATAAGTTCGTTAGGCACGATCTCCCCTTGCAGAAACCATGTTGGCTGGTTATCAGAAGTTCGTTTCTTTCAAAATGATCATCGATGTTTTCTTTTATCAGTGCTTCCGCCATTTTCCCCGGAACAGAGGTCAGACTCACCGGTCTGTAGTTTCCCGGGTCTCCTCTTGATCCCTTTTTAAAGATAGGTGTAACGTTGGCTATCTTCCACTCCTCCGGGATCACGCCCGTTTTCAGGGATAGATTGTAAATTTGCTGCAGTAGTTCCACTATTTCCTCCTTTAGTTCCTTCAGAACCCTTGGATGGATTCCATCCGGACCCGGGGATTTGTCAGTTTTTAATTTTTCAATCTGCCTGCGTACATCTTCAAGGCTCACTTCCATGGATGTTAATTTCTCTGCTTGATCTCCATTGAAGAATTGATCGAGTTCCGGTATGTTGGATGTGTCTTCATTTGTAAATACGGACAAAAAAAACACGTTAAGTCTTTCTGCTACTTCTTTCTCCTCCTTCACCACACCCTTTCTGTCTCCGTCGTCCAGCGGTCCCACCTCCCCCCTAGCTGGCTGCTTCCCTTTAACATATCTAAAGAACGGTTTGAAATTCCGTGCTTCCCTGGCTAGCCTCTCTTCATACTCTCTTTTGGCTTTTCGAACCACACGGTGACATTCCTTTTGATATTTCCTGTGCTCTTTCCAGTTCTCCTCAGTTTTGTCCTTTTTCCATTTCTTGAATGAATTTTTCTTATTTCCTATCGCTTCCTTCACTATTTTAGTTATCCACGCCGGGTCTTTTGTTCGACTCTTTTTGCACCCCTTTCTGAATCTGGGGATATACAGATTTTGCGCCTCGCTCACCATGTCCCTGAAAAAAGACCAGGCATTTTCTACCGTTTTCCAGTTCCTGGAAGTGTTCCTAAGTTTCTTCCTTACCATTTCCCTCATTGCTTCGTAGTTTCCTTTTCTGAAGTTAAAGGTTGTCGCTATGGTTCTCTTTCCTTTTGGTATTCTAACCTCAACCTTGAACTTGATCATATTGTGATCGCTGTTTCCCAACGGTCCCACTACTTCTACTTCCTTTGCAGGTCCTCTTAACCCATTTAGGATTAAATCCAGAGTGGCATTTCCTCTCGTAGGTTCTCTAACAAGCTGCTCCATGAAGCAATCTTGTGTAGCCTCCAGAAATTCTGTCTCCCTAGCGCATCTTGAGCTTCCAAGACTCCAGTCTATCCCGGGGTAGTTGAAGTCTCCCATAATAACCGTGTTACTGCTTTTACATTCTCGCTTCATCTCGGCTTCCATTTCTTCATCGATATCTCCAGTTTGCCCGGGTGGATGATAGTATAGGCCCAGCTTTATTTCAGGCCCTTTCCTTCCCGGTATTTTAACCCATAGCGATTCCAGCTTGTTGGTCGTCTCTGCTGTGTCCATTCTTGTCGATTGTATGCTTTCTTTTATGTATAGGGCTATTCCACCACCCTTCTGGCCTGATCTGTCCCTGCGATAGAGCTTGTACCCCGGCAGTGCTGTATCCCATTTGTTTTCTTCATTCCACCATGTTTCAGCGACTCCAATGATGTCTATGTCCTCTGCATTGGTCATGACTTCTAATTCCCCCATTTTATTTCTTAGGCTCCTTGCATTAGTATATACGCAATTTAGATCCTGGTATTTCTTTATCTTCATTTCCTTTCCTTGTGCTTCGGTCCTTGGCTTCTTTTCTTTTGTTACAATCTTCCTAACCTCCTCTTCTGGATTAGTTGACTCCTGTAATTTGTCCCTTGTTTCTTCCCAGTCATTTTTCCCCTCAGTATCTTCATGGGATACTTTCTTCCGAATCATCGACACTTGGTCAACTGTCGGCTTTCCCCTTCTTCTTAGTTTAAAGTCTGTTCTATTCATCTCCTGACGTTATTTGCTAGAAGTCTAGTTCCCGCCGCGCTCAGATGCAGTCCATCTCTCCTGTAGAGCTTGCTCTTGCCCCAGAACATTGTCCAGTTTCTCACGAAGTAGAAACCTTCTTCTTCACACCATTTCCTCATCCCCGCATTTATTGATTGTAGTTCCTCCTGCCTCTTGACATCTGCCCTCGGTACCGGTAGGATCTCTGAGAACGCTATCTTCTGGGTCTTCATCTTCAGCTTCGTTCCCAGGATCTTGAACTGTTCTATCAGCGTGCTTCTCCTGTAGTCTCTCCTACTGACATCATTCGTCCCGATGTGGATCACTACTGCGGTCTCTTCTGTCTCCGCTCCTTCCTGACAGCAGATAAAGGCCAGAGTATTATTCAGATTTTCCTATATCTGCTTTAAGCTGATATCGGGATTGTCTCCAGCTTACCTTTTTCCTCATTTTGTGTTGCATAGACCATGGAATAAAGGGAGTGCTAAAGGAGGACAAAGCCATCGCCGACAAACTGAACACATTTTTTTGCGTCTGTATTTACCAAAGAGGATATACATAACATACTGGAACCCATCAGGCTATATGCTGGAAACGAAGATGGGAAACTGACAGGGTTGATGGTCAGTCTAGAAGAGGTATGCTGGCAGATTGATAGGCTTAAGAGCGATAAATCCCCAGGACTGGATGGCATCCATTCGAGGGTCATCAATGAACTGAAAGGGACTATAGCTGAACTGCTTCAACTAATAGCCAATCTGTCGATCAAATTGGGAAAGATTCCGGAAGACTGGAAGGTGGTGAATGTTACGCCGATCTTCAAAAAAGGTTTGAGGGGAGATCGGGAAACTACAGACCGGTGAGTCTGACCTCGGTACCGGGAAAGATGGTAGAGGTGCTGATAAAGGACCGCATCATTGATCATCTTGACGGACACAATCTGATGAGGTAAAGCCTGCACGGCTTCAGCAAGGGAAGATTTTGCTTAATGAACTTGCTGCACTTCGAGGGAGTAAACAGGCAGATTGTCAAGGGTGAGCCCATTGACATTGTATATCTGGATTTTCAAAAGGCATTCGACAAGGTCCCGCATGAACAACTACTTTGAAAAATTGCGAGCCATAGAATTGAGGGTGAAATACTCACATGGAATAAAAACTGCCTGGTGGATAGGAAATACAGAGAGTGTGGGTAAATGGACAATACTCGGACTGGAAAAGCGTCACAAGTGGAGTGCCGCAGGGTTCAGTGCTTGGACTCGTGCTCTTCAACATATTTATAAATGACCTGGAAATTGGTACGACGAGTGAGGTGATTAAATTTGCAGACAATATGAAGTTATTCAGACTAGTGAAGTCACAGGAGGATTGCGAAGACCTGCAACGTGACGTAAACATGCTCGAGAAATGGGCCGCAACATGGGAAATGAGGTTTAACGTGCATGTCGGTAACAAAAATCTTATACTCAAATACAGGATGTCCGGTGCAGCACTTGGAGAGATCCCCCAGGAAAGAGACTTGGGAGTACTGGTCGACAAGTCGATGAAGCTGTCCGCCCAATGTGCGGCGGTGGTGAAAAGGGCAAACAGAATGCTTGGAATAATTAAGAAAGGGATCACAAACAGATCGGAGAAGGTTATCATGCCGCTGTACCAGGCCATGGTACGCCCCCACCTGGAATACTGTATCCAGCACTGTTTGCCATACATGAAGAAGGACACAGTACTACTTGAAAGGGTCCAGAGAAGAGCTACTAAAATGGTTAAGGGGCTGGAGAAGTTGCTGTACTGCAAGAGGTTAGAGAAACTAGGTCTCTTCTTCCTTGAAAAGAGGAGGCTGAGAGGGGATATAATCGAAACATTCAAGATAATGAAGGGAATAGACTTAGATAGAGACAGGTTGTTCCCTCTCTCCAAGGTAGAGAGAACGAGAGGGCACTCTCTAAAGTTAAAAGGGGATAGATTCCATACAAACGTAAGTAAGTTCTTCTTCACCCTCAAGGACATAGCATTGCTTGAAGGGGTCCAGAGAAGAGCGACGAAAATGGTAAGAGGTATGGAAAACCTTTCGTATGCCGACAGGCTAGAACAGCTGGGGCTGTTCTCCCTGGAAAAGAGGAGACTTAGAGGAGACATGATACAAACTTTCAAGATCCTGAAGGGCATAGATAAGGTAGACAGGGACAGATTCTTCAGACTGTGGGGAACATCAAGTACAAGGGGGCACTCGGAGAAACTGAAAGGGGATAGGTTTAGAACCAATGCCAGGAAGTTCTTCTTCACCCAAAGAGTGATGGACACATGGGACGCACTCCCGGAGGTTGTGGTGGGGCAGAAGACTCTACAGGGATTCAAAGAAGGTTTGGATAAATTCCTGAAGGAAAAGGGGATTGAGGGATACGGATAGAAGGAAAAGGGGATTGAGGGATACGGATAAAAGTAAGGATAGGTTTTCTAGGGCAGGGAACACTTGACAGGTCATGGACCTGATGGGCTGCCGCGGGTGCGGACCGCTGGGCGCGATGGACCTCTGGTCTGATCCCGGTGGAGGCAACTTCTTATGTTCTTATATATGTTCTTAAATAAATACAGATATGCTTCTAATATCAGCATAAACAGAGCAAAGAAACACAAGAAAGGCACAGGTGGTGCAGCGAGTAGACAGCAACTCTCCAAACTCTCCCCTTCACGCCCAACTCCCTCCCCATCCCCCCTCCACCCAACCCAGCACTCCTCCAAAAGAAAGAAAGAAAAAAAAAAAGATATCGGTGATGAAGGAGCAAGCAAGAATGTGTAAGGCTGCAAGCGCTGACCTGTGGAAAGGCCTAGACAATATATACAAAGATACCATACAAACAGAGCCCTGTACTCTGATGAGCCCTGAGAAGAAATGCAAGACCTCTCCCCTCCCCATCCCCTAACTAAAATTAAAATTAAAAAAAATAAAATAAATTAATAGGAGGTCTTCATCTAGGGAGGGGCACCCCAGAGCACCAACACCCACTGCTCCGGGCAGGTCAAAGCCTCAACGTATTAAGAATCGAACTCCGAATTCTAGGAGACAGAGAATAGATATAGGGCCTCCAGACCCGCAGAAAAATCTTGGATTGACGAAAGGAAGCATGCACCTGACCCCTCTCTAGTAACATCAAGGCATGCAGCCGATTGCGCCAGGCCCAATACGGAGGAGGGTCAGCTGACACCCACTCGGTCAAGATAATCTTTTTGGCCACCAAGTCCGCCTTCCGCAGGAATAAACTGCCTACACCAGGCGATAAATGAAAAGCCTCAAATTTGTCTAAAAGAAACCCCACCGGGATAAGAGGAATGGAACAGCCCAACAGAGCCTCCAAAAAGCGAACCACCTCCTCCAGAAGGACTGAACAATCGGACAACTTCAAAAAGCGTGAAAGAAGGATTTAGGGGCAGCATTACATTTCTCACATTGAGCCGAGTCGGTCAAGGCAGAGCGGAACAGCTGAACCTTTGTGAAGTAAGCCCTATGGAGCACCCGAAACTGACATTCCCGTAGTTCAGCAGAAACAGAAATAGTTGGGATGCGCCGAATAAGACCTCCCACATCCAAATCTGCCGGGAGGAGGCCCAAATCCGGGGCCCACCGAACACACAAAGAGTCCCAAGAGCGAGGCAGGGCCAACAAACAGAGAGCTTTATGCAACGCTGAAACTGAAAGCCCCCCATCTGCAAAACTAGCGAAAAATGAGCGAAGTCGGCCGCCCAAATCCAGCTGTAAATCCTCCGCCCGCAAGGAATGAACATAATGGTCTAATTGTAGATATGCAAAAGTCAGTTTCCCGAGTCCCCGTCCGGAGTCGAAATGCCGGCCAAGAGCAGAGAGTCCCAGCCTCGGTGAGGACATGTTCTAAAGTAGTCATTCCGAGTTGGGCCCAACGCCTAAAGGAAGTCGAAGAATTACCTGGCAAGAACTGAAGATTCCCCTGCAAAGGCAACTGGTCAGATACCCCCGGCTTCCCTCCTAAATGCAACACCAAAATCTTCCAGATATCACGTAAAGATCCTAACAACAAACTAGAGCGCAAGGAAGAAGGCACGGAAGACCGAGGCACATGTAACAGGGAAAATAAATGCCAAGGAGAATAGTATGCCCGTTCATAAGCAAAGCAAGTATAAATGTCTTGGTCCAGAATCCAATCCCCAAGATAATGGAGCAGGCAAGCCTGATTATATTTCTGCAAATCGGGGAGACCCATGCCTCCCCTCGACCAAGACCCAATCAAAAAGTGGAACTGCATCCGCAATTTTTTTCCCATTCCAAAGGAACCGAGAAAGAAGTCTATAAAATGCCCGAAGATCCTTCTGCAATAAACGTATAGGCAATAACTGCAGGACATACAGCCATTTGGGAAATATAATCATATTAAAAAGATGAATACGACCATGCACCGAAAGGGGAAAAAATCTCCATTGGTCCAGCCGTTGATGAGTATAATCAAAAAGCAGGCGTAAGTTTGTCCACTTAAGGGAATCAACCGAAGAGGTCAATTGGATTCCTAAGTAACGAAAAGCACCGGTTGCCCAACGCAATGGGAATATCCCCGGCCAAGAATCTCGGACCTCTGGGGAGGTCGGAAGGGCTAGAGACTTGTCTAAATTCAACCGGAAACCGGAAAAATCCCCATACTCGGCTATCGCCATCAAAAGAGCAGGCAAGGTTGTAACCGGATTAGTAAGATGTACAAGGAGATCATCCGCAAAAGCAGAAACCACAAAAGACTCCCGACCAATACGAACCCCACAAATGTCAGGGTTCTGAAACACATCACTCTTGACACTCACCTAACTATGACTGACCACACAAATTCACTAGTGAAAAAATGCTTTTACACGCTATGGAAACTAAGAACCATAAAAAAATACTTCGACCCTACATCATTCAGGTTGCTGGTACAGGCACTGACCCTATCCCTCCTTGACTACTGCAATATCATCTACCTGGGCAGCCCACAAAAGACAATAAAAAAACTGAGATTAATACAAAACACCGCCGTCCGCCTAATTTTCGGACTAAGAAAAAACGACCACATCAGCCCCTACTATAAAAAGCTGCATTGGCTTCCAATAGAAGCGAGAATTCTTTTCAAATTTGCTTGCACCTGTTTCAAGCAAGCCTGGGGACTAGCACCATCATACCTACAAACTCACTTCAGCCTACACAACCCCACTAGAACGACCAGAAACAAAAACATCTTTGCTTACCCAAAGACTACAGGCTGCAGATACAAATCCTTCTTGGACAGAACCTTTAAGTTCCAAGCGAACAGACAGCAAATCTGGCTGAAAAACCACATAAACGAACCCAATACGACTTATAATGCATTCCGCAAATCGATCAAAACCGCCCTATTCGCAAAATTCATTGACTAAAACAGTCCCCTCCCCCACTAGGACTCCCCTCCCCAACAAACGCCTTTCTCTCTCTCAAGAAGCCCCTCTTTTTCAGATCTCCTCTACCCTTAGAACTCCAACTTATGGATGTCCTAAATCTCTCAGATACTCCTTGCCCATAGATCTCCAATTTAACACGTAAGTTTCCCATTTAGACTATCGTACTGCATTAAGACTCCTTGTACGGTATCATATTTAGACTTATTATATGTTATTGTATTTAGACTCACTGTATTATATACTATTGTATTTAGACTGTATTATATGTTATTGTATTTAGACTCACTGTATTGTATTGTAAGTGGATCTATGATATTGTATTGTATTAAGATTTTTGCTATTCGCTGAATGTCCAGCCTTCTTATAATGTAAACCGCCTAGAAGTCGCCTGACTATGGCGGTATAGAAAAATAAAGTTATTATTATTATTATTATTATTATCCCAAATCAACGGATCCAACGTAAGAACAAACAATAAAGGGGACAAAGGACATCCCTGCCGCGTACCTTTCCGAATATCAAAAGACTCAGAAAGGATACCATTCACCCAAAGTGCCGCCGACGGGGAAGCATAGAGAGCAGTAATGGCCTCGAGAAAGAACCCATCAAAACCATAATGCCGAAGCGTGGCAAACATGAAGCGCCAAGAGACCCTATCAAAGGCCTTCTCTGCATTTAAACTGACCAACAAAGAAGGCACGCGACGAGAAGCGACAAACTCCAAGGAAGTCAAAAGACGGCAGATGTTTCTGAAGCTCTGGCAGGTCCGAACAAATCCAGCGTGAGAATCATCAACAAGGTCAGGGAGGACATGAGCCAATCGGTTGGTCAGAATTTTCGCAAAAAATTTGGCTTCCAAGTTGAGGGAAATAGGACGATAGGAACCCGCCAAGGTGGGATCACGGCCCGGTTTCAAGAGTAGCACAATGTGAGCGTCGCGTAAAGACAATGGCAGAGATCCCTGTGCGACGTAGACAGTAAAGGTGGAGGCCAGAAGAGGAGTGATCTCCAACGAAAGCAATTTGAGACCGTGAACGAGCAAATTGATAGTGGGAAGCCGGTGGACATAATATACTTGGACTTCCAGAAAGCGTTCGACAAAGTTCCACACGAAAGACTTCTCAGGAAACTACAAAGCCATGGCATAGAGGGGGATATACAAAGATGGATAGGCAAATGGCTGGAAAACCGAAAGCAGAGAGTGGGCATAAATGGGAAGTTCTCCGACTGGGAGAAAGTGA
This sequence comes from Geotrypetes seraphini, assembly GCF_902459505.1. Classification (NCBI taxonomy): domain Eukaryota; kingdom Metazoa; phylum Chordata; class Amphibia; order Gymnophiona; family Dermophiidae; genus Geotrypetes; species Geotrypetes seraphini. The sequence continues at coordinate 412,863,990 of NC_047086.1, forward strand.
CTAGTGGTGTACCCCAGGGCTCGGTACTTGGGCCGATCCTTTTTAATATTTATATCAATGATCTGGAGGAAGGAACATCCAGTGAGATCATCAAGTTTGCAGACGATACAAAACTATGCCGGGCGATCAGATCGCATGAGGATAGAGAGAAACTCCAGAGCGACTTGTGTCGGTTAGAAACATGGGCGGAGAAATGGCAGATGAAGTTCAATGTGGAGAAATGCAAGGTAATGCATTTAGGCAATAAAAATAAGGAATACGAGTATACAATGTCAGGTGCAACTCTGGGGAAGAGTGAACAAGAAAAGGACCTGGGTGTACTGATAGATAGGACCCTGAAGCCGTCGGCACAATGCGCGGCAGCGGCAAAGAGGGCAAATAGAATGTTGGGCATGATAAAGAAAGGAATCTCGAGTAGATCGGAGAAAGTTATAATGCCGCTTTATAGGGCAATGGTCAGACCACACTTGGAATACTGCGTCCAACATTGGTCTCCCTACCTAAAGAAGGATATAAAACTGCTGGAGAGGGTGCAGAGACGAGCAACAAAACTGGTGAAGGGTATGGAAAAACTGGAATACGAGGACAGACTTATAACACTAGGATTATTCTCCCTTGAGAAAAGGAGACTGCGTGGGGATATGATCGAGACCTTCAAAATACTGAAAGGAATCGACAAAATAGAGCAGAGAAGATTATTTACATTGTCCAATTTGACACGGACTAGAGGACATGTAATGAAGCTAAGGGGGGACAGGTTCAGGACTAATGTCAGGAAGTTCTGCTTCACTCAGAGAGTGGTTGACACCTGGAATGCCCTCCCAGATGAGATTATTGCGGAATCGACCGTCCTAGGCTTCAAGAGCAAACTAGATGCATATCTCCTTAAGAGAGGCATGTAAGGATATGGTAGACTATAAATTACGACAGGTGTACACCTGGCAGGGCCTCCGCGTGTGCGGATCGCCGGACTTGATGGACCGAAGGTCTGATCCGGAGATGGCATTTCTTATGTTCTTATGTTCTTATATAGAATTCAGCTTGAAAGCCATCCGGTCCCGGTGCCTTCCACAACTGACTAGATTGAATTGCCAAGGCCACTTCATCAGTGGAGATGGGCGCATTCAACCGCTGTTGTTGAAGAGCAGTCACTCGAGGCACAGAAACATTATCTAAATAAAGAGCCCTAGGTAGGTCCAGCTCGTCAGACCAGGAATATAACTGCTGATAAAAGATGCGAAAAACCTTCACTATCGCAGCATCTGAGCTAACCAACTCGCCCCCCTCCCCCACCACCCGCAGCACTCGGCGAGGACCGTCCGCCGTACGTGCCAGATTAGCTAACAGCCTACCCTCCTTATTGCCATGCAAATGGAATTGATGTTTAAAATATAGCATCGAGCGAGCAGAGCGAGCCTGCAGCAACTCATTTAATGAGGCCTGAGACGCCAACAGATTACTGCGTCGCCAGGGTGTTGGAGCACAAGCATACCACATCCGAGCAGCCCTCACCTGTTTTTCCAAGCGTAAGATCTCCCGATCCCGTGCCTTCTTCTTGAAACTAGCATACGCAATTATTTCCACACGGAGCACAGCCTTGGCTAGTTTTCATAATTTTAATGGGGCTACTTCCTCTAGACCAGTGTTTTTCAACCTTTTCACACCTATGGACTGGCAGAAATAAAAGAATTATTCTGTGGACCGGCGGTTGAAGAACACTGGGCTAAGTAGATATGGACTTAATCGGAGATATAGAGAATATCACCTTGCGTGGGGACATAGTATTGTTAGGTGACTTCAACATGCCTGATGTGGATTGGGACACACTTACCGCTGCTTCCGGAAGCAGTAGGAGGCTATTAAACTCTGAGGGGAGCACGTCTCAGGCAACTGGTGTTGGACCCAACAAGGGATCAGGCAATACTAGACCTGTTACTTACCAATGGGGAAAGTGTCACAGAAGTCTCGGTGGGAGACACACTGGCCTCCAGCGACCACAACATGATATGGTTCAATCTTAGGAAAGGCTTCACTAAATCTACCACAAATTCAAGGACACAAACTTCCAAGACATGAGTGACTTTGTTCACCAGGTGCTACAAAGCCAAGCAGAAACCGATAGCGTAGAAGAAATGTGTTCGACTTTGAAAGCCACCATACAGGAAGCGACAAACCGCTATGTTAAATTAGTAAGTAAACGGCGTAGGAACAGTAAGCCGCAGTGGTTCACTGCGGAGATCTCAGACCTCATCAAGGAGAAGAAAAAAGCATTCATCTCTTACAAACAATCAGGGAAACAGGACTCTAGAGTAGAGTACCTGACCAAGTCAAAAGCCGTCAAAACAGGAGTCAGGGAGGCTAAATTCCACATGGAGGAGTCTCTAGCAAAGAACATCCAGAAGGGAGATAAATAATTCTTCAGGTACATCAGTGACAGAAGTAAAAACTCAGGCGGGATAGTACGTCTTAGGAAACCAGATGGAGAATATGTGGAAAAGGACTCAGAAAAGGCACAACTATTAAATGAATATTTCTGCTCAGTCTTCACCCTAGAAGCGCCGGGACACGGCCCTCGGCTACAGACAAGGGCTGACTCAGTTGACTCATTTAGTAATTTCAAGTTTACGTCCAGCAGTGTCTACGGTGAACTGTCAAGGCTCAAGGTTAACAAGGCTATGGGGCCTGACAACCTACACCCCAGGGTGCTCAAGGAGTTGAGTGATGTCTTGGCGGAACCAATGTCCGCGCTCTTCAACCTCTCCCTTAGTACAGGCAGCGTTCTGTTGGACTGGAAGACGGCTAAAGTCATTCCACTCCACAAGAAAGGCTCGAAGATAGAGGCAGCAAACTACAGACCAGTGAGTCTCACATCAATAGTGAGCAAACTAATGGAAACTCTGATCAAACGCCAATTGGATACGATCCTGAATGAGGAGAATCTACGGGATCCCCGTCAACATGGATTTACTAAGGGGAGATCGTGCCAATCAAACCTGATCAGCTTCTTTGACTGGGTGACGGGGAAGCTGGATGTTGGGAATCCCTGGACATCGTATACCTGGACTTTAGCAAAGCATTCGATAGCGTACCACACCGCAGGTTGCTAAGCAAGATGAGTTCTATAGGTTTGGGGGAGACATTGACAAAATGGGTTGGGAACTGGCTTGGAGGTAGGCTTCAAAGGGTAATGGTTAACGGCACCCCCTCTGAAATGACGGAGGTGATCAGTGGAGTGCCCCAGGGCTCGGTCTTGAGCCCGATCCTATTCAATATCTTTATAAGAGACTTGGCAGAAGGGCTCCGAGGCAAAATAACTTTATTCGCCGATGACACCAAACTAAGCAATGTAGTGGGCAAAAGCACAACGGACAAAAAACTCAATGCCCGACAACATGATGCACGATCTACTCCTTCTGGAGCGCTGGTCTAAGACCTGGCAACTCAGCTTCAATGCCAAAAAATGCAAAGTTATGCACCTGGGTAGCCAAAATCCATGCAGGACTATACCCTTAATGGCGAGATCCTAAAAGAACGGTAGCAGAGCGAGACTTAGGGGTGATCGTCAGCGAGGACATGAAGGCTGCCAATCAAGTGGAGCAAGCTTCTTCCAAGGCAAGACAAATCATGGGTTGCATACCAGGGGGTTTCGTCAGCCGGAAGCCGGAAATCATTATGCCATTGTTTAGATCCATGGTGAGGCCCCACCTGGAATACTGTGTGCAATTCTGGAGGCCGCATTATCGCAAGGATGTGCTAAGACTGGAGTCGGTCCAGAGAATGGCCACCCGGATGGTCTCGGGACTCAAGGATCTCCCGTACGAAGAACGGTTAGAAAAATTACAGCTATACTCGCTCGAGGAGTGCATAGAGAGGGGAGACATGATCGAGACGTTCAAGTATCTCACGGGCCGCATCGAGGCAGAGGAAGATATCTTCTTTTTCAAGGGTCCCACGGCAACAAGAGGGCATCTGTGGAAAATCAGGGGCGGGAAACTGCGAGGTGACACCAGGAAATTCTTTTTTACTGAAAGGGTGGTTGATCGCTGGAATAGTCTTCCACTTCAGGTGATCGAGGCCAGCAGCGTGCCTGATTTTAAGGCAAAATGGGATTGACACGTGGGATCTATTCACAGGGTAAAGGTAGGGGAGGGTCATTAGGGTGGGCAGACTGGATGGGCTGTGGCCCTTATCTGCCGTCTATTTCTATTTTTCTATGTTTCTATATTTCTTTCTCTGGGTAATCTCCACCCCAGATTCCGCCCCCATAATAGTACTAATTGCACCTTGCACATCCCATGCCTCATCTGGAAGCCTTCCCTCTGACATTGCAACGTCAGAGAGAAGGCTTCCAGTTCAGGCGCAGGATGCCTGTAGGAGCCACTGCCCGTGGTTTTGTGCACTGAATCAGTTAGGAAGAGGGTGCTGACTTGAAGAATTTAGCAATAGTTAAACTCTGGAATGCATTGCCAGAGGATGTGGTAAGAGCGGATAGCGTAGCTTGTTTTAAGAAAGGTTTGGACAAGTTCCTGGAGGAAAAGTCCATAGACTGTTATTGAGAAAGATTCGGGGGAAGCCACTGCTTGCCCTTTATCTGTAGCATGGAATATTGCTACACCTTGGGTTTTGGCTAGGTACTAGTGACCTGGATTGGCCACCTTGAGAATGGGCTACTGGGCTTGATGGACCCAGTAAGGCTATTCTTATGTTCTAACTTCTTTCCAGAGAAAATAATTAAACTACAGAAAGGCAACGGCCTAGATAACAACATACCAACAGACAAGCATACGAGGGAAACTGGAGACACAGTGGAAGAGTTCAAACCCATCATGGAGAGCCAGGTGAGAAAACTACTGAGAAGGGTGAAACTAGGTCCTCCATTCCTCAATACATGCCCAATAATACCCAGTGAGAGACTCGAAGGCCCAGGACTCTCCTACCTCACAGACCTTATTAATAAGTCTTTACAGTCTAGTCAAGTTCCACTTAATGGAAACTCTCAGTCATCAAGCCCATTCTGAAAAATAAAGAAAAAGACCTTGAAGATCTCTCCAACTACAGACTGGTAGCCAACCAGCTGTGGATATCCAGACTAATAGACAAACTAGCCTGCCAGCAAATATCAGGCTTCCTAGAAAACTCGACAAAACTCGACCAGGCCCAATCAGGATTTAGAAGACACCTGAGCACAAAAACTATACTGGTAGCAGTACAGGACTCAATCCTCAAATATCATGCTAAAGGAAATGTTCTGCTGGGGTTCCTGGACCTCTTAGCAGTCTTCGACATAGTCCAACACACAATGCTAAAATCAAGATGCAAAGAACTGGGCTTCAATTGGAAAGTCATGGCATTGATAGTGTACAGCGCTGCTTATGCCTTTCAGCGCTATATAAGTGATAAATAGTAGTAGTAGTGGATAGAGTCCTTTCTATCCAAAAGAGTAACGAGGGCAGAATGGTAGGGGAATACAAGCAACTGGAAAGACTCTGACATATGGGTATCACAGGGATCTGCTATGTCACCCATGCTGTTGAACATCGTCCTCCAACCACTGTGGAAATTTATCAGAAACCTGGGATGGGAATGCTACATCTATGCAGGCACCATTCAACTGATCATCCCATTGAAGAAACAAGATGCGAAGACTAAACAGGGTTAAGACAAGTGTAGAGAAAATCTTTGTATGGTTCCAAACAAACGGACTAGTAATTAACAAGGAAAAACACAGAACTAATTCTAATTAACAAATTGGGATGAAATAGCCTAAGATATCAACTAATTATGAATGACAATACATAAAATCATCCATAGAAACATAGAACATGACGGCAGAAAAGGGCCACGGCCCATCTAGTCTGCCCACACTAATGGCCCACCCCCTAACTACCTCCATGAAGAGATCCCACATGCCAATCCCATCTTTTCTTAAAATCTGGCATGCTGCTTGCCTCAGTTACCTGTTGTGGAAGATTACCGTATTTTTACGCATATAACGCGCGTGCTATACAAGATTTTACAAATACGGAATAAGCATGCACATTATATCCGTGAGCGCGTTATACTTTTTTTTTTTTTAACATTGCTGATACATTCGGCGACACCCATACACCAGGATCACACAGTGTGGGACCAGGCAGGCAGCCTTGTGTGCCACTCTGTCACTAGAGAAGGGAAGAGGCAGCCATGTCAGCCAACCAGGCAGGCAGCGGGCCGGACACAAGCAGCAGCCTTCGGAACTGGAAGCCGCTGAGAGTCCCGGCACGTCGGCCCTGACAAGAGAGTTAGCAGCTACGGCAAGGCAACAGCAGCAGCAGCGGCTAGTTCCAGCCTCCCGCTCTCCTCCCTCCCTTCCCCCATGGCAGCGCTGGGTGGCACATTCGGGCTTCAGCCGCCTCCACCGCTGCTCCTCTGACTCCCTTCGCCCTGCCTGCCTGGGATGATGATGAGGAGTACAGGAGCAAAGAAATGCTGAAGGAGGAGGGAGCATAGGGATAAGGACATGGAATAATGCTGGAAGGGGAGGAATAAAGATGCAGAGATGTGATACTTAATGGAAGGGGAGGAAATGGTACAAATGGATAGTGAAGAAAAGAAGAAAGATGAGGAGCGCGGTATATGTATGGGCACGTTATAACGAAATTTTTTTACATAAATGTCTTGTTCCCGCGTGCTATACGCGTGGGCGCATTATACACGTATGCGCGATATATGTGTGAAAATACGGTATTCCAGCAATCAACCACCCTTTTGGTGAAGAAATATTTTCTGGTGTCGCCATGAAATTTCCCACCCCTGATTTTCAACGGATGCCCTCTTGTTGCCGTGGGTCCTTTAAGGAAAAAGAGATCCTCTTCCACCTCGATACGGCCTGTGACATATTTGAACGTCTCGATCATGTCTCCCCTCTCTCTGCGTTCCTCAAGTGAGTACAGCTGCAACTTACCCAGTCATTCCTCATACGGGAGATCCTTGAGTCCTGAGACCATCCTGGTGGCCATTCGCTGAACCGACTCAACTCTCCGCACATCTTTTTGATAATGGGGCCTCCAGAATTGTACACAGTATTCCAGATGGGGTCTCACCATGGATCTGTACAACGGCATTATGACCTCAGGCTTACGGCTGACGAAACTTATACGGATACAGCCCATGATTTGTCTAGCCCTGGATGAAGCTTTCTCCACTTGATTGGCAGTCTTCATGTCTTCGCTAATGATCACCCCCAAGTCACGTTCTGCTACAGTCCTTGCTAGGATCTCACCATTTAGGGTGTAAGTCCTGCATGGATTTTTGCCGCCAAGGTGCATGACTTTGCATTTTTTGGCATTGAAACTTAGTTGCCAAGTCTTTGACCAATGCTCCAGCAGGAGTAGGTCCTGCATCATACTGTCGGGCATTGAGCTTTTGTCGGGCACTGTGCTTTCATCTAATGTGCGGTTGCCTACCATGTTGCATAGTTTGGCATCATTGTCGAATAATGTAATTTTACCTCGAAGCCCCTCAGCCAAGTCTCTTACGAAGATGTTAAATAGGATCGGGCCCAAGACCGAGCCCTGCGGCACTCCTCTGATCACCTCCGTTGTATCGGAGAGAGTACAGTTTACCACTACCCTCTGAAGTCTTCCTCTAAGCCAGTCCCTAACCCATGCGGTTAATCTTTCACCCAGTCCCATCGAACCCATCTTGCTCAATAATCTGCGGTGGGACGCTAACAAACACTTTGCTGAAGTCCAAGTACACGACGTCCAGGGACTCCCCTATATCCAGCTTTCTTGTTACCCAGTCAAAGAAGCTGATCAGATTTGATTGGCAGGACCTTCCCTTCGTAAAACCATGTTGATGGGGATCTCGTAGATTCTCCTCGTTCAGGATCGTATTCAATTGGCGTTTGATTAGTGTTTCCATAAGTTTACTCACTATCGATGTGAGACTCACCAGTCTATAATTCTCAGCCTCCGTCCTGCATCCCTTTTTGTGGAGTGGAATGACGTTAGCCATTTTCCAATCCAACGGGACTCTTCCTGTACTTAGGGAAAGATTGAAGAGCACGGATAACGTCACTCAACTCCCTGAGCATCCTGGGGTGTAGTTTGTCCTGTCCCATAGCTTTGTTCACCTTGAGTCTTGATAGCTCCTCGTAGACACTGCTAGGCATAAACTCGAAATTTCGAAACGGGTCTTCTGAGTTTTCCCTTGTTGGCAGCTGAGGGCCAGATCCTGGCGCCTCGCAAGTGAAGACCGAGCAGAAGTATTCATTTAAAAGTTTGGCTTTATCGGAGTCCGATTCTACATAGTTCCTGTCGAGTTTCCTAAGGCGTACTATCCCATCTGTGTTTCTTTTTCTGTCACTAAAATACCGGAAGAAGGCTTTATCGCCCTTCTTGATGTTCTTCGCAAGGTTCTCCTCCATTCGGAGTTTGTCCTCCCTGACTGCTGTTTTGACCGCTTTTGACTTGGCCAGATAGTCTTCCTTGGATTCTCGCTTCCCTGATTGTTTGTAGATGATGAACACTCTTTTCTTCTTTTTTATGAGGTCTGAGATCTCCGCAGAGAACCACTGTGGTCTATTGTTTCTTCGCCGTTTACTTACTGATTTGACGTAATGGTTGGCTGCTTCGTGTAAGGTTGATTTCAGAGTTGACCACATTACCTCTACATTATCTGTTTCGGCATAATTTTGCAGTGCCCGATGGATGAAATCTCCCATGCTTTCGAAGTTTGTGCCCTGTTCCTGAAATACCTAGACAACTGACCTGTTCTCCCCCTTACTCACTCACTCTTTCCGCTCTCAAGTCCAATTATTCTGTACCTTCTCTAATCTTTTGTAAACCGCATAGAACTTCACGGTATTGCGGTATATAAACTGTTGTTATTATTATTATTATTATTATGTGCTTGACGTAGTGAAACTTTTCCTGAGGTTGAACCATATCATGTTGTGGTCACTGGAGGCCAACGTATCGCCTACCGGGACCTCTGTTACACTTTCTCCGTTGGTGAGTATTAGGTCTAGTATCGCCCGATCCCTAGTGGGCTCTAATACCATTTGTCTGAGTCTCGCTCCCTTTTATAGAGGTTAATAGCTTCCTGCTGCCGCTGGTCGTAGCGGAAAGATTGTTCCAATCCACATCAGGCATATTGAAGTCTCCTAACAATACTGTGTCTCCACGCAAAGTGATATTCTCAATGTCTTCGACTATTTCTATATCCATGTCCTCCTGTTGTCTTGGAGGTCTGTATACTATACCAAGATACAGGCATTTGTCCTTCCCCCTAGACAAATTCACCCAGAGGGATTCCCCAGTGTACTTGACATCTGCGATTTTGGTAACTTTGATGTCCTCTTTAGTGTATAGTGCTACCCCTCCTACCATTTTGCCCTCTCTGTCCCGCCGAAGTAAGTTGTATCCCGGTATAGCCATATCCCACCCATGGGAGTCCGTGAACCAAGTCTCGGATATCGCCACCACATCTAGGTCGGCGTTCCTTATTTCCGTCTCTAATTCCAGAATCTTATTGCCCAAACTGGGCATTAACGTACATAGCCCTCCATACCTTATGTTTGCTATGTCTCTGTGTAGATATTCCTGCTTGAGCTAATTGGACTCCTATAATACTGTTTGCAATGTGTGTACTTACCTCTGACTCGGAAATGCAGTGTGTACTTACCTTGGACTCAGAAATGGATTGGCAACTTACCTCGCCAAGTTAGTTACTTGCGCCAGCATGTGAGTAGGTACCCTCCCCCAACTTACCTAGTTTAAAGCCCTACGAAGTAGGCGGGCTAGTCGGTGTCCAAAGACGTTCTTTCCCCTTCTGGTCAGGTGAAGTCCATCAGGTCCCTGTAGTCCTTGCAGCGCCTTTCCATGGTTCAGGAATCCGAAGTTCATCTCCCTGCACCATCCGTGCAGCCATTCGTTTGTCCTCTGGATACGATCCTCCCTGGCTCTCCCCTTGCCTCTCACTGGGAGGATCGAGGAGAAGACTATCTGCGCTTCCATCCTCCTCAGCTTCTCATCTAGGGCTCCAAAGTCTACAGATATGTTCTCCGTGGTGTTCCTGGCAGTGCCGTTCGTTCCAACGTGGATGAGAAGCATGGGGAAGTGGTCATGGGTCTTGATAAGTCTGTCTAGGCAGGCGGTTACATCTCGGATCCTGGCTCCTGGCAGACAGCAAACCTCTCTTGATTGCATATCTGGTCTGCAAATTGGTCCCTCGGTGCCCCTCAGCAGGGAATCCCCAATGACTACCACTCTGCGCTTCTTTGGGGGGAGCTAATCTGTTGTCTCCGGAACTGGAATCGTCTGGTGGACAACTTCCTGTACCTCATTGGCAGGTTCCTCCTGTAACAGCTGGAATCTGTTCCTCAAGGTGATTAGTGGGGTCAATGTTAAACTGCCCTGTGAACGAGAGAAAGAGACAGAGGAAGAGGAAGGTCTTCTACGTTTGCCGGTGGAGGAAGTTACCAGCTGCCAGGAGTTAGCGTCTCCAGCCTCTTCTTGTACCCCAATCGTTGGTTTCAGTGTTGCAGGTTCGGACAGTTTGGGCGTCCTGAGGATGGTCTTGTCTGGCTCTTGCTCGGTGACCTGGGACAACTCCTGGATGACTCCTTCGATGAAGGCCTCGTCCTCTCGGATGCTTCTCAAGCGCTTTACCTCCTCTCTCAGGCTCCTCAGCTCCTGCAAGATGTCTCCGACTAGCTGATCCATCTCTTCTGTCTGTGTGGAGACTGTAGTCATCTGCTTGGGGATGGCCTCGGTCTGTACAGAGACCTCTGTCCTCCATCCTGGCTCTCCTTCCATCTGTACGTGGACTGTGGCCATCCCCTGGATCCCTTCGGTGACTGGGCTGCTGGTCTTGATTGTAGCCCTGTTGCTTCTTGTTCTTCCTGCCATTTTCAAATATATATATATATATATATTTTTTGTTAGTTTAGATATTTGTTAGTTAGTTATGTCTGCCTGATCGTTAGTGAGCTAGAAAGGTCTGGCTGTTAGATAGTATGAAAGTCTGCCTGTCAGAGTTTGAAAGTTGGAAGGATAAAGGTAGTTAGTTAGTTAATTGTTAGTTTAGTCTGCCTGTTTGTTAGTTGGCTAGAAAGGGCTGCCTGTTAAATAGTTTGAAAGTTTGAAGGATAGAGTGACTGGTAAGGTCTGGCTGTTGCTTAGTTAGAGAGGTCTGCCTGCTTATTGGCTAGATAGAAAGGTCTGCCTGGTTTGAAAGTTGGATAGAAAGTTTAAAAGATAGTCTAAAGGTTAAATAGCTAGTTGTATGTGCCTGGTGGTTGTACTCCGCCTTGTTATGTGTTAAAACCTTATCTTGGCGGTTATCCGGAGCCTTTCCTAGAGGCCCTTCTTGAGGCCCCTCGCAAAGGCGCTCTCGAATGGCTGCGCGCCGTTGGCTCGTCCCCTTTTATGGGGGGAGTTTGGCTGGTGACGTCGGGTGTGGATGGAGTTAGCTCTCGCCTCTTCCCCTGCTACCACTGCCTTCTCTGCTCCTTCCTGCTAGCACACTCTCTGCTCCCTTCTCTGCTCCCTGCTCCGCTCACTGTTCTGCCATTTGCTCAGGATTAGGCACAACTCCTACAGTCTCCCTTCGGCTGGCCTTGCACTGTGGACTCTCTGCCGTTGGCTCATCCCCTTTTATGGGGGGAGTTTGGCTGGTGACGTCGGGGGTGGGCGGAGTTAGCTCTCGCCTCTTCCCCTGCTAGCACCGCCTTCTCTGCTCCTCTCTCAGCTCCTTCCTGCTAGCACACTCTCTGCTCCCTGCTCTGCTCAGTGTTCTGCCATGTGCTCAGGACTGTTCTACCATGTGCTCAGGACTAGGCACAGCTCCTACAGTCTCCCTTTGGCTGGCCTTGGGTGAGAGGGAGGTGAGATACCTAGGAATATGGCTGAGCCCAAACCTACACATGACACTACACATCTAATGTATCACAAAAAATGCTTGTGGCAAACTCTATTCTTTATGTCCCGTCCTTAAAAATCGTTAGTACACATAGGGCAACTTCATTCGCCACAATAGCCCCTACAATATGGCATCTGTTACCATCACATTTTAAGGTCTGAGAAAAATTTAGATAAATTTAAGGGCAGTCTTAAAAGCTTTTTATTTAAAGATGCTTATGATTGCTAAATGATCTCTGGATCCTTCCATGCCAGATTCTGCCTTACTTATATTCAACACTGATATCCCTCTCATTTCCCTCTTGTTTTTAACCTTAATTCTTTCCTTTTCTTTTAAAATTGTATTTCTCCCTAACATCCTGTTGTTTCCATGTAAGTACTGTTGTGTCACTAATTAAGTTTGTTAATTGCTCCCCATTTTAATTTTTTAATTGTCAAATGCTTAGAATGTATGACTAGCGGTTTTATCAAATTTTTAAAAAACTTGAAACCCTACCTCACCCATCAAGCAATGTCCATTGTAGTGTCCCTGGCACTCTCACTCTTCGACTACTACAATGTAATCCTGCTGGGCATTCTGAAGTACATGATCAGACAGATCCAAATAGTGCAAAATGCAGCAGCAAGATTTCTGCAAGGAAAATCGAGGCAGATGAGTGCCACCCCCACTACTAAAAGTTACACTGGCTCCCAATTGAAAGCAAGGTGAAATTCAAGATCTTGTTGCTGATGCATGAGTTCACTACAGGCTAAGGCGGGAGACAGGTCAGCGATGGAGGGAAGTTTACAACTTGCTCTTGCTTGCTTCAGGCCTTCCTCGCTGCCAGGTCCTGCCTACTTTCTGTTTCCGCGAAGTAGGACCCGGCAACGAGGAAAGCCCGAAGCAAGCAAGAGCAGCAAGTTGTAAGCTTCCCTCAGTTGCTAACCTATGGAAGATAGGTCAACGATGGAGGGAAGCTCACAACTTGCCTTAGTCTGTAGCGACTCTGCCGACGGGTGTGTGAGATGGGAGGGATGGGAAGAGAAATGCTGATGCTGCACCCAGTTTGGGGAGGGATGGGAAGAGAAATGCTGCTGCTGCACCCAATGAGGGGAGGGTGAAGACAAATGCTGCTGCACTCAATTGGGGGGGAAGAGAAATGTTGCTGCTGCTGCACCCAATTTTTTTGGGAGGGAGGGGGAAGAGAAGTGCTTCTGCACCCAATGAGGGAGGGTGAAGAGAAGTGCTACTGCTGCACCCATTTGGGAGGAGAGAGGGGAGAAGGAAGACCACGGGAGGGAGAGGAAAGAGATGCCAAGACCATGGGAGGGAGGGAAAGGAAAGGTGCTGCCAGACCATGGAGGGGGAGGGAGAGATGTCAAGGCATATAGGGGGGAGGAGACAGATGCCAGATCAGGTGAAAGGAAGGAAGGAGAAGAGATGCCAGATAATGGAGGGGGAGATGGAAGGAGAGGAGATAGATGCCAGGGCATGAGGGAAGAGAAACTAAGGAGACATAAAATGCCAGACCAGAGGGAAAGAAAGGAGAGGAGGTGCCAGAGAAGGAGGGAGAGATAGGAGAGGAGAGAGATGCCAGGGCATGGGGTGGAGTGGAAAGGAAGGAAGGAAGGTAAGGAGAAGAGATATGCCAGAGCATAGGGGAGGGGGTGGAGACAAAAAAATGGAGAGGGGTGAAGCTGAAATGAATAATGTACAAATGAGAGAAAGGGCACAGGATATACAGTTTATTGAAGGGACATATGGAAGATGACATATGGAAGAGAGAGAGGGCGGACACTGAATGGAAAGAGCAGAGAGGGTGGACAGTGAATGCAAGGGGCAGAGAGAGGGTGGACAGTAGATGGATGGGCTAGAGAGAGACAGGGCAGAGGCTGGGTGGAAGGGGCAAAGAGAATACAGACTTTGCATGGAAGGGAGAGAGGACAAACACTGACCAGAAAGAAGAGAGCAAAGAGAAGATGATTAAAGCAGAAACAACAAAAGGTAGAAAGAAAATTTATTTTTGTTGCTTTATGTAGAATCAAGTAGTATTGTAACTGTATTGATAAAAGTTTATAAATAGGAAATGGAAATAAGGCAATTTTGGGGGGACTAAACATCCTTTCCTCAGGTCAGGACAGGATACCATAACAGTAGTATACTGAAGAAAGATTTGGCCTCTGAAAGCTAATTGAAAAATGGATTAGTCCAATAAAATGGTATTTTCTTGTTTCTCATTATTTGTCTTATTTCTATTTGTTAATTTGTAAAGTGGTGAGTGTTATGTAGCAGTTTTTTCAAATTTACATCTACTGTTTTTATATTTTGCACAGTATTAGGGGACGCGTCACTGTTTCTGTGGTGTTGCAGTCTGATTTCTTGGCAATTTTGTTTTAACTTTTGTCTTCATATTTCTATTTATAGTTTGTGATTATTCTATATTGGGCGAGGGTGTTTCTGTGGTCTGTGTGTATGAAAAGGACAAGGCTTTCTGTTAGCATCGACTGTACAGGATCAATTGACTGTGTAGGATCTGGTTTGTTTAGTTTTACAATGCGTGTGTTGGTGTTCTAGTGCTCACTGCAGTGTTTAAGATGCTGCCTTTTCCTAGGTACACCCTCGTTGTGTGACTCATGGATTATTACTAAAAATAACTTTTTTATATAGAGGAGAGGGTTGTTAAAAAAATGAACAGCACTGGCTGTCATATATACTAACTACGTCACTGGATTTAATGACCCTATTCTAACTTTACTGTTGACGTAAGTGGTGTTGTCCCCCCCCCCCGCAGTATGAAGAATTAAATTAAAGTATTAACATCAAGCAGCTTTCAAATGACATTATAAGCAAATAAAAATAAAATATTTTGAATACATTGCTAATTATTACCTGCATCTTTACCTAAACTGTTTTGCCCTAGCTCTCACTTTGATCTTTATCTGCTACTTTTTAATTTTGCTATAGTGCAATCACATAGGTCTCCTTCAAGGCTCAGTAACACTTCTCCATAAATTAGGTGGAAGAGGTCTGGAAGTGGGAATCGCATCTATTTCATATCCTCAGTGAGACCTCAGGAAAGAACCTAGTGATCAAAACATTATTAGAGGTGCTATAGAGCCATTTCTTGTATGACTGGATGAACTATATTTATCTTTTTTTTAATTTTAATTTTTAAGTTATTTAAATTCATGCAGAAATAGATGGCTAGATTGAACCTAATGACTTCATTAATGCATTTCTATACTAGTGCTGCCGTATTCACGATTCGAATCGATTCACTGATTCGAATCAGGTGAATCGATTCAATTTTAAGAAAAATCGGCCTCCTGATTCGAAGGCCAACTCTTTCCCCCGTGCCTTCATAAAGCAGGAGCGGCAGCGCTGCCTCTTGCTGGCCGTCCGCTCCTGCTTGAGGGGGGAGGGTGAGTCGGAAAGGCCTGAATGTTTCCCCAGCTTCCTCGCTTTTACTGGCTTAAGCTAATACGGTAGCCTGCAGGATCGCTGGTGCTATAGCGATCCCTGCAGCTGCCCGTCGTCCTCAGTGGCACGTTCTTTATGCTACAGTCCCACCCCTCGTCTGACGTCAGGGTCAGGATCGCGGCAGAGGAAACGTGCCACTGAGGATGACGGCAGCTTTAGGAATCGCTATAGCACCAGCAATCCTTCAGGCTGCTGTATTAGCTTAAGGTAAACGCGGGGAAGCTGGGGGGAGCAGGCCTTGGCGATGGGAGGGTAGGCCTTTACGAGGGGAGTAGGCCTTTGTGGCGGAGAGGCAGGCCTGTGCAGAGGGAGGAGGAGGAAGAGTGCCTTTGCGGCAGGAGGCAGGCCTGTACAGAGGGAGGAGGAGGGAGTAAGAGAGGGGAGGGGAGATGCCTGACCTGGGGTGAAGGGAAGAGAGAGACCAAACCAAAAAGAGGGGGAGGAAAGCAGAGGAGAGGTGCTGGACTAATGGAGAGAGGGAGAGAGAAATGCAAGACTACAAGGGGAAGGGTATAAGAGGGACAGATACTGCTCCAAAGTAGGTGGGCAGGTTGCAGGATGGCAGGAGAGATAGGAGAAAGCCTTTACCTAGGGAAGGGGATAGAGGAAGTAAGGAAGAGAGAAAGAAGAAGCTGGATATGGGGAGAGATAAGATGCTGGGCATGGAGGGAGCATAAGAACAGGAACACAAGGGGTACAGTACTGGAAAGGAGAATAGGGACAAGGATACAGAAGAGAGATGCTAGATGAAAGGGTAGTTGAGAAAAGGAGAGATGGTGGATCTGTGGATGGTGGTGTCCATTGCTGCAGCTGCGGGGGGATGGAGATAAACAAAAGGAAAGATGCCAGACCTCTGGGGAAGGAAAGGGAAACAGAAGGGGAGGACAGAGATGGAAGATGGATGGTTAGCACGTAGAAAGAGCTTGATCAGAAGACAACCAGACCAACATGATTTGAAAAATGACCAAACAACAAAAGGTAGGAAAAATAATTTTATTTTCTGTTTTGTTACAGTATGTCATATTTGAAATGTGTATCCTTCCAGAGCTGGTGTTAGACTGCGAACGTGAGCTAGGATTTAACAGAGAGAGGAAAATAATTTTTTGTTTGTTTATTTTGTTTACACCACAGGACCAGTGTGGGTAGGAGAGGGCAAAGGAGGTGAAGAGGCTATAAAATAAACCCATCAGGATGTTTGGAAAAACCACCCAATTGGCAGGAAAATCAAATCGAAAAATCGATTCAATAGGCTGAATCGAATCAAAATTTTTTTCCCTGAATCGGGCATCACTACTCTATACCATTTTAAAGAGGGCAAATATCTAATTATTCACTTCTAGAATTAGATACTTCTTAAATTTAGTAAAAATATTCTGGCACAAGTGTCAAACTTTAAAAAAGGAAGTCATATTGAGCATTGGAAAATAATAACTAATAAAAATAGTACACATTTAATTTTCCCCACCACCAAATTTCCCCGTCCTGCCCCACCAGGCTACTTTTTCATGCCACCCGGCTGGAAAAAATTTCTGGGGAGAATACTGGAGTATGTAGCTCTAACCACTGCACCACACTCTCCTCCGATAGGGTAAACAATAGACATACCAAGAAAGCTTGAGGATATGATAACTAAAATACAGATAACTAGACTTATCAGGACGAACATAGTACACAAAACTGGTAATGTGCATGTAAATAAGTAGAATGTAAATGAACATAATACACATATGCGTGATATTAATGTATAAATATGTAATATAAGTGTTATATAGGGTGAAGATAATACTCGGACTGGAAAAGTGTCACGAGTGGAGTGCCGCAGGATTCGGTGCTTGGGCCTGTGCTCTTCAACATATTTATAAACGACCTGGAAATTGGAACGATGAGTGAGGTGATTAAATTTGCAGACGATATGAAGTTATTCAGAGTAGTGAAGACGCAGGAGGATTGCGAAGACCTGCAACAGGACATAAACACGCTTGAGAAATGGGCCACGACATGGCAAATGAAGTTTAACGTGTATAAGTGTAAGGTGATACATGTCGGTAAGAAAAATCTTGTACACGAATACAGGATGTCTGGTGCAGTACCCGGAAAGACCCCCCTGGAAAGAGACAAATGCAGCGAACAGGGCAAACAGAATGCTTGGAATGATTAAGAAGGGGATCACAAACAGATCGGAGAAGGTTATCATGCCGCTGTACCAGTGCCGGAATACTGCGTCCAACACTGGTCGTCGTATTTGAAGGAGGACATAGTACTACTTGACAGGGTCCAGAGAAGAGCGACTAAAATGGTTAAGGGGCTGGAGGAGTTGCTGTACAGTGAGAGATTAGAGAAACTGGGCCTCTTCTCCCTTGAAAAGAGGAGACTGAGAGGGGACATGATTGAAATGTTCAAGATAATGGAGGGAATAGACTTAGTAGATAAAGACAGGTTGTTCACCCTCTCCAAGGTAGGGAGAATGAGAGGGCACTCTCTAAAGTTAAAGGGGGATAGATTCCGTACAAACTTAAGGAAGTTCTTTTTTACCCAGAAAGTGGTGAAAAACTGCCCACTCGAAGAACCCTCCCCCCTAAGCACTTCCTCAAAATGAACCCACATGTTTATCCCATTTTTTCTTAAAATCGAGCACGTTGTTGGCCTCAACTACCTGAAGTGGAAGATCATTCCAACGATCAACCACTCTTTCAGTGAAGAAATACTTCTTAATGTCACCATGAAATCTCCCACCCTTGATTTTTAACGGATGCCCTCTTGTTGCCGTAGGTCCTGTAAGGAAAAGGATGTCTTCCACCTCAATACGGCCAGTAACATATTGAGGTGGAAGAAGACATCCTTTTCCTTACAGGACCTATGGCAACAAGAGGGCATCCGTTAAAAATGGTCTAGTCTTGGTTCTATTCTGTTGACCACATTCAACTCTTTCTTTTCAGATGTCCTGATATCTTCTTTAAAGTGAAAAAAATTATTGGACTTGTACAAGTGAAGCAGTGTGTTGGATACTTGGCAGATACAGAAAATACTATCCTCTATCAGGTAAGAGACAGGAGAAAATGGGGTAGCACATGAAGAAATTAGTATTTTGGTTTTTCTTGTTTAATTACCGACATCTACTTGAACCCAAGGCAATGGATGGTGATGTGACCTACCCAAGATCTCAAGGAGAATCAGTTGGAGGATTTGAATCCTAGCCATGAGCTCAGGTTTAACCATTAGGCTTCTATACTACAGCAAGTAGCAGTGGCAGTGAGGACCTTTCGAACCTGTGAATCCTATTAATGGGCTAAGTAGGGCTCCTGTTCAAGTTGTTTGGGATTAGTTGGGTTATTGCACTGATGGAGAACTGTTGTATTTGGGCTATAGGGGTCTTGTTACTATTATGATTATTTTTATAAATCCTTATTGTAAGATAGATGAGTGCTGAGTTGGTTGGGCTATTAGATGGATGCCAGGAATGGTTATAATAAGCAGTAGTGTTTTGACTTCTAGGCCTTGCTGTGTTTACAAATACTTGACTATATGAAAAGGGGGATTGGGACTTGTATACCATCTTTTTGTAGCTATACAACCACACTCAAAGCGGTTTACATACAGGTACTTCAAGCATTTTCCCTATCTGTCCTGGTGGGCTCACAGTCTACCTAATGTATCTGGGCAGTGAAGGATTAAGTGAGTTGCCCAGGGTCACAGGGAGCAGTGCGGGGTTTGAAGAACGCCACAGATGGTTATAGGTTATGTTATTTTAAATGGAAAGATCAATAATAAAGAAAATGTCCAGCCATACCAACAACTAATCTTTACACTTTCTTCTCTTTTAGATCTTCTGTGTTTGTTTTAATTCTTGTAATTTTATTTATTGTTGTGATACCTCTTGTACTGGTTATTTGGCTAAGTGGAATATTAATTCCAAATGAAATTAGATCCTGCAGTCCCATATTCTTTCAGCAGGAGGTGTTGGAAATGGTGTAATAGCACTGGCAGTCTTCAGTTTCCCTGCTTCATTGCACATGTACAGCAATCAGAAAGAGTAGTAGCAGTTGGGTACATAAGAGATCTATAGCCCTGGTTTTTCTTTTCAATAGAAGGTTATTCAGGGAGTAACTTATAACTGTAGGTATGAGTAGAAAGTATGTGCACAACTTTTGCAGAGTTTACTGGATTTCTTCATATAAAAGTATATGCATACTTCTGTTGTGAAGATTACTCCAGAGAAAGTACACATTTTGTGTACGAGTACACCTGCTTTATCCCAGGACAAGCAGGCAGCATATTCTCACATGTGGGTGACGTCATCTACGGAGCCCCAGCGCGGACAGCTTTTCAAGCAAACTTGATTGAAGTTTCAAGTTTGCTACACTGCACCACGCATGTGCATGCCTTCTTGCCCACTAGAGGGCGCATCCCACCTCGTGGTCCTCAGTTCAGTTTTTTCCGCGGAGCCAGAAGCCCTGTGGAATTTGAGCTCTGATATTTTTGCCTTCTGTCGCCGCGTCCGGTGTTTTTTTCTTCGGTCGTGGTACTTGCTTTCTCTTTCTTTTAATTTTCTACGTCTTTGAATCAAAAAAAAAAAAAAAAAAAAGTTTTTCCGTCGGCTCCGGGGGCTCCCGTGAGCCGCGACTCGGCCTCCTTGTCGGTCGGTTCGATTTTCATGTCCCGTCCCTTGACGGGTTTCAAAAAGTGCACCCGGTGTGAGCAGTTACTATCCATCACTGACCCCCACCAGTGGTGCTTGCTCTGCCTTGGACCCGAGCATCTGACTGATTCCTGCGATCGGTGCTCCACTTTTCAGGCCAGAGTGCTCCGTCAACGCCGCGCCAGGATGGCAGAGCTTTTCGCAGTTGACTCCGCGCCCGGGAAGGCCTCGACGTCGGCCCCGGCCTTGACCTCGGCGCCTTCGGCTTCGCCGCGTCCCTCGACCTCGAAGCCGACGCCTGCGACCAAACCTGCCTCGGGTAAGTCCTCTTTTCCATCCCCGACTCCAGGGTCATCGAAGAAGCCATCCTCGAGCTCCTCTGCGGCGGGTGGGTCGTCCTCGGCCCCGCCAAGGACTCCGGCCACTAATGCCCCGAGGGAATACTCGAGACCGAGGTCGCCCTCCAGGGAGCATCCCCCGGCCTCGGACCTGCCTACCATGGTCGGGATTCCGGCGTTCCAGGACCTGCTCCGAGCATTGATTTCCTCGGAGCTGTCTGGCGCCCTCGAACAACTGCAGCGGGCTGCGACCTCGACTACTTTGACCTCGGGGGCACCGACCTTGGCGACCTCGGTCTCGACTCCCTCGGTCCCGGGTACCGGGGCACCACCGACCTCGACCTCGGCCTCGGGGGCCCCGCCTGAGAGCAGCGTACGGCCCCGGGACAAGGTACGCAGAGTGAGACGGATTTCCTCCTCCTCCTCCTCGAGGTCCTCCCGGGGTTCCTTGCCCTTGGGCCAGCCTCGGGCGAGGCATTGCCCGAGGAAGCCTAAGCGTTCGCGAGGCTCTCCTCGGCGACGTGGTTGCTCCTCGCCGCTCGGGGGCGAGGCCTTGCGGGTCTCGGAGCTTCGCCTCGATAACCCGAGGATTCTCCGTTCCCCTGCGAGAGGGGGTTCTCGTGACTCCTCGCCGAGGAAAAGGGGGCGTGCCTCGGTCCCTCGGACACCTGGGACGTCTCCCAGGGGTTCTTCGAGGCGGAGACGTTCCCCGACCCCCTCGAGACCATTAGATCTGGCCTCATGGGGCTCGGGGTCCAGTAGGGAGCCACGATATTCTCACGAGGCTTCCCCCTTCTGTTCGGCGGAGAGGTCGAGAACTCCCTCGCCGCCTGCCAGACCGTCCTCCTTCTCCAGCTTTGTGCAGGACATGGCGCGTGCCTTAGGTCTGGACCTCATGGCTGGATCTCAATATACTAAAGAGTTCCTCGAGGAGCAGGACCTTCCCACTCCCCCAAGGGAATCCCCTCGGCTGCCCTTGAATAAGGTCCTTCATCAGACCTTACTTAAGAACCTGACTTCACCTCTTACAGTCACAGCGGTGCCGTCTAAGACAGGACGATTCCACCCAAGGGTTTTGAGAAGGCTCAACTCTCCCACCAGTCCCTACTGGTCGAGTCTGCGCTCAAAAAGACGCAACCCTCCCGAGTTTCTGCGGCGGTCCCGCCCGGCAGGGAGGGTCGGACCCTTGACAAGTTTGGTCGTCGCCTCTATGCGAATTCCTTCATGGCAACCAGGATTTTAAATTATGCCTTTACCTTTTCATCCTATCTGCGTGGCATGGTAAAGGATCTGCCCCAATATCGTGAAGCCTTGCCGGACTCCCGCAAGGAAGGGTTCGACAGGTTTATGTCCAACCTGTCTCAATTGCGTTTGTACCTTTTTCATGCGGTGTACGATACGTTTGAGCTGGTATCGAGGGTGTCGGCTTTTGCGGTAGCTATGCGCCGGTTGGCGTGGCTACGCACCCTCGATATGGACCCAAACCTGCAAGAACGCCTTGCGGACTTACCTTGCGTGGGGTCCGAATTATTTGATGAATCCCTGGAGGCGGCGACCAAACGGCTCTCGAAACAGGAGCGCTCGTTGGCCTCCTTGGTCCGTCCGAAACCTCGAGCCACGCCGCAGAAACCTTTCCGGCCTCCCCCGAGGCGGTACCCTCAAAAGTCGACCCCGGCTTTTTCTAGGCCACCGCCTCGGCGCCCCCCTCGACAGGGCAGAGGGGGACAAACCAAAACTCCAGCGCAGGGTCCTGCCAAGCCAGCGCCGTCCTTTTGACGGGCTAGGCGGATGGGGCCGGCCCCCCTCCGCGATCGCGCCGGACCCCCTTCCCATAGGGGGTCGACTCCGGTCCTTTTACGCGGACTGGACCGAGATAACATCCGACGCTTGGGTGCTCCGGACCGTCTCCGAGGGCTATTCTCTCAACTTTTGCTCTGCGCCGCCGGAACAGTCACCGGGGGCTTGCCCATACAATCGGACCCAGCTCCCCATCCTCATGGCCGAGGCCAGGGCCTTATTGAGGCTTCGGGCGGTGGAACCTGTACCCCCGACCAGCGGGGGCGGGGGTTTTACTCCCGTTACTTTTTGGTCCCAAAAAAGACCGGGGACTTGCGTCCCATTCTAGACCTCAGGAAGCTCAACAAGTTCCTGGTCCGGGAGAGGTTCCGGATGTTGTCACTTCCGATATTGTATCCTCTCTTGGAGGACGGGTACTGGATGTGCTCCCTGGACCTGAAGGAAGCGTACACCCATGTTCCGGTGCATCCCGCCTTCTGCAAATTCTTACGGTTCCAGGTAGGCGAGCTACACCTGCAGTACAGGGTCCTCCCCTTCGGCCTGGCTTCGTCCCCTCGAGTCTTCACGAAGTGTATGGTGGTAGTCGCTGCAGCCCTGAGGTCTCGGGGGCTTCAGGTCTTCCCTTACCTGGACGATTGGCTGATCAAGGCCCCGACCAGGGAAGGAGTTATCTCAGCGACCCTACAGTCTATCGCCTTCCTTCAACGACTAGGGTTCGAGGTGAACTTTCCCAAGTCACAGTTATACCCGACCCAATCACTTCAGTTTATAGGCGCAGTGCTGGACACTGTTCGCCTCCGTTCATTCCTCCCTCCTCCTCGGTTGGAGGCTCTGGTTCGGTTGGGCCGCCTGATCTCTCAGTTACCGGTGGTGTCGGCTCAGCGCATGATGATGCTTCTGGGCCACATGGCTTCTACGGTCCACGTCACTCCGTTCGCCAGACTGCACATGAGAATTCCTCAGTGGACTCTGGCCTCTCAGTGGCGCCAGGAGTGCGATCCTGTCTCTTCTTGCATAACGGTGACTCCTTCTTTGAGACGCTCGCTCCGTTGGTGGACCGACTCTTCGAATCTTTCCGGGGGTTTGCTCTTTCTCGTCCCTCCACATCGCAAGGTTCTGACCACGGACTCCTCGGAGTACGCGTGGGGGGCCCACCTCGACGGTCTGCGGACCCAGGGCCTGTGGTCGGCGGAGGACCGACGCTGTCACATCAATGTGTTGGAGCTTCGCGCCATCTTTCTGGCGGCTCGAGCATTCTGCCACCTGCTCCGTGATCAGGTAGTCCTCGTGCGAACGGACAACCAGGTGGCCATGTATTATGTGAACAAGCAAGGTGGGACAGGCTCTTGGTCCCTTTGCCGGGAAGCTCTGCGCCTTTGGAAATGGGCGATCTCCCAGAACATCTTCCTACAGGCGGTCTATATCCAGGGGGAACAGAACTGCTTGGCAGACAAACTCAGTCGGCTTCTCCAGCCGCACGAGTGGTCACTCAACTCCAGAGTCCTGCGCGAGGTCTTCGACCGCTGGGGGACTCCACAGGTGGATCTGTTTGCCTCCCCGGAGACTCGCAAACTACCCCTGTATTGTTCTCGGATGTACTCCCCGGACCGTCTAGAAGTGGATGCCTTTCTTCTCGACTGGGGAGGGAGGTTCCTTTATGCGTTTCCTCCTTTTCCCCTGATCTTGAGGATGTTGGTTCGTCTCAAATCATCCAGAGCCACTATGATTCTCATTGCGCCTCGGTGGCCTCGTCAACACTGGTTCTCCCTGTTTCTTCAACTCAGTATTAGGGAGCCTCTGCTTCTACCTGTGTTTCCCTCTCTGCTATCTCAGAGTCGGGGTTCGCTGTTGCATCCCAATCTTCAGTCGTTACACCTGACAGCTTGGTTCCTTTCCCCTTGACTTCGGTTCGGGTTTCTCAGTCGGTGCGGGAAGTTTTGGAAGCCTCGCGCAAGGTCTCGACCAGGCTTTGTTATTCCCAGAAATGGACCAGGTTTTCCTCCTGGTGTTCCTCGCGTCATCTGGATCCGGATTCGGTCCCGGTGTCTTCGGTACTGGACTATTTGTTACATTTGTCTAATTCCGGCCTGAAGACGACATCTGTCCGGGTACATCTCAGTGCCATTTCGGCTTTCCATCGGCACTTGGATGGACGTTCTCTTTCGCTTCATCCTCTGGTGACGCGTTTCATGAAGGGTCTAATCAATGTTTGTCCCCCTCTGAAGCCTCCTCCTGTCGTTTGGGATTTGAATGTTGTCTTAGCTCAACTGATGAAACCTCCCTTTGAGCCTATCGACAAGTCTCTCCTGAAATTTCTTACTTGGAAGGTGGTATTTCTGATTGCTCTCACATCTGCTCGACGGATTAGTGAGTTGCAAGCTTTGGTTGCGGATCCGCCTTTCACTGTGTTCCATCATGACAAGGTGGTTCTCCGCACCCATCCTAAATTTTTACCTAAAGTTGTGTCTGATTTCCACCTCAATCAGTCCATTGTCCTTCCTGTGTTCTTTCCTAAGCCCCACTCCCATCCTGGCGAGACGGCGCTCCACACGCTTGACTGTAAGAGGGCGTTGGCTTTTTATCTCCAACGTACCAGGTCTCATAGGAAGGTTCCTCAATAGTTTTTGTCCTTTGATCCTAATCGTTTAGGACATCCTGTTTCCAAGCGCACCTTGTCCAACTGGTTGGCTGCTTGTATTTCTTTTTGCTACGCTCAGGCTGGTCTTACCCTCCCGGGTCGAGTCACGGGGCATAAGGTCCGGGCGATGGCAGCTTCGGTTGCTTTCCTCCGATCTACTCCTATGGAGGACATATGTAAAGCTGCTACTTGGTCTTCGGTTCATACGTTCACCTCCCACTACTGTCTGGACACTTTGTCCAGAAGCGACGGCCGGTTTGGCCAGTCGGTGTTACGTAATCTGTTTTCCTAAATTGCCATCCTCCCACCTGCCCTTTTTTGGTTGGCTTGGAGGTCACCCACATGTGAGAATATGCTGCCTGCTTGTCCTGGGATAAAGCACAGTTACTTTCCGTAACAGGTGTTATCCAGGGACAGCAGGCAGATATTCTCACAACCCGCCCGCCTCCCAGGGGATGGCTTCTTTGCTAGTTATGGAACTGAGGACCACGAGGTGGGATGCGCCCTCTAGTGGGCAAGAAGGCATGCACATGCGTGGTGCAGTGTAGCAAACTTGAAACTTCAATCAAGTTTGCTTGAAAAGCTGTCCGCGCTGGGGCTCCGTAGATGACGTCACCCACATGTGAGAATATCTGCCTGCTGTCCCTGGATAACACCTGTTACGGAAAGTAACTGTGCTTTTTGGCATGCATAGATTTTTATAGTTAACTAGCTGATGCCCCGGCGTTGCACGGGTATTTAATTATAGCAATAACACTGTAAATGGATTCAAATAAAGATACTTTATAGTGGTGAATGAAATTATTTTTTTACAGCTTAATAAAAAGTACAATATTCAAATTATAATGTGAAATATTTGACAAAATGAATACAATACAACTAACGCAAAACGTGATTATAAACAACAATTTTAGTTTCACCTCCTGGAGCAAGAACATATAAATTATTGGGTGAACCCACCCTTGAGCAAGCAACATAAAGTTGTGGGCCGCGAGACCCCCAGAACATATCACCCCAGGTAGTGAGGGATCTGCATACCAAGTTTCGTTCAAATCGGTCAAGCCGTTTTTTAGTTACTGTGAGAATGGCAGCTTTTTACATATTTTCCATTGACATGATTGGGTGAAATCTGATTTTCTGTTTGTAGCTCCGCCCACGTGTGCAGGTGGGCCGCGAGACCCCCAAAACATATCACCCCAGGTAGTGAGGGATCTGCATACCAAGTTTCATTTAAATCGGTCAAGCCGTTTTTGAATTACTGTGAGAATGGCAGCTTTTTAAATTTTTTCCATTAACATGAATGGGTGAAATCTGATTTTCTGTTTGTAGCTCCGCCCACGTGTGCAGGTGGGCCGCGAGACCCCCAGAACATATCACCCCAGGTAGTGAGGGATCTGCATACCAAGTTTCGTTCAAATCGGTCAAGCCGTTTTTGAATTACAGTGAGAATGGCAGCTTTTTACATTTTTTCCATTGACATGAATGGGTGAAATCTGATTTTCTGTTTGTAGCTCCGCCCACGTGTGCAGGTGGGCCGCGAGACCCCCAGAACATATCAACCCAGGTAGTGAGGGATCTGCATACCAAGTTTCGTTCAAATCGGTCAAGCCGTTTTTGAATTACAGTGAGAATGGCAGCTTTTTACATTTTTTCCATTGACATGAATGGGTGAAATCTGATTTTCTGTTTGTAGCTCCGCCCACGTGTGCAGGTGGGCCTCGAGACCCCCAGAACATATCACTCCAGGTAGTGAGGGATCTGCATACCAAGTTTCGTTCAAATCGGTCAAGCCGTTTTTGAATTACTGTGAGAATGGCAGCTTTTTAAATTTTTTCCATTGACATGAATGGGTGAAATCTGATTTTCTGTTTGTAGCTCCGCCCACGTGTGCAGGTGGGCCGCGAGACCCCCAGAACATATCACCCCAGGTAGTGAGGGATCTGCATACCAAGTTTCGTTCAAATCGGTCAAGCCGTGTTTGAATTACTGTGAGAATGGCAGCTTTTTACATTTTTTCCATTGACATGAATGGGTGAAATCTGATTTTCTGCTTGTAGCTCCGCCCACGTGTGCAGGTGGGCCGCGAGACCCCCAGAACATATCA
The DNA here is from genome assembly GCF_902459505.1 of Geotrypetes seraphini. Classification (NCBI taxonomy): domain Eukaryota; kingdom Metazoa; phylum Chordata; class Amphibia; order Gymnophiona; family Dermophiidae; genus Geotrypetes; species Geotrypetes seraphini. The sequence continues at coordinate 412,890,869 of NC_047086.1, forward strand.
TCCCAGGTAGTGAGGGATCTGCATACCAAGTTTCGTTCAAATCGGTCAAGCCGTTTTTGCGTGATCGCGGCACATACACACATACATACCTCCGATTTTATATATATATATATATATATATATAGATTTACATACAGTCATTTGAAATAATTTGGACATCCCATGAAATATTCAGTTATTTCTTAAGAAATGTTCACACATTGATGTCAAATCTTTTTTAATTTATCTCTGGAAAAGAAAGCGATGTAATTGCAGGTAAACAATAAAAATTTTCCTTGATTTACTCATGAAGCAAAAGATATCCATACATGTGTATTCTAACTGAGGAATAAATTAGGACACCCTCACATATCCCCAAACCGCCGCCATTTTTACTTGCATAAAGTTGTGGTCAAGATCAACGGCGTTTTCACTACTAGATAGGAAAATATTTATAGAATACCCATATGATATGCAAAGATGTTTTATGTATGAGAGCTTTATATTATACTGTATTTGGTTATGTGTGCTCTGTTAATCTAGATGTGTTTCCTTATAAGAACCCAGCCTTGAAAAAGCATTTGTCGTGAAACATGTTTGCACAAGCAGTCCCTAACAGTGACCACAAAACTAAAGCTAAGACTTTAAGATTAAGAATAAAATAAGATATAATTATTTATTAAGCTATTATTATAGTATTTAAAACTTACTAAATTATTGAATATGAATTCTTTTCAGTGTTAAACATTTGTGCGCATATACAACTAATGCTTATCTTTGAAGCTTTAATTCTCACCAAAGAAAGGTCGGGTCCAAGATGAAACAGGATAGCTTCTGTTGCAAAAAACATGCACTTTCAAATTATAAAAAACAAAACAAAAAAAACCCTACACATTAGAGATATTTGAATCTGAAAAACAATGAAAATTTGCATAAATGCATAAAGCTGTATTTTTTGAATGGTCATATTTTCAGCTTCACTTCACTGTAAAGGCTCATATTGCAAATCTTGGAAGTACCTCATAGTTGTACCCTCAGCTGACTTACCTACCAGCAGCACTATGGAGCCAAACTTTGCCAAAAATTTTCGTTCATGAATTTTTTTGCCTACTTTGCTCACTTGTAGAAATGGAAGCACATTCGCAAAAGATTTCAAACTTGGCACAGAATCTTGCCCCAAGGTATTGTACCAAACTGAAAAATTTCAGATTCCTAGGTAGTTTCCTTTTGCCGCAGTGCTTAAGCAAAGTTGGCGTTTTAGGCCACACGAGGCATGGGAGTGGATCGATTTCTTTTGTTCAACCACCCCTAGCTCCTGACAAAATTGAGATAGATTCCAAAAATTTTGCAGAGTTTCATTTGAGACCCTAGACAACACCCCTGTAAAATTTGTTTGGATTTCAAGGGGGTCGAGCGTGGGCTTCTGGTCCACTTGACATGGAATGACCCGTCTGTAAGAAAATTAAAGTTGAAGCCTGCAACACGACAATGAACATAAGCAGTGCCTCTGCTGGGTCAGACCAGAGGTCCATCATGCCCAGCAGTCCGCTCACGGCGGCCCATCAGGTCCAGGACCTCTATCTATCCCCTTCTATCCCCTTTTCCTTCAGGAAATTATCTAATCCCTTCTTGAACCCCAATACCATACTCTGTCCTATCACACCCTCTGGAAGCGCATTCCAGGTGTCCACCACCCTCTGGGTAAAGAAGAACTTCCTAGCATTGGTTCTGAATCTGTCCCCTCTTAACTTTTCCGAATGCCCTCTTGTTTTTGTAGTTTTTGAAAATTTGAAGAATCTGTCCCTCTCCACTTTCCCTATGCCCTTCATGATCTTGTAAGTCTCTATCATGTCCCCTCTAAGTATCCGCTTTTCTAGGGAAAAGAGCCCCAGTTTCTCTAATCTTTCAGCATATGAAAGGTTTTCCATACCCTTTATCAAACGTGTCGCTCTTTTCTGAACCCTCTTGAGTATCATCATATCCTTCTTAAGGTACGGTGACCAATATTGGACGCAGTACTCCAGATGCGGGCGCACCATCGCCCGATATAACAGCAGGATAACTTCTTTTGTTCTGGTTGTAATTCCTTTCTTGATAGTACCTAGCATTCTATTCGCCTTCTTAGAGGCCGCTGCGCACTGTGCCGACGGCTTCATTGTCTTGTCCATTATTACCCCCAAGTCCTTTTCTTGGGTACTTTCACCCATTACCAGCCCTCCTATCGTATAGCTGTACCTCGGGTTTCTGTGTTCTACATGCAAGATTTTACATTTATCTACATTGAACTTCATCTGCCATCTCGTCGCTCACTCTCCTAGTTTGTTCAGGTCCCTTTGTAAATCTTCGCAGTCCTCTTTATTCCTAACTCCACTAAATAGTTTGGTGTCGTTTGCGAATTTTTTACTTCGCACTTCGTCCCTGTTTCTAGATCATTTCTAAATACATTGAATAGCAGCGGTCCGAGTACCGACCCCTGCGGAACACCACTCGTGACCCTCCTCCAGTCCGAGTAGTGGCCCTTCACTGCTACCCTTTGCTTTCTACCCACCAACCAATTTTTGATCCATCTGTGTATGTCTCCTTCCACCCCATGGTTCTTCAGTTTCCGTAGTAATTGTTCATGGAGTACCTTGTCAAAGGCTTTTTGGCAATCTAAGTATACAATGTCTATGGGGTCCCCTTTATCCATCCGTTTGTTTATTCCTTTGAAGAAGTGCAATAAGTTCATTAGGCACGATCTTCCCTTGCAGAAGCCATGTTGGCTTGTTTTCATCAGTTTATTCCTTTTTAGATGCTCATCGATGCTTTCTTTTATCAGCGCTTCCGCCATCTTCCCCGGAATCGAAGTCAAACTTACTGGTCTGTAGTTCCCCGGGTCAGTTCTCGATCCTTTCTTAAAGATGGGCATAACATTAGCTATCCTCCGGGATCACGTCTGTTTTCAGAGATAGATTACAGATCTGCTGTAGTAGTTCCGCTATTTCCTCCTTTAGTTCTTTCAATACCCTAGGGTGGATTCCGTCCGGGGCCGGAGATTTGTCAGTTTTTAATCTATCTATCTGCTTGTATACGTTCTAAAGGCTTATCTCCATGGATGTTAATTTTTCTGCTTGCTCTCCTTTGAAGATTTTTTCAGGTTCCGGCACGTTGGATGTGTCCTCTTTTGTAAATACTAACGAAAAGAACATGTTTAGCCTATCCGCTACTTCTTTTTCCTCCTTCATCACTCCTTTCCTATCTCCGTCGTTCAGCGGTCCCACCTCCTCCCTTGCCGGCTGCTTCCCTTTAACATATCTGAAGAATGGTTTGAAATTTTGTGCTTCCCTGGCTAGCCTATCTTCATATTCTCTTTTTGCTCTTCTAACCATGAGGTGACATTTTTATCGATGCTTCCTGTGTTCTTTCCAGTTCTCCCTGGTTTTGTCCTTTTTCCATTTCCGGAATGAATGTTTCTTATCTCCTATCACTTTCTTCACTTCTTTAGTTATCCACACCGGGTCCTTTATTCGGCTCTTTTTGCATCCTTTTCTAAATCTGGGGATATATAGATTATCCCAGGACAAGCAGGCAGGTATTCTTACTAATGGGTGACGTGATCCAATGGAGCCCCGATGCGGACGCTTCACAAGCAGTCTTGCTTGAAGAAAACTCGAAGTTTCGAGTCGCCCGCACCGCGCATGCGCGAGTGCCTTCCCGCCCAGACCAGGGCACGTCTCCTCAGTTCTTACTTTTCCGCGGAGCCGAGAAGTCCGCCTTCGACTCTCTGCGCAAAGTTTTCTTCACTTGTGCCTTCTAAGTCCGCGGTTTTGGTTTTATTTGATCTTAATCACTGATTTTCGTCGTGTTTTATTTTTTTTAAAAAAATTTCTTCGTTCCGTTCGACCAGGCAGGCCACGTGGCCGCAGCCCCGCGGCTTCGATCTTGCGGCGGAGCTTTTTCGGCCTATGTCCCGGCCTATCACCGGTTTTAAAAAGTGTGACAAGTGCCAGCGCGCGATTTCGTTAACGGACCCTCATCGACGCTGTGTTCGGTGTCTCGGGCCTGAGCATCTCCCGAAATCATGCCGGCCTTGCTCTACACTCACCACATGTGCTTTCAAGCGCCATTGCATTTTGTGGGAATCACTGTTCATGGAGTCCTCGACGGAGCCGTCGACCATGAAGGGACCTTCGCCTTCGACATCATCCGCAACTCCACAGCCTACCACCTCTGTGGCGCCAAGTCTCATCAAGCCTGCCTCGTTCGTCCCGGCTCAGATTCCGGTGCCTGCTGCGATGCCTTCCTCAACCTCCTCAGGTCAGGTAGCTCAGCAGCCCATTCCCCCCAGTAGTGTTGAAAGCGACCAAGGCCTCAAAGTCCAAGCACTCACATGCTGCTCCGAGGGAGTGCGAGGCCCGTGCAGGTGGTCCCATTTCAGATGCGGATTCATCCTTGCCGGCCTCGTTCCAGACCATGCTACAGAAGCAATTCATCGAGCTCTTTACCACAATGGGGCCTCAGCTTCTTTCCCAAATCCAGCCTGGGCACGTGGAGGCCTCCCGCGAGGTCGAGCCCCCTCCAGTGCCTCAGCGGGGAACACACTCTCAACAGGGAGCAGAGTCTCTGCGAGTGTCTGGTCTGGCAACAATGCATGCATCGCAAGGAGCAGTCTTTGCCCATGCCTCCATTGGAACCGATGCAAGGAGCAGAGTCTTTGCGAGTGCCTCCATTGGAGCCGATTCACTCGATGCAAGGAGCAGAGTCTTTAAGAGTGCCTCCATTGGAACCGATCACCCCGATGGGGTTTGAGCCTTTACGGCAACCACCCCTGCTTCGATCGACCGCTTCCAGCCCCATCCACTATCTGGGGGCCTCAGCGAAGACCTACTTGCCTCGCCCATCGAGGCAGATCTCTCAACACAGTCCGCATCACCAATCGAGGCACTCCTCGAGGCACTCGTCCAGGCAGGCCTCGCCTCATCGGAAGCAAGCATACCTGGAGTATTCACCACCGATCACTACTCCTCCACTGATGCCGGAGCTCGAGGACACAATGGGATCTCTCTCACTGTCTCGATCCCTGTCCCCAATGGATCCGGAGGCCTCGACCTCTTCGAGCCCGTCTCGAGGCCCTGCAACGGCCGACCAACTGTCCTTCTCCTCGTTCCTTCGACAGATGGCTGATGACATGGACATCCCCCCTGAATACAGGGTCCAAATTCTCGAAAGAATACCTGGAGACTATGCGCCTCCCTCAACCACCGGCAGAGTCCCTAAAGCTTCCCTTACACAAGCTATTGGACCAGACCTTTGCACGGTGCCTCGAGACACCTTATTCGATCCCCGCAGTGCCGGGTAAGTTGGACACTAGATACCGCACTGTTCATCGTAAGGGGTTTGACGGCTCTCAGCTCTCCCACCAGTCCCTGCTAGTGGAGTCCTCACTGAAGTGGTCCCATCCCTCCCAGGTCTATGCCTCCGTCCCACCTGATAGAGAGGGAAAGACCGTGGACTGGTTCGGCAGGAGAGTCTACCAGAACTCCATGATGGCCTTGAGAGTTCTGAATTACAACTTCCACTTCACAACATATTTGGCCGCAATTTTTTTAGTCTTTCTTCATACATGAGATCCTTGAGCCCCAAGACCATCCTGGTGGCCGTTTGCTGAACCGACTCGATCCTCAGCACGTCCTTTCGGTAGTGTGGTCTCCAAAACTGAACACAGTACTCCAAGTGAGGCCTCACCATGGCTCTGTACAACGGCATCATAACTTCAGGTACCTCTGCGGATACACCCCATCATTTGTCTTGCCCTGGAGGAAGCCTTCTCCACTTGATTGGCAACCTTCATGTCCTCACTAATGATCACCCCTAGGTCGCGTTCCGCCGTGGTCCTAACCAAGGTCTCGCCATTTAGTACATAAGTTCTACGTGGGTTTCTCTTACCCAGGTGCATTATCTTGCATTTTTTAGCATTGAAGCCTAGCTGCCAAGTATTTGACCATTGTTCCAGCAGCAGCAGCAGTAGGTCGTGTGCCATATTACCAGGTAATATGCTTTGCCTACTATGTTGCAAAGTTTGGCGTCGTCGGCGAATAGTGATACCCTTCCTCCGAGTCCTTGTGTCATATCTCTTATGAATAAGTTAAATAGAATTGGGCCCAGGACCGAGCCCTGCGGCACTCCACTGATCACGTCCAATGCTTCGGATGGGGTACCATTCACCACCACCTTCTGAATTCTACCGCTCAGCCAATCCCCAACCCATGTAGTTAGAGTGTCTCCTAATCCTATCGATTGTGATTTGTAAAACTGCCACTTGGTCCTCGGTTCATACCTTCACTTCTCACTATTGCCTGGATACTTTCTCCAGACAGGATGGACAGTTTGGCCAAACAGTATTACAAAATTTATTCTCCTAAGTTGCCAACTCTCCCACCATCCCACTATGGTTAGCTTGGAGGTCACCCATTAGTGAGAATACCTGCCTGCTTGTCCTGGGATAAAGCAATGTTACTTACCATAACAGTTGTTATCCAGGGACATCAGGCAGCTATTCTCACGTCCCACCCACCTCCCCTGGGTTGGCTTCTCTGCTAGATATCTGAACAGGTACGTTAGATAGATTGTGAGCCCACCGGGACAGAGAGGGAAAATGCTTGAGTACCTGATTGTAAAACCGCTTAGATAACCTTGATAGGCGGTATATAAAATCCTAATAAACTTGAAACTTGAACTGAGGAGACGCGCCCTGGTCTGGGCAGGAAGGCACTCGCGCATGCACGGTGCGGGCGACTCGAAACTTTGAGTTTTCTTCAAGCAAGATTGCTTGTGAAGCGTCCGCATCGGGGCTCCGTTGGATCACGTCGCCCATTAGTGAGAATAGCTGCCTGCTGTCCCTGGATAACAATTGTTACGGTAAGTAACATTGCTTTTTGTGCCTCGCTCACCGTGTCCTTGAATAAAGACCAGGCTTGCTTTACAGTCTGCGATTTCTTTGAGCTGTTCCTAAGTTTCTTCCTTACCATTACTCTCATCGCTTCGTTGTTTCCTTTCTTGAAGTTAAAGGTTGTCGCTGTGGTTCTCTTTCCCTTCGATATTCCTATTTCAACTTTGAACTTGATCATATTGTGATCGTTGTTTCCCAACGATCCCACTACTTCCACTTCCTTTGCAGGTCCTCTTAGCCCATTAAGGATTAGATGCAGAGTGGCATTCCCTCTCGTCAGTTCTCTGACAAGCTGCTCCATGAAGCAGTCCTGTATAGCCTCCAGGAATCCGGTCTCCCTAGCGCATTTTGAGTTTCCAAGACTGCAGTCTATCCCGGGGTAGTTGAAGTCTCCCAAAACAATCGTGTTACCGCTTTTGCAGTCTCACTTCATCTCGGCTTTCATTTTTTCATCGTTTGCTTCGGTTTGCCTAGGTTTCTTTTGCTCTCGCTCCTGGGAGGCAGATCACTAGTCGATCCTCTCTCCCTCCTGCTATGTGGTTATCTACTTGCCTTAGGATTGAGTCTCCCACTAGGATTGCAGACTTTCCCTTCTTCAGTTTTTGCTCCGGTCGCAGGTCTATGTCCTCGGTGTGCTTCATTGCTTCTTCTAGGCATCGGCAAGACCTTGCCTCCCCTTCCTGCGGGATTCCTCTGTATGTTTCTTCCTTGGCATCACCTTCCTCTTGTTCTCCATTCCATGTGGGTGTATCTTCATCTTTCTTCTGATGTTCCTGTTCTTCCACCCTCCTCCTGTAGGCCTCAATGAACTCCTCGAGCTCTTTGACTTCTTCCTCAATGTGTCTCTCTCTCATGAAGTCTTCAGCTGTCCTGATTGGATCTTCTGTGATGTAAAGTAGAGAATGACACGGTGACAAAATTCATTACCGTTCCCGTCCCCGTGGATAACTGCGTGAAATAATCCCATGTCATTTTCTAGTGTCTATTTCAACCTCGGTCCTTCTACACCAGCATTCTTCAAAGCAAAGCTTGTGGGTCAGTGGTTGTGCCCAATTATACTCTGATTCTTCCCTCTCTCCTTAAAGAATGACATGAAGATGGTTTCCCGCAGTTATCCGCGGGGACGGGAACGGTGATGAATTTTATCACCTTGTCATTCTCTAATGTAAAGTCCTTCCAGTTCTTGTATCCTGTCCTTCAGTTGCCTAACTTCCTTCTTCAAGCTTTTCAGCTCCTGACACCGACCGCATACATATGACTGCCTCCCCGAGGGGAGTTAATCATACATATGGCAGACTCTGCAGAACACTGGAGAGCTCATCTTCTGGATTCCCTCTGCTTCCATTGCTATGCGCCTTTTTGGAGTACTTTCTAGTATTGCACTGGTACCTTTTTGCTTGTGTGAGTGTGTGTTCTCTTCTGTGCCTGCTGCTTGCTACTTCTCTATTCTCTCTGCATCTGCTCTGGCTTTCCTCTGCGTCTGCTGCGGTTGCTCTTCTGCTTCTTGTGCAGTGACTCGCCCCTATTTAAGGCCCTTCGCAAAGGCGCTCTCGCTAAGGCGAGTGCCTTTTACACTCACCTTCATTCGCTGAATGGCTGAGTGCCATTTGCTCCACCCCTTTTAAGGCGGAGCTCTGAGGTCCGACGTCGGAGGGGTGGGCGGAGCTACCTATCGCTGCTGCCCCTCACTCTGCTCCTCCTGGCTACTCTTCCTCTCCTCTCCCCTGCCTCCCGACTCTCTGACCCAAAACAAATTTATTTATTTAATTTGTTTTCTATCCCGTTGTCCTCAAAGAGCGCAGAACGTGTTATTGGTTAAACATACACAATATCAGTACAAGATTACAATGCAAATTTTCATCCTAGTTGGCACATATTAGGTGTAGTTATCTTTATGTGACATAGACTGGTTCAGTTACCAATATATAGTTCTTTGTAGTCCATGGGTCAAGGGCAGGGGGTCAGATGAAGAGGTATGTTTTTATTGTTCTTCTGAAATTGAGGAGACCTTCAAGAGATCTGATCTGTGATGGCAGGCGATTCCAGTGGCTTGGTATGAAGTGGGAGTGGGACCGTTTGGCAGTTTGTAGTTGAAGGGCACAACCAGGAGATGTTTTGAGGTGTATTTCATCCTAGGAGAAGCAGTACCAATTTGACACATATAGAGGAAATTTAGCCATCACATAGCCCGGTGCCATGTCATGAATGCTAGCATCAGGCCCTTGAAGACACAATGTTTAGCTAAAGGTTGCCAGTGAGCTGACACTAGAGCCTGGGAGATAGAATTATGGGCATGGAGGTTTTTTAGAAGCCTGATCGCCGTGTTTTGAACACACTGGAGCCGTTGTACATTCTTTGCTGTGAGACCATTGAATAGCGCATTGCAGTAATCCATACGGGAGAGCACTAGGGCATAGAGTATTTGGGCAAAGTCAGACTCTGAAAAGTAGTTCCTTATTTTTCGGAGTTGTCGCAGGTTGTAAAATGAGGAAGATACCACCTGAGAGATATGGTCGGAGAGTGGCAGGTTGCAGTCAAGGAGTATTCCTAGGCTGTGCACTTGATCTTTTGCAGTTAGAGTAGTTGAGTCCCAGCACATAGGGCGGTTATGGCTCCTTGTTTGTCGATGAAGGAGAGTAATTGGTTTAACACTGTTTTCTCCAGGGTCTTGGAGATGAAGGGTCTGTATGATAAGGATTTCCTGTGGGGAAGGTGACAGAGATCACCATATCTACCCTGGCCTGTGATGACTGGTATGGGGGAATACATGCTAATAAGGAGAGCAATTGGCATTAAATAGGACAACACATACCAGTAAATCCACCAAGGACTGGCTGAAAACTAAGAAATGGAGAATCCTGGAGTGGCTGAGTCAAAGCCCTGATCTTAATCCCAATGAGCATTTCTAGTAATTCTTCATTACGGAATCTGGGCTCCTTCCAACTATTGCAAAAGCACCTGAAAACTAGGGTATTCACAAAAATGTAATGCTCTTTCCCCCTATACTCAACCTCCAACCCCATTACACTGTTCCTTCCTATATTAAGCTCTTGTAAACCGTGCCAAACTCTATAATTATGGAGAGGATGCAGTATATAAACTTAAGGTTTAATTTAGTTTAGTTTAGAGATGCTGTAGAGTGATTTGAAACGGGCTGTATTTGTAAGAAACCCTTCAAACATCTCACAGCTAAAAAAATTCTGCATTGAGGAGTAGGCCAAACTTTCCTCAGACTGATGTCAGAGACTAGTAGATGGCTACAAGAAGCATCTCGCTGCAGTTATTTCAGCCAAAGGGGGTAACACTAGTTTTTAGGGTGTCCTAATTTATTCCTCAGTTAAAATACACATTTTTGTGGATATCTTTTGTTTCATGAGTAAATCAAGGAAAATTTTTGTTTACCTGCAATTACATCATCACTTTCTATTCCAGAAATACATTTTAAAAAAAATTCTGACATTGATATGTGCACATTTCGTAAGAAAGAACTGAATATTTCATGTGGTATCCTAATTTTTTCACATGACTGTAGATATGATTTTGATTTTGTATATGTGTACATAGAAATATTTAGAACTCTACTCTGGGAAATTCCTATGCTCAGCGTGGGTAAGTGTGTACTAATTAATTTTTACCAGATTTTTAGCATTGTCTTCCCCTCCTTTCATTTTTTCCTTACTCGTTTCCTTTACTGTCAAAATATTGTATTTCTTCCCTCATTTTCCCTTAGGGTCTGTTTTGTTTGTTGGTTGGCCTATGTTAATGAGGTCGTCTCCCTGTAATGAGAATTGTATTGTTTTTAAACTTGTTCATCGCTTTGTATTATGATTAAGTGATCCATCAAATTTTATTAAAACTTGAAAACTTACCAGAGTGATTGCAGAATTGGTCTGTCGGACAGTTATTGTATGTATGTATCACCCTTCAAACCAAAGCAGTTTACAGCAATCTATAAATAAAACACAAAGGCTCTAAAACAGAAGGAGGTCTTGATATCACTTCTCCTTCCATCTGGAAGGCCTGCTGAAGGAACCACATACTTAAGGACTTTAGAATCGGGGAAAAATAGGGAGTTCAAAAATGCAGACGGGAGTGGCGAGAGAGAATGAGCATTTCTAGTAATTCTTCATTACATTATTATTGTTTATTGAAAGCTTCTATACTGCTACCAATGACTGGGTGAGTCAATTCGGAGCGGTTTACATGAGCTTCTACTACAGAGTCAGTGTTTTTGTGTTGGTTTTCGGTATAGCACTGCTTTGGTTTAGGTGTATTTAGGCATTGTGGTGTGGTACATTTATATCTCTCTTGCATTTAGTCTTTTTGTGCAGTAATCAAATGTTTTTCTCTTGAAGGTTGGCTCCACTAACGGTTACATTCCCTCCTTCCCATCCCCGAGTGGCCATGTTTTTTGGAGCAGTTTGTCTCCTGCTGGACTCTCTGTAACAGTAGAAGAAGTCTGCAGTATTCTCCATCCTCATGTACAAGATGGGTAAGACTTCTTACAACTGATTCACACTTATTGGCCCTTTGAAATCAGAGGTTTATGGCAGGAAGAGCTTGAAATCCTAATTATAGACTCATGGGTGAAGTTGCTGCTTCCCTGGTCTCTGACATACCTTTTTAAAAAAAAATTTATTTATTTATTTTTAAATTCTTTATTCATTTTTACATATTACAACAAGTGTATAAGAAAAATCAAGTTTCTTTTTTTTTTTTAATTTTTATTTATAAAATTTTCATTCTTACAATAAATAAATAGCATAATATTTAGTTTATAATAATTATAGTTGTATGTACAATATCATATCATATATATTGAATCCCTTTCCCCTGTTATTTGTTTTTTCATTTTTCCTCATATTAATTTCTATATTTCCCTCCCTAACCCTATATTATTATTATCAATGTGTTAAGATATCTGATCTTTAGAATATTTTGTCAACGGATCCCATATTTTCTTAAAATTTTTTATATTTACTTGTTGTAATGCCAATATTTTCTCCATTTTGTATATGTGACACACCGAGTTCCACCAGAATGTATAATTTAGCTTGGTATAATCCTTCCAATTTTGTGTGATTTGCTGCATGGCAACTCCTGTCAATATTAAAAGCAATTTGTTATTGTTTGCTGATATTGGACTTTGTGTTCTCATTGCAGTACCAAATAATATGGTATCATATGAGAGACCAATATGATTTTCTAGTAATATGTTAATTTGGGGCCAAATTAAATTCCAATAGGCTTTTATGCAAGGACAAAAAAAAATTAAATGATCTAATGTCCCTACTTCTATTTTACAATGCCAGCATCTATTAGATCTAGTATTATCTATTTTTTGCAAGCGCGTCGGGGTCCATAACACTCTATGTAATAAAAATATCCATGTTTGACTCATAGATGCTGACTTTGTTAATCTTAATCTCCAGGACCAGAATCTTGGCCATTGAGATGCAGAAATTGTCTGTCCAATCTCAATGCTCCAAATATCCCTAAGTCCAGTTTTCTTTTTTTTATTTAGAAATCCATATATTAATTTATACCATTTTGCGGCTTGGTGTCCCAAGAAATCCGCCTGGAAACATAAAACTTGCAAACTATATTGGGTATTAAGATCTTTCCATTCAGGGAACCCTACCTGAATGGCTTGCTTCAATTGCATCCATTTAAAATATTGTGTTTTATTTAGTCCAAATTTATTTTGCAATTGTGAAAAACTAAGCAAGGAACCTTCTGATATGACATCATTCAGTGTTCTTATTCCTGCATTTATCCATTGTTTCCAGACGATTTTAAATCCGCCAATTCTGATCCTGGAGTTTACCCATATTGATTGATTTAGAGATTTAGCTATTGGTTCTGGTGATAGGTTACTTATGTATCTCAATGTTTTCCAAGTATCTAAAAAGATTCTGTTATCTTTATATCTCCTAGGCATTGTTATGGTAATTAGATGTTCTGGATATAAAGGGAACAGGAGCTGCCATTCTAAATACAGCCAATCTGGTACATTTTCCATGAGATCTGGGAGGATCCAATACATACCCTGTCTTAAAATATAGGCTTGATGATGCCTATAAAAATTTGGAAAATTTACCCCCCCTTCCACAATTGGTCTTTGTAATGATACTAAAGCGATTCTTGGTCTTTTCCCAAACCAAACAAATTTTGTAAGAATATTGTTAAGTTTTTTATAAAATGACCCCTGAAAAAATATTGGTATCATACTCATTTGATAACAAACCACAGGCAATACCATCATTTTAATTGTTTGAATTCTTCCCCACCAAGAAAGATGTAATGGATTCCATTGCTCACACATTTCTGTTATTTTTTTCACTAAAAGTTTTTCATTCTCTTTGACTGTGTCTTCTATTGTATTTTTGATCATAATTCCTAAGTATTTTATTCCATCTTCTTTCCAAATAAATGAATATGGGTCAAATAGTCCTTTCGTACAATGAACATTAATTGGGAGGACTTCAGATTTGCTCCAATTAATTTTATATCCAGAAAAAGTGCCGAATTTCTCTAATAAATTAAGTATACATGGAATAGTAGTATCCGGTTCTCTTAAATATAATAAAATATCATATGCCCTTTGTCTCCATTACTTTTTGATATTGTCTTAGAACCTTTATTAATTGCAATAAATAAGACTAAGGAGATAAAGGGAATCACGAAAAATCAAGTTTCAAGTTTATTTATTATTTGATTAATCGCCTATTCCAAATTCTAAGCGATGTACAAATTGGTAAAATACATTATCTAAAATATACATAAAATAGACCTACATAATTAACAAGGGGATAAGTCACAAAAAAAACCAAAACTAATTAAGTTAAGACATGAATACAATAGGGAAGGTAGGATAGAAATACAATCTTTAGAAAGGAAAGAGTCAACAATTAAAGGTTAAACACAACAGGAATGGTAGGACAAATAAATAAGCAAGATAAAAGTAAACAAAAGAGCAATTAGCGAAAGAGCAAATTAACATTTCAATTAAGTATTGAACGCATCTTTAAAAAGAAAGCTCTTAAGTTGGCTCTTAAATTTTTCCAAATTCTTCTCCTCTCTTAAGTATAGCGGGAGTGAATTCCAAGTCTGAGGCGCAGTAACAGTAAAAATAAATTGCCTACGAGTATTGATAATTTTAAGAGAGGGGATGACCAGCAAGAGTTGGACATTTGATCTCAGAAGTTTGGGAGAATTATAAGGTATCAATGCTTTATAAATAAAAGCTGGAGTTTTATATAATAGAGATTTAAATGTAAGTAAAGATAATTTATATAGAATACGATGGGAGACCGGAAGCCAATGTGCATTTTGAAGTAAAGGAGTTACATGGTCAAACTTCTTTGCTCCCATAATTAATTTGATAGAGGCATTCTGGATTATCTGTAATCTTCTAATTTCTTTATGAGCCATTCTCTTGAATCATTCGAACTTATAAATATACACTTGATTAACTTTCATATATCATTAAAAATATAACTTTTCAGCAATACCTATATTCTATAATATTTTGAATATTATGAACTATTCCTAGTATCTAAACCAGTGTTCTTTAACCTTTTTACAGCCGTGGACCGGCAGAAATAAAAGAATTATTTTGTGGACCGGCAAACTACTAGGACTAAAATTTAAAAACCCCGTTTACACCCCATCTCCGCGAGCTCGGTCCCCGCAAACCATCTGATCCTATCTGCACAAGCCGCAATTATGATTTTATATTGAACATATTTTATTAAATTATAAAAAGAAACAATATTCTGAACAATTGTGATTTTATAAATACAAATATACAGGCACGGACCAGCAAAACCCCTGTCTCCCCTCCCCTTCACATATATCCCCTCTACTATCAAGAAAACTGAACAAGCCAAGTTATTATAGAATGCTACATAGAAATATCATGCTAACAGAATACTGCAGTCCCCAATTATGTCTCTAGCAGGATATATATTTCAAATCTGATATATTCTAATGACAAAATAGAAATAAAATTATTTTTTTCTACCCTTTGTTGTCTCTGGTTTCTGCTTTCATCTTCTTTTCACTCTTTTCCTTCCAGCATCTACCCGTTCCATCCAATGTCTGCCCTCTCCCCCTTCCATATGTATCTGACTTCTTTCTATGCCCCTCTTCCCTGTCCATCCAGCCTGTTCCTCCTCTCCTTTTTACATCATTCATTATCCCAGGACAAGCAGGCATGATATTCTCACATGTGGGTGACGTCATCTACGGAGCCCCAATGCGGACAGCATTTCAAGCAAACTTGATTGAAGATTCAAGCTTGCTGGCTGCACCACGCATGTGTGCCTCCTGCTCCACTAGAGGGCGCATCCCCTCCTCGTGGTCTCCAGTTCGATTTTTTTCCGCTGTGCTAAGAAGACACGTTTTTCTTAGCGCTGCCCTAATGCCTTCTTTGCACCGCGATTTACTATCTTTTTTTTTTTCTTTTCTTCGTAAAAGTCGCTGTGCATAACGAAAAATCTTTTCTTCCTGCTCATCGCGCTTTTCGCGCCTTTTTCTCGCGATCCGGGGGCTCCCGGATCGCCACGACCACAAGGCCTGATTGGCCGCGGCTGCCTGGATGTCCCGGCCCATTACAGGCTTTAAAAAGTGCACCGGGTGCGAGCGTCTTCTATCTCTCACAGACCCGCATCCCTGGTGCATCCTTTGTCTGGGGGCTGACCATCCAACGGAAACTTGCCCCCGGTGTGCAACTTTTCAACAGCGGGCGCTCTGCCGACGACGGGCCCGCATGGCAGAGCTATTTGCTACCGATCAACCCTCGGCCTCGAGATCGGCCCCGAGTACATCGGCCCTGCCTCGAGACTCGACTTCGAAGACCTCGAGCTCTCATAAGTCCTCTGCCCCGGGTAAGTCCCATCTTCCTTCCTCAGGTTCCACATCGTCAAAGAAGCCAACCTCGGGGACAATGGCCGCACAGAGTGGAAACTCCCTACCCACGGCCCCGGTAAAAACCCCGAAGACCTCGGGACGTGCCTCCACCCCTCGGGAATGCTCCGAAGCGAGATCGCCCCCAGTGGAGAGCACAGCGGCCTTGGACATGCCATCGATGCTGTCCGTGCCCGTATTCCAGGACCTGCTCTGAGCGATGATCACAACGGAGCTATCCGCTGCCATGGCTCACCTTCAACCGGCCTCGACCTCGCATGCGCCGGACCAGCCTGAGCAACGCGCCGAGACCCCTCGAGTAAAACCGCGCCGTTCTTGTCGCCTCTCCTCTTCATCGGATTCCTCCCCGAGGCATTCGAAATGAAAATCGAGACCCCTCTCTAAGAAAGCCCGGAGTTCCCCTCTGGTACGAGGGCGCACCCCCTCGACTCGATCGGGGGAGCCGCTAAGGGTCACCGAGCTGTCTCTTACCAACCCACAGCTCCTATTGACTCCCCCTCGGTCCGGAGCTCCGGCCCGAGGCCCTAGGCTTTCGCCGAGGGAGTCCGTGGAGGGTTCCCCGACCAGGCACCAGTCGGTCCCCAGAACCCCGGCGTCGTCCCCGAGGGGCTCCTCGAGGCGATGCAGGTCCTCGACCCCGGAGCGCTTTCACAGCGCGTCTCCGGTATCGGACCGAGGATCCGAGCGAGAGCCCCGCTATTTGAGGGAGGCTTCTCCTTCATTCTCAGCCAAACGGCGGTCTCGGTCACCGTCCCCGCAAGGGGCCACGGGACCCCATCGACCATCCTTCACGAGGTTCGTCCAGGACAAGGGACGTGCCCTTGACTTGGACCTACAATCTGACTCAAGGTTCTCCAAGGAATACCTGGCGGAGCTGGATATGCCTTCCCCGCCCCGAGAGTCCCTCCGGCTACCACTGAACCCGGTACTTGGGCAGGAACCTCGAGACTCCTTACATGGTGACGGCGGTCCCATCCAAAATGGAGTCTAAGTACCGGACGGTACCTCACCCGGGGTTTGAGCAACCACAGCTGTCCCACCAATCCCTGCTGGTGGAATCATCTCTGAAAAAAGCTCACCCCTCGAGGGTGTCCGCGGCGGTCCCCCCTGGATGCGAAGGCCGGACACTGGATAAATTCGGACGTAGGTTGTACCAGAACTCTATGATGACCGCCAGAGTCCTGAACTACACCTTCACTTTTTCCTGAACTACACCTTCACCTCCTACCTGAAGCACCTCATTGGGCGGCTCGCCTCCTTCTCGGAGAGCTTACCCACCCCTCGCCAGACAGAGTTCAGCCTCCTCCTCGAGGATTTTTCCAACCTCAGGCTACACTTGTTCCACGCCGCTTACGACGGCTTCGAGCTATCCTCCAGGGTCACAGCCTTCGCGGTGGCCATGCGCCGGCTGGCATGGCTACAACTCGTCGATATGGACCCCAACCTGCAAGATCGACTGGCCAATCTCCCCTGTGTCGGGAAGGAACTCTTTGACGACACCATCGAAGCTGCTACGAAACGGCTGTCTGAACATGAACGCTCATTCGCGTCTCTTGTCCGACAGAAGCCTAAACCACAGACCTCTCGCCCCTTCCGGGGATTACCTCGACGCTACCCCCAGAAGTCCACACCTGCCTTTTCAAGACCACTGCCGCGACGCCCCCAGGCTCACTCTAGGGCTCCACCAAAGTCAAAGCCCACGGCGTCGGCGAAGCCATCTCCGTCCTTTTGACGGAATGAGCGGACGGGGGCGGGCCCCCTCCGCACCTCCACCTGGCCCCCTCCCCATCGGGGGCCGCCTTCAAGCCTACTACCCTCGCTGGAAAGCCATCACATCGGACTCATGGGTCCTTGGCGTGATCTCATCAGGGTACTCGCTCAACTTTCGGGAGGTACCCCCAACAGCCCACCGAGTGCGTGTCCTCCAAACCGAGCGCAGTTGCCCCTCCTCTTCTCCGAGGCACAGGACCTCCTCCGCCTGCGGGTGGTGGAGCCGGTCCCCCAAAATCAAAGGGGCCAAGGATTTTACTCCCGCTACTTCCTGGTACCGAAGAAGACGGGAGACCTGCGCCCGATCCTGGACTTAAGGCGCCTGAACAAGTTTCTGGTACGGGAAAAGTTTTGGATGCTTTCCCTTCCGATCCTTTACCCCTTGATCAGCGAAGGCGATTGGTTCTGCTCCCTCGATCTGAAGGAGGCCTACACCCATGTTACGGTGCACCCTGCTTGCCGCAGGTTCCTGCGCTTTCAGGTGGGGGACCTCCACCTGCAATATCGAATCCTCCCCTTCGGCCTGTCCTCGTCCCCCCGAGTCTTCACGAAGTGCCTCGTAGTAGTCGCAGCTACCTTTCGCTCCCAGGGTCTGCAGGTATTCCCCTACCTGGACGATTGGTTGATCAAAGCCTCGACCAGGGAGGGGGTTATCTCAGCGACCCAACAGACTATTACTGCGCTTCAATGTCTGGGGTTCGAGATAAACTTCCCAAAATCCCAGCTATGCCCCTCTCAGTCCTTACAATTCATTGGGGCCGTGCTGGACACGGTCCAGCTGCGTTCCTTCCTCCCTCCTCAGCGTCGGGAGGCGTTGGTAAATCTGAGCCGACAAGTCTCGAGATCGACTACCGTCTCAGCACGACAGATGATGACGCTCCTCGGCCATATGGCCTCCACAGTCCACGTTATCCCGCTCGCCCGCCCCCATCTGCGGTTACCACAGTGGACCTTGGCATCACAATGGCGACAAGATCGGAACCCGATCTACCGCCACGTGACAGTGACTCCTTCCTTGCAAAGATCGCTTCGTTGGTGGACCGACTCTTTGAATCTTTCCAAGGGTTTGCTCTTTCTCGCCCCGCCACACCACAAGGTCCTAACCACGGACTCGTCTACATGAGCTTGGGGGGCTCATGTAGACGGTCTACACACGCAAGGCCTATGGACCACAGAGGACCGTCACTGCCACATCAACATGCTGGAGCTTCGGGCCATTTACCTCGCCGCGGTGGCTTTTCAGCATCTGCTTCACGACCGGGTGGTTCTCGTCCGCACGGACAACCAGGTGGCGATGTACTACGTAAACAAGCAAGAAGGGACGGGGTCTTGGCCCCTCTGCCAGGAGGCCTTACGACTCTGGGAGTGAGCGGTCTCCCAAAACATCTCCCTTCGAGCGGTTTACATCCAAGGGGAACAAAACTGCCTGGCGGACAGGCTCAGCCGCCTCCTCCAGCCACACGAGTGGGCCCTGCACTCTCAGGTGCTGCGACAGGTGTTCGACACGTGGGGGACTCCCCAGATAGACCTGTTCGCCTCCCCCGACAATCAAAAACTGCCTTTCTTCTGTTCAAGGATATACTCCCCGGACCGTCTCGAGGCCGATGCCTTCCTCCTAGATTGGGAGGGAAAGTTCCTCTATGCGTTCCCGCCATTTCCTCTGATTTCGAGGACGCTGGTCCATCTAAAATCTCTGAGGGCCACTCTGATCCTGATCGCCCCTCGATGGCCCCTCCAGCCTTGGTTCTCCCTGCTACTTCAACTCAGTGTCAGGGAACCTCTACTTCTGCCTGTTTTTCCCTCTCTGCTATCGCAGGGGTTCACTGTTACATCCCAATCTTCAGTCTCTTCATCTGACTGCTTGGTTTCTTTCCCCTTGACTTCCTTCCCTGTATCCCAGTCGGTCAGGGAAGTGTTGGAAGCTTCTCGGAAGGTCTCGACTAGACTCTGCTATTCTCAGAAGTGGACTAGATTCTCATCCTGGTGCTCCTCTCACCGCCAGGACCCGGTGTCGGTCCCTGTGTCCTTGGTTCTGGAGTATTTATTCCATTTATCTCACTCTGGCCTGAAGACCAATTCCATTCGAGTCCATCTCAGCGCCATCGCTGCCTTTCATCAGCCCCTGGAAGGGAAGGCTCTTTCACTCCATCCCTTAGTTTCCCGTTTCATGAAGGGGCTCCTGAATGTTCATCCTCCCCTCAAACCGCCTCCGGTGGTTTGGGATCTCAATGTGGTTCTAGCTCAACGGATGAAACCCCCATTTGAGCCTATGGACAAGTGTCATCTTAAGTTTCTCACTTGGAAAGTGATCTTCCTACTCGCTCTCACTTCTGCTCGGAGGGTTAGCGAGCTACAGGCCTTGGTGGCGGACCCACCTTTCACAGTATTCCACCATGACAAGGTGGTCCTCCGCACTCACCCTAAGTTTTTGCCTAAGGTGGTGTCTGATTTTCATCTCAACCAGTCCATTGTTCTACCTGTGTTCTTCCCCAAGCCCCACTCTCATCCCGGAGAGGTGGCGCTTCACACTCTCGACTGCAAGCGGGCGTTGGTCTTCTACCTCCAACGCACTCAGTTTAATCGGACGGCCCCCCAGTTGTTTTTGTCCTTCGACCCTAACAGGTTGGGGCGCCCAGTTTCCAAGCGCACCCTGTCCAACTGGTTAGTTGCTTGTATTTCCTTCTGCTACGCTCAGGCTGGTCTCACGTTGCACGGTCGAGTTACTGGACATAAGATCCGAGCGATGGCAGCTTCGATAGCTTTCCTCAGGTCCACGCCTATCGAGGATATCTGCAAGGCTGCCACGTGGTCTTCGGTTCATACTTTCACCTCACACTACTGCCTGGATACACTGTGCAGAAGCGATGGCCGGTTCGGCCAATCGGTCTTACGTAACCTATTTTCTTAAATTGCCAACCTCCCTCCATCTCTTATCAGTTAGCTTGGAGGTCACCCACATGTGAGAATATCATGCCTGCTTGTCCTGGGATAAAGCACAGTTACTTACCGTAACAGGTGTTATCCAGGGACAGCAGGCATATATTCTCACAACCCGCCCACCTCCCCGGGGTTGGCTTCTTTGCTGGATATTTGAACTGGAGACCACGAGGAGGGGATGCGCCCTCTAGTGGAGCAGGAGGCACACATGCGTGGTGCAGCCAGCAAGCTTGAATCTTCAATCAAGTTTGCTTGAAATGCTGTCCGCATCGGGGCTCCGTAGATGACGTCACCCACATGTGAGAATATATGCCTGCTGTCCCTGGATAACACCTGTTACAGTAAGTAACTGTGCTTTCCAGCTTCACTGCCGCCTTCATTTTTATCTCTCCTACACCAGATCTAGCATCTTTATCCCTCTTTCATTTCTCTGCTGACCCCCTTTCCAGCATCAATGTCTCTCTACTTTATCATTCCTCTCTCTCCCCTTTCCCTCATCTGATCTCTCCATTCCACCCTGACCCCCTTCCCCTCCTGTAATCTCCCTGCCAGCTGTTTCCTTCCTTTTTTCTTTCTCCCTTCCCTCCTTCCTTTTTTTTACTTCTCCCTTCCCTCCTCCCTCTATCCAACATTAACTCTCTTCTCTTCCTCTCCCTTTCCCTCCTCCCCTCCCAGCAGCATCTCTCCTTCTAACTCTCTCCAAGTCAAGTAACAGCTCTCCCTTTATCCAGCAGCTTCCCTGCCTCCTACAGTGGCTGTCTCCCCTTCCAGCAGCTCTCAGTACTTGCCTGCAGGAACTTGCCGGTAAATCACTGCCCTGGCAAGTAGGAGAGCTGGTGGGAGGGGAGGAAGTCACTGTGAAGGCTCCCCAGGATCTTGCTCGCACACGCTGACCATCTCCCTCCACCTGCACCTGTATCTGCAGCTCTCTCCATTCTACTTGTAACTTCCCCACGGCCCTCTTCAGCAACTTGGCAGGGGCGGCGATCAAGACAGGCTGCCACGTCGGGACCTTCACTCTCTGAGTCCCGCCTATTTTGTTTCAACTTCCTGTTTCCGAACAGGTGAGACTCAGAGAGAGAAGGCCCCGACGTCGGCAGACTGTCGTAATCGCCTGAGGCTGGGAGGAACATTAGTGAGCAGGAACCGCAGTCGGCAGGAAATTTAATTGCCGACTTGATCTCGCCGGCCCTGCGCGGACCGGCAGAAATTTTCTGCGGACCGACATCGGTCCGCGGTTGAAGAACTGTGATCTAAACAATTGATATCAAGTTAGAAAACCCTCCCTCCCCTTACAAAAGTTCCATTCCCAATACATCAAAAACAGTTAAATATTCTTATACATTATAGGATTTAATATTTATTACCCACCCACACCCCTCCATGTCAAATATCTTACTTTGGGAAAACGTTATTACTCATTACAAAAATCTGTTAATGGTCCCCAAATCTTCTGAAATTTACCAAAATATCCTCTTTGTGTTGCTATTGTGCGCTCCATTTTATATATATGACACACAGAATTCCACCGGAAACTGTAATTTAATCTGCTATGATTTTTCCAATTGAATGTAATCTGTTGAATGGCAACTCCAGTCAATATAAAAAAAGTTTGTTATTATTTGACAAAATCTGACTCTTCGCTCTCATTGACATACCAAATAAAATAGTATCATATGTCAAGGCTACCGGATTCTCTAACATCCTATTGATTTGAGGCCAAATTGATTTCCAAAATACTAATATAAAAGGACAATAGAATTAAAGGTGATCTAATGTCCCAGCCTCAAGATGACATTGCCAACATCTATTAAACTTAGAGCTATCTAGTTTTTGTAAACGAACAGGGGTCCAAAAAGCTCTATGCAAAAGAAAGAACCAAGTTTGTCTCATAGATGCAGACACTGTACATCTCATCCTCCAAGACCAAATTTGTGGCTATTGAGACGCATTAATTTGATGCTTAATCTCAATGCTCCAAATGTCCCGAAGACCAGTTTTTGGTTTTTTATTCACAAATCCAGATATTAATTTATTCCACTGTGCGGCCTGGTGCCCCATGAAATCTACCTGAAAGCATAGGAATTCCAAACTATATTGATTATTAAGAGTTTTCCATTCAGGGAACCCCGCCTGAATACAAGTTGAATAAACATCACTTGAGAGGAAATATTATAATTTAAAAAGGAAATAAGTAAGACTTTATACCAAACTAGTGACTATTACTAAAGTCCATATTGAAGAGAGAGGAGATCAATTCCAAGGGAAGTTGAATTTTAAGGAATTATTCTAAATTAAACCAAATTACAGAGCACAGTTGAAATCAATTATTGGCCTGATTAGCAATTTCCATGGAAGTCTCTGGAATTCTTGTATTTACTTTACCTTTAAGGAAAAATTGCAACTGATCAGGTTCATAAAAAATATATCTGTTTGATATGTAATGCAACATTTACATGGAAAACGTAACTGAAAGGTTGCTCCTAAATTCAAAACAGATTGACGATAAGCCAGGAATTTCTTACGCCTGGCTTGTGTCCACTTTGATACATCAGGAAAAATTGAAATTTTGAATCCATGAAATTCAACAATATTAGTCCTATAGAATTGCTTCTTTATCTTGAAGAAAAACAAAAGTTACCAATAAAGTAGCACTAATCATAGTGTCAACTTAAGATGACTCCAACAGACCAGTGAGATCCAAATCTCTTGGTTGTTTGTCCCCTTTTTCTTTATCCTCTTTAGGAAGATTCAGGTAATATAACTTTTGTAAAGGTGGCATATTATTTTCCGGATATTTCAAAACTTAAGTTAGAAATGAATGAAATAAATCCATAGGAGATTGAAATTTAGACACAGGAAAATTCAAAATTCTTAAGTTCAAATTTCTATTTGCATTCTTCAAATTTTTAACTTTTCCAGTAAGTAAAATTTTATCTTTCAGTTGCAAATTAGTAGAAACCTTCAATTCTGCCACCAGTTTTTCAACTTTGTCCATTCTAACAGATTGTTGTTGAAATTTCTCTTCAAAAGTATTAAATTGGGCATTAGTGTTTTGTATTGAGGAAATAAACTGGAAGCATACCTTATGTAAATTTTCCAATGCACTCCAGATAGCTTCCATGTCTATCACTGCTGGTCTAATCAGGGGAGCAGGGAGAGGGATTACGGGAGACTCCATCACTGGGTTCACCTCCACAGAGGGTTGAATAGCGTCCTCAATCCCTGGCTCACTCCAATTTACAAGTCCTCCAGTCAATGAAGCCGATTGCAGAGGAATCGGCAGAATGAAACTTCCATCTGGGGTCAGGGGTGAGACCTGCAGCATCGATGGAGACATGAACTCCGGCGCTTCCTGTGCAGCTGTAGGCATCCTCGACATCGTCCCAGGATGCGGGGGAACTGAGCGATACATCGCCCTCCAGGACCGAGGTCAACCCACCTCGGTCAGCAGAGATGCCCGCACCAACTGGATCAGCAAAAGTTGTAATTGCTGTCTGTCGCGTCAGAAAAGTGGAAGAGGAGGCAGGAAGTCCACTCCTCTACTTACCCTTGCGCACCGGCATAACCCAGCATGCAGGTAAAACTTGATTAGGAAAATATAAAGATTTGCTGACAAAGTGCAGGAGCTACTAGAAAAACGTTACTCACTCCGTCGCCATCTTGATCTCCCTCTGACATACCTTTTACTGGTCCTGGAGGATGTGGCCTGTCATTCAGAACATCGCTCTGGCAGCAGAAGAGGGAATGATCTCTAGGCTTCATTTTATAATATTTATTCAATTTTCTATGCTGTTCTCCCAGGGGAGCTCAATGGTTTATATGAATTTATTCAGGTACTCAAGCATTTTTCCATGTCTATCTTGGTGGGCTTATAATCTATCTAATGTATCTGGGGTAGTGGGGGATTAAGTAACTTGCCCAGGGTCACAAGGAGCAGCATGGATTTGAACCCACAACCTGAGGGTGCTGAAGCTGTAGTTTTAACCACTGTACCACATTAGCAATGACCATGAGGCTAAAATTCTCTGTGGACAGCATGATAAATTGGCAACACTTGGGTGATGTCACCACATAGGCTATAATATCCCAAATCTCAGAAAAATCCAGTCTTATTATTTATTTTGAAAAATTCTTAAAACTTACTTGTTTGAAAAATATTTGACTTAACTGAATCTTTCTATCTTTTAAGAAATATTTGATAATTATGATCCCTATTTATTGAATGTTCAGTCTTTTCTCACTTTGAAATGCCTTTGAGAAAAATTTTGATTCAATTGTAATCCGTCTTTTTCTGAGAAACATTTGATATTTATTGTAATTCGCTGTATGTCCAGCTTTTTTCTTATTGTAAACCGCCTTGAACTAAAGGTTTGGCGGTATATAAGAATAAGATTATTATTATTATTACTAGTGTTTAAGCCCGTTACATTAACGGGTGCTAGAGTAGATGTCTGTCTATCTTTTTTTTTTTTTTCTTTGTATCTCTCTCTCTGTGTACGCTGTCTGTCTGTCTGTCATTCTTTCTGTCTGTGTCTCTCCCTGGCCCCCTGCCTGCCTGTATTTCTCTGTTGTGCCATGTCTGCCTGACTCTCTGTGACCCCCTTCCTATGTCCTTAGTGACCTCAGTGCCTCCTTCCTATGTCCTTAATGCCCTCAGTGCCCCTATGTGCTTAGTGCCCCCAGTACCACCTTCCTATGTCCTTAGTGCCCTCAGTGCCTCCTATGTCCTTAGTGCCCCCAGTGCCTCCTTCCTGTCTTTAGTGTCCCATCCTAAGTCCTCAGTGCCTCCTTCCTATGTCCTTAGTGTCCCTTCCTATGTCCTTGGTGCTCTCAGTGCCTCCTATGTCCTCAGTGCCACCTTCCTATGTCCTTAGTGTCCCATCCTATGCCCCCAGTGTCCCATCCTATGCCCCCAGTGCCTCCTTCCTGTCCTTAGTGTCCCATCCTATGTCCTTAGTGCCCTCAGTGCCTCCTATGTCCTTAGTGCCCCCAGTGCCTCCTATGTCTTTAATGCCCTCAGTGCCCCTTCCTATGTTCTTAGTGCCCCCAGTGCCTCCTTCCTATGCCCCCCTCACTGCCTTCCAGACTTTGCCCCCCCACCCTCAAAGCCAGCCAGCCTGCCTGCCTCCCTCCCCCCTTGTACAGTAGAACCTATCATTTTTCTATCCCTCCCTCCCATCCCCCTGTGCAGTAGAACCCTTGAGCAGCATGTTTCTATCTCCCCCCGCCACTACCGCTGAAGTGTAACAGACCCACTTACCCTCCCATCCAACCCTCCCACCGCGAGACGACCAGAAACCTACCGGCTCGAGCAGCATCCGCAGCACTCTAAACACGCTGCTTCGCGGCCTTCTACTGCCAGTGATTCCCTCTGCCGCGTCACCGGCAGAGCAAATCAGGGCAGTAGAAGGCCGCAAAGCAGCGTGTTTAGAGTGCTGTGGCTGCTGCTGGAGTCAAGAAGTTTGTCGGGACCGTGGAAAGAGAAGGGGGGCGGCGGCAAAGGATTAAGGGAGCTAGCCAGACCGTGGTTGGAGGGTCGGATGGGAGGCTCAACAGGGGATCGGGTGCGCTGGGTAGGGAGGGGGGGGCGAAGACGATGACACTCAACCTCTCACTGGGGGCGGAAAGGCTCTGGACGCGAGCTGGGAGGAAGACCGGCGTTTGCTGAGGCTGCAGCCGCCTGGAGACTGCATTCAGCTGCCCAGGAATCCCGTTACACTCTCGGTGTGCCTCCGGGTCCATGTGTACGGCCTGCACTGCACACCCCAAAGAGAGGAGCAGAAGGAACGGCGGTGGCAACAGTGGTTTCTTTCGCAGTGAGTGAGGGGGAAGCTCCAGAGTGTTCCCTGCCGCCGTGTTATAAAATAGAATTCGGCCACGGATCACACACCACAGCAGCAGGGAACACGAAACCCTAAGTGCGCATACGCGCTTAGGATTTTATTATTATTATTATTTGCAGGCCTCCTGAGGCAGATGTAGTGTCATTTTGTGGTTTTGGAGCTGTGGGCTGATTGTGTAGTGGGCCACTTGGAATAGAGCGAAGATCATCTGAATAGAGACAAAAATTAATTTAGCTTTGTTGTTCAGGATGCTTGGGAGAATTCTGTCCCTTTAAATGTTCTTTAGTTGGCAGTTTGTAGGACAGGTTTGCTGATTGATTGTGTAGGAGTCAATCTGAGCATGTAGAATGTTGCTTCGATTTGTGGATGATTGAGGTGGATTATCCTTTCCGTGTTGGTATGAGAATGCAAGCAGAGTCTCTTGGATTTGTTCAAGGTGGGGCAGATTCTGTGGTTGATGAAACATTCCTTGAGGTGTTTGGTGATGTCAGGAAGCTTTTGAAGAACTTGTACAGCAATGGAAGTTAAACAAGACCTCTGAGGAGCCTTATTTGTAATTGTAAATGGACTAGAAGTACAGTAAGAGAGGGGACTGCATAACTGGACGTTACCATCTAGAGATGGTAAATTATAAAGCTTATGTAGAAGGAAGAGATATCTTGGGAGTGGTTGGGGGTTTGAGAATGTTTCCTATACTGGAACTGGCAGGTTGCAAGAGACCAAGAGCTGTAGAGAGAAAGTTCTATAGTTAAGCAGAATTAGATAACAAGGACTCTGCACCAGTAGCAAAAGTGACCTTTTATTGATTTATTTCAGTTTTATATCCCGTCCTACCCAGGAGCTCAGAACGGGTCACAGTAGTACGTGCGTATACAGTATACTGCTGGGAGGGGAAAGGACAGAGGGCATTTGCAGCATAAAGGAAAAGCATTGGGTCTGTACATCAAATGGTGTGAGGGAGGGTGGAATGAGCACACACTCGTGGCAGGGGTGTTAGATTTGAAGCAAGGATATTCGGTCAGTAGCGATGGTAACCATGGTATTTAATCCTATTTGGGTTTACGTCATATAATCGCCATATAATCGGTCGATAGCATCATGGCCAGGTCTATGAGTTTAGGTTAATGGCTATAGAGGGAGAGGGAATGTTTGTAATTGGGACTGTGACGTGAGGTGGATAGAAGGCATTTGTAGCAATCAGCACCTTGTTACTGGTTGTGTGCTGTTAGGTTAGAGTGCTGTTACGGGTTATTCCCTAAGGCCTCAGTGCAGGAGTGCCGTGGTTTGGGAACAAGATGGGTTTTACTGCTTTTCGGAAAGGTAGTAGGTCTTCTATAGCTCAAATGTCTGGGGGGAGTTGGTTCCATAGTTTTGCCACGGTGTGTGAAAAGGAACGTTTCCGGGCAGTTTCCATGTGGAGCTGATGCGCTGGTGGAATGCACAGTCGACGTTCATGGTGTGATCTGAGTGGTCTGGTTGGATGGTAGATGGGGAGTTTTTCCAGTTATGTATGGATAGTGCTTTTCCAAAAGGAGTGAAAGCACCCAGGATATTTTCTGTGAGGGGGGAAAAAGGGTAAAATGGACCTGGGTCCCAACTTAACAACATAAGAATAGCCTTACTGGGTCAGACTAATGGTCCATCAAGCCCAGTAGCCTGTTCTCACGGTGGCCAATCCAGGTAACTAGTACCTGGCCAAAACCCAAGGAATAGCAATATTCCATGCTACCAATCTAGGGCAAGAAGTGGCTTCAACCCTGTCTTTTCCTCCAGGAACTTGTCCAAACCTTCTAAGGTTTTTTTTTAGTTTTCTTTGAGTTTTGTTTTTTTTTTGAGCTGTGTCTTGTTTCTTTTGAAGTTTACTGGGGGCTGGTCTTTGGACTTCCTACGTAGTCTCCTATTGGCTGGATGGGGGTGGAGGTGTTGCTTTTCTTCCTCCTCTCTGCTTATTTGTTTAGACCTTTTGGGGGCGGAGCCTTCTCAGGATTTTTCACCAGCTGCTGCTGACTTTCTTTATCCCCAGCACCATTTTGCAGTGATTGCACTAGCAGTGATATCTTCGAATATGGCTTTTGCAAGACTTCTGAAGTGGTCCTCCGTTTCAAGTTCTGCTATCCTGCATGTGCATGTTCGTTTGGGGGATCGTGGCACGAGAGGCATGAGATGATTGGCAGCTAAGTATCTGGTTTTTGCCGTCTCATGCGCTGAGTTGAATCTGTGCCTGTTAGTGATTTTTGAACTTTCCCTGCATTTTCCAAGACTTTTGGATGTTTCAGTCTCCAACTGGGGAGTGGCTACTGCTGATACTTGATTCAGTGAACATTTTGATTCAGAAAAATGGAGCCCATATGAGAGAAAGTGGAGTTTTTTGAGCCCATGAAGCTGAACTGAGGCTTTTTCTCCACTTTCTTTTTCTTTTCTGATTCTCCTGTGCTCCTTTTCCCTCTGTTTCTGCTTTGAATTTAGTGTGTGGTGTATGATTGCGGTGGTGTATTTCCTCTATCTGTGAGTGATTATTTGGCAGTGGAATTGTAGGGGGGTTCTATAGATATATTTGTTTATAGAGTATGAACTTTGTTACTTGTTGATTTTACATACTCTTCCCTATTAATTTGGTAATTGAAATCACCCATTATAATACTGTTGCCCAATTCTTCATCTTTCCTAATCTCTGAAAACATTTCTTCATCTGTCTTGCTCATTTTGTCCAGGGGGACGGTAGTATAACCCTACCTTTATATTCATAGAAACATAGAAGATGACGGCAGAAAAGGGCTACAGCCCATCAAGTCTGCCCACTCTGCTTACCCACCCCCTGTCTATGCCCTAATGACCCAATTTCCTTATCTTGACCCTCGTAGGGATCCCACATGGGTATCCCATTTATTCTTAAAGTCTGGCACGCTGTCTGCCTCGATCACCTGCACTGGAAGCTTGTTCCAATGATCAACCACTCTGGTGTCGCCATGAAATTTTCCGCCCCTGAGTTTGAGCGGGTGCCCTCTTGTGGCCGAGGGTCCCTTGAGAAAGAAAATATCATCTTCCACTTCGACACGTTCCGTGAGGTACTTAAATGTTTCGATCATGTCTCCCCTCTCCCTACGTTCCTCAAGAGTGTAGAGCTGCAATTTGTTCAGTCTCTCTTCGTACGAGAGACCCTTGAGCCCCGAGATCATCCTGGTGGCCGTCCGTTGAACCGATTCAATTCTGCGCACATCTTTACTGTAATGTGGCCTCCAGAATTGCACACAGTACTCCAGATGAGGTCTCACCATGGCCCTGTACAACGGCATTATGACTTCAGGCTTTTGGCTGACGAAACTTCTATTGATACAACCCAATATCTGCCTTGCCTTAGATGAAGCCTTCTCCACTTGATTGGCAGTTTTCATGTCTGCACTGATGATTACTCCTAAATCTCGTTCTGCTGAAGTCCTAGTTAAAGTTTCTCCGTTCAAGAAGTACGTCCTGCATGGATTTCCGCTTCCGAGGTGCATGACCTTACATTTCTTAGCATTGAAGCCTAGCTGCCAGGTTGAGGACCAACTTTCCAATGTAAGCAGGTCCTGCGCCATATAATTCTGTAAACTGCATTCACTTACTATATTACATAGTTTGGCGTCATCGGCGAATAGTGTTATTTTACCTTGAAGCCCTTGAGTCATTCCCCTATGAATATGTTGAAAAGGAGTGGACCCAGGACCGAGCCCTGCGGCACTCCACAGGTCACCTCCGATGTTTTAGAGAGGGTATCATTAACCACCACCCTCTGAAGTCTGCCACTCAGCCAATCATTGACCCATGCAGTTAGTGTCTCTCCTAACCCCATCAATTCCATCTTGCTTAGCAGCCTGCGGTGTGGGACACTGTCAAAAGCTTTACTGAAGTCCAGGTACACGACGACCAAAGACTCTCCCAAGTCCAACTTTCTTGTTACCCAGTCAAAGAAGCTGATGAGATTGGATTGGCAGGACCTACCCTTGGTGAATCCATGCTGACTGGGATCCCAAAGATTCCCTTCATTCAAGATCGTGTCCAATTTGCTTTTAATTAGTGTTTCCATGAGTTTGCACACTATTGATGTGAGACTCACCGGTCTATAATTCGCAGCCTCTGCCCTGCAACCCTTTTTATGCAGAGGAACGACATTAGCTAATTTCCAGTCCAGGGGAACTTTCCCCTTACTTAGGGAGAGATTGAATAGCTCAGCCAACGGTTTCGCCAGGACATCGCTCAATTCTCTGAGCACTCTTGGGTGCAAATTGTCTGGTCCCATGGCTTTGTTCACCTTGAGTCTTGCCAGTTCACTGTAAACTTCACCTGGTGTGAACTCAAAATTCTGAAACGGGTCTTCTGTGCTTTGTGTTGCCTTCAACTGCGGACCGTGTCCCGGTGCCTCACAGGTGAAGGCTTAGCAGAAGTATTCATTCAGTAGTTCGGCTTTATCGGAATCTGCTTCCATGTAACTTCCGTCCGGTCTTCTAAGGCGTACTATCCCGCCTTTTTCTGTCACTAATATACCTGAAGAAGGATTTGTCCCCCTTTTTAATGTTTTTTGCCAGAATTTCTTCCACTCGAAGTTTTGCCTCCCTAACTGCCATTTTGACCGCTGTAGACCTGGTCCTATATTCTACTTTTGCCTCTCTTTTCTCCGTGCGCTTGTAGGAGAGAAACGCTTTTTTCTTCTCGTTAATGAGGTGCGAGATCTCCGCGGTGAATCATTGGGGGTTTATTGTTTCTTTGTCATTTATTTACTGATTTTATGAAGCGGCTAGTTGCTTCAGGTATGGTTGATTTCAGTGTTAACCACTTAGCATCTTCATCATCGGTCTCCGTTTGGTCCTGCAGCGTCTGATGGACGAAATCTCCCATGCATGCGAAGTCTGTGCCCCGGAAATTGAGTACCTTTGTTTTCGTGTTTGATCTAGGGAAGCCTTTCCTAAGGTTGAACCATACTATGTTGTGGTTGCTGGAGGCTAGCGTATCTCCTACTGAGACCTCTGAGACGCTTTCCCCTTTGGTGAGTACCAGGTCGAGGATCGCCTGGGCCCTAGTGGGCTCCGTTACCATTTGTTTGAGATGTGCTCCCTTTATGGAGGTTAAGAGCCTCCTGCTTCCGCTGGTTGTCGCTGAAAATGAGTTCCAGTCTGCATCAGGCATATTGAAGTCCCCTAGCAGTACAGCTTCTCCTCGAAGAGTGATATTCTCTATGTCTTCAATTAATTCTGCGTCCATGTCTTCCAGTTGTCTTGGGGGTCTGTATACCACACCTAGATACAGGCATTTTTCTCTGCCTCTTGCCAGTTTTACCCAGAGGGACTCCCCGGTGTACTTGACATATGTGATCCTGGTGGTTTTGATGTCCTCTTTAATGTATAGAGCTACCCCCCTCCTAACCTGCCCTCTCTGTCCTGACGAAGTAGATTGTAGCCCAGTATAGCCATATCCCACCCATGTGAGTCCGTGAACCAAGTTTCAGATATTGCCACCACATCTAGGTCGGCATTCCTTATTTTAGCCTCCAATTCTAGAATTTTGTTACCTAAACTGTGTACATTGACATACATGGCCCTCCATATCTTGTGTTTGCTAAGTCCCTGTGAGGCGTATCCTACCCGAGTCGGTGTGACTCCCAAAGAACTGTTTGCAATGTGGGTACTTAACCTTGGACATGGAAGCGGAGTTTCGACTCACCTCATCAGGATAATTCCTTTCTGCAATATGTGAATGGGTACCCTCCCCCAACTTACCTAGTTTAAAGCCCTGTGAAGCAGGGCATTACTTTGCACTTTTCCACGTTAAACTTCATCTGCCATTTCTCCGCCCATTTCTCTAACTGGCACAAGTCACTCTGGAGTTCCTCGCTATCCTTCTGCGATCTGATTGCCCGGCATAGCTTTGTGTCGTCTGCAAACTTGATGATCTCACTGGATGTTCCTTCTTCTAGGTCATTGATATAAATATTAAATAAGATCGGCCCAAGTACCAAGCCCTGGGGTACACCACTAGTCACTTTCTCCCAGTTGGAGAACTTCCCATTTATGCTCATTTTCTGTTTTCCAACCATTTGCCTATCCATCTTTGTATATCCCCCTCTATTCCATGGTACAACTACAAACAATCCAAAACACAGCACTAAGACTCATCTACTCTTTGAAGAAACATGACTACAAAATACAAGCATATCTCAAATTGCATTGGCTTCCAATCCCAGCAAGAATACAATTTAAATTCTACTGTCTATTATTTAAGACTTTATACGGAGACAACCCAAACTACCTGAACAACCGCCTCATCCACAACACCTCAACCAGACATAGGAAAACTCGCATCCCATTCTCATACCCCCTGATTAAGAAGGTTAAACGGAAAAATCTATATGATGGCCTCCTAGCCACTCAAGTAGCCAAACTAGACAACCAAATCGTCAATCTACTGACAGCATCCCTAGACTATAAAACATTTAGAAAATAAATAAAGACCATATTCTTCAAGAAATCCCTGGAAAAGAAATAACACCGCAAGTTTCAAACACCGCCTCTCACTAAAGCTAACTACCCTAAACAACTAGCCATACTCATTTCTTACTCTTTGAAAATGACCAAATTTCTTTTTGGTAAGATCTTTTTGTAGTACTTCCTTGATAATTCTTTAGTAATCCGCCTTGAACTGCAAGTTAATGGTGGAATAGAAATCTCTAATGTAATGTAATGTTCTCAATTGTAAGGTGCCCTTGCGGTTTCATGATAGGTTTTTAAAAGATGAGACCTCTTCTGTTGACCATCAGGGGCTGCAGGTTCGTTGGTCCACGGATTTGGGCTCTTATTTCCCAGAGGATTTTCTTTTCCGGCTTTGTAGCGCTTGAATGGGTTTCAACGCTATATGACTTATTGGAAAATGCAGAACAAATTGTTGCTTCACTTGTATGTCTCCCCTCATAGAGCACGTGCTATGAAACGCTGACTGGATGCTGGATGCCCCAGGTGTGCCTTTTTAGAGGCTACTCTGGGACAAATGGTTTGGTCTTGTCCATCTGTGGCTCTATTTTGGAAATGTTGCTATTCGCTTGACTCCAAAATTTTTGTTTGGTATTTCTACCTCATTTGTTCCCTGGAAGAAAGGTCTTGGTGCATTTCTGTGTTGGTTCTTCTTAGCTGGACTTGGCTGGACTCTTCTGCACCTACTATTCAACAGTGTAGGGGCCAGATGATTACTATCCTTTCCTGGGAGTGCAGAGACATTGCAAATCTGGACTCAGTAGCGAGAAGTCAGGTTCTGAATTGTTGACTCTGGCCTTTTCTGTTGTTTTCTGTTCCTTGGTCCTGGGGAGAATCTGTGTGGTGGGAGTTGGGAGGGTTGGTGCTTTGGTATGTTAAAATGAGCTGTTTTCACATTGTTTTCTTATTGTGTGGTGCTGCTCAATAAAAACTTGTTTTCAAATAAAAATGTTCATCCTATATAAACTATAAAATATAGTGTTCTACAGAGCTAATAAAAAGCTTCTTAAATGACATTTTCTCTCTACATAATCTTAAACACCCTGGCAAAGGGTTCCACAGGTGTGGCCCAACCATAGAAATAGCTGTTTCTTATGTTCGCCTATAATGTGTTTCACTTAGTGCATCAATCAATAACTTCAAATTTCTAGAAGGTATATACTGTTTCAAAAGGAGTCTCCCCAAAATTTTGTATTCAATCCTCGATTTCATTGATAACCAATGCAAACTCTTCAGTACCAGAGTAATAGGATCATTCCAGGGTACTCCTTGTGATCAGACAAGTAGCAGCATTCTGTACTACCTGTAAAGCTTTTATTTTGCATTTTGCAATGCCAACCAACAAAGAATTACAAAAAAATCAATCCTAAAGATCACCATACATTGAATCACAGTCCGAAAATCTGATACTGATGTCATAGATTTTACCCTTGACAGCAATCTCAACTGAAAGAAATGCACCTTTAACCATTTGCATTATCTGTTCACTCCCGAAGGCTGACGTCTCCAAATCATTAGGCCAAACTGGTATGCCCCATTCCAAAGAAGAAGCCAACGCAGGAATTGTAGTCTGCCATATCGAGGGACCCTCTGACTGTCGGGCAGATCCAGCCGTTCGCCTTTCTCTTTGGCATAACAAAAAAAAAGTGCAGGTATTATGCAGCCTTTCTCTTTCTTAATCCTTTAATTGGCAGATGGTGAAAAGTTGTAGGAAAAAATTTCTTGATGTTGAATGAGAACAACAGTGCCAAATAGCAGGCATTTGGAGATGCAGATCTCCTATAAGAGAAAATTCTAAAGTGTGTATAGAACTGTACACATCAACCAGAAATAAAACCAATGAATAAATGTTTATTCAGAACCAATAAAACAGTCTTTGTCGTATATTGAATTGAACTATATTGTAGACTTGGCATGGTTTGTGTTTTGGCATTGGTGCCTGCCTCAAGGGTGCAAAAAGCATTAGTAGATGGCAGCCTTATAACATCAATGACAGCTTGCCACACAAAAATCGGGTAAAATGCTAGAGAAGTATATCCAGGGAAACACGTAGCATTTCAAAATCTGTCTGAATCTCCCATAAGAGCCATAGAAAACACATGTTGCTTCTGAGCAACAATGTCAAATAAAGGATTAAAGAATGTTACTAGCTAGATATCTAGCAACAAACCACAACTAAATCAGTGGTCTCAAACTCGCAGCCCGCCAGGTACTATTTTGAGGCCTTCGGCATGTTCATAATCACAAAAGTAAAATAAAACAGTTTCTTAATCTAAGCAAATATGACCCCATCACCACTGCATACCTAGACTTACACTGGCTACCTACACAAGGACGAATACTATTCAAATTCTACTGTCTATTATTCAAAGTAATGAATGGCACTGCCCCAACCTACCTAATCAATCGCCTAAACCGGAACAAATCAACCAGACCAAGGAGAACTCGGACCCCATTTACCTCCACCCCCAATCAAAGGTACACAGCGTAAGAAGATATATGACAACCTAATAGCAACGCAAGCAGCGAAAC
Source organism: Geotrypetes seraphini (assembly GCF_902459505.1). NCBI lineage: Eukaryota > Metazoa > Chordata > Amphibia > Gymnophiona > Dermophiidae > Geotrypetes > Geotrypetes seraphini. The sequence goes on from NC_047086.1 coordinate 412,926,289, forward strand.
TTGATCACCACCTCTCCATCACGACCGACTACAAATCATTTCGAAAAGAAATCAAAACCCTGTTGTTCAAAAAATTCATCAAGAGATCCTAACACATCTCTGTGATTATCCCCACTCTTATAAATCTCCCAGCAAAGTCTCAACCATGTAAACCCTCATTTGTAATTTTCCTGGAAATGTCCAGTTATCCTCTTTTGTAATCCGCCCAGAACTGCAAGGTATTGGTGGAATAAGAAGTCACTAATGGGGAGTGGGGAGTGTGTGGCGCAGTGGTTAAAGCTACAGCCTCAGCACCCTGAGGTTGTGGGTTCAAACCCATGCTGCTCCTTGTGACCCTGGGCAAGTCACTTAATCCCCTCATTGCTCCAGGTACATTAGATAGATTGTGAGCCCGCTGGGACAGACAGGGAAAATGCTTAAATACCTGAATAAATTCATGTAAACTGTTCTGAGCTCCCCTGGGAGAACGGTATAGAAAAGTGAGTGAATAAATAAATAAATTACAATATTATTATTAAGACTTGGCCAAAGGGAAAGATTTATCGTCAAATATATTTTATTGAGCATCAAGAGAAAGAACAATCAGCAACAAGGACATAAAACAACAAAGCAGCTCCATAATTTACAAACAAATCCAATAAACCCACCCCCCCAACCCAACCCACCCCCACCCCCCTTCCACTCTCACTGATGTCAAACAAAGCAAAATAACAGGGGAAGGAACAAATACCAGGGGCTAACAGTTCAAAAGGCGACTACGAGCCACCGGAGACAATGTCCAAAAGGGCTCCCAGATTTGCTGAAAAGCCCGTCCTGGCAAGAGTGAAATGTCCTGGACTCCCCTCCGTTCCCAAGAAAGCAATGTAATCATGTGACTACGCCAGAGGGAATAGTCCGGTGCCTCAGCTTCCATCCACTTAAGCAAAATGCATTTGATGGCAATCACTGCAGTCCAACGAAGGAATGTAGAGGCCCCAGGCCGACGGGGATGAAAATTCAATGAGGCATCAAATAACACCAAGGCAGATCTCTGAACAGTAATGTTCCAAGTGGTATCCACAAAAAGAAAAACAGCGTCCCAAAATGTATGTATTGATGGACAAGACCAAAACATGTGGCCAAGACCTGCATCTGGAGCACCACAGCGCCGGCAGTCGAGCAGAGCCCCACCAGGAAAGCTCTCCGAGGAGAAACGTACAGGCGGAGAGTCAATTTGTAGTGTTGTTCCCACAAAGTTGCATATTTACTATATAAAGGTAGCTTTTTGATAGCATGCAAAATTACATCTTCAGAGAATTCCATATTCAAATCCCCCACCCAAGCATCCCGCAATTTGAGACAATCAAGCAGAGGGGATTCGTCCTTCAGTTGTCTATGGTGAAATTTCAATGGGACAGGCTGTTGGGAACCAAATGTAAAGGCCTATATCAACAATTCCCGACAGGAGGCTGAAAGATGAGTACTCGACAAGGAGGAAATGTAATGGCGAATCTGAAGGTAGGCATAGACATCTGTACGAGAAAGAGCAAATTCCTCACAAAGCAGATCAAAGGGTTTGATTAGACCCTCATCATCAACCAAATGAAACAAGAAACGAATCCCCTTTGCTTCCCAACGCACAAAGCTAACATTGTCCACCCCAGGAGGGAAACGTGCATTATAGCGTAATGGTAAAAAGGGAGAGACCGTAGAGCTAAGGGAATGAAACCTACAGACCCAGTGCCAGGCCCGACGGAGAGGGCAATGCAACAACGCATTGGGCACAGATTCCCATTTAGAAAGCAAAGAAGAGTGAAGAAACGCACTAAAGTGGTTAGAGGTAAAGCAAGAAAGTTCGAAGGAGGTGTTAGTAAACGTGGAGGTGCCGCTAAAGAGATCATTGATGTGGCGCATGCCACAAGCAATCGTTAAGAAACGAATATTCAACAACCCCAAACCACCCTTATACCAAGGGAAGGCCGCCCTCCTATAGGGAAGGCGAGCACGCTTGCCCATCCAGAGGAACCGTTGCACCAGGCGCTCAAGACGTTTTTCATCATGAGGGGACAAATAAAGGGGAAGAACCTGAAAAACATACAGCCACTGTGGTACAACGAGCATATTATAAAGACTCACCCGTCCCATCAAAGAAAGGGGAAGACCCCTCCACAGCTGTAACCGTGTCCCAAAGGTAGAAAACAAAGAGCCAACATTTAAGGAATAGAGACAGGCGAGATCCATAGGAATGTGGACCCCCCAAGTAGCGAAGCTCAGACTCCGCCCACCGCAAAGGAAAGGAACCCCGCCAAGAAGTATGAACTGCCGGGCGAGAAGGCAAAGCCAAAGATTTATCTAGATTCAGGGAGAGGCCGGAATGAAAACCAAATTCCGAAATAAGATCTAATGCTAGGGGCAAAGAAACCTCAGGGTTAGTCAAGATTAAAAACATATCATCCGCAAAGGCCAGCGTCTTCAAGGACTCACCTGCGACCCGAAGGCCCCGCACCTCATCGGTGTGGCGCAAAGTACAAAGTAAGGGTTCTAAAAAGAGCAGAAAAAGCAAAGGAGACAGGGGACAGCCCTGTCTAGTACCTCGAAAGATAGGAAAGGAATCCGTGCGAAGACCATTAACCAAGAGAGATGCCCTCGGATTAGAATATAAGGAACGGATTGCACTAAGATAAAACCCCCCCAACCCCACATGTACAAGTGTAGGAAACAAGAAGGACCAGTTAACACTATCAAATGCCTTAGAGGCGTCCAGGCTAACAAACAGCGAGTCAATACTCAATTCCTGGCAATGAGCCAGTGCAAAGAGGACCTTGCGCTCATTGCGAACTGAATGCCGACCCCAAACAAATCCAACCTGGTCCTCATGGACAACTGAAGGGAGGAGTGGCGCCAGACGATTGGCCAAAATACGAAAAAACAATTTTAAATCCACATTAAGTAGAGAGATCGGGCGGTAAGACCCCGGGTCATCTGCCGCCTTACCCGGCTTCAATAACAAAGTAACCAAGGCCTCATTAGCATAGCGAGGAAAGGAGCCTCGAGTTATAGCCGCATTATAATAGTCAAGTAAGGGCCCGCAAACGCGGTGAGAGAGAATACGGTAAAACTCGCCGGAAAACCCGTCCGGTCTGGGAGCCCAACCTGACCGAAGGGACTTGATGGCAACCTGCAGTTCCAATGCTTGTAAAGGTTCGTTAAGACGCGTTGACGCCTCTGCAGCCAAGCGCAGCATGACAGACGAGTTCAAATAGTCAGATATAAGATCCCCAGAGATCTCATCCGGCTCAGCATAAAGTCGAGAAAAGAAATCAGTAAACATCTCTGCCACCTGCGACGTTTTGGTTACCCGACCCCCCCCCCCCAGGCCCCCAGGCGACTTAAGGGTCAGAATTGGTTTGCGGCCCAACCGAGTATCAACTAGATGGGCCAATAACCTCCCCGGTCTGTTACCAAATCTGTGAAATCGATGTTTATGGAAGGCCGCCCATTTCATAGAACGGGAGTGAAGTAACGAATTAAGCGTAGCCTGGGCTGACAGATAGTGTTCCCGAGTAGCGGGGGAGGGAACAGCCTGAAAGGCTCATTTAGCTGCGCCTAGATCACGTTGTAAGGCAATAATACTACTATTGATATGTTTGTGTCTGGCACAGAGGATGGAGATAATGTGATCCCGAAGCACAGTTTTGGCGGCTTCCCAAAACAAAATGGGATCTTCTTGATGTTGTGCATTGTGCTGTAGATAATCTTCCCATTGAGTCTCCAAAAAGGTTTGAAACTCTACATCCTGGGCCAAATAGAAAGGAAATCGCCAAGAAGGAGAACGAACATAGGTGGGATCCAAGGTAATATCAATCCAAATTGGAGCGTGATCTGAAACGACCAAAGGGCCAATCTCCGCGGACGAAACGGAGGAGAACTGACCCACAGATACAAAAATGTAATCAATGCGAGACCAGGTATTATGAGCTCTGGAGAGATGAGTATAGTCCCGAACCTCCGGATGTAAAAGATGCCAGGGATCCACCACAGAGAGAGTGTCGCACAAATCAGCAAGAAGATGTCCACGAGCCCCAAGATTAGAGGAGGATACCCCGGATTTATCTAATTCAGGATAACTAACCAAATTGAAATCACCCACCAAGAGCAAAGGATCGCCAGAATACCGGGAGTGGAAGGCAACCAGTTCATGTAAAAATACGGATTCCGACGAATTAGGACCGTAAACCACTAGTAACAAGTAACTCTGGTCTTCCAACGAAAGACGCAAAAGTAAATGACGACCCTCTGGAGATTTATCGAGGACCTGCACTCCGAGAGGGGAAGATTTCCGAAGCAACACCGCCACTCCCCTATGACGGCCAGGTGAAGACGCAAAATAAACTTCCCCCACCCAAGAATGCCGTAACTTAAGATGTTCCTCATCCGTTAGCCGAGTTTCTTGTAAACAGGCAATATCAGCATGATGATATTGCCTGTTTACAAGAAACGCTGAAGCGCAGCCAAGATTTTAGACCTCTTAATTGGGAACGTGATGCCCCCTACATTCCAAGAAGTGAGCCTAAAAGGTAAACTTACAGCGGCCAGAAGAAAGAAAAAAGAAGACACTTATGCAAGTAAGGCCACCTAATTAAGACCCCAGGACCCAGCCTCCCCCAGGGCCGTCAGTCCCATATGGCGTCAGGACAGGAAACAAGGGAAAGAATCTCCAAATTAGACACCCCACACGGACAAAAAATAAGGAGTAAATAAAAAGGAATGGAAAAACAAAGCTCCCAACTCTCAAAATAAAGTAAACAGTCCCACACATATCACAAACCCAGAAAACAAAACCCCAGCATCAGTGAGAGTGACCCACCCCTACCCAAGACCCAAACCAGCTCCACCCAAACCTCCCCCCCCCAGAAACCATATCCCCATTCCCAACACAATCGCATCCCTTGTCCCACTAGAGCAGGACCAAGAGAGGAAGTCACGAACCAATGTGACCCGGGCCCCAAACCCTCCCCACCCCACCCATCGATATCTGAGTTAACATGCTCCCTAAAATAACCAATCACACATTCTCCAATCCAACCCCATACCACTCAAAAAGCACTTCAAAGCGACCAACTACAAAACCACCCCCAAAAGTAAAGAACAAAGGCAGAAAGGAAGGAACCACGCGTGCTGGAGGGCAATCAAACCAAGAAAAAAGCCCCCAGTCAATCCATCCAAACAAGCATCCCAAACACTAATCATCAAGCACACGCAGACCAACACCAACCCCAAAAGTCCCCCAGATTAGGCTGAGTCAGGCCAAGGTGCCTCAGTGAATTCCCCCAAACGCTACCATGCACACCAGAATGGCCTAACAGAAGCCATATACTATAGGAGATAACAGAACAACAGGGGTCGAACTCTCCACAAAGGAGAAACCAAGCTGACCAGAGCCAACAGGCCCTATGACCAAGCACCCACGGCAAGCCCCACGGCAGTCACAGTCATGGTCCCGAAGAGGAGCCTGAGGTGGTCGGCAGCGAGTCCAAATATGCCTGGGCATCCTCCACGGTGGCATAGCCTCGCCACCCGGCACCAGTCCAGATCTTTAGGTGGGCTGGATATTGTAATATGAAGCGCTGCTTACGATCATACAAGGCAGAGCACACCCGGGAAAAACGCTGCCGCCGTTCTTGAAGAGCAGGAGAATAATCCTGAAAGATCTTCAGTGGCGAGCCCTCGTAGGTCAGGGTATTACGCCGCTGTTTGTAGGCCCGCATCAGCTCCACTTTATGCGCAGAGTTATGCACCTTCAGAATGGTGACTCTAGCTCTGGTGTGATCCTCGGAGCACCGGCCCAAGTGGTGCGCCCGATCCAAGCGCAGGGGCCCCATGCCAACCGGTAGAGGGAATTCAGCGGCAAACCAGGACTCAAGGGTGGTCAGAAGGCGAGAGTCGGGTACTGACTCAGGGAAGCCAATCAGCCTCAGGTTGTCACGCTGCGATCAGTTCTCCAGATCTTCTATTTTCTCAGCCTGGCGGTGGAGTTGCTCCCTTAGGGTGAGGAGGTCAGCCACCGATGATGTATGTGCGTCCTCTACTAGAGACACCCGCGTCTCTAGTTCTCCCGTGTGCCGAGTAGTTTCGGCAAGCAAGGTCTCCAATGCAGTGAGCTGCCCCGACAAGCCCTCAAAGCGAGAATCCAGCGCTCGAACCACCGATGCGGACAAAGCCTCTATATGAGCAGCAGAGAGAGGCAACGTGGGTCCCGACTCCGCTGTCGCCGCCGCCATCTTGGCATCGGGCTTGGGGGGCCGCGTGTCTTTATCCTTGTCTTTTTGGGTAGACCGCTGATCTCTGGGCTGGATTGTTGGACAAACCTGTCCATGCACAAGTCCTATCCCCGATGCTCAAAAACAACGTGCAAACAGACTAGGGTAGGCGGGGAGGATCGCGGGGCCCAGGAGCTCGAGCAAGATGCGACTCACTCGGTTCAGCACATCACGTGACTCCCAAGGGAAAGATTTATAAGAACATAAGAATTGCCACTGCTGAGTCAGACCAGTGGTCCATCATGCCCAGCAGTCCGCTCACACGGCGGCCCTCTGGTCTAAGACCAGCACCCCAACTGAGACTAGCCTTACCAGCGCACGTTCTTGTTCAGCAGAAACTTGTCTAACTTTGTCTTGAATCCTTGGAGGGTGTTTTCCCCTATAACAGCCTCTGGAAGAGCGTTCAGCTTTCTACCATTCTCTGGGTGAAGAAGAACTTCTTTACGTTTGTACAGAATCTATCCCCTTTCAACTTTAGAGCGTTCCCTCTTGTTCTCCCTATCTTGGAGAGGGTGTAAAACCTGTCCTTATCTACTAAGTCTATCCCCTTCAGTACCTTGAATGTTTCGATCATGTCCCCTCTCAATCTCCTCTGTTCGAGGGAGAAGAGGCCCAGTTTCTCTAATCTTTTGCTGTATGGCAGCTCCTCCAGCCCCTTAACCATCTTAGTCGCTCTTCTCTGGACCCTTTCGAGTAGTACCGTGTCCTTCTTCATGTACGGCGACCAGTACATGCAAAATTGTAATTTCTTTAATAAGACATTAACTATTTTTTTCTGGGGCCCTCCAAGGACCTACAAATCCAAAATATGGCCCTGCAAAGAGTTTGTTTGAGACTAGAGAGTCTGCATGGGAACGGGGATGACGGGAATCCCGTGGGGATGCCCCCTTGGATCGCGGGGATCCCGTGGGGATGCCCCCTTGGGTCGCGGGGATCCCGTGGGGTTGGAGGCAGCTCGAGCGTCTTCTTTTTTTCCTTCCTGCAGCACGCTAACTGACCCGGATGTCTTCCTCCAACGTTAGAGGAAAGACTTTGAGTCAGTCGCGTGCGGGGTTGAATGTGGATACTGCTAAGCTCTGCGACTTGCTGACCTGTACAGCTTTTGTCTTAATGTAGCAGTTTGAAAGTACCGGCAGCAGGTAAAAAGGGCAAGGACCAGGAGTAGAACCCTGAAACACCCCCCCCCCCCCATAGAATGCATCGATCGGAGTAGCAATGGGAAAGAAACCTCATGAACAGCCCTCTGCCGTGCAGGTTTTTAATGTCACTTCCTTCACGAAGTCGGCTGCTGTTACTACTAGAAAAGGGGGCATAGACATTAAGAGAGCCTTCAAATGAATATTTTCGGATTTCACAAAGCTTGGACATAGGGGCCTAGCTACAACACAGTGAACCCGGCTAATTGCCCAGGGCTGCCTAACTTAGAAACTGCATTGAGTGGGCGGAGTTTTATGTTTGAGGAGAAAGCAAAGTGCTAGTACAGAGAAGGAGCGCTCTGCCTCCTCAAATCTACCTCTCTGCTCTCTCCTTCAGTATGAAACTCCGCCCACTCAATGCTGCTCCATATGGGGTTAGGTAGAATTTCTATACATCAAGATTCAAGAACCAAAGAAATAAGTTACTGATAGCTGTGCTGTGCAGTGATTGCACAGTTTTAGAATATGGTCTGACCCAGAAAAAGTTTTTGAAGTTTCATCTTTGGTGATCCCAAGTTTCGCTGTACATGACTGACGCGAAGCCTTCCCTCAGACGACGGGGGAAGACTTCCGGGTCAGCTACATGTGGCATGCTGCTGGCAGGAAAAGAAGACGAGCCTCTCGGCTCGAGCTGCCTCCAACCCCTGCTGTTATCTGGACTCGAATGTGGAGGCCAGCACGGGACACAGAAGGGAGGGTTTGAAGAGGGAGTGCAGTTTTGGACACAGAAGGCATGAACTTGGGAGAAAGGAAGGGAGGGAAATTGATGCTGAGGTGGGGGAGGGAATAGAAAGGGAGAATTGGGCGTGGGTGTGTCAGTGAGAGGGAAAGAAATGGTTGTGTACAGAAGGAATGGAAGAAAGAGGATAATTTTTGGTCATAGGGAGGGAATGAGGTACAGATGAAAGGGAAAAGAAAGATGAGAGGGAGAAATATGGTGGAAAGGGAACAGTGGGACAGATTGAAAGGGATGCAAGAGGGAGGAATGTTGAACATAGTGGTGAAGGGAATGGAGGGAGAGATGTGGCATGGTGCTGGAGAGAAGGAGAAATGTCAGGCATGGGGCTGGTGGGCAGGGGCGAAAGATGAGAAAGGGATAAATGCTGGACCATGGTAGGAGGAACCAAAGGACAGTAAGAAGAATTTACAGAATATGGGATAGCGTGAAAAAAAAAACTGGGACCAACTTGATGGAAAAATAAGTTTCCAGACAACAATGGTAAAAAACCGAATTTATTGACTAAAATATTTTAGCTTTGGGAAATGTATATAGCAGATGTCTTTGTATTGTGCTCAAAAGAAAAGGAAATGCATTTCTGGTTTTATTTACAGTGTTGAAGTAATTGCTGGCCCTTGGGGATCCCCAAGCTCCACCAGCAGAGGACCTCCTCTAGAGACAGCCAGAACTCCCCTCCACCAAGCGCAGCAGTCGCTGGCAGCATCCATGAGCCACTGTGGTGCCAGCATCTGTGACTCAGGGACGCTATTGCTGCCTGCCAATCTTGGCAAAAGGGACCCCCGGCCAACTGCAGAAGAAGTCCTCAGCTGACAGCTTGAGGGTCCTCATCAGCTGAGTATTTATATTTTATTTTTACATTAGAGGCTCTGGTAGAAACCCATTTACAAAGTATGTATTCTTCCCAATTAACATTTCCAAATTAATAGTGTCTTTGCTTATATATAAATGGGTCTCTACCAGTGTTCCCTCTAAGCGGGCGGGTGTTGTGAGCAAACTTTTTTCACTGTGAGCTAAAAATATCGGGCGCCAGCAAGTTATGAGCCAAATAAATATGTTGCTTTCTACCACAGAACTTCCTTACGTTTGTATGGAATCTATCCCCTTTCAACTTTAGAGAGTGCCCTCTCGTTCTCCCTGCCTTAGCTACTAAGTCTATTCCCTTCAGTACCTTGAATGTTTCTATCATGTCCCCTCTCAATCTCCTCTGCTCAAGGGAGAAGAGGCCCAGTTTCTCTAATCTTTCGCTGTACGGCAACTCCTCCAGCCCCTTAACCATTTTAGTTGCTCTTCTCTGGATCCTTTCGAGTAGTACCGTGTCCTTCTTAAAGTACCAGTGCTGGACGCAGTACTCCAGGTGAGGGCGTACCATGGCCCGGTACAGCAGCATGATAACCTTCTCTGTCTCTTCAGTCCAGCATCTGCCCCTTCCATTCACTGTCTGTCTTTCCCTGCCATCTCTCCTCCTGCCCCCCCCCCCCCACCCCCCAATTTGGTCTAGCATCCATCATCTTCCTTCTGTTCCCCTCATGGTCTGGCATCTCTATCCTTCCCTCCCCCCTGTGGTTTTTAGCATATCTCTCTTCTCATTTCCTCCACTCAGATCTGATCATTCTCTGCTCTCTCTTCCCTTTTCTTCTCTGGTCTTCCTTCTCTATTTTCTGCCTCCATCTAAATTAAATTCTTTCTTACTATTTAGTCCCGTTTCCCTCTTTTCACTGTGTCTACACACAGCTTGTCACCCCTTTCCCTCACCCCTCCATTATCTTACTATTTTCTTCCCCCTTTATTTATCTCCTCCTTCCATCCAGTATGTGTTCTTTCCCCACTTCCATTCAGCATCTGCTCTCCCTTCTCAACTGACATCCATCTGCCTTCTGCTCTCTCTCCCTTCTTCTCACTTCCATCATCTGTCCCCTTCTCTCTCTCTCTCATCTCCTCCATTCCATCATCTGCCCCTTCTCTCTCTCTCTCTCTCTCCCCCCCCCAACTTCCATCATCTGCCCCCCTTCCCCTCACCTTTGTGGGTCACTTTCTTTCCCCTGAGGGTGGCTCATGTCACAGGGGAAGCTTTGGCCGAGCAGAACCGCTTGATTGACAGTGGAACTTACTTGATTGATGTCGATGCTGGGGCCCGTTGCCGTTTGAAGGAAAAAAAAAAAGGTGGAAAAAAGGAACCTTTAAAGGCGAGAGGAAGGGAAACCTCCAGGACAGCTGCTTTTTGCCCTCCTTCAGCGGCCCAAGAGTTCAGACCAGCAGCGGCAGCTCTGTATGCTTTTAACTTCGGCACAGAGCTGCCCCTAATCAATAGTTTAGCGCGGTTTCATGAGGCAGCCTCGGGGCCTTTGATAGCCGGCCCGCTTCGATGATGCGATGTGGGCCGGCCTAGCAAAGGCCCCGAGGCTGCCTTATGAAACCGCGCTAAACTATTGATTAGGGGCAGCTCTGTGCCGAAGTTAAAAGCATACACAGCTGCCGCTGCTGGTCTGGAGGTGCGGAGACAAGGCAGGAGGCAAACGCGGTGGAAGGCAGGAGTCCCGGCGAAGGCAGGAGTCCCGGCACAGCGACTGCAACAGGAAGTTGCAAGTCAGCTGACGCCGACCTTTCGTTGCGGCGGGGACCGAATCCTTTGCGGACCGGCAAGATTTTGTTTGCGGACCGGCGGTTGAAGAACTGTGCTCTACACTGTGTGCGCTGTGACGAGAAACTTGTGCGCTGCGAGGTAATATTTTGTGCGCCAGCGCACCCCAGCGCAGCTTAGCGGGAACACTCTCTACCAGAGCCTTTAATTCAGTAGCATAATTAAATGAAATAACTATTTCTGAAGTTTAAAGGGACGGAGGGGATTCCTCACGGGGACGGGTGGCATTTTGGTGGGGACGGGTGGGATTTCTGTGCCCGCGCAACTCTCTATTTGAGACCACTGATCTAAATGCTTCAAAAACGAACTCCTTTGGATCTGCAGAGAACACTGCACCTACATTAATCCATCTCTTCTCTTGGAATCAACCACAATAACTGCAAAAGATCAAGCATGCAGTTTAGGAATACTTCTTGACGCAAATCTTAGGTTGGCCCATGTGTGTAAGGCCCCTCCTATGGGCGGGGCCTTAGGCACCTGGGTCAATCAGGCCCTATGCCCCTCCCCCACAATGCATCAGGAAGGGACAGGCCTGCCATTCAGACAAAAGCGGTCCTGCCTGCCGGAGGGAGGACCCGTCCAGCTGGCCATCAAAAAAGGGGGGGTCCATGGTGTGGGCTGGGCGGCGTATCCAACAGGATGGACTTGGCATCCCTCCTGCCGCAATGTGTCGGGGAGGGAGGGGGGTCGCAGCAGGATAGATTGGGCATCTCTCCTTCTACGATTCCACAATTCTCTAATCAGCGTTATTTATTACACGCCAGTTAGAGAATTGTTCTTGTAGGTGAAGGACTGACCCCCTCCTTCACCTAAAAAGTCTTGTTTTGGGTGTTTGGGACTTAAGCGATTTTTTTTTGGTCGGAAATGTGTTGTAAGCATACATATAGTGGCGGTCTGGGCGATTAAACTGCTGAAAGTACAGATAGGCCATTCTCGTTAAAAAAAACACCTTTTGGACTTTTTTTTGAGAATGGGACATTTTCCTGCTGTCTACTTTGTGTGCTTAGGGCCTTAGATGTAGTTTTTGTTTATGCCCATCTAAATGTATATTAAACTAGATCCTCAAGTTAAGATGAGCACACTACCATAAATATGATAAGTTATAAACCATTTAATTGTATACTATGTATGTTAACCTGTAACCCGTTCTGAGCTCACTGAGAACAGGATAGAAAATAAAATAGTGCTTTTACAAAGTGTCGCTATCCCTATGGGCAGCGTGACATTTAGCATGAGCTACTCAGCAGTAGTGCTGCCTGATTCGCCAATTCAAATTGATTCACTACTGGTCAGTGCAGTGGAATTTGAACAATGGGACACAAGCATGACTCCCACTTTAACTCTTATTTTTGTATACTCACATTGGCACCCAATACAAGCAAGGATACTATTCAGATTCTACTGTCTACTATTTAAAACCATAAATGGAGACAGCCCAGCCTATTCGAACAACCGCCTAATCCAAACTACCACAACCAGACACAGGAGAACCCACACACCATTCACGCCCTCTCCAATCAGAGACGTCAAACAAAAAAAACTGTACAATAGCCTACTAAGCACACAGGCAGCAAAACTAGTCCACCAACTCTCCAATTTACTGATCACAACCCCAGACTACAAAACTTTCAGAAAAGAAACAAAAACCCTGCTCACAGGAATCATCTCAGTACCCTGAAGCAACCTGTTCTACTCTATAATTCCTCTGGAAATGTCCAGATAACTTCCTATGTAATCTGCCTTGAACCGCAAGGTAATGGCAGAATAGAAATCACTAATGTAATGTAATACTTGTAAGGTTTGAAGGTCAGGTCCCCCACAAGGTGAGGTGATAGGGGATTACGTGAGAGGCGCCCTTACAAACGCCAGGTCCCAGGTTCAGTTCCCTCACAGAAGATTCACCAGGAGTAGAATCAAATAAGAAACACAGCCAGGGGTGATTGCATAAAGAATATATTATAGAAATAGGCTTACAGAAAAGCAATATTCATAAGCATTACAATTAAGCATTACAATTAATGAGAGAGCAAAGCAGTTTCCCTGCCTTACAGAGTTCAGAGGAAAAGAGAGACATAGAAGCATGAAGTCCCAGGGAGATCCAGAGAGAGATTGAGTAAGGGTGATGGTCTAAGCTTCGGGTTCCACAGATAAAGAGAGGGATAGACAGAGATAGATAGAAGTGTGTTGCAGAGAGGAGGCTTTTATAGCTTGGAATCTTATTCTGAATACAGAAACTATTGTATTTCCCAGTATCTTTCTGTTTAGAATTTGTAAACTGTTTGAAACAATGGTTAGTTTAATTGATAAGAAGGGTGTGTGATACTTGCAGGCATGGTAGATGGGATTAGTCTCTGGCTTCTTTGTCCCATTCAAGCAGCCTATCTTCTTGATAAACAATCCAGTCTGGCTGGATGATTAATGTATGTGAATTATGTGCAGGAGCACATAATTCTGCATCAACATTCCAGAGTCAGATTGATATAATTTCCCATAGGCCTTTGCTGACATTAGTTATGCCAACTGAAAATGCTGATTGCTAGCAATAGCTATGCTGACAATACTGTACTGCAAATATGTGAGCACTCCTAGCATAGTATTCCAGAATTTATAAGACACCTGCAGTATGATGGCTATTGTAGTAGTGCACCTTTAGGTAAGGTTACCATAAATAAAGAAGTAGAAATCCAAACACATGACACTGCCCCATTTTGCCTCCAGCTCTGCTCATTTCTGCCTCTAGCCCTGCCCCCCAAAGCTGCATCTCTTTTTTTTTCCCTGACCTCCGGCCATATCTGGAGTGCCTCCAGCAAGTGCAGATGCATGTGGTCACCGCTGCTGCTAATTTAAAAAACACAGAAGTATGTCAGATCGCATGGGACGGGGATCAGTCGGGAAGTGCTGCAGAGGGGATGGATGAGATGGAAATCTGCTGCACAAGGGGGTAGGAGGGAGGGATGGAAAGGTACTGCACAGGGGGATTGGAGGGAGAGATGGAAAGCTTCAGCACAGGGGGGGGAGGAGAGGAAGAATTGTTGGACATGGGTTCGAGGAGAGATAGGGAGAGGTGCAACAGAGGCAGAAAGAGATAAGAGGAAGAAGTTCTGCATATGGTGGAGGGGAGAGAGGCATGCATGGAAAAGAGAGAGGGAGAAATGTTGGACATAGGGTGGAGGGCAGGTTGAGATGGTGCATGGGGAGAGAGAAAGAAATATTGCACATGATAATGGAAGGAAGGGAGAGATGCTGCATGGGAGAGAATAGAGAGGTTTGACCCAGGGCACAAGGCAGAGAGCGAAAGAAGAGAGATGGTAGACAGTGGGAAAGAAGTGTTGGATATGGCAGTAAAAGGGAAGGTACAAAGATGGATGGCGAGCACAGAGAAAAGGGCAGGAGACCCTGGTGAGTGAGTTAACAGAAGACACAGAAACCAGAGCCTAGGACCAACATGATTTGAATAATTTGACCAGACAACTAAAGGTAGAAAAAATAATTTTATTTTCTGTTTTGTAATTACAATATGTCAGATTTGAAATGTATATCATACCAGATCTGGTGTTAGCGAGCGTGAGCTAGGACCTAACAGAGAGAGGAAAAGTCTTTTTTTCTTTCTTTTGTTTACACCACAGTGACAGCATGGTGTTGGAAAGTTTACAAAATAAGCCTGTCAGGATGTTTGAGAAAAATCACCCAGTTGGGCAGGAAAAGTGAATCAAATTGAAAAGATTTTCCCTGAATAGGGCAGCACAGCTTTGTAAAAAGAACTATTTGTGACTTATTTCAAAAAGAAATCGTTTTCTACCCGTACTTGCCCTCTGATAACAGCTCCATAATAAGCCATACTACGCACCAATTATTACTCAATCTTGTTGAAGTTATTTGTTCAAATCATACAAGTAAATGAAAAGCAGCAGGTCTGAGAGTGCATGGAAGCTTCCACATGTATCTTTGAAACATTTGGAGAACATTCTAGATGGCTCATTTTAATTACCTTCTTTCTGCTGGATCAAAGGATGCTGGAATGCGTTTCTTTGGGTGTTGGATGATTTGTCTGAAATATCTTTTCAGGGGATGTGTACTACTAAGCGGGGGCGCTATTCTCCTGTCTGGACCTAGTGGCGTTGGGAAGACATCTGTTGTCCGTGCTGCTTGCAGCCGCCTCTGTCTCCACCTTTATAAGGTAAATACACTGGTGTATTTGAAGTTTGATAGGGGACATACTGTATTATGTTAAATGAAATAAAATTAGCATAACTTAATCTAGAAGTGAATTGTCCTTTTGTCTCTTCACTCATGGCAAAAGTTATCTATCCATTACTAATGTCACTAATGAGACCATGAGTTTTTAGCATTTGCTTGTCTCATTGTAATTATCCCAGTGGATTCTCTGACACTTGCTATGGAATCACACTTAATAGCCAAAATAAGAACTGACTGTACTGAAAACTAGTGCACAGAGAGTGAAAAGGATTTATAAAGAATATGCTCAGAAAAGTGAAACTCTGAAGAGAGAGTGACAACCCTCTCTTGGGGTAAGAGTTTACCGTCCAGTCATTGCATAATTGATTCAAAAAATCACTCTCTGAGAACTAGTAAAGGTAATAAAAGCTAATTTTGAATCTTGTAATTTCTAAACACAGTCCAGGTTCAAAAAATTTTTGAGATATAAAATATAATAAATCTCATTGGATTTTTGATGATGCACTTATCTTATAAAGATAAACTTGTTATAGGGGTCTTGGGTCTCAACGTGGCCCCGTTTCGTGGTCTGCTTCAGGAGACCCAAAATCAATCTTTAAACATTATACGTTGTGATGCATGAGATGATCATTTGCAGAAGGAGTTCAAAATTAATATCCATGAGAAGATCATTTGCAGAAGTGTTTCTGATGTTTGGAGCCTTCCCCCTTTCCCATTGGGGGTCATCTCCATTATTTCTATACCCAGTGGGAAAATCTTACCACCGACAGTTGGGTACTGTCTATCATCCGGGACGGGTACCCCCTCCACTTCAGTCACGTACCCCCGGACCTGCCCCCAAGAGAGTCTCAGCTTCCCCTCCTGCAGGAAGCTCAGGCCCTTCTTCGCCTTCGGGCGGTCGAGGAGGTTCCCACGGAACAGTGGAACTCCGGAACTCCGGATTTTATTCCCGGTATTTTCTGGTACCCAAGAAGACGGGGGATCTGCATCGATCCTGGACCTCCGTGCTCTGAACAAGTTTCTAGTCTGGGAACAATTCAGAATGCTCACCCTTCCCACGTTGTATCCCCTCTTGGATGAGGGGGACTGGCTGTGCTCACTGGACCTCAAGGAGGCATACATGCACATTCCAATACACCCAGCCTCTCGCTGGTATTTGAGATTCTGGGTGGGGGATCTCCATCTCCAGTATCGTGTTCTTCCCTTTGGCCTGGCGGCCTCTCCGAGGGTTTTCACGAAATGTCTGGTGGTGGTGACTGCGGCCCTGCGCCTCCGTGGCCTTCAGGTGTTTCCCTACCTCGACGACTGGTTAATCAAAGCATCTTCGCATAATGAAGTCCTGCGAGCGACAAGTCAGACCATCTTGCTCCTTCAGAGTCTCAGCTTCGAGGTGAACTTTCCCAAGTCTCACCTCTGCCCGTCCCGGTCTCTCGAGTTCATCGGAGCAGTCCTGGACATGGTTTGTCTCCACTCCTTCTGGCCTTATCCGTTTGTGCCGAAGGGTAACCTATCTGTCCTTGGTGCCGGCTCGGCTCATGATGGTCCTCCTAGGTCATATGGCCTCCACGGTTCACATGACTCCTTTTGCCAGACTTCACCTCCGTGTTCCTCAATGGACTCTGGTGGCCCAATGGAACAAGAATCGGGAACATTATCATGACTCCTTCGTTGAAGAGGTCTCTCCGTTGGTGGATGCTCTCTTCCAATCTTTCCAGAGGTTTTCTGTTTCATGCACCTCCTCCGCAAAAGGTCCTCATGAAGGACTCGTCAACCTATGCTTGGGGGGCTCATCTGGACAGTCTGCGCACCCAGGGTCTTTGGTCCAGTGCCGACCGCCTGTGTTGCATCAATCTTCTGGAGCTTCGAGTGATTTTCTTCGCTCTGAAGGCCTTTTGTAACCTGCTTCATGACCAAGTGGTGCTAGTTCGCACGGACAACCAGGTCACCATGTATTATATCAACAAACAGGGGTGCACAGGATCCAGGTTCCTGTGCCAGGAGGCGATGTGGCTCTTGGATTGGGCCATCCGCCGCAACATATTCATTCGAGCTGTCTACATTCAGGGCCAGCGCAACTGTCTGGCAGACAATTTGAGTTGTCTTCTGCAGCCTCACGAGTGGTCCCTTCATTCCGTGACCCTGCGTCAGGTTTTTGCTTGTTGGGGGACTCCGGACGTCGATCTGTTCGCGTCCCCTCTCAATCACAAGTTGCCCCGCTTCTGCTCCAGTGTTTACATCCCTCTCAGGATCAAGGCGGATGCCTTCCTTCTGGATTGAATGAATAAGTGCATTCCCTGCATTCCCTCTGATTCTGAAGACTCTCATCAAGCTCAAGTCTTTGCATGCCACCATGAGTCTTAAAGCTCCTCGGTGGCCCCGACAGCCGTGATTCTCCCTTCTGTTGCAACTCAGTTCCAGAGAGTCTCTTCCTTTGCCTGTTTTTCCTTCTCTGCTTACGCAGAGTCAGAGTTCTCTGCTCCATCCCAACCTCCAGTCTGCACTTAACGGCTTGGTTCCTCGAGACTTAATGCCCTCGTTCCAGTTCTCCCAGCCTGTGCTGGATGTCCTGGAAGCGTCTCGGAAGGAGTCCACTCGCTAATGTTACCATCAAAAGTGGACCCGCTTTTCTTCCTGGTGTGTTACTCGGCAGCAGGAGCCGCTATCTGCCTCCTTGTCGGCTGTCCTGGATTATCTGTTGCACTTGTCTGGCGCTGGGCTCAAGTCCTCTTCGGTTCCAGTCCACCTTAGTGCCATTGCTGCTTTTCATCAGCCGATTGACGGGAAGCCTATCTCTGTTCATCCTGTGGTTTCCCGCTTCATGAAAGTCCTTTTCCATGTTCATCCGCCCCTTAAACCTCCTCTGGTGGTTTGGGATCTTAACGTGGTCCTTGCTCAATTGATGAAACCCCCCGTTCGAGCCGCTAGCGCGGGCTCACTTCAAGTATCTTACTTGGAAGGTTGTTTCTTATTGCTCTCATTTCTGCCCGTTGGGTCGGTGAGCTTCAAGCCTTGGTGGCAGACCCACCTTTCACTGTCTTCCATCGTGATAAGGTGGTCCTCCGTACCCATCCTAAGTTCTTTCCTAAGATCATATCTGATTTTCACATCAACCAATCCATGGTTCTTCCTGTGTTTTTTCCAAAGCCCCATTCTCACCCTGGAGAAGTGGCTCTACATTCTCTTGATTGTAAGTGTGCGCTGGCCTTCTACTTCAAGCACACCGCTCCTCATCATTCTGCTCCCCAGCTATTCTTCTTTCGATCCCAATCACTTGGGTCGCTCGGTTTCTAAGCGGACCATTTCTAACTGGTTGGCCGCTTGTATCTCTTTCTGTTACGCTCAGGCTGGTCTCTCCCTGCCGGGTCGAGTCACGGGCCACAAAGTCAGAGCGATGGCAGCGTCTGTTGCTTTCCTCCGCTCAACTCCCATCAAGAAAATCTGTAAAGCTTCCACTTGGTCCTATGTTCATACGTTCACCTCACATTACTGTCTGGATGCTTTCTCCAGGTGTGATGGCCATTTTGGTCAGTCAGTTTTGCAAAATCTGTTCTCCTAAATTGCAAGCTCTCCCTCCATCCCATTCTGTTTAGCTCGGAGATGTCCCACATGTAGAGAATATGCTGCCTGCTTGTCCTGGGATAAAGCACAGTTACTTACCGTAACAGGTGTTATCCAGGGACAGCAGGCAGATATTCTCGCAATCCACCTCCCTGTGGTTGGCTTCTTTGCTAGCTATCTGAACTGAGGACACGCTGAGGAGACGCATGTCCTAGGCAGGGTGGGAGGGGCACACACGCATGCGCGGGCCAATCGCAAGCCTGAAGATCTTCAAGCAAGTCTGCTTGCGAAAACGTCCGCTAGGGGGCTCCATTGGTGACATCTCCCACATGGAGAGAATATCTGCCTGATGTCCCTGGATAACACCTGTTACGGTAAGTATCTGTGCTTTATATACTGCCATACCAAAAATGTTCTAGGCAGTTCACAACAATTAATTGAAATACAAACAATGCAAATCATTTAAATCAACAAGTTATATGCATATAGTACGAAGAAGAATACATACATGCCATATAAAGAGGGTACAACAATCTTAAAAGAATAAAAGATTGGGTGACCAGAGAGCTGGATCGAGGACATATACTAGATGTAATTTACTTGGATTTCAGCACAGCCTTTGATACAGTTCCTCATAGGAGGCTGTTGAACATACTTGAAGGGCTGAAATTAGGACCCAAAGTGGTGAACTGGGTGAGAAACTGGCTGTCGGACAGACGCCAGAGGGTGGTGGTTAATGGAAGTCGCTCGAAGGAAGGAAAGGTGACTAGTGGAGTCCCTCAGGGTTCGGTGCTGGGGCCAATCCTGTTCAATGTTTGTGAGTGACATTGCTGAAGGGTTAGAAGGAAAAGTGTGCCTTTTTGCAGATGATACCAAGATTTGTAACAGTAGGAATGGTCTAATGCCTGGCAACTAAAATTCAATGCAAAGAAATGCAGAGTAATGCTTTTGGGGATTAATAATAGGAAGGAACCATATTTGCTGGGAGGAGAGAAGCTGATATGCACAGACGGGGAGAGGGACCTTGGGGTTATAGTGTCCAAAGATCTAAAGGTGAAAAAACAGTGTGACAAGGCAGTGGCTGCTGCCATAAGGATGCTGGGCTGTATAAAGAGAGGCGTAGTCAGTAGAAGGAAGAAGGTGTTGATGCCCCTGTACAGGTCATTGGTGAGGCCCCACTTGGAGTATTGTGTTCAGTTTTGGAGACCGTATCTGGTGAAAGACGTAAGAAGACTTGAGGCGGTCCAGAGGAGGGCGACGAAAATGATAGGAGGCTTGCGCCAGAAGACGTATGAGGAGAGACTGGAAGCCCTGAATATGTATACCCTAGAGGAAAGGAGAGACAGGGGAGATATGATTCAGACATTCAAATACTTGAAGGGTATTAACGTAGAACAAAATCTTTTCCAAAGAAAGAAAAATGGTAAAACCAGAGGACATAATTTGAGGTTGAGGGGTGGTAGATTCAAAGGTAATGTTAGGAAATTCTACTTTATGGAGAGGGTGGTGGATGCCTGGAATGCGCTCCCGAGAGAGGTGGTGGAGAGTAAAACTTTGACTGAGTTCAAAGAAACATGGGATGAACACAGAAGATTTAGAATCAGAAAATAATATTAAATATTGAACTAGGCCAGTACTGGGCAGACTTGCACGATCTGTGTCTGTATATGGCCATTTGGTGGAGGATGGGCTAGGGAGGGCTTCAATGGCTGGGAGGGTGTAGATGGGCTGGAGTAAGTCTTAACAGAGATTTCGGCAGTTGGAACCCAAGCACAGTACCGGGTAAAGCTTTGGATTCTTGCCCAGAAATAGTTAAGAAGAAAAAAATTTAAAAAAATTAAATAAATTTTAATTGAATCAGGTTGGGCAGACTGGATGGACCATTTGGGTCTTTATCTGCCGTCATCTACTATGTTACTATGTTATAATAAAATATATTAATAACTAAGCCTGTTAAATAATTGAGTTTTTATCCGCTTTCTAAAATCAAGATAAGAAGAGGCATCAAGCACAATTTTGGCGGTGGTGATCCACGTGGGGACAAACAACATGAGCAACAGGAACTACAGCAGGGAAGGACTGAAGGATCAGTTCCGGATGCTAGGAGGGAAGATGAAGACCAGAAAGCCGAGGGTAGCGTTCTCGGAGATCCTGCCAGTACCCACTGCCGATGAGAAGAGGCAGACAGAGCTGCAAGCAGTCAGCGCATGGATGAGGCGCTGGTGTGAGGAAGAAGGATTCCACTTTGTTTGCAACTGGGCGAAGTTCTGGGGGAAGAGCAAGCTATTTAGGAAGGATGGACTCCACCTCCGTGTAGACAGAATGAGGCTACTTGTAAGCAACATCAAGAGAGAAACTGATAAGTTTTTAAACTAGGAAGAAGGGGAAAGCCGACATTCAACCAAGAGTCAATTGTTCAGGAACCGGTGTACCCAGAGGATACCATGCAGGAAGATAGCGGGGAAGACTCACCGGATCATAGGCAAGACAGAAATCCTAACGGATCGAAAGGGACACAAGAGGGAAGGCAATGCAAGAAAGTAACAGGCCGCAAACTCAAGTGTATTTACATGAACGCAAAGAGCCTAAGGAATAAAATGGGGGAACTGGAAGCTATGGCACAAAAAGATAACCTTGACATCATTGGCATCACGGAAACATGGTGGAACAATGAAAACGTCTGGAACACTGTTCTACCGGGATACAAGCTATACCTCAGAGTCAGAGTAGGTCAAAAAGTTGGGATTATTGCCATATACGTCAAAGAAGGAATTGAGTTTACCAGAGAGAACATGCCGGAAATGAAAAATAAGGTAGAGTCTCTATGGGTCAAAATTCTGGGAACAAATGGAACGGAAACGAAGATCGGCATCTACTACCGACCCCCAGTGAAGTCCGAAGAAATTGATGGAGAAATGATGGATGAGATTAAACGCAACTGCAAGGGAGGCAATGCAGTTATCATGGTTGACTTCAATTATCCGGGGATAGACTGGAACCTAGGTACTTCCAGCTGCAGTAGGGAGACCAAGCTCCTGGATGCTGTAGGCGATTGCTTCCTGGAACAACTTGTCAAGGAAAATACGAGAGGAAATATAATTCTGGACTTAATTCTAAATGGACTACGAGGACTACGAGTACTGACACAAGGTGTAGAAGTAGAAAGGACGCTGGGAAGCGGTGATCACAATATGATCCGCTTCAACCTGGACACAGGGACAAAACATCGATCCAGAATGATGGCCACAGCACTGAACTTCCGAAAATGGAATTATGAAGGGATGAGACTCATGGTGGGGAAGAAGATTAAGAAGAGGATAAGCACTGTAAAAACGCTAGAGCAAGCATGGTCCCTTTTTAAGGACACAGTCACTGAGGCTCAAAATCAATATATACTGCATATCAACAAGGGATCCGAGGGGAAAAAGAACAAGGAACCGGCGTGGCTCACTGAAGCGGTGAAGGAAGCGATCAGAGACAAGGAGACTTTGTTTAAGGAATGAAAAAGGTCAAAAACGGACGAAAACTGGAAAAAGCACAAACATCATCAAAGCAGGTGCCATAAGGTGAGAGGGGCTAAAAAAGACTACAAGGAAAAAATAGCCAAAGAGGCATAAAACTTCAAGCCGTTTTTTCGATATGTTAAGGGGAAACGAACTGCGAAGGAAGCGGTGGGGCCATTGGATCATTAAAGGGAGTGATAAAGGAGGGCAAACTGAACACATTTTTTTTTGCATCTGTATTTACTGAAGAGGATATACACAACATACCGGAAGCCGACAGGCTATACGCAGGAAACCAATTTGGGAAACTAACAGGGTTGATGGTCAGTCTAGAAGAAGTATGCAGGCAGATTGATAGGCTTAAAAACGATAAATCCCCGGGACCGGTTGGCATCCATCCGAGGGTAATCAAGGAACTGAAATGGGCTATAGATGAATTGCTTCAACTAATACCCAATCTGTCAATCAAATTGGGAAGGATTCCGGAAGACTGGAAAGTGGCGAATGTTACACCGATCTTCAAGAAAGGTTCAAGGGGAGATCGGGAAACTACAGGCTGGTGAGTCTGACCTCGGTTCTGGGAAAGATTGTAGAGGCGCTGATAAAGGACCGCATCATTGACCACCTTGACGGACACAATCTGATGAGGACCAGCCAGCACGGCTTCAGCAAAGGAAGATCTTGCTTGACAAACTTCTTCAAGGGAGTAAACAGGCAGATAGACAAGGGTGACCCGGTTGACATTGTATATCTGGACTTTCAGAATGCATTCGACAAGGTGCCGCATGAACGACTTCTTCAAAAAATTGTGAGCCATGGAATTGAGGGTGAAATATTCATGTGGATTAAAAACTGGCTGGCGGATAGGAAACAGAGAGTGGGGGTAAATGGACAATACTCAGACTGGAAAAGTGTCACGAATGGAGTGCCACAGGGTTCGGTGATTGGACCCGTGCTCTTCAGTATATTTATAAACGAACTGGAAATTGGTACGACGAGTGAGGTGATTAAATTTGCAGACGATACAAAGTTATTCAGAGTAGTGAATTGGAGTAGGAGGATTGAAAGACCAGCAAAGTGAAATAAATACGCTCGAGAAATGGGACGCGACATGGCAAATGAGGTTTAACGTGGATAAGTGTAAGGTGATGCATGTTGGTAACAAAAATGTTATACATGAATACAGGATGTCCAGTGCAGTACTTGGAGAGATCCCCGAGGAAAGAGACTTGGGAGTACTGGTCGACAAATCGATGAAGCCATCCGCGCAATGCCTGGCGGCTAAGAAAAGGGTGAACAGAACGGTAGGAATGATTAAGAAGGGGATCACAAGCAGCTCGGAGAAAGTTATCATACTGCTGTACTGGGCCATGGTACGCCCCCACCTGGAATACTGTGTCTAGCACTGGTTGCCGTACATAAAGGACACAGTACTACTCGAAAGGTCCAGAGAAGAGTGACACAGGTAATAAAGGGAATAGACTTAGTAGATAGAAACAGGTTGTTCACTTGAAGTAATGCCACTTATTTTACCTCATTGAAATGACTACGAGACGGCATTGTATTTTCCAAAACAGACAATATTTTTATTGTTAGTATAAAGACTTACTAAATTAGCAGAAAAAACATTAGCAGAAGAAATATTATATTGTCAGTTCAGAATATGCAATGGAGAGTAGAACTTACACTGATATGCCGAATAGGGGGCTAGCACATCCCCGCTGGCATAGGCAAGTGAATCTCTCTGGTTTTACCTGTGATACATGGATTTTTATATAGAGAAATTCCCCGGGTCCGGATGGAATCCATCCAAGGGTTCTGAAGGAATTAAAGGAGGAGATAGCGGAACTACTGCAGCAAATTTGCAATCTATCCCTGAAAACGGGCGTGATCCCGGAGGACTGGAAGATAGCCAATGTTACGCCCATCTGTAAAAAGGGATCAAAAGGTGACCCAGGAAATTACAGACCGGTGAGTCTGACCTCGGTACTGGGGAAAATGGCAGAAACACTGATAAAAGAAAAAATTGATGAACATTTTGAAAGAAACAAACTTCTGATAACCAGCCAACACGGTTTCTACAAGGGAAGATCTTGCCTAACTAACTTATTGCACTTCTTCGAAGGAATTAACAAACGGATGGACAATGGAGACCCCATAGACATCATATATCTTGATTTCCAAAAAGCCTTTGACAAGGTGCCCCATGAACGCCTACTCCGGAAACTGAAAAACCATGGGGTGGAAGGAGATGTACATAGATGGATCAGAAATTGGTTGGCGGGTAGGACACAGAGGGTGGGAGTGAAGGGCCACTACTCGGACTGGAGGAAGGTCACAAGTGGGGTCCCGCAGGGCTCAGTACTAGGGCCGCTGCTATTTAATGTATTCATAAATGATCTGGAAACAGGGACGAAGTGTGAGATAATAAAATTTGCAGACGACACTAAACTATTTAGTAGAGCTCGGACTAAAGAAGACTGTGAAAAACTGCAAAGGGACTTGAACAAACTAGGGGAATGGGCAACGAGATGGCAGATGAAGTTCAATGTTGAGAAATGTAAAGTATTACATGTGGGAAACAGAAACCCGAGGTACAACTATACAATGGGAGGGATGTTTTTAAATGAGAGTATCCAAGAAAGGGACCTGGGGGTGATGGTGGACTTGACAATGAAGCCGTCGGCACAGTGCGCAGCGGCTGCTAAGAAGGCAAATAGAATGCTAGGCATCATCAAAAAGGGTATTACAACCAGAACGAAAGAAGTTATCTTACCATTGTATCGAGCGATGGTGCGTCCGCATCTGGAGTACTGTGTCCAATATTGGTCGCCGTACCTTAAGAAGGATATGGCGATACTCGAGAGGGTTCAGAGGAGAGCGACACGTCTGATAAAAGGGATGGAAAACCTTTCATACGCTAAGAAATTGGAAAAACTGGGACTTTTTTCCCTGGAGAAGAGAAGACTTAGAGGAGATATGATAGAGACTTACAAGATCATGAAGGGCATAGAGAGAGTAGAGAGGGACAGATTCTTCACACTTTCAAAAAATAAAAGAACAAGAGGGCATTCAGAAAAGTTGAAAGGGGACAGATTCAGAACGAATGCTAGGAAGTTCTTCTTTACCCAGCGTGTGGTGGACACCTGGAATGTGCTTCCAGAGGGCGTGATAGGGCAGAGTACGGTACTGGGGTTCAAGAGGGAATTGGACAACTTTCTGCTGGAAAAGGGAATAGAGGGGTATAGATAGAGGATTACTGCACAGGTCCTAGACCTGTTGGGCCACCGCGTGAGCGGACTGCTGGGCACGATGGACTTCAGGTCTGACCCAGTAGAGGCATTTCTTATGTTCTTTGTTCCAAAAAGCACATCCCCGAACTCTGGTCATGTACCTCCCTATTGGTACAAAAATGTATACCTAACTATTCCCCTCCAGTCCATGCCTCTCTCACTCCCCCCCCAGGAGGGGGGCCCGAGCAGGAACAGAGCAAGAACTTTCTTCCTCCATGTCTGGAATCCTTATTACATTACAGACAGACAACTAAAAGGCCCAGCGCCTGCACCTCTCCACCAGCCAGCCAGATCGGGGCAATCTTCGGAGTGTGGGAGCCCTGCTCCACCCCCTCCCGATCCAGCCGGGACACAGACAGACAACTAAAAGGCCCAGCACCTGCACCTCTCCACCAGCCAGCCAGATCGGGGCCATCTTCGGAGCGTGGGAGCCCTGCTCCGCCCCCCCCCCGATCTAGCCGGGACACAGACAGACAACTATAAGGCCCTGCGCCAACAGCGCGCTGCCGTTTGGTGTGCCGACAAAGGTGCACGCGCCCTAGTGAGCACCTTCGTGAAACACCTGCGTGAAACGGCCTGCGCCCACAAGAATCTAACGACGCCTTGACCTCCTGATCTACCGACCTTTCCTGTCGCCCTCCAAGTCAGGTAACAGCAACACATCTAATCACTGTCAATCTTTTCACTGCATAGCTAATATTTAATCATCTAGGTACTCAAGGACAAATTATCTGATACATGACCAATGTCTAATTATCTGCCAAAAAAGACGGCCAAGTGCGGCATGACTTATGTATGATTATAATCATTACCTTACTGTCCATCTGTCTCCTCGGCAGATTACTCACTACCTGCTATCTGACTCTGTACTATCATTTAACCGGTACTCTGTTGAACCAGCTTGCTCGTTCACAACTCTTAAGTAAGCCACTGCACTATCGCAGTATCCCGCCAACACGCCCTACCTGTCCCCCTCTATCAAATAAGCCACTAGTCGGCTCTTGCACTGGAACTCTACCGTAACAACATGGCGCTCCTTCAACACAGCATGTGGATACTACTTATTATCTTATACCTACTTAGTTCAAGAAGCAAGGCAACCGCCCCCCCACCTACTCCCCCCCACCTTCTACTCTTCTATATGTAACTTCAAGCCCAAACCCCCTCCAACACATATCAAGGTAACCCTTGATGACCCAGATCCCACCCCCTCAGAGATCCCAATCCTAACAACATTCCACAGATCTTCCTGACCTTATATCAAAAAAACCCGAGTACTAAAAAACTTAGTTTCCTCCCATCTCCTCCCCATTAGCCCACCACTCTACTCTATCCTCAGAGGTTCCTACCTAAACATAAGATCTATGAGGAACAAATCCCAATTAATTCACGATTGGCTCACCGACACCAACCCTGACTTCATCATACTAACGGAGACTTGGTTACTCTCAGATGAAGACATTATCATCCAAGAATGCCTCCCCCCTAACTTCAAAATTCTTTCCTTAGCAAGAGAAAGAGGCAGGGGTGGTGGACTGGCTGTAATCTTTAAGGACAACTTAAACTGCACCATGCTAAGCTCTAAATCCTCCCCCACCTTGGAAATCCTTTCTCTAAAGCTTCATTCAGAACTTCTAACTGACTCCCTTACTATCACTCTGGTATATATTCCCCCCCAAAAAATGGTCCGCAGCCAAAGAAGAATTTCAGGAGTTCCTGTTATCCAATTCGCTATCAGGACCTTACAACCTCTTATGTGGAGATCTAAACCTACATTTAGAGAATCCAGATCTGCCAGAGACCATCGAATTCTGGTCCTTTCTAACCTCACTAGGCTTCCCTCACTCTCCTCCGATATCAACCCACTTAAAAGGCCACCAACTGGATATAGTATCACTGACCGCAATAAACACATCAAACCCAACGACCTGGTCACCTGGTCACTTTGGTCTGACCATAAAATATGCAACTTTGAGCTGGAATGACAACAGATATCAACTACAAGGAAAGCTAAGAACAAATCCACACTATTTCAAACAAGCAGAGGCAAGTTCAGCCCCATTGAATTCTGGTCTGATTACGATATTACCCACAACCATGATGAGGATCCTAACCACTTCATGAACTCCTGGATCTCCACCAGCACCCAAATCCTAAACGAAATGGCCCCACTGAAGAAAAGAAGGATTAGACCTAGAAACCTATCGGGCTGGTTTGATCCAGAGCTCCTTGGGATAAAGAGAGAACTAAGAAGATTAGAAAGGAAATGGACAAAGTTAGGAACACCAGAGTCTAGAGACGCCTGGCGCTAAATGCTAACAAACTACAAAAACACTATCATAAAGAAGAAAAAAACCTACGCCCACATTATAGGTAACGCCTCCTTAAACAGCAACAAACTATTCAAACTAGTCAATGACTTGTTCGATACCCACCCTCACACAAACCCAGTAGAAGAATCCACGATCACAGCAGAAGACCTGGCCGATTTTTTCAACTCAAAAATAACAAAATCAAGACATGCTCTTCCAAGCACCCAAGACTCCCACTGGAACTACGCCATCCCCCAGGACCCTGACTCTTCAAAAGCCAACATGAGTTGGTCAAACATCAAGGAGACTGATTGGCAAACGTTTATCAAGTACTACAACAAATACGCCAAATCATATTGCAGATTGGACCCCTGCCCCCCAAACGTGATGAAATCTGCCCCCATTAACTTCAAAGCCAAACTTCTAAACTGGATCAACCTACAACTATCCGCTGGCAAGTTCCCAGAAGACCTGGGCCAAATTGTCATAACTAATACGAGGGGGCATTCTGAGAAACTGAAGGGAGATAGGTTCAAAACAAACGCAAGGAAGTTTTTTTTCACCCAGAGGGTCGTGGACACTTGGAATGCATTACCGGAGGAAGTGATCAGGCAGAGTACTGTCCAGGGATTCAAACAGAGATTGGACGGATTCCTGAGGGATAAAGGGATCATGGGATACTGAAGGAGGAGCTGGGATGTAACACAAGTATAGAAAGTTAACCAGGTAATGAGTAAAAACCAACCAGGTCGTGCATGTGAAAGACCGGAGGGCTAGGGCTTCGATAGGAAGGCAGGACTTAAATGGGAAGCCAAGGTGGCAAGGGAGCCCCTTCTGATGATTCTGACAGGTCGTGACCTGTTTGGGCTGCCGCGGGAGCGGACTGCTGGGCAGGATGGACCTGTGGTCTGACCCGGCGGAGGCACTGCTTATGTTCTTATGTTCCTATAAAAAAGAACAAAAAAGAAACATCCAACAACATTTCCAATTTCAGACCCGTCGCAAACATCCTTCTGGCTGCCAAATTAATGGAAGGCCTGGTAAATGTTGATCTAAACATCTATCTAGACAAATTCAACCTACTGCATACTAACCAATCTGGTTTCAGACCCGGCTTCAGCACCGAAACTATAATGGTCTCTCTTCTAAGCTATCTACATTCCCTTCTCAGTCAAGGCTCCAATCCAATGATTCTCCAACTGGACCTAAGCTATGCCTTCAACCTAGTTGACCACTCCATCTTGCTGAACTGACTTGAATCAATAGGCATCACAGGAAACACTCACAATTGGTTCCGGGGATTTCTCGAACTCAGATCCTATCAAGTATTCAAAGAAGACAAACTCTCTTTCAGCTGGAATAACAACTGCGGACTACCCCAGGGCTCCCCTTTGTCACCGACCCTTTTCAACATCTACTTCATCTCATTGGGACACCTGCTACAGAGCTTAAATCTCAACTTCCACGTGTACGCTGACGATATCACTGTTGTGCTACCACTATCCGATCTGTCACCGAATTTAATTAACCTCTTATCCAATACCCTAAACCAAATAGAACTTTGGATGAAGGCCTTCAAACTCAAACTGAACACAGAAAAAACTAAATTTTTCCTGGCTTCTCCCAATGAACAGATAAAAGACAACAAGATTCACGTGAATGGCAGAGATTACTGGCATTCCAACAAGATGGTGGCCAGTTAGGTCATCAACTGTGCTGTCTCCATCATCCCTCTTTTTGTTTTTTCTTTGTCTTATTTGATTTCTTTTGAATTTTTAATTTACTGGTATTGTTTCTGATCTCTATCACTCATTTGGGAGCTCCTTCTTGTTTTTATCTGGGTTTTTTTAAGTTCACTTCACTGACTCTTCAGTCTGACAGTTACTCCGGCCCAACAGCTGAGGGGTCCTCTCACCTGCTGCTTGGCTGGTTCCATGTTTGGCGGTCGAGTGATGTTGGATTGGGTCCTGTTTTTTTCGTGGAGAGTGAGAGAGATTTGGCTTCGGCTCCTCTTCATCTGAGTGCTTATAACTACATACTTCCGTTTCTTTGCACATGAGGACGTGCAAGTGGGGAGGAGGACGGCGCATCGGAGGGCTCGGAGGCAGTGCTATCGGAGAGAGAACGGCCCCAGAGGGATCCCAGCATGAAGTTGGGAGAGCGGTTGTCCTGATTGGGAGGTCGCTGCGATCGTTGGAAGATCCCGAGAACATTGGCGACGGCCGTCGGATCTGAAGAAGATGGCAGTGGCCGTTTAATGCAACTGATCGCCGAGTGGCGGTTGACTGGCTGTTTCAAAGGCCACCTGATCCCTTTTTTTTTTTTTATTATTTATTTATAAGTTTTAAAAAAATATAAAGCAAGCATCAACACTTGTTTAGGCAAAACGAAGAGAAACAAAATACAAGGTAATATAATATTAATGAAACAAAACATTCATAGCTTCTTCTTAGACCCCAACTTAAAATGCAGTGTGGTGGCCCAAAGCAAATAAGGACTTATAAAATCCAACAAACAATCATTATAGCAAACAGGCATTAACGGTTATTCTCCTCTATAGACTTATTGACCAAATCTAACCCTTGTTGATCTTCTTTAAGTCCAGAAACGACCGTAAATGGTCTGGAACGAAGAAAGTGTACTTCACTCCAAGGTATTTAATGAGGCATTTACATGGATATGCCAGTTGGTAGTTTGCTCCCAAATCCTTTACTTCTTGTCTCATATTTAGGAAAAGTTTCCTCCTCTCTTGGGTTTCCTTGTTGACATCCGGGTAAATCCAAACCCGTTGACCCATGAAAAGATTCTGTGCATTCCTGAAGTACATTTTCATTGTCGCATTTAAGTCTTGTTGAAACACAAACGAGACAAGCAGAGTTGCCCTCTCCTCAATATGCACCAGCAGTGATTCCAAAATTTCTGAAATATTGCCTAAGTCCATTTGAGCCTGATTATGAGGCTCCGTTACCTTTTCTTCAACACCTTTTTTTTAGAAGAAGTTAGAAATTTTCTTACACAGAATTTAAACTTCACACCTGAAATGTTTCCGCCATTAAATAAGATTTACTACTTACCAACTTCTTCTAAAAAAAAAGGCCACCTGATCCTAACGACACACCTGCATTTGTCACTGCCTGACTTTGCTCTATATAACTAGCCTGCATTTCGACATTGCATTGTCTCAGATCCAATTAGACAATCCTGCTCTCTGACACTGTCTTAACTCTGATTCAATATGACCTGTCAGCTTTTCAGCACTCATCACTACATCATGGGAAACCTTATGGCTGGAATATCGTTTAGTAATTGGGTTCCATATTTCAGGACTCAAGGAGCATAACAGCTTCACTCCTTGGCATGTAGTTATGATTTTCTAACATCTGATCCTATTGTTCTGATTTTCTAACATCTGATCCTATTGTTCTGATTGGAACTCTTTCTATTTATTTCTTATATATTTTATTTATTTTTTATCATTATTATATTTCTACTTTTAATCCTAATTTTAATTTATTCAATGAAATCTTGTTGGGATGTTTCATATCTTGTTTCTATCTCTGTCTTTACATTTCACATCTTTACTTTTCACTAATTGTTTTTCTCAGGTACTTTAGCTAGACTTTGAGCCTTCGGGACAGTTAGGGAATTTCCAAGTACCTATCTTTACTTACTTATTATATTGTATCTTAATGTATCATTACTGTAAACCGCTTAGAACCTCACGGTATAGCGGTATATAAGAAATTAAATTAAATTTAAATTAAATTAAATTATGAAATTGCACAATCTATAAAAATACTAGGAGATACCCTTGACAGACATCTAACCCTAGAAAAGCATACAGATCTAATGTTCAAAAAATGTATTTCAACTCTATGGAAACTCCACACCATCAAAAAATTCTTCGATGAATCATCCTTTCGACTACTCGTACAAGCCTCCATCTTGAGTACACTAGACTACTGCAACATCATATTCCTGGGAGCTTACAAAAAGTCACTTCACAAGCTAAGATTAATCCAAAACACTGCAGTCCGACTCATCTTCGGATTAAAAAAATGGGAACATATCACCCCATACTTCCAAATACTCCCCTGGTTGCCAGTAGAATCCAGAATACTCTTCAAGTTTGCCTGCATCAGCTACAAAACGATCTTCGGGATGCTACCAACTTATCTCGCCTCCCAATTCTTCACCAACTGCCCGAATATGACCTCTCGCAGAGCAACCCTCTTTAATTACCCATTACTGAAATCATGCCACTACAAGAAGTACCTAGACAGAATGCTATCATTCCAGGCAGCTAAACTGAACACATGGCTAGCAAAACCAATACTCGAGGCCACATCATATGCTGACTTCAGAAAATCACTGAAGACCCGTCTCTTTAATGCTACCTGAGTTATCCCCCTCTGCCAATTTTTCCTCCACGAAAGCCCTTTCTCTACCATTACCCTTCCACTTTCGACGTATATTGCTGTAATCCCCTCTTATTCACATTGTAAATATCTTCCTGTAAACAGCTTTGATCTCTTGTACCATGTTCTGAACCCATTTCGTACTGTAACCTGACCCAAAACATTTTGCTTCATGTTGCAAACATCCTGTATTCTCATTGCATGTATCTTCTCGCAAGCTGCCCTAATCAGATGTATTCTGTTCCAAACATATGTATCGTATGTATTCTGTTCCAAACATATGTATTTTGTTGTAAACATTTGTCTCTTGTTGTATCCTGTTCCAAACATATGTATTTTGTTGTAAACATATGTCTCCTGCTGTAATCACTGCATTCTCTCACTGCACCGCTTTGAACTTATGGTATAACGGTATATAAGAAATAAAATTATTATTATTATTACATTACATTAGTGATTTCTATTCCGCCATTACCTTGTGGTTCAAGGCGGATTACATCCAAACTAGAACAAGAATTACATTCAAAATTTGAAGGAATAGAATAAGCGATGACTTAAAATTTTTAAGGTAATAAAACGTTGGGTAAAGAGTTACCAACGGGAAGTAGAGGTCTTTAGGAGATAAGAAAAGGGTGAATTATGGGGTTTTAGATAACGTTTGGTAGATAGAAGAATATTAGAGAGTACTAAGGGTTTAGAGAGTGTTGGATGTTGGGTTGGGATTGATCATGCTGGATAGGTTTTATGTGTTTTTTGAAGAGTATGGTTTTAATATCTCTCTTGAAGGTTTTATAGTTTGAAGTTGAAGATGAGTGGTGATTTGTCTGTCCAGTTTAGCTGCTTTGGAGGCTATTAGGTTGTCATAAAGTTTTTTCGTTTGACATTTTTGGAAGATAGGTGAGAGAATAGTGAGTGGGTTCTTCTGTGTCTGGTTGAGGAGGATTGATTTAGTTGGTTATTCCAGTAGGTTGGGCTTTCTCCGTTGATAGCCTTGTAAAGTAAGCAGTAGAATTTGAAGTGCACTCTCGCTTCTATTGGAAGCCAGTGCGAGTCATGGTATGCCTCTGTGATATGGTCATATTTTTTTAGTGAATAGACAAGTCTTAGGGCTGTATTCTGTATTGGTCTGCAATTGCTTCATCATGGTCGTGGGACATAGTATGTTGCAGTAGTCTATCAACTTGCAGAGGCTGATTTGTGGTTTTACAACGCTGTACATCTTCAGGATGGCGACCTTGTAGATAGTCTTATGCAGGAAGTTGGCAAGGGTGACCTTCCAGCACCCCAGCTGTGCCTGGTTCCCATAGCTTGCTTCAGAGACAGGCAGCAAATGTCCAGCCTGTGTTTTAAAAGTTCTGTCTTGGTACCAGGCCCCTATGTCTCTACTCCCCCTTCATCCTGCAGGGGTTGTTGCTTGTTATAAATGTTTTATGGCTTTTCAAGGTGCCTTGCATATGTTAAGTCATACAGCACTGATAGCAGCTCAGCACAAATGAACAATGGTCACAGAACCTTGGAGAAGTATCCTCCCAGCAGGGAATGGAGACAAAAACTTTGTAGCAAAGGTCAGCTGGGTTAGCATTTCAAAGGATACATGTGTTCACAGATAGCAAGGTACAGGCCGTTCCATCTGGGTAGCTTGTAAAGGAAGGCTGTTTTTATGCTGTGGGAAAATATGCATTAAAGTATCTGTAATGTCCAGCATACACAAGTTAGTCCAGTATGTCCAGGTTATTACATTACATTTCATTTGTGATTTCTATTCCGCCTGTGCCTTGCGGTTCTAAGCGGATTACAGTTAAAAGAGATCAGGACATTACCGAGAGAATTACATTACAATGATTTAAGTAAATTGCATGTTGTGGTATAGAAATACAAATATAAGATATCTGGATTTATCGATAGAATAACTTGACAGGGTTCAAGTAGTTACAAGGTTTAGTGGGGAAAACAATATAGGCAACTGAAGAAAGATACCTAACTTTGAAGGAATCAGTTAAGTGGATACTAAAGGAGGTGCTTATTTAGGAGAAGGTTAAATGGATACCTAAAGGAGATGCTTATTTAGGAGTTTGGATATTTTTCGTAAATGAGGTTCAAGGGGATGACTAGTGTGTTATTTGCTGGGGAGAGTGCATGTGCGATTGGGGAGGGGAATATTAAGTAAGGACGTGTTTTTTGAAAAGAAATGTTTTGATTTCTTTCCGAAACACTTTGATGTCTGTTGTTTTAATCATCAGTTATCCATCTCACACTGTAGCGGTAGAGGAAGCGATCAAAGCAAGAAGACTTTGTTTAAGGCAGTGGTTCCCAAACCCTGTTCTGGGGGACCCCCAGCCAGTCGGGTTTTCAAGATATCCCTAATAAATATGCATGAGAGAGATTTGCATACCTGTTGCTTCCATTATATGCAAATCTCTCTCATGCATATTCATTAGGGATATCTTGAAAACCCGACTGGCTGGAGGGTCCCCCAGGACAGGATTTGGGAACCACTGGTTTAAGGAATGGAAAAGGTCAAAAATGGATGAAAACTAGAAAAAACACAAACATCAAAGCAGGTGCCATAAGGCGGTAAGAGGGGCCAAAAGAAACTACGAGGAAAAAATATCCAAGGAGGCAAAAAACTTCAAGCCGTTCTTTCTATAAATTAAGGGGAAACGACCTGCGAAGGAAGCAGTGGGGCCATTGGATGATCATGGAATAAAGGGAGTGCTAAAGGAGGACAAAGCCATCGCTGACAAACTGAACACATTTTTTGCATCTGTATTTACTGAAGAGCATATACACAACATACCTGTAAATAGCAAAACCTGAAGATTGGAGGGTGGCCAGTGTTACGCTGATTTTTAAAAAGGATTTCAGGGGAGATCTGGGAAATTACAGACTGGTAAGACTGACTTCAGTGCTGGGCAAAATAGGGCGAAAATTATAAAAAATAAAAAGGTAGGACACATAGACAAACATAATGTGGTATGAGCAGTTAATGTAACTGGCTTTAAAAAAACGGTTTGGACAAATTCCATAGCCTGCTGTTGAAACAGACATGGGATGGTAGCATGGAATGCTGCTATTATTTGGGTTTTTGCCAGGTACTTGTGACTTGGGTTGACCTCCGCAAAGACAGGATACTTGGCTAGATGGATCATTGGTCTGACCTAATAAGGCTAGTCTTATGTTTATATGATTTAATGAGACAGAGTCAACATAGGTTCAGCCGAGGTAGATCTTGCCTCACCAATTTGCTTTACTTCTTTGAAGATGTGAATAAACATGTGGATAAAGGTGAGCTGTTTGATATAATGCATCTAGATTTTCAGAAAGCTTTTGACAAAGTTCCTCATGAGAGGCTCCTGAGAAAATTAAAGAGTCATGGGATAGGAGGCAAAGTTCAGTTGTGGATTAGGAATTGGGTTTCAGATAGAAAGAGAGGGTAGGGTTAAATAGTCATTTTTTTCAATGAAGGAGAACAAACAGTGGAGTACCGCAGGGATCTGTACTGGGACCGGTGCTATTTAACTTAATTATAAATGGTCTAGAAATTGGAACAGCAAGTGAGGTGATTAAATCTGCAGATGGCACTGAACTGTTCATAGTTGTTAAAATGCATGCAGATTGTGACAAATTGCAGGAAGACCTTAAGAAATTGGGAAGACTGGGCATCCAAGTGGCAGATGAAATTTAATGTAGACAAATGCAAAGTGATGAACATTGGGAAGAATAACCCAAATCACAGTTACCAGATGATAGAGTCCACCTTGGGGGATAGCGCCCAAGAAAAAGATTTGGATGTCATTGTAAACAGTACAATGAAAGCTTGTGCACAATGTGTGGTGACAGCCAAAAAAGCAAACAAGATGCTAAAAAAGGGATGGTTAACAAGACTAAGAATGTTATAATTCCCCTATATCGCTCCATTGTGCAACCTCATCTGGAATATTGCGTTCAATTCTGGACTCCTTATTTCAAGAAAGATATAGCGGCACTAGAAAAGTTTCAAAGAATCCTAGAATGGTCGATTCCGCAATAACCCCGTCGGGGAGATCATTCCAGGTGTCCACCACTCTCTGCGTGAAGCAGAACTTCCTGATATTCGTCCTGAACTTGTCTCCCCTCAGCTTCATTCTGTGTCCTCTTGTCCGTGTCAAATTGGACAATGTAAATAGTTTTTTCTGCTCTATTTTGTCGATTCCTTTCAGTATTTTGAAGGTCTCAATCATATCCCCTCACAGTCTCCTTTTCTCAAGGGAGAACAATCCCAGTCTCATAAGTCGATCCTCGTATTCCAGTTTCTCCATACCCATTACTAGCTTTGTTGCTCGTCTCTGCTCCCTCTCCAGGAGTTTTATATCCTTCTTTAGGTTGGGAGACCAATGTTGGACGCAGTATTCCAAGTGGGGTCTGACCATTGCTCTATAAAGCGGCATTATGACCCTCTCTGCAATTCTGGAGGCCACATTACCGTAAAGATGTACTTCGAGCTCAGTCAGTCCAGCGAATGGCCACTAGGATGGTCTCCGGACTCAAGGGTCTCTCATACGAGGAAAGACTGGGCAAGTTGCAGCTCTACTCTCTAGAGGAGCGCAGGGAAAGGGGTGACATGATTGAGACATTTAAGTACGTCACAGGTTGCGTCGAGGTGGAAAACGACATATTCTTTCCTAAGGGTCCTTCAGTCACAAGGGGGCACCCGCTTAAGCTCAGAGGAGGGAGATTTGGTGGTGACACCAGGAAGTATTTCTTTACAGAAAGGGTGGTGGATCACTGGAACAAACTACCGGTGTAGGTGATCAAGGCCACTAGCGTGCTCGACTTTAAGAATAAATGGGACATCCACGTGGGATCTCTACGTGGGTCGAGCAGCACTCTGACTTAATGGGGTGGGACAGTAGAGTGGGCAGACTTGATGGGCTATAGCCCTTTTCTGCCGTCATCTTTTTATGTTTCTACTCGTGATTCCCTTCTTTATCAAAGCAAATAGAATGTTGGGCATGATAAAGAAGGGAATCACGAGTAGATCGGAGAAGGTCATAATGCCTCTTTATAGAGCAATGGCCATACCCCACTTGGAATACTGCATCCAACATTGGTCTCCCAACCTAAAGAAGGATATAAAACTGCTGAAGAGGGTGCAGAGACGAGCAACGAAACTAGTAAAAGGGATGGAGAACCTGGAATACGAGGATCGACTTAAGAGACTGGGATTGTTCTCCCTTGAAAAAAGGAGACTGCGAGGGGATATGATCGAGATCTTCAAAATACTGAAAGGAATCGACAAAATAGAGCAGAAAAAACTATTTAGATTGTTCAATTTGACACGGAGAAGAGGACACGGAATGACAAGTTCAGGACGAATATCAGGAAGTTTTGCTTCACGCAGAGAGTGGTGGACACCTGGAATGATCTCCCCGACGGGGTTATTGCGGAATTGACCGTCCTAGGATTTAAAAGCAAACTATATGCACATCTCCTTATTAGAGGCATAGAAGGATATGGGTGACTACAAATTATGCTAGGTGTACACCTGGGAGGGCCTCCGCATGTGCGGATCGCCGAACTTGATGGACCGAAGGTCTTATCCGGAGATGGCGATTCTTATGTTCTTATGACCAAGATGATAAAGGGGATGGAACTCCTCTTGTATGGGGAAAGACTAAAAAGGTTATGGCTCTTCAGCTTGGAAAAGAAACGGCTGAGGGGAGATATGATTGAAGTCTACAAAATCCTGAGTGTAGTAGAACGGGTATAAATGGATTGATTTTTCACTCCGTCAAAAATTACAAAGACCAGGGGACACTCGAAGAAGTTACAGGAAAATACTTTTAAAACCAATAGGAGGAAATTTTTTTTCACTCAGAGAATAGTCAAGCTCTGGAACGCATTGCCAGAGTTTGTGGTAAGAGCATATAGCATAACTGGTTTTAAGAAAGTTTTGGACAATTTCCTGGAGGAAAAGTCCATAGTCTGTTATTGAGAAAGACATGGGGGAAGCCACTGCTTACCCTGTATTGGTAGCATGGAATGTTGCTACTCCTTGGGTTTTGGCCAGGTACTAGGGACCTGAATTGGCCACCATGAGAATGGGCTACTGGGCTTGATGTACAATTGGTCTGACCCAATAAGGCTATTCTTATGTTCTTAAGTATGCATATTTTATACCACATTCATATCATTCGAGTATAGGTCTTGGTTATTACAGTGTAGGGGGTGGGAGAGGAGGACATCTTATAGAGAAACTTAGCAAGTAACATGAATAATTACTAGATGATGAATGTGTTGGGGAGAGAGGATGAACAGTGCAGATCTTTATCTGCTGTCATTTACTATGTTACTATGTTTATATGGAAACTGGGCCTTGAAAAAACACAGAAACATGATGGCAGATTAAGGCCAAATGGCCTATCTAGTCTGCCTACCCGCAATAACCATTATCTCTTTCTCTCTCCGAGAGATCCCACGTGCCTATCCCAGGCCCTTTTGAATTCAGACAGTCTCTGTCTCCACCATCACTTCTGGGAGACTGTTCCATGCATCTACCACCCTTTTTGTAAAAAAGAATTCCTTAGATTATTTCTGAGCCTATCATCTCTTAACTTCATCCTATGCCCTCTCATTGCAGAGTTTCCTTTCAAATTAAAGAGACTCGATTCATGCGCTTTTACATTATGTAGGTATTTAAATGTGTCTGTCATATCTCCCCTCTCCCGCCTTTCTTCCAAAGTATACAGATTTAGATCTTTAAGTCAATCCCCATAAGCTTTATTTATTTATTTATTTCGATTTCTATCCCGTTCTCCCATTCTTGCTTTTTGATTAAAACCACACACCATTTTAGTAGCCTTCCTCTGGACCAACTCCATCCTCTTTATATCTTTTTGAAGGTGTGGCCTCCAGAATTGTACACAATATTCTAAATGAGGTCTCATCAAAGTCTTATACAGGGGCATTGATACCTCCTTTTTCCTACTGGCCATACCTTTCCCTATGCACCCTAGCAACCTTCTAGCTTTCGTGTCACCTTTTCAACCTGTTTGGCCACATTAAGATCATCACATACAATCACACCCAAGTCCCGCTCTTCTGTCATGTACTTTTCACCACCTAAACTGTACTGTTCCTTCGAGTTTTTGCAGCCCAAATGCATGACCTTGCATTTCTTAGCATTAAACTTTAGCTGCCAAATTTCTGACCATTCTTCAAGCTTTGTCAGGTCTTTCTTCATCTTATTCACACCATCCAGAATGTCTACTCTATTGCAGATTTTGGTATCATCCACAAACAGGAAAAACAGTCTTTGCTCATCACGTTGTGTTGACCTCCTTCTTTTAGCTGTAGTGGTGAATGCAAGTTCTCTGACAGTTTTTGGTATTTTTTAGTTATTAATCTGTCTTTGTTTCAGTAACAGTATGTGGATTCATGGTACTTTGAATAAACTACTGCAATATCTGGGGAAGAGGTGAAAGCTGCAAAGCTTGAAAGGACCTGGATTTTTAACTTTGGTTACTAGACCTTTCTAAATCCAGTCTCAAGGCAGTTGCAGGTGGCTAATCTAGTTAATTCCATACCCAAATAGGCTGCTAAAGATCATAAGAGTTGTCTGTGAGAGAAGCGAGATTTGATCCATGACTTTCCTGGGTTCATTTCACTGCTCTTATTACAGGCATGAGATTGCAAATGGGAAAAAAGGTGAAGAGGACCATTAGGGAAGAAAGAAAATTCAGAGAAAGAGCGACACTCTTGTGATGTGATAACAGAGAACATATAGGAAGGAAAGTTACTGCGAGAGGACAAAAATAAATCCTACAACTAAACTGAAACATGCTTTTAAAACTTGTCCAATTCAGTTCTCAAACACAACAGGTAGGAGGAGAAATGTTGGTTCTTGTGGACCACAGAAGTTATTTTGAGGGATGGTTGTTGGTTATCAATGGTGCCAGGGGTTTTGGGCAAGTGTCAATAGGGTCGTGTAAGCAAAAATATATATTTTTTAAAATTTAGTTTTCCATCTCTTTTATGGCTTTCATTCTGATATTTTTTCATATCTGGGGCACTGTCAGTGGTGCCCACTGTTCTTGTTGCAGGTTTCCAGGTCTCGCTGCTGCTTTGTCAGGTAGAAACCAAAGTTTCAGCCATCATGCTGTGGCTTGCTTCAGGGTATGCTCTGAAGTCTGCAGTGTGACTTTGGAAATAGTAGGTTCACTGACCTCATTGGGAACAGGTCAATCCACCATTATGAATTTTAGCGGGAAATTGGTCAGAAAATTGAATTTTGTTGTGAAAATCCATAGAACGGAAAAGTCTCTGGTAGCTTTAAAGATGTTCTTCCTGTGGAGCTGGGTTAGATAAAAACATAAGAATAGCCTTACTGGGTCAGACCAATGGTCCATCAACCCCAGTAGCCCATTCTCTCAGGGTTTCCGCCGCTTGCATTGTGCTTGTTGCAGGTTTCTGGGTCTTACTGAAACTTTGTCAGGTAGAAACCGACATTTCATACCCTGAAGAAAACCACAGCATGGTGGCTGAAACATCAGTTTCTACCTGACAAAGTTG
This sequence comes from Geotrypetes seraphini, assembly GCF_902459505.1. Taxonomy (NCBI): domain Eukaryota; kingdom Metazoa; phylum Chordata; class Amphibia; order Gymnophiona; family Dermophiidae; genus Geotrypetes; species Geotrypetes seraphini. The sequence goes on from NC_047086.1 coordinate 412,966,992, forward strand.
CAGCAAGACTCAAACCTGCAACAAGCACAATCCTAGCTGCGGAAACCCTGAGAGAACATCATGTCCACAGTTGTTCAGTGGTGGGTATTGGTGGAACTTTAGGGTTTTTTTTTCCCTATTTTGGCTTTAAATGGCATGAGACAATCTGGAAAATGCTTCAGGCAAATGAACATTCCAAGGTGTCAGTCTTTGAAGTGCAGATGGTGACGCTGCTGTTTTCACTATTATGATGTTAGTGGCTAGTGATTTTGACAGTGTTTTTGCTTTATACAACATGAGGTCTTATTTGTGGTAAACCTCTTTGTAAGGTGGTAGGGGAAGAAGTATAGGAAATAAAAATAAAAATTTGTTGATAACCTTTGCCATGGGAGATTTCTGTAATTATGTAATCTTCCCCTCCACCGTTTTGTGGTTACAGCTGCCAGTCAAGGTACAAGTCAGTTCAGGTCAGGAACTTAGATATGTCGACTAAGCAGAGGATGGGACCAGTACAGCTGAAGAAGTAAGAATTGGTTAAGGAGATGGGGAGAATTCACTTTTAGATTGGGAACCAATTACTTGCTGCAATGGCAAAGGGAGTGCAAGAACTTCTTAATTTTTTTCTGGGCTTTATCATTTTTTTTCACTTCTTCTCTTTCTGTCAGCTGATTCATTGACCTATTTTGTTTATTTAGGTTGACTGTGTAAACTTGTGCAAAGACTCAAATGATGCTACAGAGGCAAAGCTGCAGTCGACTTTCTCACAAGCTAATCTATATCGTCCATGTGTTCTGCTCTTGAGAAATATTGACTTGCTTGGGCGTGTGTATGACGGATTTGGAGAAGACCCTAGAATCATATCTGCCCTCTGTCAGCTACTATTACAGCCAAGCAGGTCACACAGGTATGAGTACATGCATGAGATTTCCAGCACTTTGCTTTCTGTTCAATGCACTAAAAGTTCACACTTTTCTACTCTCCTATTTTGACCTAAAGACAATAGTGGTTTCTTGTAGTGGATTACATTTAAGAATGTTTTGGGCTTTTCCTTAATGTCCCTCCAGACCAGCCTAGACTGATGGCTTATGGACGCCTACCAGCAGGTGGGTGGAAACTGAGAACTAAAGTATTCTGGTGGAGCCTAGAAGTTAGCTGCGCAGTCTCTCCCAGAGTCGGGTGGTAAAGGTGCAGTCTGCCTGGGGATTCCAAGTTAAGGAAAAGAAAAAGGGTGGAGGGGCTTCCAATTTCTCTGCTTTTCTCCCAGGGCTCCTTATTGACTTCTGGTTGGGTCTGTGGTCCATGGGGGGTCACTTTGTGCTCTGGGGGGTGTCAAACTCAGGTGGCCGTGTTCTTTTCCCTCTCTATACCTCCTGATATTTTGGCCCTGATGAGGTCATTTCTGTGCTTCGGCTCCTGGAGCTGGAGGAGTTGCCGTATAGTGGCTGAAGGAGTTGCCGTACAGTGAAAGATTAGAGAAACTGGGCCTCTTCTCCCTTGAAAAGAGGAGACTGAGAGGGGACATGATCGAAACATTCAAGATAATGAAGGGAATAGACTTTGCAGATAAAGACAGGTTGTTTACCCTCTCCAAGGTAGAGAGAACGAGAGGGCACTCTACAGTTAAAAGGGGATAGATTCCGTACAAACATAAGGAAGTTCTTCTTTACCCAGAGAGTGATAGAAAATTGGAATGCTCTTCCGGAGGCTGTTATAGGGGAAAACACCCTCCAGGGATTCAACACAAAGTTAGACAAGTTCCTGCTGAACCAGAACATACGCAGGTAAGGCTAGTCTCAGATAGGGCACTGGTCTTTGACCTAAGGGCCGCCATGTGAGCGGACTGCTGGGCACGATGGACCACTGGTCTAACCCAGCAGCGGCAATTCTTATGTTCTTATGATGAACAGATGCCAGAGGGTGGTGGTTAATAGAATTTGCTCAGAGGAAGTAGTGCCACAAGGATTGGTATTGGGGCCGATTTTGTTCAATATATTTGTGATTGACATTGGGGCAGGCTGAGACTCTGGTCTAGGTTTCAGTAGAGATATTTGGCGCAGAGAGGTAGATCTGGGAGTCTTCAGTATAGAAGTGATACTGTAAGGCATGGGAGGAGATCAGTGCTCCAAGTGAGCAAGTGTAGATTGAGGAAAGGAGCGGTCCCAGGACAGAGCCTTGAGATACACCAGTCGATAGCGGGAAGGCTGTGGAGGAGCAACCACCATTGCATACACTGAAGGTGCGATGAGAGAGATAAGAAGAAAACCAGGAGAGGGAAGAACCCTGGAATCCCCACAAGGACAGCATATCAAGGAATAGGCGATGATCAACAGTATCAAAGGCGGCAGACAGATCGTGAAGGGTGAGGATAGAGTAGAAGCCTTTGGATTTGACCAAGAATAGGTCATTGGAAACTTTAGTAAGGGCACTTTTTGTGGAATCCAGCGGGCGAAAGCCTGCCTGAAGCGGATCCAGAATATCATGGGATGAGAGGAAGTCCAGGCAGTGGTGGTGAACTGCATGTTCAAGTAACTTGGATAAGAAGGGGAGGAGGGCAATGGAGCAATGTAGGGACACGTGGGGTCCAGTGAGGGTTTCATGAAGAGGGGTGTGACAGTGGCATGTTTGAAGGCATCAGGGACAGTTGCAGTGGAGAGCTATAGGTTGAGGATGTGATATATAAGAGGGATGAGAAGGTGAGTGGGAATCTGATCAGAGGAGCAGCTCTCCAGAGATTTTAACATTTTGTCCTTAGAACATACTGGGTTAGACCAGTGGTCCATCTAGCCCAGTACCATTCAAGGTCATAAGTACCTGGCAGCAGTGACATCAGAAGAGAGCCCAGGCCGGCGTGAGCTTCAGGTGGAAGATGCTGTTTGCGCCATTGAACATTTAAAGAGGTACGACGCAGGGTGGCGAAGAGGAGGAGAGGTGCCAGTGCCCCCACTGAAGACGGTGCCCGTGGTGCTTTGTCCCCTCCTTACTACGCCACTGCCAGGCAGAAGCCGAAATAGTTGCAGCATTCCATGCTACCGATCTCATGGCTTCCGCCATGTCTGTCCTAATAACAGACTATGGACTTTTCCTCCAGGAACTTGTCCAACCTTTTCTTAAACCTAGCTATGCTAACTGCTGTAACCACCTCCTCTGGCAACGAGTTCCAGAGCTTAACTATTTTTGAGTTAAAAATAATATTTTCTCCTATTTGTTTAAAAAGCATTTCCTTTGAATGTACCCTGGTTTTTGTACTTTTTGATAGGATGAAAAATCAATTCAGTTTTATCCCGTTCTACGCCACTCAGGATTTTGTAGATCTCAATCATATCCCCCCCCCCCCTTTAACTGTCTCTTTTCCTTCTTTGAAAACAGCTCTAGGGAACATGTTTAGCGTCAGTAGAGGCCAGATTAGTATTAGGCATGCTCAGTTGGTGGTATGTAGGTATAATCAAAGCAGATGGTTTTATGTTCTGCCTGTACTCTAATTCTCTGTCCATGCACTGGTTTCCTGCAGCAAGGATCCTGCTTTGTCTTGTTAAGCATGATTATTTACAAGAGTCAAAAGCATTTCTTTGTAAATGACAAATCAAACAAAATCAAGGAGTGGGTTCAAATCCCTTGCTGCTCCTTGTGACCCTGGGCAATTCACTCAATCCTCCATTGCCCAGGTACGTTAGATAGATTGGGAGCCCACCGGGACAGATATGGAAAATGCTTGATTGTAAACCGATTAGATCAGTGTTCTTCAACTGCCGGTCCGTGGACCGGTACCGGTCTGCAGAAAATTCCTGCCGGTCCATGTAGGGCCGGCGAGATTGAGTCAGCGGTTAAATTTCCTGCCAACTGCGGTGGTGTTGGTGGAAGGCTACTGTTCCACCCAGCCTCGGGCGATCAAGACAGGCTGCTGACGTTGGGGCCTTCTCTCTGTGAGTCTCACCTATTCGGAAACAGGAAGTTGAAACAAAATAGGCGGGACTCAGAGAGGGAAGGTCCCGACGTTGGCAGCCTGTCTTGATTGCCGCCCCTGCCGAGTCACCGAAGAGGGCCGCGGGGAAGGTGCAGGTGGAAGGGAGAGAGCTGCAGGTACAGGTGCAGGTGGAAGGGAGATGGTCAGCGTGCGCGGGAGCAAGATCATGGGGAGCCTTCGATAGTGGCTCTCTTCCCTCCCAGCAGCTCTCGTACTTGTCACGGCAGTGATTTACCAGCAACTTCCTCTTTCCTCAGAGGAAGCAACAGACCCAAGGCTGCCTAAGTAAATCGCTGCTGCAGGCAAGTACTGAGAGCTGCTGGAAGGGGAGGAAGCCACTGGATAAAGGGAGAGCTGCTACTGGACCTGGAGGGAGGTAGAAGGAGAGATGCTGCTGGGAGGGGAAGAGGGAAAAGGATGGGAAGAGAGTTACTGTTGGATAGGGGGAGGAGGGAAGGGAGAAGGAAAAAAGGAAGGAAACAGCTGGCAGGGAGATTACAGGAGGGGAAGGGGGTCAGGGAGTAATGGAGAGATCAGGTGAGGGAAAGGGGAGAGAGAGGAATGAGAAAGTAGAGAGATTGATGCTGGAAAGGGGGTCAGCAGAGAAATGAGAGAAGGATAAAGATGCTAGATCTGGTGTAGGAGAGATAAAAATGAAGAAAGCAGTGAAGCTGGAATGAATGATGTAAAAAGGAGAGAGGAGGCACAGGCTGGATGGAAAGGGGAGAAGGGCGTAGAAAGAAGTCAGATACATATGGAAGGGGGAGAGGGCAGACATTGGATGGAACGGGCAGATGCTGGATTGAAGAGACAGGGCAGACGCTGGAAGGAAAAAAGTGAAAAGAAGATGAAAGCAGAAACCAGAGACGACAAAAGGTAGAAAAATAATTTTTTTCTATTTTGTCATTAGAATATATCAGATTTGAAATATATATCCTGTTAGAGACATAACTGGGGACTGCAAAGCCCAGGCAGTGCTTCTTTAGCTTCCAGCTGGCTTAGGGCTCTCTCGGACCAGGGGGCATTCCCCTAACACTATTCCTGTCCTGTGTGACTGCAGTATTATCCCAGGACAAGCAGGCAGCATATTCTTGACTGATGGGTGACGGCACCGACGGAGCCCCGGTACGGACAATTTTAGAGTGATTGCACTCTAAGAACTTTAGAAAGTTCTAGCTCGGCCGCACCGCGCACGCGCGAGTGCCTTCCCGCCCGACAGAGGCGCGCGGTCCCTCAGTTTCTTAGTTTCCGCGGAGCTAAGAAGACGCGTTTTTCAACGGCTGTTGAAACTTTTTTCTAATTGCCTTCCCGCTCGCGTAAACTTTTGATTATTTATATTATTTCTTTTCTTTCTTTTATTGGTAAAAAAAAAAAAAAAAAAATTCTTCAATTTTTCTTTCATTTGTTCTTTCCCCGGCGGGGCCTTCTGCCACCATCGAAGCCTCGGCCTTCGATTTGGCTGAAGCCGTTTTTACGTTCATGCCCCCTCAGCCAGGGTTTAAAAAGTGCCAGCGGTGTGCTCGGCCTATATCTCTCACGGACCCACACAACTGGGGTTTACAGTGTTTGGGTCCTGAGCATCAGGCCTCTACTTGCACCCGCTGTGCCACTCTCAAAAAACGGACTTTAAAAAATCGCCAAATCCAGCAGCGATTATTGTTCGGTGCCGAGATGTCCGACCCCGTGCCATCGACTCCAGCTTCGGCACCGATTCAGTCGGCACCCTCTTCTTCGACGCCGCGTGATTCCGCGCCGACGTCTCACCAGTCAGGTAAGCCGGCTAAGAAGCCTTCCCCGCTGGAACGTCCTCCGGTCTCGAGTGCAGTGAGTCCAATCCTGCCGACTGTGAGACGCCAGCGGAAGCGCTCCGCCCCTATAGAGGTGAGTCCCTCGACATCGGGCTCCTCATCTCCAGGGCGTCGAGCGGCACCGCAGGTACCGCAGAAGAAAAAGGCGGTACCGGTGCCATCCCTTGATGACCGTATCACGGCCATCCTTCAGGAACAGCTTAAGGACCAGTTAAAACAGCTCCTCCCTGCTATCCTGACTCCGAACCTTCCGGTGCCGGTCCACACCGAGCTTCCGGTACCGATTGTGGAACAGCCTGTGTTACCTGCTTCCACTATTTCGGTACCGCTTCAATCATCGGTATCGATGCCAGTTCTTGCACCGGAGCCGAGAGCTCACCATCAATCGGTACAAACTTCGGCACCGGTGCGGCCGATAACATCGCCTGACTCGATATCGATGAGGTCGGGTAAGTCGGTGCGCAAAACCCGACACCTACAATCATCGACCCCGGAGTCTCAGGACCATGCTTCCCATGTCAGGGATCCTGATCTGTGGGGGGACTCAGAGGAACCCTTTCTTTCTGAAGGCGAATGTTCCTCGGAGGAGGAGGACTCCACTGTCCCTGACCCATCCTCCAAGCATGTCACTTCCTCTTTCTCTTGCTTTTTGAAAGAGATGTGTGACTCCTTGTCCATTCCTTTGGAGGCTGAATCCAAAAAGTCTAAAGCTTTTTTGGATGCTCTTGATTTTGATCAGCCTCCAAAGGAATATTTGAAACTCCCTCTTCATGACATCTTGAGGGAGACTTTCTATAAGAATTTAGAGACTCCTTTAACTGTCCCAGGGGCCCCACGTAAGCTGGATTCTCTATATAAGGTAATTCCCATTCCTGGGTTCGACAAACCTCAACTGCCACACGAATCCTTATTTGTCGAATCCACCCTTAAAAAATCTTCTGGAGCCAGTGTATATGCATCAGTACCTCCTGGCAGAGAAGGTAGAGCCATGGATAAATTTGGTAAGAGGCTCTATCAAAATGCTATGTTAGCAAATAGAGCTAGTAATTATGCTTTTCATTTTTCTTTTTATTTGAAGCATCTTCTTACCTCCATGGCTTCCTTCGAAAAGTACCTTCCTTCACGCAAGCATCATTCTTTTCATACCTGCTTGTCGTCTCTTTTTCAATTACGTAAGTTCATGGTTCGATCCATATATGACACCTTTGAACTTACGTCCAGAGCGACAGCAATGTCGGTGGCTATGCGTCGCCTGGCCTGGCTTCGGGTATCCGAGCTTGATGTTAATCATCAGGATCGGTTAGCCAACGCCCCTTGCCTAGGGGATGAGCTCTTTGGGGAATCCATGGACTCAACCACACAAAAGCTTTCTGCTCATGAGACACGCTGGGATACCCTGCTTAAAAATAAAAAGAAGCCTCCTCCGCCAAAACCATATAGGCAGCAGTCGGCCTATCAACGACGCTTCGCAGCTCGGCCATTACCTTCTAATGCTCAGCAACCCAGGCGTCAGAGGCAGCAACAACGTCAGCCTCCCAGACAGCAGTCACAGCAGCAACCTGTGAAACCTCCTCCTCAGCAGAAGTCACAGCCCTTTTGACTTCATTCTCAGCAGTATAGCCAGTATTCCGATTCCTGCTCTCCTGCCTCAACCTATAGGAGGTCGACTTTCTCTGTTCCTCAGCCGGTGGGAAGTTATCACTTCGGACCAATGGGTCCTCAACATCATCCACCACGGCTACTCTCTCAACTTTCAGACTCTTCCGCCCCAAAGCCTGCCAAAAGAGTCTGCTTTGAACAGTCCTCAATCTTCCCTCCTCATTCAGGAAGTTCAATCCCTCCTTCTTCTAAACGCTATAGAGGAAGTTCCTCTAGATCAAAAGGGGCAGGGATTCTACTCCCGTTATTTTCTTGTCCCCAAAAAAACAGGAGATCTCAGACCTATTCTAGATCTTCGCGATCTCAACAAACATCTGGTAAAGGAGAAGTTCAAGATGCTTTCCTTAGCTATTCTCTATCCTCTTCTCAACCAAGACGACTGGCTATGCTCCCTCGATCTCAAAGAGGCATACACTCACATACCGATCCATGTAACCTCAAGACAGTATCTCCGTTTCATGATCAATCATTGTCATTACCAATACAAGGTGCTGCCCTTCGGCCTTGCCTCCTCTCCAAGGGTCTTCACCAAGTGTCTCATTGTGGTAGCGGCATTTCTACGCTCTCACCACCTCCAGGTCTTTCCTTATCTGGACGACTGGTTAATCAAGGCCACATCCGCTCAAGCAGTTCTACTGGCCACCAACCAAACCATCTTGTTTCTCCGAATTCTGGGGTTCGAGATCAATCTACCCAAATCTCATCTCATCCCCACTCAGAGACTTCAATTCATTGGAGCGATCCTGGACACACTCCTCATGAGAGCTTTCCTACCATCCAATCGTCTTCAGACCCTTCAGTCTCTATGTCAGCAGGTGCTTTCACTACCTTCCATCTCAGCCAGGCACATGATGGTACTCTTGGGGCACATGGCATCTACAGTTCATGTCACGCCCCTCGCACGTCTTCACCTGCGCACTCCTCAATGGACCCTTGCTACTCAGTGGTCCCAAGCGACGGATCCTTGCTCACGACACATATCTGTGACATCATCTCTTCGTCAGTCTCTTCAATGGTGGTTGGTATCCTCAAATCTATCCAGAGGTCTTCTATTCCATCAACCTCCTCATCAACTCGTCATCACCACCGACGCCTCTCTTTATGCATGGGGAGCCCACTTAAACGAGTTCCAGACTCAGGGTCTTTGGACGGCCCAGGAAAAGAAGCATCAAATCAATTTCCTGGAACTCAGAGCGATGTTTTATGCTCTCAAGGCCTTCCAACATCTTCTCTTTCCTCAGGTTCTTCTGTTATGCACAGACAATCAGGTTGCGATGTACTACATCAACAAACAGGGTGGGACGGGCTCTCGCCTTTTATGCCAAGAAGCCCAAAAGATCTGGAATTGGGCCATAGATCACCATCTCTTCCTGAAAGCTATCTACATTCAGGGAAAACAGAATTCTTTAGCGGACAAACTCAGCAGAATTCTCCAGCCTCACGAGTGGACACTCGATCCTGTAACTCTGCAGTCTATCTTCACTCAATGGGGCACTCCTCAGATAGACCTCTTTGCAGCTCCTCACAATCACCAGCTGCCCCTATTCTGCTCCAGACTTTACTCTCCTCACCGTCTGGCAGCGGATGCTTTTCTCCTAGACTGGTCGAATCTGTTCCTGTACGCCTTCCCTCCTCTACCTCTAATGTTGAGAACATTATTCAAGCTCAAGAGGGAACGAGCCACAATGATTCTGATTGCTCCGAGGTGGCCCAGGCAACATTGGTTCTCCCTTCTACTTCAACTCAGTTCCAGGGAACCTTTTCTTCTTCCTCTGTTTCCTTCTCTACTTACGCAACAGCAGGAAACCCTTCTACATCCCAACCTCCAGTCTCTGCACCTGACAGCTTGGTATCTCTCGGGCTGACATCTCATGATACTCTTTTATCTCAGCCTGTTCGTTCCATTCTGAATGCCTCCAGGAAACCAACCACTCTGCAATGTTACCATCAGAAGTGGACGAGATTTTCCTCCTGGTGTCTTCTTCATCATCTTGATCCAACTTCTCTGGCAGTGGAGACATTGTTGGATTATTTGCTCTCTTTGTCTGACTCTGGCCTTAAGTCCTCTTCCATCAGAGTCCACCTCAGTGCCATTGCAGCTTTTCATGAGCCAGTCCATGGAAAACTTCTCTCAGCTCATCCCCTGGTATCCAGGTTCATGCGAGGGCTTTTCAATGTGAAACCACCTCTTAAAGCCCCTCCTGTTATCTGGGATCTCAATGTGGTTCTTTCCGCCTTAATGAAGCCTCCATTTGAACCATTGGCTACATCTCCTTTCAAGTTTCTCACTTGGAAAGTGCTTTTCCTTATTGCTCTTACCTCTGCCAGGAGGGTCAGTGAGCTTCATGCACTTGTCGCAGATCCACCTTTTACGGTTTTTCACCATGACAAGGTGGTTTTGCGTACACATCCAAAGTTTCTCCCTAAGGTTGTCTCTGAATTCCATCTCAACCAATCCATTGTTCTCCCTGTTTTCTTTCCAAAACCTCATTCTCATTCTGGAGAACAAGCTTTACATACTTTGGATTGTAAAAGGGCTCTGGCTTACTATCTAGAGCGTACGAAACCCCACAGATCAGTTCCCCAACTTTTTCTGTCCTTTGATCCAAATAAATTGGGACGTCCCGTTTCTAAACGTACGTTGTCTAATTGGCTGGCAGCGTGCATTTCATTCTGTTATGCTCAGACCGGACTGACACTAGAAGGTTCTGTCACGGCCCATAGAGTCAGAGCAATGGCAGCTTCTGTAGCTTTCCTCCGTTCCACTCCTATTGAGGAAATCTGCAAGGCTGCCACTTGGTCCTCAGTTCACACTTTTACATCTCATTATTGTCTGGATGCTTTCTCCAGACGGGATGGTCACTTCGGCCAATCTGTTTTGCAAAATTTGTTTTCCTAATGGCCAACCTTCCCTCCATCCCTCTTTTTGTTAGCTTGGAGGTCACCCATCAGTCAAGAATATGCTGCCTGCTTGTCCTGGGATAAAGCACAGTTACTTACCGTAACAGGTGTTATCCAGGGACAGCAGGCAGATATTCTTGCGTCCCACCCACCTCCCCGGGTTGGCTTCTTAGCTGGCTTATACTAACTGAGGGACCGCGCGCCTCTGTCGGGCGGGAAGGCACTCGCGCGTGCGCGGTGCGGCTGAGCTAGAACTTTCTAAAGTTCTTAGAGTGCAATCACTCTAAAATTGTCCGTACCGGGGCTCCGTCGGTGCCGTCACCCATCAGTCAAGAATATCTGCCTGCTGTCCCTGGATAACACCTGTTACGGTAAGTAACTGTGCTTTCTGTTAGCATGATATTTCTGTGTAGCATTCTATAATAACTTGGCTTGTTCAGTTTTCTTGATAGTAGAGGGGATATATGTGAAGGGGAGGGGAGACAGGGGTTTTGTTGGTCCTTGCTCTGAATATTTGAATTTATAAAATGACAATTGTACATAATATTGTTTCTTTTTATACTTTAATAAAATACGTTCAATATAAAATCATAACTGCGGCTTATGCAGATGGGATCAGATGGTTTGCGGGGACCGAGCTCGCGGAGACGGGGCGGAAATGATTTTTTAAAATTTCAGTGTTAGTAGTTTGCCGGTCCACAAAATAATTATTTTATTTCTGCTGGTCCACAGGTGTAAAAAGGTTGAAGAACACTGGATTAGATAACTTTGATAGGCGGTATATAAATACCTAAAATAAATAAATAGCATGGCTGTTATCTATCTTGAAACTGAGTCTTGGTGACACTTCTTTGGCTTTAGAATTTTTGCCAGTTGAACCATTATTTCTTTAGTTTGTGAATGCTGAGGAAGGTTAGACATCTTTTTCATCACTGTCATTTTTCTATCTTAGTTCACTCAATCAATTATATTATCTCGTCTTGATTACTGTAATGCTATATACCTCAGCATTACAAAAATTTGCCTTCATAGATTACAATTAATTCAGAATACTGCTGCGAAGCTGATCTTTGGAAAATGTAAATTGATCATGTGACCTCTCTGCATCTGAGTCTTCATTGGCTCCCGGTTTATTTTAGAATTCAATTTAAATGCGCTTGTATTTCTTTTAAAATTCTACATAGAAACATAGAAATAGACGGCAGATAAGGGCCACGGCCCATCAAGTCTACCCACTCCAGTGACCCTCCCTATCTATCTTTGCGGATAGATCCCACATGTTTGTCCCATTTGGCCTTAAAATCTGGCACGCTTCTGGCCTCAATAACCTGAAGTGGAAGACTATTCCAGCGATCAACCACCCTTTCGGTGAAGAAAGAACTTCCTAGTGTCACCGTGCAGTTTCCCGCCCCTGATTTTCCACTGATGCCCCCTTGTTGCCGCGGGACCCTTGAAAAAGAAGATATCCTCTTCCACCTCGATGCGACCTGTGAGGTACTTGAATGTCTCGATCATATCTCCCCTCTCTCTACGTTCCTCGAGTGAGTAGAGCTGCAACTTCCCCAACCGCTCCTCGTATGGGAGCTCCTTGAGTCCCGAGACCATCCTGGTGGCCATTGTCTGGACCGATTCCAGTCTCAGCACATCCTTGCGGTAATGTGGCTTCCAAAATTGCACACAGTACTCCAGGTGCGGTCTCACCATGGATCTATACAGTGGCATAATGACTTTAGGTTTACGGCTGACGAAACTCCTGCGTATGCAACCTATGATTTGCCTTGCTTTGGATGAAGCTTGCTCAACTTGATTTGCAGACTTCATGTCTTCCCTGACAATCACCCCTAAGTCTCTTTCTGCTTCAGTTTTTGTCAAGATCTCGCCATTTAGGGTGTAAATCTTGCATGGATTTCGGCTTCCCAGGTGCATGACTTTGCATTTTTTGGCATTGAAACTGAGTTGCCAGGACCTAGACCAGTGCTCCAGTAGAAGTAGGTCATGCATCATATCATCTGCCATTGAATTATTGTCTGTTGTGCTCTTGTTCACTACATTGCTTAGCTTGGTATCATCGGCGAATAATATTATTCTTCCTCGGAGCCCTTCTGTCAAGTCTCTTATAGATGTTGAACAAGATCGGGCCCAGGACGGAGCCCTGTGGCACTCCACTTATCACCTCTGACATTTCGGAGGGGGTGCCATTCACCACTACCCTCTGAAGCCTACCTCCAAGCCAGTTCCCAACCCAATTTGTCAATGTGTTGCCCAAACCTAAAGAACTCATCTTGCATAGCAACCTGCGGTGTGGTACGCTATCAAATGCTTTGCTGAAATCCAGGTAGACGATGTCCAGGGACTCACCAGCATCCAGCTTCCTCGTCACCCAGTCAAAGAAACTGATCAGGTTGGATTGGCAGGATCTCCCCTTAGTAAATCCATGTTGGCGGGGATCCCGTAGTTTCTCCTCGTCCATGATTCTATCCAATTGGTATCTTTAATCCTCTTATTCCTTTATTTTGGAACGTTTACCGTTTCTCCTTTGCTAGAGGTATCCAACAATTTAAACTCTCCCTTCCTTCTAAAAAAGGGATTAAAGGAGTCAAGATCTTCAGTCAATCTTTGGTCTTTAAATTCTCCCAACTCTGGAATGATCTCCCCCTTTTTTTTAATGTTAATGTATTTTCAGTGTTCTCCCTAGCATCTTTTAGTCGGGCGCTCCGCCCGGCTGTCATCTCAGTCACGGATTCGTCTCAGCCTGACTTGTTTCCTTTTTTTTTTTTTTTAAAGTGGCAGGAAGCGGGTTTTCAGCTTTACTTCTTTTTTATTTTTCCTACTGCTGGTCGGTTTTTACAGTTGCAGTTGGAGGCAGAGACTGCAGGCTCGTTAAGACCGAGTGCGCGAAACCAGAACCCTGATGTCCTGTTTGCTTTCGTTCTGCCGCTGATCCCACAAGACATGCTGGCCGCTGCTTACAGATCTGTTTCTGCAGGACATTGGTTTCGCTTTGTGCAGGAGAATCAATCGGAACGAGGAAAGGCGGAAGCCAGCAGTTGCGTGCTTAAGTAACTGCTGCTGGCACACAGAAAAGGAGGGAGAAGGTGCATAAAAGGAATAAAGCAGGCCCAAGAAGTAGAGGGGGAAGGAATTGCAGTGGTTATAGATTAAGGTCCTTTGGGTACTCTGGGCACCTATGTTTTAAAAGCTTTCATTTGTAGAGCAAGAAACTTGTAGTTTATGTGGCTGCCAGCTGATCTGGCCACCAAAAAAATGTGACCAGTGAACCGTTATTCGTGCTTAGAACATAAGAGTTGCCTCCGCTGGGTCAGACCAGAGGTCCATCGCGCCCAGCAGCCTTCACCCGCAGCGGCCCATGAGGTCCATTGACCTGTTAAATGTCCCTGCCTTTCCTGTACCTATCTCTATGTCTATCTGTCCCTGCTTTTCCTATACCTGTCTCTATGTCTATCTGTACCCCTCAATCCCCTTATCCAGTAGGTATTTATCCAAACCTTCCTTGAACCCCTGAAGCGTGCCCTGCCCTACCACATCCTCCGGGAGCGCGTTCCATGTGTCCACCACCCTCTGAGTAAAGAACTACTTCCTAGCATTTGTTCTAAACCTGTCCCCTTTCAATTTCTCCGAGTGCCCCCTTGTATTTGTGGCTCCCTTCAGTTTGAAGAATCTGTCCCTGTCTACCTTCTCTATGCCTTTCAGGATTTTGAAGGTTTCTATCATGTCCCCTCTAAGTCTCCGCTTTTCCAGGGAGAAGAGCTCCAGCTTTTCTAACCTGTCAGTGTATGAAAGGTTTTCCATACCTCTTACCAATTTAGTTGCTCTTCTCTGGACTCCCTCCAATATTGCCATGTCTTTCTTGAGGTACAGTGACCAGTACTGGACACAGTACTCCAGATGGGGGCGCACCATTGCACGATACAGCGGCATGATGACTTCCTTCGTCCTGGTCGTGATACCCTTTTTGATGATACCCAACATTCTGTTTGCTTTCCTTGAGGCTGTCGCACATTGTGCCGATGCTTTCAATGTTGTATCCACCAACACACCCAGGTCTCTTTCAAGGTTACTTACCCCTAGCAATGATCCTCCCATTTTGTAGCTGAACATCGGGTTCTTTTTCCCCACATGCATGACCTTGCATTTCTCTACGTTAAAGCTCATTTGCCACTTTTTTGCCCATTCTTCCAGTTTCGTTAGGTCCCTTTGGAGGTCCTCACAGTCTTCTGTGATTCTAACCCTGCTGCAGAATTTGGTGTCATCTGCAAATTTTATAACCTCACAATTGGTCACCGTCTCCAGGTCGTTTATAAATATATTGAACAGGAGCGGTCCCAGTACCGACCCCTGCGGAACTCCGCTCCTGACCCTTTGCCAGTCTGAGTATTGGCCCTTTACTCCAACCCTCTGTTTCCTACCCTCCAACCAATGTTTGATCCATCGGTAGACATCCCCTTCTACCCCGTGGTTCCACAACTTTTTAAGCAGCCGTTCATGGGGTACCTTGTCAAAGGCTTTTTGGAAGTCAAGGTAAATGATGTCAATGGATTCCCCTTTGTCTATCTGGCTGTTTATCCCTTCGAAGAAGTGCAGTAAGTTTGTAAGGCACGACCTTCCTTTGCAGAAGCCGTGCTGGCTCGCCCTCAGCTGTCCATTGTTTTCCATGTGCTTGCAGATGCTGTCCTTGACCAGTGATTCCATCATCTTTCCCGGAACTGAGGTCAAGCTCACTGGCCTGTAGTTTCACGGGTCTCCCCTTGATCCCTTCTTGAAGATAGGTGTGACATTTGCTATTTTCCAGTCCTCCGGGATCTCCCCAGTTTTTAAGGATAGGTTATAGATTTGCTGGAGCGTAACTGCTATTTCGTTCCTCAGTTCTTTTAACACCCTTGGGTGGATTCCGTCTGGGCCTGGTGATTTGTCACTCTTCAATCTATCTATCTGTCGGAGGATATCCTCTTGGCTTACCTCTATTCGCTCTAGCTTTTCATCCTGATCTCCACTTATGATTTCCTCGGGTTCTAGAACATTGGATGTATCCTCTCTTGTGAAGACCGATGAGAAGAATTGTCGGCTACCTCTTTTCCCTCTTTCACCACTCCCTTCATGTTTTATATAGGCACAAGATTGATGTTTCCATTAGGTGTCAGCTAGAGTGCTGAGATTCAGGAGTGATAAATGGCAGATGGCAACCTAGGCATTTCTCCCTTTCTGTCAGCAATGAGTAGAATAGGTGGAGCTAGCAGTCAGACTGCCAGATAATCAAGAAAGTGGGGCTTTCACTTTAGTATATGTATGCTGGACAGCCACTGTGTTCCTACTTCATGACTTCCTGTTATAGTCTTGAACACATAGGAGGCTCTGCACTTCAGTTTTCAGCTGCAGACCTGTCTGCTCAGATGTGGCTAAACAGCAAGGAACAGGCTAAGGAGAAAGGGGAGATACTGGACCACCAAGCAGGGGAGAGACAATATGCTGGTCTGCCAGGGAAGGGGAATGAGAACAGAGGGGAACAAGGAGATACTGAACTATGAGAAGAAGACGGAAAACACCAAGATGCTGGACTGCCAGGGGCAGAGGAAATGGGCAAAGGTCCAAGACCAAGAAGTCACTTAGAGAGTCTAATAGCCTTGAACTTGCCCTGCATAGGTACTTCTGGCTAAATATTTTATAAAGGCACAAAAGTGGCCCTGGAAGCAGATGTTCATGCATAACTTTATACCTGTTCTGAGGTGTTTACATTTACCTCAGAACAGGTATAAAGTTATGCATGAACATCTGCTTCCAGGGTCACTTATGTGCCATTATAAAATATTTAGCCAGAAGTGCCTATGCAGGGCAAGTGCATAGATAGGGTTGCAAATTCCCCTCGGCCTGACTTTTTTTAAGCGCTAGCAAGCAACTTGAACCCATGCTCTGGGGCTCTAACGGTAACACTGTGTGTGCCGGCTTCCCTTAGTTCTCCTCCAAAACTGGAAGTCATGTCCTGGGGGGGGGGTGAGGGAAGGGAAGGGAAGCCCCAGAGTATGGATTTGATTTGCTACAGGCTAAGGTGGGAGATAGGGCAGGGAGGGAAGTTTACAACTTGGTGTTCTTGTTTGCTTCGGGCCTTCCTTACTGCTGGGTCCTGCCTACTTTATGTTTCTGCGAAGGCAGGAACCGGCAGCGAGGAAAGCCCGAAGCAAGAAAGAACAGCAAGTTGTAAGCTTCCCTCCATCGCTGCCCTTTCTCCCACCTTAGCCTATAGCGAATCTGCCGGTGGGGATGCTGGGAATGCTGCTGCTGCTGCATCCAATTGGGGAGAGAGAAAGATGCTGCTGCACCCAATTGGGAAGGGGGAAGAAAAATGCTGCTGCTGCACCTAATTGGGGAGAGAGAGGGAAGGAAATCCAGGGAAGGTAGAGGAGAGGAAAGAGATGCCGAGACCATGGGAGGGAGGGAAAGCAAATGAGATACCAGACCATGGAGGGGGAGGGAGAGATATAAGGGAATATGAGGGGAAGGAGACAGATTCCAGACCTGGGAAAAGGAAGTAAGTAGAGGAGATGCCAGATAATGGAGGGGGCGATGGAAGGAGAGGAGAAAGATGCCAAGGCATGGGGGGAGGGAAGGGAAACTAAGGAGACAAATGCCAGACTAGAGGGAAAGGAAGGAGAGGAGGTGCCAGAGCATGTAGGGAGAGGGAGAGATAGGAAAGGAGAGAAATGCCAGGACATGGCGGGAGGGAAAGGAAGGAGCTAGAGATGCCAGACTATGGAATAGAGTGGGAAGGAAGGAAGGAAGGAAAGGAGAAGAGAGAGATACCAGAGCATAGGGGAGAGGGTGGAGACTAAAAATGGAGAGGGGTGAAGCTGAAATGAATATGTACAAAGGAGAGAAACTGCACAGGATATACAATTTATTTGAAGGAACATAGAAAGAGGGAAGACATATGGAAGAGAGAGAAGGCAGACACTGGATGGAAAGGGCAGAGAGGGTGGACAGTAGATGGAAGGGGTAGAGAGAGAGAGAGAGGACAGATGTGGCATGGATGGGAGAGAGGACAAACGCTGAATAGAAAGAAGAGAGCGAAGAGAAGATGATTAAAGCAGAAACAACAAAATGTAGAAATAAAGTTTTTTTGTTGCTTTATGTAGAATCAAATAGCGTTGTAACTGTATTGATAAAAGTTTATAAATAGGAAATGGAAATAAGGCAATTTTATGGGACTAAACCCCTTTCCTCAGGTCAGGACAGGATATCATAACAAAGGTATACTGTACTGTCTTGAAGAAAGATTTGGCCTCTGAAAGTTAATTAAAAATGGATGAGGCCAATAAAATTGTATTTTCTTATTTCTCATTATTTGTTTTATTTCTATTTGTTAATTTGTAAAGTGGTATCATTTTTTTCAAATTTAAACTGTTTCTGTGGTGTTGCATTGTATGCAGAGTCTGGTTTCTTGGTGGTTCAGTTTAACTTTCGTCTACATATTTCTATTTTTAGTTTGCGATTATTCCATATTGGGCGAGGATGTATCTGTTCTGTGTGTATGAAAAGGACATGGTTTTCTGTTAGCATCGACTGCACAGGATCAATTGACTGTGCAGGATCTGGCTTGTTTAGTTTTACAATGCGTGTGTTGGTTTTCTAGGGCTCACTGCAGTGTTTAAGATGTTGCCTTTTCCTAGGTGCACCCTTGTTGTGTGACTCGTGGTTTACTACTAAAAATAACTTTTTTTTATATAGAAGAGGGGGTTGTTAAAAAATGATCAGCATTGGCTGTCATATATACTAGGTACGCCACTGGATTTAATGACCTATTCTAACTTTACTGTTGACGTAGTTGTTTCCATTCCCCCACACACACACACTTTAAAGAATTAAAGTTGTATTAACAATCAAGCAGCTTTCCAAATGACATTATGAGAAAATAAAAATATTTTTCATACATTGCTAATTATTATCTGCATCTTAATCTAAACTGTTTTGCCCTAACTCTCACTATGATCTTTATCTGCTACTTTTTTACTTTGCTGTAGTGCAATCACAGGTCTCCTTCAGGCTCAATAACACCTCCATAAATTATGTGGAAGAGGTCTAGAAGTGGGAATCACATCTATTTCATATTCTCAGTGAGACCTCAAAAAGGAACCTAGTGATCAAAACATTATTAGAGGTGCTGTAGAAGCGTTTCTTGCATGACTGAATGAGCTATATTTATCTTTTTATTTTTTTTTAGTTGTTTAAATTCATGCAGAAATAAATGGTTAGATTGAACCTAATGACTTCATTAATGCATTTCCCTTTGTAAACCTCTATACCATTTGAAAGAGGGCGCATATCTAATTATTCGCTTCTAGAATTGGATACTTTTAAAATTTAGGAAAAATATTCTGGCACAAGTGTCAAACCTTAAAAAAGGAAGTCATATTGAGCATTGGAAAACAATAATAATTAACTAATAAAAATAGTACACATTTAGGGCTCCTTTTATGGAGGCGTGTTAGCGGTTTAATGCGCGCTAAACCGCCGGCTGCGCTAGCCGCTACCACCTCCTCTTGAGCAGGCGGTAGTTTTTCGGCTAGCGCGGGGGTTAGCGCGTGATGAAAAGTCATGCGCTAAAGCTGCTTCATAAAAGGAGCCCTTAATTTTCCCCACCACCAAATTTCCCCATCCCGCCCCACCCAGCTACTTTTTCATGCCACACGGCTGGAAAAAATTTCTGGGGAGAACACTGTATTTTATTAATTTTTAAGAAAAAACAAAACAGAAAACAGAACAACACAGTGTACAGGCCAAACAAATGAGTCCCAAAATTCTGTCGCATTTCACCATGATATGCTGCACCCCTCCCCCCCTCCCAGATATATAAAAACAGCAAGTAACAAGCCATAAACCCCATTCCAGTGTGTCATAAATAGAAAAAAATCAAACATTCAACAAATGACTACGAGCTCTGGGTGTCAGAGTAGACTAAAAGGGTTCCCAGCGTGAACAAAACACTCGCCCATCAGCGTATCCAATGAAGGAGATGGGAGGCGCTCCATTGAGGCTAGTTCCAACATCAGGGCACACCAGTGAGCTAGGGTGGGGGACTCAGAAGAGATCCAGCAATGAAGTATTGCTTTCTTTCCCATCAAAATTGCTTTTTCCAAAAAGCTCTGGAAACCCCTCGGGGAGGTTCTCGGTATGGATTTCAGGGTGAACAACAATATCGGACTATATGTATAGTGCCACATAGCCATTATATGTTGATAAACCTGCTGCCAGAAAGCTTGTACCTGTACACATGTCCAAAACTGATGTCCAAGAGTAGCTGGAGAGTGATGACATTTAAGGCAGTTTGCTGAAACAACACACAGTTTAGCCATGTACAGATACGCCAGGGACCTATATATACGTAACAGAAATTTGTAGTTCATTTCAATCAAGGTCACCCTGGGTGTTAGACCTGCCACTCGGCGAAGGCCTCGCTGTATCATAAGGTCAGTAACCATGCAAGGTAAATCCAAAATCCATTGGTCCGCATAATGTGCATATGGTAATTCGCCTAAAGATTCCTGCAGATGACGATGGTGATATCTCAAAGGAATCTTTGTTTGGGCTGACAAACATAAAGCCTCAGAGAGAGTCTCCATATGTCTATCAGTAAGGCAGTCCTGCGGCAAAGAACAAACATAGTAAGAGAGCTGAGTGTAGGAGAGCCAATGATGAGCAGTCCAACTATGCTCTCGGGTGAGGTCCTCCAAAGAATAAAGAGAGCCATTAGAATGAACAAGTTGAAAGATATATTGGGTAGAAATATCCTTCCACACTGCAGTGGACACCGGAGGCATCCCCGGAACAAAATCTCCATTGCCCTGTAGCGGCAAATAAGGCGTCACATGGTGCGAGATATGAAGTCGTTGGCACAGAACCTTCCAGACACGATGCAAAGGCAACAGCAATAAGTCCCTAGCAGAAGTCTTCGGAGGCAATCATTTCGTATGAAGTAAATAGCTAAAATGAAATGGTCCATAGAGAGCCAATTCTTGGCTAATAGCTGAAAAGTGTCTAGTCCCCCAGAACCAAACATTCAGATGTCTCATTTGACAGGCCTGAGACAACATTCTCAAGTTTCTCAAGCCCAGACTACCCTGGTCCTTAGGTCGTTGAAGAGCAGACAGAGATAACTGTGCTTTCTTCCCATTCCATAGGTAGCATCGTAAACATTTACCTATTTCCTTATCATGTTTAGCAGAGAGCAAAATAGGCAACATAGAGCCACTGAGGCACCAAAACCATATTATACAATGCTATCTTCCCCAATAAAGAAAGAGGGTAAACCCTCCAATTCTGCAATTTTTGTTTTGTTATGCTCAGTAGAGGGTTAATGTTCAAAGAATCTAATTGAGAGACATCCGGAAAAACATAAATGACCAAATATTTCAAATGTCCCTGGGCCCAGGTGAGGGGAAAGTTGCCCTGCCAGGTATTCTGCACCTCAGAAGATAGGGCCAAAACCATTGATTTCTGTTTATTTAACACCAGACCTGAATACATGCTAAACTCATCAAGGAGCTCCAGGGCCCCAGGGAGAGATCTCTGCGGGTCCCCAAGGGTCAACAGGAGGTTATCCGCGGATACCAATACCCGCAACTGCAAATCACCCTGCAATTCATCATCACGCTGTATCGTACGCAAGAGGAGATCTAAGTACAGAAGAAATAGAAGAGGTGATAAAGGACTCCCCTGCCTAGTGCCCCGGGCAATCCGAAAAGAAGATGTATGGCTGCCATTGACCAGGACACTCACTGGCTGTAGGTTTCGTATACAACAACCAAACCATATCAAAAAACCAGCCAGAAATGCCCATATAGGTGAGCACCTGAAAAAAATAATGCCAGTTAACCTGGTCAAAGGCTTTAGCAGCATCCAGACTGACCAAAACCCCCTTAAGAGCATTATCCTGTGCGTTTTGCATGGCAGTAAGCAGCTGGCGAACATTCAAAACTGAATGGCGATTCTGCACAAAACCTACCTGTTCTGGTACAATCAATGCAGGCAACAGAAGTGCTAGCCGGTTGACCAAAATCTTATCCAGAATCTTAATATCCACATTTATCAGGGAGATAGGGCGATATGACTCAGTGTCTGTTTCTGGTTTCCCCGGCTTAGGTATTAAGGTAATATATGCATGGTTGGCACCAGGAGGAAACCCGCCTGCCTCTAGAGCTGCCGAAAAGTAAGCTTCCAAGGGACCACATAAGGATGGGAATAAAAGCTTACAAAACTCTGGAGAAAAATCCATCAGGACCCGGAGATATACAATTTTTAAGTTGAGTTACCACCATTTGAATCTCCTTCCCCTAAATAGGCCTATTTAAATGATGACGAGTGGGAGAAGACAAGTGAGGTACTCCTGCATCTGCCAGATAATCACTAACCTCAGGTCCCCCGGAGTTCTCCCTGGAAAAGTAAAAAGCAGTGTAATAGTGAAGAAAATCCTCTGCTATCTCGGGAATAGTAGTCACCACAACCCCTGTGGGAAGTTGAATGCAGGGGATATAACAGTTGGGCCACCTTGGCTTAGTCAAAGCCGCCAAAAGGTGACCAGGCTTATTGCCAAATTTATAATAATGAAATCTGGTATAGTATAGGTATTTTTTAGTGCACTCATAGAAACATAGAAACATAGAAATAGACGGCAGATAAGGGCCCACGGCCCATCTAGTCTGCCCACCTTAATGTCCCTCCCCTACCTTTGCCCTGTGAATAGATCCCATGTGCCGATCCCATTTGGCCTTAAAATCAGGCACGCTGCTGGCCACAATCACCTGTAGTGGAAGACTATTCCAGCGATCAACCACTCTTTCAGTGAAAAAGAATTTCCTGGTGTCACCTCGTAGTTTCCCGCCCCTGATTTTCAACGGATGCCCTCTTGTTGTCGTGGGACCCTTGAAAAAGAAGATATCTTCCTCCGCCTCAATGCGGCCCGTAAGATACTTGAACGTCTCGATCATGTCCCCCCTCTCTCTGCGCTCCTCGAGCGAGTATAGCTGTAATTTGTCAAGCCGTTTTTCGTATGGTAGATCCTTGAGTCCCGAGACCATCCGGATGGCCATTCTTTGCACCGACTCCAGTCTCAGCACATCCTTGCGATAATGCGGCCTCCAGAATTGCACACAGTATTCCAGGTGGGGCCTCACCATGGATCTATACAATGGCATAATGACTTCCGCCTTACGACTGACGAAACCCCTTCGTATGCAGCCCATGATTTGTCTTGCCTTGGACGAAGCCTGCTCCACTTGATTGGCAGACTTCATGTCCTCACTGACGATTACCCCCAAGTCTCGTTCTGCTACCGTTTTTGCTAGGATCTCGCCATTAAGGGTATAAGACTCATGCAATAAGTTGTTCAAACAAGGCCTCCCTCGGAGTAGGGGAAGGGTGAACTAAATAGGTACGTTTATGCTGTCTATACTCCTTCTCTAAGCGTAATACACCCTGGGACAATCGTTTTCTCTGGGCCACCATATAAGAGATGATGTCTCCCCGAAGCACTGCTTTTGCTGCCTCCCAAAACAGTAAGGGGGTATCCTTATGTTGAGAATTAAAAGCCAAGTAGTCTTCCCACTTTTTTGTTAAATATTGAATAAAATCTGGGTTCTTAACCAGATAAGATGGGAATTTCCAACTGTCCAATACAGTTGAACAGTCATTCTTAAGAAGGTCAACCCAGATAGGGCAATGATCTGACAGCGAGAGCGGGCCCACCACTGAAGAGTGGATGTGAGAAAACTAAGTCGCTGAAGTCAAGATGTAGTCAATTCTTGAAAAAGTTTGATGGTCCAGGGACTGATGGGTATAATCCCTCTCAGATCTCCCCTTTTTTTAAAGGAGTTCCAGTTCGTTTCAATTTTTCCGTAAATCTTTAAAAACTACTCTATTTGCCAAACATTTTGAAAATTAATTCTTTTGAAATTTTGCTATTATCTTCTATTTATCATTTGTAAATCATTCCCTGTTTATTTAATTGCTGTAAACTGCGTTGAGCCTTCTCAGAATGATGACTCAGTATACAAAATTAAGTTTAGTTTAGTTTATTTCACTGTAAAGAATTGCACTATCCCAAAAGTCTAAATAATCAACATCTAGGCGCCTTTTCCTGTCTTCAAGTTAACTTGTAGCAATGAGAGATGATGATAGTAAGTTGCTGAAATATATAAAGCTAAGATGGGGCAGATAGAGCTGTCATGCAGCAGTGTGTCATGTTAGTTAACTGTACGTTAAGCTGGATTTATACATGTCTTGTTTCTCACCTCCATTTCATTTTATATTGCATCCTAGTGTTCTTCCTGTGCTGGTGATTGGAACCACATGCAGGCTCATTGATGTTGCACCCAGTGTACAGACTGCTTTCATGCATGATGTGAAACTTGAGGCACCTTCAGAGGAACAGAGGAATTTCCTTCTCAGAGCACTGATGACATCTCTTCCACTGAGTAAAGACCTGAACTTGGCTAAGCTGGCAAAGAGAACAGCAGTAAGTGTGAACCTCAAGCAGGGACACATCCTCTGGCAGAGATTATTACATCAGCCATTCTTAAGGACTGGGCTGATAAATGATTTTGGCAGAGATACAGTTTCCAAGTCTGTGAATCTTTATCGGATCATCTACGATGAAATCTGTTTGACACCACCACCTTTTGACTTTCGTGTGATTGCTTTTGGTTTTGCCTTATGCCCTTCTAATCTAATCAAGCGCAAGTGACATGTTTCATGTTTAAGTTTTTTAAAAGTTCAGCTCTGGAAAGTGTATAACTAGCAGCTTTTCCTTCAATTAGGGAGGTTTTTAGGTTGAGATCATTATCTTTGATCTTTCCATCTTTCATAGAATGCTGGAAACTTATTAAATGGATCCAGATCTAGAATGATCTTCCTTTACTGCTGAAAAAATCATCTTATTCTGTAAATGCTTTAAGACACATTTATTTCAAAACATTTTTGATCAGTTATTAATCTGTATTTTTTTCTTCTTGTGGTGATATTGTATACTGATCTGTACCCTCGTTAGGGGAGAAGGTGATTTGTAAATGCAAAATTAGTTTAGTAAAACATTAATATCAAACATATAAGTTGAAACACAAAATAAAATTTTCCAATGAAAGTCTCAGGGGAAAGGTAGGGATGGATGGGAAATGAAAATAAGGAAGAGATGGATAAATTAATAGAAGATAACAGAGCAGTATAGTTTTATAATATACTAGTCTTTAAGCCCGTTACATTAACGGGTGCTAGAATAGATGTGTGTGTCTTTCTTTCTCTCTCTCTCCCCTTGGCCGCTTTCTGTCTCTCTCTTTCCTCGGCTGTCAACCATCAACCCTTGCCTGTTCCACCTGTCCAGCAGTAGGCCTTCTCCCTTCCTTTTACCTCCCCCTGTCCAGCAGCACTCCTTACCTGCTCTCCTGTTCCTCTTCCCTGCTCCCCTGTTCCTCTTCCCTGCTCTCCCTGTCCAGCAGCACTTCTTACTTTCTCCCCCTGACCCTCTTCCCTTCTCCCCCTCTCCAGCATGCGGTTCCTCTTCTTTAAAACAGCCTACCGGCTGTAACATTTGTTTCCTGTGTCTCTCTCTCTCTCTCCTTAGTGTTTTGTTATTTTTTTCAATCTGTCTCTTTAGCCTCCTGTCCTTCTGTGAGTGTCTGTGTGTCTCTGTCCTTGTCCACTGTTGTTTGTATGTTTTTTTAAATCTCTGTTTAGTTCCTGATCCCCTGTTTGCGGATCTGAGTGTAGGGCCGTTTTGTAGGGCCGGGTCTGGCGGCGCCGTGTAGGGCGGAAGCGGGAGGCGGGACCTCAGCACCGGCCGGGCGGCTCGCGCCGCCGGCCCCCAGGAGCTCCCGGCCAGCGGCGGCGTGCCATGGTGCAGGAAGAACAGAGATCGGATCAGGGAACACGGCACCGTGAGAGCCGCTGCCCTCAGCTGTTTTTTTTTTTGTAGTTGAAAGCTGCCGCCGCAATTAGAGTTCGCCGGCCGCCAGCGCTCAGCCGCACCATGAGAGCAGCGACCCCCAGCTTTTTTATTTTTTTTTTGTATTTGAAAGCCGCCGCCGCAACTCTTCTCTCGATCCTGGTGCAGTTCGAGAGAGGAGCTGGTATCAGTGAGAGCCAGGGGTGAGGAAGGCCGCCGCAGCTGTGTAAGTTTTTTTTTTTTTTTAAATTTGAAAGCCGCCGCAGAACTATGGACAGTGAGAGGCGGGGCCGCACATGCGCACTCGTTTTTTCGCGACAGACCAGGGAACACGTTTTTTTAGTGTGCATGCGCGGCCTATCATTTTATTATATTAGATTATGTGAGGAAAGCCAGATCTTTAAGCCTTGTCAAAATATTTCAACCTCTTAGTTCCTGGATTGTTTGAAAGTTAGTATCTGATAACAAGGTCATTGATGGCAGTGCCTGGATTCTGAAAAATTCTCACTCATAGAGATGTCTCCTTTACTTGCTTTGTAATGTTTGATGTGTTGTCTGTGCAAGTTATTTTTATTTGATATACTGCCTTCAACAAGGAAAAGCAGATATAATATTCTCACATGGATGACGTCATCCACAGAACCCAGTACAGACACTTAACCCAGTACAGACAGTTAAGTGTACTGTCACTTAATTTTAAGTACTGCCTATACTGTGTACATACTGGTGCCTTCCTATCCAACATCGACTTGTGGGACTTTCAGTTCTTAGTTTTCTGTGTGATACAAAAGCAGCTTCAAGCATTACTTCATCAGGAGCTTGCAGGGTTACTGTAGTCTCAGCCTACCTAGGCTCCTGTTGCCTCTGCGCCAGCCTCAGCCCAGCCAGAGGATATATCGGCACATCGTTCCATGCAACACTCTAGGACTCCAGGACATCAATCATCGACATCCAGAAGATATTTGACTCATGCATCAACATGCACGGACTCCAGGGAATGTGATTTACCTACTTCACCTCGATGCGTTCTCAAACTCACTCAATTCTCTTCAAAGGCTTTTAGAAGAGAATATTTCATCAAATCTGATTTTGACCTATCACCATGTCCCAGCGATAACCTTCCTGAATTCTCTGGAAATGATTTAATGAGACAAGTCTTGCCTCACCAATTTGCTTGACTTCTTTGAAGGTGTGAATAAACATGTGGATAAAGGTGAGCTGGTGGATGTAGTGTATCTAGATTTCCAGAAGGCTTTTGACAGAGTACCTCATGAGAGGCTCCTGAGAAAATTAGAGTCATGGGATAGGAGGCAATGTTCAATTATGAATTAAGAACTGGTTATCGGACAGAAAATAGAGGGTAGGGTTGATGGCCATTTTTCTCAATGGAGGTAGGTAAATAGGGGTGTGCTGCTGGGACCAGTGCTATTTAACCTTATTTGCAAAACTGTTTATTGGTCAAAAGCACAATCAAAAACCACCAGACACAATAATACAGCATAGACCAAATTTTCAAAACCATAAAAACTTCCCCTACCCAAAAGAAATAAGAAAATAAATGAATCTAAAAAAAAAAAGAAAGAAAAAAATAAAAGGCATGGAGCAGCAGAAGAGCAAGTATTACAAACAATACAAGAAAATAACAACTCAGTCAAATATTCAATACATGGCTACGAGCATAGCTGGTCAAAGAGGCCCAGAAAGGCTCCTAAGTAAGTTGTAATTGATGGCCCTTAATGGAGTCCATCTCAGAAATGTCACAACTTTAACCTTATAAATTATCTAGAAAGTGGAACTACGAGCAAGGTGATTAAATTTGCAGATGAATCTAAATTGTTCAAAGTTGTTAAAACGCATGCATACTGTGAAAAACTGCAGAAAGACCGTAGGAAATTGGAAGACTGGGTGTCCAAATGGCAGATGAAATTCAATGTGGACAAATGCAAAGTGATTGACATTGGGAAGAATAATCCAAATCATAGTTATCAGATGCTACAGATCACTTGGGGCTCATTTCTCAAGAAAAGGATCTGGGTGTCATCATAAAAAATATGCTGAAGCCTTCCGCCCAATATGAGGCGGCAGCCAAGAAAACAAACAGGATGCTAGGAATTATTAGAAAAGGGTTAACAAGACTAAGAATGTTATAATGCCTCTGTATCGCTCAATGGTGCAACCTCACCTTGATTATTGCATTCAGTTCTGGTCTCCTTACCTCAAAAAAGGTATAGCGGCACTAGAAAAAGTTTAAAGAAGAGCGACCAAGATGATAAAGGGGATGGAACTTCTTTCGTTTGAGGAAAGACTAAAAAGGTTAGGGCTCTTCAGTTTGGATATATGATTGAAGTCTACAAAATCCTGAGTGGAGTAGAACGGGTACAAGTGGATTGATTTTTCACTCCATCAAAAATTACAAAGACTAGGGGACACTCGATAAAGTTAGAGTTAGGAAATATTTTTTCACTTCACTGACCGTTGTGATCTCCACTCACTAGATCCTATCATTTGTCCTCTGCTGTCCATTCTGGATTATCTTTTTCACCTTTCCAGTTCTGGACTAAAAACTACTTCTGTACACATTCATTGTATTGCTATCAGTACATTTCATTCCCTGTTGGAAAAGAATCTATCGTCTGCATCCTTTGTTCTCCAGATTCATGAAAGGCCTTTAACATACTAAATCTCCTGCCATTGCCTGGGACCTCAATATCATTGTATCCATACTGATCAAGTCTCCTTTTGAACCACTGTTGACTGCTGTCCTCAACTTTGATACCACACCCCAGGAACCAGCTTTGCTGCTCCCCCGAGGCCACCGGCGCTGCTCGCGACAGAGATCGCCTCCTCCCCCCACTGACCGGCCCTGTGCTTACCCATGTGCCGGTGCTGACAGTGCCTGCCGCTGGTTCTCTGCTGGGATGCTATGGGGCCTTGAGCATCTGTGCATGCTCAAGGCCTTCTGGCTCTCACCCTCTCGGTTTGCGAGTTACAGTTTGCTCTAGTATTTTGCTCATCTTGCAAACACTCACAAACCGCGTTACTTGCAAACAGAGGTTTGACTGTACTAACATAAGTATTTTACTCGTATATTATCATTGAGTAAACATCTTTTTGTGTAAGTGTAAGAAGACTTGAAGCGGTCCAGAGGAGGGTGACGAAAATGATAGGAGGCTTGCGCCAGAAGACATATGAGGAGAGACTCGAAGCCCTGAATATGTTTACCCTAGAGGAAAGGAGAGACAGGGGAGATATGATTCAGACGTTCAGATACTTGAAGGGTATTAACGTAGAACAAAATATTTTCCAGAGAAAGGAAAATGGTAAAACCAGAGGACATAATTTGAGGTTGAGGGGTGATAGATTCAAAGGCAATGCTAGGAAATTCTACTTTACGGAGAGGGTGGTGGATGCCTGGAATACGCTCCCGAGAGAGGTGGTGGAGAGTAAAACTGTGGCTGAGTTCAAAGAAGCGTGGGATGAACACAGAGGATCTAGAATCAGAAAATAATACTAAAAATTGAACTAAGGCGAGTACTGGGCAGACTTGCACAGTCTGTGACTATATATGGCCGTTTGGTGGAGGATGGGCTGGGGAGGGCTTCAATGGCTGGGAGGGTGTAGATGGGCTGGAGTAGGTTTTAACGGAGATTTCGGCAGTTGGAACCCAAGCACAGTACCGGGTAGAGCTTTGGATTCTTGCCCAGAAATAGCTAAGAAGAAAACATTTTTTTAGATTTAAATTGAATCAGGTTGGGCAGACTGGATGGACCATTCGGGTCTTTATCTGCCGTCATCTACTATGTTACTATGTGTCAAGTTCTGATCAACATTTTTAAAATTTGTTTCAGAATCCTAAAAATGGACAAATTTTTATTGAATTTTAATAAGCATACGACAGCACAAAATTAAGAGCATGCACCACAAATTAGTAGTGGGTGTGCAAAAAAGATAAAATATAAATATGACGATAGTTATTTGGACTTTGGCTGCACATCAACAAATGTTAATGGAGAAGAAAGACCACAATGTGTAGTATGTTTGAAAATTTTGGCACCAGACTATGCTTTCAAGTAAACTGAAAGGGCACCGAAGCCCATTTGGTTACTGTGAAACATATCACAATCACCCGATCGTCATAGGATCGATATTGCGTATCTTTTTATATATCTTTATCGTATTTTAATTTACTTATCTTGATTAATATAATGAATCCCTGTTGATATCTTATGGAGAGGAGCGAAAGCTTTGAAGCACGTTATATGTGGGAGCCTCAACCCTGATGAAAATCATTTTGAAACGTGTGCGTGTCGGTAGAGGCGCTCCCAGGGATTCATTATATTAATCAAGATAAGTAAATTAAAATATGATAAAGATATATAAAAAGATACGCAATATTGATCCTATGACGATCGGGTGATTGTGATATGTTTCACAGTAACCAAATGGGTTTCGGTGCCCTCTGAGAATCATTAAGAAATATATGAACATAAATAATTGTAAGCCTGGAAGTTGATGTTTGATGTTATAATTGAACCAGTCTATGAATAGCCGGTGTTATTGTATCCAAGTAAACTGAAGCATCATTTAGAAACTAATCATTCACACTCGATTAATAAAACTCTCAACTTCTTTACTTGAAAATTAAAAGGACAGCAAGGTACATTTTCTCGGCATTTGTCAATACCAAATAAGAACATAAGAAGAGCCTTACTGGGTCAGACCAATGGTCCATCAACCCAGTAACCCGTTTTCACAGTGGTCAATCCAGGTCACTAGTACCTGGCCAAAACCCAAAGAGTAGCAACATTCCATGCTACCGATCCAGGGCAAGCAGAGGCTTCCCCCATGTCTTAATAATAGACTAGGACTTTTCCTCCAGGATTTTGTCCAAACCTTTCTTAAAACCAGCTATGCTATCCGCTTTTACCACAACCTTGGGCAAAGTGTTCCAGAGCTTAACTATTTTCTGAGTGAAAAAATATTTTCTCCTATTGGTTTAAAAAGTATTTTCCTGAAGCTATTGGCGGATCTAAGATTGTCTGGAAGCAATGGTTAAGTGCAGGAATACGAACTTTAAGTGATGTTATTTCAAATGGAAAGCTGCTTGATTTTACACAATTGCAACATAAATTTGGGCTTAATAAATCGCAATGTTATCGTTGGTTGCAATTGAAGCAGGCCATTCAGGCAGGGTTCCCTGAATGGAAAAGTCTTAATTCCCAGTACAATATTGAATTTTTATGCTTCCAGGCAAACTTTCTGGGTCACCAGGCCGCGCAGTGGTACAAAGTTATTAGTGAATTGGTTAATAAAAAGCCTAAAAATGGTCTTAGGGATATTTGGAGCATTGAGATTAAGCATCTCAATGGCCACAAATTTGGTCTTGGAGAATAAGATGTACATTGTCAGCATCTATGAGGCAAACTTGGCTTTTTCTTTTGCATAGAGCATTTTGGACCTCAGTTAGATTACAAAAGTTGAATAGTTCATTATCTAATAGATGCTGGCATTGTAATCTTGATGTAGGGACTTTGGATCATCTTTTTGTTTTATTGTCCCTACATCTTGGCCTTTTGGAAATCGATCAGGGATCAAATAAATTGTTTGTTAGAAAATCCTGTAGCGTTAACTTATGATACTGTGAAATTTGACATGTCTATGAGAAAAAAAAGTCAGATATCGGCAAATAATAACAAACTTTTATTGATCATGACAGGAGTTGCCATTCAACATATTACTAATAATTGGAAAGATCATAGCAGACTTAACTTTAATTTTTGGTGGAATTCGCTATGTTATTTATATAACATGGAACGTTCAATAGCGGTACAAAATGGAAATTATAAAAGTTTTGTTAAAATATGGGAGCCATTAACATTGTTTTGTAATGAATAGATACCATTTTTCTTTTAAAGATGCACCATTTAAGGAAGGGAGGGGTTGTTTGGACAAAGTGTTGAAATAAAATAATTAATAGGGATGGAGGGAGGGTAGGGTAAGGATTTCTTTTATGTTAATAGAGTATAATGATAAGTTTTTCAAGTGTTTAACTAAGTGTTGATTCTTATGATTCTTGTACACTTGATGAGAGGTTAAAAATGAATAAAGAAAAATAGTGTTGGGAGGGAGGGTGGGTTATGGGTTTATATATATATATATATATACCATTGTTATTGTCTTGATGGATTTATCAAGCGTTGTTTCTGAGACTATGTATGGTTTTTCTTGTTCACTTGTTGAATGATTAAAAAGGAATAAAGAATTAAAAAAAAAAAAAGTATTTTCCTGCAGTTTCGAGTGTCCCCTAGTCTTTCTAATTTTTAACAGAGTGAAAAATCGATCCACTTATACCTGTTCTACTCTGCTAGCCTCATATAAGGTTCTACTCTGCTAGCCAGTGTAGAGTGGGCATCTCTTATCCTCACTACGCTACTGCGTGGAATCCTACCTCACATAGCTCGTTCAGGTTCCTCTTTCCCACCTGCATCACTTTGCAGACAGACAACTATCATTGCGTAAAAATATTATATTTTCACTTCTCATAGTTAAAAGTTGTTTTTATAAGTGCTATTTTCAGAGACTCAGCTTATCAAGCGGCGTGCTGGGCTAAGAGTTGGCATTCGGTTCTAATTCTTATCAGGCTTTTAGAAAGAAGTTGAAGACCTATTTATTTGCTACATTTAATCATTTACAGCGTATGTCGTTTTCTTGACTCTTGTAAACCACTTAGAACTGAACAACTCATATAAGGTTGTATATAGAGTTGCTAAGTGTAAAAAACCCATACCATTGCGGAACAGCTGATTCTACCTGTTGCTATAGATATGGTGAACATTATGATTGGCAAATTTGCGGGGAAAGTACTTTCAAATGTACCTTTATCTGATAATACTATCAGTCAGAGAATTCAGCATACGTCAGAAGATCTCAATGATCAATTGATTGACAAACTAAAAGAAAGGGTATTTGGCTTGCAATTGGATGAGGCCACGTATAATAATAAAGATGCACATTTGATTTGTTATGTACGTTTTGTACATGGAAATGCCATTGTGGAAGAACTTATTTTTTGAAAAAAAAAAATAAAAAAATAACTGCAAGTGCAAAAGCTCAGGACTTATTTGAGATCCTAATGCGGTATATAAACTGTTATTATTATTATTATTTATGACTGAAAATAATTTTGAGTGGACAAAGTGTATTAAGGTCTGTACGGATGGTGGTCGTTCAAAAAAGAAACACAGATGGGATAGTAAGCCTTAGGAAACCCGACGGGAACTATGTAGAATCAGACTCCGACAAAACCAAACTTTTAAATGAATACTTCTGCTCGGTCTTCACTTGCGAGGCGCTGGGATCTGGCCCTCAGCTGCCGACAAGGGAAAACTCGGAAGACCCTTTTCGAAATTTTGAGTTTATGCCCAGCAGTGTCTACGAGGAGCTACAAGACTCAAGGTGAACAAAGCTATGGGACCGGACAAACTACACCTCAGGGTGCTCAGGGAGTTGAGTGACGTCCTGGTGGAACCGTTCCGCACTCTTCAATCTTTCCCTAAGTACAGGAAGAGTCTCGTTGGATTGGAAAATGGCTAACGTCATTCCACTCCACAAAAAGGGATGCAAGACGGAGGCTGAGAATTATAGACCGGTGAGTCTCACATCGATAGTGAGTAAACTTATGGAAACACTAAACAAACGCCAATTGGATACGATCCTGAACGAGGAGAATCTACGAGATCCCCATCAACATGGTTTTACGAAGGGAAGGTCCTGCCAATCAAATCTGATCAGCTTCTTTGACTGGGTAACAAGAAAGCTGGATATAGGGGAGTCACTGACGTCGTGTACTTGGACTTCAGCAAAGCGTTTGATAGCGTCCCACACCGCAGGTTATTGAGCAAGATGAGTTCGATGGGACTGGGTGAAACATTAACTGCATGGGTTAGGGACTGGCTTAGAGGTAGACTTCAGAGGGTAGTGGTAAACGGTACCATGGAGGTGATCAGCGGAGTGGTGCAGGGCACGGTCTTAGGCCCGATCCTATTTAACATCTTCGTAAGAGACTTGGCTGAGGGGCTTCGAGGTAAAATTACATTATTCGCTGATGACGCCAAACTATGCAACATAGTAGGCAACAGAACAACAGATGAAAGTACAGTGCCCGACAAAAGCTCAATGCCCGACAGTATGACGGAGGACCTACTCCTGCTGGAGCATTGGTCAAAGACTTGGCAACTAAGTTTCAATGCCAAAAAATGCAAGGTCATGCACTTTGGCGGCAAAAATCCATGCTGGACTTACACCCTAAATGGTGAGATCCTAGCAAGGACTGTAGCAGAACATGACTTGGGAGTGATCATTAGTGAAGACATGAAGACTGCCAATCAAGTGGAGAAAGCTTCATCCAGGGCTAGACAAATCATGGGCTGTATCCGTAGAAGTTTCGTCAGCCGTAAACCCAAGGTCATAATGCCGTTGTACAGATCCATGGTGAGACCCCATCTGGAGTACTATGTACAATTCTGGAGGCCGCATTATCAAAAAGATGTGCGGAGAGTTGAGTCGGTTCAGCGAATGGCCACCAGGATGGTCTCAGGACTCAAGGATCTCCCGTATGAGGAACGACTGGGTAAGTTGCAGCTGTACTCACTCGAGGAATGCAGAGAGAGGGGAGACATGATCGAACGTTCAAATATGTCACGGGCCGTATCGAGGTGGAAGAGGATCTCTTTTTCCTTAAAAGATCCACGGCAACAAGAGGGCATCCGTTGAAAATCAGGGGTGGGACATTTCATGGCGACACCAGAAAATATTTTTTCACCGAAAGGCTGGTTGATCACTGGAATAATCTTCCACAATAGGTAATTGAGGCCAGCAGCGTGCCAGATTTTAAGAAAAGATGGGATTGGCATGTGGGATCTCTTCATGGAGGTAGTTAGGGGGTGGGCCATTAGTGTGGGCAGACTGATGGGCCGTGGCCCTTTTCTGCCGTCATGTTCTATGTTTCTATGATGTCAGGCCGTTATGGAGGGGTACAAGCACTTATTCAAAAGAAAGCTCTGGCTGCAATGTGGACCCATTACATAATAAATAGAGAAGTACTCGCATAAAAGCATTTGAATCCTACATTGAATTTGGTCCTAGAACACGTGGCAGATGTGATAAACTTTATAAAAACTCGCCCAGTAAAATCAAGATTTTTCAAAAAACTGTGTGTTCAGTTCCCATATCTTCACATGTCTTTGTTTTGACTACCACTCATTCTGGCTTTCTTGTGGCAATATGTTGGCCTATATATTTCAATTACAACAGGAACTCTACATTTTTCATGAAGAAGAAAAACACAAGTATGCCAAAAACTTCGTAGAGACAAGAGTTTTTGATGAAAATGGCATCCTTGTGTGATATTTTTGAAAAGTGAAATACGCTGCAACATGTACATTTTGAAATTGATCGAGAAGATTTTAGCTTAAAAAAAAAAATTACAATTATGGTTGAGAAAAATGCATGAAGACAAGGGCAAAGATTGTTTTCCCCTTTTTGCAGCAGTTCGTGATCTCCAGGGCTCGGTGCTTGGACCCGTGCTCTTCAACATCTTTATAAATGATCTGGACATTGGTACGACAAGTGAGGTGATTAAATTTGTGGACGATTCGAAGTTATTCAGAGTAGTGAAGACAGGGGGATTGTGAAGATCTACAAAGTGACATAATCAAGCTCGAGAAATGGGCATCGACATGGCAAATAAGGTTCAACAAGGATAAGGGCAAAGTGATGCATGTCGATAACAAAAATCTCATGCATGAATACAGGATGTCCGGGGCGGTACTTGGAGAGACCTCCCAGGAAAGAGACTTGGGAGTTATGATGGACAAGTTGATGAAGCCATCTGCACAATGTGCTGCAGCGGCAAAAAAGGCGAACAGAATGGAGATCACGAACAGATCAGAGAAGGTTATCATGCCGCTGTACTGGGCCATGGTGCGCCCTCATCTGGAGTACTACGTCCAGCACTGGTCGCCATACATGAAGAAGGACACAGTACTACACGAAAGGGTCCAGAGAAGAGCGACTAAAATGGTTAAGGGGCTGGAGGAGTTGCCATACAGTGAGAGATTGGAGAAACTGGGCCTCTTCTTCTTTGAAAAGAGGAGACTGAGAGGAGACATGATCGAAACATTCAAAATACTGAAGGGAATAGACTTATTAGATAAAGACAGACTGCTCACACTCTCCAAAGTAGGGAGAACGAGAGGGCACTCTCTAAAGTTGAAAGGGGATAGATTCCATACAAATATAAGGAAGTTATTCTTCACCCAGAGAGTGCTGAAGAGCTGGAACGTTCTTCCGGAGTCTGTTGTAGGGGAAAACACCCTCCAGGGTTTCAAGACTAAGTTGGACAAGTTTCTGCTAAAGTGGGACGTACACAGCAGAGGCTGGACTCATTTAGAGTGCTGATCTTTGACCAGGGGGCCGCCGCGTGAGCGGACAGCTGGGCAGGATGGCCCACTGGTCTGACCCAGCAGCGGCAATTCTTATGTTCTTATGTCTGACAATATAAAATCAGTTTTTCAAGATCATCTATCACAAAGTATCAAATGGTTTGAAAAATATTTTCAAGAAGATGATCCCACAAAATCCACCTGGATTTAGGATCCCTTCAGAGCCAAACTTCCAACTGACTACTTCTGAAGAAGAAGAAAATCTCATTGAGCTATCTTGCAACAATACACTCAAGACATGATTTAGCAGCATAGATATTACTGAATTTTGGTGTTCAATAAGACATAAATATCTGCTGTTAAGCAGTAGAGCACAGAGAATCTTAATTCCGTTTGCGACATCCTATTTATGCGAGGTTGGGTTTTCGATGCTCACTGTGATAAGCAAATACTGAGCAAAAATCAATGTGGAACAAGAAATGAGAGTGGCCTTATCAAATATGGTTCTGAGGTTTGAGAAGAACAGCAAAATATATTTATGTATTAGCTCATCCATCTCACTAGTTCTAGCAATATTTTTTGTGATTTTTTTTTTAATATTATGTTGAACTTTTTTCAAATAAATAATTCAAGATTATTATGATAACCTTTATGATAAGCTGTTTTAATTTTTTAAATTAATAACCGTTTCAAGCTAACAACTATCAGGTATGTATTAGATCACAGAACTATTGTTTGATCTGGGAAGCCGTAGAAAAATTTTGAAACATTAAGGGGTCCTTTTACTAAGGCGTGCTAGCTGTTTTAGCACGTGCTAAAACGGCTAATGCGCCTTAGTAAAAGGAGCCCTAAGTGAGCTGTGAACAGAAAAAGTTTGGGAACCACTGCTATTCAAGTTTCTACTATAATAGGGTTGTTCTCTGAACACATCTGAAGTTCCTTTCAAAAGTCTATGAATTTCATCTCAACCAGCCCATAGTTCTACCTGTCTTTTTCCCCAGGCTGCATTCTCAACCTGGTGAAGCATCTCTCCACACCTTGGACTTGTAAACATGTCTTTGCTTATTACTTGGATCACACGAAGCCTCGCAAAACTACCACTCAACTCAATGTTATTCGACCCTGACAGACTTGGAATTCCTGTCACCTAGAAAACCATCTCCACTTGCCTAGTGGACAGTATCTCTGCATGTACTTGGGCTGGAGTGAAGCTAGAACACCATGTTACTGCTCATAAAGTTCGACCTAGGCAACTTCACCAGCCCATTTTTGCTCTACACTATTGAAGACATTTGTAAAGCAACTACTTGGTCTTCAGTACATACCTTCACTTCCCACTACTGTTTGGAGAATCATTCCAGATGAAATAATTGGTTTGGACAAGCAGTTGTGCAAAATTTGATCCTAGCAGCTTGAGAGTCCTACATGTGAGAATGTTATATCTGCTTATCCTCCGGAGAAAGCAAGGGATAAGTAAGTTGTTTCTCTAAGGGAGAGAAGGGGATTGTGGATGTCTTGGTTGGGCAAAATAGATAGGCCAATGGTCTTTATCTGCCTTCATTTTTCTCTGTTTCTACTTGTTAACTGTACCAGATTCCGTGGATGATGTCACCCGCATGTGAGAATATATACCTGCTGTCCTCAGAGAACTTCTGTTATAGGTAAGTAACTTTGCTTTTCCTCCATGGATATCAAAATGAATTGCATAGTAATTGGGTTCCTGTCTCCTCCAATATAGTACCCTTCTCATTTTCTGCATTTTAGGAGGAGTTTGGGAAGGATTCCTATATATTGAATGTTTTTCCCATAGGGTGCCTGTGGGGTCCTGTGATATGAGGAGGAAAAGCACAATAGAATGTTCCAAGCTTTGAGTTTCCTCCTGCCATGTACAACATAAGTGGAAAAGATTGTGAAAGACTTAGAAGCAACACTGCAGAGGCTTCTTCAGGATAAACCACAACGTTCCTTTTTGGGATCTTGGGGGTGATCTTCCCTGTGATGAAAGACTAAAGTGACTAGGGCTCTTCAACCTGAAGAAGAGACTGCTCAGAGAGATATGATAGAGGTCTATAAAATACTGAGTGGAGTAGAAAGGGTAGATGTGAATCACTTTATACCATAAGAAAATTACGATCTATTGGATTATTTTTGGAACACAATCTGCATACTCTTATCCATGCATTATTGATTGCCAAATTGGATTATTACAATGCCATTTATATGGGCACAACAAAAAGTAATATAAGGAGATTACAAACTATTCAAAATACCACTATTAAAATGCTGAGATATAAGAGAAAATTTGATAGGGTCACACCGTTATTCATAAAATCTCATTGGTTGCCTATTTACTATAGGATACAATTTAAAACGCTATCCCTGGTTCATCAGGTTCTGTATCATCAACGACCTGAATATTTACACTCGTTAATAAGACCTTATTTTCCAAGGAGAACATTAAGATCAATGCAAAATGGCAAACTAGTACTCCCGTCAGCAAAGAGTGCCAAACGGGAATTTACTAGAAAGAAAGCTTTTTATTTCATTGGCCTCCAATTATGGAATCATCTACCACTGGACATTAGATTAGAAGTAACCACATAGTCATTCAAGACTAGACTGAAGACCTTCGATTTTTGAGGGATCATTAGGAAGGACAGTTTGTCATCTGAAATCCCTCATATCTGTTGAAGAAAATTGGCTCAACGCAATTATTTTTATTTTTTTATTTATTTATTCTCTATCTAGTACTTTCCTATTTCTAATGGAGTTCCTTTCATGTATTATTTGTATTATAATGTAAACCACTTAGGTCTGTAATATGCTGATGCGGTATAACAAATGCTAATTAAACATAAACACTTGTTTACTCTCTTCAAAAACACTTGGAGTAGGGGGAATACAATGAAGCTACTAAGTAGTAGATTTAAAATAAACCAGAGAAACTATTTCTTCACTCAATGTATAATTAAACTCTCAAATTCGTTGCTGGAGAATGTGGGCAAATCAGTTAGCTTAGGGTTTAAAAAATCTAATCTAATCTTCAAATTTGATAATGTCCTAAAGCAAAAGCCCTAAGCCATTATTGAGATGACTTGGTGAAATCCAAGTTTATTTCAGATTTGTTCGCTTATCAAATTTCTAAGCAGAGCACATAGGTTAAAATCAGGGCTTGTACATATTCAATAACATGTGCAGACGAACATTAATAAATAAAAAGGGTAAGGGGGTGGGCTCCATCTGTGGATAGGATAGATAGACATTTAGGGGTAGTAAAATAGGGAGGATTATACATCGAAGGCATCTTTGAAAGTCTTTATCTTTGATTTAAAGCGTTCTTGTGATGATTCCTCTCTAATATTTATAGGTATAGAGTTCTAAAGTTGAGGAGTGGTTACTGAGAAAATGGACAAACAAGTTGTGTCGTAGTTTATATGAAGTAATGAGGGAATCGACAGCAGATGTTGGGTATTTGATTGGAGGGATCTTTTAGGTGTATAGGGAATTAAAAGCCTGTCTATAAATTCTAGGGCATTGGTCGTTTGGGTTTTAAAGGCTAGAAGTAATATTTTACATGTAATTCTATGAGAGATGGGGAGCCAGTGGGCTTTGATCAGTAGTGGCATAACATGATCAAAATTTTTAGCTCTTATTATGAGCTTGATCGCTGTATTTTGTATGATTTGAAGGCGTCTGAGTTCTTTCTGTTATCCCTTTGTAAAATGTGTTGCAGTAATCTTGCTTTGAGATGACTAGAGAATGTATTAATATGTTAAGTGAAGATGGTTTTAAGAGGTTTGTGAGTGAATGGTTCAAGCATAATCTATAAAAAAAAATTTGGGACTGTAGCATTGATTTGTTGATGGTAGGTTAGTTTACTGTTGAGGACAGCCTCTAGGCATCATATGGATATCACCATCTGGAGAGGGGTAGATTTGAGGATGATGGGAGTTGTTAGTGTCCTTCTTTGCATGGGAAGAGTATCATTGTAGTTTTAGTTACATTAAGAGCTAACATGTCGTCTTCAGCCATTCCCCTATTTTTTGGTTAATGTGTTGAATATCGGTAGAATTATTTGGGTCTATTGGGTAGATTAGTTGTATGTCGTTAGCATATGCAAACATCGTGAATCCCGATTGATTGTCCAAGAGTCAATAAAGGGACTATAAAGATATTAAATAGAAGAGGTGAGAGAATAGATCTTTGAGGTATGCCATATTTGCTATTGAAGGAATCGTTAGAAATTTTATCCATAATTACTTTTGAGCAGTGCTCTGAGAAATGAGAATGAAACCAGTTTAATACCTGATCGGTGATTCCAATTGATCACAGTCTTTGCAGTAGAAGTCTATGGTGTCAAATGCTGCTGAGAGGTCCAGCAAGATGAGGAATACTGATTTTCGTTGGTCAAGGTAATATAAGATAATGGTAGTAAGACAATTAAAGAATTTATCCCAGGACAAGCAGGCAGCATATTCTCTACATGTGGGTGATGTCATCTACGGAGCCCCCTAGCGGATGTTCTCGCAAGCAGACTTGCTTGAAGATCTTCAAACTTGCGAGTGTACTGCGCATGTGCGAGTGCCCCTCCCGCCCGACTCAGGGCATGAGTTTCCTCAGCGTGGCCTCAGTTCTAAGTTTTCCGCGGAGCCAGAAGCCACTTCTCCCTTGCTCTGCGCAAATTCATAGTGCCTCCTTGCACCGCAGCTTGCTTTATTGTTTTTGAATGAGTCGCTGTGCGGCACGTCTTCGTATTGTAAAACCAAAAAACACTTTTTTCTACTTTTTTCCACCGGGCTACCGACCGGTTTTTTGTCAGGTTGCCTGGCCTCGCGGGGCCATAGCTCTACTTTTTCTATGTCCCAGAACTGCAGTAAGTGATCTCCATCACCGACCCCCATCGGTGTCTCGACATATTGTCATGACTCCTTTGTTGAAACAATCTCTCCGTTGGTGGATGCTCTCTACCAATCTTTCCAGATGTTTTCTGTTTCACGCTCCTCCCCTGGAGAAGGTTCTCATGACGGACTCGTTGGCCTATGCTTAGGGGGCTCATCTGGATGGTCTTCGTACCCAGGGACTCTGGTCCAGTATGGACTGTCTTTGTCACATCAATTTGCTGGAACTCAGGGAGGTGTTCAACGCTCTGAAAGCCTTTCATCATCTGCTTCGCGACCGTGTGGTTCTCATTCACACGGACAACCAGATCACCATGTAT
This sequence comes from Geotrypetes seraphini, assembly GCF_902459505.1. Lineage (NCBI taxonomy): Eukaryota > Metazoa > Chordata > Amphibia > Gymnophiona > Dermophiidae > Geotrypetes > Geotrypetes seraphini. The sequence continues at coordinate 413,007,901 of NC_047086.1, forward strand.
TATATCAACAAACAAGGGGGCATGGGGTCTCTCTTCTCCCTAGGGAAAATGCTTGAGTACCTGATTGTAAAAACCGCTTAAATAACCTTGATAAGCGGTATATCAAATCCTAATAAACTTGAACTTGAAACTTGCCAGGAGGTGATGCGGCTCTTGGTTTGGGCGATCCGCCACAACATCTTTCTCCGTGCGGTCTACATCCAGGGTCAGCAGAACTGCCTGGCCGACAAGTTAGTACTAGGTCTATTGGACCTAGTACTAGGTCTATTGGACTACTGCAACATACTCTATCTCAGTGTTTTTCAACCTTTTTTGGGCAAAGGCACACTTGTTTCATGAAAAAAATCACGAGGCACACCACCATTAGAAAATGTTAAAAAATTTAACTCTGTGCCTATATTGACTATATATAAAGTAATTTTCTTGAATAGGAATCAAATAAACACAAAGAAAGTATTTTATAATTACTTTATTATGAAATATTAAGTAAACAGAATAGTGAAAAATTATAAAATACTTTATTCAGTGCGAAACCTGGGCCTGTTTGGCTGAACACAAAGCTGATATTCTGGCTGGAATCGAAGAAAGACACACACGTGGCTCTTTGTCAACAGCTCTCAGTCTCTCTCTGTATTTGGTTTTTATAGCATACAAAAATAGACAAATATACCCTCCATCCTTTTTATTAAACCACAATAGCAGTTTTTAGCGCAGGGAGCTGCGCTGAATGCCCAGCGCTGCTCTTGACGCTCATAGGCTCCCTGCGCTAAAAACCACTATTGCGGTTTAGTAAAAGGTGACCATATTGTAAAATATAGACAGCAGATATAAATTCAGAACTGTGCATAGTAAGTGAAGGGAAGTTTTCATCTCTGGGAATTTACCCAGTTAACTATTAAGTTATTTGGGCAAATTCCTTTGAAAACTGTGGTAATACTGCCTCCACTTTGCTAAATTTAAAATAAAATCATTTTTCCTACCTTGTCTGGTGTTTCTGGTTGCACTTTCTTCTTCTGACTGTGCATCCAATCTTTCTTCCCTTCTATCAGCCTGTATGCTTTCTCTCCTCCACACCTCTTTCCCTCCCCCAACTTTTTCTTCCTCTCTCCCTGACCTTTCTTTCTTTTTTTCTGTTTCTCTTCTTTCCTTCTGTTTCCCTGCCTGCCCCCTTTCTTTCTTTCTCCCTGCCGTTCCCTAAGCCACTGCCACTGCCATCGGTGAACAGGACCCACCAATGGATAACAGGCCCCAAAGCCGACGCCGACGCATGCTCTCCCTGACGTCAATTCTGCAATCGGAGAGGAAGTTCCGCCCAGCCAGGCAGCGATTGGCTGGCCCGAACTTCCTCTCCGACTGCAGAATTGACGTCGGGGAGAAGAAGACTTATCAGCTCGATAGATTAGATCGCCAAGACAAAGTGAGTCCTGGGTGATCGACTCACTTTGCCTTGGTGAGCTACTGGCGCCCCTGCCTCGGGCCCCCTGTCAGCTCCGGGCCCCTGAATGCAGGACTGGTAGTACTGCCCTGATGGCGGCCCTGCGGCACACCAGGCAACATCTCGCGGCACACTAGTGTGCTGCGGAACAGCGGTTGAAAAACACTGCTCTATCTGTATTGCCCTGCAACAATGATAAAACAACTACAGACAATCCAAAAAACTGCTCTCAGATTAATCTACTCACTGAGAAAATTTGACCGCGGCCTACCTGGACTCACACTGGTTGCCAATGCAAGTACGAATTCAATTCAACTATACTGTCTATTATTCAAAGCAATAAATGGCACAGCCCCCAATTACCTAAACAACCGCCTGTACCAAAACGCCACCACTAGGCAAAGAAGAACTAAGACCCCTTTTACCTACCCCCCACTCAAAGGCACCCAGCGCAAGAAGATATTTGACAGTCTGCTGGTGATGCATGCAGCGAAACTGGACCACACTATCTCCAACCTGCTGATAACAACAAACGACTACAAATATTTTCGCAAAGAAATCAAAACTCACCTATTCAAAAAATTTATACAGATGGCTTAACCCCAACCGGATCCCCCTCAACGCAACTCCCCCCTCCTCCCCCCTTCACCAGTTCCCTTCTCTTTAGCCTCAAACATGTCAACTGCTTCCCTAACGGTATATATACTGGATCTGCACTATTTCCTATTTGTACAGCATCTTGTAGCTCTTGAAATATACAGCTCCATTATTCTTGTAACTTCTCCTGGAAATGACCAGAATTCTCTCTTTAATTATCCTGGAAATGTCCAGTTGTCTCTTTTGTAATCCGCCCAGAACTGCAAGGCTGAGGCGGAATAGAAATCAGTAATGTAATGTAATTTAAAGTTAAGCCGCCTTCTGCAGACTCACGAATGGTCGCTTCACTCCTCGACTCTGCGACAGGTGTTTGCCTGGTGGGGGACTCCGAATGTCGATCTATTTGCGTCCCCCCTCAATCACAAGTTGCCTCGTTTCTGCTCCAGTGTTTACACCCCTCTCAGGTTCGAGGCAGATACTTTCCTCCTGGATTGGACGAACCTTTTCTGTATGCGTTTCCTCCTTTCCCTCTGATTCTGAAGACTCTCGTCATGCTCAAGTCCACTCATGCCACCATGATTCTGATAGCTCCTCGGTGGCCCAGACAGCCATGGTTCTCCCTTCTGCTGCAACTCAGTACCAGGGAACCTCTTCTTCTGCCTGTTTTTCCTTCTCTGCTTACGCAGAGTCGGAGATCTCTGCTCCATCCCAACCTGCAATCTCTGCACTTGACAGCCTGGTTCCTCGAGACTTGATGGCCTCTTTTCAGTTCTCTCAGTCGGTCCTGGATATTCTGGAGGCTTCTCGGAAGGAGTCCACTTGCCAATGTTATCATCAGAAGTGGACCCGCATTTCACCTTGGTGTGCTACGCAGCAACAGGAGCCGCAATCCGCTTCCTTGTCTTCGGTGCTGGATTATCTGTTGCACTTATCTGGTGCTGGTCTCAAATCCACGTCAATTCGAGTCCACCTCAGCGCCATTGCTGCTTTTCATGGCTTTTCATGGCCGCTCTCTGTTCATTCTGTGGTCTCCCAGTTCATGAAGGGTCTTTTCCATGTTCATCCTCCACTTAAACCTTTTCTGGTGGTTTGTAATCTCAATGTGATCGTTGCTCACTTGATGAAACCGCCCTTTGAGCCACTGGCTCGGGCTCACTTGAAGTATCTCACATGGAAGGTTGTGTTCCTTATTGCGCTCACTTCTGCTCGAAGGGTCAGTGAGCTGCAGGCCTTGGTGGCGGACCCTCCTTTCACTGTTTTTCATCATGATAAGGTAGTTCTTCGTACCCATCCTAAATTCTTGCCTAAGGTTGTTTCGGACTTTCACATTAACCAGTCCGTGGTTCTTCCTGTGTTTTTCCAGAAGCCCCATTCTCACCCTGGAGAAGCGGCTCTGCATACTCTTGACTGTAAATGTGTGCTGGCCTTTTACTGCAGCGCACTGTGCCTCATCGGACTTCTCCCCAGCTTTTCCTCTCGTTCGATCCCAATCGGTTGGGGCATCCTGTTTCTAAGCAGACCATTTCTAACTGGTTGGCTGCTTGTATTTTGGCCGGTCAGTTTTGCAACATTTGTTCTCCTAAATTGCCAACTCCATCCCTTTTGGTTAGCTTGGAGGTCACCCACATGTAGAGAATATGCTGCCTGCTTGTCCTGGGATAAAGCACAATTACATACGTAACAGGTGTTATCCAGGGACAGCAGACAGATATTCTCGCAACCCACTCACTTCTCCGGATTGGTTTCTTTGCTAGCTATCTGAACTGAGGCCACGCTGAGGAGATGCATGCCCTGAGTCGGGCGGGAGGGGCACTTGCATATGCATGGTATATTCGCAAGCTTGAAAATCTTCAAGTAAGTCTGCTTGCCAGAATGTCCACTAGGGGGCTCCGTAGATGATGACACCCACATGTAAATCTGCCTGCTGTCTCTGGATAACACCTGTTACGGTAAGTAACTGTGCTTTTCTGTGGAATGGTTTTGTCTGAATCTTGTTTGATTTGGGTGTAAAACATTTGTTTTTTCTATGAATTCTGAGATCTGATTAAAGACTATCTTTTCTGTTATTTTTGCTAGGAAAGGTATGTTTGCTATCAGTTGATAATTGCATTTGTCTGTTGCTTTTACCTTAAAGTCTTTAATTTTAGGGTGGATTGTTGCTACTGCTTATTCCTAGGATAAGAAGTGAAAAAGGTGTTTTACTCCTTGGGATCTTGCTAGGTACTTCTGATCTGGAAACAGGATACTGGGCTTGATAGATCTTCAGTCTGTCCCAGTATGGCAATTCTTATGGATTTATCAAGGGGAGGTCCTGCCAGTCCAACCTAATCAGCTTCTTTGACTGGATGATGGGGAAGCTGGATATTGGGGAGTCCCTGGACATTGTATACTTGGACTTCAGCAAAGCATTCGATAGCGTACCACACCGTAGGTTGTTGAGCAAGATGAGCTCTATAGGATTGGGAGACACATTGACAGCATGGGTTGGGGACTGGCTTGGAGGTAGGCTTCAGAGGGTGGTGGTGAACGGCACCCCCTCCAAAACGACGGAGGTGATCAGTGGAGTGCCGCAGGGCTCGGTCTTGGGCCCGATCCTATTCAACATCTTCATAAGGGACTTGGCTGAGGGGCTTCGAGGTAAAATAACGCTATTCACCAATGACTCCAAACTATGCAATGTAGTAGGCAAGAACACAACAGACAAAAGCACAGTGCCTGATGGAAACTCAAGGCCCGACAGTATGGTGCACGACCTACTCCTACTGGAGCGCTGGTTCAGGTCCTGGCAACTAAGTTTCAATACCGAAAAATGTAAAGTCATGCATCTTGGCAGCCAAAATCCATGCAAGACTTACACCCTTAATGGTGAGATCCTAGCGAGGACTGTAGCAGAACGTGACTTAGGGGTGATCATCAGTGAGGACATGAAGACTGCCAAGCAAGTGGAGAAAGCTTCATCTAAGGCTAGACAAATCATAGGTTGCATACGTAGGAGTTTTGTCAGCCGTAAGCCCGAAGTCATTATGCCATTGTATGGATCCATGGTGAGACCCCATCTGGAATACTGTGTACAATTCTGGAGGCCGCATTAAAGCAAAGATATGCTGAGACTTGAGTCAGTCCAGTAAATGGCCACCCAGATGGTCTCGGGACTCAAGGATCTCCCGTATGAAGAACGGCTGAAAAAATTGCAGCTATACTCACTCGAAGAACGCAGAGAGAGGGGAGACATGATGAGACATTCAAATATGTCACGGGCCGTATCGAGGTGGAAGAGGATATCTTCTTTTTCAAAGGCCACACGGCAACAAGAGGGCATCCGTGGAAAATCAGGGGTGGGAAACTACACGGTGACACCAGGAAATATTTCTTCACCGAAAGGGTGGTTGATCGCTGGAATAATCTTCCACTACAGGTAATTGAGGCCAGCAGCGTACCTGATTTTAAGACAAAATGGGATCGTCACGTGGGATCTCTTCACAGAGAAAGGTAGGGGAAGGTTATTGGGGTGGGCAGACTTGATGGGCCCTGGCCCTTATCTGCCATCTGTTCCTATGTTTCTATTATCTAAGTTCTGAGAAGCACAGATATACCTTGCTGGCAAGAAGGGGTTTTTGTAGTGTTAATTTCTTCAGAGCAAGGTGAGTTCTCATTGGTTCAACAATAAGCGAGGTAGAGCTCTGGGTTTCTGGCCCAGAAATATCTAAGAAAAAGGACTATTTAAATGAAATGATTAATTTATGGATCATATATTGTTGGGCAGACTGGATGGGCCATTCGGGTCTTTATCTGCCATCATTTACTATGCTCCTAGGGCAGAAGCCTTTAAGAGCCTCCAAAGTAAATGGTAGCAGGTAAAGACCTGCACAGTGTATTGAACCTTCCAAACAAATTGGCCATAACCACACTAACTGCTCCGTTCATGGTACAGTCTTGATATATTTATAGAATACTGATATTACTAACAGGGCAGGTGCCACACATAGACGGCTTTCTGTTCCTAACTATATTTCTTTTAAAGTATTGGCACTAGGGCTATACCAAATATTTGTATTTGATTCAGTCACAAATACATAAATAGCAAGCAGCAACGGGGATTTAGAAATCATTTCTAAGAATTTTTAACACCAGTGCCCATGATACAACGATCCAGAATGACGGCCACAGCCCTGAACTTCTGAAAAGGGATTACGAAGGGATGAGACTCATGGTGGGGAAGAAGATTAAGAAGAGGATAGGTGCTGTAAAAACTCTAGAGCAAGCGTGGTCCCTTTTTAATGACAGTCACCGAGGTGCACAATCTATATATATACTGCGTATCAACAAGGGATCAAAGAGGAAAAAGAACAAGGAACCGGTGTGGCTCACTAGCGGTGAAAGAAGCAATCAGAGACAAGAAGCTTTCTTTTAAAGTATGGAAAAGGTAAAAAATGGATGAAAACTGGAAAAAGCACAAGCAACATCAACGCAGGTGCCATAAGGCGGTAAGAGGGGCCAAAAGGGACTACAAGGAAAAAATAGCCAAGGAGGCAAAAACTTCAAGCTGTTCTTTTGATACATTAAGGGGAAACGACCCACGAAGGAAGCGGTGGGGCCATTGGACGACCATGGAATAAAGGGAGTGCTAAAAGAGGACAAAGCCATTGCCGACAAACTGAACATGTTTTGTGCGTCTGTGTTTACAGAAGAGGATATACGCAACATACCGGAAGCTGACAGGCTATACCTAGGAAACGAAGACGGGAAACTGACGGGGTTGACGGTCAGTCTAGAAGAGGTATGCAGGCAGATTGACAGGCTTAAAAATGACAAATCCCCTGGACCAGATGGCATCCATCCGAGGGTAATCAAGAAACTGAAAGGGGTTATAGCTGAATTGCTTCAATTAATAACCAATCTGTTGATCAAATCGGGAAGGATTCCAGAAGACTGGAAAATGGCAAATGTTATGCCGATGTTCAAGAAAGGTTCGAGGGGAGATCCGGGAAACAACAGGCCGTTGAGTCTGACTTCGGTACTGGGAAAAATGGTAGAGGCGCTGATAAAGGACCGCATCATTGACCACCTTGACTGACACAATCTGATGAGGACCAGCCAGCATGGTTTCAGCAAAGATCTTCCTTGACAAACTTGCTGCACTTCTTCAAGGGAGTTAACAGGCAATTAGACAAAGGTGACCTGGTTGACATTGTATATCTGGATTTTCAGAAGGCGTTCGACAAGGTTCTACATGAACGACTATGTCGAAAAATTGCGAGCCATGGGATTGAGGGTGAAATACTCATGTGGATTAAAAACTGGTTGGCAGATAGAAAATAGACAGTGGGGGTAAATGGACAATACTCGGACTGGAAAAGCGTCACCAGTGGAGTGCCACAGGGTTCGGTGCTTGGGCCTGTGCTCTTCAACATATTTATAAACGACCTGGAAATTGGAATGATGAGCGAGGTGATTAAATTTGCAGATGATACGAAGTTATTCAGAGTAGTGAAGACGCAGGAGGATTGCGAAGACCTGCAACAGGACATAAACACATTCGAGAAATGGGCCGCAACATGGCAAATGAGGTTTAACATAGATAAATGTAAGATGATACATGTTGGTAACAAAAATCTTATACATGAATACAGGATGTCTTATGCGGTACTCGGAGAGACCCCCCAGGAAAGAGACTTGGAAGTACTAGTCAACAAGTCCATGAAGCCATCCGCGCAATGTGTGGCGGTGGCGAAAAGGGCAAACAGAATAAGAACATAAGAATTGCCGCTGCTGAGTCAGACCAGTGGCCCATCATGCCCAGCAGTCCGCTCACGCGGCGGCCCTCTGGTCAAAGACTAGCACCCTAACCGAGACTAGCCCTACCAGCGCCCGTTCTTGTTCAGCAGGAACTTGTCTAACTTTGTCTTGAATCCATGGAGGGTGTTTTCCCCTATAACAGCTTCCGGAAGAGCGTTCCAGCTTTCTACCACTCTCTGGGTGAAGAAGAACTTCCTTACGTTTGTACGGAATCTAAGGAAGGTCTTCTTCACCAAAGAGTGGTAGAAAGCTGGAACGCTCTTCCGGAGGCTGTTATAGGGGAAAACAGACTTAGTAGATAAAGACAGGTTGTTCACCCTCTCCAAGGTAGGGAGAACGAGAGGGCACTCTCTAAAGTTAAAAGGGAATAGATTCCGTACAAATGTAAGGAAGTTCTTTTTCACCTAGAGAGTGGTGGAAAACTGGAACACTCTTCCGGAGGCTGTCGTAGGGGAAAACCCTAACCCTAACCCTCCAGGGATTCAAGACAAAGTTAGACAAGATCCTGCTAGACCAGAACATACGCAGGTAAGGCTAGACTCAGTTAGGGCTCAGGTCCTTGACCTAGGGGCCACTGCAGGAGCAGACTGCTGGGCACGATGGACCACTGGTCTGACCCAGCAGCGGCAATTCTTATATTCTTATGTACAATGAACAAAAGCATTGTGCACTTGATTTAACAAAACTTTACTTTCAGTTAATCACCAACTCTCTCTATACCCAGATGTAATAGGTAGAAATGAAAATGAAGAAAAGAGAATAAGATGATACCTTTCTACTGGACTAACTTAATACATTCTCTCATTAGCTTTGGAAGGGAATACCACCTTCAGACCAGAAATGAACAAATGTGGGCAAATATCAGAAAATTTAAGGGAAACATAAGTGCATTCCAATGACCATCTCACAGGGAACATTTGGGGTGGGAGGTGGGGATGAGAAACGAAGAGATAAGTGGATGATTAGGGGAGTCTCTTCAAACTGCCATCCAGTAGTTGAGAAACAAGGCCAGAACCCTGAGAATTGCAAGGATGGATGAAAATCAAATATGTGATGTAATAATGCATCATACCATGTACTATAAGTTTATCTTGTTGGGCATCCTTGATGGACCGATCATTTGCTGTCATGTATTGTGTTAGTATGTTACTGCAATTCAGGCAGAAGGCGCATTTTCTGACAGTACCACAGCATGTGAAACGTCAGGGAGAGTTTGACAGTGGTGCTGAAGACAGCCATTTTGCTTTATTGTACTGAGAAATGTTAGTGACACAGACTTTATGAACAGACAAAAATCAAGAGAATGGAAATTGCTGAAGACTGCATTTATCTTAATCACACAGCAGGAGGAGTGTTTGGGTTTTGACCAGTCACTTGTGACCCGGATTGGCCACCATGAAGATGGGCTACTGGGCTCGATGGACCATTGGTCTGACCCAGTAAGGCTTTTATGTTCTTAATCAGATTGATGGTGACTAGCCAGGATGCCAAAGTTCCCCATTTCTTCAGTCAGTGGAAAGATCAAAAGACACAGCAGGGTTACATGCTTTACTTCAAAGCTGACCTTCAGCAGATATTTCATATGTATTTTTCTCTTTTGCCTCTTGCGAGTAAGGAAGGTAGCATCTCAGCCACAGCAGCTACACATCCGGAAAATTTGGGCACTTTGAGGGGGCGTAACCTTTAGTGCATCACAAGGAGAGCTCATTAGAATGGTAATGAGCTCTTTGTAATGCATTTACACAGGGTTTTCAGTGGCTGCTATTATGATCGGTTGCAGCCATGAGAATCCTTTAGGTGAGCTTTCCTTGGCAGTGTGGCTGCTTTAGCGACTCTCACTGCCATGAAAAGCTTTTGTGCATTGTGGCCTGAGTGGAGTGGAAAGGGCAGATGTGAATCACTTGTTTACTCTTTCCAAAAATACTAGGACTAGGGGGCATGTGATGAAGCTACTAAGTAGTAGATTTAAAACAAACGGAGAAAATATTTATTTACACAATATTTAATTAAACTCTGGAATTTGTTGCTAGAGAATGTGGTGAAATCTGTTAACTTAGCAGGGTTTATAAATGGTTTGGGTAATTTCCTACAAGAGTCTTCCATGGGCCATTACTGAGATGGCTTGGGGAAATCCACTGCTTATTGTTAGGATAAGCAGCATAGAATCAGTTTTGCTACTTGGGATCTAGCTAGGGACTTGGGACCTGTGTTGGCCACTGTTGGAAACAGGATACTTGGCTTGATGGACCTTCGATCTGTCCCAATATGGCAAGTCTTATGTTGATGCTAACTTGTTTCCTTGCTTTCTTAGAGAAGATTTTGTTATCTCCCATTTGGATATATTTGTATTTTGGTTTGGTTTGGTTTAGTTTTTGATATACTGCCATTCATACCATCAGGCATATGAAAGCAGTTTACAATAGAAAGAAAACCAATATAAAGAGAGAAAAAAATATATTCTTCCTTTCAAGCTCATTTTCTTTCACCTCTGTTACAGATAAACTCTTGAGCTCTAATCTAAGTCTTCCCTCTGTCTTCCCCTGCACATTCTGTGGTTAGTACAGTAACCTGAGAATCTAATGAACTGGGTTCATTCCCACTTGTGCCACTCACTTAACCCTCCATTGCCCCGCTTTGATTGAATATCAAGTCTTGTTCCCCTTCCTTTTCTGTTCTCCAGTGAGAAGCATCTGTGATTTCTTTTGCTGTTATATTGTCTTGTGTCTTCTCAGGGTAAGGATGTTAAATACCTACACCTTCTGCATTTACAGGGCTTTGTCTTGGGGGATCTTTGTGCTTTGCTTTCTTACACTGGTCGAGCTGCCTGTACCCGTCTCCAGAACGCCTGGTAAGAATTTTATAAAGGCTTCCAGTCAGAGCTAGCATTATGTATGATCTCATAGTTCAAATTTAGAACCAGGACTGTGTTTTTAAATACTTCTCTAAGCCTTCTACAGTTTTTCCTGACATATCTGTGTAACATTGTAAAATATAGTATATTCAAACAGCTAAAAATATAAATTAAAGCAAAGTATTTCAGCAAATTTAATTATCTCGCTATTCCAATCTCTAGATCATAGATAAATATGTTAAAAAGCAGCAGTCCCAGCACAGACTCCTGGAGAACCCCACTATTTACTCTTCTCCATTGAGTACATAATAGTACATTACCTCCTATCCCATAACTTCCTTTTTTTAATTTGCATTTATAATTATTGTACAAGCGATATATTTTTGACAGAAAAGCACATCATAGCAAAATTGATGAAGTCAGAAATAAACATATAGGAGCTGTTTCTGCAATCGGGTGTCCCAATTGTAGGTGGCAGTAGGTGTCCTACTGCTGTCTGGCAGCCAGACAGGACACACATTTTAAAAAACCCAAAAAACTCCCCGAGGGAATCTAGGGAGATATGTAGGGATACTTAAACTTGCCCAAGGCAGAGCTTTTTGATTTATAAGTTCTCCAGCTAACCAGGAAAAGGGCATTATTTTGGTAGGATTTTTCTGTCCTTTCTTTTTTTCTTCCAGGTGTAAGTACTTCTGCACAATAAAACAGGGGAAGCAATTCCACAAAATCAAACAGGCAAGAGCAAAGTGGAAATGACCAATCAGATTGGTGCACAAAAAAGTGTCTTTCAACTCATCTGATAAATCCAATGGTCTTTATTAATCCAAATTAGCTCATAAATCCAAAGCAACTCAACGACTCGACATGATCATGTTTCGGCCACCTGGCCTGCATCAGGAGTCTACGAATTACATAATATCACCAAAGCTGCTGCTCAGGTTACAACTTCTGTCTCTGTATAGACAGAAAATGTTACCCAGGCAGAAGGAGTGGTTCCATGTACAAACTATCTTCAGCTTAAATCCCTCATGAAGTAAGTAAAAGAACCTAGAGAGGATGTGACAAGTCTGAGAAGCATCCATGAGAATAAGAGGTACATTGATGAAATGGTTCATGAGGCATCAAAGATTTCCAGCAGTGGGGAAGAAGAGGCTCTGATGAGGGAAGACACCTGGACTTGGATTATGGAACCCTGCAAGATTGGTACTGTGATTCCCCCCCACCCTTGAACTGAAGAACCGGTATGCTGTCCTGGAAGTGGAGGAGATGAAAGCATCCCAAGGAGAGGAAGGACCAAAGCTTGAAATCCGAAAAATTACTGGATCCATGACCACTAGGAGGTGTAAGGTAGTGGTAGTTGGCAATTCCTTTCTGAGGGGTACAGAAGCATCCATCTGCAGACCAGACATGATGTCACGAGATGTATGCTGTTTGTCTGGTGCCAAAATCCAAGATGTTACGGAGAGCTTCCCGAGACTCATCCAGCCTGATGACTACTATCCGATGCTGCTCATCCACATTTGCACCAACAATACTGCCAGGTACCCCTGCAAACGTGTCAAAAGTGACTTTGTGGCTCTGGGAGATAAGGTGAAGCAGTCAGGTACACAGGTGGTATTCTCGTCCATCTTCCCTGCCAAGGAAGGGTAAAGGCCAGGGCAGAGAAGCTCGCATCCTGGAAATTAATGCGTGGCTACGTGGCTGGTGTCATCGAGTGCGTTTTGGCTTCCTGGACCATGGAATGATTTTCCAAGGTCTGCTGAGCAGGGATGGTGTGCATCTATCAAAGAAGAGAAGAAGTGTCTTTGGCGGCAGCTGGCTAATCTACTGAAGAGGGCTTTAAACTAGAAGTGATGGGGCAGGGTCATCAAAGCTCCCGGGTGAGTATAAGCCCTCAAGTAAGTAAATCACTGACTACCTCTACATAAATGGGAAAAGGGGGCAATGTCTGGAAAGCAGTATATACTAATGTTTGAAGTATGGGAAACAAGATTCTGGACATAGAAGCTGTGATGGAAGAAGAGGAGTTGGATATAGTGGCGATCACGGAGACATGGTTCACGGAGAACCATGATTGGGATGTATTTATATCGGTATATAATCTTTTCAGGAGTGACAGGCTAGGAAGAAAAGGAGGGGGAGCCACACAATTGCAGGATCTGCAGATCAATTTGGAAAGAGGGAGTGGTGAATATATTTACATTGGTTAAAAAAGGGGAAGTCTTACTAATAGGTGATTTTAACATGCTAGATGTTGATTGCAGTATTCCTATTGTGGGGTCTTCTAGAAGTAGGGAGGTTCTGGATTCTCTACAAGCAGAAGAGCGACTAAAATGGTTAAGAGGCTGGAGGAATTGCCGTACAGTGAGAGATTAGAAAAACTGGGTCTCTTCTCCCTTGAAAAGAGGAGGCTGAGAGGGGACATGATCGAAACATTCAAGATAATGAAGGGAATAGACTTAGTAGATAAAGACAGGTTGTTCACCCTCTCCAAGGTAAAGAGAATGAGAGGGCACTCTCTAAAGTTAAAAGGGGATAGATTCCATACAAATGTAAGGAAGTTCTTTTATACCCAGAGAGTGGTGGAAAACTGGAACGCTCTTCCGGAGGCTGTCATAGAGGAAAACACCCTCCTGGGTTTCAAGACATAGTTGGACAAGTTCCTGCTGAACCAGAACGTACGCAGGTAAGGCTAGTCTCAGGGCACTGGTCTTTGACCTAAGGGTCGCTGCGTGAGCGGACTGCTGGGTACAATGGACCACTGGTCTGACCCAGCAGCAGCAGTTCTTAAGTTCTTAGAACTGTTTCAGCAATTGGTAATGGAATTCACATGGGATGGGGTCATACTGGACTTAGTGCTTACAAAAGGGGACAGTGTTTCTGAAGTTACAGTGGATGATCAGCTGGCATCCAGTGCTCACTGTAGTAGCTAAGAAGGTAAGGAATAAGAGGTTAGCTTTCATAAACTACAAAAGATTGCAGAAAGAGAAAGACAGGCAAAAATATCTGGAAATGTTAAGAGAGGCTGGTCATGTTGTCAGGAAAGCAAAGATGCAAATGGAAGAAAAAATAGCTCACACGGTAAAAGGGTGAGACGAGATATTTTTTAGATATATTAGTGATAGGAAGAAGTGCAAAAGTGGCATTTTGAGACTCAAAGGTGAAGAGGAGAAATAAGTAAAAGCTGATAAAGAAAAGGCCGAATTGCTTAAATATTTCTGTTCTGTGTTCACGGCTGAAGTGCTGGAAGCGGAACCATAGAAGACAGACGTGAATAGGGATGGAGGAGTAATAGACCCTGATCGATTTTCAGAGGGTTGTTTTCGTGAGGAGCTAGCTAAAATAAAGGTAGACAAAGTGATGGGGCCGGATGGTGTACATCTAAGGGCACTGAAGGAACTTAGGGAAGTTCTGGTAGCTCCGCTGACTGACCTTTTCAACGAGTCTCTAGAGTTGGTAGTGGTACCGGAGGACTGCAGAAGGGCGGATGTGGTCCATCTCCACGAAAAAAGTGGAAGTAAGGAAGAAGAAGAGAATTACAGGCTTGTAAGTCTGACCTCTGTGGTAAGCAAATTAATGGAAATACTTTTAAAACAGAGAATTGTGAAGTTTCTGGAATCCTGTGTATTACAGGACTGGAGGCAACATGGATTCACTAGAGGTAGGTTTTGTCAAACAAATCTGATCAATTTCTTTGACTGGGTGACCAGAGAATTGGTAGAGGATGTGCGCTAGATATGGTGTATTTAGATTTTAGCAAAGCCTTTGACAGTGTTCCACATAGACGTCTAATAAATAAACTGAGTACCCTCGGGATGGGTCCCAAAGTGACAGGCTGGGTCAAGAACTAGTTGAGTGGAAGACGACAGATGGTAATGATCAATGGAGATTGCTCTGAGGAAAGGGATGTGTGCCTCAAGATTCTGTTCTTGGGCCTGTTCTTTTTAACATTTTTATAAACAATATTGCTGAAGGGTTGTCGGGTAAGATTTGCCTCTTTGCTGATGATGCCAAAATCTGCAATTGAGTAAACACCGCCAGATGGTGTGAGTAACATGAAGAAAGACCTGGCAAAGCTTGAAGAATGGTCTGAAATTTAGCAGCTAAAATTTAATGCTAAGAAATGCAAGGTCATTCTTTTGGGCTGCAAAATCCCGAGGGAACGGTATAGTTCAGAGGGTGAAGAACTTATTTTTATTTTATTTATTTATTCCATTTTCTATACTGTTCTCTCAGGGGAGCTCAGAACGGTTTATATGCATTTATTCAGGTACTCAAGCATTTTTTCCTGTCTGTCCCAGCGGGCTCACAATCTATCTAATGTACCTGGGGCAATGAGGGGATTAAGTGACTTGCCCAGGGTCACAAGGAGCAGCGTGGGTTTGAACCCACAACCCCACGGTGCTGAGGTTGTAGCTTTAACCACTGCGCCACACTCTCCCCTTATGTGCACGATGGAAGAGCGGAACTTGGGTGTGATTGTATGTGATTATCTTAAGGTGGCAAACAGGTTCATAGACAAAAACGCTGAAGACAAAGGCGCGCGCTGACAACTGAGCGCAAAATGGAAGCGTGCACCGAAGAAAAAGAGTGTTTTTAGAGACTCCAATGGGGGGTTTTGTTGGGGAACCCCTCCCCCACTTTACTTAATACAGATTGCGGCGGCGTTGTGAGGGGTTTGGGGGGTTGTAACCCCCCTCATTATACTGGAAACTTAACTGTTTCCCTGTTTTTTAGGGAAAATATGACACAAGTAATTCCACCAAAATGTATAATTAAGATTAGTATAATTCTTCCAGTTATTATTAATATGCTGAATAGCGACTCCCGTCATTATCATTAAAAGTTTGTTGTTATGTGCTGATAGTTGACTTTTTTTTCTCATGGACATACCAAACAGAACAGTCTCATAGGATAAAGCAACATGGTTTTCTAATAAGCAATTTATTTGAGACCAAATTGAATTCCAAAAGTTCATAATGCAGGGACAATGAAAAAGTAGATGATCTAAAGTCCCCGCTTCTAGATTACAGTGCCAACATCTATTAGACTTAGAGCTATCCAACTTCTGTAAACGAACTGGGGTCCAAAAAGCTCTGTGCAACAAAAAGAACCAAGTTTGTCTCATAGATGTTGACGCTGTACATCTCATTCTCCAAGACCAAATTCGTGGCCATTGAGAAGCAGAAATTTGATGCTTAATCTCTATGCTCCAAATGTCTCTAATTCTGATCAATCAAACCACATTCCAACAGCAAAATGTTCAAACTTTAAAATTCCAGTATTACAAGAGATTGAATCTCTGTTTCCTCAAATGAATCTAAAAAGTTCTCGATTAGAATTAATTCCACCATTTTTTTTGAAAAAATTCCTCTCACATTTCGGTCCTTTTATACTATCCATCATCCAAAACAGTTTAATTACGTCTACAGTCCCATCTCAATGGAAGTATACATCTATTACTCCTATTGTTAAAAATTACAAAATCAGTATCAATGAGTTATCTAACTACCGTCCGATATCCAATATACCATTTCTTGCCAAAATTACAGAAAAACTAGTATTCAACCAGCTTTCGGATTTTTTTGAAAAAACAAACGCGTTACATCCACATCAAACAATCGACCACGAACTACTTCTACATCGACTTGAAGAAAAAGGAATAACCGGGAATGTCTTAAATTGGTTCAAATCCTATTTCAACAACCGAACTTAATCCGTTAGATTTAACAATGAAGAATCTTCTATTTTTACCTCAACTTTTGGAATCCCTCAAGGATCCATTCTGTCTCCCCTACTATTTAACATTTTTTTATCACCACTCCTAGAAATTTGTCAGGCAACAGGTTTCATCCCTTTTTCATACGCGGATGATATCCAATTGATTCACCCTGTAGATCCCGAAAGCGACACTGACATCTTCTCTATTAATCAAAAATTAGAGTTAATACATAACTGGTTGAACTCAAACAAACTAGCTCTGAATATTAACAAAACAAAATCCATTCTATTTAAATGGAAAAAAGATATTTCACTCATAAAACCTTTTCTTATTAATAATATACCTATCAGCACGGAACCTACGGTTAAAATTCTTGGAGTGCTATTCGATAATAACTTATCCTATCATGAACATATCTCTTCCATTGTTAAACATTGTTTCTACAAACTTCGACAGATAAGATCAATCTCCAAATTTCTCTATCCTTCATCTTTAAAGATTTTAATCCATTCATTCATCATAACTAAAATAGACTACTGTAACGCCCTTTTTCTAAATATCAGCCAAAAAGAAAAAAGAAGACTGCAAATCATTCAGAACACGGCCATAAAGTTAATCTACAATGCAAAAAAATTCGATCACGTCACCCCATTATTAATTGACGCGCATTGGTTACCAGTTAACCATAGGATCCTCTACAAGCTGATGTTCCTAATTTTTAAGACCCTCACATTCAGCGAACCACAATTTATTTTAAAATCACTTATCCCATACACACCCCAAAGATCTTTGCGCTCATCTAATCAAAACTTATTAACTGTGCCATCATTAAAAGTCATCGGAACAAGAAGAGCTGAAATGTTTACTGTCGCAGGGCCACAATGGTGGAACTCCCTTCCCCATTACATCAGAATTGAAAGTGATATCCTAACATTTAAAAAGCTTTTAAAATCTTATTTATTTAAGGACGCCTTTGATTTATAATTTAACTAAAGGATGCCTTTAATCAATTTTTATGCAAGAAAACTTCAAAAATTTTACCCTACCTTTCGTTCTTTCCTGGTTTTTTGTTTTTTTCTTCTCACACATTGTAACTTTACCCTCCTTCCCTATCTTTCATGTGAGTCTTAATTGATTTTATTGTAATTAGGTTAAAGTTTCTATATTATATTATTATGTACATCGCCTAGAATTTCGAAATAGGCGATTCATCAAATGTGAAATAAAACTTGAAACTTGAAGACCAGTTTTTGGTTTTTTATTAAGAAATCCAGATAATAATTTATACCACTGTGCGGCTTGGTGTCCCAGGAAGTCTGCCTGGAAGCATAGGAACTCCAAACTATATTGACTATTAAGAGTTTTCCATTCAGGGAACACCACCTGAATAGCCTGCTTCAATTGCAACCATTTAAAACTTTGTTATTTATTAAGACCAAATCTTCTTTGCAATTGTGAAAAATCCAGCAGTTTACCTTCTGAAATAACATCATTTAAAGTTCTTATGCCAGCAATAATCCAGTCCTTCTATACGACTTGATATCCGCCAATTTGAATCTTGGAGTTTATCCATAAAGATTGATTCATTGATTTTTTTATTGGAATAGATGTTAAATTACTAATGTATCTCAATGTTTTCCATGTATCAACCAAAATTCTGTTCTGTTTATATCTCCTAGGCATTTTAATACTGACAACATGAACTAGATTTAAAGGAAACAGAAGACGCCACACAAATATAACCAATCCGGAGCATTATCAAAGAGTTCTGGGAGGATCCAATACATACCCTGGCGTAAAATATAGGCTTGATGATATCTATAAAAATTTGGAAATTTTACCCCACCCTCCTCAATTGGCTTTTGTAGAGATACTAAAGCAATTCTAGGTCTTTTACCCAGCCAAGCAAATTTAGTAAGAATACCATTAAGTTTTTTATAAAAGGACCCCTGAAAAAAAATCGGTATCATACTCATTTGATAACAAACTACAGGCAAGATCATCATTTTAATAGTTTGGACTCTCCCCCACCAAGAAAGATGTAAAGGGTTCCATTGCTCACACATTTCTTGTACTTTTTTTAATAAAAGTTTTTCATTCTCTTTTAATATGTCTTACAGAGTATTTTTTATCATGATACCTATATATTTTAATCCATCCTCTTTCCATATAAATGAGAAGGAATCAAATAACCCTTTATTACAATGTACATTAAGAGGAAGAATTTCTGACTAACTCCAATTTATTTTATAACCTGAAAACTTTCCAAAAGTATCAATCAATTCTAATAAGCATGGAATGGTAGTTTCTGGATTTCTCAAATAAAGCAGAATATCATCTGCATATGCCGAAACGTTGTATTCTCTATCAGAGAAGAGAATACCCTGTATCCCCTTTGCTTGTTGAATAGCTAATAACAAGGGTTCTAATACAATATCAAAAAGCAAAGGAGACAGAGGACAACCCTGCCTAACCCCCCTCTTCAAAGTAAAACGATCAGAGAAATTATTATTAATATACAATCTTGCAGAAGGGGAGCTATACAAAGTTTAAATCATTTGTATAAATTACGAACCTATACCGAATCTATACCGAACCATACCAATGCCTGATACATGAAAGACCATTCCACTCGATCAAAAGCTTTTTCTGCATCTAAAGATATAGAAAAAACAGGATCAATGATCTCTTTGGATAAATTTAACATATGAAAGGCCAATCTAGTATTGTTCGAAGAATGTCTCTTTGCAATGAATCCAGTTTGATGCATATCAATAATAAAGGGGAGAGCCTTGGCCAAGCGTAAAGCCAATATCTTAGCCAAAAGTTTACCATCAACATTAATTAATGAAATAGGCCTGTAGTTTGAAACCAAAGTGGGATCTCTGTTTGGCTTTGGCAAGACAATTGTTAATGATTCAGCCATAGTACCTGTAATACATCTCTTAGATAATTGGGACTGAAATAAATTTAGCAAATGAGGTAATAGGGAATTTTGAAATGATTTATAAAATTCTACTGTATAACCATCACCACCTGGAGCGGATCCAACTCTAAGAGACTTCAACGCTGTTTCTAATTCTTTTAGTGATATAGGTTCATCTAAACTCCTTTTTATATGATCAGGAACCTTCGGACCAATAATTAAATTCAAAAATTCTAAGCCATCCTTCTCCCTACCATCATAAGATTCAGAAGAGTATAGATCTTTATAAAATTTTAAAAATTTACTTAAAATATTACCAATTTGGTTATGCATAACTCCTTTCTCATCTTTTATTGCAATAATTTTTGTTCTTCTCTTCTTTGCTTTAAGGTAATTTGCCAATAACCTACCTGCCTTATTTGAACCTCCATAATACAAAATTTGTTGAGAAAAAAGATCTTTCCTTATCAATTTTGAAGCTAATTCATTATATTTACCTTTTGCCTTTAAAAGATCTTGTAAAGTACCATGTTCCCACTTATTAATCAATTTAGATTCCAAAATTTTAATTTTTTTCCAAATTAGAATATTGATTCTTAATTTGTTTTCTAATATAAGCAGAGTATGAAATAATTTTCCCTCTTATAGTAGCCTTAAAAGCATCCCAAACATTTTCCATAGAAATTTCATCTGATAAATTATACTGAAAAAATTCAGTAATTTTTATTTGCAATTCATCCCAAAATTTTGTATCCACAAGCAATGTATTATCAAATCTCCAAATAGGCCTACTATACTCTTGCTGATCTATTTGAAGTTCAATCCATATACCCGCATGATCAGATAATATAATTGGGTCTATAGAAGCTTTAATCACTTGTTGAACTAATAGAGATGAAATAAGAATATAATAATAATAACTTTATTCTTATATACCGCCAACAATCTTGCGACTTCTAGGCGGTTCACAACGAAGAGAAACTGTACAGACAGCGACTTACAGAGTATAGCTGAGAACATCTGATAGTAACAACAGTGATTATAATAGCAACAGTTTATATACTGCAGGACCGTGAAGTTCCGTGCGATTTACAATGAATTAGAGAAATTCCATAAATGGAGCAATCATAGTTAGAGATCAGAGGTTAACAGTTTACAAGATCAGATCTAGGTGGGATTACGAAGGGGGCTATTGTCCTGAATCGTTACCTAGGTATTTCGAGAACAGGAATGTTTTTAGGTGTTTTCTAAATTCACCATAGTTGTTTGTGTGTGTAATTAATTTTTCTAAGTCTTTGCCCCATAAGGCTGCTTGATACGATAGAAGTTGTTGATGGTATCTCTTATATTTGCATCCTCTAGCCGGTGGGGAAACGAATTTCAGGTGTGTTCTTCTCTCATGTCTGTTGGTTGAGAATGAGAAGAGGTCTGTTATGTATTTAGGGGCTAGGCCAGATAATACCTTGAAGCAGAGACATCCCAACTTGAACTTCGTACGTGCCTCCATTGGCAGCCAGTGCAGGAGTCGGTAGGAAGGGGTTATGTGATCGGACTTCTGCAGCCCGAAAATCAACCTGACTGCTGCAGAAAAAAGACTTATGAACCTGTGAACAAAAAGAAAATTCCTGATCATTAAAATGAAGAATACGCCAAATATCTTTTAAATCACATGAATGTACCAAATTATCCAACCCTAATGATTTTATATTTCTACAAGGCTTTTTATCCAATAATGGATCTATAACACAGTTCTTCAACCGCCGGTCCGCGGACTGGTGTCAGTCCGCAAAAAAATGTTGCCGGTCCGCGAAGGATTCAGGTCCCCAGCCACAGCAAAAAGTGCTGGCGTCAGCTGACGTGCAACTTCCTGTTGCCGTCGCTATGCCGACACTCCTGCCTTCCACCTCCTACTCCTGCCGTGTATGTCTCCGCACCCTCAGACAAGCAGGGGCAGCTTTGTGTGCTTTTAACTTCAGCACACAGCTGTCCCTAAGCAGTATTTTAGCCGCGGTTTCATGAGGCAGCCTCGGGGCCTTTGATAGGCCGGCCCACATTGCATCATCAAAGCCTACCAAAGGCCCCGAGGCTGCCTTATGAAACCGCGGCTAAAATACTGCTTAGGGGCAGCTGTGTGCCGAAGTTAAAAGCACACAGAGCTGCCGCTAGCCTACAAAGAGGAAACATTTGCTGGAGAGGGAAGGAAGGAAGGGTGTAGGGGTGCTCCTGGACAAGGGAGGGGAAAGGGCTACTGCTGACAGGGGAGAAGGGAAAGGGAAGGGACGAGAGTTACTGTTGGATAAGAGGAGGAGGAAAGGGAGAAGGGGTACTCCTGGACAAGGGAGGGGAAGGGGCTACTGCTGACAGGGGAGAAGGGGAAGGGATGAGAATTACTGTTGGATAAGAGGAGGAGGAAAGGGAGAAGGAGTACTCCTGGACAAGGGAGGGGAAGGGGCTACTGTTGACAGGGGAGAAGGGGAAGGGAAGGGACGAGAGTTACTGTTGGATAAGAGAAGGAGGAAAGGGAGAAAGGGTACTCCTGGACAAGGGAGGGGAAAGGGCTACTGCTGACAGGGGAGAAGGGGAAGGAATGAGAATTACTGTTGGATAAGAGGAGGAGGAAAGGGAGAAGGGGTACTCCTGGACAAGGGAGGGGAAGGGGCTACTGCTGACAGGGGAGAAGGGGAAGGGAAGGGACGAGAGTTACTGTTGGATAAGAGAAGGAGGAAAGGGAGAAAGGGTACTCCTGGACAAGGGAGGGGAAGGGGTTACTGCTGACAGGGGAGAAGGGGAAGGGATGAGAATTACTGTTGGATAAGGGGAGGAAGAAAGGGAGAAGGTACTGCTGGACAGGGGAGGAGGAACATTGGAAGGAAACAGCTGGCAGGGAGATTAGAGGAGGGGAAGGAGTCAGGATGGAATGGAGAGATCAGATGAGGGAAAGGGGAGAGACAGAGGAATGACAAAGTAGAAAGAGATTGATGCTGGGAAGGGGATCAGATGAAAAATAAGGAAAGAGGGACAAAGATGCTAGATCTGGTGTAGGAGAGAGGGGCATAGAAAGAACGCAGATACCATATGGAAGGGGGAGGGGTAGAGGGCAGACAGTGGATGGAAGAGGCAGACGCTGGACGGAAGAGAGTGAAAAGAAGATGAAAGCAGAAACCAGAGACGACAAAAGGTAGAAAAAAATAATTTTATTTCTATCTTGTGATTAGAATATATCAGATTTAAAATATGTATCCTGCTAGAGCTGATTTTAGACATAACTGGGGAGTGCAAAGCCAGGCAGTACGTCTTTAGCTTCCAGCTGGCTTAGGGCTCTCTCTGACCAGGAGGCAGTTGCCCTAATTCCACTCCCCTAACACTATTCCTGCCATGTGTGACTGTGGTATTCTGTTAGCATGATATTTGTGTAGCATTCTGTAATAATTTGGCTTATTCAGTTTTCTTGATAGTAGAGGGGATATATGTGAAGGGGAGGGGAGACGGGGGTTTTGTTGTTCCTTGCCCTGTATTATTTATATTTATAAAATGACAATTGTACAGAATATTGTTTCTTTTTATACTTTAATAAAATATGTTCAATATAAAATCATAACTATTTGAGGCTTGTGTGGATGGGATCAGATGGTTAATGGGACCAAGCTCGCGGGGATGGGGCGGTAATGGGGTTTTAAAAAATTTCAGTCTTATTAATTTGCCGGTCCACAAAATAATTATTTTATTTCCGCCGGTCCATAGGTGTAAAAAGGGGTTGAAGAACACTGATCTATAACAGTGTTAAAATTTCCACAACTAATTTAGAAGCAGCCAGTGGGAGAAATTACTGTTGTAATGATTTAAAAAAACTCTTTTTGATTCAAATTAGGGTCATACACATTGAACAAGGCCAGGGCATTATTTCCCAAACTCATTTCTACATGCACCCATCTTCCCTTTGGATCAGAACCTATTAATTTAAAATTAGCTGTACATTTTTTATTAATAAGGATAGCTACTCCTGCTTTTTTCCCAACTGCTGGGGTGAAAAAACAATGCTTCACCCAACCTCCTTCCAATTTCTTTGATTCTATAATAGACAGGTGAGTCTCTTGAATATAGTAAATATCCGCATTCTGCTTTTTCAAAAAAAACTAATGTTTTCTTTCTTTTAATCTGATGATTGAGGCCATTTACATTCAGAGAGAAAATTTTAACATCCATGCTTAAATTTTAAACTAAATAAACTTTTCAAGAAAGAATACAAAATTCCCAAAATTGATAAATAGGCATCATTTTCCTTTTTTATACGACTATGAATCTTAACTATACCCCTTTTTTCCCAATCCTCCCTATCCCCCCCATCAAATAGTGAAAACTTAGAAACGCACATTTGATATCAGGTGATAGAAAAAAAAAACTACCCAAGCATATAACTAAGCAGAATAGAACATTATAATAAGCCTCCAAAAGTATAAGTAGGTTAAAGATAAAATACTTTCCCTACTAACAAAATAATTAATAAGAATTCATTAGCATTAAGAATCAAATTAACAAAAAATGTAAACCATTTGACTAAAAAAGAACTTAAATGATTAAAATAAAATCATATGTCCCTTGAAGTATTATATAATGTCTCAATTAATTAGATCCCCCATATAGTTTCATATTAATCAATAACATAAAATAATGTAATCACTTTTCCAAGAAATATAATCAACCTTAAAAATGATCAAGTATTTTAATATATCAAAATAAAACTTCCTCAATTAAATCCCCATAACTATAGACTATTAATTAACCATAATATGAATTGCAAATTAATTTCCACCCCATCTGCAATCATTATAAACTTAAATAAATAAATATGATCTGAAGTCATCTTTTAAATTCATAAAATGAATCAGATAATGCCCTGTAACCCTGAATCAAAATATGCTCATAAAACAAAAGGTAAAGATTCATAAGAGAATAAAACACACAATTCACAAGTTATTATATTATCAAAATTCAACTAAAGTCCCCAAAAGCCGTGCAGTTAATAAGCTAACTAAATATTTATCAGCATACGATCCCTCCAGCAACCTTCCTTCCAGTTCAAACAAATAATGCTCAGTCATTTAAAACTCTTTATTTCTTCTATCATAGAAATTTCTTCCATGTTTAAACTTTAACCCGGAAGAACAATATCAGATAGAGGAAGAAACCATTAACAAAAATCCACCCTCACAAAATCTTTGACAAAAAAAAAAAACAAAACCACCCCATAAAAGAAGCATATGTTACTAATAACATAGGTCCAGGCCACAGGCTGCCTAACAAAGAGAAGTTCACTTTTGACTTGTATCAGGAAACTGTACCATTAAAATTCAGTCCCCAGAAGTTGAAAAAAAAAATCGATGTGTGTAGACCCCTCACACTTAGACTGTTCCTATGCACACACACACACACTGCATTTCGAAGAGGAATTTCTGGATCCAAGAAAGAAAGTAAGAATAACACTTGAATTTTCCATATATGTTATTTTAAAATAGATCCAATATTGTATCCATGTGAAAACAGATGAATCCTTTTAGTATTTAGTGGTTCTCAAACTTCCTACGCTCTCGCTCCTACACTGTCAACACAAATGGCACCATGTCTGTTCCTTGGACACCATCTTGCGGTGTCCCTCAGGGATCACCCCTATCCCCTATTCTCTTTAACATCTATATGTCCTCCCTGAAACTCCTCCAATTATCCCTCCTTGAAACAATCTACACATACGCTGATGACATCCTTGTCCTCCTTGAGACAGACCAGAACCTCACCAACCTCCACGAGAACATTACAGCTTGCATAATTAGACTCCATTCCTGGTCCTTCTCGGTACAGATGAAATTGAATGAATCAAAAACAAAATTACTCTGGCTCGGCCCAAAATTAGAACACCTGCCCACCCTCATCGCACTACCCTCAGGCGCTGCACTGCAGCTTGAGTTCTCAAGCAAGGTCCTTGGCATCGTTATCGATTCTTCTCTCTCCCTCAATGACCACTTCAACTCCTTGGCTAAATCATGCTTTTTCAGCCTCCACATGCTGAGAAAAGTAAGATCCTATTTTCGCCAACAACATTTCGCCGTCCTTGTCTAATCCATCATCCTCTCCAAATTAGACTACTGCAATGCCATCTACTTAAGCCTATCAAAAAAAAGTCTTCAAAGACTCCAGCTAATCCAGAATACTGCAGCCAAGTTGATCTTTGCAAAACGCAAGTCTGACCATGTCTCCCCACTCCTAGCCAAACTTCACTGGCTCCCAGTGATTTCCAGAATCCATTTTAAATGCTCCTGCCTGGCTTTTAAGATCATTCACGGCATCCTTCCTCCCTTAATCCCACTATCTTATAACTCCTCGAGTCCTGACTCTACCAGACCTGCCCAAAGGTATAAATTATCCTTCCCCTCTCTACACGGTATTCGCTATGCAGGCAAACTGGGAAAATCCCTTCTCTTCAGAATCACAGGTCTTTGGAACAACCTTACTACCCCGCTGCGGAACCTGGGCTCCCTCCAATTATTCTGCAAGCAACTGAAAACCTGGCTTTTCACTAAAATGTATTTCTATCCCCCCTTACTCTTCTCTTCTATATATAAGTTCATGTAAACCTTTTTTTTCCCTTCTTTTCCTATATTTTAAGTTCTTGTAAACCGTGCCGAGCTCCACAACATCCGTGGAGATGATGCGATATATAAACTTAAGGTTTAGTTTAGTTTAGTATTTATTAACATTTCTTTGCCAGTACAAATGTAAAAATCCTTAGCAAATAGAATTTAGAAGTCCAAGTCCACCAGCTAATTTGCATAACTCCACGGAACTCCATTTGAAGAATTCTAAAAAGAATTTATTTTCCAATGCATTGTACCGAAGGCAGTTATTTCAGTTGAATACAAAATAAAATTCAATCTTACAACCGAATCAATTCCTCATATAACATTTACTGCCATGAAAAACTAAAACTAAAAGTCAAACAAAAAGAAAACATTTTAACACAGATCCATACTTCCCTCCTATGATACCATCGGTTGCTTACACGAGTCCAGAAATTTTTTTAACTTGTCCGGATCCTCAAAGCTTAATGTTTAGTTTGCATAAGTTACCCTCATTATAGCAGGATAAAGCAATCCATATTTAACGCCAAGGTGTCTCATTTGGGGTCTTAATTCAAGTAACTTTTTCCTTTTTTTCAGCGGTGGATTTTGCGAAATCTGGCACAGTGTGAATTTTTGAGTCTTGGCACTTCAGATTTCTGTTTTCTTTTGCCAACCTAATTATTTCCATTACCTGCTGATGCCTCAAAAGTTTAAATATTAACGGACGTGGTCTCAGATCCCTGCCAGTTCTTCTTGTAGGGATCCTATGAGCCCTCTCAAATTCTAGTGGATATTTTGATTTGAGAGGCAGAATTTTAGGGAGAAATTGCTCGAGGAAAGAAATAGCATCATTATTTTCAACTCCCTCCGGGAGCTCAATAATTCTCAAATTGTTCCGTTTCCCCCTATTAATGCAGTCCTCCAGATCCTTAGAAAGAGCATCCACTTTATTCCTATATACTTTATCTTTTTTTATTTCCATTTCGTTTGTTGCCATCCTTTTTTCCAAGTGATCCATTTTAAGTTCAAACTGTTCCATACGTGCTGTTATGTTCCTTACTTCCTCTTTCACCTCTTTCAATTTTTGAGAATTGTCAGAAACAATATATGTAATAATCTGCAGCTTAGCAAAGATATCACTATTATCATCCCTAGGCAATGGCACCTTAGAAGGAGTCATCAGTTCAATCTTGGACCTTTTAGCATTCCCCACTCCTGCAGCAGCCACTTCATTTTTTGCCTGTTTGCTAGAAGCCATACTAAGATATGAATTCCAAAAATTCTTGAAAAATGAAATGAAATTAGCGGCTTAAAATTGCTTTCAAATGCTTGTAAATGCAGAGCTCAGTCTTCACCCGACCATCTAGTTGCACTCCTAAGCCATGCCCCCTTTTTCAACCGTTCTTAATCTGTATCATGGGCAAGAAAACTTCACTACTTCTCAAAATGCAATCTTTCAAAATGGGAACATATTTCACCACTGTGCACAGGGAACAGGAAAAAGAACCTTAAGGAAGGTTTCATTTATCTTCATAGCTGTTGATAAAGGCCAGGATCGCCAGGATCATTGGGTTGCTGTCTGCATATGAAATTAAGTTGAGGCTTTTTCTCCACTTTACTTAAATGGTTTTTCAATGGGTATTTCCACCACTTGGCTAATAACATTTTTGGAGTAATTAATTTATAGATTATTGTTATTAGTATTGTTCTAGCGAAATTTAAATACCTACATGGCATAAATGTGCATGAGGCAAGTCTCTTTCAACTGAAAGGAAACTCCAGAGTGAGAGGAGATGGGATGAAGTTAAGAGACGATAGGCTCAGGAGTAATCTAAGGAAATAAATTTTTTACAGAAAGGGTGGTAGATGCTGCGATTCGGTTGTTAGGCCATGCACATATTTGTAATCATGTGACTCCTTTGTATTTGAAATTCCACTGGTTACCAATGGTATTTAGGACCAAATTTAAGATTCTGATGTTAGCACTTAGAGCATTGTTTGAGTTACAACCGTTGGTGTTATTCTATGCGTCTAGGCATTTATTAAGATCTTTGCTGCGGCATATGCTTGGAACAAGCTGCTCGAATCCCTAAGCGGATTCCATCTCTGGCAGTGCTCAAGGCCCAGTTAAAAGCCCACCTTTTTGAGAGTGCTTTTAACTCTTAACTCTTTTCACCTTGGGTTCTGTATCCTCAACCCTTTATGTCATGTCTGTCTGTCCAAGTTAGATTGTAAGCTCTTCCGAGCAGGGACTGTCTATAAATGTCAAAATGTACAGCGCTGCATATGCCTTTCAACGCTGTATGGGTGATAAGTAGCAGTAGCAGCAGTAGTAGTAGTAGTACTGTGAATATCTTGCAATTTACTATGAGTTTCCTTTTGTAACCCATTCTGAGCTCCCGGGAGAACAGGATAGAAATCAAAGTAACGAAATAATTATATACTTGTTCTATAAATATACTAGCATAACTGGGTATGTTTGCCTGTATGGCTAGACACAAGTACTTACACCAGCCATAGAGCTTTAAATTAACTGATTCTGAAGATATGCCCATAACTTGTAGTTGTCTGTGTTATATGCATGCGAGTCATGCCATGCCCAGACTCTGCCTGTGTGTATACCTAACTGTGAAATATGTACTGTATAAGATATACCCCAAATGTGTGTGTTATTGACAAAATAATGCTTAGGTGGATTATTGGCATTTACGTGTATTTGTGCTGGTATTTCCACATGCTGTTGTCGTATAAATGTATAAATTATAATTCTGTAACTGGGTGCCTCCAGATTGGAGAAACTGAGTCTCTTTTCTCTGGAGAAGAGGAGACTTAGAGGGAATATGATAGAGACTTACAAGATCATGAAGGGCATAGAAAAAATTGTTTGAACACAATAAGAAACAAACAAGGATAATTGTAAAATAAGGAAATACAAAGAAACTTAACTGTCAGGAAGTCTACTATCTAGGGGGAGGCAGAAAATCATTTCAATTATTGTTAAAGGAAAAAAGAAAAGGTTACCTGAAGCAAGCCTGGGTTTTCAATTACGAGCATCATTCTTGTATGTTAATAGGTGTACCAGTCGAAGTCACCTCTGTACCCAAAATGAATCTAGACAGCTGTGAAGATTCAAAGAAAATATATCTGACTCCTTGAAAGTGAACCAAACATTTACAGGGAAATCTAAGGATTATGGACCCAGTTTTAAGACTTTAGGTCATAGTAGTAGGAATTGCTTCCTCTTTTTCTGTATAATTCTGGATACATCTGGTTACATTCTAATTTTATGACTCATAAACGATATAACCATTCTGTATCTGAGTCTAATGCTAATTGAACAAACAAGCTAGCAGTTAGTAGTGGTTCTATATATGATCTTTCTAATATATTCGTTAAATCTAAAGCATCTACTACTAGATCTTGTTGATTTTCTATTGGTAAATCTTTGAGGTAAGAGGATAAGATGTTTCTGGAACTTTCAGTATCTCAGAAAGATATCTCTTAAACAGACCAAGAGCTGACACAGTAGATAATTTAGGAAAGTTAATTAGTCTGAGATTGTTTCCTTGTTACATTTTCCAGTAATTCCAATTTATAGTTAATATTTCCGTTATCTTTTATTAGGAGCTGATTTTGTTCTCCTAGAACTTCTAATTTGTTTTCTTGCTCCAGAACTTTAGTTTCCAATATTCCCACTCTTTGTTGTAATATTGAAGTCTCCGATAGTAGATCAGAACAATGAAGAGTTAAATTTTAAATTTGTATTCCAAGGGAAGCTTGTAATGTGGAACTAGCTTCCCATATCGAATTCAAGACTGGGTATTGAGGTATTGAAAAAGTCGTTTAAAAATCTTTAGTTTTCACAGTACCTGAAGGCAAATTAGCCAGAGATGAGTCCTGCAAGTCACCAGTCGACACCAAGACGTCACTCAACGGCAAGTTCAATGCTGAGGCAGTGGAAATCCTCTGTGCTATGAAGTCTTCTCTTTCCTTGCAGCTTTCAGACATTGCTTCATCACTCCCCTCAGTGACAGTTTCAAACGATGCTGATCGGGGGGGAGGGGAGGGGTGGCTGTTCAGTGATCTACGTTCCTCCGGAGAGAGGTTGATAGCCTCGAGGGAAGACAGAGTTCCCCGTTCCACTCTCTTCCAGCCAAGGACTTCTCATCCGGTTTAATTCCAGGACCACGTTCAACAAAAGAATCCATTGGACCAGGCAATTGTGTCAGCGACCCGGGTTCAAAGAGAAAAACCCAGGTCTTAGATTTCCTTTTGACCATCTGAATAAAGCAAAAAGGTATGGTGGCGTTCTGCCAAACTCCTTCAGGACGTCATCATAGTAAAGCTCCTCCCTCCTCCCCCCAACATACATATTTAAAATCCATTTAAGGTCATAGATTTTGCCAGTACTAAAAACTATCACCTATCTCAATTCTAGACAAAAAACAAAAACCACACAAATAGTATGCCTTAAATTTTTTTCCTAATGACCAAGTAGCTGGACTTCAACTGAATTTCCCTGTGGCAAAACAGCTAAATGTTCACTGTGGTTTTGCATGAGTAATTGCAAGAGCTGCCAGTAAGACATCTGTTTGCCGTTCGATGTTCTCCATGCATTTAAGGGTAAACTAGATGCACATCTCCTTAAGAGTGGCATACAGTGATATGGGGACTAAAACTATGACAGGGTACACCTGGCGGGGTCTCCACGTGTGCGGATCACCGGACTTGATGGACCCAGGGTCTGATCCGGAGATGGCAGTTCTATGTTTGTCATGCACGCTTGCCTTACCACTTTGCCAAGTCATGTCATACTATATCAACCATGCTTTGTAAAACTGTTTGCCAAACCGTACTCATGTTTTACCATGCTGTTAGCTAAGTTTTGCCATCTTATCTAAGTTGACTTCACTATATGTTACCATACTGTGTCTGAGGATGCAGCACCATGGTTGGAGCACCCTGAGGTGGTGTGTGCAAATCCTGCTCCTTGTGAGCCTGGGTGGGTCACTTGTTCCCCCATTGCCCCAGGTACATTGGATAGACTGTGAGCCCACCAGGACAGTCAGGCAATTATGCTTGAGTACCTGGATAAATTCATAGAAACTGTTCGGAGCTCCTCCCTCATGTTTCTTTATCTTCAAAAATTGTAATGTTCTCTCCTCTCCTCCTGTTTTCTATCCAACCTATGTGTGTGTGTTTGATCCTTGTTAGATCTTGTCTGTCTTTTGATGCTCCCCCTTCAATTTTAAGTATTATTTTAATGTACAACGGTTTGAATCTTATGTTTAGCGTTTAATCAAATTTTTAATAAACTATGAACTATGAAAATTGAATAAATGAATAAGATACGTACGAGAAGTGTGTATGCTATGTTTTGTGATTTTATGCCTTTCTACTTTATTTCTGGACAGTGTGGCAACTGGAATGAGTGATGAGTGTGAAGGAGGCTTGCTGGCTGCTGGATACCCTATGCTTTCTGAAGATTTTGAACTTGCTCTGAATCAGCTGCATGAAGTACATTCGCAAGCAGTAGGAGCACCCAAGGTATGAATCTACAGATGACATGATGGGGACATTTTGCACAATGCTCTCGTGACTTCACATGTATTTCAGAGTGAAAATACAAACATACATTTTCTTTGCCTAGGGAAAAAGTATCTACATACAAGTTGCACCTGCTTTTTCCTAATAAGATAACTTCTGTTTCTTTAAGATACTGAAGTGTGCACTTAGTTGCGTTCTCTGCCCAAATTCCACACAACAAAATATGGATGAAAGCATGCAGGCATTATTACATTACATTACATTAGTGATTTCTATTCCGCTTGTGCCTTGCGGTTCTAAGCGGATTACAAATTAGAAGATATCTGGACATTACCGAGAGAATTATATAACAGTGGTTCTTGTACATTACATGATATAGTTGAGAAATTACATATAAAGATTCAAGTACTTACAGGATACAGTGGAGAAAAACAATATGTTCGGGTAATAGAAGAAGATTACCTAATATTGAAGGAAAAAGTTTGTTGGATACTTGTGGTAGATGCTTTTTAAGGAATCTGAATGGTTTTTTTTTTGGTAGGTGTGGTTCAAGGGAATGACTGATGTGCTATTCGCGGGGGAGAAAGCATGTACGAGTGGGAGGAGATTAGTGAGTGAGGATGTGTTTTTTGAATAGAACTGTTTTGATTTCTTTTCGAAACACTTTGATGTCTGTTGTTTTGATCATCAGTTTGGTGATGGTGGGGTCAATTTTCGCTGCCTGTGTCGCAGGCAGCGACACAGGCAGCGAAATGTGGGTGAAGTCATCCTTGGAATTTGGTATGAACAATATACCAAGTGCACTGCCACTGAAAAAAATGTTAAGGAAATGCCTGTGCCTTTCCGCCTGACATCGGCTCATGGGTCCAACAGTTCTTAGTTTTCTGCAGAGCTGAGCATCTGTGTCTTCAGTTTTCTCTTCAGCCCATCAAACGTTTGGCATTTTTGTACCTTCCTGTCCTTATTTTTCACAATTTTTGTCATAATTCTTTTTTAAGCATGTTCCCTTATTTCTCCCGACTTTTGGTTCTTTTTTTTCCCAACTGTTTAGCTTTTGGGCTACCTCAAGCCTTTTTCCCTGCTCAGGGGTATTGTTTTGGGGTTTACCTTCACTTTACTGCCCGGGATTTTGAGCCGTTTAATTTTTCCACTCCATGTCAAAGGCTGTTTCGAGCAGCTTTAAAAAAATGCTCATGATAGTAGATCAAATAACCCCTCAGAACATATAGTCCCATCTTGGAGTCACCCTATGATAAACTGCACTGACCATATGCAATGGGTAATCCCAATGCT
Source organism: Geotrypetes seraphini (assembly GCF_902459505.1). Taxonomy (NCBI): domain Eukaryota; kingdom Metazoa; phylum Chordata; class Amphibia; order Gymnophiona; family Dermophiidae; genus Geotrypetes; species Geotrypetes seraphini. Next base: position 413,040,679 of record NC_047086.1, read on the forward strand.
GGTTGGATTCCCCAGACACTGAAATCCACGCCACAATCATCACTAACCAAACCTGGAAAACCTAATTAGAATCCCAACCATTTACACTAATGAAATTATACTCACCTCAATCTCATGTGGATATGCAAAATCAGTGGTCAACAAGGATGTTTTTGATCTGTTGAATTTTGTGTCAATACTATCCTCTTTCTGTTTAGGTTATCTCATGCAGTTTTTAACTGCATCACTGTTTTTGCCTTCACCATTCCACAGGGAAGGGTATTCCAGGCATCCACCACCCTCTCTGTGAAGAAGTATTTTCTGACATTACTCCTAAGTCTACCACCCCACAACCTCGTATTATGTCCTCTAGTTTTACTGCTTCTCCATCTCTGGAAAAGATTTGTTTGTAGATCAACATCCTTCAAGTATTTAAATATCTGTATCATATCTCCTCTATCCCTTCTTTCCTTCAGTATATACATATTCAGGTGTTCAGGCTGATTCTCATACATCTTGGTGCAATCCCCGGTATCATTTTCATTGTCTTACATCCTTAGCAAGGTATGGTCTCCAGACCTGAACACAATATTCGAAGTAGGGCCTCACCAATGACTTGTACAGGGGTATCAACATTTTTTTGCTGCAATTCCTCTCTCTCTGCAGCCCAGCATCCTTCTGGCTATGGCCACCATTTTTCACAGCCTTGAGATCCTCGGACTATCACGCCAAGCTCCCTCTCCCTGTCCATACATATCAGCTCCTTTGGATTTTTAATCCCCAAGTGCATCACTCTGCACTTCATCGTATTAAATTTTAGCTGCCAGACATTAGACCATTCTTCCAATATTCACAGATCTCTTTTCATGTTTTCTATTCTGTTGCAAAACTTCATGTCATCTGCAAAAACACACACTTTTCCTTCAGAATTATCCCTCACATATATATTGAACAGAGCTGAGCCCCAAAACCGATCCCTGAGGCACTCCACTACTCACTTTTTTTTCCTCTGAGCAAATTTCATTCACTATCATCCTCTCTGTTGTCTGTCTGTCAACAGGATGAATCTCATCAGGTTCCATGGCTTGATCTGCTTTTAGTTTTCCCAGTTGTTCATATCTTCTCCATTCCCTTCTTCAGACTTTTCTTCCGTGAACACATAACAGAAATATTTTTTGAGCACATTTGCTTTTTCCTCATCACTTTCCACATAATTCTCGGCATGTTTTAGTCTCCTCCTCTCTAGCCATTTTTCCTTCCACCTACGCTTTTGACAATTGTATTTCTCTCTCTCTCTCTCTTTTTTTTAATAACTTATAGCTTTTATTTGTTGCCAGGCACATTATACAGAACAACGCATCCATAAGATCAATAAACAAAAGAACCATAGAACTGAAAAGCCTCATACACAAGATGTCCATGATGGTACAGAAAGCAACCAGCAACATTAACTCCCCTCCCCCCCCAAAAAAAACCAAACAAACCAAAACAAACCCAGATCCCACATACAACATGTATCGCTCTCATGGTACATTGTTCCTCCACTTTTCATAGCATTGCTATTTCCTAATGAAGCTCCACGTCCTATGGTGCTTACTCCATCTACCTATACAGAGAGTATATTAGACTCTGTCAGCTTTTACAGAGAGTACTAATCGTCCAGTTTAGCCAGCAGTAATTGCATGTCCGGAGCAGCAGACTGTTTCCAACTGGCTGCCAGCACCAGTCAAGTCGCCATCAGTGAATTTTCCCCTCCTCTCAGACATTATCATAATGATGCAGAAAGACTAATCCAATGGAGGGCTCAAGATCCTGATGCAGAATAGATGACAGGGCTGAGAACATTGAGCTCCAGTAAACCCGAGCCAAATGCAAACCCCTTCTCCAGAGAGTTTTGCTAAGAGAATAGGGGTGTCATACCAGCGCAGCAGTGCTTTGTACCCATTTTCCAGCATGGCAGTATGTTCCAGGTCATGTTCCACTCCTCTGGGGTTATATTCCTATCCAAATCTGCTTCCTATACTAATATGTATTTCAGGGGGACACTGGATCTGCAATTGAGGCAGGCATATATAGTAGAAATCATGCCCTTTTTTTACCTCTGGGCCCAACAGTTGTTCAAATTCAGTCCCCCCATCACCAAGGAGCTCACCCAGAATCCCAACATGCTGAATATAGTCTTCGTTTGGAGATATTACATTACATTACATTAGTGGTTTCTATTCCGCCATTACCTTGCGGTTCAAGGCGGATTATATATGAATTTGTCAGGACATTTAGAAGTACATTTAAAAGTACATAAGCAGTAGTCTGAACACTTTCTGAGTTGCTAAGGATTGGAGAGTCTTGCAGGTGATGTTTGAGATAGATCTAGTTGTGTTAGTTTGGTTTTATGTATTTTTTGAATAGTAGAGTTTTTGTTTCTTTTTTAAAGGTTTTGTAGTCTGTAGTCGAGATCAGTAAATTGGAGAGTTGGTGGTCTAGTTTTACTGCTCGAGTGGCTAGGAGGTTGTTTTTTTCATTTGATGTTTTTGGTTGGAGGGTGCGTGAATGGTGTGTGGGTTCTCCTGTGTCTGGTTGAGGTAGATTGGATTAGTCGGTTGTTCCAGTAGGCTGGGCTGTCTCCGTTTATGGCTTTAAATAGTAGGCAGTAGAATTTGAAGAGTACTCTCACTTGTATTGGGAGCCAGTGTGAGTCGTGGTATGCCTTTGTGATGTGGTTGTATTTCTTCAGCGAGTAGATAAGTCTTAGGGCTGTGTTTTGTACTGTTTGTAGTTGTTTTATCATGGTTGCTGGGCAAGGGATATATAATATGCTGCAGTAGTCTATTAGACCTAGGACTAGGGATTGTACCACGAGTTGGAACTGTTTTCTGTTGAAGAATTTTCAAACTTGTCTTAGGTTTCTCATGATTGCGAATTATTTTATTTATTTATTTTTTTTATTGTTTTGTTGATTTGTGGCTGCATGGTACATCTCTGTCTATCAGCACTCCCAGGAATTTTAAAGTGGGTTAAATGGGGTAGGAGATTGAGTTTATTACTAGGTTTGTTATGGTTGGGGGTTTTCTATTTTCGAGGAGGATGAAGTTTGTTTTGTCAGGATTTAGTTTTAGTTTGTGTTCAAGTTTCAAGTTTATTTGTTCTTAATGAATCGCCTATTTAAATTGCTAAGCGATGTACAACATAATAAAATATACAAATAAAATATTGGTGTTAACAAACAAAATAACTTTTGTTATGGGTTAAAACTTAACATACAAAATACATACATACAAAATAACTTTTGTTATGGGTTAAAACTTACAAGAATTGTGTGGGTAAGTGGGGAGAAAGTTGCAATGTTTAGATAGGAGAGAAAGAAAAACATAAAAGGAAAGAACAAAAAAGAGGGGGGTAATTTTAGCTGCTTAAGTAAAAATCGATAATTAGTATGCTAGGAGTCGTAAGCATCTTTAAAGAGAAATGTTTTTAAGGTTTTTTTAAATAGTTAAATCTTTTAATTCTCTAATATATTGGGGTAAAAGATTCCACGATTGGGGGGCCATAACTGAAAACATGTCTTGCCGTCTAATTCCTATAACTTTCATTGAGGGAACAGAAAGAAGATTGTGAGAAGTCGAGCGGAGAGATCGTGTCGTGCTGTAAGGGATTAACCACCTGTTGCTACTGTTTCAAGTGTTTTGTGTATTGTGTCTGCCATGGAGGGCGCTGGTTGGTCGAAAGGAAGGAGAATGGTGATGTCGTCTGCATAGCTGTATGAGGTTAGGCCTAGTTTATGTAGGCAGAAGCTGAGGGAAGCAACGTATAGGTTGAAGAGTCTGGGAGATAGTGGTGATCCTTGGGTACGCCGCAGGGATTGGACCATGGTTCTGATTTTTCTTTGTTTGTTTTAACTCTAAACTAAACTAAGCCTTAGGTTTATATACCGCATCTTCTCCACTGAAGTGGAGCTCGACACGGTTTACAGAGTTTAAAAAATATGGGAAGAGAGAAGAGAAAGAGTTTACAAAGCATAAAAAGAGGGGATGTAATCAGGAGAAGAGATTATTATATGCTAGAGAAAAGCCAGGTTTTCAATTGTTTTCGGAATAGTTGGAGGGAGTCCAGGTTCCGCAGCGGGACAGTGAGGTCGTTCCAGAGGCCAGTGATTTTGGAGAGGAGGGATCTACCCAGTTTACCTGCGTGGAGGATGCCGTGTAGAGAGGGGAAGGATAGTTTAAGTCTGTGGGCAGATCTGGTGGTAGTTGGTGTTGGGGCGAGGAAGGATAGAGGGATTAGGGGCGGAAGGATGCCGTGAATGATCTTGAAAGCCAGGCAGGAGCATTTGAAATGAATTCTGGAAAGTACTGGGAGCCAGTGAAGATTGGTAAGTAGAGGGGAGACGTGGTCATATTTGCGTTTAGCAAAAATCAGCTTAGCCGCAGTGTTCTGGATAAGCTGGAGTCTGCGAAGACTTTTTTTCGTTAGGCCTAAGTAGATGGCGTTACAATAATCGAGTTTGGATAGGATGATGGATTGTACAAGGACGGTGAAATGTTTTTGGTGAAAATAGGATCTAACTTTCCTCAGCATGTGGAGGCTGAAAAAACAAGATTTTGCCAGGGAATTCAGGTGATCATTGAGGGAAAGGGAGGAGTCGATAGTGATGCCAAGGACCTTGCTTGAGAACTCAAGGTGTAGAGCAGGGCCTGTGGGTAGGGTAAAGAGGGTGGGCAGGTGAGCTAATTTTGGGCCGAGCCAGAGTAATTTTGTTTTTGATTCATTTAATTTCATCTGTACTGAGAGGGACCAGGCGTGAAGTCTCATTATGCATGATGTGATGTTCTCTTGGAGGTTTGTAAGGTTTGGATCTGTTTCGAGGAGGAGGAGGATATCGTCTGCATATGTGTAAATTGTTTCAAGGGGGAATAGTTTAAGGAGCTTCAGGGAGGTCATATATATGTTGAAGAGAATAGGGGATAGGGGAGAGCCCTGTGGAACACCACAGGATGGTGTCCATGAAGCGGATTTGGAGCCGTTTGTGTTGACAATGTAGGAACGATCGCGAAGGAAGTTTGAGAACCACTTTAGGACAGAAGAGTCTATCCCAATTTCGGAAAGTTGGTAGATTAGTATGTCGTGATGCATGACGTCGAAAGCCGCGGAGAGATCAAACTGTAGGAGAACAGCAAATTTGTTTCGGGAGTGTAGTTGTTGCACCTTTGAGATTAGGGAAACTAGGAGGGACTCGGTGCTGAAATTGGGCCTAAATCCGTATTGGTAGTGTTGGAGAATGGAGAATCTCTCTAGGTAAGAGGAGAGCTGAGTGGCGACTATGGTCTCTAGAAGTTTTGTTAAAAGAGGGATGTTTGCTATGGGGCGATAGTTCGATGGTATGTTCTGTATGTTCTGGATTGTAGGAATCATTTAAACCATGATAATACCTTGCCAGTGATTCCTATTGAGTCTAGTATTTGTAGAAGGATGTTATGGCCTACCGGGTCAAAAGCTGCGGAGATATCTAGTTGAATAATCAATATTTTTTTGCCTGTGCTGAGGTGTTGTCTAGCAGTGTTCATGAGTGATCCTAGTAGGGTCTCAGTGCTGTAGTTGGTTCTGAAGCCAGATTGTGTAGGGTGAAGTAAGTTGTGGTTTTCTATAGCTATGAGGCTTTCCATTAGCTATGAGGCCTTCCATTAGCTTGACATAAAGTGGTATTAAGGCTATGGGTCTGTAGTTGGAGGGTTGATCTGTTGGTCGTTTGGGGTCATTTAGGATTGGAGTAATGACGATTTCGCTGAGGTCTTGTGGGAAAAGGCCGTCTGTGAGTAGAGTTTGTATCCATTTCAGAAGGAGAGTGCGAAATAGTGTACTGGTGGTTTTCAGTAGATATGGGGGGCAGAGATTGAGGTCACAGGCTGCGTGGCTGTATTTATTATAGAGTTTGTTTAGGTCCGACCATTGTCTAGGTGAGAAGTAGAATCAGGTTCTGTCTGCTGCAACGGATTCTTTCTCTGTGGGGAGTGTTGTGATCTCTTCCTGGTGCATAGGTGCTCCATTGAAGGTGGACTTGATAGTTGCGAACAGATCTCTAGGTTCCAAACCATACCTCTCCTGGAGTTCTCCAAAGGGTCGTACCATCCACTTCTCTATGTCTATAAATTGGCCCATCAATATGATAATAAAATCAGGGTATAGTATTCAAAAATGTAGGGAAGACAATTGCATAAATGTTCAGTTTGTATTCTCTCCTATATTACGTCAATAAATTAATTATTTAATTTTTAGAATATATAATAAATTCATAATCTTCACATATGCTCAGAACTCAAAAGGTCCTAAAGGAGACAAACTCCCTTTTTCAGGCACTTGTATTCAATCATGGCATATGACTGTATTTATTTTTTATGTATTTTAGTTTTAATGAATATAAATACAGTGGTACCTTGGATTACGAGCATAATCCGTTCCAGGAACATGCTCGTAATCCAAAATGCTCGTTTATCAAAGCGAGTTTTCCCATAGGAAATAATGGAAACTCGCTTTGATAGGTTCCCCCGCGCCCCCAGAGGCCAGCAGCGCTGCTCCCCCCCCATGAGAACCGGCATTGCTCCCCCCGAAGGCCCCCCCCCGCGAACTGGCACCCTCCCCCCGCGATCCGCACCCCCCCCCCCGCCGCCATCGGGCACCCCCCTGCCACTACCTGAGGGCCCCCCAACCCACCCGAACCCTCTTCTTACTTTGCTGTAGCCTCTGCACCGGCACCAGCACCAGCATGTCCTGTGCGTGGTGCCGGTGCCTGAAGATCTGCTTCTGTGCTGGGCCTTGAGAGTTTCAAGTTTATTTAGCATTTGATGAATCGCTTATATAAGATTTCTAAGCGATGTACAGTTTAAAAGCCACCAGGTGGTGGTCTCACATACAATTTAAACGAATTAATCGTAAGACAAACAATTTACATCAATTGGCATTATAACAGTTGAATTAAGGACAAACATGAGTGAGTAGGAAAGGAGGGGAAAGTTACAATATCATTATCTGTTGAAGTTTACATAAATGGGAAAACACAATAAGGAGTAAAGGGGATTAGTGGAGTTTAATAGTCACAACAGAATGTAAAAAATTAAGGTGTGCCATATTACATATCAAACGCGTCTTTAAATAGAAAGGTTTTTAAAATTTTCTTAAAGGATAAAAGATCTTTTTCAATTCTAATATAGTTTGGAAGGGAATTCCATAATGTAGGGGCCATAACGGAAAATATATCATTTCTTCTTGTGCCAATAATTTTCAAGGAGAGAATTGATAATAGGTTTGAGGAGGATGATCGTAACGAGCGTGAGGCATTGTATGGGATAATCATTTTTGACATAAATTGTGGTTCATTGAAAATTAGTGTGTTATATACCAAAAATATAATTTTAAAGGTAATTCGGTGGGAAATGGGAAGCCAATGTGATTTAATCATTAATGGTGTGACATGATCATATTTTTTCGCTTTATGGATTAATTTTATTGCAGTATTTTGAATTAACTGAAGTCGTCTTTTTTCTTTCTGAGTTATATTGATTAAGAGAGAATTACAATAATCAATTTTGGATATGATCAAAGAGTGGACCAGAATATTGATCGATTTAGAGTCTAGGAAAGTAGAAATTGATCGGATAAGACGTAGTCTATGAAAGCATGATTTAACTATTTCACTGATATGACTGTGAAATGATAAGTCTACGTCAACTATAACTCCAAGGATTTTCAGTTTAGGTACAGATTCCAGAGGGGTGTTGTCTAGAATAAATGGTGAGATTGGTATTAAGTTTCTTTTCCAGGTGAAAAACATGGTTTTAGATTTTTGAATATTCAGTGCCAGCTTGTTACAACTTAGCCAGTTTTTTATTGATTCTAGTTTTTCATTAATGGCTTTTATTTCTTCATCTTTTTCTGGGTTGAAGGGATGTAAGAGTTGAATATCGTCTGCGTAGGAAAAAGATGTAAAGCCTAGTGATTGTGAGATGGTAAGAAGAGGTGATAGAAAAATGTTAAATAAAAGAGGTGACAGTATTGATCCTTGCGGCACTCCATAGGTTGAGGTGTAATTTGAAGAATAGACGTCATTGAATTTGACTCGGGAGGAACGGTCTGATAGGAAGGAAGTTAACCACTTTAGAACTTGACCACCTATGCCTAATGATTTCATCCGATTTAATAAGAGTTCGTGGTCAATTGTATCGAATGCGGCAGATAAATCTAATGAGAAAAGGGCTACAGATTTGTGGTGGTCAAGAAAGTAATGGATATTTGTTACAAGACCGATCATCGAGTATTCTGTACTGTGATGTTTTCGAAAACCTGTTTGGTTAGGGTGAAGGGCGTTCGAAGATTCAATAAAATCTGAGAGTTGTTCGAAGACTAATTTTTCGGTTAGTTTCATTAGAAAAGGTAAGTTGGAAATAGGGCGGTAATTAGAGGTATCGTCTTGACTAATTTTGAAGTTTTTTATTATTGGTGTGACAATTGAAGTTTTCCAAGAGATAGGAACAGTTGCAGAGAGAAAACTGTTTTGGATAAGAGAGAGAATAAAAGGGCCGAGATAGTCAAAAAATTTCTTTAGATAAAATGGGGGGATAATTTCTAGTGGAGAACCTTTTAAATTAATTGATTTGAGGTGTCCTTCTGTTTCTCCTAAGGATGGTGTTTTGAAGTTAATGCATTTGGCTGTTGGTATACTGTTATTTGTGTCCTCAGATGCAGGTATGATTGTTGTGAGAGTTCACGTTCGACGTGAACTCTCAGGCCTTAAGCATGTGCACATGCTCAAGGCCCAACACAGGAAGCAGATCTTCAGGCACCGGCACCACGCACAGGACATGCTGATGCTGGTGTCGCTGCGGAGGCTACAGCAAAGTAAGAAGAGGGTTCGAGTAGGTTGGGGGGACCTCAGGTCGCGGCGGGGGGGTGCCCGATGGCGGCGGGAGGGGTACCCAATGGCGGCGGGGGGGGGCCTGATGGCGGCGGGGGGGAGGGTGCCGGTTCGCAGGGGGGGGGCGCTCGCAAATCGAAGTGCGCTCGGTTTCCGAGGCACCGATTTTGTGAATGTTTTGCTCGTCTTGCAAAACACTCGCAAACCGGTGCACTCGTAAACCGAGGTACCACTGTACTTATTTGTGCTTAATATTAAATGGAATCAAACTTATCTCAACTGATGGATTCAAGGGGTCCCAATGTGGCCCCATTTCGATAACTTCCTCAGGGAACCTGAGGGTAGCAACTTCAAAACATTGAGAAAGGTGATAGAATGCCAGAAAACTAGCTTGTCTCTGTTTCTGGTAGGCTGTATTCTATCATATTGTAGTTTCAAAAGTTTAAGTGAATCACAAAGATCTGTGCTAACTGTTAGCGGCAGGACACGCTGAAGTACGGATCTTTGTGGTAGATGGAGTTAGGGAATCAAATCATCTCCACCCTGTTCTATATCCACTCAGGGTTTGCAAGTTTGAACCTGCCATTCCAGAAGTGCCCTCAGCTAGGCCGCTTTATAATATTTCAAAAGGGACGGCACTGCCAGGCCACCAAATTGATCTGTGAGTGCTTACAGGCCCCACAAAAGCAGAAATTCGCTGAGAAATCAGGAGACTGAAAAAGAAATAGAAGATGGTGCAGAATCATCATCTTCAATTATCATCAAAACCTATCTCTTTGACAAATTTCTCTGATTCCTCCCTGCCTTCTTGTATCTCTGACACACCTATTGCATTTCCAACTACTCTACCAATGTAACTGACAATATTCTCGGTAACATCGCTGTCTGTGTACATTCTCTTCCTATATAAACTGCTCTGAACTGCTTCTGGTATTGCGGTATACAAAATAAAGTTGTTATTATTATTATTATCTTAACTATCTCAATCCTACCAAGCCATTAAAAGCAAAATTTTTCCCCAAAATTCAACTCTTCTTTAATTCTCCACTGCCTAGATTTTAAGCGGTTTATAAATGTTTTAAATAAATAAAAATAAAATAATTTGAGTCATAAAGGTGGAGGGCAGGAAGGCCTATATGAATTCCCAAGTAGCGCATAGCTCCTTTCACCCAGTGGAAGGGAAAGAGAAGGCTTAGGATCCTTTCTCAGTCAGGGAGCAGAGTGATGTTTTAGCAGCTCTGATTTGGACATAATCACCCGGAAATCCGAGAGTCTACCATAACGCAGTAGCTCCTCCTTGATCACTGCCAGAGATCTTTCAGGCTCAGTTAAGGTAAACAGAATATTGTCTTCGAATAAGCTAATCTTATACTCCCCCCCTCTCCCCCAGGGGTCCGGACTCCTACTATATCAGAATTCTCCCGTATCCTCTGGGCTAAAGGCTCCATCACCAGAGTAAAAAGAATTGGGGACAGAGGGTATCCCTGCCTTGTCCCCGCGGCCAGCGGCCATCTCCCATTAACTTTCACATGCCCTTTTGAGCCTTTGGGACCTGCATGTTTAAGGACCTTACCGGGATACAAGCTATACCGCAGTGACAGTGTAGGACAAAAAGATGGGGGTATTGCCCTATACATAAGAACATAACATAAGAACATAAGAAGCGCCATCTCTGGATCAGACCTTCGGTCTATCAAGTCCGGCGATCCGCACACGTGGAGGCCCTGCTGGCCTGGCGTACACCTGGCGTAATTTTTAGTCATTAGACTCAAAGATATAATTACCCGAAGTGGTTCAAAAACACACTATACTAAACTAATCATAAATACCACTTCCAGACAGGATGTATCCAATATATATCTAAATATAAATATTCATTCAGGAAAAGGCCTCAGAATCGGAGCATACATACAGTCCTATCACAGACTGAGACTTCAATGTAGCAGCTCCTTCCTCCAATCATTGGCCAAAAAACCTGAAAAACTCTTTAATTCACTTAAATTATTTTTAAATCAATATATATACTTTTTTTAATTATTTTCAAACTTATGGATACACCTCTCTGATGGTTTGGGAGAGAATATTTGACAACTAGAGCTCAGGTACTTATCTCAGTGTTGTCATTGCTGGTTCACATATAACTTGTTCACTGCCAATATGTTGCCGACGTGGCCAACGTTTCATGGACATAACATTCGGTCCACTGCTTCAGGGCCAGAGGCAGAAACATTAAGGCATCTAAAATATAATTCAAATCATACCATAAGAGTATTATCATTCATACTTTTCTTCTAATCAAAGATATTCTAACTTACTTCTCAGTTAATCGTTGTCAAAGGCTCTGAGATAAGTACCTGAGCTCTAGTTGTCAAATATTCTCTCCCAAACCATCAGAGAGGTGTATCCATAAGTTTGAAAATAATTAAAAAAAAGTATATATATTGATTTAAAAATAATTTAAGTGAATTAAAGAGTTTTTCAGGTTTTTTGGCCAATGATTGGAGGAAGGAGCTGCTACATTGAAGTCTCAGTCTGTGATAGGACTGTATGTATGCTCCGATTCTGAGGCCTTTTCCTGAATGAATATTTATATTTAGATATATATTGGATACATCCTGTCTGGAAGTGGTATTTATGATTAGTTTAGTATAGTAATTTTTAGTCACCCATATCCTTCTATGCCTCTCTTAAGGAGATGTGCATCTAGTTTGCTTTTGAATCCTAGGACGGTTGATTCCGCAATAACCTCCTCTGGGAGAGCATTCCAGGTATCAACCACTCTCTGTGTGAAGCAGAACTTCCTGATATTTGTCCTGAACTTGTCCCCCTAGCTTCATTTCGTGTTCTCTTGTCCATGTCAAATTGGACAATGTAAATAATTTTTTCTGCTCTGTTTTGTCGATTCCTTTCAGTATTTTGAAGGTCTCGATCATATCCCCTCGCAGTCTCCTTTTCTCAAGAGAGAACAATCCCAGTCTCTTAAGTCGATCCTTGTATTCCAGTTTCTCCATCCCTTTTACTAGTTTTGTTGCTCGTCTCTGCACCCTCTCCAGCAGTTTTATATCCTTCTTTAGGTTGGGAGACCAATGTTGGACGCAGTATTCCAAGTGGGGTCTGACCATCGCTCTATAAAGTGGCATTATGACCCTCTCCGATCTACTCATGATTCCCTTCTTTATCATGCCCAACATTCTATTTGCTTTCTTTGCCGCCGCCGCACATTGTGCTGACGGTTTCAGGGTCCTATCTATCAGTACACCCAGGTCCTTTTCTTGTTCGCTCTTATCCAGAGTTGCACCTGACATTCTATACTTGTGTTCTTTATTCTTACTGCCTAAATGCATTACTTTGCATTTCTCCACATTAAACTTCATCTGCCATTTCTTCACCCATTTCTCTAACTGACACAAGTCGCTCTGGAGTTCCTCGCTATCCTTCTGCAATCTGATTGCCCGGCATAGCTTTGCGTCATCTGCAAACTTGATGATTTCACTGGATTTTCCTTCTTCTAGGTCATTGATATAAATATTAAATAAGATCGGCCCAAGTACCGAGCCCTGGGGTACACCACTAGTCACTTTCTCCCAGTCGGAGAACTTCCCATTTATGCTCACTCTGTCTTCTGTTCTCCAGCCATTTGCCTATCCATCTTTGTATATCCCCTCTATTCCATGGCTTTGTAGTTTTCTGAGAAGTCTTTCGTGTGGAACTTTGTTGAACGCTTTCTGGAAGTCTAAGTATATTATGTCCACTGGTTCTCCACTATCAATTTGTTCGTTCACGGTCTCAAAAAATTGAAGTAAATTCATTAAACATGATTTCCCTTTCCTGAAGGCTTTCAATAGGTCGTATGTATCCAAATGCCGGACTATGCTATCTTTAATCAATGCTTCAACCATCTTTCCAGGGACAGACAGACGTACAGACAGATCTGTAGTTGCCCGGTTCTTCTCTCGATCCTTTTTTGAAAATTGACGTGACATTCGCTATCTTCCAGTCATCCGGTATCTGTCCAGTTCTAATTGTCAGGTTGGCTTTTTTTGTAATAACTTTCCGATATCAACCTTCAATTCTTTTAAGACTCTCGGGTGAATTCCATCCAGTCCAGGGGATTTGTCACTTTTAAGTTTGTCGATCTGGACTGGCCCGCCTGGTTTCTACCAAAACAGGCCCCTGAAGGGTTTAGGCCCTGAGGACTGAGCAGGGGGCGAGAGTTACCACTCACCCGGAGATTGGTGACGTATTTTTTCGCTATTTTAATAACCTCTATGCCCCCCGTCAGAGGAGGGAATGACGGCAGGCCCCTATTTGGATGGGATAGCGTTGCTCCGTATCTCTGAGACGGACAGGGAGCATCTGAACACTCCCAAATCGCCTGAGGAAGTGTATTGGGCAATAGGGAACAGTCCTCTGCTGAAGGTTCCAGGTGAGGATGGCATGCGTATCGAATTTTATAAGCTTTTGGGGGAGGAGATTGTCCAGCCCCTCGCTCGGATGTTTAATGTTATGGTGGAGCAGAGGCTTTACCCGAGGGAATGAATAGGGCATGCATATTGCTGTTACCTAAACCGCATAAAGATCCTGAACTGGCCGGCTCCTACCATCCTATTTCTTTATTGAATACGGAGGTCAAATTGTTAGCAAAAATTATGGCAAAGCGGCTGGCTGTTATGCTTCCCTCCCTTATCCACGAAGCTCAGGTGGGATTTGTGAAGGGTCGAAATGTAGCAAAAAATGTACGCAAATTCTTGCTGTCTTTGGAATGGTGGGCGGCGGGCGATCTCCCATCGGTGTTGGTTAGCTTTGATGCCGAGAAGGCGTTTGTTCAAGTGTGGTGGGCTTTTCTTTATGATACCTTGGCGGCCTATGGTTTTGATGATTTTTTTTGTATCGGCGGTGCGCACATTGTATGCTCTTCCTCAGGCTAGAATAGTGTTGAAGGATTTTGAAATGGACCGGTTCCCGATTTCTAGGGGGACGAGACAGGGTTGTCCCTTATCTCCATTGTTGTTTGTGCTCACATTGGACCCCCTAATCTGGGATATACATGAAATGCTGTCTATACGGGGGATTGATATTGGTGCATCTTCTTTTAAATTATCGGCCTTTGTGGATGATATTTTGGTTCATTTAACGGATCCATTGTCCTCCCTAACGGCCTTGTTGGAGTTGATCAAAGAATATGGAGACTTTGCTGGGTTCCACTTCAATTTGGATAAATCGGAGGCATTGGCATCCTCTGTGGCGGTTCAGGCCCAATGGGGGACTGGGTTCCCCCTGACATGGGTGCAGGGCCAGTTTGTGTATTTGGGGACTTTAATGACTATGCCGGTTCACCGTTTGTATCACCTTAACGTGGATAAGCTTCTGCAACAGACGGATCTTCTGATGGATACCTGGAGTGTCCTGCTCCTATCTCTGATGGGGCACATTTGTATGGTATGGATGTTCATTTTTCCCAAATGGCTCTATGTACTGCAGACTTTGCCGCTCTGTTTGTTGAAGAAAGATTTACGCACTCTTTATAAAAGAATTTCTCGCTTTTGCTGGGTGGCCAAGAAACCAAAATTGCAGATATCTCAGTTGCTGGGGAATTGGCAGAGAGGGGGGGGGGGGCTTACCGGATATAAGGGTATACAATTATGCATGTTTGCTTCACCACATGCGTGATTGGGTGAATTTGACCAGTACTTACACCCCTCATTTGATGGAACGTGCGTTTTTTGTTCCCTATGATGTGTTTGCGCTCTTACATAGTCCACGGAGGGCATTGCCCCCTTCTATCCGATCCAGTATAATATTTAGAGCATTGCAAGCGGCCTGGCGTTGGCTCGTGCAAACCCTGGGTGGGGATTCGACGGTTACGGATCTCTTGCCCTTGCGGGGTAACTCTGCCTTCCCCCCGGGACGGGACTCCAGAGAGTTCCTGTCCTGGAAAGCGCAAGGGGTCTTTTGTTTGGAACATGTTTTGGGGAATAATGGGGAATTGTTGGCACATGCAGGTTTGCTGGCTAAGGTGGAGGAGACCTGGGGCCACGCAGTTTGTGTATCTTCAAGTGGAGCACTATGTGGGATCCCTCGATAGAGCACAATTGCGATTACATATGGGGGCCAGGCTGCGGGAATTGTTTGCTCGGGAGGAGGGGGTGTTCCTCTCGGTGTCTAGCATTCATTCTAGCTTGCAAGTGTTACAACCAGTCAAAGATTACCGGAACATCCAGGGTAAATGGGAGGGGAATTGCAAATTAATTTGGGACAATGGGATGTAGCCCGTACCTTGAGGGCAACGCCAGGGATTACCCCATGTGCTTGGTTGAGGGAAATGCATTATAGGGTGACATTGCGCGCATATTACACTCGCACACAGTTGTATTATAGTGGGGTCTCCCTACGCCTCTGTGTCATAAATGTGGGTCGGGGGACATACTTTGGGTCATGCCTTCCGGACCTGCCCCATCATCCAGCGCTTCTGGAGGCATATAATCTCTTACATGTCAGGGTTGATTGGGAGAGCCCTGCGCAGTACCCCGGCCCACTTTGTTCTGGATTTGCCAGAGGCTTTTGGCCATCTGCCTAGGGGGAATCGGGCTCTGTGTGGGAAGATGAGTTTACTGGCCAGGAAATGTATTCTTCAATGTTGGACGGTCCCTGACCCTCCGGCGTTTTGGCATTGGCGGAACCAGTTGCATCAGTTGACCATCTGGGAGGCGCAAGATGCGGGAGGGGCTAGGAAACATAAGTTGTTGTTCCTGAATATTTGGGAACCTTATTTGCTAGCTTTGCATCCAAAGGGCCGCAGTGCGGTATTGAGATGGGTGCCCTAATATGGGTGCCCGGATAGTTGGGCTGGGAAGTACTGGCGAGTATTGGTGGGGAGGGGTGGGGAGTACATAAGAACATAAGCAGTGCCACTGCTGGGTCAGACCACAGGTCCATCCCGCCCAGCAGTCCGCTCCCGCGGCGGCCCAACAGGTCACGACCTGTCTGAATCACCCCTTGGTTTCAGTACCCTACGATCCCTTTGTCCCTCAGGAATCCGTCCAATCCCTGTTTGAATCCCTGTACTGTATTCTGCCTGATCACTTCCTCCGGGAGCGCATTCCATGTGTTCACGACCCTTTGGGTGAAGAAAAACTTCCTTGCATTTGTCTTGAACCTATCCCCCTTCAGTTTCTCCGAGTGCCCCCTCGTACCTGTTGTCCCTCTCAGTCTGAAGAACCTGTCCCTATCCACCCTCTCTATGCCTCTCAGGATCTTGAAGGTTTCTATCATATCTCCCCTGAGCCTCCTTTTTTCCAGAGAGAAGAGACCCAGCTTATCCAGCCTCTCGGCGTATGGGCAGTTTTCCAGCCCTCTTACAAGCTTCGTTGCTCTCCTTTGGACTCTCTCAAGTACCGCCATGTCCTTCTTGAGGTGCGGCGACCAATACTGAACGCAATATTCCAGGTGCAGGCGCACCATCGCCCGATATAGTGGCATGATGACTTCCCGCGTCCTGGTTGTGATACCCTTCTTTATGATGCCCAGCATCCTGTTGGCTTTTTTCGACGCTGCTGCGCACTGTGCGGATGGCTTCATTGATGCATCCACTAGCACACCCAAGTCTCTCTCAAGTCCGCTGTCTATATGCATGACCTTGCATTTCTCAACGTTAAAGCGCATTTGCCATTTGTTTGCCCAGTCTTCCAGCTTGTCCAGGTCCCTTTGCAGGTCCTCACATTCCTCCCTGGTCCTAACCCTGCCGCAGAGTTTGGTATCGTCCGCAAATTTTATAACCTCGCATTTTGCCTCCGTTTCCAGGTCGTTGATAAATATGTTGAAGAGCAGTGGCCCCAGCACCGATCCCTGCGGCACACCGCTCGTGACTCCCCGCCAGTCAGAATATTGGCCCTTCACTCCGACCCTCTGCAGTCTACCCGACAGCCAGTGCTTGATCCATCTGTGTACATCCCCGCCCACCCCGTGGTTCCACAGCTTCTTAAGCAGCCTTTGTACCTTTGGGGAGGGAGGGGGGTTGGGGTGGGGATGAGGGATATGGGAAGGTTCTGGGACTTTGATACGGACAGGGTACAGGGGATTCAGTGTGGGGGGGGGGGGGTGTGGCATTTTCAGGGCTCATCAGAGTCCAGGGCCTCGGAGTGCCTTTCCGTTCTCCTTACTCATGTACGTTCTCAGTAGTGTGAGCGGGGGGGGGGGGGGGGCAGTTTGGTTGATATTCCTTTTGTTTTGTCCTTGTATGTTCTTCCATTTTATATGATGCATAGTTGTTTGTACTGTGCATCTTAGTGGTGCCTTACTATTGTGTTGCTGTTGTTTGCATCAATAAAAATTGTTTGAACCTAAGTTTGTCGATCTGGTAGTAAATCTGGTCCAAGTCCACTTCTACTGTGGTGAGGCTGTCTTCTATTACTCCTTTAAACACTTCCACTGCTTCTGGTATTGTTGTGGTGTCCTCCTTTGTAAAGACAGACGCAAAGAAGGAATTTAGTCTATCTGCAATTTGTTTGTCTTCCTTGATGTACCCTTTTCAAAGAAGGAATAGAGTCTACCGGAGAGAACACGCTGGAAACAAAAAATAAGTTAGAGACTCTATGGGCCAAAATACCGGGAACAAATGGAATGGAAACAAAAATTGACATCAACTCCCAACTCCCCAGGCAGTCCGAGGAAAATGATGGAGAAATGGCGGATGAGATTAAACACAACTGCAAGGCAATGCAGTTATCATGGGCGATTTCAACTATCCGGGGGTATATTGGAACCTAGGCACCTCCGGTTGCAATAGGGAGACCAAGTTCCTGGATTGGCAATTGCTTCCTGGAACAACTTGTCAAGAAAAATATGAGAGGAAATGCAATTCTAGACTTAATTCTAAATGGACTGCGAGGACCGGCTCAAAGTGTAGAAGTAGAGGGGACGCTGGGAACCAGTGATCACAATATGATCTGCTTCGACCTGGATGTAGGGGCAAAATGTCGATCCAGAATAACGGCCACGGCACTGAACTTATGAAGCGATGAGACTCATGGTGTGGAAGAAGATTAAGAAGAGGATAAGCACTGTAAAAATGCTAGAGCAAGCATGGTCCCTTTTTAAGGACACAGTCACCGAGGCGCAAAATCTATATATACTGCGTAGCAACAAGGAATCCAAGAGGGAAAAGAACAAGGAACCGGCGTGGCTCACTGTAGCGGTGAAGGAAGTGATCAGAGACGAGAAGACTTCGTTTAAGGAATGGAAAAGGTAATAAACGGATGAAAACTGGAAAAAGCACAAACAACATCAAAGCAGGTGCCATAAGTTGGTAAGAGGGGCCAAAAGAGACTATGAGGAAAAAATAGGAGGCAAAAAACTTCAAGCCGTTCTTTTGATATATTAAGGTGAAACGACCCACAAAGGAAGCGGTGGGGCCGTTGGATGACCATGGACTAAAGGGAGTACTAAAGAAGGACAAAGCCATCGCCGACAAACTGAACACATTTTTTGCATCTCTATTTACCGAAGAGGATATATACAATATACCAAAAGCCGACAGGCTATACGCAGGAAACGAAGAATGGAAATTGACAGGGTTGACGGTCAGTCTAGAAGAGGTATGCAGGCAGATTGATAGGCTTAAAAATGATAAATCCCTGGAACTGGACGGCATCCATCCGAGGGTAATAAAGGAACTGAAAGGAATGGAAAAGGTCAAAAACTGACGAAAACTGGAATAAGCACAAACAACATCAACGCAGGTGCTACAAGGTGGTAAAAGGGGCCAAAAGAGAAAAAAATAGCCAAGGAGGCGAAAAACTTCAAGCTGTTCTTTCAATATATTAAGGGGAAATGACCCGTGAAGGAAGCGGTGGGGACCATTGGATGACCAAGGAATAAAGGGATCGCTAAAGGAGGACAAAGCAATTGCCGACAGACTGAACACATTTTTTGCGTCTGTATTTACCAAAGAGAATATACACAGCATTCTGGAATCCATCAGGCTACATGCTGGAAGCAAAAACGGGAAACTGACAGGGTTAACGGTCAGTCTAGAAGAGATATGCATGCAGATCGATAGGCTTAAGAGCGATAAATCCCTGGGACCGGATGGTATCCATCCGAGGGTCATCAAGGAACTGAAAGGGACCATAGCTGAACTGCTTCAACTAATAGCCAATCTGTCGATCAAATTGGGAAAGATTCCGGAGTACTGGAAAGTGGTGAATGTTACACTGATCTTCAAAAAAGGTTTGAGGGGATACCCGGGAAACTACAGACCGGTGAGTTTGACCTTGGTACCGGGAAAGATGGTAGAGGCGCTGATAAAGGACCGCATCATTGACCACCTTGACGGACACGGTCTGATGAGGACCAGCCAGCACAGTTCCAGCAAAGGCAGATCTTGTTTGATGAACTTGCTGCACTTCTTCGAGGGAGTAAACAGGCAGATAGACAAGAGTGACCTGCATGAACGACTACTTCGAAAAATTGTGAGCCATGGAATCGAGGGTGATATACTCGTGGATTAAAAACTGGTTGGTGGATAGGAAACAGAGAGTGGGGTAAATGGACAATACTCAGACTGGAAAAGTGTCACGAGTGGAGTGTCGCAGGATTCGTTGCTTGGGCCCGTACTCTTCAACATATTTATAAATGACCTGGAAATTGGTACGACGAGCGAGGTGATTAAATTTGCAGACGCAGAAGGATTGCAAAGACCTGCAATGTGACATAAACACGCTTGAGGAATGGGCCGCAATATTGCAAATGAGGTTTAACTTGGGTAAGTGTAAGGTGATGCATGTTGGTAACAAAAATCTTATACACGAATACAGGATGACCGGTGCAGTATTCGGAGAGACCCCCCAGGAAAGAACATAAGAATTGCCGCTGCTGGGTCAGACCAGTAGTCCATCACACCCAGCAGTCTGCTCATGCGCCGGTCCCCAGGTCAAAGACCAGTACCCTGACCTAGACCAGCCCTACCTGTGTTTGTTCGGGTTCAGCAGGAACTTGTCCAACCTTATCTTGAATTCCTGGAGGGTGTCTTCCCCTACAGCAGCCTCCGGAAGAGCATTGCAGTTCTCTACCACTCTCTGGGTGAAGGAGAACTTCTTTACATTTGTACAAAATCTATCCCCTTTTAACTTTAGAGAGTGCCCTCTTGTTCTCTCTACCTTGAAGAGGGTGAACAACCTTTCTTTATCTACTAAGTCTATTCCCTTCATTATCTTGAATGTTTCGATCAAGAGAGAATAGGCCCAGCTTCTCTAATCTCTCACTGTACGGCAACTCCTCCAGCCCCTTAAACATTTTAGTCGCTCTTCTCTGGACCCTTTCAAGTAGTACCGTGTCCTTCTTCATGGATAGTGACCAGTGCTGGATGCAGTATTCCAGGTGAGGGCGTACCATGGCCCGGTACAGCGGCATGATAACCTTCTCCGATCTGTTCGTGATCCCCTTTATCATTCCTAGCATTCTGTTTGCTCTTTTCGTCGCCGCCACACATTGTGCAGACGGCTTCATTGACTTGTCAACCAGTACTCCCAAGTCTCTTTCCTGGGGGGTCTTTCCAAGTACCACCCCAGACATCTTGTATTCGTGTATGGGATTTTTGATACCGACATGCATTACCTTACACTTATCCATGTTGAACCTCATTTGCCATTTTGCTCCCCATTTCTCAAACGTGGTTATGTAACGTTGCAGGTCTTCACAATCCCCCTGCGTCTTCACTACTCTGAATAACTTCGTATTGTCTGCAAATTTGATCACCTCACTCATTGTACCCATTTCCAGATCGTTTCTGAATATGTTGAAGAGCACAGGTCCAAGCCCTGCAGCACCCCACTGGTGACATTCTTCCAGTCCGAGTATTGTCCATTTACCCATACTCTCTGTTTCCTATCCACTAGCCAATTTTTAATCCACGTGAGTATTTCACTCTCGATTCCATGGTTCTCAATTTTCCTAAGAAGTTGTTCATGCGGAACCTTGTCAAACGCCTTCTGAAAATCCAGATATACAATGTCGACCGGGTCACCCTTGTCTATCTGCCTGTTTACTCCCTCGAAGACAGTCATCTCCCCATGATAGTCATCATGCCACTGTATCGTGCAATGGTGCGCCCGCATCTAGAGTACTGCGTCCAATATTGGTCGCCGTACCTCAAGAAAGACATGGCAATACTTGAGAGGGCCCAGAGAAGAGCTACGAAAATGATAAATGGCATGGAGGACTGTTCATACGCTGACAGGCTGGACAAGTTGGGATTCTTCTCCCTGGAAAAGAGGAGGCTTAGGGGAGACATGATAGAAACTTTCAAGATCATGAGGGGCATGGAGAAGGTAGATAAGGATAGATTCTTCAAACTACGGGGAACCACAAGCACAAGAGGGCACTTGGAGAAACTGGAAGGGGACAAGTTTAGAACCAATACCAGAAGGTTCTTCTTCACACAGAGGGTTGTGGACACATGGAATGCGCTCCTGGAGGAAGTGGTCGGGCAGAGTACGCTACGGGGATTCAAAGAGGGATTGGATGGATTCCTGAAGGATAGGGGGATTGAGGGATACAGATAAGGGTAGATAAGAGTATGGAAATAGTAAAGATAAAAACAAGGGGGCTATAGGGCTAAATCAAGTAAACATGACAGGTCATAGACCTGATGGGCCGCAGCGGGTGCGAACTGCTGGGCGCGATGGACCTCTGGTCTGACCCAGCGGAGGAAATTCTTATGTTCTTAAGAAGTGCAGCAAGTTCGTCAAGCAAGATCGTCCTTTGCTGAAGCCATGCTGACTGATCCTCATCAGATTGTGTCCATCAAGGTGATCAATGATGCAGTCTTTTATCAGTGCCTCTACTATATTTCCCAGTACTGAGGTCAGACTCACCGGTCTGTAGTTTCCTGGATCTCCCCTTGAACCTTTTTTGAAGATCGGTGTAACATTCGCCACTTTACAGTCTCCCGGAATCTTTCCCGATTTGATCGACAGATTGGCTATTAGCCGTTTCCGCAAAAAAAAGGTGAACAGAATGCTAGGAATGATTAAGAAGGGGATCACAAACAGATTGGAGAAGGTTATCAAGCCGCTGTACTGGGCCATGGTACTCTCCCCACCTGGAATACTGCGTCCATCACTGGTCGCCGTACATGAAGAAGGCTATTGTACTACTCAAAAGAGTCCAGAGAAGAGAGACTAAAAAGGTTAAGGAGCTGGATGAGTTGCCGTACAGTGAGAGATTAGAGAAACTGGGTCTCTTCTCCCTTGAAAAGAGGGGACATGATCGAAACATTCAAGATAATGAAGGGAATGGACTTAGTAGATAAAGATTGGTTGTTCACCCTCTGCAAGGTATAGAGAATGAGAGGGCACTCTCTAAAGTTAAAAGGGGATAGATTCTGTACAAATGTAAAGAAGTTCTTCTTCACCCAGAGAGTGGTTGAAATCTGGAATGCTCTTCCGGAGGCTGTTATAGAGGAAAACACCCTCCAGGGATTCAAGACAAAGTTAGACAAGTTCCTGCTGAACCAGAACGTTCGCAGATAAGGCTAGACTCAATTAGGGCACTGGTCTTTGACCTAAGGGCCTCCACGGGAGTGGACTGCTGGGCGCGATTGACCACTCATCTGACCCAGCAGCGGTCTTTTTGGTGGCCATTACATCTGCTATGCGTGTTTCTGAGCTGCAGGCTTTCTCTTTTAGGTCTCCCTTCTTGGAGCTCTCTAGGGAGTGGGTTGTGTTGTGACCTGTTCCTTCCTTTCAGCCAAATGTAGTTTCTCCTTTTCATGTCAATCAGGCAGTGGTCATCCCAGTGCTGGGTAGTTGGGAGGGCTCTTTAGAGCAGGAACAATTGCGCAAATTGGATGCCTGTCTGGTCCTTCACTCTTATATGCAGAGGACCCAGGAGATCAGGAAATCAGATCATCTCTTTGTTCTTCTAGTGGGTCCTCGTAAGAGGGATGGTGATTCCAAAGCAGGGGTCTCAAAGTCCCTCTTTGAGGGCCGCTATCCAGTCGGGTTTTCAGGATTTCCTCAATGAATATGCATGAGATCTATGTGCATGCACTGCTTTCAATGCATATTCATTGGGGAAAACCCGACTGGACTTTGAGATCCCTGTTCCAAGGTTACCGTTGTGCGCTGGATCAAGGAGACTATTGCTTCTGCATACCTTCTTCAGGAGAAACTCCATTAAGTTACCGGTATATAGTAATACTTTTAAAACAAATGGGAGAAAATATCTTGTCACACAACTAATTAAACTCTGGAACTCATTTCTCTTCATAAAATGCATTGACTTAGTCCAATTTAAAAAAAAACAAAAAATCACCTTATTTCCTTTGTTTTTTTTGTTTTCTTTCTTTATACTACAGGATGTGGTGAAATCAAAGTAAAAAAGTTTGGTTGTGGTTGGAATGGTGACTCATGTTTCCTCTGCGATTATGCCATGTTCTCAGTATCAAAATACCTAGATTATATAAAGTTAACAGAAAACTAGTAGATACGTGGAAAACGTTACAATATGTCAATAAGTTAACACCTATTCCAATTCACAAATCAACAAATCAAACTATTTGGCTAAACTCCAAGATTCAAATTGGCGGATTCAAGGTTATCTGGAAGCATTGGATGATAGCAGGAATACGTACTTTAGAGCAGTGGTTCCCAACCCTGTCCTGGAGGAACACCAGGCCAATTGGGTTTTCAGGCTAGCCCTAATGAATATGCATGAAGCGAATTTGCATGCCTATCACTTCCATCATATGCAAATCTCTCTCATGCATATTCATTAGGGCTAGCCTGAAAACCCGATTGGCCTGGTGTTCCTCCAGGACAGGGTTGGGAATCACTGCTTTAGAGGATGTTATATCTAATGGTAAACTGCTTGACTTTTCACAGTTGCAACATAAATTTGGACTTAATAAATCACAAAGTTGTAGATGGTTGCAACTGAAGCAGGCCATTCAGGCAGGGTTCCCTGAATGGAAAGATTTAAATAACCAGTATAGTTTGGAATTATTATGCTTTCAAGTAGACTTCCTGGGACACCAGGCCGCACAGTGGTATAAATTGTTAGCTGGATTTATAAATAAGAAACCAAAAACTGGTCTTAGGGATATTTGGAGTATTGAGATTAAACATCAAATTCCTGCACCTCAATGGCCACGAATCTGGACTTGGAGGATGAGATGTACAATGTCAGCATCTATGAGACAAACTTGGTTTATTCTGTTACATAGAGCATTATGGACCCCTGTTTGGTTACAAAAGTTGGACAACTCTAAGTCTAATAAATGTTGGCATTGTCATCTCGAAGCAGGGACTTTAGATCATTTATTGTTCTACTGTCCATTTATTTTGGCTTTTTGGAAATCAATATGGGGCCAAATAAATTGCTTATTAAAAAAATCCAGTGGCATTATCCTATGATACTGTGCTTTTTTGCATGTCAATGAGAGCTAAAAGTCAAGCTTTTTCCCCTTTTACCCTCCCTATTTCCACCTTTTTTCACCAACTTAAAAATCTGTCCCCTTTCTCTGTCCTTCACCTCCATAGAACTCCCTCTTCATTCCCCCTTCACTTATTCTTCCAGCTCCTGTCTTCAGCCCCTTTCTCTCACATGCCCCCTTTTGTAGCCCCCCTTCTCCCATCTCATCCTTTTTTCATCCCCAGCTCCCTTCTCTCACATATTCCTTTATAGCCCCCAAACCCAACCCCCTTCTCATACCTACTCTTCCAGCCCTCAGTTCTCCTCGAACGGTTGGGAGTGATCTAATGTGTGCAAGCGGCTGTAACACCGGCTTCTCCACCCGGACCCTGAGCACGCGCCGCGCTCCGCCCCTTAGCTACCCGGAAGTACCGGGCTTCACTCGCCTGCTCCCAGTGGGCCAAGAGAGAGGGGGGAGTGGCTGCCGTGGTGATCTGGCCGACTCCCTGGTGACAGGAGCCGCGGCGGCACCTTTAAAGTGAAAAAATAACTGTGGCAAGGGAGCCGGCCAACTGGCAGTTCAAGTTGGAGCTTTGGTCTGGCCTGCTCCCTGCCCGCCTTGCCATATTGTATTTTTTTATTTGAAAGACGCGGCGGTGGCTCCTCTCATGATCCCCACCTACGTCGGAAGTCTGACCCAGGCGGGGATCGTGAGATGAGCCACCGCCGCTTCTTTCAACTAAAAAATACAATACGGCAGGGAGCAGGCCAGACCAAAGCTCCAACTTGAACTGCCAGTTGGTCGGCTCCCTTGCCACAGTTATTTTTTCACTTTAAAGGTGCCGCCGCGGCTCCTGTCACCAGGGAGTCGGCCAGATCACCACGGCAGCCACTCCCCCCTCTCTCTTGGCCCACTGGGAGCAGGCGAGTTCAGCCGAGTAGAGGAAGCATTGATTGAGTTTTTCCCTATGTGGAGAAACCGCCGTGACAGGAGAGCAGGGAGTGAGTTTTTCCTATGCGGTTGTTTAGGGGGGGGGGGGGGGGTTGTGAACAGGAAGTCGAGCAGAGGCGGGAGTGAGCTGTTCAGCTTCCCCTATCTGGGCAAACCGCTCTGGCGAAAATGGAGTGAAGTGCCGCGCGGGGCATGCTGCAGTCTTGGCGGCCACGGACATACGGATTACGGAAGCACGCTGATAAGACTGCGCATGCGCCGCCTACGGTTTTATTATATAGATGACAGGAGTTGCCATACAACAAATTACGAGCAATTGGAAGAATTGGACGAGGCTTAATTATAGTTTTTGGTGGAATTCACTGTTATGTGTATAAAATGGAAAGAATATTAGCAATTCAGAAAAGGAATTTTAAGAAATTTCAGGAGATTTGGGAGCCATTAGCAAAATACTGTAATGTTTAATTAATGTTTTTCCCTATGTCATGCACATCCGGGAGGGGGGAGGATGGGGGTCTGTTAGATTAATAAATTTAGATATATTGGGGTTCATTATAGAAATTTTATGTGATTGCATTGTGATTGTTCAGGAGGGAGGAGGGACTAATTCTTTAATGGATATTAATGGAATATTAAATGTGTGTTATTGATATTTAAAATGTGGTATTTATGGTTACACTTACTGTAAGTTTTGAAAATAATAAAGATTTGGAAAAAAGAAAAGTTTTGGAAAAGTCCATAAACTGTTATTACTGTGGACACAGTTAATATAATCTTGCTGATCTTTGAGTTCTGCTAGATACTTGTGAGTTGGGTAGGCTACAGTTAGAGGCAGGACACTGGGCTAGATGGATCATCTATGACAATTTCTTCTCTGGTGGTGTTTGGTGTATTGTAAACAGGCTGTTTTAGGGCATCGGTGCAGCAATGGCTTTTTCCTGGTAGCCCATTTTTAGTCAACTATTTCCTTATTATGCATGCTAAAACAGCTACACCAGTATTTCAGTAGGAGTTGCTTGTTGATTTTTCTTTACATCCCTACAAAGTTTTCTGGCTTTCTGACCGTGTCTTGGTATTAGCAGAACCCATCATTTTTCACTTCTCAATCAGAGTTTGAACATACTGATTTATAAAGTTGAATGACTGCTTGCAGTTCTTTTGCTTGGGTTATTCCTCATTGCTCATACTTTGATATCTTTCTATCGCTGCAGATCCCTTCTGTCTACTGGTAGCATCTTGCTGGATCGCTTTGTGTATTGACGTGCATACTTTGTGATTTATCTGTCCTTCCAGATTCCTTCAGTATACTGGCAAGATGTTGGAGGACTCCAGGACGTGAAGAGAGAGATACTGGACACTGTGCAGTTACCTCTGGAGCACCCTGAGCTGTTGTCTTTGGGACTTCGACGTTCTGGGCTTCTGTTGTTTGGCCCCCCTGGTACTGGCAAGACCCTGTTGGCAAAAGCAGTGGCAACAGAGTGTGCTATGACTTTTCTGAGGTAATTTGGCATCTTAAGAACCAAGGCTAGATTGACATTCTTCTGACTTGGTTTCCCTACATGCTTATCTGGTAGCATTTAGTCTGATCTACATATGATGATTTAACATTGATTTAAGGCTCAGCCTTATACGTAAGAGTCTGCAGGCTCAGGTTTAAAGGAAGATATACTCAATAGATTGGTTATTGTAGTTTGCACAGAGGAGGCAGTAGATTTTATAAATGACCACTGGTATACAATGCAAATGCAGTCCACTGTAGCTTCACACTATACTCTGACTCCCAGAAGGCTCATCCAAAAAGGGCAGTGTCTTTATCGTCCCTCTAGACCAGGGGTGTCAAAGTCCCTCCTCGAGGGCCGTAATCCAGTCGGGTTTTCAGGATTTCCCCAATGAATATGCATTGAAAGCAGTGCATGCACATAGATCTCATGCATATTCATTGGGGAAATCCTGAAAACCCGACTGGATTCCGGCCCTCGAGGACCGACTTTGACACCTGTGCTCTAGACTGTCACAGAACGGATGTTCCTCTGCCAGCAGGTGGAGACAGACATATTGACTTTTGGCAGTCCCATCTGCAATCAGTCTGTTCTCAGTCTCCAGCAAGTGGAGGTGGCAAGCCTGTGCAATCTTTTCTTTGGTTAGTTAGGGCCGTTGGATCTGGTTAGTGGCCTTGTCCCTGTTTTTGTTGCCAGACAGAGCTGGAGGACCTTTTCAGGGGTCCATCTGATCTTAGGGGTGCCACACTTGGGAAGCTGTGTCCCTCCCTCCTTTTTCTCCCAACTCCCCAATTTTTTTCTTAGAGGAGCATCAGCTGTACGTCTTGCCAGAAACAGGCAAAGACTACAGCTTTGAGAGCCTGTGGGGTCTGCTCCTTTGTTAAAGTTTTTATTTAATATTTAAAAAAAAGACAAAGTACTGAGGCAGTGCCGGTCTGAAAGGAAGTCTCTAATCACCTTTAATTGAATTTCATTGCTAACCGGCACTTTTGTTTTTCCTCCCTAGAAGTTCTCAATAAGCACTTTTCTTTTTTTTTTTTTTTTTTCCAGTTCATTAGTTTTTATTGAATATTATAAGAAATTTACAGAAAGCAGTTCAAACACACAAAATCTGAATAAGACACAATGGTGTAGAAAAAGTCTATGTCTACAATCATTTACATACAACCAGATTAATAAAAAGGATCCAGGGTATTTGTAACTGCTAATAGAAGATATATGAAAGGCAGAAAAGCAGGGAAAGTGAAATAAGAGAGAGGGAAAGAAAGAGGGAGAAAAAGAAAAAGAGAGAGATAGATAGAGAGGCAGAAGTGTCTACTGGTTAGAATGAACATATGAATCTAAGAATGACCAAGGTGATTTATTTCGCACCATGTTTCTGGAGAGTCGAGAAATCATGTTTTTCTCATATGCATAAGATTCAAATTTGTGATACATGCTCAGAGAGTTCCACCAAAAGGTGTAGTCAAGTAGCGAGGATGATTTCCAATTTTTTAGAATATGCATAAGAGCTGTTACAAACATGGCATCAATGAGTTTAGGTGGGCAGTTTGTTTGTGCGAAACAAGGGTGTTGAGAACGAAGAATTACAATGTCCATGGAAATCTCTTCTGAACACTTAGTAATAGATTTTATAGTGTCCCAAATACGAATCCAGAAGGAGTGAACTATAGTGCAATGAAAAAGCATGTGATCAAGAGTTCCAGACTCTTTCAAACAATTCCAGCAGTTGGAGTCTTGTTTTAGCTTCGCTTTCCACATGCGAAATGGGGTCCATACTGCATTCCACATAACGAAGAACATTGATTGCGAGACTCTGGAAGATAGAAGAGGACGGTTTGTAGAGGACCAGAAAAGTTCCCAATCTATATCAGAAAGCGTAGTCTGCAGAATCGATTCCCATTGGTTCATTGATTGAGGTGAAAAGGTGAAAGAGTGATCTCTTAGAATACTATAAAAAAGAGATATCGCTTTACCCTTCATTAAGGCCAGAGTAGACCAGTGGTGAACAGTGTGGATAGAGGTCATAAAGTCAGGGCATATATGTACCTTAGACAGTATTCCAGTAAGCATGAGCCATTGGGAATGTATAGAGGATGGAATTGAATATGCAGAACAAAAAATATCAAAAGGAACGAATGAGGTGGAGGAGATTAATTGATGAGCAAACTCGACACCCGCCCGTTGCCACCTCTTCCATGAAAGGGATCTACCTTTATTTTGAATTTTAGGGTTATTCCAAAGGGACATGAGTGGGCTTTCGCTAACAGAGATCTCAGCCGTTGCATCTAGAAGATGAAAAGCATGCTGCGTTGCACTCAACAAGGAATACTTTCTCAAGTGTCTAGGTATTGACACTGTAAGGAAGCAGGAAACGTGCAGTGGTGCACTTAAAAAGCGTTCCATTTCAAACCATGCTGGTTGATCCTGAGGATTAGAATCAACGATCCAATAAACTCCATATTTGGCTAAAGATGCGATATAATAATAATAAAAATCTGGTAAATTTAATCCGCCATTAATCTTAGAGGCCTTCAGCTTGGCGAGAGCAATATGGGGTTTTTTCTTGTTCCAAATAAATTCAGAGATTTTCATATTGAGCCAATGAAATAATTTTTTCTGGCATAGGAGGGGAAGCATGGAAAGGGTGTAATTAATTTGCGGGGCTAAAGTCATTTTAATGGAGGCTATTCTGCCCCACCATGACAAATAAAGTGGGGACCAACGAGTTGTAGTGTTTAAAACTAAATTTTTGATTTTGGATATGTTCAGATCCTGTGCGTGTACTGGATCTTTATGAATTAGGACCCCTAAATATTTCACAGCTCCCTGTGACCATGAAAAAGGAAATTGAGCCAGATCTGAGGAGGAGATGTGGTCATTGAGAGGAAAGATTTCTGATTTCTCCCAATTAACAGAATATCCAGAAAGTTGAGAGTATTGAGAGACAATGTTAATAAGATGGGGCAAGGAGACAAGAGGATCTCTGAGAAAGAGAAGGACATCGTCAGCATAGGCTGCTAATTTAATGTCTCGACTGGACGAGGGGATACCCTTAATTAGGGGACATTGTCGGATAGCTGACAGGAGAGGTTCCAACGCTAAGTCAAATAACAATGGTGAAAGGGGACAGCCTTGACGGGTGCCTCAATGAAGGGGGAATTTGTTGGAGTGAGAGTTGTTAATCAGAATACGAGCTGTGGGTTGTCTATATAGTGTTTCTATCCAGTCTGTGAAGAAAGGACCAAAATTGTACCATTTCAGTACTTGGAATAAGAATGGCCACTCCACTCGGTCGAAGGCTTTCTCAGCATCAATGGCTAGACCAATCACAGGATCTGACAGTGTTTTGGCGTGAGCATTGATATGGTGAAATAAGCGTAAATTATCTCCTATGTATCTTTGTTTGATGAATCCTGTTTGATCTTTGTGTACTAGGGTTGGGATCACTGTGGTGAGTCTTAATGCGAGTAGTTTTGCCATAATTTTGTAATCCAAATTAAGGAGAGAGATAGGACGAAAATTTTTAACCAAAGTAGCATCGCGTTCTGGTTTAGGAATAACTACAATAGTGGCCTCAGCGAAATTAAATTGTTTATCCGGAGTGGAGTGGAGAAAATCATAATACGTGAGGAGTTGAGGCGCCAAGAGAGCTCGGAAAATTTTGAAGAACTCATTAGTAAAGCCATCCGGACCTGGGGCTTTCCCAGTGGGTAAGGAGGATATAGTAGTTTCAATCTCAGACGTGGTGATGGGAGCGTCCAGTTTTGTTTTTATAGATTCCGATACAGTCGGATGAGTTAAAGAGGCGAGGAAAGAGTCTATATCCGATTCAGGGGCTGATAGCTCAGATTGATATAGAGTAGTATAAAATTTTTCAAATTGGGAAGAAATCAGAGATCTGGTTCTAGCTAATTGTCCTGATGAGTCTTGAACAGCTGAGATGTGTAAACATTTTGATTTAGTTTTAAGATACCTAGCTAAAGGGCGACCCATAAGATTATCTCCCATATAGTGACCGGAGGAGGAAATGAAAATGTCACGTCGGGCCGTGTGGGAAAGCAGAGTATTATATTCATATTTAAGATTTTGAATTTGTTGGAACATGGATGGATCATGCAAATGAGTGGACATATGTTGTATTTCTAAGTTTTTGATAGAGATTTCCAATTCTTTTTCTTTTTGTATGGATTGTTTTTTTTTCCAGGAAGCAAGTTTAATCAATTCACCTCTGAGAGAGGCTTTGTAAGCTTCCCAAACAATAGCAGGACAGGTTTCTGAATCTTTGGTGTTAATTTCAAAAAATTCTGTGGTAAAAGATTTGATTTTGTCCACTATTGCATCATCTAAAAGTAAGGCATTATTAAGTCGCCAAGAGGGAGATTCTTTGCGTGGGGCAGAAATAGTTAAGTGCAAGGAAATGGCTGCGTGATCTGTAAGAGATATTGGATGTATGATAGTATTTGTTACGTCTTGAATGAATGAGGGGGAAAGAAGAAAGAAATCAATTCTTGAGTAAGTGTTGTGTGGTGATGAAAAGTGAGAGTACTCTCTATCTTTCGGGTGCAGTAAACGCCAAGGATCTACAAGGGAGAAGGCTTCCATTAAAGCATGTAGGGCTGAGAAAGATTTGGACTTTGAGGGTCTGCAAGATGATGATCGATCTATATAAATGTCCTGAATTTGGTTGAAGTCACCTCCTAATATCAGAGAGCAAGAACCATATTCAACTAACGCCAGCTGAAGATCTTTGAAAAAGTCCGGATGGTCCAAAACAGGAGCGTAAATATTAAGGAACACAAAATCTATTGAGTGCAACGCAGCATGAACCAGACACCACCTTCCGTCAGAGTCTGTTTTAACAGAATGAATAATTGGGGATAGCTTGTCAATAAGTATTGATATCCCATTTTTCTTCCTCTGAGTTGCAGGGGAATATAAATGAGTGGAATATCCCTTCAACTTAAATTTCAAGGAGGCAGCGGGCGGGAGGTGGGTCTCCTGTAAATAAATCACATCAGGATGTTTATTAGTCATTTAGTTGGCTATCTTCTTCCTTTTAATAGGATGGTTCAAACCATTCACATTAAAAGAAAGGATATGTAAGTCAGCCATAATCTGTTATATGTGGTGGTAGGATATAGTAGATATCACCTTTATGAGAAAAAAGCAAATGACACAACCAGAATATCAAGCAGACACTTCTGCCAGAAAGTAGAAATAAAGAAAGCATAAGAGAAAGAGCAAATAGATTAGCAGTGATAGCATAATACAAGGTCAGAAAAAAGAAAGACCAAACTATCAAGCGTGGGATAAAACAGTTTAAGGGTGCTCCTGTGAGCACGGAGAAGTAACACATACGGAACAGCTAACATTATTCCACACTCACTCAATTTGAGAAACATGAAAGTGGTGTGCTTATTCACACAAAGCAATAAATTGTACAGTCATGTATTAGCAAGCTATAACAGCAGAAAACCTTAACAGCAGAAAACATTAACAGCAGGAACCAGATGCAAGCAGAAAAAGTGCTCCCGACGCACAGTTAATGCGGCTGGCGTGTGCACAAAGTGCTCCGGCTGCTGCAAAGGGGAATTCTTGTTGGCTTCAGGTGCCAGCGAGCAGGGTTCCCCTTTGCATGTGCACCGCTCATCGGATGTAGGGAAGCTGGGCTTCCCCTTCCATCCACACAGGGATTCCCCAGCCGCTGACGGTCAAGGAAATAAGGTTTCCCTTACCGCTACAGCTGCTGCTGCCTGTAGTTCTGCTTTAGCGGCAGCCTCTTTGCTACTACAGGTCTCGGGGAGATTTTTTCCAGTGTGCTTTTTTTCACTTTTGGTGGGAAGCTCCACCATTTTGCCTGTGGCCTCAGGTGACCTCCCTCCTATTTTAGAGAGACAGGAACAGGTCTTGGGTGCTTCTTCTGCACCTGCTGTGAACGCTTTTTTACCACTGGGGGGTTTTCCCTCTGATTTTGTTTTA
Source organism: Geotrypetes seraphini (assembly GCF_902459505.1). Lineage (NCBI taxonomy): Eukaryota > Metazoa > Chordata > Amphibia > Gymnophiona > Dermophiidae > Geotrypetes > Geotrypetes seraphini. The sequence continues at coordinate 413,073,404 of NC_047086.1, forward strand.
GCCATGTTGGAGGAGTGTGAGGCGCAGTGGTTGAAGCTATAGCCACAGCACCCTGGGGTTGTGGGTTCAAACCCTGTACTGCTCCTTGTGATCCTGGGCAAGTCACTTAATCCTCCATAGCCCCAGGTACGTTAGATAGATTGTGAGCCCACCGGGACAGATAGGGAAAATGCTTGAGTACTTGATTGTAAAACCGCTTAGATAACCTTGATAGGCGGTATATAAAATCCTAATAAAACTTGAAATTAAACAAGGCTTACTTGTGGGTGACTGGGTTCCTGCTTCTTCCTCAGGGGTCTCCGGTTCTTCTGGGGGGTCTTTTCCTTTGGCATGTCTCCATCCAGTAGCATACCTAGGAGGGGGGGGGCGGGGGGGGGGAGGTCCATCCTGGGTGCACACCCCAAGGGGGTGCACAGGAGAGAGCTGAACGTGGAGTACGGGAGACCCGTGGGGTTAAATATAACTCGAGCCGCGAGGCTCGTCTTCTGCTCCTACTGCCCTGCCGCTCACATATAGCCAATCGGAAGTCTTCCCCGATGTCAGCGCTGATGTCGGAGGGAGGGCTTAAGCAAAGCCTGCCCTCAGACGTCAGCGCTGACGTCGGGGAAGACTTCCGGTCGGCTAAATGTGCGCGGCAGGACAGGCAGGAAATAGAAGACAAGTCTCGCGGCTCGAGCTCCATTTTCCTGAGAAAGTTTCTAAGATGGGCTGGGAGGCAAATGCGGAACACAAAAGGGGGGAGGGAGTGCTTTTTGGACACAAGGCATGAACTTGGGAGAGAGGAAGGGTGGGAAAGAGATGCTGAGGTGGGGGATGGAATGGGTTTTTGGACACAGAAGGCATGAACTTGGGAGAGAGGAAGTGAGGGAAAGAGATGCTGAAGTGGGGGAGGGAATGTGTTTTTGGACACAGAAGGCATGGATTTGGAAGGGAGGGAAAGAGATGCTGAGGTGGGGGAGGGAATGCGTTTTTGGACACCGAAGGCATGGACTTGGGAGAGAGGAAGGGAGGGAAAGACATGCTGAGGTGGGGGAGGGAATGCGTTTTTGGACACAGAAGGCATGGACTTGGGAGAGAGGAAGGGAGAGAAAGAGATGGTTGTGTACATGGGGAATAGAAGAAAGGAGAATTTTTGGTCATAAGGAGGAAGTGAGGTACAGACAGTGGCATACCAAGGTGGAGGTGGGGGCGGTCCGCCCCGGTTTTACACCCCAAGGGGATGCACAGCTGGCCACCCTCCAGTGTTCTCCCTAGGCCGGCAAACTGCGTCTCTTTAGCCACTTGAGTGCTACCGCCACCATCGGGAACAGGCCGGCGCCGAGTTCTCCCTGCTTTTCCCTGTGGAGCCGACCAACTCTCGCCACCCGCGTCAATTCTGACGTTGGAGTGGACGTTCTGGGCCAGCCAATCGCTGCCAGGGGAGGGGAGGGGAGGGCAGGGAGAAAGAAAGGGGGGGACAGGGAGCCAGAAAGAAAGAAAGGGGGCAGGGTGAAACAAAGAAAAATGGGGCACGGAGAGAGAGAGAAAGACAGACATACAGAACGAAAGAGGGCATGGAGAGAGAAAGAAAGAAGGGGGCAGGGTGAAACAAAGAAAGAAATGGGGCACGGAGAGAGAGAGAAAAACAGACATACAGAAAGAAAGGGGGTATGGAGAGAGAGAAAAAGAAAGAAGGAGGCAGGGTGAAACAAAGAAAAGGTTTGGGGAGGGAATGAGGTCTGGAGGAGAGGAAGCATACAGGAGGCTGAAAGAAGGGAAGAAATATTGGATGCACAGTCAGAAGAATAAAGTGCAACCAGAAACTGATGAAATTACCAAAGGTAGGAAAAATGATTTTATTTTCAATTTAGTGATCAAAATGTGTCCGTTTTGAGAATTTATATATGCTGTCTATATTTTGCACTATGGCCCCCTTTTACTAAACCGCAATAGCGTTTTTTAGCGCAGGAAGCCTATAAGCGTCGAGAGCAGCGTGGGGCATTCAGCGCAGCTCCCTGCGCTAAAAACCGCTATCGCGGTTTAGTAAAAAGGGAGGGGGAATATTTGTCTATTTTTGTATAGTTGTTACTGAGGTGACATTGCATAAAGTCATCTGCCTTGGCCTCTTTGAAAACACACGGAATATAAATGATAATTAACATTTTCTCTGCGTACAGCGTGCTTTGTGTTTTGTTTTTTTTATGTTCAAATATATTTTATTAAATTTCCAACTACAATGCATGTAAACATTCAAAAACAATCAGCAGAGTCATCCACTAGAACATAAATCCCAGCCCCGCCCCCCATTCCCAACCCCTAGGAGTCCAGTGCCATGTCGAGAAGCATAGGGCCAATCTCACAGATTTAATAATCTACTAAGGGCATGAGGCATAAGGTCCAGCCAAAAACGTTCCCAGGTCTGACAGAATCGACAGCCCGGACCTCGGTCCAGGTCTCCCACCAGTCTCCACTCCAATGTAGCATGTATAATCATCAAGGATCTCCATTGAGCATAAGAAGGGGGATCCCGGGACAACCAGTTCGTGAGTATTGCTTTTTTCCCCAATAGTAGCACTCTGGTCACAAAGGCTGACATCCCTTTAAGTTTTGGCATGGCTATATTACAATAGCCAAATAATGCTCTCAGCTGCGGGAGCCATCGCCTACCCCAAAGTAATGTAGTGTAGTGTCCTAGACGTTTCCAAAACTGTAGAATTTTGGGGTAGGTCCAAAGCATATGACCCAGAGAAGCATGAGCCTGATCTCATTTCGGACAAGAATGATGTGCAGTAATTCCCATCCGGGATGTTCGCTCCTGGGATATATAAAGTCGCAGGACAATCTTCAATTGTAATTCCCAGTGGGTAATATTAGGAGACACCTTCTGGATGTGCTTTAGCACCCGCTGCAGCTGCTGTGCCGTTAAAGCGCATTGTAAATCCTCTACCCATGCTGCTGCCAAAATGTCCAAGTTCGGTCCAGGTTGACAGTCCCGGACACCCACAATGTGAAAGCGAAGTGGAATCCTCTGTTGTGCAGAAAGACTAAAAAGTTCAGAAAGGGCATACCGATTGTCCTCGGTTAGGTGATCCACTGGTAAAGATTGAACATAATGACATATGTGATAATATGCAAAGAGATCTGTGTCCAGTAAATCGAATGTCTGACGTAATTCCGAAAAGGTTGCCATTCTCCCTTCCTCCAAGAACAAGTGAAAGAGATATTGTACTCCAGTCGCACCCCATCTTTGGAAGGACGTATTTTGTAATCCAGGCTGAAATGAACCATTGCCCTGGATGGGCAAATACAGAGAGACCCCAGAAGACAACTTAGCAGATTTACATACCCACTTCCAGGTTCGCCGTGCAGGAGTAAATATAGGGTATTGTGACACCAATGGGCGTATCTGCGGGTCTGCCACATGTAAAAAATAGCTGACATGAAACGGAGCCAACAGAGATAATTCTATTGACCTAGCAGTAAAATCAGATGTCCCCCTAAACCAATCATTAATATGTCTCATCTGGCAGGCCATGGCATACCAACGAACATTCAATAAACCATATCCCCCCTATCTTTGGGCAAGCACATCCGAAGAAATTGCATGCGGGGTCGCTTACCTCCCCAGAGAAAACATTGTAAACCTTTAGTTAAGCGTGCATTATGAGTGTAAGATAAGAGCAGAGGGAGCAACTGAAATCGATACAGCCATTTGGGAAAGAGTACCATATTATAAAGGGCTACCCGTCCCGCTACCAAAAGGGGGAAAGTGGACCAGTTTTGCAAGCTTTGTAAAGTGTCTTGCATTAGAGGTGAAATGTTACAATCATAAAGAGTCTTAAGGTCTCTAGGAATCCAGATTCCCAAATATCGAATCGATGTCGACACCCATGTAAAGGGAAAGTCTCCCATGTCACCCATGTCTGCTGCAGAGCAGCCGGACTAGCTAAAGCTATAGATTTCTGATAGTTCAAAGCAAAGCCCGAATAAAATCTGAATTCATTCAGAGCTTGCATAAGGTGAGGAATGGAGTGATTGGGGTTAGTTTGCGTAAATAATAAATCGTCTGCAAATGCTAACACTTTTATAGAGTGGTCCCCAAGGTCCACTCCTACAATATCATGGTCCAGAGATACAGTACGAAGAAATGGTTCTAAGTACAACAAGAAAAGGAGGGGGGACAAAGGACACCCCTGTCGGGTACTTCTTTCTATCAGAATGGGATCTGTAATTATCTCATTAACCAGCAATCTCGCCCTCGGTGACGAGTATAACATGCTCATCGCTCTTGCATACCAACCTGTCATTCCCATAAATTTCAGCACCTCAAATAAATAAGTCCAGTTGACTTGATCAAAAGCTTGGGCGGCATCTAAACTAAGTAACATCATCGGGATATTTTGAGATTGCGTATGGGCCAATGATAATAAGGCCTTACGAACATTATGTACCGCCTGTCTGGATCTCACAAAACCCACCTGTGCCGAAGCAATAATGTTCGGAAGATTGGCCAGTCTATCGGCCAATATTTTAGATAAGATTTTAATATCCACATTTAAAAGAGAAATAGGACGATAGGACTCGGGAGCAGTGCTCTCTTTTCCAGGCTTCAATATCAATGTAATTAAAGCCTCATTCGCTTCTATTGGGAAGTGTTCATCTTATATCGCCTGGGTATAATAGTCCCGTAAAAAGGGCCCAATCAGTACTGATAAAAGCTTATAGAATTCTGCCGTGAAGCCATCCGGCCCCGGGGCAGAAAAATTTATTTGGCTTTGAATTGCCTTTTGCAATTCTTTAGGGGTAATGGCTGCATTTAAAATTTCTACATCTCGGTCAGATAACGGCAATAGGCCAGAATCTGCTAAATAGTCCCTAATAAGGGATTCATCCCCCGAGTCCCGGCGACCGTATATCTTCTGAAAATGAGCATGGAAAATCTAAACTAAACTAAACCTTAAGTTTATATACCGCGTCATCTCCACGGAAGTGGAGCTCGACACGGTTTACAGGAATTAAAACAGAGAAAGGAACTCCAATGGAAGGAAGAAGGGCTGCTAAACAGGAAGGAAAGAGGGGGCTTTGAATAATGGGTGGGGGGGTGGTTACATTTTGGAGAAAAGCCAGGTTTTCAGATGTTTTCTGAAGTGTTGGAGGGAGGTCGAACTCCGAAGATGGGCAGAGAAGCTGTTCCACAGCTCGGTGATCCTGAAGAGGAGGGATGTTCCAAGTTTTCCTGTATGGGAAATGCCATTTAGAGATGGGAAGGATAGTTTAAATTTCTGAGTGGATCTGGTGGAGTGAGTACTCGAGAGCCAGGATAGTGGAAAGAGGGGAGGAAGGATGCCGTGAAGAGATTTGAAAGTGAGACAGGCACACTTGTAGCGAACACTGAGGGTGACTGGGAGCCAGTGAAGCTTAGACAGAAGCGGGGAGACATGGTCGAATTTGCCTTTTGTGAAGATTAGTTTAGCCGCGGTATTTTGAATCCGTTGGAGTCTGAGGAGACTTTTCTTTGTTAGGCTTAGGTAGATGGAGTTGCAGTAATCAAGTCTGGATAAGATGATGGATTGGACAAGGACAGCGAAATGTTGTTGGTGGAAGCAGGATCTGACTTTTCTTAGCATATGAAGATTGAAAAAGCATTTTTTTACTAGGGAGTTGATGTGGTCGTTAAAGGACAGTGTAGAGTCGATGATGATTCCCAGAACTTTGCTAGAGTGCTCAAGCTGCAGGTTGGTGCCAGAGGGAAGTGGGATGTGGGAGGGTAGCTGATCCAGTTTCGGGCCGAGCCAAAGTAGTTTTGTTTTGGTCTCATTTAGCTTCATTTGAACGGTGAGGGCCCAGGATTGGAGATTTGTTATACAAGATGAGATGTTATCAGAAATCTGCGCTATATGAGCAGTTGAATGCTGCAGACGACCCATATCGTCCCTCAATCCCAACACATAACGATGCCCCCGGGCCTGTGCTGTCAACCATGCCAATAGCTTCCCTGCGTGATTTCCATAGCGATAATAGCGATACTTTTGCTATAACAGCATTTTGACTGTATGCTCATGTATGTATGAATTAAGGGTCGTTTCCACGGAAATTAAGTGTTCCCTAGAAGTTCGTGTCGGATGTTGTGTGTAGTGTCATTTAGCATCCTCTAATTCCTTTTCCAACTTTATTATTCCTCGGGACAATCGTCGATTTCGAGCTATAACATAGGCTATACAGTCTCCTCTTAGGACCACCTTAGCAGTGCTCCAAAACAGAGCTGGATTATGACGATGCTGACCATTAAATTTGAGGAATTCTTCCCATTTAGATGTTAAATAAGTTTTGAAATGATCATCAGAAAATAAATAACTAGGAAAGCGCCAGCGTACTGGCCCCCATATACCAAAGCCCACATTCACATCGAGCCAAATCAACGCATGGTCGGATATTACGGCTGGGCCTATGACCGCTGCATCCACATTTAAAAAGGCCCTACTCGTAGTGAGAATATAATCTATCTTAGATTGTGTATTATAGGCACGTGAGCGATGGGTATAGTCCCTTTCTGTAGTATGAAGGAGTCGCCAGGGGTCAACTAAATCTAAGGTGGCACAAAGATAAGGAATACCTCTAGTTTGTGTGCTGCCTGTACTGTGTCCTGGTGTAGAGCGATCACAGCTCGGGTCCATGACTTGATTGAAATCTCCCGCTATATATACCGGGTCCGTAACCGCTCTAATAGCAAAGCTGTAATACCCTCAAAGAAAGAGTGGTCATAAGTATTAGGAGCATACATAGTAACATAGTAGATGACGGCAGATAAAGACCCGAATGGTCCATCCAGTCTGCCCAACCTGATTCAATTTAAATTAAAAAAAAAAAAAATTTTTTTCCTTCTTAGCTATTTCTGGGCAAGAATCCAAAGCTTTACCCGGTACTGTGCTTGGGTTCCAACTGCCCAAATCTCTGTTAAGACTTACTCCAGCCCATCTACACCCTCCCAGCCATTGAAGCCCTCCCCTGCCCATCCTCCACCAAACGGCCATACACAGACACAGACCGTGCAAGATAGAATGAGTATGTTCCTATTGTCAAATGTAACAACACATATCTGCCCTGGGGATCACATTCAACCACTCTAGCAGTATAGGGCAAGGATTTACGGATTAAGATCGCTAGTCCCGCCCGCTTTTGTGGGAATGAGGTTGCATAAACAGCACCACCCATAATCTTCCCAATTTCCTATGTTCTACATCCGTCAGGCGGGTTTCCTGCAAGCAAGCTATATCAACTTTATGGCGTTTTAACTGCATTAATATTTTTGTTCTTTTAATAGGGGAAGTGATGCCGGACACATTCCAGGACACAATGCGCAAATTGTTGGCTATTGTCTATCAAAAGTGAAAATGGTCAGGAACCACTTCACAGGTCACAGACCTGATGGGCCGCCGTGGGAGCGGACCGCTGGGCGTGATGGACCTCTGGTCTGACCCAGTGGTGGCAACTTCTTATGTTCTTATCAGCAGATAGTGACTAATGCGAGTAAGCATACCACCCCAGGCTCCCAGCCAGTGTTCCCTCTAAGCGGGCGGGTGTTGTGAGCAAACTTTTTTCACTGTGAGCTAAAAATATCGGGCGCCAGCAAGTTATGAGCCAAATAAATATGTTGCTTTCTACCACAGAACTTCCTTACGTTTGTATGGAATCTATCCCCTTTCAACTTTAGAGAGTGCCCTCTCGTTCTCCCTGCCTTAGCTACTAAGTCTATTCCCTTCAGTACCTTGAATGTTTCTATCATGTCCCCTCTCAATCTCCTCTGCTCAAGGGAGAAGAGGCCCAGTTTCTCTAATCTTTCGCTGTACGGCAACTCCTCCAGCCCCTTAACCATTTTAGTTGCTCTTCTCTGGATCCTTTCGAGTAGTACCGTGTCCTTCTTAAAGTACCAGTGCTGGACGCAGTACTCCAGGTGAGGGCGTACCATGGCCCGGTACAGCAGCATGATAACCTTCTCTGTCTCTTCAGTCCAGCATCTGCCCCTTCCCTTCACTGTCTGTCTTTCCCTGCCATCTCTCCTCCTGCCCCCCCCCCACCCCCCAATTTGGTCTAGCATCCATCATCTTCCTTCTGTTCCCCTCATGGTCTGGCATCTCTATCCTTCCCTCCCCCCTGTGGTTTTTAGCATATCTCTCTTCTCATTTCCTCCACTCAGATCTGATCATTCTCTGCTCTCTCTTCCCTTTTCTTCTCTGGTCTTCCTTCTCTATTTTCTGCCTCCATCTAAATTAAATTCTTTCTTACTATTTAGTCCCGTTTCCCTCTTTTCACTGTGTCTACACACAGCTTGTCACCCCTTTCCCTCACCCCTCCATTATCTTACTATTTTCTTCCCCCTTTATTTATCTCCTCCTTCCATCCAGTATGTGTTCTTTCCCCACTTCCATTCAGCATCTGCTCTCCCTTCTCAACTGACATCCATCTGCCTTCTGCTCTCTCTCCCTTCTTCTCACTTCCATCATCTGTCCCCTTCTCTCTCTCTCTCATCTCCTCCATTCCATCATCTGCCCCTTCTCTCTCTCTCTCTCTCTCCCCCCCCCCAACTTCCATCATCTGCCCCCCTTCCCCTCACCTTTGTGGGTCACTTTCTTTCCCCTGAGGGTGGCTCATGTCACAGGGGAAGCTTTGGCCGAGCAGAACCGCTTGATTGACAGTGGAACTTACTTGATTGATGTCGATGCTGGGGCCCGTTGCCGTTTGAAGGAAAAAAAAAAGGTGGAAAAAAGGAACCTGTAAAGGCGAGAGGAAGGGAAACCTCCAGGACAGCTGCTTTTTGCCCTCCTTCAGCGGCCCAAGAGTTCAGACCAGCAGCGGCAGCTCTGTATGCTTTTAACTTCGGCACAGAGCTGCCCCTAATCAATAGTTTAACGCGGTTTCATGAGGCAGCCTCGGGGCCTTTGATAGCCGGCCCGCTTCGATGATGCGATGTGGGCCGGCCTAGCAAAGGCCCCGAGGCTGCCTTATGAAACCGCGCTAAACTATTGATTAGGGGCAGCTCTGTGCCGAAGTTAAAAGCATACACAGCTGCCGCTGCTGGTCTGGAGGTGCGGAGACAAGGCAGGAGGCAAACGGGGTGGAAGGCAGGAGTCCCGGCGAAGGCAGGAGTCCCGGCACAGCGACTGCAACAGGAAGTTGCAAGTCAGCTGACGCCGGCCTTTCGTTGCGGCGGGGACCGAATCCTTCGCGGACCGGCAAGATTTTGTTTGCGGACCGGCGGTTGAAGAACTGTGCTCTACACTGTGTGCGCTGTGACGAGAAACTTGTGCGCTGCGAGGTAATATTTTGTGCGCGTGCGCACGTCAACGCAGCTTAGCGGGAACACTGCTCCCAGCCCAACCCAGGGCAGCAGAGTGATACTCAGGACCCGCCCGAGTACCTTCAATTCAAAAGGCAATTCCCATGGCATATGGAGAAAGGACCCCACAGCAGTATCTGGACCCATACTCTCCTGCATCTGAAAGATACACACATACATCCACAATAGCACAGGACTCCAACCCAGACCTCCCCTACCCACCCACCCTCCCATCCAATCCTACCCCCCTCTCTCATGGTTTTACAATCACAACTATAGGTCCACCCCAAGGCGGTCCTAGAGGTGTGTGAGATCACAAAGTAGTGCCACTCCAGGCCCCGAGTCCCTATCAAAACCAAAAATACTATACACATAGTGTTTGCCTAGTAATAATAAATCTATTATTGAACAGCAAACCCACAATTTACAAGCCCAATAGAAGTATAATCATGGCATGCAACTCCAAACAGAACCAATCCACTCCATTATATAACAGTAAGAACAGGTGGAAGCCCAGAACCCCACAATTGTGGGGGTCCAAGACTCCCGGTGACCACTGAACCAAAAGTATATCAGTCAGGTAAAGTTGTGTGCCTATTAAAACCGGGCACCCAGTCAAGTAAGGTCCAACTGAGAAAGCACATGAGTATTCATGTAATTGGCTGCCTCCAAGGCTGTATCAAAAGCACGCCATTGTCCTTGATGATGTATGCGCAATATGGCTGGGTACAGGAAAAGAAAGCGTATTTTTTTTTCTGCCAAGGAAGAACAGAGCGGGTAAAATTGCTTCCTTCGCTCGGTCAAAGTCACTGAGTAATCCTGAAAAATGCACACCTCAGAATCTTCAAATTTTAAGTCCTCTCGGAGTTGCTTATATTTGCGCAATATTTCAACTTTGTGATTATAATTCAGGAGTTTGGCTATGACCATCCGAGGCTGCGCTTCCCGGGCTTGTTCCCTGCCCAGCCGATGCGCCCGTTCCAATCTTATAGGACCCAAGCTCTCCCGCAAGGAAAAAGTGTTTGTCAGCCATACCTCCAGGGCCTGTAGCAACTTAGACCTCGATACCGTTTCTGGAATGCTCAGAAAACGTAAATTAGATCGATTTTCCAGGTCATCCAGCCTCTCTGCCTGCTTTTGGGTAAGGGCCTGCAACTCCTGCAATGTAGTGTCATGGGCCCTCTGTACATAATCCAATCCAGAGACCCGGGTTTATAAGGCTGTCGTGCGACTCGTGGTCTCAGTGAGCATATTTTCTAGCTTCAGAAGCTACTCCTATAGTCTGTCTAAGCTAGGCTGCATTGCCACTGCTACTGCCTGCGTAAGTGCAGTCAGCGCATCCGGCGCTATTTGGTGAATCGCGTTCGAGGTGGTCGGCACCATTTTGTCCGCGTCGTGCTGCGGGCGATCGCAGTCTTTTTTTTGTGTTCTGGTGGCCATCGGTGGCACGGGGGAGGACAAGAATCTGTCCATGCGCTAAAAGCGCTGAACGCTGTAGTGCTCAATCGTCCGACGCACCTTCGGCAGCAGGCAACGGGGCACTTAGTGACTCAGGGCCCGGGAGCTCAGGCAGCAGATGTCTGCCTCAGCTCAGTGCATCACGTGATCCCGTGCTTTGTGTTTTTAAAATTTTATTGTTGGTAGATCATTTTGACTTGGCCACAAAGGTAAGGGGGAGGGAGGAAGGGGAGCTGCTGAAAGACATCTAGTAATCCTTGCAGGCTTGACTGTGCAGGGAATTATTTTTGTAAAATCATGTTTTGTTATGTGACTGGCATTATTTAGACTTTAATTTCTATGAATGAATAGAATGAAAATGATATAAAATTACTTGCTTGTTTTTATGTGCGTGCGCTGAAGGAAAGTGGAGAGAGAGAGTGGGCTGAGGACGCTGAAGGGAAATGGGGAAGAGAGAGTGGGGAGAAGACGCTGATTTATAAATTGTACAGAATATTGTTTCTTTTTATACTTTAATATAAACAATTCAAGGTTGTGTGGATGGAATCAGGTGGTTTGCGGGGATGGGGACTGAGCTTACGGGGATTAGTCCAATAAAATGATATTTTTTTATTTCTCATTATTTGTTTTATTTTTATTTGTTAATTTGTAAAGTGGTGATTGTTATGCATCAGTTTTTTCAAATTTACATCTACTGTCTTTATATTTTGTACTGTATTAGAGGACATGTGTTACTGTTTTTGTGGTGTTGCATTGTATCCAGGGTCTGGTTTCTTGGCGGTTCCGTTTAACTTTTGTGTACATATTTCTATTTTTAGTTTGTGATTATTCCATATTGGGCAAGGATGTATCTCTGTTCTGTGTGTATTAAAAGAACATAGTTTTCAGTTGGCATTGACTACAGGATCAGTTGACTGGGCGGGATCTGGCTTATTTAGTTTTACAATGTATGTGTTGGTGTTCTAGTGCTCACTGCAGTGTTTAAGATGCTGCCTTTTCCTAGGTACACTCTTGTTGTGCGATATTTGGATTGTTACTAAAAATCATATTTTTCATATAGATGGGGGTGTGTCAAAAAATGATGGGCCCCTGGTGCCACATACCCTAGGTACGCTACTGTCCCCATCAAGTCCCCCCCCCGCCTCGTTTTTTATCCTGTTTTCCCCAATGAGATCAGAATGGGTTACAATTTGCATGCTTACAATACAATGTGTGCATCCTAACTCGACATACACAGAGGATCTAGTTCCAATTTACATTTCTTTCATTTTTATTACTCGTATAACAGTAGGTAAGTCTTATACCATATATTTTACTGTCTCTCTCTCTCTTGTTTTGTGTTTCTAGTGTGAAGGGTCCAGAATTAATAAACATGTATGTGGGAAAGAGTGAGGAAAATGTTCGTGAAGGTGAGTAGCAAAAAAACCTTTTAGATAGGAAATACCTTCACATTCTTTAGCACTCTCCAGACCAGTAGAGGTTAATCTTTACGAATAGGTATATATCCAATCATGACCAGCGGGTGGAGACTGAAAACAAAACTGTGAGATAGTACATAAAATATCCCCTTCTCTATTCTCATCAGTTTTCTTTTAGTCTCCAGCAGGTGTTGAGTGATCTGTACCCATCTCCCTTGGTAGGGCTGTTGGAATTTGTTTAGGGGGTTTCTAGTCCCTGTTTTTGGCCGGACAGAGCTTGGGCGGGTCCTGTTTGGGGGTCCGTCCGACCTCAGGGTTGTCAAACCCGGCGGGTCTTGAGCGGGGTCCCTCCCCCCACTTCCTCCACCTCCCCACATTTTTTTAGTGGAGCCTAAGCGGTCAGCCTTGCCCCCTAAATCAAGCAAGGCCCACTGCTTCGAGAGCCTGTAGAGTCTGTTCTGTAAAAAAAAAATCCTGAGGTAGTGCTGGTTTGAAGGGTTGTTTCCCTATAAGATAACTGTATTTTTCTATATTTTTCATCTAACCGGAACTTTGTTTCTAGCTAGGTCGCGTATGGAGCAATTGTGCCCTTCTCCAGGGGAGTGAGACACAATTTGGTCCAGCCGCACTCGCGGCCGGCCTGCACTCGGCGGTTTGGGCTGGTGAGGTGGTGGAGCTCCATCGGCAGCGGCTGCAGGCGCCCAGAGCTCCCCGCCGATGGTGCCTTGCGAGTTGCCTGGGAGCAGTGGGGAAGCCCGGTCTTTCCCAACTGCCCACGGAGGATTCCCCGAACTGCCAACGCAAAGGATTCCCTCTCAGCTGATTTTTTGACAGCTGATGCCAACGTGTCTGTTTTAGCAGCTGGGACTGATCAGGCTTCTCAGCCGCTACAGGCCATGGAAGGAGCATTTTTGGTGGGAACTTCGCCATTTTCTCTGTCTGGCCCCTCCATTTTATCTGTAACCTCAGGTGACCTTCCTCCTGTATTGCAAACACAGGGGCAGGTTTCAGCAGGAATCCCTGCTGGGACAGGGAGTCCCTGAGGACCCCTGGAGGGGTTTTCCCCTGATTTAATTTCTTTCTTTGTGCAGACAGTTGGAGGTCTCATGTGTACCTGGGGGTTTCGGGGGTGGATTTTCCTCCCTCTTTTTGTTTGGCATCCCTTCTTCCTCCTCCCTCATCCATGCACCCACGGGAGGGCTTGGATTGCGGATTGGTGGTTGGAGGAGTGTTTTGGCATGATTGAGGGCCTGGCCGCTTTGGCGGGCTTCCAGGATCCTTCAGAGGGGACGGCCGCTGGCAGCGGGGTGTCGGGTTTCCCGTCTTCTGGTGCAGTGGCGTCCGTGGTGCGCTTTTTATGTAGAGGGATGTGCTTTTAAACCTGATTTATCAGGTCTCGTCGGTGCTGCTTTTTTGACGATACGCCACCGGAGACCCCGCGTATGGGGGCCTCTCTGCTTCAGGGGGTCTGTCATGTTTTCCTGCTCTTTTCAGGATATCGTGCTGGCGTAGTGAATTTCGCCGGGGGCGCCGTTTCGGTTGGCGCGCACCCTGGCTCGTTGGGATCCCATCCCGGAGGGGGATAGGGCTACCTTATTTTCGCCAGTGGTGGATGCGATGGTCTCGGTGATTGCTAAGCGGCATACCGTGCCTGTTGCGGGCGGTTCTTCCCTTATTATCTCTGAGGAGCATACATTGGAGACACTTCTTAAGCAGAATCTTGATGCCTCTTCTTTGGGGGTCCAGGCAGCTATTTGTGTGGAGCTGGTGGCTCACGCCGAGTTTCGATGGTCTGAGCATGTCCTGGATCGTGAGTCTGATGTCTGGTCCTTTGTGGATCAGGAGGTGATGAAGATTGAGATGGCTACCTCGTTCCTCTCAGATGCACTTTCTGACTTGGTGCGGCATGCGGCTAAGTCTGAGACTTTTGGTGGACGTGCGCCATACCTTGTGGCTTCGTGCTTGGTTGGCGGTTGCTGTGTCCAAAATTTAATTTCCAAAAATTTCCCTTTCGGGGGTCGTTTTTGTTTGGAGAGGACTTAGATAAGTTGGTTCAGACTCTGATGGATTCAAAGATGCACCGTCTGCCTGAAGACCGTGCCCATCCGGTGTCTCGGGGTGGCACTGCCCGGGGGCGTCTGCGGGTATTTTGCAAGTTTCACCCTGGGCGTCAGGCTGCTTCTTTCCAGGCTTCCGGTTTTTCCCTGGGGTCGGTTGGCTCAGCGCATGCAGTCCTTTTGAGGGCCCGTTGGGGGGCTGGGAGTCTTCCTGCCGGTTTCCCCGCTGCCCGTCCTGCCCAATGGCTCTTTGCCGGCGCCCCCTTTGGTTCCGGTGGGTGCCTGGCTGCGCTACTTGTTTCCCAAGTGGGCTGATCAGTGGGCCTTGGGGGTGCTGCGGGACGGTTATGCTCTGGAGTTTGCCGTTCTCTGCCTGATCATATCTTGCCTCTCCGTGTCAGGCGGCATGGGAGATGCTAGCCTTTTGCCAGACCCTTCTGTACTTGCTAGATCTCAAAGCGGTTGTTCCAGTGTCCCCTCAGGAGTGCGGCACTGGCTGGTACGCCATTTCCTTTGTGGTGCCCAAGAAGGAGGGGACCTTAAGGCCCCTCCTCAATTTAAACAGGGGTCATCAGGGCTCTCAGAATTCCCTCTTTTCGCATGGGCAAACTGCAGTCTGTCCTTCGGGTGGTTTAGCCGGGGGAGTTCCTGACTTTTCTCGCTGTGACGGAGACCTACTTGCATGTTTCCATTCGGTCCTCTCAAGAGCTCATCACGTCTCCCTGGACGTTCACCATGGTGATGGTGGTTGTTGCGGTGGCCTTGCAGTCGGAAGGCATTCTGGTGCACCCCTACCTGGACGACTGGTTGGTTCGGGCGCAGTCGTTGCAGGAGAGCACCCGGGTTACGGTTCTGGTGGTGGAGTTTCTCCGGTCGCTGGGCAGGGTGGTCAACCTTTCCAAGAGTCGATTGGTCCCAGCTCAGCATCTGGAATACCTTAGGGTTCTGTTCGACACCTTCTTGGGGAAGGTCTTCCTTCCAGGGGCCCGGGTAAGCAAATTGCAATCTCAGATTCGCCTCCTTATGGCGTCCCGGTGTCCTTGGGTGCAGGATTACCTCCGTCTTGGTGTCGATGGCCGCGTCCCTGGATGTGGTGAGGTGGGCGCGGGCCCACATGCGTCCTCTTCAGTATGCTCTGCTCCAGATGTAGTCGCCCCAGAGGCACAGTTTGGATGTCTCTGCGAGGCTTGGCACGCTGCGGTTTTTGTTGGTGTCTCCAGACTTCTCATCTGGTTCAGGGGGTAAGTCTTGATCTACCACAGTGGCCGGTGCTTCTCATGGATGCCAGTCTCCTTGGTTGGGGGGGCTCAATGTCTAGGTCGCTCAGCTCCAGGCACCTGGTCCATGGAGGAGGCGTCCTGGTTGTTCCATGTTTTGCAGCCGAGTGCCGTCCATCTGGCGTTGTTAGCCTTCCGCTCCCTTTTTAATGGGCGAGTCGGACAGGCCACAGTGGTGGCTTCGGTCAATCATCAGGGAGGCACCGCAAGTGCACAAGTGGCGTGGGAGGCGGCTCGGCTCTTCCTTTAGGCGGAGTCGCACCTTCTGGACCTCTCGGACTCTCACCAACCGGGGTGGAGAATGTTCAGACGGACTTCCTCAGTTGTCACATCTTAGATCCCAGAGAGTGATGTCTCAGCCCCGTGGCCTTTCAGTTGATAGTGCAGGCTTGGGGTCAGCCCCTGATGGCCATGAGTGGCAATGCCAAAGTGCCCCGCTTCTTCAGTTGTCGCAGGGTCAGTCTGGCCAAGGGTCTGGATGCTCTAGTTCAACCATGGCCAACGATGGGGCTGTTGTTTGTGTTCTCTCCGTGGGCAGAGTTCTTCTCCGCATTGTTCACCATCCGGGTCTTGGCCTCGATGTCCGTGGTATGCGGATCTGGTGAGGCATCTGGTAGCGCCGTCCTTTTGCTAACTTACCTTTTTTAGTTAAAATAATAAAAAAACTGGTCTTCAATCAACTGTCCAATTTTGCTGAAAATACTAACGCTCTGCATCCCTACCAAACAGGTTTCCGAAAAAATCACTCTACTGAATTCTCTCTCATCGGTCTAACAATCTCAATCCACTACTTTAAAGACCATTGTAAATCCTCCATTCTGATTTCCTTAGACCTTACATTTGCCTTTGACATAATTGATCATTCCCTACTCCTTACACAACTAGAATCTATCAGTATCTCTTGTACAGTTCTGCAATGGTTCTCTTCCTACTTTCAGGACCAAAACTATAAAGTTAGTTTCAATGACTATTTCCTCCACTATTTACCAAAGCTATGGAGTCCCCCAAGGCTCAATTATTTCTCCCTTTCTCTTTAATATATTCTTGACACCATTACTTACTTTGGCCCAATCTATAGGTTTCACTGTATTTACATATGCCGATGATATCCAACTATTTCACCCCCTAAATCCTATATCACCTGATGAAATAACTGAAATCAATCAAAAACTCAATAAAATCAGCTTCTGGCTTCGGCATAACAAACTTTCATTGAACATCCTTAAAACTACTAGTGTCCTTTTCTCGCTCTCTCCAGATGAACATCTATGTCTACCCATTTGTATTGATTCTTCCCCAATTCAAATGGACAGTAAAGTCAAACTTCTCGGAGTCATTCTAGACAAGAACCTCACCTTTCATCAACAAATTAGTGCAGTTATGCAGAAATATTTTCATAAGCTTAGACTCATCCACTCTATCTCTTCTTTTCTTGATCCCCCCTCTATCAATATCCTGATTCACTCGCTTGTAATTTCAACCATAGACTATTGCAATGCTCTTTATCAAGGTATAACCCAGAAAGAAATCCGCCATTTACAACTATTGCAAAACACTAATGTCAAATTTATAATACAAAAAAATTTGACTATGTCACTTCTCTCCTCCGCAAAGCACATTGGCTACCCAAAACTCATCGCCTCACCTATAAAATACTCCTCCTCATCTTTGAAACAAAAAACTCTAACCAACTGGAATAAATAAATAAACTTTGATCCAATATTTATCATCCAGGGCCCTCCAATCTAACAATCAAAACCTACTTTCCATTCCATCAATACGCGAACTGTTTTACGATACCACTCGCAAATCCCTTTTTTTCAGTCACCACCCCCTCTCTGTGGAATGCCCTCCCATTAGATCTTCGATTAGAGAACTCTCTTGAAAAATTTAAAGCCAAACTTAAAACTTTTCTCTTTACAGATGCCTTTACTCTTTAGTATCAGCTTCTGCTTCTCAAACCTTTAATTCTTGTGAAGCCTTGAAACATCAAACGCTTCTTCTGAAGCGTTCCCCATCCTAATGTTTTACCACTCCCCATTTACCTTCCTTTTTTTGCTAATTTTACTTCGATGTATTTTTTTAAAACCTTTCCCTCCTCAACTTCCCTTTTGTTCCATGTAAGTCAATGTGAATCCGTCTAGTATTTTTAATATTTGATAAAATATTGCTTTTATTTACCTATTTTAATTGTTTTCTTCAATCTTTTTATATTGTACACCATTTAGACATTTGTTTTGATAGACGGTATATCAAAAATAAAGAAACTTGAAACTTCTTTTGCACCAAAATGAGGTTTGTTCTGGACTTCATAACATTGAACATGTACAGGAAATTTATCAAGTCACAGATAAAAACAGAAACAGCCTACAGACCATTCTCCCATGTTGGCACAAAAGATATTGCTACGTATCTCATCAGACGTATCCAAAATGGCTTCATGGTTGAAAGAGAGAGGTCTGCAGTTGGTGATCTTACCGATCCTCCCTGTTGAGGGTAAAAGCCAAATCAGAGACCTTTGTCTTGGAGACAAATGCAAGGCTATGCTAGTGGTGCAACCAAGGACATTTTGGATACCTAGATTTTTTTTTTTAATGAGCTACTGAGCTATAGTATCCATGGGCTTCAAACTAAGTTCATTGGGGAAGAGCGAACAAAGTCCTCAAGTAATGAAAATCCTCTAAGCAAGTAAAACACTAAATACCTTTACATAAATGGAAAAGGGGGCAATATCTAGAGCAGGGGTGTCCAACCTGCTGCCCCGTGAAGTATTTTGTGTGGCCCCGGTCAAGGGCGATGCAGTGTTTTCCTCTGATGACCCCGTGTGTTTACCGTCTTGCCAGCTCCCTCCTCTGTCTTGCTGCAGCCCTTGCGTGTTTGTGCGGCCCCAGAAAAATTTTTTTCAGCCAATGCAGCCCAGGGAAGCCAAAAGGTTGGACACCCCTGATCTAGAGGCTGTGATGGGAGAGACTGCATTGGATTTGGTGGAGGTCATAGGAGCATGGTTCAAGGCAAACCATGACTGGGGATATCGTTATACTGTACCAGGCTAGGGGATCACACCTTGATGATTGGCTCCATGCCTCTTACCTAAAAAATCCCATGTTACTTTGTTTAACCAAAAATGGAACAATCTTAAAACATTACCAGCACTGTAACTTTGAGAGTTGGATACAGTGTGGTGCGGTCTGGGAGTCGAGAGCTGTTTGTCTGGCCTTGGATATGCCTGTTAAAATGGTGTGGCTCAGCAGAGGCTGCGAGCACTCCCCGAAAGATGGCGTCACAGCAGTCTGAGGTGCAGGTGTCCATATAGCACCTTGCCCAACTCCTAGATGACAAGCTTGCTAAACTTCACACAGCTATAGAAGAGATTAAGGGACTGTGTGGCTGGGCATGCTTCAGGACGACCAAGCAGTGACAGCAGAGGAGAGACCGAGTAGAGGATCAGGAGAATCTTGGAGGGTGTAAAATCATTCCTATAATTGGTGTCGCAGAAAGCATGAAGACAGACCTGTTTGAGCTCCTGAGCATTGGCTTCCTCGGAACACGTGGAGAGAGCACATGGAATTGGTGTACAGTGGAAGGAAGGTGGCAGGCCACACCCAGTGATGGTGCACTTTATTATGCCAACAAGGCCAAGCTGATAAAGCTATATAAGAAAAACTGCTCTTTGAATTACTAGGGGGCAAAACTGTTAATGATCCAGGATTTTTGGGCTAAGGTTACTGACTGAGCTGTGCAGGGTTCTAGCACAATATTACTCCCAACTATTTGCAAGAGACATCAAATTTGCTTTCCAGTACCCAGCCAAAGTGAGAATCAAACTAAAGCAAGGAATTTTGCGCTTTCATGGACAGGTTGCTGCTTTAACAATTGCTCTATTTTCAGCAGGAGCTGCACTAATGGAAACATGCTGGACAGTTACAGCAGTGCCTCTTTGCAGTAAGGTTTTCTGTTTTCTACGTGCATTAATAGGGTTTTGTGGAGTGGAAATACTGTTAATTCTTGATCTCTTAATTTGCCCTTAACCAGGTTTGCTCTAACACAGGGATGGAGACTATTTTGGGTGTTCAAATCAGTCTTTCAGGGCTCAACCTACAGGTTGCCTGGGGAGGGGCTGCTGGCCTCTTCAGTGTCTTGGGTGCAATGCTAGCTTTTTTGCTGTTGCTTGGCCTTTACTCTGTAGGTTCTTTCAGTCAGGCTGTATCACCAGGACAAGTCTTGGTGTGGCTCAGCGTTCAGCCGCTGCTATCTTATGACCAACTCATGAGCATTGCCATGTGTGTTGGCAGTCACATACTTGGCTGGACAGACATATTGTATGTTAAATACTGTTTTATTCCAGTGCGGGGGTGGGAGGGTTGGGGGCAGAGTGAAGCAGTATTGGAAGATTGGTTAGGGGAGGGTAGTCATTGGGGTAGGTGTGGAACTTAGAGAAGAGGTTAAATGTGGGATTTACTGATGTGCGTGTATGTGGGCTGCTTTCTTCTGGAGAATTGGGACTGGGAGGTTCTGGAGCGGTCTTGGGACAGTGGAAATAGGCTGAAGGTAATTAGGGGGGATAGAGATCCTATGTCTGTGATTCCACGTTTGCTGGGAGTTGCTATACATTTTCAAGCACTCACTAGGGCGGCTTAGCTGGGAGGTCGCTAGACTTGATATTGCAGATATGGAACCTTTGTTACCTGTACTCTTGTACCACTGGCATGGCTAGAATGAAAATAGCCACCTTGAATGTGGATGACTTACAGTAAATACATGAAAGTGGATGTCTTGCTTACCAACCCAGAACACAACAAATGAAGAAAAATTGGGTGGGAGAGCTCAGGTTGGCTTTTTTTAATAGCAGACAGAGGGACGTCACCATTCTCATTCACAAAAGGGTTCCCTGTGGTATGTGATATGGTTGTGAGAGCTCTTGGGGGGAAAAAGGCTGCTCACTGGGGTGATCTTTGACTCCTCTCTTCTCAGATCCAACAGACCGCCAAATCCTGTCGCTTCCTCCTCTATAACATTACCAAAATCCGTTCTCTACTCTCTGAACACACGACCAAAATCCTTGTCCACGCTCTTGTCACCTCTCGCTTAGACTACTGCAATGTAAATCTCTTGGACCTGCCGTGCACCTGTCTTTCGCCTCTTCAATCCATTCAAAATGCTGGTATATTAGATAGATTGTGAGCCCACTGGACAGATAGGGAAGAATGCTTTGAATACCTGAATAAATTAATGTAGACCGTTCTGAGCCCCCCTGGGAGAGTGGTATAGAAAATTAAATAAAGATCCAGAAACAGATCAATGGGGTTTTGAATGAAAGGGCCTTGAGGGATATACAATTATATAAATATAATTTCCATGAATGGGCAATAAGGCAGGTAAATTATTGGCCACTTTAGTTAAACATAAGACAGCCAAGCAGGTAGTAACCCATATAAAAACTTGTTAGGATCCTAGTAAATAAGGAAGCAGGCATTTGTGCTTTTTAGCCAATTTTTATATGATAAAGGCCATTAAGATGTCTCTAATAGAGAAAAGTTTTTCATGGTCTTTGGTTTTGTTCTTTAACATTGGACCAAATGGTAAGTCTTAACGCCCCAATTTAGTGCTAGAGCTTATGCTAGAGAAGGCCCCTGGGCCTGACTGACTGGGATCAGAATTGTACAAAATTTGGGGGGCTCAGCTGATTGGTCCTGGGGCAGGTAATGGGGTAGATTAACTCATGCTGCTTTTGTACTGTTGTCCAAACTATACAGAGATCAGGAACTACTGGGTAGGAAGCATTCCCTCTGAAATTAAGGCTGCTTACTTTACCTCACTGGAATAACTACCTACTATAAGACCTTCTATTGCACTTATCATTTTTTATTACCACATCATAAATATATTTATATCACACTGGTTTAAATATTTCCATTCCTTTCAAAACCACATTGTCCCGTTTTTAAAATTATCCCACATTGGTGGCTTAACGCGCACACAAAATGGACGTGTGATCGCGGCGCTCCTCTTAGCTGGGCAACGGCTTAATAAAAAAAAGATTAACTGTGGCTTGATTTTCGGCTGGAAACATCGGAGAGAAGTGCGGGAGCATGGCGAGTATGAGGCAGAGCAAAAATGAAACTGGAGGGGCGGCAAAAAGGCAGAAGCAGGATCAAGTTACCCCGAGCAGGGTTCCGCTTCCGGGAGATGAATCGGAAGAGCTGAATAAAGCTGAAGTTATGGGGGAATTAAGACAAATAAAACAAATGTTAAAAGAAAATGTAAGCAGCATGGCAGAAATGAAAGAAGAAATATTGAATATACACAGGCAAATGGAAGTGACAAATAAAAGAACAACGGAACTGGAAGCCAAAATGGAGGGTTTAGAATGTGCAGAAAGAAGATGCAAAAATGACAGTTTGGAAATTATTCAATTGAAAAATCAGCTGGAAGATTATGAAAACCATGGCAGAAGAAAGAATGTAAAACTTTTTGGAATACAAGAAAATTTGGAAGGAGGAAATGCCATACAGTTTTTAGAGAATCTAATACCTAAACTACTGCAGTTGGATTTCAAACAGCCTTTAGAAATAGAACTTGCACACAGGATTCCAATAAAACGTGTGGAAAATCAAGGGAGACCAAGACCTTTAATATTCAAGATGTTAAGGTACCAGCAGGCAATAGAAATTTTAAATACTGCCAAACGAGATAATAATTTAAATTATAAAGGGTCCAAAATATGGTTTTTACCTGACTTTGCTAAAAATACAGCAAATACTAGAAAACAATTCCTCACTTTAAGACCTCAGTTAAAGGAAAAAGGATTTAAATATGGTTTATATTATCCAGCGAAAATGAGAGTATCTTGTGGGGATAAATCTTTATATTTTGTTGACCTGGAGAAGTTAAAGACCTTTCTCTCAAAACCAGAACCTATGTCATTTTAGTATGATGTGTGCTGAAATGGCGGGAGGATGTCTTATGATCTGGAGGGAGGATATTAAATAAAAGTCTATATAAAAGATTTATGAGACTTCTGTTATGATGGAGTAAGGAGAATAAATAACAAAGAACAGAAAATTTAATAAATAGATAAAATGGAAAAGACAATAAAAGGATGTTAAGAAGAAGGAAGCAGGATTGGTGGACTGGAAGGACATTAAACAAAGTTGTCAGATTGAACTCAGGGAACTCAAGATTTGATGGATGGAGTAAGGAAACAGACATGAAAGATTGGTCAAATTAATAAGACAACAAAAAGTGGAAAAGTCAAAAATGGGAAAAACAATAAAAGGATATTAAGAAGAAGGAAACAGGATTGGTAGACTGGTTGGATATTAAATAAAATGTCAGATTGAATGCAGAAGACTTAAGATTTGATTGATGGAGTAAGGAAACAAACATGAAAGATCAGATAAATTAATAAGTCAGCAAATGGGGAAAAGTCAAGATTAAAACGAGAAGAAGAAGAAAGCAGGATGGACTACTTATAGACATGACAAGTGTTAATAAAAAAAAAAAAAAGTAAAGTTATGTTTCCAAATAGAATTGGGTTTGTAAGAAAATGGAAAAAGAGCATTTATGGAAATATATGAAGGAAGATCTATAAATACAATTTGAAGGAATATGAAGGTTGTATGGAAAAATTTAAAAAATGGAGAAAATATCTGGATGCATTTAGTTACATGTAAAAGTAAAGAAAGAATTTAGTATCATAAAGAAATAGATATATAATAGGAATTCATAGATATTTATATTGTATGAATATATGATCAAATTTTGGGTCTGAGGTTATAAAATGGTATTTATAAAATAGAGTGATTGATTTTTTGATTTGATTTCTATTATAGTTTTAAAAGGATTGGAGTTCAATTGGAAATTGGAAAAATAAAAAATGAGATACTTTTAGTTAAAGTATTTACAAAAAATCATTCTTGAGAATGGAAAAAAAAATTTTTTTTTAATAAAGTGAATATAGTAGTTCATATAATTGATAAAGTTTTACATGTGGACATTAACTCTTGGATATTAAAAGGAAGATAGTGATTGATTGATTGGTTAAGAGAGGTATATTAAAAATGATAGTAAATTATTAAAAAATAGATTTTATGTTAGGGTTTCTTCTCTAATGCAATAAGTTAAATTTTAAAATTTATAATTTATACATAGAAGTGTAATAAAATGATTGATATTTATAAGCAATATAAAATGGAAAATGTTTAGAATATAAAGATATGATATAAGTAGAATATTGTGAATAAATAAGATATGTTTGGGGATTTGAATGGGGCTAGATGAGAATATAAGGATTCAGTAATGGAAAGATATGAAATAAATATGGTTATAAGATTAAATGTTAAATAATAGGCAGAGAATTTAATTAATTCAAAATGGTAATAGAAAAAGGATTTTAAGGTTATGGAGGATATATATTTAGATATGAAGAATAATTAAAATATAATTTTTATATTTAAGAGGTTAGAGATTGTCTTAACGTATGATGAAGGGTTTGTTAATAATTATAGGTTGTCCGGGGGAAGGGGAAAGTTGGGATTACTTTCCAATGTGTGTTCTTAGGCAGTCATTATATTGGGGGGATGGGGGGATAAAGGAGGGTATTAAATGCATTAATGGAGGGATTAAGATAGGGATTAATAAGGGGTTGGGTAATATAGGGGTAAAGATGTGTGCTAGTGGAAGAATTTCTTCAGATTTTGGATTTAGAAAAGGAGAAGAAGATTATGATTATGAGTTAAAACTGTATTATGTATTTTAAGATATTTTCTATCAATGTCAATGGCCTGAATCATGTGATCAAAAGGAAAAAAGTATTATCATTTTTAAAAAAGCAGAATGTGGATGTTTATTATTTGCAAGAGACTCATCTTAATATGAAGGAATCACAGAACCTAGAGGGTGGGTGGGTGATAAAATGTTTTTTGCTCCAGCATCAGGTAAAAAAGCAGGGGTGGCAATTCTCATAAATAAAAAATGTATGGCCAATTTTAAAGTAGTAAATTTGGATCCACATGGAAGGTGGTTACACGTTGATATGAGTATGGGAAATAATACCCTGACGTTGTTCAATATATATGCCCCTAATTCGAATCAACCAGAAATCTTTAAAAATTTGCAGAGCATGTTATTACCACTGGCTACTTTTAATTTAGTAGTAGCTGGAGATTTTAATGCTGTAATGGATCCATTAATGGATAAAAAACCAAGTAAAAATATAAAATCTTTAGGCTTGGATAATTTGGTTCAATCATGTGATTTGAAAGATATATGGCGTATTCTTCATTTTAATGATCAGGAATTTTCATTCTGTTCACAAGTTCATAAGTCTTTTTCGAGAATAGATTATATTTTTATTTCATCACATAAGGTTCAACAAGTGATTAAGGCGTCCATTGATCCAATTATTATTTCGGATCATGCTGGAATATGGATAGAATTACAATTAGATCTATTAGAGAATAGAAGACCTCTTTGGAGATTTGATAATGCATTGCTTGTGGATGACAAATTTTTGGAAAATTTTAAAGTACAAATTAGTGATTTCTTTCAATTTAATTTAGTAGAGGATACATCTATTGAAAATGTATGGGATGCCTTTAAGGTGACTATGAGAGGTCATATTATATCCTATTCTGCTTATGTTAGGAAACAGATTAAATTGCAGTTTTTAGAATTAGAAAAAGAAATTAAAATATTGGAATCTAAATTGGTAAGTAAATGGGAACAAGATGTATTGCAAGCTCTTTTAAAAGCAAAAGGTAAATAGCTTCAATTAGCTTCAAAAATGATAAGAAGAGATTTGTTTTCCAAACAGACAATGTATTATGGAAATTCTAATAAGGCAGGAAGATTATTGGCAAATTACCTTAAAGCAAAGAAAAGAACTAACATTAATGCAATAAAAGATGATAAAGGTATCATAACTAATCAAACTGAAAAAGCGTTTGATAGGGTAGAATGGAATTTCATGTATCAAGTTTTAGAATGGTTTGGTATAGATTCTGGATTTATACAAATGATAAAAACATTGTATAGCTTCCCTGTTGCAAGATTAAATATTAATAATATGATATCTGAAGGTTTCCAATTGCAGAGGGGAGTTAGACAAGGTTGTCCTTTGTCTCCTTTGTTATTTTAAATAGTATTAGAACCCTTATTGTTAGCTATACAACAAGCAAAGGGGATACAGGGTATTCCATATTTTGATATGGATTATAAGATCTCGGCATATGCGGATGATATTTTGCTTTATTTGAGAAATCCAGAATCTACCTTAACTTGTTTGTTGGAATTAATTGATATATTTGGCAAATTTTCAGGTTATAAAATTAATTGGAGTAAATCAGAACTTTTACCTTTAAATGTTTATTGCCTAAAAGGATTATTTGACGCTTTTCCGTTCATATGGAAAGAAGAGGGATTTAAATATCTTGGTATTCAAGTTAAAAGTACAATTGAGGATACAGTAAAGGAAAATGAAAAATTTGTTTTAAAAAGAGTTACGGAGTTATGTGATCAATGGAACCCTTTACATTTTTCTTGGTGGGGGAGAGTTCAAACTATTAAAATGATGATTTTGCCTGTGGTTTGCTACCAAATGAGTATGATACCTACTTATTTTCAGGGGTCCTTTTATAAAAAGCTTAATGGTATTCTAACGAAATTTCTTTGGCTTGGTAAAATGCCTAGAATCGCCTTAGTATCCTTGCAAAAATCAATTGAGGAGGGAGGGGTAAATTTTCCAAATTTTTATAGGTACCATCAAGCCTATATTTTACGTCAGGGTATGTATTGGATCCTCCCAGAACTCATAAATAATGCACCAGATTGGTTATATTTGGAATGGCGCCTTTTGTTTCCTCTAAATTTAGTTCATGTTCCAAGCATTAGCATGCCTAGGAGATATAGGGAAAATAAGATATTAATGGATACCTGGAAAACGTTGAGATTTATCAGTAAATTAACACCTATCCCAATTAATAAGTCCACTAATCAATCTTTATGGATAAACTCCAAGATTAAAATAGGCGGAGCTCAAATCCTTTGGAAGAACTGGATTATTGCAGGCATTCGAACTCTAAATGATGTGATTTCAGATGGTAAACTGCTTGAATTTTCACAATTGCAACATAGATTTGGTCTTAGCAAAACACAAAGCTTTAAATGGTTGCAATTGAAGCAGTTTCAAACCATATAGCCTCAGTTAGAATTAATATATATTCTTTTTATGACCTCAGCAGTACAAACTGTGAGAAAGTTTTCATTCACAGTATAACTTGCACTAAAGTCTTCATCGGTCAGAATTTTCTATCAAATCTTATTTATTTAATTTATTCATTTTTATTTATTTTTCAAAATAAGTTAAGAAAAAATACTCATCTCTTTATCAGAGCATAGCAGGGGTTCTTCACCGACATAGGCTATGTTTCGCCACATAAGGCTTTATCAAGGTAATCCCCTGATAGAGAAGAGAGATATATCGTAGTTATTATCTTAGAACATATACTCCACGAAGAACCGTGGAGTATATGTTCTAAGATAATAACTACGATATATCTCTCTTCTCTATCAGGGGATTACCTTGATAAAGCCTTATGTGGCGAAACATAGCCTATGTCGGTGAAGAACCCCTGCTATGCTCTGATAAAGAGATGAGTATTTTTTCTTAACTTATTTTGAAAAA
The DNA here is from genome assembly GCF_902459505.1 of Geotrypetes seraphini. Classification (NCBI taxonomy): domain Eukaryota; kingdom Metazoa; phylum Chordata; class Amphibia; order Gymnophiona; family Dermophiidae; genus Geotrypetes; species Geotrypetes seraphini. The sequence continues at coordinate 413,100,610 of NC_047086.1, forward strand.
TAAATAAAAATGAATAAATTAAATAAATAAGATTTGATAGAAAATTCTGACCGATGAAGACTTTAGTGCAAGTTATACTGTGAATGAAAACTTTCTCACAGTTTGTACTGCTGAGGTCATAAAAATAATATACAGTGGTGCCTCGCATAACGGACGCCTCGCACAGCGAACGCTGCGCACAACGAACTTTATGTCTTGATTCGTACAACGAACTTCGTTTCACACAACGAAGTCGCCCGAGCTGCATCCTTCCGCGCAGGCACTGCGCTTAACTGCCCTCTCTCCGCCTGGCTCCCTCTTGCCCCCCCCGACTCCCCGACACGATCGGGGCAAGAGGGAGCCCAAGCCCTCTTGCCCCCCCGACTCCCCGACACGATCGGGGCAAGAGGGAGCTCAAGCCCTCTTGCCCCCCCGACTCCCCGACACGATCGGGGCAAGAGGGAGCCCAAGCCCTCTTGCCCCCCCGACTCCCCGACACGATCGGGGCAAGAGGGAGCTCAAGCCCTCTTGCCCCCCCGACTCCCCGACACGATCGGGGCAAGAGGGAGCCCAAGCCCTCTTGCCCCCCCGACTCCCCGACACGATCGGGCCAGGAGGGAGCCCAAGTCCTCCTGGCCACGGCGACCCCCTAACCCCACCCTGCACTACATTACGGGCAGGAGGGATCCCAGGCCCTCCTGCCCTCGACGCAAACCCCTCCTCCCCCCAACGACCGCCCCCCCCAAGAACCTCCGACCGCCCCCCAGCCGACCCGCGACCCCCCTGGCCGACCCCCACGACACCCCCAACCCCCTTCCCCGTACCTTTCTGTAGTTGGCCGGACAGACGGGAGCCAAACCCGCCTGTCCAGCAGGCAGCCAACGACGGAATGAGGCCGGATTGGCCCATCCGTCCCAAAGCTCCGCCTACTGGTGGGGCCTAAGGCGCCTGGGCCAATCAGAATAGGCCCGGGAGCCTTAGGTCCCTCCTGGGGGCGGGGCCTGAGGCACATGGGCCCAACCCGACCATGTGCCTCAGGCCCTGCCCCCAGGAGGGACCTAAGGCTCCCGGGCCTATTCTGATTGGCCCAGGCGCCTTAGGCCCCACCAGTAGGCGGAGCTTTGGGACGGATGGGCCAATCCGGCCTCATTCCGTCGTTGGCTGCCTGCCGGACAGGCGGGTTTGGCTCCCGTCTGTCCGGCCAACTACAGAAAGGTACGGGGAAGGGGGTTGGGGGTGTCGTGGGGGTCGGCCAGGGGGGTCGCGGGTCGGCTGGGGGGGCGGTCGGAGGTTCTTGGGGGGGGCGGTCGTTGGGGGGAGGGGGGGTTTGCGTCGAGGGCAGGAGGGCCTGGGATCCCTCCTGCCCGTAATGTAGTGCAGGGTGGGGTTAGGGGGTCGCCGTGGCCAGGAGGACTTGGGCTCCCTCCTGGCCCGATATTGTCGGGGAGTTGGGGAATCGGCGGGGCAAGAGGGCTTGGGCTCCCTCTTGCCCCGATCGTGTCGGGGAGTCGGGGGGGCAAGAGGGCTTGGGCTCCCTCTTGCCCCGATCGTGTCGGGGAGTCGGGGGGGCAAGAGGGCTTGGGCTCCCTCTTGCCCCGATCGTGTCGGGGAGTCGGGGGGCAAGAGGGCTTGGGCTCCCTCTTGCCCCGATCGTGTCGGGTAGTCGGGGGGGCAAGAGGGCTTGAGCTCCCTCTTGCCCCGATCGTGTCGGGGGTGCCAGGGACCACACGGAGTCACCCACCGTACCACCCGATTCGGGTAAGCGCAGGTATCGGTGGGTGGCTTATTTGCGGGGGGGTGCCTTATTTTACATTTTTTTCTAAAAAGGGGGGGCTGTCTTATTTGATGGCCCTGCCTTATCATCGGGGAAACACGGTAGAAAAAAAAAAAAAATGAACAGTTAAGTCCCAGTTTTTGCCGCTGAGACTCTGCCCTCTCTCACTGTAAAATTAGACTCTACTTAGTCTGTCTTTAAATTTAAAAAATGTGTGTTGTTTTAAAAAACAATTATGTTTTTAGATGTATCTAAATAAAAATAATAACCAAAAATTTATCTTTTTTTATGTCATCTTAGCATATTTTATGCTGCAGAACGAATTATTTTTTTTTACATGTATTCTTATGGGAAAACGCGTTTCACATAACGAACGTTTCGCATAACAAACTTGCTCCTGGAACCAATTAAGTTCGTTGTGTGAGGCACCACTGTATATTAATTCTAACTGAGGCTATATGGTTTGAAACTTCTTTGATATTTAGCCTTATAAAAATATATACTACCGCCTTATATACTTGTTTATTTGCAATTGAAGCAGGCCATTCAGGTTGGGTTCCCTGAATGGAAGACTTTGAATAGTCAGTATAGTCTAGAGTTCCTATGCTTCCAAGCAGACTTCCTAGGACATCAAGCCGCATTGTGGTATAAATTATTATCTGGATACTTGAATAAAAAACCAAAAAATGGTCTAAGAGACATTTGGAGCATTGAGATCAAGCACCAAATTACTGCATCTCAATGACCACGAATTTGGTCTTGGAGAATGAGATGTACAGTGTCAGCATCTATGAGACAAACTTGGTTATTTTTGTTACATAGAGTGTTTTGGACCCCTGTACGTTTGCAAAAATTAGATAGTTCTAAGTCTAATAGATGCTGGCATTGTAATTTGGAACCCGGGACATTAGATCATTTACTTTATTATAGTCCCTATATTAAAATATTTTGGAATGCTATTTGGCCTCAAATAAATGTAATGTTGGAAAATCATGTAGCACTCTCATACGACACAGTATTATTTGGAATGATGATGAGGAAAAAAAGTCAAATTTCACCAGAGAATAACAAGCTTTTATTAGTCATGACAGGGGTTGCCATTCAACATATAACCAGCAATTGGAAGAATCATAGTAACCTTAGTTATACATTTTGGTGGAATACAATATGTCATATATTCAAAATAGAAAGAGTCATAGCTATACAAAGAGGGACATATACTAAATTTATAAAAATATGGGGGCCATTGACAAAATATTGCAGGGAATAGTCATCACTTCTTCTTTTCTTTTTCTTCTTTTTGGCACACCAAAGGGGGAGGGTATTGGTAATAATGTTACATAATATGTTATAATATGTTTTGCAATATGTGTATATTTTGGTTGGAAAGTAGATGAAGGGTGGGTGGTGGGGGAGGGGTTAAACATATTATTAGATTTTATGTAGTAGATATCAAAGTGATGTTGTGTAAGAACTTGTTGTAATATAATATTTTGTGCACTTATTGTCAAATATGAAAATGAATAAGGAATTAATTTAAAAAAAAAATTATCCCACGTTCTCTTAATGTATTGCAAATTGTTACCACAGTCTCATGTTGCTCAACCACAATGATTATAGTTTATGCTTTCTGATATCACCATTGGACTTTACAATCATGTTGCTCAATCAATGGCATTGTTTCTTCCAAAGTAGACAATATTTTTTTATTGTTAGTATGCAACTTACAAAATCATAGCAGCATAGACATACCAGAAAGAATATTATATTGTCAGTTCAGAATATGCAATGAAGAGAAGAATTATGCCATGCAGGGGGCTAGCACGTCCCCTGTGTCTCTCTAGCCCCTTATGTGCCCTCAAGGGGTTTTATACAGAGTTTCTTTGTTCTGTAAGACACATCCCTTAGCTCTGATCATGTACCACTCTATAGACGCAAATATGCAGCCTAGCTACCCTACCCCCCAGTCCACGTCTCCATCACCCCCCCTCTCCGGAGGTGGCAAGGATAGGAACGTTGAGACAATTTTTTAAAGCCTAGAGCCTTTACTTTTGAATGAATCCACTCTATACCCGATACTTAAAGACTATAAAACTAGTATAGACGACTCTACAAACTATCGCCCAATTTCCAACATACCCTTTTTGGCCAAACTAACAGAAAAACTGATTTCATTGAAACAACCAATGCTTTACATCCTAACAAAACAGGTTTTCGTAAATTTCACAACACCAAATATTCACTAATAGGCTTAATAACTAAGATTCATTATTTTTTAGATCACCACAAATCCGTCGTACTGTTCTCACTGGATATATCTGCAGCATTCGACACAATAGACCATGATTTACTCTTTAATCGTTTAGAATCGATAGGCATCAGCGACCAAGTGCTTAACTGGTTTATCTCGTACCTCTCCAACCGCAATTCTCTCGTTAAGTTCAATAACGAATACTCTAACGCATATTCATCATCATATGGGATCCCTCAAGGATCTATCCTGTCTCCCCTTCTATTTAATATTTTCCTTTCTCCACTACTGAGCCTCTGTCAGTCAATCGGTTTTACTTCCTTCTCCTATGCGGACGATGTACATGTCATTCACCCTTTCGATCCAGAAAATAACAATGATATCCAGTCTATAAATAAAAAACTTGAAACAATACAAAACTGGCTCAAGTCAAATAAATTAGCCTTAAACATAAAAAAAAATAAAATCCATGATCTTCTTTGGAAAAAAGACATTAGCCTGAAGACCCCATTCGTTCTTAACAACATCCCATTAGAGTGCGTCTCCACCTTAAAAATTCTTGGGGTAATAATTGACGACAAATTACTTTTCCATGAACATATTAACTATATAGTTAAAACTTGTTTCTGCAAACTTCGCTTAATAAGATCAATCGGCAAATTTCTTGAGCCTAAATCAATTAACATTTTGGTTCACTCGCTTATTATATCTAAAATGGACTATTGCAACTCTCTATTCCTTAACATCTCTCAAAAAGAAAAAAGAAGACTCCAAATTATCCAAAACACAGCCATAAAATTAATCTACAACGCCAAAAATATGACCACGTTACGCCACTCTTGATCGACTCCCATTGGCTTCCCATCAGTCACCGCATCTTCTTTAAGGTCATGTTTTTTAACATTTGAAACCCTAATCTACAATGAACCTCAATTTATAGCCGGAATGTTAACACCCCATAATACCACGCGACCTCTTAGATCATCCACCCAGAATCTCTTAACTATACCATCCTTGAAAATAATTACATAAGAACATAAGAAATGCCTCCGCTGGGTCAGACCTGAGGTCCATCGCGCCCAGCAGTCCGCTCACGCGGCGGCCCATCAGGTCCAGGACCTGTGCAGTAATCTTTTATCTATACCCCTCTATCCCCTATTCCAGCAGGAAATTGTCCAATCCTTTCTTAAACCCCAGTACCGTTCGCTGCCCTATAACGTCCTCTGGAAGCGCATTCCAGGTGTCCACCACACGTTGGGTAAAGAAGAACTTCCTAGCATTCGTTTTGACTCTGTCCCCTTTCAACTTTTCCGAATGCCCTCTTGTTTTTTTATGTTCTGAAAGTTTGAAGAATCTGTCCCTCTCTACTCTCTCTATGCCCTTCATGATCTTGTAAGTCTCTATCATATCCCCTCTAAGTCTTCTCTTCTCCAGGGAAAAGAGTCCCAGTTTCTCCAATCTCTCAGCGTATGAAAGGCTTTCCATCCCCTTAATCAGTCGTGTCGCTCTCCTCTGAACTCTCTCGAGTAACACCATATCCTTCTTAAGGTATGGTGACCAATACTGGACGCAGTACTCAAGATGCGGACGCACCATTGCCCGGTACAGCGGCAGGATAACTTCTTTCGTTCTTGTTGTAATACCCTTCTTGATTATCCCCAGCATTTTATTCGCTCTCTTGGCGGCCGCTGCGCACTGTGCCGTCGGCTTCATTGTCATGTCCACCATTACCCCCAAGTCCCTTTCTTGGGTACTCTCATTCAATAACATCCCTCCCATCGTATAGCTGTGCCTCGGGTTTCTGATTCCCACATGCAATACTTTACATTTCTCAACATTGAACTTCATCTGCCATCTCTCTGCCCATTCCCCCAATTTGTCCAAGTCCCTTTGCAATTTTTCACAGTCCTCCTTTGTCCGAGCTCCACTAAATAGTTTGGTGTCGTCCGCAAATTTTATTATCTCACTCTTTGTTCCTGTTTCTAGATCATTTATGAATATATTAAATAGCAGCGGCCCGAGCACTGAGCCCTGCGGAACACCACTCGTGACCTTCCTCCAGTCTGAATAGTGTCCCTTCACCCCTACCCTCTGTTTCCTACCCGCTAACCAGTTTCTGATCCATCTATGCACGTCTCCGTCCACCCCATGGTTCTTCAGTTTCCGGAGTAGACGTTCATGAGGCACCTTGTCAAAGGCTTTCTGGAAATCTAGGTATATGATGTCTATGGGGTCTCCTTTGTCCATCTGTTTGTTAATTCCCTCGAAGAAGTGCAATAAGTTGGTCAGACACGATCTCCCCCTGCAGAAACCATGTTGGCTGGTTATCAGAAGTTCGTGTTTTTCAAAATGTTCATCAATTTTTTCTTTTATTAGTGCTTCCGCCATTTTCCCCGGAACAGAGGTCAGACTCACCGGTCTGTAGTTTCCCGGGTCTCCTCTTGATCCCTTTTTAAAGATGGGCGTAACGTTGGCTATCTTCCAATCCTCCGGAATCACACCTGTTTTCAGAGATAGGTTGCAAATTTGCTGTAGTAGTTCCGCTATTTCCTCCTTTAGTTCCTTCAGCACCCTTGGATGGATTCCATCCGGACCCGGGGATTTGTCAGTTTTTAGTTTTTCTATCTGTCTGCGCACATCATCAAGGCTCACTTCTATGGATGTTAACTTTTGTGCTTGATTTCCATTGAAGAATTGCTCAGGTTCCGGTATGTTGGTTGTGTCTTCGTTTGTGAATACAGATGAAAAGAACATGTTAAGTCTTTCTGCGACCTCTTTCTCTTCCTTCACCGCTCCCTTCCTATCTCCGTCATCCAGTGGTCCCACCTCCTCCCTAGCCGGCTGTTTCCCTTTAACATATCTAAAGAACGGTTTGAAATTTCGTGCTTCCCTGGCTAGTCTCTCTTCATACTCTCTTTTGGCTTTTCGAACTACACGGTGACATTCTTTTTGATACTTCCTGTGCTCTCTCCAGTTTACCTCAGTTTTGTCCCTTTTCCATTTTCTGAATGAATTTTTCTTATTGCTTATCGCTTCCTTCACTATTTTAGTTATCCACGCCGGGTCTTTTATTCGACTCTTGTTGCACCCTTTTCTGAATCTGGGGATATATAGATTTTGCGCCTCGCTCACCGTGTCCTTGAAAAAGGACCAGGCATGTTCTACCGTCTGCCATTTTTGGGAAGTGTTCCTAAGTTTCTTCTTTACCATTCCCCTCATTGCTTCGTAGTTACCCTTTCTGAAGTTAAAAGTTGTCGCTATGGTTCTCTTTCCTTTCAGTATTCCTACTTCCATCTTGAACTTGATCATATTATGATCGCTGTTTCCCAACGGTCCCACTACTTCCACTTCCTTTGCAGGTCCCCTTAGCCCATTTAGGATTAGATCCAGAGTGGCATTTCCTCTTGTCGGTTCTCTAACAAGCTGTTCCATGAAGCAATCTTGTACAGCCTTCAGAAATTCTGTCTCCCTAGCGCATCTTGAGCTTCCGAGACTCCAATCTATCCCAGGGTAGTTGAAGTCTCCCATAATAACCGTGTTACCGCCTTTGCATTCTCGCTTCATCTCGGCTTCCATTTCTTCATCGATGTCTCCGGTTTGTCCGGGTGGACGATAGTATAGGCCTATCTTTATTTCAGGCCCTTTCCTTCCTGGTATTTTAACCCATAGTGATTCTAGCTTGTTGGCCGTCTCCGCTGTGTCCATTCTTGTCGATTGTATGCTTTCTTTTATGTATAGTGCTATTCCACTGCCTTTCTGTCCTGACCTGTCCTGGCGATAGAGCTTGTACCCCGGCAGTGCTCTATCCCATTTGCTTTCCTCATTCCACCATGTTTCAGAGATTCCAATGATGTCTATGTCCTCCGCAATGATCATGGCTTCTAATTCCCCCATTTTGTTTCTTAGGCTCCTTGCATTAGTATATATGCAATTTAGCTCCTGGAATTTTGCTGCCTTTAATTCCTTTCCCTGTGCTTCGGTCTTTAGATACTTCTCTTTGGCTACAATCTTTCTAACCTTCTCTTCTTGGTTAGTCGACTCCTGTAATTTGTCCATTGTTTCTTCCCAGCCTTTTTTCCCCTCAGTATCTTCACGGGATACCTTTTTCCGAAACATCGACACTTGGTCGACTGTCGGCTTTCCCCTTCTTCTTAGTTTAAAGCCTGTTCTATTCCTCTCTTGACATTGTTTGCTAGAAGTCTAGTTCCCGCTGTGCTCAGGTGCAGTCCATCTCTCCTGTAGAGCTTGCTCTTGCCCCAGAACGTCGTCCAGTTCCTCACGAAGTGGAATCCTTCTTCCTCACACCATCTCCTCATCCACGCATTTATTGATTGTAGTTCATCCTGCCTTTTCACATCTGCCCTCGGTACTGGTAGGATCTTTGAGAATGCTATCTTCTGGGTCCTCATCTTCAGCTTCCTTCCCAGAATCTTGAACTGTTCTATCAGCGAACTTCTTTTGTAGTCTCTCCTGCTGACATCATTCGTCCCAATGTGGATCATTACTGCGGTCTCTTCCGTCTCCGCACCTTCCAGGATCTTTCCAATTTTGTCCACGATGTCCTTGGTTCTCGCTCCTGGGAGGCAGGTCACCAGTCGGTCCTCCCTCCCTCCTGCTATGTGGCTGTCCACATGCCTCAGGATCGAGTCCCCCACTAGGATCGCTGATTTTCCCTTCTTCAATGTTCGCTTCGGTCTCAGGTCAATGTCCTCGGTGTGCTTCTCTCTCTCTTCTTCTGGGCATCGACTGGTCAATTTCTCTTTGTGGGTGTCTTCTTTGAGGTCTTCTGCTTCTTGTTCTCCCTTCGATGTAGGTGTAGCTTCTTCTATCATCTGAAGCTCGTTCTCTTCCACCCTCCTCTTGTATGCTTATTCAATGAATTTCTCAAGTTCCCTGACTTCCTCCTCGATGTGTCTCTCGCTCGTGAAATCTTCAGCTGTTCTGACTGGGTCTTCCGTGGTGTAAAGTCCTTCTAGTTCCTGTATCTTGTCCTCTAGTCGCTTGACTTCCTTCTTCAAGCTTTCCAGTTCCTGACACCGACCGCATACATATGACTGTCTCCCCGAGGGGAGGTAGTCATACATATGACAGCCGGTGCAGAACACTGGAAAGCTCATCTTCTGGTTTCCCTCTGCTTCCATAGTCGTTCCTACTCTAAGATAACACTTAAGATTAAGTGCTCCTTGTGTGCCTGCTTTCTTCAGCGCTTTCTTCTTGTGTGTACTGCCTTTGCTCTACCTTACCTTACCGTTGTTTGTGTGTGTCGTTCCTTCTGCGCCTGCTTCTTCTGTACCTTTCAGTCTTTCCCTGGTGTTCCTGGGTGTAGTAACTTGGCCCTTCTTGAGGCCCTTCGCAAAGGCGCTCTCCGCCGGGTAATTGGTACCAGAAGATCCGACATGTTTACCGTAATGGGCCCCCAATGGTGGAACTCATTACCACAATATATTAAAAATGAAAAAGATCCCACCTCCTTTAAAAAATATCTGAAAACTCATCTTTTTAAAGATGCTTTTAACATTTAAATTTTAGCTTCATTTTTTATACTTAGACTTTTAACTCCCCCGTCCCCTTTTGTTCTTCCCCTTTTTTGTTCTTTCTCCGCAATGAAAAAGTTGTAACTTTCCCCTCCTCTCCCCTCAATTCAAGTTTGTCTTGTTGTTAAATATTTGTCATTTGTCTTATTGTTAGATATTTGTTATTTGATTAGTTTTGTTTTGTATTTCTATTCTTTTTTTTATAATTTTGTACATCGCTTAGCAAACCGATTAAGCGATTCATCAAATATTAATAAACTTGAACTTATACCCGTCTCATATTAAACCTTACCATGCAGTGATCACCCTTCGTAACATTTATTTATTTAAAATTATTTATAGCCCACTTATCCACAAATCTAAGTGGGAAACAATAATTACATACAAAGTCAAAAATAAAAAATACAAAACATCATAAGGAGAACTATTCTAACTCAAACTTGCCTCATGACTTGCTCCAAAAAAAACGCTCAAACAGAGCACCATTCCAGATGGGACGGTCATAAGAATATAGGAATTGCCGCTGCTGGGTCAGACCAGTGGTCCATTATGCCCAGCAGTCCGCTCACACGGCAGACCTCTGGTCAAAGACCAGCACCCTAACTGAGACTAGCCCTGCCAGTGCACGTTCTTGTTCAGCAGGAAGTTGTCTAACTTTGTCTTGAATCCCTGGAGGGTGTTTTCCCTATGACAGACTCCGGAAGAGCGTTCCAATTTTCTACCACTCTCTGGGTGAAGAAGAACTTCCTTACGTTTGTACGGAATCTATCCCCTTTCAACTTTAGGGAGTGCCCTCTCGTTCTCTCTATGTTGGAGAGGGTGAACAACCCATCCTTATCTACTAAGTCTACCCCCTTCAGTACCTTGAATGTTTCGATCATGTCCCCTCTCAATCTCCTCTGTTCGAGGGAGAAGAGGCCCAGTTTCTCTAATCTTTTGCTATACGGCAGCTCCTCCAAACCCTTAACCATCTTAGTCACTCTTCTCTGGACCCTTTCAAGTAGTACCGTGTCCTTCTTCATGTACGGTGACCAGTGCTGGACGCACTATGGCCCAGTACAGCGGCATGATAACCTTCTCCGATCTGTTCGTGATCCCCTTTATCATTCCTAGCATTCTGTTCGCTCTTTTCGCCACCGCAGCACATTGCATGGACGGCTTCATCGACTTGTTGATCAGAACTGCCAAGTCCCTTTCCTGGGAGGTCTCTCCAAGTACCGCCCCAGACATCCTGTATTCGTGCATGAGATTTTTGTTACCAACATGCATCACTTTACATCAGTTTGGGCAAGCAGTGCTGCAAAATTCTTTGTCTTCCTAAATGCCAATTTTCCCTCCAGCCCTTTTGGGTTTCGCTAGGCTCATGTTTGTTCACTGGAACCATCTACCCAGGGGCATGATCCTGGCAGTTTGGGAGTCCCAGTTCAGAAGTCATTCCTCCTTTCTTTTAAAATGTTTCTTTTCTATTTTTGGCCCATACATCAAAGATTTGGTCAACTCTAGCCTATCTTCAGGTTTCCTTCCCAAATCCTGGAAACAATCAATCATTCATCCTATTGTCAAGGACCACACTTCTAGTATTCAAAATATGTCCAACTATCGACCCATAGCCAATATACCATTCATAGCTAAACTTATGGAAAAAATTGTGTTCCATCAATTATCCGATTTCACTGAGAAAACAAAAGTCCTACACCCTAATCAAACGGGATTTCGGCACCACCACCCCACTGAACTTTCCTTGCTAGGTTTAACTACAAAAATACTTTACCACCTCGACCATCATCAATCAGTTCTTCTTATTTCTCTAGATCTTTCTTCTGCTTTCGATACTATCGACAATAGTTTATTGTTATCTCGTCTTCATGAAATAGGTGTAACAGATCAAGTCATGGACTAGTTCACCTCTTACTTTTCTGACAGATCATCCAAGGTTATTTTTAATAATTCATCTTCCGAACCTACTTCCACTAAACATGGAATCCCGCAAGGTTCCATTTTGTCACTGCTGCTTTTCAATATCTTTTTGTTCCCTCTTTTGACCGTGGGCTAATCTATCGGCTTCACCACCTTTGCATATGCCGATGATGTACAACTTATTCACCCTATCGACCTGAATAACGTCGGGGATGTTGCTTCCATTAATCAAAAACTTGAAAAAATTAAACTATGGTTAGATTCAAATAGGCTATCTCTTAACATTAATAAATCTAAATTAATGATTTTTCCCTTTAAAGAGGGAATAACTCTTCAGGCCCCTTTGAAATTTGAATCTCTCCCAATTAAAGTTGTACCTACCAGCTTTTGGGAGTCACTTTTGATTGCAAATTCTCATATCACACTCACATTAGTACGGTGGTTCAAAAATGCTTCCACCGTCTCAGAATGATACGCTCTCTATCTAAACTATTAGATCAATCATCCTTGAATACTTTAATCCATTCTTTGGTAATTTCTTGTATAGATTACTGTAATGCCCTTTATAAGGGCATTACAAAAAAAGAAATAAGACGTCTCCAGATAGTACAAAATACTGCTATTAAGATCATTTACGATGCAAAGAAATACGATCATGTCTCTCCACTTTTAATCGACTCTCATTGGCTGCCTATTGAACATAGAATTAGTTATAAAATTTTACTATTAACCTTCACTACTCGTTCATACAGTCAACCTGAGTTTATTGACAGACTTCTTACTCCTTATTATCCCACTAAATCTCTTCGCTCTATATCACAAAACCTCCTAGTTGTACCATCTTTAAAATTAATTAATACATTGAGATCTAACAACTTTGCCGTCATTGCACCGTCCCTATGGAATTCTTTGCCCAATCACTTGCGAGCAGAATCTTCGACAAAGCAATTTAAAACAAAACTTAATATTTTTATTTGAGGATGCTTTTGGATAAAACTGTCCTTCTTAGGACTTAATTAACTAAAGTCCCTCCCCTACCTATTGTACTACCCCTAAGTGTGCTTTATCTATAAATTGTAGTTCAGCCCTTCTTTCCCAATGGTTTCCAGTCTTTTAACATATGTCTTTTGTTACTATAGATTAACCTAACATTGTTTTGTATAATATTTTAACCTTAATTTGTTTTGTCTCTTTTAAAGATATCTCTTTTATTATTGTTGTACACTGCCTAGAAACCTGAATAAGCGGTATAAAAAATCTTTTAATAAACTTGAAACTTGAAAATATACCTGCTTGTCCTTAGAGAAAGCAAAGTTACTTAACTGTAGCAGGTGTTCTCCGAGGACAGAACATAAGCAATGCCTCTGCTGGGTCAGACCTGAGGTCCATCTTGCCCAGCAGTCCGCTCACGCGGCGGCCCAACAGGTCCAGGACCTGAGTAGTAATCCTCTATTTATACCCTTCTATTCCCTTTTCCAGCAGGAAAATGTCCAATCCTCTCTTAAATCCCAGTACTGTATTCTGCCCTATAACGTCCTCCGGAAGCGCATTCCAAGTGTCCACCACACGTTGGGTAAAGAAGAACTTCCTGGCATTCGTATTGAATCTGTCCCCTTTCAACTTTTCCGAATGCCCTCTTGTTCTTTTATTTTTTGAAAGTTTGAAGAATCTGTCCCTCTCTACTCTCTCTATGCCCCTCATGATCTTATAAGTCTCTATCATATCCCTTCTAAGTCTCCTCTTCTCCAGGGAAAAGAGACCCAGTTTCTCCAATCTCTCAGCGTATGAAAGGTTTTCCATCCCTTTTATCAGACGTGTCGCTCTTCTCTGAACTCTCTCGAGTAACGCCATATCCTTCTTAAGATATGGCGACCAAAACTGGACACAGTATTCCAGGTGTGGGCGCACCATCACCCGATACAGCGGCAGGATAACTTCTTTTGTCCTGGTTGTAATACCCTTCTTGATTATACCTAGCATTCTATTCGCTCTCTTAGCAGCTGCTGCGCACTGTGCCGTCGGCTTCATTGACCTGTCCACCACAGCAGTTAAATATTCTCACAACCCAACCACCTCTCTTAGTTAGCTTCTTGGCTTTATCACTGAACTGCAGGTCCCGCAGGCTGACATTGGTGGGAAATCTCCAGAAGATGTACAGTATGGGCTGTGTTTAAAATTTAAAGTGACAATATACTTGTTACTTGTCCATACTGGGTTCTGTGGGTAATATCACCCATATGAGAGAATATATACCTGCTATCCACGGAGAACACCTGCTACAGGTAAGAAACTTTGCTTTCAGGTTCTCAGGTTTTATTCTGGTCATTGTGTACTGTACATATACACAAATATATATATAAATGTACCTGTAAATAGAAACCTAAGTCTAAAAAATTATGTGTATGCTGTCCAAAGTATCCATAAATATACTAGGGTAAAAGTGAAAAGAGTCGCCACAGTGGAATCACAGAAAGACAGTATTAGTCCCCATGGAGCGATCATCATAAATTGAACCTTTAACTGCATTCTGTTTATATCACCTGCCCCCTTTTTCAGTCTTCAGGATCCCAACATTACTTGTAAAGCAGTGGTCTCAAACTCAAACCCTTTGTAGGGCCACATTTGGGACTTGTAGGGCTGCAGAAAAAATAGTTAATGTCTTTTATTTAAAAAAAAATTATTTATTCATTTTACATCTTACAACAAGTGTATCATAAAATAACATTTAAACTTATACAATATCACATGATTCTCTATCAATTTAACTTAAATCATAATATTTAAACCCTCCCTCCCAACCCTACTAATTCATATGTAGTACATATATCATATAATATATATTCTGTCCTATTAATCCAATCATTTAATATCAAATCAGAAATCCCACCCCCCCATACTTTGCAATTATACCTATTAGGGAAAAATGATAGTCCAATAACTACTCATTACAATATTCTATCAATGGCCTCCAAACCTCCAGAAAGTTATTAAAATTACTTTTCTGCAAGGCTAACATTCTTTTCATCTTGAATATATGACATAATGAATTCCACCAAAAACTATAATTTAATCTATTCTAATTTTTCCAATTAAATGTAATCTGCTGAATGGCAACTCCTGTCATAATAAGTAATAGCTTATTATTCTTTGCATAAATTTGACTTATAGATGGTTGCAACTGAAGCAGACCATTCAGGCAGGGTTCCCTGAATGGAAAAATCTTAATAATCAATATAGTCTAGAGTTCTTGTGTTTTCAGGTGGACTTCCTGGGACACCAGGCCGCACAGTGGTATAAATTGATATCTGGATTTATGAATAAAAAACCAAAAACTGGTCTTAAAGACATTTGGAGCATTGAGATTAAGCATCAAATTACTGCATCTCAATGGCCACGAATTTGGTCTTGGAGGATGAGTTGTACAATGTCGGCATCTATGAGACAAACTTGGTTTTTTCTGTTGCACCGAGCTTTCTGGACCCCTGTTCGTTTACAAAAATTAGATAGCTCTAAGTTTAATAGATGTTGGCATTGTCATCTCGAAGTGGGGACTTTAGATCATTTATTGTTTTATTGTCCATTCATTTTGGCTTTTTGGAAATCGATTTGGGGCCAAATAAATTGTTTGTTGGGAAATCCTGTGGCTCTATCCTATGATACTATATTATTTGGAATGTCAATGAGAAAGAATAGTTAATGTCTTATTAAAAAAATGACAATTTTACATGAGGTGAAACTCTATAGTTTATAAACCTTTCCTTTTGACTAAGTCTTAATAATAATATTGTAATTTATAGCTAAAGAGACATGTGATCAAGAAACTGTTTTATTTTACTTTTGTGATTGATGCACATACCGAGGGCCTCAAAATAGTATCTGGAGGGCCGCGAGTTTGAGACTACTGCTCTAAAGGGAGGGAAGAGAGAGCTTTCAGCACATTTCTCCCACATCCTTGCCTCAGAAATTCTTCACTTGCCTGAGTTCCTGATCCTGCCTCCTGCATTTCCTGTGTCTCATTCCCTAATTTATCTTCTTTTCAGTGTTTGCCAGAGCCAGGGCAGCTGCTCCTTGCATTATATTCTTTGATGAACTGGACTCTCTGGCTCCAAACCGTGGCAGGAGTGGAGACTCAGGTGGTGTTATGGACAGGTGAGAGCCCTTTCCAGAAGTCTGTATTAAAGAGAAGCTTATTAAAACAAAGCGATTTCCTAACAGTACAAATATCAACATGACCCCCCCAGTGACAATTCTCGAATTAACATTTAGAATCTCCCCTCCCCTAGGTGGACAATCTAGTGAATGTATCGGTCCACTTCATTGAGATTTGTCTCTTTTCAATTCAAATTGCTATCCCTCTTTTTTTCTGTAACTTACCAAAGCAGGCAGAGCAAGCGGCAGCTGAGGGCAGGCGGAGGCAGAGGAGACAAGCAGCAGGAAAGCGGGGACCGAGGCAATCAAGGAAGAGGCAGGAAACGGTGGGAGCGAGGAGCGGCGAGAGTTAGCTCCGCCCACTCGCACCGCGTCACCACCAGCGTCAGTGCCCGGACTCCCCCTTAAACAGGAAGGGAGCCGCGGGCGAAAAGGCACAGCGACCGCGTGCAGGAGGAGGCAGGCAGAGGAGACAAGCAGCAGGAAAGCGGGGACCGAGGCAATCAAGGAGGAGGCAGGAAACGGGAACGAGGAGCGAGTAGCAGCGAGAGTTAGCTCCGCCCACTCGCACCACGTCACCACCAGCGTCAGTGCCCGGACTCCCCCTTAAAAAGGGGTGAGCCAACGGCGCGCAGCCGTTCGGCGTTCGGCGAAGACGAGCGGCAAAGGCGCTCACCTTAGCGAGAGCGCCTTTGCGAAGGAGCCAGGAGACCAGGCAGCCCAGCACCGATATCTAACTTCTAGAAAATAAACCACAGGTACTTCTTCTCTACTCACTTCTCATTTCTCTCTTCTCTCTCTACTCTTTCAGCTAGCTGCAAGCCAGGCACCACCCATACCCACCGCGGGACATAGAAACGAGAAAGAAGTAATGGAGGCTGTAGGAACCCAGCAGAGCTACCCAGTATACTGCATTGAATGTCATATGTATGACTACCTCCCCTCCGGGAGGAGGCGTACATATGCAGTCGATGCCAGGAACTGGATAGCCTGAAGGAGGAGGTCGGGAGACTGCAGGTTCGAGTACAGGAACTGGAGGGACTCTGCACCATAGAGGAACAGTGCTGGGCAACTGAAGACACCGCCAGAGAGGACCACATCACGGAACAAGTTAGAGAGCTCAAGAAATTCATTGAGGAGGCCTGTAGGATGGTGGAGGCACAGGACCACCAGCTCATCAGGAGAGATCTAACAGTCGGACGACAGAATCCACCAGACACCATGGGAGTAGGACCTTGCGGAGAATCTGGACAGGCAGATGAGGAGGAAACCCAACAGAATTCGGAGGAAGGACTAGCGGACTGCGCCACTGATACAAACCTGAGACCAGAGAGACAGTTGAGGAAGGGGAGATCTGCTATCGTAGTGGGAGACTCAATCCTGAGAGGAGTGGACAGTCACATAGCTGGAGGCAGAGAGGACCGACTAGTGACATGTCTCCCGGGGGCAAGAACGAAGGACGTCATCGACAAAATTGAGAGGATCCTGGAAGGGGCCGAGACGGAGGAGACAGCTGTAGTAATCCATGTTGGAACCAATGACGTCAGCAGGAGGGACTACAACAGGACTGCACTAACTGATCAGTTCAGGATCCTGGGGAGGAAACTGAAACTGAGGGCAAGGAAGATAGCCTTCTCGGAGATCCTGCCAGTACCGAGAGCGGACGCTATGAGGCAGAGCGAACTACAAGCAATAAACAGTTGGCTCAGGAGATGGTGCGAAGAAGAGGGTTTCCTTTTTGTTCGGAACTGGACAAATTTCTTGCGAAAGAGTAAGCTCTACAGGAGAGACGGACTGCACCTGAGCACAACTGGGACGAGGTTGCTGGCGCGCAACGTCCAGAGCGTCATAGATTTGGCTTTAAACTGAAAAAGATGGGAAAGCCGACAGTCGATCTGACACATCGGACAAAAGTATCAAAGAAAGATACTGAGCAAGGACATTGTAACAGAGTGCTCGGGACTGAGTGGGAATTTTTGGAAAAAGGACCTAAAGATGCAATACAGGGGCCCAAGGCCAAGGACATTGAGCAAGGACATTGTAAAAAAGGGATCGGGACTGAGTGGGGATTTTTGGAAATAGAACCTAAGGACGCAATGCAGGGGATCAAGGCCAAGGATATTGAACAAGGACACTGTAATAGAGGGCTCAGGACTGAGTGGGAATTTTATGAAAAAGGACCTAAGGACAAACTGCAGGGGTCTAGGGCACAAATGCAACTGGCAAGCAGGACTAACAGAGAACAACGGAATCCAGAGGGACAACCAAAAATGGGGAAACAGGCTGAGGACGAAACAGACACACCACAGGAGGAGGATGACCGAGACGAGGCTTGGGGACTGGAAGCTCATGAGGGGGTCGCCAGGAGCGCCAAACCACGAGGAAAACCAGCAAGAAAGGCGAACAGCCGGGACTTACATTGCCTATACACTAACGCTAGGAGCCTAAGGGCTAAAATGGAAGGCTAAAATGGAGAGCTGGAAGTCTTAGTCAACAAAAAGGGCCTAGACATAATTGGAGTCACAGAAACGTGGTGGACTGATGACAGTAAATGGGATGTGGCTTTACCAGGGTTCAAACTCTACAGGAGAGATAGGTCACACAAAAAGGGAGGAGGAATAGCGCTATATATAAAAGATTCCATACATAAAAGATGGAAACAACAGTAAGGGCGGATGACTTGGAATCCCTATGGGTTAAGCTACCAGGAGGAACTGGAGCAGACATAAAATTGGGTCTGTACTATCGCCCACCTGGACAAACAGAAGAAATCGACCAGGATCTGGAGGCTGAACTGAGGCAGGTATGCAAAAGCAGAAGTGTGGTGGTGATGGGGGACTTCAACCACCCGGGGATAGACTGGAGTATCGGGCACTCAAACTGCATGAGGGAGACCAAATTCCTGGAGGTCAAGAGGGACTGTTTCATGGAACAGATGGTCACGGAACCAACACGGGGAGATGCCACTCTTGACCTAATCTTCAACGGACTAGGGGGACCCGCTAAAGAGGTGGCGGTACTAGCCCCACTAGGAAACAGCGATCACAACACGATCCAGTACAAACTAGAATTTGGAACATCCAAGGTGAAAAGAACTACAACGACGGCACTCAACTTCAAAAAAGGGAATTATGAGGCCATGAGGAAAATGGTGGGAAAGAAACTCAACGACAACAAAAGGAAGATGGAGTCCGTAAAAAAAGCCTGGACCATACTCAAGGGCACGGTGCACGAAGCGCAGAACCTGTGCATCCCCAAGTTCAGGAAAGGGTGCAATAAAAATAGAACAAAAAACCCAGTGTGGATAACAAATGCAGTGAAAAAGGCGATAAGTGAAAAGAAAGCATCATTCAAAAAATGGAAAAAGGACAAAACAGATGATAACCAAAAGGAGCATAAAAAACACCAAAAGGAGTGTCACCGAGTGGTTAGGAAAGCAAAAAGAGAATATGAAGAGAAACTGGCGGGGGAAGCGACAAACTTCAAATCATTCTTCGGGTACGTTAAGGGGAAGCAACCAGCAAGGGAGGAAGTGGGACCCTTGGATGATGGAGACAGGAAGGGAGTGGTAAAAGAGGAAAAGGAGATAGCTGACAGGCTAAATAAGTTCTTCACGTCAGTTTTCACGAGGGAGGACACTACTAACATTCCGGAACCCGAAGAGATCGTAAAAGGAGATCTGGATGAAAATCTGGTCCAACTAGAGGTAAGCAAGGTGGATGTCCTCAGGCAGATAGACAGGCTAAAGAGCGACAAATCACCAGGTCCGGACGGCATTCACCCAAGGGTACTCAAGGAACTAAGGAACGAAATAGCTGAGCCACTTCGACAAATATGCAACCTATCCTTAAAAACTGGAGAGATTCCGGAGGACTGGAAAATAGCAAATGTCACACCCATCTTCAAGAAAGGCTCAAGGGGAGACCCAGGAAACTACAGGCCGGTGAGCTTGACCTCAGTCCCGGGAAAGATGATGGAAGCGCTGATTAAAGACAGCATCTAGGAACACATCGAAAAAAATATACATAGTAACATAGAAGATGACGGCAGATAAAGACCCGAATGGTCCATCCAGTCTGCCCAACCTGATTCAATTTAAATTATTATTTTATTTTTTTTTTCTTCTTAGCTATTTCTGGGCGAGAATCCAAAGCTTTACCCGGTTCTGTGCTTGGGTTCCAACTGCCGAAATCTCTGTTAAGACTTACTCCAGCCCATCTACACCCTCCCAGCCATTGAAGCCCTCCTCTGCCCATCCTCCACCAAACGACCATACACAGACACAGACCGTACAAGTCTGCCCAGTAACTGGCCTAGTTCAATCTTTAATATTATTTTCTGATTCTAAATCTTCTGTGTTCATCCCACGCTTTTACTCTCCACCCCCTCTCTCGGGAGCGCATTCCAGGCATCCACCACCCTCTCCGTAAAGTAGAATTTCCTAACATTGCCCCTGAATCTACCACCCCTCAACCTCAAATTATGTCCTCTGGTTTTACCATTTTCCTTTCTCTGGGGCAGCTAAATGGGCAGCTAAAGTCGAGCCAGCATGGTTTCTGCAAGGGCAGGTCATGCCTCACGAACTTATTACACTTCTTTGAGGGGGTAAATAGCCAGGTGGATAAAGGGGAATCCATAGACATCATTTACTTTGACTTCCAAAAAGCCTTCGACAAGGTGCCACACGAAAGACTGCTAAGGAAGCTATGGAACCACGGGGTGCAAGGGGAGGTCCACCGATGGATCAAAAACTGGCTGGCGGGCAGGAAACAGAGGGTTGGAGTAAAGGGCCATTACTCAGACTGGCAATGGGTCACGAGCGGAGTTCCACAGGGGTCGGTGCTGGGACCGCTCCTGTTCAACATATTCATAAACGACCTGGAGGCGGGAACAAAATGTGAGGTAATTAAATTTGCGGACGACACCAAACTATACAGCAGGATCAAAAATACGGAGGACTGCGAAGATCTCCAAAAAGATCTGACAATGCTGGAAGAGTGGGCCAAAAATTGGCAAATGAGCTTCAACATAGGGAAATGCAAGGTCATGCATGTAGGGAATAAGAACCCGATGTTCACTTACAAAATGGGAGGATCACCGCTAGGGGTGAGCAACCTTGAAAGGGACCTGGGAGTGATGGTAGACGCAACATTAAAGGCGTCGGCGCAGTGCGCCACAGGCTCAAGGAAGGCAAACAAAATGCTGGGTATCATTAAGAAGGGTATCACGGCCAGGACGAAGGAAGCCATCCTGCCACTGTATCGTGCAATGGTGTGCCCACACCTGGAGTACTGTGTTCAGTACTGGTCGCCGTACCTCAAGAAGGACATAGCGGTACTTGAGAGAGTCCAGAGAAGAGCAACTAGGCTAATAAAGGGTATGGAGGACCTCTCATATACTGACAGACTGAAAAAGCTGGGGCTTTTCTCCCTGGAAAAGCGGAGACTTAGAGGAGACATGATAGAAACCTTCAAGATCATGAAGGGCATAGAAAAAGTACACAGGGACAGATTTTTCAAATTATGGGGAACCACAAGTACAAGGGGGCACTCAGAGAAATTGAAAGGGGAAAGGTTTAGAACAAACGCCAGAAAGTTCTTTTTCACCCAGAGGGTAGTGAATACATGGAACGCGCTACCGGAGAATGTGATAAGCAGGAGCACGCTACAGGGCTTTAAAGAAGGTTTGGATAGGTACCTGGAGGACAAAGGGATCGAGGGGTACAGATAGGAGTAGAGGTAGGTTATAGGGATAGGATTAGAGGTAAGTTATAAAATTAGTCGGGGACCACTGTTCAGGCAATAAGCCTGATGGGCCGCCGTGGGAGCAGACCGCTGGGCAAGATGGACCTCTGGTCTGTCTCAGCGGAGGCAACTTCTTATGTTCTTATGTCCCCTTCAAAACAGCAATGTCTACTAGTTTATAGGACCTAATTTTGAATATTCAAGTTTCATTTATTATTTGT
Source organism: Geotrypetes seraphini (assembly GCF_902459505.1). Taxonomy (NCBI): domain Eukaryota; kingdom Metazoa; phylum Chordata; class Amphibia; order Gymnophiona; family Dermophiidae; genus Geotrypetes; species Geotrypetes seraphini. The sequence goes on from NC_047086.1 coordinate 413,122,179, forward strand.
TATCCTGCCTTGTGGAGACTATCCAGGCAGTTCACTAATAAAAATGAAATTAATTTTAGTTGCCTTTCTTATTGCAAGAAGACAACCAAATAGAATCATCAGTTATATTGCATAACACAACACTAACAACCCTCCCGTCCTGACCACCCACCCAGAGACAAACAACCCCTTCCCCCCAAGTGAAAGTAATCTTAATTAATTTCTTGGTTATGTGTGTATAGTCTTTGGCCCTTCCCTCTTACCTCCCCCGTGTTTCTTTTCTTTCTTGTTATTAAAACATTTTATAACATGGTCTATGTGCACCAGTGTTAGGAAGGAGAGAGTAAGCCCTTTAAGTATAAAAATGTGTGATGCACCAGTGGTGTGTTTCAGTTGGTCGAGCATTGTAGAAGGTGATTGGAGGGACGAGGTTTCCTCTGCGAGTCGGAATTGCTAGACAAGGGGTGGGAAGAGTGGGTGAATAGGAGAGTAATTATACTTTAATTTTTAGATAAGCGGTTTATCAAAACCTAATAAACTTGAAATGTGTAACTGGTGGAATTATGCCAACTTTAGCCTTTTTCACTCTTTTGCACAGAAGAATGGGGGGGCTGAGCACCCAGGCTGGTGAGTTTTTACCTTATTTTTCCCCCATTATACTTCCATTAACATTGAACATGGGTAAATCTGGTACTAGACTTATGTCTCTGAACTTTTCAGGTATTATTTCCCCTATTAAAAGTAACAAAATATTGAGTTTATTCAAAGTTTTTCAAGTTTTATTAAAAATTTGATATTCTGCCTATCGTATTTTGAAGCAGATACAAATGAGTCTACAATAAAAAAAATAAAATCATGGGGACAAGAACTGCAAAACTTACTGACTTACTGGTACATTAGGGTAGAGGGATGGAACTCTATTGCTTATAGGAAAGAGACAATGGGAAGGACAAATTGGATCATGGGCCCTTCTGTAAGTGTTAATCATAAAAGGAGGGGAACTAAGAACAAAGGTACTGCCTTTAAACATCTTAAAGTAGATGTACAGATACAGAGCATCTTAAGCTATGAGACTAGGTGGGGGAGATTTTATTTTTCCTCATCTGGCTCATGTAAGGGAGGTGTGGTAATTTTCTTTCATAAATCATTTCAATACCAGGTGACTTTGTTAAAAAAGCCACTGCTGGTTTACAGTTTCTTTATATTTAATTACCATTTTAAGGCCAAAGCAAACCAAGCAGTTTTCAATAAAATCGATTAAAACCATAAATCAAATGGAGTAATACAATAGTCCACCCCCCCCCCATACACACAAGAAAAGATTCTGTTACGTTCCCTCTGGAATCAGTACGAAAGGTATTCAATCCATGCCCGCAAATCGGGACCTGCAGAAATCCACACATTTTCTTCATCTGCTCCTCCTACTTGGCGAACTGTGCAGAAGTCTGTCTGATCTGCGCTGCTGCTTTTTCTTAATTTTGTCATCTTAAGTTCTTTTTTTTGTGGTTTTGGTGCTGTTCTCTGCCTGGGGAAGGAAGCAGTTTCCGCAAAGCCAGACTGCAGCTTCACAGGGCAAGCTTCAAGTGGACCTATAGATCAAGCCACTTTCAGGCTCGGAGTCTGTTCCCCTGGGAACTCGTCAGAGGCTTAAACACAGACTGTTTGCATCCTTTGGGGTACAGGCTGCATTTTCCCATTCCTGTTCAGGTGGAGAGGTTTGGACCATCTGTAGCAATTCTGAGGCAGAAATTCTTTTCACTTCAGCTGCAGTGAAAAGAGCTGACAGACATGGCACTTCAGAGACTGAGTACACCTCCATTATCCCAGGACAAGCAGGCAGGTATTCTCACTAGTGGGTGATGTCATCAGACAGAGCCCGATACGGACGTCTCACAAGCACGTGTTGCTTGTAGAAACTTAAAAGTTTCGAGATGCCCGCACCGCGCATGCGCCGGTGCCTTCCCGCCCGGAGAGCCGGGCGTGTCTCCTCAGTTCTTTTCTTTCCGCGGAGCTGAGAAGTTCAACTTCATCATGCGCTAGCTGAATTCAGTTAAATTTGCCTTCCTTGTCCGCGTTTTTCGCTTTCTTTTAATTCTTAATAGTACATTTCTTTTTCAGTTTAAAAAAAAAAAAAAAAAAAAGATTATTTCCTCCGGCGGGTCGAACGGGCCGGCCACGTGGCTCAGGCCTACTGGCTTCGACCTCGCGGCGGAGATTTTCCGGCCTATGTCCCGGCCAATCACCGGGTTTAAAAAGTGCAGCAAGTGCCAACGCGCGATTTCACTCACGGACCCGCACCGACGCTGTTTGCAGTGTCTTGGTCCTGACCACATTCCGAAATCGTGCAGGCCTTGCTCTACCCTTACGGCACGCTCATTCAAACGGCGTTGCCTATTGTGGGAGTCGATGTTCAAGATGGACGCAGCTAAGGATCCTTCAGCTTCCACTTCATCTGATACCTCCCCGGTTCGTGCGAAACCGGTATCGACCCCTCCTGCATCGAGTGTGGTGAAACCGGCATCGTTCATCCCAACACCATCCACGAGCTCGACGTCGGTGCCTGCCCCGGTCTCCTCGGTTCAGGTACCTCTTCCTTCCACAGTACCACCAGTGGTCATCAAAGTGCCGAAAGCTACCAAGCAGAAGCACTCGACCTCGAAGGAACGCGATGACCGTGCAGGAGGACCCCCTTTCGGTGCGGATCCCTCCTTATCGGCTTCGCTACGGTCCATGCTGGAAGCTCAATTCGTTGAGCTCATGCAGACCATCGGACCCGGGCTCATCGCTGCCATACAGGGTGACCTCCCGGTACCGGTCCAAAGGGGCGGTCCGCCCCCTCCCCCTCCCCCACGCCGTTCGACCTCGACAACCGACGAGGACGAACGGGGGAGGGCGGCGATGCCCATGCGGCAAGCCTCGCTTACTGATATGCCGCCATTAGAGCCCATTACGCCTCCGCGCCAACATGGGACCAGACCTCCGATCGATAATCAAAGCCCTGGGCATAGTCAGGAAGAGTTCTTCCGCACTCCTTACCAGACTTGGGTAGCATCGCAAGAACCCGCATCGCAACCCCAGTTGCGATCCACCGCTTCCAGCCCTATCCATCACTTGGGGGCCTCGGGAGACCATGCGATGCACAGACGATCCCGATCTCCGTCCCGCCACCGAGACGGACATCGATCCAGACACTCATCTTGGCACTCCTCACGCCATTCGGAGGTGTCACCGCAGAAAAAACTGCAACGTATGGGATACTCCTCATCAGAGGTATCCCCTCCGGAGGGACCGGAGTACGAGGAAACACCCGTACCCGATTCTCCTTGCCATTCCCCGATGTCCATGGACCCGGAGGCCTCTTCCTCCTCCAGCCTGTCTCACAAACCGACGCTGGCGGATCAATTGTCTTTCTCATCATTCCTCCGACAAATGGCGGATGATCTGGATGTGACTCTTGACACGGGCTCCCGATACTCCAAAGAGTATCTGGACACCATGCATTTACCTAACCCTCCAACGGAGTCGCTTCGGCTCCCTCTGCATAAATTGCTGGATCAGACCTTCATGCAGTGTTTCGAAACACCGTACTCCATACCGGCGATTCCCAGCAAACTCGATGCTCGATACCGCATCGTGCACCATAAAGGGTTCGAGGGCCCTCAACTCTCTCACCAATCCCTACTGGTCGAGTCCTCTCTTAAACGCTCTCATCCCTCTCAGGTCTACGCCTCTGTACCGCCGGGCCGAGAGGGGAGAACAATGGACAAATTTGGTAGAAAATTCTATCAAAACTCCATGATGGCGTCACGGGTGCTGAACTACAATTTCTTTTTCTCTTCCTATCTGGAGTTCTTCTTGCCGGTGCTCCGCAAGTTCACTCCTTTCATAGACACCCAAGCTCGATTCGAGTTCGAGGAAGTGGTAGCCTCCCTCTCCCAGTTACGCCTCCAGCTGATGCAATCCTCTTTCGATGCATTCGAACTCTCGGCACGTGCTGCCGCAAGCGCGGTAGCCATGCGTCGCCTGGCATGGCTCCGTACAATCGATATGGATCCCAACCTCCAAGACAGACTCGCCAACGTACCATGTGCGGGAGCTGATCTGTTCGATGAGTCCATCGAAACTGTTACCAAGAAGCTGTCGGATCACGAAAAATCTTTTCAATCCATCCTGCGGCCCAAACCCAAACCTCAACAGTCTCGACCTTCCAGGCCACCCCTGATTTACCAGCGGCGTTACATGCCCCGACAAACGCCTGCTGCGAGACAACCTGCGAAGAGACAACCTCCCCAGAAGTCTCAGCAAAAACCCCAGCCACCGGCTGCACCTAAGGCTACCCAGCCCTTTTGACTCCCTTCCTGGGAGCATAACCGACACCGTTCTGCACCCCTCAGCCTCTCCCATAGGGGGCCGCCTCCATCTTTTCTACCATCGATAGGAGGCCATAACCACGGACCTATGGGTCCTTACCATCATAAGAGACGGATACTCTCTTCACTTCCATCGGGTCCCCCCGGACCATCCTCCAAGAGAGTATCCTTCAAGCTCGACACAGACCGCCCTTCTTCTTCAGGAAGTCCAAACCTTACTTCAGCTTCGGGCCGTCGAGCCGGTCCCATCAGACCAATTGAACCGAGGGTTTTACTCCCGGTACTTCCTCGTCCCGAAGAAAACGGGCGACCTGCGACCCATTCTAGACCTTCGGGCCCTCAACAAGTTTCTGGTCAAAGAGAAGTTTCGTATGCTGACTCTGGCTTCTCTATACCCCCTCCTCGAGCAGAACGACTGGTTATGCTCCCTGGACCTTAAGGAGGCCTACACTCACATCCCCATTCACCCGGCCTCCCGAATGTTCCTCAGATTTCGGGTGGGAAATCTGCATCTACAGTATCGAGTGCTACCATTCGGCCTCTCTTCGTCCCCCAGAGTCTTCACAAAGTGCCTGGTGGTAGTGGCCGCGGCACTCCGGGACGGGGTCTACAGGTGTTCCCATACCTCGACGACTGGCTCATCAAGGCCCCGTCAGCCCCAGAGGTCACTTCGGCGGTCTCGGCTACAACCTACCTCCTTCAGAATTTGGGCTTCGAGATCAACTTTTCCAAGTCTCATCTACAACCCACCCAGTCCCTCCCATTCATCGGGGCAGTCCTTGACACCATTCGACTCCGAGCATTCCTGCCTCTTCAACGCATGGAGGCTCTCCTTCATCTCTGCCAGTCGGTGTCTACTCGCCAAACCCTACCGGCGAGACAACTGATGGTGCTCCTGGGCCACATGGCCTCCACAGTACATGTGACACCCTTTGCCAGACTCCATCTCAGAATCCCCCAGTGGACCCTGGCATCACAGTGGAATCAGACGTCCGATCCACTAACCAAACACATCGTAGTCACACCTGCTCTTCGGCAGTCTCTACTTTGGTGGATGACCTCTTCGAATCTATCCAGAGGTTTGCTGTTGCACTCTCCCCCCCATCAGAAAGTTCTCACAACCGATTCGTCGAACTATGCATGGGGGGCCCACCTGGATGGTCTCCGCACCCAAGGATTCTGGATCAATGCGGACAGACTACATCAAATCAATCTACTGGAGCTCAGAGCCATCTTCAATGCTCTCCAAGCTTTCCAACACCTACTCCACAACATGGTGATCCTCATTCGCACAGACAATCAGGCCGCCATGTATTATATCAACAAGCAAGGAGGCACGGGCTCGGCCCTCCTTTGCCAGGAAGCTCTACGAATCTGGGACTGGGCGGTGCGCCACAACGCCTTCCTCAGAGCTGTCTACATTCAGGGGAAGAACAACGTCTTAGCAGACAACCTAAGTCGTCTTCTACAACCTCACGAATGGACTCTCCATTCCAGCCCCCTTCACCAAATCTTCACACAGTGGGGGACGCCTCAGATAGACCTCTTTGCGGCTCCCCACAACTCGAAACTGCCTCAGTTTTGCTCCAGGATCTACACTCCTCATCGCCTCGAGGCAGATGCTTTTCTACTGGACTGGGGGAAACGATTTCTATATGCGTTCCCACCATTCCCGCTGATCCAGAAGACTCTGGTCAAGCTGAAACTCGAACAGGCCACCATGATTCTAATAGCTCCTCGGTGGCCCAGACAACCTTGGTTCTCCCTTCTGCTTCAACTCAGCAGCAGGGAACCAGTACCACTTCCAGTGTTTCCTTCACTACTTACTCAACATCAAGGATCACTGCTTCATCCCAACCTGCAGTCTCTCCACCTGACAGCTTGGTTCCTCTCAACGTAACCCCTCACCAATTCTCACAAGAAGTGAGGGAGGTCTTGGAGGCTTCCAGGAAGCCCGCCACTCGACAATGCTACTCCCAGAAATGGACTAGATTCTCCTCATGGTGTGTTTCTAAATCAAAGGAACCTCAGCGAGCTTCCTTATCCTCCGTGCTGGACTATCTCCTACACCTATCTCAATCTGGGCTCAAGTCTACATCCATACGAGTCCACCTGAGCGCTATTGCGGCGTTCCACCAGCCTCTACAAGGGAAACCCCTCTCGAGCCATCCGGTGGTCGCCAGATTTATGAAAGGACTCTTTCATGTTAACCCTCCTCTCAAACCACCCCCAGTAGTTTGGGATCTTAATGTAGTCCTTTCCCATCTCATGAAGCCCCCGTTTGAACCACTCAACAGGGCTCCTCTTAAGTATCTCACCTGGAAAGTGCTTTTTCTTGTAGCCCTTACGTCTGCTCGCAGAGTCAGCGAACTCCAGGCACTGATGGCGGATCCACCATTCACAGTATTCCATCACGACAAGGTGGTCCTCCGCACTCACCCGAAATTCCTGCCTAAAGTGGTCTCCGAATTTCATCTCAACCAATCCATTGTACTTCCAGTATTCTTTCCTAAGCCCCATTCTCACCACGGAGAATCGGCCCTTCACACTCTAGACTGTAAACGTGCTTTGGCTTTCTACCTGGATCGTACCAAGCCACACAGAACCACCCCCCAACTTTTTGTCTCCTTCGATCCTAATAAGTTGGGAAGACCCGTATCAAAGCGCACCATCTCTAATTGGATGGCGGCTTGTATCTCTTTCTGCTATGCCCAGGCTGGATTATCACTTCCTTGTAAGGTCACAGCCCATAAGGTCAGAGCAATGGCAGCCTCAGTAGCATTCCTCAGATCAACACCAATCGAGGAAATTTGTAAGGCTGCCACCTGGTCCTCGGTTCACACATTCACCTCACATTATTGTCTGGATATTTTCTCCAGACGGGATGGACAGTTTGGCCAAACAGTATTGAAAAATTTATTCTCTTAAGTCGCCAACTCCCCCTCCATCCCACTGAGGTTAGCTTGGAGGTCACCCACTAGTGAGAATACCTGCCTGCTTGTCCTGGGATAAAGCAATGTTACTTACCGTAACAGTTGTTATCCAGGGACAGCAGGCAGCTATTCTCACGTCCCACCCACCTCCCCTGGGTTGGCTTCTCAGGCTAGCTACCTGAACTGAGGAGACACGCCCGGCTCTCCGGGCGGGAAGGCACCGGCGCATGCGCGGTGCGGGCATCTCGAAACTTTTAAGTTTCTACAAGCAACACGTGCTTGTGAGACGTCCGTATCGGGCTCTGTCTGATGACATCACCCACTAGTGAGAATAGCTGCCTGCTGTCCCTGGATAACAACTGTTACGGTAAGTAACATTGCTTTATATCCTATGGGAGAATCAGGGAGGGGGGTCTAAAAACATCAGTTTTGAAGATTTCTGGGAGTAGGGTTCAGGTCTCTCACTTCCAAAACCGCTAATTTTGTGGTGGTGGTGGGGTTCCAAATCATTTCTGAGGGCAGTCTTTGGTGCAAATTTACTGTCAGTGTCCATTTGGGATTTTATCGATCTTTTTATCAAAGTTTAATTTTTGTCTCAAAACTCCTTGATTTTGCATAAAATTGGTAGTCCCTAATCTGTCAAATTCATGTATGGATTGTGCCAGTTTGCCAGTGGAACAGCATCCTTGTACTGTGGTGTGCTCAGGGAAAGGGGCAGGAGCTTTGGACCTCACCTCCTCTGGGTCCTCTAGGGCTGGGAAGCTGATGTGGGTCTGGGACATGGGAAGAAAATTCCACCGAGTCTGGGTTCAAGTTTCAAGTTTATTTGAAATTTGATGAATCGCTTATACATAAAACACTAAGCGAATTACTATAAAATCCAAATTTGAACATATATTAAAATAAAAGGTAATAATAATAACAACAATAATAATAAATCAAAATAAAAAGGGGGTTTGACCTACAGACCAACAGACTCAACTGGAAGGAAGGGAAGAGGGAATCAGGTTACAATATTAATCATTTTAAAAAGGGAGAAACATAAAAGGAGAAAACATTAGGAGGGTTACTTTTTTTTTTTTTTTTTAAAGACTGGTGCTCTGCAATTATTTCATATATGAGGTAAACGCATCTTTAAACAGAAGGTTTTGTTGTTTTTTTTAATTTAAATTTACAAATACAAAAGTATAAGAATAAAACAAAGCAATAAGCTGCAGATACCAAAATATACATAATAATATGCAAAATATAGTATAGTTAATATACAAAGTAAAGTTAATTGGGATTTACATGAGTCCTTATATATTCAACAAGAGGGGTCCAAATTTTTGTGAATCTGGCTATCTTATTTTGTTTGAATGTTATTATTTCCTCATACTTTCTGATGACACAAAGGTGATTCAACCGAGTCTGGTTTTGGCGATGGCGCCAAACGCAAGCGCCCATTTCCAGACCAGTAACTTTGGCAGAGGTTCCTGCATAAGGCCCCTATGTCCAGGCTGCTATGTCCCCAGACTGCCTTAGTTGGCACACTGCTATGCCATTTAGCTTCCACCTTGGATGTTGTTGAAACCCTTTGTGGAACAGTTCAGCTGTATTCCTGATCCAGGTGATGACCCCTTCATATGCAGGCTCTTTAAGTCACTGTTCGTCTACCATTTTATTGCTGAGGCCATGAAGGGAACTGAAGCTGGAGGGTCAGCCCTCCTCATCTCAGTGTTCTGTCATGCACACCCGGATCTCACTGCCCTGGTCATGGAACAGTGAGAGCTCTTTTAAGCTGACTAAAGCTATGTATCTGGCAAAGGATATAAGAAGACTTAAAGTGGTCCAGAGGAAGGTGACAAAAATGGTAGGAGGTTTGCGCCAAAAGACATATGAAGAGAGACTGGAAGCCCTGAATATGTATACCTTAGAGCAGGAGTGTCAAACTCAATCACATTAAGGGGCCGAAATCCAAAACACAGGCTAAGTCGTGGGCCAGACCTCACCCAGTCTCTGCCCCAGACCCCCCCCCCCCCCCCATAATTATCCCAGGACAAGCAGGCAGCATATTCTTGACTGATGGGTGACGGCACCGACGGAGCCCCGGTACGGACAATTTTAGAGTGATTGCACTCTAAGAACTTGGAAAGTTCTAGTAGGCCGCACGCGCGAGTGCTTTCCCGCCCGACAGAGGCGCGCGGTCCCCAGTTTCTTAGTTTCCGCGGAGCTAAGAAGATGCATTTTCAACAGCTATTGAAAAATTTTTTTCTCTAACCTTCCCGCTCGGGTAAACCCTTTTGGCTCTATTGCCTTTTTTTCTATTATTTGTGTAAAAAAAAAAAAAAAAAACCTTAATTTTTTCTTCAATTTGGTTTTTCCCCGGCGGGGCCTACTGCCACCATCGAGGCCTCAGCCTTCGATTTGGCGGAAGCCATTTTGCTTTCATGCCCCCTCAGCCAGGTTTTAAAAAGTGCCAGCGGTGCGCTCGGCCTATATCTCTCACGGACCCGCACAACTGGTGCCTACAGTGTTTGGGTCCTGAGCATCAGGCTTCCACCTGCACCCGCTGTGCCACGTTGAAAAAACGTACTTTGAAAAATCGCCAGATACAACAGCGATTACTTTTCGGTGCTGATATGTCCGATCCCGTACCATCGACACCGGCATCGGCACCTTCACAGTCGGCACCTACTTCTTCGACGCCGCGCAATACCACACCGGCGTCGCACCCAGGTAAGCCGGCTAAGAAGCCTTCCCCGCTGGAGCGCCCTCCGGTCTCAGTGGCAGCGAGCCCAATCCTGCCGACCTCAAGGCGCCCACGGAAGCGCTCCGCTCCGATTGAGGTTAGCCCTTCGACCTTGGGTTCCTCTTCGGTGTGTAGAGCGGCACCAAAGGTACCGCAGAAGAAAAAAGCGGTACCGGTGCCTTCGCTGGACGAGCGAATTGCCGCCATCCTACAAGTTCAGCTTAAAGAGCAATTGCAGCAGCTCCTGCCTGCTCTTCTGACACCGAGCCTTCCAGTCCCGGTCCGGTCTGAGCTACCGGTACCGGCAGTGGAACAGCCTCTTTTATCGGCATCCACTTTGTCGGTACCGGTACAAACAGCTTCCTCGGTATCCATGCCAGTTTTAGCGCCGGAACCGAGATCTTTACACCAGGCGGTGCAAACCTCGGCACCGGTACGCCCGATAACATCTCCCGGTACCGGTTCACAGAGGTCTGGTAAGTCGACTCACAAAACTCGACACCTAGAACCCTCCACACCGGGGTCTCGGGCCAAGCCTCTGACAAGTTCCCAGGGGAACAGACTCCGAGCCTGAAAGTGGCTTGATCTATAGGTCCACTTGAAGCTTGCCCTGTGAAGCTGCAGTCTGGCTTTGCGGAAACTGCTTCCTTCCCCAGGCAGAGAACAGCACCAAAACCACAAAAATGGCGCAAAACTCGCTCCAATATACATCTCCTCTCATTTAAAGAAAAAGCTGCTCACTACAAAAAGATCATTCAAAAAACTAAAAAAGATTACTACTCTAAACTCATTTCTACTACTAGCAACTCATCTACTCTTTTTAGTATAGCCCAATCCCTTTCTAAATATTCTAAAAAAAAACTTCCACCTCCAACGTCAGACAAACCATCTGCTGTCGAACTTTCTCTATTCTTTGACAACAAAGTCAATTCAATTCGTACTCACCTTGGATCTTCCCCTCCTACTTTTAAGATCCCTCATAACTCAGATTCAACCTTTCTACCTCTCAGTTCCCTTGCAAACTTCAAAATACCTACACTAACACAACTTTCCACTATTCTACAATCCATAAACTTATCTAACAACATCACTGAAAGTTTCCCCCCTCATCTTATAAAAAAATTTTTCTCTTTCTTTGGACCATATCTTAGGGAAATGATCTCCAAATCCTTTTCTGATTGTTCTGTTCCTGCAACCTGGAAATCAGCTCTAGTTATCCCAAAGCTGAAACAATATAACACAGACTCTTCTCTACCTAACAACTATCGTCCCATCGCTAACTTGCCTTTCATTTCCAAACTAACTGAAAAGGTGATTCACTCTCAATTAACCGACTTCCTCGATCAAACTCATGCATTACATCCTTATCAAACAGGCTTTCGTACTTCACATTCTACAGAATTATCACTATTAGGTCTCATTTCTTCAATACACTATTTTCATGATCATTTAAAATCAGTAATATTAATCTCACTGGACCTATCTGCAGCTTTCGACACCATTGACCATTCTTTACTCTTATCCAGACTATCAGACTGTAACATCACAGGTTCTGCTCTCAACTGGTTCGTTGCCTATTTTCACCAACGCAACTTCAAAGTCCATATAAATAACCAAACTTCCCCATCAGTAACACAAACCTTTGGTGTTCCACAGGGTTCTATTTTATCCCCACTTCTATTCAACCTTTTTCTATCCCCTCTTCTTTCTCTAGCACAATCACTAGGATTCTCAATCTTCGCCTATGCCGACGATATTCAGTTGCTTTACCCTATCAATACCACTAACTCTTCAGACATTAATGATCTTAACACCAAACTAGACATCTTAAGCGATTGGTTGTTCTCTAACAAACTTTCCCTTAATATTACTAAATCTTGCGGCCTATTTATTCCTATCAAAAAATCTGAAATACTACCTGGTCCTATCTACATCAAATCCACACCTCTACACATGGACACGAAAATAAAACTACTTGGCGTTACACTTGACCAAGATCTCTCCTATCATGATCATATTAATACAGTAGTAAAAACATGCTTTTTTAAACTTCGTATTATTCGTTCACTTATCTCCATTTTAAATACTGACTCGATTAAGATCCTTATTCATTCTCTAGTTACATCTCATTTAGATTACTGCAACTCACTATTAAATGGACTACCTCAAAAAGAACTACGCCGATTGCAGATAATACAAAACACCGCCATTAAACTCATCCACAAAATAGGTAAATTCGAACACGTTACTCCGCTCCTTAGGGAGGCTCATTGGCTCCCAGTTACACACCGTATAACCTATAAAATTCTACTACTCTCCTTCAAAATTAAATCCTCTCACCTGCCTCTATTCTTAGACAAATTGTTAATCCCTCAAAGCTCTCCCCGTGCTCTGCGATCTACAGACCAAAAACTCCTCTTCGTCCCTTCACTAAAAGAATCATACTATACTAGAAAGACTAATTTTGCCGTAACAGCACCTACGCTATGGAACTCTCTCCCTCAATTCTTACGGGATGAAACCCATTTAGCCAAATTCAAAACTAATCTTAAAACTTTTCTATTTCAAGATGCCTTTAATAAATCCTAATCTCTTTTAACCACTTACTTATTACCTTATACCAACAGTCCTACTTCTTGCCACCAAAAATCCTACTTCTTGCTTTTCTCATTCCAATTTTTCTCGAGGATACCACTCACACCAAGCACCCTTGTCCTTATGTTCATTCCTCCCCTCTATCCCATTTCTTTTTATCTTATGTAACTTTTTCCCTCCTTCTTCTTTTAACCCCACAGTCACGTCTGTCTGTATATGTCTAATATGTTTTACCAATATATTTCTACACCCCCATAACTAGTTTTTACTCTTATTTTAAAAAAAAAAAAAATTTTATTTTTTATTGTTAACCGGTCAGATATTTATTTTATGATCGGGATATCAAAAACCAATAAACTTGAAACTTGAAACTTGAAAGAACTTAAGATGACAAAATTAAGAAAAAGCAGCAGCGCAGATCAGACAGACTTCTGCACAGTTCGCCAAGTAGGAGGAGCAGATGAAGAAAATGTGTGGATTTCTGCAGGTCCCGATTTGCGGGCATGGATTGAATACCTTTCGTACTGATTCCAGAGGGAACGTAACAGAATCTTTTCTTGTGTGTATGGGGGGTGGACTATTGTATTACTCCATTTGATTTATGGTTTTAATCGATTTTATTGAAAACTGCTTGGTTTGCTTTGGCCTTAAAATGGTAATTAAATATAAAGAAACTGTAAACCAGCAGTGGCTTTTTTAACAAAGTCACCTGGTATTGAAATGATTTATGAAAGAAAATTACCGTAGTTTTCAGGTGAGGGACCCTGATCTGTGGGGTGATTCAGAGGAGCCACTTCTCTCTGAGGGAGAGTGTTCGTCAGGGGACGAGGACCCTTCTGTATTAGATCCGTCCTCTAAGCCTGATGCATCTTCTTTTACCTCTTTTCTCAAAGAGATGTGCGACTCTCTCTCTATTCCCTTGGAGGCTGAATCCAAAAAATCCAAGGCATTCCTCGATGCACTGGACTTTGACCAGCCTCCAAGGGAATTCTTGAAATTGCCTCTCCATATTTTGCGAGAGACTTTCTATAAAAATCTAGAGACACCTTTGACCATTCCAGGAGCTCCTCGCAAACTGGACTCCTTGTATAAGGTCATAGCTATTCCTGGCTTTGACAAACCACAACTCCCCCATGAATCTTTACTAGTGGAATCTACTTTAAAGAAATCCACGGGGGCTAGTGTATACGCCTCTGTCCCTCCTGGCAGAGAAGGTAAGGCCATGGATAAGTTTGGCAAGAGGTTGTATCAGAATGCGATGCTGGCTAATAGATCTGGGAACTATGCTTTTCATTTTTCGTTCTACCTTAAGCATCTCATTCAAAATTTGTCATCTTTTGAAAAATACCTCCCTGGCCGTAAAAGATCTGCTTTTCGCCAAACCTCTTCATCGCTCTTACAACTCCGTAAGTTCATGGTCAGATCGATCTATGACACCTTTGAGCTGACCTCTCGGGCCACGGCTATGTCGGTGGCCATGCGTCGCCTGGCCTGGCTCAGAGTTTCAGAACTTGATGTCAATCATCAAGATCGACTGGCTAATGCACCTTGCCTAGGGGTTGAGCTGTTTGGAGAATCCATGGACTCCACTACACAAAAGCTCTCAGCTCATGAGACCAGATGGGATACTCTTCTCAAAACTAAAAAGAAGACCCCACCTACCAGGCCTTTTCGCCAGCAGTCGGCCTACCAGCGTAGATTTGTGGCTCGTCCTTTACCACAGGCCCAGCAACAACCCAGGCGTCAGAGGCAACAATAGAGACAAGCTGCTAGACCAGCACAGCAGCAACAACAAGTGAAGCCTCCCCCTTCACAAAAATCCACTCAACCCTTTTGACTTGGTTCTCCAGGACATAGCCAGTCGCCATCCTGCTGCCCACCTTCCACAGCCCATAGGAGGACGCCTTACTCTTTTCATAAGCCGTTGGGAAACCATCATCTCGGATCAGTGGGTCCTCAACATCATCCGCCACGGCTACTCTCTCAACTTTCAGACACTTCCTGCCCAAAGTCTGCCAAGAGAGTCTGCTTCGAACACTTCTCAGGTTTCACTCCTGCTTCAGGAGGTTCAATCCCTCCTCCTTCTGAACGCCATAGAGGAAGTCCCTCTAGATCAAAAGGGGCAGGGATTCTACTCCCGTTATTTCCTAGTCCCCAAAAAAACAGGAGATCTAAGACCCATCCTAGATCTTCGTGATCTCAACAAATGCTTAGTCAAAGAGAAATTCAGAATGCTCTCTTTAGCCACTCTTTACCCTCTTCTCAATCAAGGCGACTGGCTATGTTCCCTCGATCTCAAAGAGGCATACACTCACATACCGATCGATCTGGCCTCAAGACAGTACCTACGCTTCATGATCAATCGTTGTCATTACCAGTACAAGGTACTACCCTTCGGTCTTGCCTCCTCTCCAAGAGTGTTCACCAAATGTCTGATTGTGGTGGCTGCTTTTCTGCGTTCCCACCACCTTCAGGTGTTTCCTTATCTGGACGATTGGTTAATAAAAGCCAATTCATCTCAAACAGTACTTCAGGCCACCAATCAGACCATCCTATTTCTACGTTTGCTGGGGTTCGAGATCAATCTACCCAAATCTCATCTCATCCCCACACAGAGACTTCAATTCATTGGAGCAGTCTTGGACGCAGTCCTCATGAGAGCGTTCCTGCCGTCCAACCGTCTTCAAATGCTTCAATCTCTATGTCAGCAGGTGCTTCCACAACGTTCCATCTCTGCCAAGCAAATGATGATACTCTTGGGTCACATGGCCTCTACAGTTCATGTCACACCACTTGCACGTCTTCACCTGCGCACTCCTCAATGGACCCTAGCTACCCAGTGGTACCAAGCGATGGATCCTTGCTCACGTCACATATCTGTAACATCATCTCTTCGTCAGTCTCTACAATGGTGGTTGATATCCTCAAATCTCTCCAGAGGTCTTCTGTTCCATCTACCTCCTCATCAACTTGTCATCACCACCGACGCCTCCCCTTATGCCTGGGGGGCTCATTTGAACGAGTTCCAAACTCAAGGACTTTGGACAGCCCAGGAAATGAAGCATCACATCAATTTCCTGGAACTCAGAGCGATGTTTTATGCCCTCAAGGCCTTCCAACATCTTCTCTTTCCTCAAGTCCTCCTGCTGTGCACAGACAATCAAGTTGCGATGTACTACATCAACAAGCAGGGTGGGACGGGCTCTCGCATCTTGTGCCAGGAAGCCCAGAAGATTTGGGCTTGGGCCACAGATCACCATCTATTCCTGAAAGCTATCTACATTCAGGGAGAACAGAATTCCTTGGCGGACAAGCTCAGCAGAATTCTCCAGCCTCACGAGTGGACACTCGATCCTTTAACTCTGCAGTCCATCTTCGCTCAGTGGGGCACTCCTCAGATAGACCTCTTTGCAGCTCCTCACAATCACCAGCTGCCCCTCTTTTGCTCCAGACTCTCCTCTCCTCACCGTCTGGCAGCAGATGCATTTCTCCTCGATTGGTCCAATCGGTTCCTGTACGCTTTCCCTCCTCTACCTCTCATGTTAAGAACCTTGTTCAAGCTCAAGAGGGAACGAGCCACCATGATTCTCATTGCTCCACGGTGGCCCAGGCAACATTGGTTCTCCCTTCTACTTCAACTCAGTTCCAGAGAACCTTTTCTTCTTCCACTGTTTCCTTCTCTGCTTACACAGCATCAGGAGACCCTTCTACATCCCAACCTCCAGTCTCTGCACCTGACAGCTTGGTTTCTCTCGGCCTGACTTCTCATGATACTCTTTTGTCCCAGCCTGTTCGTTCAATTCTGGATGCCTCCAGGAAACCGGCCACTCTGCAATGTTACCATCAGAAGTGGACACGTTTTTCTTCCTGGTGTCTTCTTCATCATCATGATTCCACTTCCCTTGCAGTGGAGACCTTGTTGGATTATCTTCTTTCTTTGTCTGACTCTGGCCTGAAGTCTACTTCAATCAGAGTCCACCTCAGTGCTATTGCGGCTTTTCATGAGCCAGTCCATGGAAAACTCCTCTCAGCTCATCCCTTGGTGTCCAGGTTCATGCGGGGTCTTTTTAATGTGAAACCACTTCTTAAAGCCCCTCCTGTTATCTGGGATCTCAACGTAGTTCTTTCCGCCTTAATGAAGCCTCCATTTGAACCTTTGGCTACCGCTTCTTTCAAGTTTCTCACTTGGAAGGTACTTTTCCTTATTGCTCTTACCTCTGCCAGGAGGGTCAGTGAGCTACATGCACTAGTTGCGGATCCACCTTTTACAGTCTTCCATCATGACAAGGTGGTTCTGCGTACACATCCAAAGTTTCTCCCTAAGGTTGTCTCTGAATTCCATCTCAACCAATCCATTGTTCTGCCTGTATTCTTTCCGAAACCTCACTCTCATTCTGGGGAACAGGCTCTGCATACTTTGGACTGTAAGAGGGCTCTAGCTTACTATTTAGACCGTACTAAGCCCCACAGATCATCTCCCCAACTCTTTCTGTCCTTTGATCCGAATAAATTGGGACATCCTGTTTCTAAACGTACGTTGTCTAATTGGCTGGCAGCGTGCATTTCATTCTGTTATGCTCAGACCGGACTGACACTGGAAGGTTCTGTCACGGCCCATA
Source organism: Geotrypetes seraphini (assembly GCF_902459505.1). Classification (NCBI taxonomy): domain Eukaryota; kingdom Metazoa; phylum Chordata; class Amphibia; order Gymnophiona; family Dermophiidae; genus Geotrypetes; species Geotrypetes seraphini. Next base: position 413,139,406 of record NC_047086.1, read on the forward strand.
GAGTCCGAGCTATGGCAGCATCTGTAGCTTTCCTCCGTTCCACTCCTATTGAGGAAATCTGCAAAGCTGCCACTTGGTCCTCAGTTCATACTTTTACATCTCATTATTGTCTGGATGCATTCTCCAGACGGGATGGACACTTCGGCCAATCTGTTTTGCAAAATTTGTTTTCCTAATGGCCAACCTTCCCTCCATCCCTCTTTTTGTTAGCTTGGAGGTCACCCATCAGTCAAGAATATGCTGCCTGCTTGTCCTGGGATAAAGCACAGTTACTTACCGTAACAGGTGTTATCCAGGGACAGCAGGCAGATATTCTTGCGTCCCACCCACCTCCCCGGGTTGGCTTCTTAGCTGGCTTATCCTAACTGGGGACCTACTAGAACTTTCCAAGTTCTTAGAGTGCAATCACTCTAAAATTGTCCGTACCGGGGCTCCGTCGGTGCCGTCACCCATCAGTCAAGAATATCTGCCTGCTGTCCCTGGATAACACCTGTTACGGTAAGTAACTGTGCTTTATAACACCATTTTTTCCATTCATTTTTCATATATACACACACAATATAATCTTATTAACACATAATGGTAATGGTTAACCATAAAATTAAACTACACAAAACACACTGTATGCTTCTCAACATTCATTCCAACCAGAACACAGATAACCCCTATGCAAATACGGGACCAAAAACTAAAAGTACTAATATATTTTAAAAAAACACCCTAAGATTCTGCATGCAGTTCAATCCCCAGAGAAAAAGAAACAAATGTATTTCTTCCTGAGCAGTGCAAAAGATAGCAGATTAAAATGCTCAGAATTGACACATTTCAAACACTAAGTTGAAAATAAAACCATTCCCCCTACCTTTGTTGTCTCCCTCCCTCCATGCTGTGCCTCCCTCTGGCGGGTGTCTAACCTTCTGACCCAGATCCTTAACTCGACCTCCGTAGGGATCCCACATGGATGTCCCATTTATTCTTAAAAGTCAAGCACGCTGGTGGCTTCGATCACCTGCACTGGAAGCTTGTTCCAGTGATCCACCACTCTTTCTGTGAAGAAATACTTTCTGGTGTCACCATTAAATTTCCCTCCTCTGAGTTTGAGCGGATGCCCTCTTGTGACCGAGGGTCCTTTGAGAAAGAAGATGTCGTCTTTCACCTCGACACGTCCTGTGATGTATTTAAATGTCTCAATCATGTCTCCCCTTTCCCTGCGTTCTTCCAGAATGTAGAGCTGCAATTTGTTTAGTCTTTCTTCGTACGAGAGACCCTTGAGCCCGGAGATCATCCTAGTGGCCATCCGCTGAACCGACTCAGCTCTAAGCACGTCTTTACGGTAGTGTGGTCTCCAGAACTGCACACAGTATTCCAGATGAGGTCTCACCATGGTTCTGTACTGTGGCATTAGAACTTCAGGTTTCTGGCTGATGAAGCTTCTATTGATACATCCCATCATTTGCCTTGCCTTGGATGAGGCCTTCTCCACTTGTTTGGCAGCCTTCATGTCTGCACTGATGATTACTCCCAAATCTCGTTCTTCTGAAGTCCTAGCTAATGTTTCTCCATTTAAGGTGTAAGTTCTGCATGGATTTCCACTACTGAGGTGCATGACCTTACATTTCTTAGCGTTGAAGCCCAGCTGCCATGTCGAGGACCAGTTTTCTAACGTAAGCAGATCCTGCGTCATACTATCCTGCAGATTGCTTTCACTTACTATATTACATAGTTGGTGTCATCGGCGAACAATGTTACTTTACCCTGAAGCCCACTGGTCAAGTCCCTTATGAATATGTTAAAAAGGAATGGACCAAGGACTGAGCCCTGTGGCACTCTGCTGGTCACCTCCGATGTCTCAGAGAGGGTGCCATTGACCACTACCCTCTGAAGTATTCCACTCAGCCAATCATTGACCCATACAGTTAGTGTCTCACCTAACCCCATCGATTTCATCTTGTTTAATAGTCTGCGGTGTGGGACGCTGTCAAAAGCCTTACTTAAATCCAAGTACACTATGTCCAGAGACTCCCCCGAGTCAAGCTTTCCTGTTACCCAATCAAAGAAACTGATGAGATTGGATTGGCATGACCTACCCTTAGTGAATCCATGTTGACTGGGATCCCTTAGGGATGAGGGGATGTTCCCCTCATCTAAGCGAACAAGTGGAAGACTATTCCAATGATCAACCACCCTTTCAGTGAAAAAGAATTTTCTGGTGTCACCGTGCAGTTTCTCGCCCCTGATTTTCCACGGATGCCCTCTTGTTGCCGTGGGACCCTTGAAAAAGAAGATATCTTCTTCCACCTCGATGCGGCCCCTGAGATACTTGAACGTCTCGGTCATGTCTCCCCTCTCTCTGCGTTCCTCGAGTGAGTATAGCTGTAATTTATCTAGCCGTTCCTCGTACGGGAGATCCTAGAGTCCTGAGACCATCCGGGTGGCCATTCTCTGGACCAACTCCAGTCTCAGCACATCCTTGCGATAATGCGGCCTCCAGAATTGCACACAGTACTCCAGATGGGGTCTCACCATGGATCATAACTCTTTGAGCTCTCTATCTTCTGTATCAAACAAGGCAAACCTTTTGTTTAGTTTTATCTAGTAGTCTGATAGAATGTTTTCAATGTCTTATTTTGGGAGGTCTCTAATCTTCTTCTTGCAAAGCTTCACCTTGATCTTGCATATCAAAAGCTTGTGGTCATTTCCACAATCATCTCCTTGTTTAGTCCTTGCAGTCAAAACTTCAGATTTCCATCTCTGTCCTATGCAGATGTAGTCAATTTGATTTCGATACATGCCATTTGGAGAGGTCCATGTGTACTGGTGTTGTTTGTGATGTTGGAAATGGGTATTCATGATTGACAGTTGGTTTGTTTTGCACCAGCTTCATTTCTTTCTTTTATGCCATGCTTTCCAACCACTGCATTTTCAGATGTACTTCCTACTTTTGCATTGAAGTCCCCCATAATGATCAGTAGATCTTGTTATGGCATTTGATCTATTACATCTTGAAGTTGTTCATAGAACTGTTGTTGGAGCATATACTTTGATCAAGGTGACTTTAATCATCTTTCCTATAGATGGATTGACATGACTCTATCACTGATAACATTGTATTTAAATGCCACACCATTTTTCCTGTGTGTTTCTTGACCAGAGTAGCAGATCCAATGCTCATTTGATTGAAAAATTTCCTGTCCTGTCCATTTGAGCTCACTAATCCCTATTAAATTGGTTTTGTTCTTTTCCATTTGATCTTTAATAATTTCCAGTTTTCCTTGATTCATACTTCGTACGTTCCATGTTCCTATGTTAAGAATGTCTTTACAGCTTCTGATCTCCCTTCATCAGCATCAGGGCATCCTGGTGGCTTTGATCCATCAGCTTCATAAACACTGGGCATACTCTGGGAGTTGTTCAGCTCTTCTCTAGTTGACTTCTTATTTGCAAAAAGAGATAACAGCATTAATAAATGAAGAATTAAACTGATATTTTAAAATATCTATGCCTAATTTAAGGTCTTAAACTTTGCCTCTGATCCTTTGAACTTATTAATCAATTTCCTCATGTTATCATAGTTGCCCTTTCAAAACGTAAATGCTGCTCTAGTAGATTTCACTGCAGATATGAGCTCAAAGGTGTTCATTACGATTACTGTTACCTCTCGTACTATATCCTGCATTCTTCTAGGGACTAGATCTAAAGTAGCTCCCCTTCTTGTTGGCTCCTGGACCAGTTGCTTCAAGAAGCAGTCCATGCTTATGATTTTGTGGGGAGGTACCATATGCACCCATCTCCAATCATTTGGGACCTCTTTCAACTACAAAGAAGCAAGTTATGTTTTTAGCTTTCTTTGCGTACAATATTCTATAAGTTACGCTTCTTTGTGTTGCGATTTGTACTTATGTTAATCAGATGTCTTTATTTAGTATTGTGTTTGTCTTATTGAATACTGCCTAGGTTTGAGGTAAATAAAATTTGTTTTCAATTAAAAAATGAAAAATAAAGAAATAACCCATGGCACAGGGTTGTATTGCTGTGTGTGCTCCTAATGGGAGGTGGATCAGAATCACTGTCACAGATTTTTCACACTCTTCCCTCTTTCTCCCTATTTCTATTCCACAGAGTTGTGTCACAGATGCTGTCTGAGCTTGATGGACTTCATTCCAGTGCTGATGTTTTTGTCATAGGCGCTACAAACAGACCTGATCTCCTTGACCCAGCACTGCTTCGACCTGGCCGGTAAGTTTTTTCAGCAGCTTCTCTTCTAAATTTGGGTTAAGAACATAAGAATAGCCTTAATAGGGGCAGGATTCACTAAACCTCCAAGCCGTGCATGATCCGTTTCCTATTGCATACCGGCCGACTGATTCAGTAAAGGAGCCATTAACTTCTTATTGTAATGAGTAGATACAATTTTCTAATAAATATACACCGTCTAATGTTAGGAAGGGGGAGGTTTATATATTAGTATTCATATTGGGAAAATAATAGAGGGAATGAGGGGAGGGGAGGATGGTAATTTTATGTTTTATAGTTATGACAGGGGTGGCCATTCAACATATTACCAACAATTGGAAAAATCATAAGAATCTTAATTATACATTTTGGTGGAATTCGTTATGCCATATTTTTAAGATGGAAAGAGTAATAGCAGTACAAAAAGGGACATATAATAACTTTACAAAGATATGAGGGCCATTGGAAAAATATTGTGATGAATAGACATCACTCCTTTCTGTTCCTTTTCTTTTCTTTCTTAGTTTTATCTAGCACACTCAAGGGGGGAGGATGGATTTGAGATGTAATTAAATATGAGATGTTATAATATTGCATATTCTACTTTAATTGAACATGGGATGAAGGGGGGGAGGGAGGGAATTTACATTATTATATTTCATATGTTAGATAATTGAAGTGCTATATTGAAATTATTTTTATGATACATTTTTATGCACTTATTGTTTGATTTGAAAATGAATAAAGATTTAAAAAAAAAAAAAAAAAGAAAGAAAGATTGTCAAGTGCTATGTTTAATTTTATTGTCATGATGTATGTACATTTGATGTAAGATTGAAAATGAATAAAGATTAAAAAAAAAAAAAAAAAAAAGGGCCTGCATGCAAATGGGGATGATCGTTAGCTGTCAGGGCTCAGCCCAGCACATATCTCTCTTGCCTGCTCCCGGACTCTCCTGCTCTCTGCCGCCGTTCCCTGCATTGCAAGCCCGTGGTTTTAAAGCAGGCCTGCACTGCAGGGAAGGCGGCAGAGAGCAGGAGAGTCCGGGAGCAGGCAAGAGAGATCTGCCTGACACCCCCCCAGGCCCTGATCTCTCCAGCCTGCCTTTCTTCCCTGCTCTGCTGTGCCCCCCCTTCCCCTCCCCCCTGAGAAAAAAGCAGGAGGGATATCAGCTCCCTCCTGCCATCATATTAAACCAGAATAAAAAAAAAAATTTTTTTAAAGAAGCTTGGCACTCCCCTCCCCCCTGACCGGCATGCCCCCCCGACTCGGCATGGCCTTCCTCCCCTCCCCCCCCCACCCCCGACACCAAAGTTGGGACCAGGAGGGGTGCTTGGTTCCTCCTGCTCCTAGGCCTACTACCCCTGCCTGGTCCTGGTCGGACCCGGCCCACCCCGGTATCTGTAAAATTGTTGGGAGTAGGAGGGGTGCCCGGACCCTCCTCCTGCTCCTACCCACCGGCATCTTCGGGAGCAAGAGAAAACTCCTCCTGCTCCTATTCTCCTGCCCCGCCACTGCCCAATAGTGGCCTTAGGCCCTGCCCCATCATCTGATGCACCGGGGAGAGGCCTAAGGCACTGATTGGCTGAGGCGCCTCAGGCTCCTCCCTTTGGAGGGGCCTGGGCACCTCAGCCAATCGGGGACTTCCTTAGGGAGGGGTCTAGGGAAGTCCCTGATTGGCCATTGAATTGGGCAGCGACGGGGCAGGAGAATAGGAGCAGAAGGAGTTTCCTCTTGCTCCCGAAAATGCCAGTGTGTAGGAGCAGGAGGAGGGTCCGGGCACTCCTCCTGCTTCCGAAGATGTTGGGGGAGCCTTGCCCAAGGAGCAGAAGGGACCGGACACCCCTCCTGCTCCTAACAATTTTACAGGTACCGGGGTGGGCCGGGCCCAACTAGGACTAGGTGGGGGGTGGTAGGCCTAGGAGCAGGAGGGACCGAGCACCCCTCCTGCTCCTAACTTTGGGGTCGGGGGGCCGTGCCGGTTGGGGGGGGGAGCGCGCTGCTTTAAAAAAATTTTTTTTTTTAAATTCAAATTTAATATGATTGCAGGAGGGAGTTGGTATCCCTCCTGCTATTTTTCTCCGGGGGGGCGGGGGCGCAGCAGAGCAGGGCAGGCAGGCAGGAGAGATTACAGCCTGGGGGGTGTCGGGCAGATCTCTCCTGCTCTCTGACGCCATTCCCTGCAGTGCAGCCCCGCTTTAAACCCGCGGGCTCGCACTGCAGGCAAGGCGGCAGAGTAGGAGCTGTTTTCTTATTTACTTCTTTATTTCCACTTGTATTTCTTTTTTTCTTTTATTATAAAATTCAAAACAAACAACAAAGATTACCATACCAGTGCCAGTGTACAGTTTTAGTTCTTTGCAAGCCCCAAACATCTCTGAACAAAACTCCCCTTCCCACCTACTTGCCCAGGAGTTTAACTCTGAACCCTTTCCATACGTATATAAAAGTGTTCAAATGCATGTCTATATTAATAACCAAGTTTGCAATTCCTCTCAACTGCCTCACTCTGTCGTCCAACTTTAACCCATATGTATGTATAAACAACCAAATCTGTATCTCCTCTGGTGTGTTCTACATGTATGTTGATTTGTAACAAAAGAACAAGACAAGCGGCCCACCAAAGAATCCAACATGGAACAAAAGAAGATCAGCACACAATAAGGAGATTCAAATCAGGTTTATTCAAGGTGCTCCCAGGAACCATGCCTGATGTATTTCGCCAAACAAGGCTGGTCAATGATTACAAAAAACCATGTCTTTCATACACACAGGACACAGAACCACCCTCACCCAGTATGGAATAAGTATCACAAACTACCCCCCCCCCCCCAGTTTTTACAAAAGCACGGAAGAGGTTTTTAGCACTGGCTGGCGGACTGAATGTTCTGCGCTGTTCTGACAATCATCGGAGCAGTGCAGCGCATTCAGCATGCTGGCTTGTGCTACAAACCGAAGGAACGGTACAGTTTAGGGGGGTGAAGAAACAGTAGTGCATATCCCCCAATACTGAACAAAATATAAAGATAGCAGATGTAAATTTGAAAAAAGAGAAATAACAAATCACTTTACAAATAAAAATAAAACAAAAAATGGAAAATAAGATAATATTTTATTGGACTAATACATTTTTAAATTAGCTTTCAGAGGTCAAACCATCTTTCCTAGGTCAGTAAAGTATACTGTTGTTACAGTATTTTGTCCTGACCTGAGGAAGAAGAATTTGGTCTCTTAAAGTTAGTCAAAAATGTATTAAAATTAATCCAATAAAAGGATCACCATTTCTGTTTCTAAACACTTATCAACACAGCTCCAATACTACTTTATCCTGAAGCAAAAAAAGTTTTAAAAATAGAATTTTTTTTCCTACCTTTCTCTTGTGGTTTCTGCTTTCCTCATCTTCTTGTCATTCTCTTCCTTCCATCCAGTGTCTGTCCCTTCCAGAAATTATCTACCTCCCTCTGCCATCTCTCCTCCTGCTCCCCCCCCCCAAATTGGTCTGGCATCCATCATCTTCCCTCTGTTCCCCTCATGGTCTAAATTAAATTCTTTATTACTATTAGGTCCTTAGTTTCCCTCTTTTCACTGTGTCTACTCACAGCTTGCCACCCCTTTCCTTCACCCCTCCACTATCTCACTAACTCTATCTTCTTCCCCCATGCAGCATATGCCCCCCATCCAGCATGTGGGAAAGCAGCAGCAGTGGTGAGGAGGTGATGGTCCCTCACCTCTTCACTGCTGCTGCTGTTTCTTGATATGCGACTGAAGCTAATGGCACAAATTCTCCCCACTTCCATCATCTGCCCCTTCTCTCTCCATCCCAGGCAATTCCATCACATTATCCTGCCCTTTCAGTGAATTGCCTGGAATGGAGGAAGAGAGAGAAGGGGGACAGATGATAGAAGTGGGGAGAACTTGTGCCGTCAGCGTCAGGCACATGTTGGAAAGCAGCAGCAGAGGTGAGGGGCTAGAGGCTATCTTCCTCTCATTCATCTCTTTGCCACCCCTGTCCCTTGGTTTTTCCCACGATTTCCACAATTTCCAGCATATCCCTTCCCTCCATTCTTGTAGCCCAGAATCTCCTCTCCGTCTCTGATGGCCTGACATCTCCCTGTCCTTTTTCCTTCACTATCTTTCTATCCCATCTCTCTTCCCTCCCCCCATAATCAATTATTTCACCACCTCTCTCTTCCCTCCCCTTCAGGGTCCAAGATTGCTTCCACTCTCTTTCCTGCTGTTTTCTCCCCCTGTCACTCTATGATCCAGTCCCCCTCCTGCCCCTGTCCAACATTTCCCCTTCTCTCCCTCCCTCTCATTCCCTGCTCCAACATACCATATTTCTTGTTCTTCCCGACTGCTCTTCCATCTAGCATCTTCCCATCCCCAGGCCTGCCAGCTTCGCCTCATTTATTGCTCTCTCTCCCGCCGCTGCTGAAGCCTGTAAACAAATTTAACACATACCATGGGCTCAAACAGTGCGCGTGCCGCTGACGGCTTCCCTCCTCCTTCCTCCCCCTCATGTCGTAACTTTACATTTCGTTTATGGAGGAGGGAATAATATAATAATAATTTTATTTTTATATACCGCCAAAGCCATAGTAGTTCGAGGCGGTTTACAATAAGAAGAGCTGGACAGTCAGCAAAAAAATAACAATGAAGTCTTTGAATACATGAATATTTGTAGAGAGGGATAGAGACAGAGTAAAAGTCACAATGTAGGGACATCGAGTGCATGTAAGTAGTATACAGGGATAAGGCTTTAAGAATTCTTGGTTACAAATCGGTTAAACAGGTTGGTTTTAACTAGTTTCTGAAGTTGAGATAGGATGAGGAGTGCTTGATAATGTTGCCAAGCCAGCCGTTCTGTTGACTTGCTTGGAAAGCAAGAGTTCTGTCAAGGAATCTTTTGTATCAGCAGGTTTTTATTGTAGGGTGGCTAAACATATGTATTCTGCATGTAGGCCTGATGGAACAATCCAATTTAGAATGGGTTGACCAGGTATAGGGGAGCCATACCAAGAATCAATTTGAAATATGGGCAGCCAAATTTGAACAACACTCTTGCTTTTAGGGGCAGCCAATGAAGTTTTTGGTAGTAGGGGGTTATGTGATCCCATTTTTTTATACTGAAAATCAGTCGCACTGCCAAATTTTGTATGATTTGGAGTCTTTGAATGGTTTTCTTGAGAGACCCCAGATATATGATGTTGCAATAGTCGAGCAGGCTTAAAATGGAGGATTGCACCAGTAAGCGGAATGATGCTGCGTCAAAGTACTTTCTGATGGTTTTTAGTTTCCATTGTGTTGAGAAGCCTTTTTTGATCAGTAACTCTGTGAGAATATCTAGGGTGAGGTAACAGTCCAGAGTCACTCTCAGAATTTTTATGGAATCGACAATAGGGAAGTTCTGACCGTTCAGGGAAATTGAAGTATCTTTGATTTTGTCATTCGGGCTCGCCAGGAAGAATTTGTTTTTTTCAGCGTTGAATTTCATTTTGAACTCAGTCATCCATGATTCAATTTGCCTTAAAGTTGATACCAGATGATTCTTGGTCTCAGGGGTCAGGTTTGTTAGGGGAAGGACTAAGGTGATATCATCGGCATAGATGTAAAATTTGATTTTTAATTTTTGCAGTAGATTCGCCAATGAGGCTAGGTAGATGTTGAATAGAGTGGGGGATAGGGGGGAACCCTGTGGTACTCCGCATGGGTTTATCCAGCTGGAGGATTGGTTATTATCGCTATAGACTCGGTACGATCGTTTAGTCAAGAAACCTTGGAACCATTTTAATACATTCCCGGAGAGTCCAATTGTCTCCAAGCAGTCAATTAGGATAGCATGATCGACTAAATCGAAGGCACTACTTAAGTCTAACTGAAGTATTAGTGCACTAGAACCCTGGCTGAATAAATTCAGGAGGGAATCCAGCAATGAAGCAATAACTGTTTCTGTGCTAAACCCATAACGAAAACCTGATTGGTTGTCATTAAGTATGCTGAGTTTATCCAGGTTTGTTACTAAATCTTGGTTTACCAAGCCTTCCATCAGCTTTACAAAAAAAGGAATGTTCGCAAAGAGTCTGTAATTCGATGTCAACTTGATAGATTCCTTGGGAATCAGGCAGCGTCATGCGCACTGTTAGAGCCCCGCGGCGTGTGTTAAATTTGTTTACAGGCTTCGGCAGCGGCAGGCAAGAGAGAGAGAGAACAGTCGCAGGCCCAGTGTTGTCGATCGAGGGGGAGCCTGGTGTTGACGATCAATGCTGGGTGGGGGCCTATCACCATTTAAAAAAAAAAATTTTCAGTGTTTTCTTTCAGCGGGCTCCCTGACCTTTTTGGGCCCTAGGCACGTGCCTACTGGGCCTATTGGTTAATCCGGCCCTGCTTGTCCAAACCCTTTTTAAAACCAGCTACATTAACCGCTCTTTTTTTTTTTATAATTTAAATATTTCAAACAGAGTAAACAAGCACTGAACTCAAAGAGAACACCGTCAATACTAGTACAAGATCAATGTCAACATAAATCAACATAGGCATACAACCACAGCATCATTCCCCTCCAAGAATTACCCCCCCCCCACGTAAAGAACACTCTTCAGGATCGTACAGTCGCCAATGTTCTAAATATGCAATTTCTGAGTAATAACAGACCAGGTTTTCTTAGATTGTACATAGCATTCCCTACGTTTGGACACATATATTTCCATTTTCCCCATCAAAGCCAATTTCACGGTCCATTCACTTAAAGTGGGAACCAAAGACTGTTTCCAATATGCAGCAATAAGGCATTTAATCGCTGCCAAACCCATACGCAAAATACAAGTCTGCCATCGAGTCTCACAGATATTAGACATCCCAAGCAAACATGTTTGTGGAGTGACAGGAACAATGATCCCTAACAGCATAGACAAAGACCCCATCACTGCCTTCCAACAGGGGACTAGCACTGGGCACTCCCACCAGATATACATAAATGTGCCTGACACTTCCAGCAAGTATCCGAAGACTGAGGATACATCCTATGTAGTCTCTCTGGGGTATAATACCACCTACTCAATACCTTATAGGCATTTTCCTGAATAAGAGCACAAGTGGATGCTTTACCCGCCTCTCCACATATATGCTCCCACTCTTTAGTTGTGAAAGAACAATTGAGGTCTTTCTCCCAGTGACCCTGAAATCCAAATTTCGGTGTCACCCGTCCCCGTAAGTATTGGTAAATTATGTATATAGGCTTGGGCACTCTCTGCAGGGTACCCCACAGTTGTTCTAGGTGTTCATCCTCAAAAGGAGAAATCTTAACCCATCCACTAACAGACATAAAATGCTTCACCTGAAGGTAGGCTAAGTAGTCCCCGGCCCTCACCCCTGAGAGAAGTTGTAAAGCCTCAAAAGATACCATCGTCCCCGAGCTTAGAAAGTCACGAAAGTGAACCAGCCCTATTTGTTCCCACCTCTCAAAAACTGGATTGACTTTACCTATAGCGAAACTGGGTTCCTCCCTCAAAGATGCTAAAGTGGAAGTCACCTGCCCATTATTGCATTCTTGTTTAGCACGGACCCATATTTTAACCAAATATAAGGATTATTGGTCTCCCTCTCCCATTGTTGAACAGACTGAGAAGACCATAGCCTAGCAGCCAAACTTCCTGGGGTCACCATGCAGCGTTCCAACTGAACCCCCCACTTGTGGGCACCTACTTCCCACTCCAATAACATCTGCAACTGCGCCGCCTGATAGTACCATTGATTCGGAACTCCTTTTCCCTCTCTCGCTCTCTCTGCCCACAGCACCCGCTGGGAAAGTCTGGGGACTCTATTCTGCCAAATAAATTTCCAAAATTCAGCTTGTAGCATCTTAAACATCCGGGATGGTATGGGGATTGGCAAAGTTTTAAACAAAAATAACAACCGGGGTAAAATATTCATCTGGAGAACAGCAATCCTTCCCCCCCACGAAAGCCAGAGCCCCTGCCAGCGTTAAAGATCTAATCTAATCTGACGAAGAATCGGTCCATAATTAGCCTCATAGAGATCGGACAGATCTTGAGTCAAATAAACCCCCAAATATTTAAGTTTCTTAGTCACCCACTTAAAGGGGAACTGGCGTTGAAGCGCTAAAACTCGGGCTTCCCCCAGAGTAAGGTCCATCAGCTCAGTTTTATCTAAGTTGATCTTAAAGCCAGACACTTTCCCATATTCCTCAAAAATACCGAGCAAAAGGGGATAAGTGCGTTCCGGATCCATCAAATACAAAAGAACATCATAGAAACATAGAACATGACTGCAGAAAAGGGCCATGGCCCATCTAGTCTGCCCACACTAATGGCCCACCCCCTAACTACCTCCATGAAGAGATCCCACATGCCAATCCCATCTTTTCTTAAAATCTGGCATGCTGCTTGCCTCAATTACCTGTTGTGGAAGATTATTCCAGCGATCAACCACCCTTTCGGTGAAGAAATATTTTCTGGTGTCGCCATGAAATTTCCCACCCCTGATTTTCAACAAATGCCCTCTTGTTGCCGAGGGTCCTTTAAGGAAAAAGAGATCCTCTTTCACCTCGATACGGCCTGTGACATATTTGAATGTCTCCCCTCTCTCTGCGTTCCTCAAGTGAGTACAGCTGCAACTTACCTAGTCGTTCCTCATACGGGAGATATTTGAGTCCTGAGACCCTCCTGGTGGCCATTCGCTGAACCGACTCAACTCTCCACACATCTTTTTGATAATGCGGCCTCCAGAATTGTACACAGTATTCCAGATGGGGTCTCACCATGGATCTGTACAACGGCATTATGACCTCGGGCTTACGGCTGATGAAACTTCTACAGATACAGCCCATGATTTGTCTAGCCCTGGATGAAGCTTTCTCCACTTGATTGGCAGTCTTCATGTCTTCACTAATGATCACCCCCAAGTCACGTTCTGCTACAGTCCTTGCTAGGATCTCACCATTTAGGGTGTAAGTCCTGCATGGATTTTTGCCGCCAAGGTGCATGACTTTGCATTTTTTGGCATTGAAACTTAGTTGCCAAATCTTTGACCAATGCTCCAGCAGGAGTAGGTCCTGTGTCATACTGTCGGGCATTGAGCTTTTGTCGGGCACTGTGCTTTCATCTGTTATGCAGTTGCCTACCATGTTGCATAGTTTGGCGTCATCGGCGAATAATGTAATTTTACCTCGAAGCCCCTCAGCCAAGTCTCTTACGAAGATGTTAAATAGGATTGGGCCCAAGACCGAGCCCTGCGCACTCCGCTGATCACCTCTGTCGTATCGGAGAGGGTACCGTTTACCACTACCCTCTGAAGTCTACCTCTAAGCCAGTCCCTAACCCATGCGGTTAATGTTTCACCCAGTCCCATCGAACCCATCTTGCTCAATAACCTGCGGTGTGGGACGCTATCAAACGCTTTGCTGAAGTCCAAGTACACGACGTCCAGGGACTCCCCTATATCCAGCTTTCTTGTTACCCAGTCAAAGAAGCTGATAAGATTTGATTGGCAGGACCTTCCCTTCGTAAAACCATGTTGATGGGGATCTCGTAGATTCTCCTCATTCAGGATCGTATCCAATTGGCGTTTGATTAGTGTTTCCATAAGTTTACTTACTATCGATGTGAGACTCACTGGTCTATAATTCTCAGCCTCCGTCCTGCATCCCTTTTTGTGGAGTGGAATGACGTTAGCCATTTTCCAATCCAACGGGACTCTTCCTGTACTTAGGGAAAGATTGAAGAGCGCGGATAATGGTTCCGCCAGGATGTCACTCAACTCCCTGAGCACCCTGGGGTGTAGTTTGTCCGGTCCCATAGTTTTGTTCACCTTGAGTCTTGATAGCTCCTCGTAGACACTGCTGGGCGTAAACTCGAAATTTTGATGTTCCATGTCCCCTACCCGAATCCCACTCAAAAGGGGATGGTTCAGAATCATAACCGCCAGGGGTTCTATAGACAGTGCAAAGAGTAGTGGGGATAACAGACAGCCCTGTCGAGTGCCCCGAACAATGGAAAAAAATCCTGTATAAGATTGATTAATTCTGAGACAGGCTCTAGGTGCATTGTATAAAGCTCTAGCCCACTCACTGAACGCCCCACCAATTCCCATTTTCCTCATCATCGCCCATAGAAATTCCACAAAACCCGGTCAAAAGCCTTTTCAGCATCTACCGCCATTACCGCCGCAGGGTTCCTTCCCTGCTACACCTTCCACAACAGATGTAGGGTACGCCTAATATTATCCCCCACCTGTCTCCTTTGAATAAACCCTGACTGATCCTGATGGATCATGGTAGGTAGCAGTCTACCAAGGCGTAAAGCCAGAACCTTTGCTATAATTTTCGCATTTACGTTCAACAGGGAGATAGGTCGATACGACCCACAAAGTGTTGGATCTCTACCTGGTTTCAATAAAATCGTTATCCCCGCTTCACCCATAGTACCAGGCAATAGGCCCCCTTGTTGAACCCCATTTATCAATCGCACTAACAAAGGTCCTACCTGATCTCCAAATTTCTTATAGAAGCAACTCGTGTACCCATCTACCCATCCAATACAGGGGATTTCCCCGGCTTAGCTCCCCGAATGACCTCCAAAACCTCCCGAAACGTCACCGGCTCATCAAGCCGCACTTGATCGTCATGATAGACCGGCAACTCTACCCTTTCCAAAAAGCTCTCCACCTCCCCTTCCATCCCCTCCCTTGCCCTCCCCTCCTGAATTATATAATCATCGATAAAAATCCAGAAAGAATTTCCAATGTCCCTATCTGTAACCTGTACATTCCCACTCCTGTCCTTAACAACAGCGATAGTAGCTCGAGCTTGTTTTAGTTTAATATATCGAGCTAATTGAGCACTGCATTTGTTACTATGTTCATAAAGACAGGACTGGAAGTGCTCCTGTATATGATTATAATCCTCCATCTGGAGATGCATCAATTCCTCCCGTACTTGGCGCAATTGTGCAATGTCCGAGGATCTGGACAGGTCTTATGTGCCAATTCCAATGCAATTAATCTTTCACGTAAGTCCAGTTGTACTCGAGCTCTATTCCGTTTAAAGCGAGCACCCCATTTAATAAACACTCCCCTCAGTACTGCTTTAATTGCATCCCATAAAATTCCATCTGACACCTCAAAGTATCGTTAACCTTCAAATAAGTAGTGATGGTGTTAAGAACCTCTGTCACTACCTCAGATGCATGAAGCAGTGATTCATTCAGTCTCCAGTACCTGATACCTCCCTCTGGCAGTATTCCCATACAGTCCACTGAAACCGGGGCATGATCTGAAACTTGGTTCCAATCAATCACAGCCTCCCGTACTGTGCTCCATTGGTTCCGAGAAATCCAAATCCCATCGATTCGTGTATATGTATTCTGAGCATGAGAATAATAAGTATAATTACGCTGAAGAAGACGCCAGCAGTCTACCAGCCCCAGAGTGTGCATAAATGCTCTAAATACCCGTGAGTGCCCCCTATGAGACCCCCCTACCTCCCTTGGAGTGATCCACCCTCCCATCCGGAAACACATTGAAATCCCCCCCCCCCAAAACCACCACTCCCTGGATAAACATCAATAAATCATCCTTCAATCCTTGATAGAACCCCCCCCCCCCCCCGATCCACATTAGGGCCATAGATATTTAGAATAGTAACCCTTTGCCCCTGTAATGAACCTTTCAAAACTAAACATCTCCCCCGTACATCCCTGTAGACCTGGTCAATGACCAAACCCAGTCCTTTTCTCATCAAGATTGCAATCCCACCCTTTTTTTGTGGGGATGTGGGCCTTGATGTGTCCAAACCTGTTCATAGGCTGGATGTTGCAATAACCCAGCATCCCTGGGCCTCAAATGTGTCTCCTGTAACATGCAGATGTCCCAACCCATTCTCTTCAGTTCTCTATAAACAATACTCCTCTTCCCTGGACTGTTCAACCCGTTAACATTCCATGACCCTATCCTGAGTAAATTCCCATTCTTTCTATTCCCCTGATTTCCTCCCCTCAAATTCTGAAATTTCCCCAACTCCCCCCCCCCTCCCCCCCACACTTGACGATCCA
This sequence comes from Geotrypetes seraphini, assembly GCF_902459505.1. NCBI lineage: Eukaryota > Metazoa > Chordata > Amphibia > Gymnophiona > Dermophiidae > Geotrypetes > Geotrypetes seraphini. The sequence goes on from NC_047086.1 coordinate 413,155,704, forward strand.
GTATGTTCCAAACCAGCCAATGAGAAAAGATGAAGTCTCTCCCAAAAGGCAACTGACTCCATAGTCTCTCCACCATAGGACAGTTCCCCTGAACAGATCTTTAACTCCCAAACCAAAAAACCCCAAGCACTATGCCCACAGTCCCTCCAACAGCACACAGAACATCCCATTGCACCCATACCTTCCTGTAAGAAAACCCAAAAGCAGTGCGCTTAAACACCCCATTCATCTCCCATAGCCACCCATACGCCCTAGGCGTAGACATCCAGCCCAACAATCACCCCCCCTAACATCCTTATATCCAACACACACAGTCACCCAGGCAGTCCACTCCACTCAATGAGTTCTTCAAAGTCAGCAGTTCACAAGATGTGGAGAAAAGCTGCACATCCAAGCATCAAAAACAACCGCTATAGGTTCCCCCGGAATCTTCCATGGTTCATTTCTCCATCAGGGTTTACTTTTTAGTGGCGCGAGTGACCGTGCGCCAAGTCTCCTCCGATCTGCCTCCCTTCGTCGGGGTCCCTCCGCTGGCACCATCGGCAAGTTGTTGCATCCTAGGTCCTTCAAAGCCAGCCACCATGTCCATCCTCCGTGACTTGCCATTCACTGTCATCCACACCCCAAACGGGAACAGCCATCTATATCTTCACTCTCAACACCTGCGTCACTTCACGGAAAGCTCGACGTTTTGTAGGGTGGATAAAGCCAAATCCTGGAAGATCCCTACTGTTATGCCACATCATTGAAACTGTGGCTGCCGCCTGGCAGCTTGTAATATTTTTTCCTTCACCAAGTAGTCTCCAAAGCACGCAATAATGTCCTTAGGTGCTCCCAATCGATCTGCTCCCAGACCACGATATGCCCGCAGTAGAACTATATTTCCAGCGTCGATCTGTTCCTCAGGTCCCATCAATTGGCTACAAAAGTCTTGCACCGCCGATTTACAGTCCTTGTGCCGCTCATCTTCCGGTATGCCTTTGAACCGCAAATTACAGCATCAAGATCTATTTTCAAGATCTTCAATTTGCGCTTGCAGGTCAGCCAACTCTTTCACCTGCTGTGCCAGTGTAGTCTTATTTTCCTCTACCGTCACCTCCAATCGGGTGACATGCTGTTCCGAGGCCTCAGCCCTGCCTCCCAAGTCCCCAACCTCAGCCCGAAGTTCTGCCATTGCCGTTTTTACATCCTCTTAGATAGAGGTTTGCATGGGAACAGGGATCGCAGGAATCCCATGGGAATCCCCTCTGGCCCACAAGGACCCCCCTCTGGCCCACGGGGACTCCCACGGGGATGGAAGGCTTTGGAAGCAGGGTTCGTCCATATAATATAATAGACACGTCAGCCTTAGTAAAAGAGGGGGTTTATAAGTTAATTATCTGAACAGAAAACAAAAAGGGTTCCACCAAAGAGATTCCACAAGGAAAACAGCAGCGCAAACACAAAAGAAACTGTGGAATTGATGATCCTGTCAGAAGAAATTGCTGCTTTTTATGGGGACGGGTGGGGATGGAGGTAATTCCTTGTGGGGACGGAGAGGATGCTGGCGGGGACGGGTGGGATTTTTGTCCCCGCGCAACTCTCTACTTTCAGACCCCCTGCATTTCAGCTTTCAGGTCATGAAACCAGGTCTCCAATTTCTGGTGCAAAGCAGAAGTGCCATCTCCAGACAGGGCCGAGATCGGGGATTGCTGAGAAGGTCCCAGTGACTGCGCCATCTTTGTTTTCACTGCTGGGGATGCCGGAGTTTTCACTGTCCGTTTTCGCTCGCAGATTTCTCTAGCCGCCTTCGACTCGCCATGCACTCGCCCCACCGTGACTCTTTCGAGCAGGAGTTAAACCGCAATCGGGAAGCTATTTATGCTCTTTTAATTACAAGCCCCTCCGGAGCTCAAATTTTATCCTGCCATTCGGTCGAGTGACGTCACTTCCTCCTACATTAACCGCTCTTACCACATCCTCTGGCAATGCATTCCAGAGTTTAACTATTCTCTGAGTGAAAAAATATTTCCTCCTAATGGTTTTAGAAGTATTTCTCTGTAACTTCGAGTGTCCCTACCCTCAGACTAGATACCTCCTAGGAACATGAAACTGTGAGGCTTCCCAAATTTGCTACACTGCCTGGATGAAGTTTATAGAGAACTAATTGTAGTGCAGACCTGGGACATACAGTTTGTGAGGTGGTTTGCAAAGAGCTGTAAATGGCAGACCCTCAAGCACATTGGCTGCCTGGAAATGGCTGTTATGAAAGAGACTGGATGATGGTTGGAGGGCTTTAAGAGGGCTGGTTGAATGCTGGGCAGTGGGTAGGGATCCCCCAGAGAGTCAGTTGCCTTTTAGCTTTATCAAGAGGGTTCAGTCACACAGCTGACAATCTGCTTTGGGAAGAGAGACTGCTGGCTTCTGCTAGTAAGTTGCAGAGGTATTTTAAGGGACTGAATGTTTTGGGGGTGGGGGTTTTTTTTGCCCACAGACACTAATTTACTAAGGCTCTTTTTCCTTTTCTGTTCCTAAAAGAGCTACTGCTCTTCTTGGAGAGGATTCCCTCCCCCTCTCAAAAAAAAATCACTGTAGATTGGGGTATCCCTATTGCGGGGTCTTCTAGAATTAGGGAGATCCTGGATTCTCTACAAGGAGAACTGTTCCAGCACTTGGTAATGGAATCCAAGTGGGAAGGCTACATACTGGACTTAATGTTTACAAACGGGGAAAGTGTTTCTGATGTTACAATGGGTGATCATCTGGCATCCAGTGATCATTGCATGGTACAATTTGATATTAAAGATGGGTATAGAGAAGGTTCTAGATTTAAAAAAACTAACTAGATGGGGGATTATGTCAAGGAATTGTCTGGATGGGAACGTCTGGAAGGAGTGGAAATGCAGTGGGCAAAACTGAAAGAAGTAATTGTAAGAGCAACAAACCTTTTTGTGAGGCAAGTAAGAGGAAAAGAAGGCCGCTTTGGTTCTCAAAAGTAGTAGCTGAGAAGGTAAGGAATAAAAGGTTAGCTTTCATAAACTACAAAAGATTGCAGAAAGAGGAAAACAGGCAAAATATCTGGAAAAGAGGAAGACAGGCAAAAATATCTGGGAAAAGTTGAAAAAGGCTGATAGAGAAGTCAGGAAAGCAAAAATACAAATGGAAGGAAAAATAGCTGACATGGTATATGAGATGAGCTTATATGAGATAAGTGCAAATGTTTAAAAATTTTTTTGATATATATTTTTCACATACGTTTTAAATATTTATTACACGTTGCACTTTATTGGAGCTGTATAGCTGGTTGCAGTAATTTGCACAAAAATACACGATATACACTTACCGGCTCAATGAATGACACCTATTACCTGTCAAAGTGGTTTTAGAACACAGCTGTGTTTAACCTTACAGGTCTCTGAGAGCGGTATAGCGATATGAGCAAGAACTCTTTATATTAGTCTTCAGTTTTGACTGGTAAAAGGGGGAGACAAGACATTTTTAAGATATATTGGTGATAGGAAGAAGAGCAAAAGTGGCATTGTGAGACTCAAAGGTGAAGGGGAGAAATATGTAGAAGCTGATAAAAAAAGGCTGAATTGCTTAACAAATATTTCTGTTCTATGTTCACGGCTGAAGCGCCAGGAGTGGGACCACAGAAGACAAAAACGAATAGGGATAGAAACATGATGGCAGATAAAGCCAAATGGTCCATCTAGTCTGCCCATCCAGCGTATCCATCCTCTCTTTGACTGGGTGACAAGAGAATTGGATAGAAGACATGCACTAGATGTGGTGTATTAGATTTTAGCAAAGTCTTTGACAGTATTCCACACAGACATCTAATAAATAAATTGAATGCCCTTGGGATGGGCCCCAAAGTGATGGGGTGGGTCATAAACTGGTTGAGCGGAAGCCGACAGAGAGTAGTTATCAATGGAAATCGTACTGAGGAAAACCACCTGAAAACCACATTGGAAACAGTAGAAAAATGGATGACAAATCATAAGTTGAAGCTGAACTCAGACAAAACTAAATTCCTACTACTAGAGAAGGACAAAAAACCATCCCTAACTGAACTGGAAGTAAACTCAATCAAATACCCAATACAGAGCTCCCTCAAAATCCTAGGTATACATTTAGACAGATGCTGCACAATGCAAACACAAATCCATAAAATCACCCAAAAAGCATTCTTCACAATGCGAAATCTAAGAAAAATCAGAAAATTCTTTAATAAAGACCAATTCAGGATCATTGTCCAATCCCTTGTGCTAAGTATTGTAGACTACTGCAACAGCCTTTACTTACCTTGCCCTACCAACACAATAAAAAAACTACAGACCATCCAGAACACAGCCCTCAGACTCATATACTCACTCAGCAAACACGACCACATTACCAATGCATACTTAGAATCTCACTGGCTACCAATAAAAGCAAGAACAAAACAAAGGAAACAGATCAAAAAACAATATATAGAATTAGAAAAAGAAATAAAAATATTAGAATCTAAATTGATAAGTAAATGGGAATATGAAGTTTTACAAGCTCTTTTGAAAACAAAAGGTAAATATAATGAATTAACTTCAAAAATGATAAGAAAAGATTTGTTTTCCAAGCAAACAGTGTATTATGGAAATTCTAATAAGGCGGGAAAATTATTGGCAAATTATCTTAAGGCAAAAAAAAAGGAGAACTAATATTAATGGAATAAAAGATGATAATGGTATAATAACAAATCAAACAAATATAATATTAAAACAATTTTTAAATTTTTATAAGGATCTGTACTCTTCCGAACCTTATTTGGAGAAACAAAAAGATGGAAAAAAATTTTTAGATTTAATTAATGGACCCAAAATTCCTGATCATATAAAACGAAGTTTAGACGAACCTATATCATTAAAAGAATTAGAAACAGCATTGAGATCTCTTAGAGTTGGATCCGCTCCAGGTGGTGATGGTTACACAGTAGAATTTTATAAAACATTTCAAAATATCCTTTCCCCACATTTATTAAAATTATATCAGACACAACTTATAAAAGGTAATATAAAAGGTACTATGGCTGAATCAATAATAATTGTTTTGCCTAAGCCAAATAAAGATCCTACTTTGGTTTCGAACTACAGGCCTATATCTTTGATAAATGTTGATAATAAACTTTTGGCGAAAATTTTGGCTTTGAGATTAGCCAAAGCTCTCCCACATATTATAGATATGCATCAAACGGGTTTCGTTGCTAAAAGACATTCCTCCAATAACTCTAGATTATTATTTCACATGCTAAACTTATCAAAAAAAATGGATGAACCGGCTTTTACAGTTTCATTAGATGCTGAGAAAGCATTTGATAGGGTAGAATGGAATTTTATGTATCAGGCTTTAGAATGGTTTGGTATAGGTTCTGGATTTATACAAATGGTAAAAACATTGTATAGCTTCCCGATTGCAAGATTAAATATTAATAATATGATATCGGATGGTTTTCAATTGCAAAGGGGAGTTAGACAAGGCTGTCCTTTATCTCCTTTGTTATTTGATGTTGTATTAGAACCCTTATTGTTAGCAATACAGCAAACGAGGGAGATACAAGGTATTCCATATTCAGATATGGAATATAAAATTTCGGCTTATGCGGATGATATTTTGCTTTATTTGAGAAACCCAGAGTCTACCTTATCTTCTTTATTGGAATTAATTGATAAGTTTGGCAAATTTTCAGGTTATAAAATTAATTGGAATAAATCTGAAATTATACCCTTGAATGTTTACTGTGTAAAAGGATTATTTGATACTTTTCCATTCATATGGAAAGAAGAAGGATTTAAATATCTAGGCATTCAAGTTAAAAAAACAATTGAAGATACTGTAAAAGAAAATGAAAAATATGTATTAAAAAAAGTAACGGAGTTATGTGAGCAATGGAACCCATTACATATTTCTTGGTGGGGAAGAGTTCAAACTATTAAAATGATGATGTTGCCTGTAGTTTGCTACCAAATGAGTATGATACCTATTTATTTTCAGGGGTCCTTTTATAAAAAGCTTAATAGAATTTTAACAAAATTTCTTTGGCTTGGTAAAACACCTAGAATAGCTTTAATAACCTTACAAAAATCAATTAAGGAGGGAGGGGTAAATTTTCCAAATTTTTATAGGTACCATCAAGCCTATATTCTACGTCAGGGTATGTATTGGATCCTCCCAGAACTTATAGATAATGCACCAGATTGGTTATATTTGGAATGGCGCCTTATGTTTCCCCTAAATTTAGTTCATCTACCAAGTATTAATATACCTAAAAGATACAAAGAAAATAAAATAATAATGGATACTTGGAAAACATTGAGATTTATTGATAAATTAACACCCATCCCAATATACAAATCAACTAATCAATCCATATGGATAAACTCCAAGATCAAAATTGGCGGAGCTCAAATCCTTTGGAAGAACTGGATTATTGCAGGCATTAGATCTATAGACGATGTTATTTCAGAAGGTAAACTGCTGGATTTTTCACAATTGCAACATAGATTTGGTCTTAATAAAACACAAAGTTTTAAATGGTTGCAATTGAAGCAGGCCATTCAGGTTGGGTTCCCTGAATGGAAATCATTAAACAATCAATATAGTTTAAAGTTCTTATGCTTTAAAGCAGACTTCCTAGGACATCAAGCCGCATTGTGGTATAAATTAATATCTGGATATCTAAATAAAAAACCAAAAAATGGTCTAAGAGACATTTGGAGCATTGAGATTGGACATCAAATTAATGCATCTCAATGGCCACTAATTTGGTCTTGGAGAATGGGATGTACAGTGTCAGCGTCTATGAGACAAACATGGTTCTTTTTATTACATAGAGCTTTTTGGACCCCTACTCGTTTGCAAAAATTAGACAGTTCTAAGTCTAATAGATGCTGGCACTGTAATCTAGAACCAGGGACATTAGATCATTTATTATATCATTGTCCTTATATTAAAATTTTTTGGAATTCAATTTGGCCACAAATTAATAAATTAATGGAAAATCATATTGCAATATCATATGATACAATTTTATTTGGAACAATGATGAGAAAAAAAAGTCAAATTTCACCAGAAAATAATAAGCTTTTATTAATTATGACAGGGGTTGCCATTCAACATATAACTAATAATTGGAAAAATTACAACAACCTAAATTACACATTTTGGTGGAATACAATATGTCATATTTTTAAAATGGAAAGAACAATAGCAGTACAAAAGGGGACATATAATAAATTTATAAAAATATGGGGGCCATTGACAAAATACTGTAATGAATAAATAATATGATGTTTTCTTCTTCTTTTCTTCTTTTAAAGATTTTTTTTTTTTTTTTTTTGTGACACACATAAAGGGGGGATAAGAAAAATCAATTTATACAAAGTATGTTATAATATATTATACAAAATGTAACGTATGAATAAAAGGTAATAAAAGGGTGAGGGGAGGGAAATGGGACAAAAATTGTTTTGATTATATTATATTAGATATAAAAAAGTTATTGAATATTTATCAATTGTATTCTAATATGTTGTATACTTTTTATAAAAATTTGAAAATTAAAATATTATATTAAAGTAATGAAAGGGAGGGGGGAGGGTGAGGGGGAAAATCAAATTCAGATATATAATGTATTAGATATAAAAGTGATAATATGCATTTATCAATTGTAATTTATTATTATGTACACTTTATGAAAAATAAGAAAATAAAAAATAATGGAAAAAAAAAAAAAGAACACAATTCAAACTCTACTGTCTCATTTTCAAAGTAACCCACAGCACGGCACCCAGTTACCTAAACAACCGTTTTCATTACTACCTCTCACCCAGAAGAAGGAGAACACAGAACCTTTTCACCTACCCACCTCTCAACGGTACTCGTCTTAAGAAACTTTACGACAACCTTCTGGGGACACAGGCAGCTAAAATCGACTCTGACATCTCAAAACTCTGACCAAAACAACAGACATAAAAGAGTTCCGTAAAGAAATAAAAACACTACTGTTCAAAAAATATCTCCCATCACTCTAACCACCACCCAATGAGTCCCCAATCAACGCCTTTGGAAACACCCACCTAAAGTATCTCTTTGTCTGTGATCCAGAATGTACTGTAACTCTTTTACACTACACCCGATTTAACTTGATTCAGTTGACATGTATTATCTCTGTGATATGTATTATCTTCTGTTATATGTATTATCTTCTGTGATATGTATTATCTTCTGTGAAATTGAAGTATCATAATCCTTTACTGTTCTGTAACTTACCCTTATCCTGAAATGTAATTCTACTGGAACTGCCCAGATAATTTCTATATTGTAATCCGCCTAGAACCGCAAGGCACAGGAATAGAAATCCGTAATGTAATGTTACCAGTGGTGTGCCTCAAGGTTCTGTTCTTGGGTCTGTTCTTTTTAACATTATTATATGCAATGTTGCTGAAGGGCTTCAGGTAAGATTTACCTTTTTGTGGATAATACTAAAATCTGCAATAGAGTAGACATTCTGGATGGTGTGAATAAGATGAAGAAAGACCTGACAAAGCTGGAAGAATGGTCAGAAATTTGGCAGCTAAAGTTTAATGCTAAGAAATGCAAGGTCATGCATTTGGGCTGCAAAAACTCGAAGGAACAGTACAGTTTAGGTGGTGAAAAACTTATGTACATGACAGAAGAGCGGGACTTGGGTGTGATTGTATGTGATGATCTTAATGTGGCCAAACAGATTGAAAAGGTGACACGAAAGCTAGAAGGATGCTAGGGTGCATAGGGAAAGGTATGGCCAGTAGGAAAAAGGAGGTATCAATGCCCCTGTATAAGACTTTGATGAGACCTCATTTAGAATATTGTGTACAATTCTGGAGGCCACACCTTCAAAAAGATATAAAGAGGATGGAGTTGGTCCAGAGGAAGGCTACTAAAATGGTGCGTGTTCTTCATCATATGGCGTATGGGGACAAACTTAAAGATCTCAATATTTATACTTTGGAGGAAAGGCGGGAAAGGAGAGATATGATAGAGACATTTAAATACCTACATTAGAACATAACATAAGCAGTGCCTCTGCTGGGTCAGACCAGAGGTCCATCATGCCCAGCAGTCCGCTCACTCGAGGCCCATCAGGTCCAGGACCTGTATAGTAACCCTCTATCCCTTTTTCCTTCAGGAAATTGTCTAATCCCTTCTTGAACCCCCAATACCATACTCTGTCCTATCACACCCTCTGGAAGCGTAAATGTGCACGAGTCGAGTCATTTGAAAGGAAGCTCTGGATTGAGAGGGCATAGGATGAAGTTAAGAGGCTCTGGAGTAATCTAAGGAAATTCTTTTTTACAGAAAGGGTGGTAGATGCATGGAACAGTTTCCCAGAAGAGGTGGTGGAAACAGAGACTGTGTCTGAATTCAAGAGGGCCTGGGATAGGCACATGGGATCTCTGAGAGAGAAAGAGATAATGGTTACTGTGGATGGGCAGACTAGATGGGCCATTTGGCCTTTATCTGCCATCATGTTTCTATTGTTAAAGGTAGAGTAGGTGAAGTGAGAGAGTTGTCAATGGCTGGCTCCTAGATTGTATTTAAAGGCCTGCTGTAAAGTATCCTGAAAAGGTTAGTGATGCTATGTTCAGAAATCAAGTGGCCTGTTTCACCAATGCAATATCCTTGTTCACATTTCTGCATTGAATTATAGATACTAATTATAGATAAAACTATAGAGTCCACAATTAAGAACTAGCTCAAAAATATACTTCCATATAATAAGAACATAAGAGTTGCCGCTGCTGGGTCAGATCGGTGGTCCATCCTGCCCAGCAGTCCGCTCACACGGCGGCCCCCAGGTCAAAGACCAGTGCTCTAAATGAGTCCAGCCTCACCTGCGTACGTCCCAGTTTAGCAGGAACTTGTCCAGCTTAGTCTTAAAACCCTGGAGGGCTCATTTGTTATGAATTTTTTTCATTTTTCTGACAGGTTCGATAAATTGCTCTTTGTGGGACTAAATGATGATCGAGAATCCCAACTCCGCGTGCTGAAGGCTATCACAAGAAAGTGAGTGCTCCTAAAACTCTCTGCCTCTAAGCTTTCCTTTAGAGAACAGCACATCATAAACATGAGGTATTTCTGGTGGATTCATTACTCTGAGTAACATATCAAGTTTGGGGGAGGAGTTTGGGATTTTTTCAATTAATATAATAAGCCAAATAACCTAACCTGTGGGCCCACCCCTGAGCTCTAATTGCCAGGACTGGCTGGACAAAATATAGAGGTGCCACATTCTTTTCAGTTAGAGAAAAAAAACTGCAAATATGTTAAAAAATAGTTTTGCACAAAGAAGATGTACACTGTAAACTGCATGCTCTGCTACGTAACACCAGGAAACTGGACCACAGCAAGACCTGAATTTGAAGACTTTATATACCGAAACTCCCTAACAGCAACCTACAACCTAATCCTAGGAGACCTAAACCTACACCTCAAAGACCAATCATCCAAACAAGCAGAGAACTTTCTCTCATTACTCGATGCCTTATCTTTTTTTATTTTTTTATTTTATTTATTCAATTTTAATTGAACATACAGCATAAAAATGCATTAAGAAACAGAAAGCACAATGCTATAAACAAAAAAAAAACCAACAAAGTATTTTCCGTAAGGAACCTAACAAAGAAATATATTCATAGTTTCAAGTTTATTATTAATATTTGATGAATCGCTTATTCAATTTACTAAGCGATGTACAAAATTTTAAAAAAGAAGTAAGTTACAAAAAAGACAAACCAAATAACATAATTCTTGACAATAAGACTAACATGAGTTAGGGTGGAAGGGGGGTAAAGTTACAATTTTTCTTAGAGGAAATAAACAAAAAAGGAAAAAAACAATGGGGAACGGAAAAGATAAAAAACCTGAGAACATTGATCTTATCTAAAATTTAAAGGTTAAAAGCGTCTTTAAAAAGATAAGATTTTAAGGATTTTTTAAAAGAGGTAAGATCCTTTTCATCTTTAATGTATTGTGGTAATGAGTTCCACCATTGGGGGCCCATTACGGAGAACATATCAGGTCTTCTCGTGCCTACTATTTTCAAAGAGGGGATAGATAGGAGATTTTGAGAGGATGATCGGAGTGGTCGGGAAGTGTTATGGGGGTATTAGCATTCTAGCTATAAATTGGGGTTCATTGAAAGTTAAAGTTTTGAATATTAGCAGCATGACCTTGAAGGAAATGCAATGGCTGATAGGGAGCCAATGAGAATCGATCATCAATGGTGTGACTTGGTCATATTTCTTAGCGTTATGGATTAGTTTAATAGCTGTATTTTGAATGATTTGCAGTCTTCTTTTTTCTTTTAGGGAGATATTAATTAAAAGTGAGTTACAGTAGTCCATTTTAGCTATAATCAGGGAATGAATTAGTATGTTAATCGATTTGGGCTCAAGACATTTGGCGATTGATCGTATCAAACGTAATTTATAAAAGCATGTTTTAACTAGATAAGTAATGTGTTCATGAAACAGTAGTTTATCATCAATTATGATCCCAAGAATTTTTAAAGTGGATACTAACTCCAATGGGGTGTTATTAAGGATAAATGGGGACTTCAAACCTATGTCCTTTTTCCAGGCAAAAAGCATGGATTTAGGTTTTTTTATGTTTAATGCTAATTTGTTTGAATTGAGCCAGTTTTGTATTATTTCTAGTTTTTTATTTATAGACAAAATATCATTGTTGTTTTCTGGGTCCAAAGGATGGATAAGTTGAATATCGTCCGCGTAAGAGAAAGAAGTAAAACCAATTGACTGGCAGATGCTCAGTAATGGAGAAAGAAAGATATTGAACAGGAGAGGCGACAGAATAGAACCTTGGCGAATCCCAAGTCCTCAACTACAAAAGAGGAAGAGGATAAGGAAAAAGAGGCACATCTCAAAAGAAAAAAAAGAACTTAATAAAATAATGATGACATCTCGTCCGCTAATAAACTACAGTCTTCCATTTTCCTAATAATCAAATTATTCCCCCCGGACCCGACACCTGAACCTGTATTTTGCGCTTATTCTCAAGAAAAGCCTCCAGTTGTTTGGGATAAAAAAAAAGATACCCATTTGACTCATACAGTATTAAACATTTACAAGGAAAACGTAAAAAGAAATGAGCACCCAGGGCTCTCACCTGAGAGCACAGAGCCAAAAATTGCTTCCTTTTCTCCTGTGTATCTACACAGACATCAGGAAAAACCCATACTTTGCCTCCCAAAAACAATTTATCAGAGTTACGAGTTGCTCTTATACACTCTTCTTCCAAAGATGTTTCTACTACAGTGGTACCTTGGATTATGAGCATAATCCGTTCCAGGAGCATGCTCGTAATCCAAAATGCTCGTTTATCAAAGCAAGTTTCCCCATAGGAAATACTGTAATGGAAACTTGCTTTGATACGTCCCCCCCCCCCCCAATGAGAACCGGCATTGCTCCCCCTGAATGCCCCCCATGCGATCCGGCACCCCCCCCCCCCGACGCAATTGAGCATCCCCCCCCATCCCCCCCCGCCGCTTCTTACCGTCATCTGGGCACCGGCACCAGCATGTCCTGTGCGTTGGTGCCGGTGCCCGAAGATCGGCCTCCTCTTCTGCTGGGCCTTGAGCATCTGCGCATGCTCAAGGCCTGCAAGTTCACGTTCTCTCTGAGATAGAACATGAACTCGCAGGCCTTGAGCATGCGCAGATGCTCAAGGCCCAGCAGAAAAGGAGGCCGATCTTCAAGCACCGGCACCAACGCACAGGACATGCCGGTGCCCAGATGACGGTAAGAAGCGGCAGGGGGGGTGGCCAATCGCTGGGGGGAGGGTGCACGATCGCGGGGGGCACTTGTAAATCGAGCCACACTCAGTTTCTGAGGTGCTGATTTTGCGAATGTTTTGCTCGTCTTGCAAAACACTCGCAAACCGGTGCACTCGTAAACCGAGGTACCACTGTATTATCCCAGGACAAGCAGGCAGGTATTCTCACTAACGGGTGACGTGATCCAATGGAGCCCCGATGTGGACGCCTCACAAGCATTTTTGCTTGATGAAACTCGAAGTTTCGAGTCGCCCACGCATGCACGAGTGCCTTCCCGCCCAGACCAGGTCACATCTCCTCAGTAGTTACTTTTCTCCGGAGCCGAGAAGTCTGTCTTCGACTCTCTGCGTGAAGAATTTTCTCTTGTGCCTTCTAAAGTCCGCGGTTTTGGGTTATTTTTCTCTCAATCGCTGATTTTCGTCATTCTTTATTGTTTTAAAAAAAAAAAAAATTCTTCCATCCGTCCGATCGGGCAGGCCACATGGTCGCAGCCCCGCGGCTTCGATCTTGTGGCGGAGCTTTTCCGGCTTATGTCCTGGCCTATCACCCATTGCAGATGCGGATCTGCCTTGCCGGCCTCGTTCCAGACCTTGCTAGAGAAGCAATTCATCGAGCTCTTCACCACCATTGGGCCTAAGCTTCTCTCACAAATCCAGCCTGGGCACGGGGAGGCCTCCCCCAAGTCGAGCCACCTCCAGTGCCTCAGCGATACACACACTCTCTACAGGGAGCAGAGTCTCTGCGAGTGTCTGGTCTGGCTTCGGTGCATGCATCGCAAGGAGCAAAGTCTTTGCCCATTCCTCCATTGGAACCGATTCACTCAATGCAAGGAGTAGAGTCTTTGCGAGTGCCTCCATTGGAGCCGATCTACCCGATGCAGGGGTTCGAGTCCCTACGAGTACCCCAGGGTGATTCCAGCCATCCACCTGTGCTTCGATCAACTGCTTCCAGCCCCATCCACTACCTAGGGGCCTCAGCAAAGATCCATTCGCCTCGTTCATCGAGGCCGATATCCAAGCACGGTTCACATCGATTGAGGCATTCATTGAGGCACTCGTCCAGGCATGCCTTGCTTCATCGGAAGCAGCCTTTCCTCGAGTATTCTCCACCGGCTACTTCACCTCCTCCGATGGAGGCCTGGAACTGTCACAAAATTGACCAGAAAAAGTGTCATAAAGCGGTAATACAAGCCAAAAAGGACTATGAAGAAAAGATAGTGCAAGAAAATAAAAACTTTAAGCCCTTTTTTAGATATATAAAAGGGAAGAAAACAAGAGAAACTGCGGGCCCTCTCAACGACCAAGGAATGATAGGGTCAATCAAAGAAGACAAACAGGTTGCTGATAGGTTAAATTCATTCTTTGCCTCTGTCTTCACAAACGAGGACACTACAACAATGCCAGACACTGGGAGGGTATTCACCGGAGGCATAGAGGAGAGCCTAACATCAATAAATGTGGAGTTGGACCAGATTTACTTTCAGATTGACAAACTAAAAAGTGATAAATCCCCTGGACCGGACGGGATTCACCCGAGAGTTTTAAAGGAACTTAAGATAGAAATTGGGGAACTACTACAATCCTTAGCTAACATGTCAATTAGAACCGGGCAAGTACCAGACGACTGGAGGATAGCAAATGTCATCCCAATTTTCAAAAAAGGATCAAGAGGTGAACCAGGAAACTACAGACCGGTGAGTCTCACATCGGTTCCTGGGAAGATAATCAAAACACTAATTAAAGACCGCATTGTACAACACTTGGATAAGCACAACCTAATGAGAGATAGTCAACACGGCTTCAGGAAAGGGAGGTCATGTTTGACAAATTTACTTCAATTTTTTGAGAAGGTTAACAAGCAAATAGATATTGGAGATCCAGTGGACATAATTTACTTGGACTTCCAAAAAGCGTTTGACAAGGTTCCGCACGCAAGGCTTATGAGTAAACTATTAAGTCATGGAATAGGAGGAGAAATGCACGGATGGATTGGAAATTGGTTAGAGAACAGAACGCAGAGGGTAACCATAAATGGGAAATTCTCGGAATGGGAAAAGGTGACCAGCGGCGTGCCCCAGGGCTCGGTTCTTGGTCCCATTTTGTTCAATATTTTTATAAATGACCTGGAAGAGGAAACAACTTGTAATATAATCAAGTTTGCGGATGATACAAAACTATGTCGGGTGGTTGGCTCTCAAAGGGACTGTGAGGATCTTCAGAAAGATCTAAATCAGCTGGAAACGTGGGCGATAAAGTGGCAGATGAGTTTTAACATAGACAAATGCAAGGTGATGCATCTGGGAAAGAAAAACAAAGAACATGAATACAAGATGTCGGGGGTGACATTAGCCAAATGCGAACAAGAAAGGGATTTGGGGTACTGATAGACAGAACCCTAAAACCATTGGCTCAATTTGCGGCGGCGGCGAAGAAAGCAAATAGGATGTTAGGCATGATTAAGAAGGGGATCACGAGTAGGTCGGAAGATGTTATAATGCCACTTTACAGAACAATGGTCAGACCACACTTAGAATACTGTGTCCAACACTGGTCTCTATACCTTAAGAAGGATAAAATTCTGTTGGAGAGGGTACAGAGGCGAGCCACGAAACTAGTCAAAGGCATGGAGAATTTAAGCTACATGGAAAGCCTCGGAAAACTGGGACTGTTCACCCTCGAAAAGAGAAGACTGCGTGGGGATCTAATAGAGATTTTTAAAATATTAAAGGGATTTGATCAAATTGACCAGGAAGCAGCATTACTGACATTTTCAGATGTGACGCGGACAAGAGGTCATAGCCTAAAACTGAATGGCAGCAGGTTCAGGACAAATGTCAGGAAGTTCTGTTTCACGCAAAGAGTGGTGGGCGCTTGGAATGCTCTCCCGGAGGAGGTGGTGGCAGAAAATACTGTGCTGGGTTTCAAACGCATGTTAGATGCACACCTTCTTGCAGATCATATTGAGGGAAACGGGAAAACCGGGTCTCCAAAAAGGAGCACCTAAATGGGCCTCCGCGTGTGCGGATCGCCGGACTAGATGGACCTTGGTCTGATCCGGTGAAGGCGATTCTTATGTTCTTATGCCGGAGCTCGAGGACTTGATGGGGTCTTTATCATCACCATGATTCCCATCCTCATTGGATCCCGAGGCCTCGACGTCCTCGAGCCCGTCTCGAGGCCCTGCTTCGGCTGACCTGCTGTCGTTCTCCTCCTTCTTTTGACAGATGGCAGACGACCTGGACATACACCTGGACACAGGTTCCAAATTCTCCAAGGAATACCTGAAGACTATGCACCTCCCTCAACCACCTGCTGAATCCCTCAAACTTCCTCTTCACAAGTTGCTGGATCAGACCTTTATGCGGTGCCTTGAAACACCTTATTCCATCCCCGCTGTACCGGGCAAATTGGATACCAGGTACCGCACAGTGCACAGTGCACAAGGGGTTCGATGGTTCCCAACTCTCCCATCAATCCCTCTTGGTGGAGTCCTCACTGAAGCGGTCTCACCCCTCTCAGGTCTATGCTGCGGTCCCACCTGGTAGAGAGGGCAAGACCATGGACCGATTTGGCAGGAGGATTTATCAGAACTTCATGATGACATCCAGGGTTCTGAACTACAACTTCCATTTCGTCACATATTTCAAGTTCTTCCTGTCGGTACTCCAGAAGTTCTCGCCCTATGTGGACCCCAGGGCACAATCCGAGTACCAGGAGGTTCTGGCCTCGCTGTCCTAGCTCTGGTTACAGCTGATGCAATCATCCTACGATGCCTTTGAGCTCTCGGCTCGGGCTACAGCGTGTGCAGTGGCTATGCGCCGGCTGGCATGGCTCAGGACCATCGATATGGACCCTAATCTCCAGGACAGGCTTGCCAATGTCCCATGCACTGGCACCGACCTCTTTGATGAATCCATCGAGGCCGCAACCAAGAAGCTCTCGGACCACGAGAAATCCTTCCAATCCATCCTGCGTCCGAAGCCTAAGCCTGCTCCTCCTCATGCTGCATGCCCACCGTTAGTATACCAGTGGCGTTACCCACCTAAGCAGGCTCCCCCATCCGACAGCCTGTGAAGTGGCAGCATTCCCAAAAACAGCAGCAAAAGCCTCAGCCATCCTCCGTCCCTAAGGCTCCTCAGCCCTTTTGAATGTCTCATAGAGGATGTAACTTCAGTCGTCCTGCCATTCTCAGCTGCTCCACCAATTGGAGGTCATCTCCATCACTTTTACCATCAATGGATGACTATTACCACCGACCTCAGGGTCCTTTCCATCATCACAGAAGGGTACTCTCTCCAGTTCGATCGAGTACCCCCAGAACATCCTCCAAAAGAGTATCCTTCCAACTTGACCCAGACTGCCCTTCTTCTTCAGGAAGCTCAGGCTCTATTACAGCTCGGAGCCATCGAGCCAGTTCCTGTGTCCCAACAGAACAAGGGTTTTTACTCCCGGTACTTCCTTATTCCGAAGAAGATGGGCGATCTGCGACCCATTTTGGACCTCAGGGTGCTCAACAAGTTTCTGATCAAAGAGAAGTTTCGCATGATGACCCTGACATCCCTATACCCCTTCCTCTCTGGATCTCAAGGAGGCCTGTACCCACATTCCCATTCATCCGGCCTCCCGCCAATACCTCAGATTCAGGGTGGGACATCTTCATCTCCAATACTGAGTGCTCCCCTTTGGCCTGACCTCGTCACCCCAAGTCTTCACCAAGTGCCTGGTAGTGGTGGCCGCAGCACTCAGGAACCACGGCCTCCAGGTATTCCCCTACCTGGATGACTGGCTCATCAAGGATTCTACGTCTCAGGGAGTCGTCCTCACGACCTAGAAGACGATTTGGTTGCTATAACATCTGGGATTCGAGATAAACTTTCAGAAATCCCATCTACAGCCCTCACAGACTTTTCCCTTCATCGGAGCTGTTCTGGATACTACCCAACTCAGAGCGTTCCTCCCCTCCGAACGGCTGGAAGCTCTCCTCCATCTTTGCCACTTGGTGTCCTCTTGCCCGTCCATCTCGGCGAGACACATGATGGTTCTCCTGGGCCATATGGCCTCTACAGTTCACGTGACTCCTTTTGCCAGACTTCACATCAGGATTCCCCAGTGGACCCTGGCATCTCAGTGGACGCAGATATCCGACCCTCTGTCCCGACACATCTGGATCAGTCCTGCTCTGTAACAGTTTCTTCGCTGGTGGATGCTATCCTCCAATCTATCCAGAGGTTTGCTCCCCCCCATCAGAAAGTCCTCACGACCGACTCGTCCACTTATGCTTGGGGAGCTCATCTGGACGGCCTACGCACTCAAGGTCACTGGACCAGCACAGACCGCCAGTGCCACATCAATCTCCTGGAACTCAAGGCGATTTTCAATGCTCTTACTACCTTTCAGCACCTGCTTCAAGACGAGGTGGTCCTCATCCGCGCGGACAACCAAGTCGCTATGTATTATATCAACAAGCAGGGGGGCACGGGATCGGCCTCCCTCTGTGAGGAAGCTCTGAAAGTTTGGGATTGGGCAATTCACCACAACATCTTCCTCAAAGCCGTCTACATCCAGGGGGCGGACAATGCCTTGGCAGACAACTTGAGTCGTCTGCTGCAACCTCATGAGTGGATCCTCCACTCAACGCCCCTCCATCACATCTTTTCTCAGTGAGGAACTCCTCAGATTGACCTCTTTGCAGCCCCCCACAACTTCAAACTGCCTCAGTTCTGCTCCAGGATCTACACTCCTCACCGCCTCGAGGTAGATGCTTTTCTTCTGGATTGGACGAATCTCTTCCTATATGCATTTCCTCCATTTCCTTTCATCCAGAAGACTCTAGTCAAACTCAGTCAAACCATGCCACCATGATCCTGATCACTCCACGGTGGCCCAGACAACCTTGGTACTCCCTTCTACTTCAACTCAGCAGCAGACACCAGAGGACAGAGGAACTGAGGCCTGCATTGAAGCAGGAAAGGAGGAGGTGGAACCCATTGGGGCAGTTCCTGGAATATCTGTGCCTACTCCTTTAATAAGACCTGAGGTGATCGACATGGAAGCGATTTGGAGTGGACTGGAATCTCTACATAAGGTATGCTCTCAATTTATCTCCTCAGTACAGAATACTAACATTCAATTTAAAACCTTTGAAGAGAAATTTCAAAAACAGTCTGATAGAATGGACAATTTAGAAAAATCAACGGCAGAAGTGAAGGACTCCATTAACTCACAATTGAAGGAAAAGTGCCTGTTTATTAGGAAAATGGAAAATTTGGAAAATGCCAATAGAAGCTTGAATCTTAGACTTTTAAATTTTCCAGTATCCAAATTTCAAACATCGAGAGACTTATTTCATTCCTTCTTAAAATTAGTATTGAAATTTCCTGAAAATAATATGCCACCGTTACAAAAGCTATATTATTTGAATATTCCTAAAGAAGATAAAGGAAAAGGAACTGTACCAGGAGATTTGGATCTCACTGGTATGTTGGAAACATTTCAACAAGAAGAAATAGTCACTAGAGTAACCTTATTGGTAACCTTCATTTTTCTCCAGGATAAGGAGGCAGTTCTTCGTCTATTCCACAGGTGTCAAAGTCGGTCCTCGAGGGCCAGAATCCAGTCGGGTTTTCAGGATTTCCCCAATGAATCTGCATGAGATCTATTTGCATGCACTGCTTTCAATGCATATTCATTGGGGAAATCCAGAAAATCCGACTGGATTCCGGCCCTCGAGGAGGGACTTTGACACCCCTGGCTATTCTATAAGACTGATAATGTGGAATTTCATGGCTTCAAAATTTCAATATTTCCTGATGTTTCAAAATGGACGCAAACCAGACGGAAGAAATTCCTGGCTTATCGTCAGTTAACTCTGAATATGGGAGCAACTTTTTCAGTTACGTTTTCCTTGTAAATGCTGTGTTACCTATCAGAATACTAAATATATATTTTATGACCCTAATCAGTTGAACTTTTTTCTTGAGGGGTAAAGCAGCTAGAAGAACTTCAGAGGCCTCCATGGAGTCTCTCAACCAGGCAGTTAGTTAATTAAATCCAACTGCACTCTGTAATGTGATTTAGTTATGAACTATTCCTGAAAACCAACTTCCCTTGGAGGTGATGGATTCCCTCTCCTTAGTTTGTGGACTTTGAATTGGTCATTAATGTGGAATTATTTTATAATTTGTTCTTTTGTTTCTTATTTCAATTGTTTATTTCCACTAAATTGTTGTTTAACAATTTGTAAAAAATATAAATACATTTTTTAAAAAGCCCAAATTCTGATCTTTTTCACGCAAGATATATCTGGAAGAGTATGGAACGCTAATGACATCATTAAATTTGCAGCAAAATTTTAGCAAGTAAGCAAAGTCACATACCAGCAATAACACAGGGGTCAGAAACTTTTGTTACACCCTGTGAGTGAGTTCTGCTTTTAAAATATACACCCATCGGGAATGTTTTCTCTCCATATGATGTTGCAAATGATTGTTATTCTCTTACATTGCTACCACCACCTCCATACTAGCTTCATAAGATCATTGTTTTTTGTTTTTTGTAACGTGAACAAGGATTTATATTCCAGATATGTTACATTCCCTTTTATGTCTCTCCTAGGCTATTTCATTATTGTTATTGCTGTTCAACAACATTTCCATTATTGCTAAAAAAAAATATGTAGGATTTTCATATTACAGATGCTTTAACCTAAATTATTATCTCATCAACTTTATATTATGAAACATAAGAACATAAGATTTGTCACTGCTGGGTCAGACCAGTGGTTCATCGTGCCCAGCAGTCCGCTCACGCAGCGGCCCATAGGTCAAAGACCAGTGTCCTATTTGCTTATGTCTGTTCTAGTAGGAACTTACCCAACCTTGTCTTGAATCCCTGAATGGTGTTTCCCCTATAACAGCCTCCAGAAGAGCATTCCAGGTTTCTACCATTCTCTGGGTGAAGAAGAACTTCCTTATGTTTATACGGAATCTTTTCCCTTCTAACTTCAGCGAGTGCCCTCTCGTTCTCTCCATCTCAGAGAGGATGAACAATCTCTTTCTCTACTAAGTCTATTCCCTTCAATATCTGGAATGTTTCGATCATGCCCTCTCTGCCTTCTCTTTTCAAGGGAGAAGAGGCCCAGTTTCTCTAACCTCTTGTTGAATGGCAACTCCCCCATTTTTGTCACTCTTCTCTGGACCCTTTCGAGTAGTACTATGTCCTTTTTCATGTATGGCGACCAATGTTGGACGCAGTATTCCAGGTGAGGGCGTAATCTGGCCCGGTATAACAGCATGATAACCTTTTCAGATCTGTTTGTGATCTCTTAATCATTCCTAGCATTCTGTTTGGCCTTCTCGCCGCTGCCACGCATTGCGCGGACGGTTTCAGTGAATTGTCTACAAGTCTCTTTCCTCGGGGGCTCTTTCCAAGTATAGCACTGGACATCCTGTGTTCGTGCATATGATTTTTCTTACCAACATGCATCACCTTGCACTTATCCATGTTGAACCTCATTTGCCATTTCGCGTATTTAGGTCTTCACAATCCTTCTGTTTCAGCAGAGGGATAAGCCACCAAATACTGAAAGACAATCTTATTAATAAACAGTATTTGTTACTAAATTGTTGAATTCTTTGATCCACTTTCTTATGGTGCTGCAGAAAATGCACAGTTCTAGGGGGTCAGAAACTCTTATGAGTGCCCTTGTACAGTTCATGTGAAAAGTAAGCACACCCACTTTCATTCAAAGCAACCTTCTGCATATAAAAAGGGCTGCATGCGTGGAAATAAGTTATAGAAAATGAAGTAATTTTCAAAGGGGAAAATCAGCAGGAGGGGATTTCATTCTGAAAGCCTCATGCCTGTTTTGTTCCTTTTTGCAAGGGTAATTCAGCATGCAGCCCACTGACAATTACCCTGAAGGTGAGGGTATGATCAATTTAAAAGCAGTTGCAGCTTTTCTATCACATTTCGGAAGACAGCTGTGGTTTGATCTTAACAAGTCTACTGGAATGTGACGGTTTCCAGCTTCTTTACTATACTAAGGTAGTATAAAGAAATACTTCCTTTGTTTTAAGGTGATAACTCAATGCATTTAGTCCAATAAAAAAGGTATCACCTTCTTTCCTTTGTTTTATTTCTTCATACTACCTTAGAAAGTGGACTAACACAGCCACTACCCCATTGCCATACCAAGGAAAGAAAAGAGCAAAACTGGAGATGAATCTTCTAAGGTGTATCTGCTGTACTTGTAACGTGCAATCCCAGTTTTCCTGTTTCTGGGCTGTAGAAGTCATATGATATTTTTGAATAGTGTAATACCACAATATCCAGTGACTAATGCATGCACCCTCTCTCTGTTTTGTTTTTTTACACCTTTCTGTTGCTTCGGCCATTTCAACTTTAGGTTTAAACTGGATCCATTTGTGAGTCTCTCAAGCATCCTTGAAAAATGCCCTCAGCAGCTGACAGGGGCAGACCTGTATGCACTGTGTTCTGATGCTATGATGTCTGCTATTAAGAGAAAGATGGTGTGCCTAGGACAAGGTGAGTATCATCCTCCTCCTTCCCCATCCTTGGGGACCAACATGACATTGTCCAAAGGAATATATCTCTTCACTCCACCTGCTCTCCCTTCTAAAGTAAGAAAGAAGGTCTCCATGCCTCCTCCAGCAAGAAATCTTATGAGTTAGGATGTTGTATTTATGTTTGTAATGTGCAATAAACGGTTTGGAAATTGAGTTGTAAGAACATTGAAATAGAAAGGAGCAATAAGGTCTCTTCCTTGACCGTTCCAGTAACAACATTGAAAAATTATGGGAGAAACACAGAGGATCCATGTACAGATAATAAGATGGAATCGAAGTAAAACTTAACCTGAGGTGTAATCTGCATGAAGTGGAAAGTACAGGTCTTACTCTGTTATTATTTAAGAAGGGAGGTAAGATGCATGGTCCCTCCTCTGACTTCTTGGCTTAGCTAAGACAGAAGGTTCCTGGAGGACAATGCTCAAGACTCAGCTCTTCTCTTCAAACCTATAATTTAAAAAGCAAAGACATTTCTATTTCATACTACCTCAGAGAAATTGTTCCTTAGTATGTATATATATATATATATATATATATATATGTATATATATATTACATTACATTACATTACATTACATTAGGGATTTCTATTCCGCCATTACCTTGCGGTTCAAGGCGGATTACAAAAGGTTAGTTTAAGGACGGAATTACAATGGATAACAGAATTACAGAGTTACAGAATTACAGAATTATATGAATTTAAGGATAGAATTACAATGGATATCAGAATTACAGAGTTACAGAATTATATGAATTGTAGAGAATAGCTAGAGAGGTAATATGAAGATCTTGAGGGCTTTTGGTGGTCGTGTTGTTATTTCTGTTTTAGGAATTTCTTGAACAGTGTGGTTTTTATTTCTTTTCTGAATGTCTTATAGTCTATGGTGGTCATCAGAAGGTTGGAGATTTGGTTGTCTAGTCTTGCAGCTTGTGTGGCTAGGAGGCCGTCATGTAGTTTTGTTCTTTTTACTTCTTTGGATGGGGGGGGTATGAATGGGGAGTGCGTTTTTCTGTGTCTGGTGCTGGTTGCTTGGATGAGGCGATTGTTCAGGTATGATGGGCTGTCTCCGTGTAGTGTTTTAAATAATATGCAGTAGAATTTGAATTGGATTCTTTCTTGGATTGGGAGCCAGTGTGAGTTGATGAAGGCTTCAGTGATGTGGTCGTGTTTTTTCAATGAATAGACGAGTCTTAAGGCTGTATTTTGGATTGTTTGGAGTTGTCTTATCGTAGTTGCCGGACATGGGAGGAAGAGGATGTTACAGTAGTCCAGTATTCCTAGTATTAGGGATTGTACTATAAGTAGGAATTGTGTGCTTTCAAAGAATTTTCGGACTTGTCTCAGGTTTCTCATGATTGCGAATGATTTTTGGGTTGTTTTGTTTATTTGCTGCTGCATTGTGCAGCATCTGTCTATGGTCATGCCTAGTAGTTTTATGGTTGTTTGGATGGGATATTTGGTTGCGTTTATGTCTAGGATGGTTGTGGTTTGGATCCTGTCGTTTTCTAGGAGGATGAATTTGGTTTTGTCTTGGTTGAGTTTAAGTTTGTGATTTTCCATCCAGGTTGTGACTGCTTCCAGTGTTTGGTGAAGTTCCTCTGTCATGGTGGGTTTGGAATGGTCGTATGGGATGAGGATGGTGATGTCATCCGCATAGCTATAGGATGTTATGCCTAGCTTATCCAGATGGGTTCCTAGAGAGGCAGTATATAGATTGAAGAGGGTGGGGGATAGTGGAGATCCTTGTGGTACGCCGCAGGGGTTTGACCATGATTCTGATTTTTCTTTGTTTGATTTTACACTGTAGGTTCTGAGTTTTAGGAATCCTTTGAACCAGGAGTATACTTTGTCTGAGATGCCTATTGCATCTAGGATCTGTAGAAGGATGTTGTGGTCTACTAGGTCGAATGCCGCCGATAGGTCCAGTTGTATGAGTAGCATTTTTTTCCCTATACTAAGTTGATTTCTGACGGTATCCATGAGGGAGCCTAGTAATGTCTCTGTGCTGAAATGTGCTCTGAATCCTGATTGCATGGGGTGTAGTAGGTTGTGGTCCTCTATGTAATTGGTGAGGAGTTTGGCTACTAGGCCTTCTGTGATTTTGACATATAGCGGAATTGAGGCTATAGGTCTATAGTTGGAAGGGAGATTTTGTGGTGCCTTTGGGTCTTTTTGGATTGGGGTGATGACAATTTCGCTGAGGTTGACAGGGAATGTGCCCTCTGTGAGCGTGAATTGGATCCATTGTAGAGTTATGGTGCGGAACTTTATACTAGAGGTGGTAAGGAGATATGAGGGGCAATGGTTGAGGTCACAGGAGGCATGGCTGTATTTTTTGTATAATTTGTTAAATTCTGGCCATTGTATGTTTGGGAATTGAGACCAAGTTCTGTCTGCTGGGATTGCCTCTTTTCCTGTGGGGTTGATTGTGATTGGATTTTGATTGGATGGGTTGAGTATTAGTGTGGCTCTGGTGTTGGTGATTTTATTCTTGAAATGTTCTGCTAGAATGGTTGGTGATGGTGGAGGTGTGTTGGTGGTGGTAGTGTATGGTTTGGTGTCTGTTAATTCTTTTAGTATTTGGAAAATTTTTTTGGAGTCTTGTGTTTCTGTGCCTATGAGCTTGGTGTAGTAACTTTTCCTCTTGTCTTTTAGTAGATTTTTGTATTGTTTGTTGATTTTTTTTCCAGTCGGTTTTTGTTTGTTCTTGGTTCTTTTTTCTCCATTTTCTTTCTAATCTTCTACACTGTCTTTTGAGTTGGAGTAATTCATTATCAAACCATTGGTCTGATTTCCTTCTGATTCTGGTTTTGGTTTGAAGGGGTGCCAGATTATCAAGTATGTTGGTGGATACATTTTTCCAGTGGGAAATGAAATTTTTTGGGTCGCAGTCTTGGATGGTTTCGTCTACCTTTGACCAGAAAATGGTTGGGTCGATATGTTTGCGTGAGGTATATGTGGTTTTTTTTGTTTGAGGTGTGTGTTTGGTTTTGGTCCAGTTGATGTTGAAGTTAAAGATGTAGTGGTCAGACCATAGGGATGGGGACCATGTTCCGTTAGGAGTTTGGATTTCTTGATTGGATGGTTGGTGAGTCATGAATGCTGCAATGTCCAGTTGATGACCTTTTTCATGAGTGGTTTGTGGGTTTAGGATCTGGAAGGATAATGCATTGAGGAAGGATAGACAGTTGTTTGCTGGTGTGGAGGTTGGGTCTTCTAGGTGTAGGTTTAGGTCTCCTAGTATGAGGTTGTAGTCCGCTGTTAGTGTATGTATGTATGTGTATATATATATATATATTTTTTTTTTTTTTTTTGAGATTTTCAATTTTACAAGCATAAATTAACATTTACCACTTGACACAGATTGAGTAAATACAAATAACCAAGCAAAACAATAAGAAAAATAAACTCTTATTTAGTCCACAATATGGGAGATCAAGAGAAGAAATTAACTCCATAAGACGCACTTTTTTCCCCAAAAAATGGGTGGAAATAAGGGTGCATTTTAATGAGCGAATACACCTCCCCCCGGTACCTTTTTTTTTAAAGTCCTTTGGAGCTTTCCGTGCTCCTGCCTGTCTCCCTCGCTAGATGGCTGTTCTGTTCAGGCAGAACGGCCTTCTCAGCTCCTCCAACACGGCCCGGTGGTAAAAGGCTTTGGAGCAGCTGCGGTAACAAGACAGGGAGCAGAAGCGCACGTTGCAGCGAGAGCAAGTGTAGCGGCTTGGCACCACCAGGCACAGTCCGCAGATCTCAGCTACCATTTCCTCCTCCATGCTCTTCACAGGAAAACAAAATACCACTGGCACCACGTGAACACTCTGTAGTTGCATTCTTCTGGTTATATGGTACGGTAGAGGCCGCAGAGTCAAAGTGGAAGCACGCCTTCCTATCATGTCACCGGAGCAAGTAGTGAAAAAAGTTACTGGTAAATTAAAAATTATGCTCATCGAGCACAGTAGGGAACAGGTCCAGGAAAGATACAAAATAAAAGATTAATCCGGGGGCACTGCGCGCTGACTGTGGGGGATGAAGTCACAAGTCCGCAACCCAGAAGTGCTTCTGCATAGAGAGAAAAAAAGCACTCTGGCTCCTATGGAATGCCAACTCTAATAAATGCCCCAGAACTGTCGCTGTACTAGGACAGGACTGAAACGTGTAGGACCAGTTTTACACATGCCCAGGGCAAAAATTAAGTAGGGGGCCCCTGCTCCCCCTTTCTAATCTCTCTTCCTGCCATTACTACCACACATAAAAACAATTTTAAATGACTTCACATACAGATCTTTACCAAATAGAGAGCAGGAAACTCAAGAAATTAAACTCACAGCTGTACTGGGCCCAGGATGGCAGCCATTCAGGGAGCGGCGCTGGACCAGGCAGGAACGCAAACAGTTTGTGCCTGCCTTCTGCGCCACTCTGCCCAAACAGAAGAACAGCGTGAGGGAGACGCGCGGACTTAAAAAAAGGTACCAGGGATGCTGCCTATGGGTTTTTCACTCTATAATACCCTATCCTGGCCTACCACTAGACCACCAGAGAGTGGACAGGGTGCAGAGCTTGGCAAGGAGTGTGGGGTTAGGTGCAGAGCCTGGCAGGGAGAATTTGGTTCAGAATGGTTTTTTTTCCTCTTCTAAATCTAGGGTGCGTCTTATGGTCAGGTGCATCTTATGGAGCGAAAAATACAGTAACTTATATTGGAGTGATGGCAATAGATAACTCTTCCTACAGCCGAATGGCAAGTCAATGTCATTAGGCATGGTTACCAAGCCCTTCTTTTGATTCAGTAAATTCTAAAAGCTGTTTAGGCTCTAAAAAAATAAAATTCTTATACTGATAAGATACATAATATTTTGCAGGATAATTACAAGAAATGTAATCCCCAGAACCAGGGTCATTAGTTCTTTCTTATGTCTCTGGGTTCTTTGAGAAAAGTCTGGAAAAATTCTAACATTGGAGCCCAAACATAGGACAAGCTCCCTGTCACTTTCCATAGCTAGAGTTACAAGCATGGTAGTTCTCTCAGTAACTGCTTCTAAGGAGCTTTCCAAAAATGAAGCCAAATTCATCTCCACCTCCTTATCTGCTGGCATTTCTGCTGGAGTAGATTCCCATTGAGGTCTCCTAATATTGAGGTAGTAAGCTCTCACAATTAGAGGTAAATTTTCCGGTGGTATGGCTAAAGTCTCACAAACATATTTTCTGACCATTATAGGACACTTGGGGAAATTCAAGAATCTTAAATGATTCTTTCTCAACTGGTTCTCAAAATTTTCCATCTTGCATGAAATAAATGATCTTTCTTTAACCATTTCTAATTCTACAGCCTTCATTTCCTTTAAGTTAACTTCTTGCTTCTCCATTTTTTCATTTAAAGCTGATAGTAGTACCCCTTATTACTTCACCTTAGAAAAGACAGTTCCATAATGAGTTTTAAAGGTAGAAGTTGGTGTCCATGACAGATATAGTTTGCCAGAGCGCTTCCAAATCAATTTTCTCTGGCTTTTTCAACTCCCCAAAGATAATAGTATTCTCAACTCTTCCTCTCTTGTGCTGGGAGAACGCTGACAAAAATTACCTGCACCTTCCTCCAAAGAGCTCGGTGAATGCGTCCCTCTCGTGCTGAGGTCCAATCTTCCCTCTCAGGGTAACAGGACACCAGCAGCTCCCTGCACTGAATCACTTCTGGGTTGGGGAGGAACCAGTCTGCTCCAGGCTCAGCGACGCCTGGATCACTCCCACGCTGAGGTCTCCTGATGACTCTGGGTTCTTCCCTGAGGTAGGTCTAGTATCTTCACCCAAACGGGCAAAAGCACTCATTATCATCTGCTGTGTCATCTGCTGGGAGGGTTAGGGCGAGCGGTTCTTTTCCTCTTTCCCATATTACACAGGAAAGAATCACACCTAACGATCAGCGCTGCCCGGCCTCAACACCATCTTGATCTTCCAAGTTTGTTCCTTAGTAAATATTATGTAGTTGGGAACAAATGTATTTTGAATCATTGATTCTCTGGAACTTCTATCCTTTTGGTACTGGAAGAACAAGCGCCATGAACTGATGCGGTGGGAAGCAAGAACTGCTTATTACTCCAATCGAAGTCGCAAACTTGGAATTCTTACATAAGAACATAAGAATTGCTGCTGCTGGGTCAGACCAGTGGTCCATCGTTCCCAGCAGTCCGCTCACGCAGCAGCCCTCTGGTCAAAGACCAGCGCCCTAAGACTAGCCCTACCTGCGTACATTCCGGTTCAGCAGGAACTTGTCGAGCTTGGTCTTGAATCCCTGGAGGGTGTTTTCCCCTATGACGGACTCTGGAAGAGCGTTCCAGTTTTCTACCACTCTCTGGGTAAAGAAGAACTTCCTTACTTAAATGTTTTGTCCCTGATGGCTCAGAACCTGATTCTAAATAAACTACAGCTTCGGCAAGACTGACCTGTCGTTGCAAAGTATTATTGCCCATTGGTGGTAGGGTGAAGGGGGGTATTTAAGATATGTTTAGGACATTAGGGAGAGGAGGAGGGGGTGGGATGGGGAAGTTTGATTGCATATTTAGTTTTATGTTTGCTATGCTTACACGGTTTGATTTTGGCATGGGGGTTATAAGAGTCCAGACCCTTATTCTGGTGATGGGATTCTTTGAATTGTTTTGTTCTTGAATACAGTGTTTGTATGCATATATGTTTCTATTTAATAAAGAGATGATGCAAAAAAAAAAAAAAAAGTGAAGACAGGGAACAGGAAAATAAGAAGAACTGTCCTCTGAGAGAACTTGCTGAAGAGGAAGTAAGTTTCTTGAGGTTTGCTTTGATTCATTAAGCTTATAATCTCAATAACTTGAGTCATAACAGCGGAACAAGCCTACTAGCAAATTTTTTCTTTGCCCATCCTCTTATCTCTTTGAAAATCTGAAGAATATAGGAGACATTTGTGGTATCTTTTCTAAAAATGTTTGACACTCCCCAGACACAAAATCCACCAATGCATGTCAACTGAAAAACCAAAGCAAATATTGTTTAAAATAAAACAGAGGATCAAACTTAATCTTAAAAGAAATAAATTTATTCTTATAGTAACAAAAATTACAGTATATGCCCAAAAAGGAGCACACTAAGGGTCATTAGATAGCCCTTTGGTGGCATGCCTCAAGGGTAACGTGCTTGTTGTCCAGTATGCATTTCGATGAGGCTCTGACATAAGTGGTTTCCTTGTGTTTTTCAGTTCCTCCCTATCTCCCAGAGTCAGATTACTATCGTAGAGTGTTTCTTATGGCCTCCCTTGACCTTTTTTTCTCTCTCTTTTTAGGGATGGACACAGAGAAATCTGAACTTGTTCTCAGCACAGAGGATTTCTTGCAAGCTGCAGCTACGCTTCAGCCTTCTCTTTCAGAACACGACTTGCTCCCCTACAGGCTCCTGCAGCAGAATTTTGCTGTACGGTAGTATTGCCACATAAGGTCACAGCAGCGTAACCTTGGCCAAAGCTATATGAGAGATGGTGAGATGAATCCAGGATGAAGACTCACGCTGCAAGTTTCAAGTTTTAGAAATTTGTTGAACATGCAATATCAAATATTTCTATGCGTATTACAATTTAAAATTGGGAGACAAAATAAAACAATTTGTACAATTAAACATACAATGTATGTACATAAGTAATTAATGAAACAAAAGGGAAGAGAGGTGAACTATAATCTTTAAGGAAAGTAAAAATACATTTAAGGGAAAAACATCAGGAGGGTAATGAAGAATTTTTTTTTTAAGAAAATATGGCTAAGCCTAAAAAGAGGATCGGAGAGGTTGTGACCTATAAATAAGGTCTAGTTAAAAGTAGGTATTTGAGCCTGGGATTAATATTAGATAAATTATCCTATCTATGACTCAAATGCATCTTTGTACAGGTAGCATTTTAATGTTCTTTTAAATTTTTCTGAGGTTTCTCCACGTAAATAGATTGGTAAATTGTTCCAAAGCTGGGGTGCTATGACTGAAAAAATTGTAGCTCTTCTGGTACCTATTATTTTTAGAGAAGGGATAGTCAGCAAATACTGTTCCGTTGATCTAAGTGTCCTGGCTGGAGAGTGTGGTATCAAGAAACGATCTAGAAATTGTAATATGGTTTCTTTCCTAGATCTGTGATTTTATAATCACCCTGATTGTCCAGTGTGAGATATTCATCATCCTGAGAATGCATGATTTTTGTGCACCTTATACACTATTTGCCTAATGTTCCCCCCCCCCCCATAAAAAACACACTTACTCCTCATGTGGTGTGGAATGTTTCCTATGAGCTATTCTGTTGTTCTTATCTTGTGACCAAGGCTTGGCTTCTTGTTTCTTTTCTTCATTAATAAGGATTTGCTCCTCTGTGTCTTCCTATTTACAAATCAACATTTTTAACCCTTTCCTTTTACCCATTACTGCTGTAACAGGCATCACTTAACATCACTTCCTCCACGGATCAAACTCTGTCAACGAATGTTCCCTTCCATAACTCTAAACTATACTTTGTTTCCCCCTCCTATGGGTGAGCAATCCTGTCTTTCTTCTAGCCAACAACTGGTATTAGAAATGCTGCTTCTTCTCCTTTGCAAGAAAACCAAATCCACTATTTTTATCCCTTCCTTTCACTTATTTTCCAAACCAAATTTACCCATGCACTTAGAGTGTGAAAAAAGGTTGTGTTTCACTTAGTTTTTCATTATAAGAGGAAGAAATTCTGGTTAATCTGCCTTACAATCTCTGTACCTTACCTATTTAAGAATGAAAATAAATGGAATTTGATTGGCCACTCTTGGAGTGTAACTCACTGGTTATCATATTTGCTGATCTTCAACGTGAATATGGTGGTTCTACTAAGGTGTTTTACTCATTCTGACTCTGTGGGAAAAAGTTTAGTAAATCTGGCTCTAAAGATTCCTCCTCTTCTCCCCATCCCATTAGATGTTGAAACCTGAAGGGTATTGGGGTATAAGCCTTGGAATTTGTGGTTGATGGATCTGAAGAAGTCAGTGGGGGGGGGGGGCATAAGCTTAGTTTTTTCCTTTGATAGGTCTTCCATCTATAGGATGCTCTATATATGTTTATAATTTTAACTACTCACAGTTTGATAATGCTTATATCACATTCTTAGGCCAAACTTACTCTTTCAAAATAGAAACAGAAAAAAAAGGCTATAAGAGATTTTAATTTAAACCAGTACAAGTCCACAAAATGAGAAGATCCAAGAAGGACAAAAAAAGACAATAGGAAAAACGACATGCTAATTAAAAAAGCAGATAAATATCTTTTTAAAATCTCACTACCTCTTCTCCAACAGGAGTTGAAATATGTCTCTTCTTGGTTGTTAGAAAGGTGGAATCCCAAAACTGTATTTAGTTGAGCGATAATGTATTTGCAAAGAAATTTCAAAAAGAAAGAGGCCCTCATTTGGAATAACAAAGAATGAAGTAACAAATAGTGCTTCCCCGTCTTTTATGTTTCATGAGAGACATCTAGGAAAACTCCTATAAAAATCATCAACTTAGCCTTTCAATAATATCTCAACACCAAAACGGTAAAATGGGGAAACAAGATATTTTTTTAGATATACAGTATTCGTGATGGGAGGAAATGCAAAAGTAGCATCGTGAGACACAAAGGTGGAGAGGAATATATAGAAGCTGATAAAGATATGAGTATTTCTCTTCTGTATTCACAGCTGAAGGGCCAGGAGCAGGACTGCAGAAGACAAATACAAATAGGAAGGGAGGTGTGGTAGTCTGTGACGATTTTCAGAGGACTGTGTTCATGATGTGCTAAGGTTGGCAAAGCGCCAGGTACTGAAGGAATTTAGGCATGTTCTGGTGGCTCCAGTGGCTGACCTTTTCAGTGCTGCTTTAGTCAGCCTTGGTCCTGGAGAGCAGCAGGGCAGATATAGTCCCTCTCCACAAAAATTAGACTGGTAAGTGATAAGTAAACAAATAGAACACTTTTAAGACAGAGAATAGTAAAGTTTTGGGAATCCAACATGGTTTCACTAGAGATAGGTCTTGTCAGACAAATATGATTAATTTCTTTGGATCGAGAGATGTAGTGTATTTAGATGTTAGCAAAGCGTTTAACATGCTTCCACTTAGACGACTGATAAACTGAGTGCCCTTGGTATGGGCCCTAAAGTGACTGACTGGGTAAAGAACTGGCTTAGTGGAAGGAGACAGAAAGTAGTGATAAATGAAGCTTACTTTGAGGAAAAGGATATTTATCTGTGGTGTGTCGCAAGCTTTGGCTCTTGGGCTGGTTCTTTTTAACATTTTTGTAAGTGATATTGCTGAAGTGCTGTCTGGTAAGATTTGCTTCTTTGCAGATGATACCAAAATTTGTGATAGGATAGACACCCCTGAGGTTGATAACAGGAAGGACATCAGGAATGGTCTGTAATTTGGCATCTAAGATTTAATGATAAAAACTGAAGGATCTCCAATAAGAATAGCCTTACTGAATACGGGGGAGGGGGTGTCAAGATGGCGGCAGTGTGAGAGTCACTAGTAAGACCCTGGAAAGAGCCGATAGCAGCTGGATCTCCCGAGTACTTTTTGCCTACCTGTTTGTGGGCCCTGTAAGTTTTCAGCGTTTCCTACCTCTTCTCCCTTTCTACTCCTCCTCCCTTCTCCATTCCTGCCCATCTCTATAAGTCGCCTTGAGCCTGCCTAGGTATGAGCGACGCAGAAATAGAAGATTAGATTAGATATGTCTCATACAAAGAGGAAGGGGGTAATTAGAGCCATACCCTTGCCGGCACTAGCATCTACCCCTCTCCAGCAGACTGTCAATTAATTCTTCTCGGCTTTACCAACGACTTTGCGATCATCTGGAGGATTGGATAGCCCGGCACTGGACGTAGGTTTGTGAGAGCTGATTATCCTTTCGAGCTTGAAACATCATTATCGCCTCCATCTACCCTCAATCCTCCATGCCCAGCTGCTTTGGGGACTCTGGAGCAGGAGAAACACGATCCCAGAAGTAGATACACGGGGTCTCCGAGCGAGGGCACAGCGTCAACGGCAGAACAGCTGATATCTATAATCAAGAGAGCAGGAATTGAACCAGTTCCCATGGAGGCTTCCTTGAATGACATCTGGTTACTGCTTAAATGTATAGAGATTAAAATGACCAAATCCATGAAAGAGGTATCTAATATTACAACTAAACTAGACACTAACTAAAACTGTGGACTTGATGAAAACGGAGTTTACAGTCCAGGCCAGGCAAACACAGGAAGAGATGCAACATTTGTAGCAGTTTAAAGCAGCAACAATTAAAGATAACACCTTAATTCATAAAAAATTGGAGCAGATAGAAAATTTTAACTGTCGGTTAAACCTTCACTTCCTGAATTTTCCACAGGCCCCTGGTATTCTACCTATTTATTTTCCTAAAAGGTATTTGAGAATTTAAAAATTCCCCTAAATAATATTCCTCCAGTTAATAAGATTTACT
This sequence comes from Geotrypetes seraphini, assembly GCF_902459505.1. NCBI lineage: Eukaryota > Metazoa > Chordata > Amphibia > Gymnophiona > Dermophiidae > Geotrypetes > Geotrypetes seraphini. The sequence continues at coordinate 413,189,616 of NC_047086.1, forward strand.
ATCTGCCAAATAGAAAAGTTTCTCAAAAGGATAAAAAGAATGGTCAAGATTGATTTTAAAAATGTGTCTGCTCTTCTTGAACAAACTTTAACAACTGACGCTGAAAGAGCTACCCTTTTGGTGTCTTTCGTATTTGAACAGGATACTAATATGGTTTTTGTTGTAGGGGTTATGTGAGGCGCCCTTACGAACGCCAGGTCCCGAGTTCAATACCTTTACAGAAAATTCACCAGGAAGCAGACTCAAATAAGAAGCACAGCCAGAAGTGATGGCATAATGAATATATTATAGAAATAGGCTTACAGAAAAGTAATATTCATTAGCATTATAATTAAGGAGAGAGCAAAGCAGTTTCCCTGCCTTAGAGAATCCAGAGAGAAGCGTGAAGTTCCAGGGAGAGGTAGAGAGAGAAAGGAGGATGGGGTGATGGTCTAAGCTTCGGGTTCCAGAGATAGGCAAGAGAGGGGGGTGATGCAAGAGGAGCCTTTTATAGCTTGGAAACTTATTCTAAATACTAGCTTTATAGCCCATTACATTAACGGGTGCTAGAATATATGTGTGTGTGTGTGTGTGTGTCTGTCTGTCTTTTTTTTTTATCTCTGTCTCCTTAGCCGCTTTTTGTATTTCTGTCTTTCTTTGTTTTGGCTGTCTACCCACCACCCCTTGCGTGCTCCCCCTGTCCATTCTCCATTCCTTTTACCTCCCCTGTGTCCACCACTACCCCTTCACTGCTCCCCTTATCCAGCAGCAGCCCTTCTCCCTTTGTTTTACCTCCCCCCTGTCCATCCCCTCTTCCTGCTCTCCCTGTCAAGCAGTAGGCCTCCCTTCCTTTTTTTCCCCCTATCCATCAGCACCTCTTCCTGCTCCCCCTGTCCAGCAGTAGGCCTCCCTTCCTTTTTCCCCCATCCATCAACACCTCTTCCTGCTCCCCCTGTCCAGCAGTAGGCCTCCCTTCCTTTTTTTCCCCCTATCCATCAGCACCTCTTCCTGCTCCCCCTGTGCAGCAGTAGGCCTCCCTTCCTTCCCCCCTATCCATCAGCACCTCTTCCTGCTCCCCCTGTCCAGAAGTAGGCCTCCTTTCCTTTTTCCCCCCTATCCATCAGCACCTCTTCCTGCACCCCCTGTGCAGCAGTAGGCCTCCCTTCCTTTTTCCCCCCGTCCATCAGCACCTCTTCCTGCTCTCCCTGTCCAGCAGTAAGCCTCCCTTCCTTTCCCCACACCCCACCAGAGCAATCTCCCCTCTGTCTATCCCCCCAACAGGCAAGCATCTCCCTTCTCTCTATCTCCCATCAATCCATCATCTCACCTCTGTCTCCTCCTGTCAGCCACTGGCGTTCGCCATGTGGTCAATCCGCTGTCGACAGGCGGGGTCCAGCTCCGGCGCGTCGCTCATGCACAGCAACGGGAGCAGCGCCACCAGCAGTAGCGCCGCCATCGGGAGCCCTTCTCGAGGGGGCGGGACAGGCTGCTGAGGAGCTTCGGGGGCTGCTGAGATAGCAGAGACGGAGCGGCCGAGCTGAACTGGCGTCCCCCTTCCCGGTGCCAGCGCCGCTCTCCCTCTCAGCGGGCCAGGCCAGAAAAAGAGGAGACTGTTGTGTGGTGACGTATAAGCGTGCATGCGCACTCTTGTGGCCACATCGCGACAGATCAGGGAACACGGCTTTAGTGTGAATGCGTGCTTACCATTTTATTATTATAGATAGAATCTATTGAACTTCAATAGAAGTTAAGCATCCCTATCCTTAGTAAACTGTGCTAGACAGGAGAAGAATAGACTGAAGTCAAATGTAATTTCCAGTATGCCTCTGACAATGACTGCACACCTGGATCCATTGTATATCTTAAGCTGTACATCCTAAGCATCAGACATTAACACATCTTCTTCGCACCTCTTAGCTGCAAGTTGGTTTGTTACCTTTTAAGCATGATTTAATTAGGGCTGTTTGAAACAGTCTGCCTGGATGCTTTCTGTATGTGAATTCTGTGCATGAGCACTCAGGGTCTATCTGCATCCACATCCCAGAGTCAGATTGATATAATTTCCCTTAGACCTTTGCTGACATTGGTTAGGGCAACCAAAAATGCTTATTGCTAGCAATAGCTATGCTGACAGTTTTGAAATTATATTTTAAGAATTTTCAGAAATTAGGGGTCAGAAAATATGGTTATACCCTGATGTGTCTAAAACTACTCAGGAGCGAAGAAAGTTTTTCCTTTCCCTACATCAGGAAACAATTAACCTGAGTGCTTCATTTCTTCAAGCATATCCCTGTAAATGCCTGGTCAGGTACTTGGGAGGTAAGTACACTTTTTTTTCTCCAGATCACTTGAAGTAGTTCCTCGATGCCAAGAAGATCGTTAAGGACTGAGTAAAGAGGGTTTTTTCAAATAATCCAGTCATTTAAATCACATTAAGCCTTTCTTTAGAATGATATACATTTAATTTCTCCTTTTATATTCGTTGACTGCCCCTACCATTATTGTGGTCTAAGAAGGGGGTTTAAGATTTGGTTATATTGTAAGATTGTTTTTTCTTAATTTCCTAAAATTTGTTTTTCCTTCTCTGTGTTTTATGTAGCAAGATGCATTCTTGTAAAATTTATTTGAAAGCTATAAATAAATAAATAAAAAACTTGAAGGATCATGCATTTGGGTGTCAAACCCAAGGGAAAGGCACAGTTTAGGGAGTGAAGAGCATTTGTGCACGAAAAGAGGAATGGGACTTGGATATGATCAACAAGGTAGCCAAATGGATAGAAAAGGTGTCAGCAAAAACTGGACGGATCTTGGATTCATAAGGAATGGCCAGTAGAAAAAAGGAGGTATTGATGCTCTTGTATTAAGACTCTGGTGAGACCTCATTTAGAATATTGTATACAATTCTGGAGACTGCACCTTCAAAAAATATGAACTGGATAGAATCAGTCCAGATGGTAGCCATTAAAGTGGTTGGTGATCTTCATCATAAAGCATATGGGGATAAACTTCAAGATCTCAATATGTATATTTTGGGGAAAAGGCAGTAGAGGGAAGATATGATAGACATTTAACTACCTATGTGGTATCAATGCACAAGAGGCATGTCTCAGTTGGAAGGTGAAAGAGAACAGTCTCCGAAGTAGCCTGAGAAAATACTTCTTTACGGGAAAAGTGTTGAATTTGTTATAGGGAATGTGAGTCAAAAGTGAACTTTCAATTATGTTATAATCAGAGATCTGAAATGACAAAACAGAAGCACAGACTGGAAAGTTTAAGTGGTTTATTAAAAAATAATAATTGATTCACAGTACAATTTGTTCAAATTACTATTTACTATATATCTGGACTACAAATAGTAAATAATTATTGGCAAACTTGCTAAGTTTTACAGTTCACACACACAAATCAATTCTGCCTTCTCTTAGCTGAACTTAGAATTCTATATTATCATGTATTTAGAAATAACACTAGCTCCTCAGTTTCAATATCTATAACTTTAAACTGTAAATTTAATAAAGGGAACATATATTACCCAAGTGTCTCTCTCTAGATAGGCTCACACGACAACATGCCCTCAGAGGAAGGGAACCAAGAGAGCCCTCAAATCCTCTGAATAATCTTTGATCCATAAAGTTATACCATGTGACCAAACTTTCATACATATGTGTCCTAGGGCATAAGTCTGATGCTGATAATTGTATTAAGCAGGATATAAATGGGATTATTTCCCCCCCCCTTATATGAGACACCCCTTGCCTGGGAATCTGAAAGACACTAATATGTATATATTAAAAAAAGATGAAGCTGAATGATAGAAATGCTTCCGAAATTGACACAGCATGCAGAGTACATGTTTTCTTATTATAGTGATGCAAAGAGAAAATATCTGATACAGGACAAAGTAAGTGTTTGACTGTTATAACAGTTGATTGTAGCTAAAAGTCATAAAAACAACTTATGAATAGCAGAACACATACTAGGGGGGTCACACTGACCTGGCAATATTTGTTTATAAGAACTAACATATTTTCACACTGTTCCCTTAATAATTCTTGGGAAGCAAAACTTAACTGTTTACCTTGAGATCCCCAGTATTGCACATAGTTATCCCAGGACAAGCAGGAAGCATATTCTCACACATGGGTGACGTCACCGACGGAGCTCCGCAGCGGACAGCCTCGAAAGCAGACTTGCTTGAAGATCTTTAAAAGAGCTTCCGAGTGCTGCCTCGCGCATGTGCGCGTGTCTTCCCGCTCGAACTAGGGGGCACATCTCCTGTGAGGATCCTCAGTTCAATATTTTCTGCGGAGCCGAGAAGACCTTTTTCGTCTCAGCTCTGCAGCTTCGTGCCTTCTCTTCACCACGGCTTTTTATTTTGGTCGCTGTGTTCGCGTTTCCCTTTCTTCTTTTTCTCAAAAGTTTCAAAAATAAATAAATAAATAAAAATAAAAAAAAGTATTTGTTTAATTTCTTTTCTTCTTTTGTCCGGTCGGCGGGCTTTGGGCCTAGGCCCAACCGCTCAGCGCTACGGACTTTGTTTTTTCTATGTCCCGGCCTCTTACCGGGTTTAAACGTTGTTGTCACTGCGGCAAGACAATTTACATCACCAGCCCTCATAGTCGGTGTATGGTCTGTTTGGGCCCCAGACATTGCCCCGACGATTGTCACCGCTGCTTGACTCTTCAACCTCGGGCCTTCCGTCGCCGCTGTGCTCGTTTTGAGCAACTTTTTGGAATTATGGAGCAACCGCCCGAGAAGGCCTCGACTTTGGTCTCGAAGGCCTCAGTCCCGGGTGCGGCCTCGAGTTTGAAAGCCTCGCCTTCGGCTTTGGCGCAGACCTCGACCTCGAAGACTTCGACCTCGACTCCTGCTGTTCTACCCGCTAGGGCCTCGACTTTGATATCCTCGGTCTTGAAAGCCTCATCAGTTCCTCTCTGAAGTCCACTTCCGTGGGTAAGTCTCCTGCTTCTCTTTCAGGTACTGTCCCTAAGAAGCCACCAGAGTCTCAGGCTTCACAAACCATACCTTCGGTTTTGTCCGCCTCCTCGAGACCTCCAGCTAAGCGTGCCTCCAAGCATCGGGAATACTCATCTTCGAGGTCGCCCTCCTTGGAGCGCACTGCGGCACCAACGAGACCTGATCCTTTTGTCTCGGTTCCAATGTTCAAGAACATGTTGAAGTCCATTTTGACCACTCAAATTTCCTCGATTGTGGCTCAACTTGTTCCGTCCTCGACCCTGCCTCCTGTGGACCAGCATGTGCAGCAGTCTGAGCCTCCTGTCGAGGTACATCGAGGCAGGTCTCGGAAGCCTCATCGGCTCTCTTCTACTGACACTTGACCTGAGCCTCCGTCCATGTCTCCGCTGCCTCATCCGAAGCATCGCTCGAAGCATTCAAGACACCTTCCTTCCAAGCTTCGTAAGGAGCCGTCCCGGGTACAGAAGCTTTCTACTTTAATGGATCCTGAGACTTCCTCTACATCCAAGCATAGAACTCGGCTTCGAGATGCCTCGACTACTTCTCCTCGCAGTTTATCCAGATCGAGGACTCCTCCCTCGAGGCTTGCTTTGCGAGACTCTTTCCCTCCTGCCTCGACACATTCTGTGCCTCGAACACCGAGAGCCTCGCCGTCAAGGACCTTGAAGCGCAGGCATTTGCTGACTCCGCCTCATGCTATAAGTGCAGTTTCTTCCATCACTATGCGCTTGGGCTCGGAGCCCTTATCTCAATATTCTAGAGAGGCTTCTCCATCCTACTCTGTGGTGCCTCGGTCTCGCTCTCCCTCTCCAGAGGATGCCTCGACCTCGAAGTCCACTTCCTTTGCAAAGTTTGTCTTCGACATGGGGCAGGCCCTTCAATTGGATCTTCATTCAGATTCCAAGTATACTGCAGAATATTTGGCCGACATGGAGCTTTCTCATCCACCTAAGGAGACCTTGAGGCTGCCTATAACTCCTGTTCTTAAACAGACTTTCATGAGGAACATGGAAACACCTTATTCCATCACAGCCATTCCTTCCAAGTTGGAATCCCGCTACTGCACTGTGCCCTGCAAAGGATTTGAAAAATCTCAACTATCCCATTAGTCTTTGGTGGTGGAGTCGTCCTTGAAAAAGTCTCATCCTTCGAAACTTTATGCTGCAGTTCCTCCGGGCAGAGAGAGTCGCACCATGGACAAATTTGGACGCCAATTATACCAGAATTCCATGATGGCTAACAGAATTCTTAATTATAATTACATTTTTACCACCTATTTCAATCATTTTCTGAAATTGTTGCCTTCAAGTTTCAAGTTTAATAATAATTTGATTAATCGTTTAATCTAAATTCTAAGCGATGTACATAATAATAAAATTAGAAAATAAGGGGAATAATACAGTAAATAACAAAACCAAGACTAACGAGACTATTGACAAATTTAACAAAACTAGGAACATAAGGGAGAAGATGGATAAGAGTTACAATTTGTTTAAAAGTTATAGAAACAAATAAGGGAGATACATAAGGAGAGGGAAGATAAAAATTCTTCATTCTATCCGGATCTTCCCAAGCCACGTCTTCAAGAGTTTAAGCAAATCCTCAAAACTCTATCTCAGTTGAGACTTTTTATGTTGCAGGCCTCAAATGATGCTTTTGAACTTTCCTCCAGAGTCTCTCCCTTTGCAGTCGCCATGCGTCGCCTTGCTTGGCTCCGCATTGTCGACATGGATCCCAATCTGCAGGATCGTTTGGCCAACTTACTTTGTAAAGGCAACAAACTTTTTGATGACTCCATTGAAGCTGCCCCCAAGCGCCTCTCAGAACACGAGCGCTCTTTTGCATCTTTGATTCAGCCCAAGCCCAAGACTCCTCCTGCTTGGGCTTATAAACAGCCACAATGTCGTTATCCTCAGAAACGACGCCAGCATTCTCTAGACCTCCTCCCAGGCGTCCTCAGCAACACCAGCATCAGCAGAAGGCTCAAACTCCTGCGGCCACTAAGCCGGCTCAGTCTTTTTGACGGTCACAGTCTGAGCATTCCAATCTCCCTGAATCAGAACTCTCTTCTAACCATAGGGGGTCGTCTTTCCCATTTTTATTCCCAATGGGAAACTATCACCTCAGATCTCTGGGTTCTGACCATTCTGCGAGAGGGATACTCACTTTGTTTGCTTCAAGTTCCTCCAGATCACCCTCCAGGAGAGTCTCTTTCCAATTCGTCACAACTTCCTCTTCTTCTTCTTCAGGAAGCTCAGGCTCTCCTTCACCTTTGAGCTGTCGAGGAGATTCCTCTGTCTCAACGGAATCTGGGTTTTTATTCCCGTTACTTTCTGGTTCCAAAGAAGACGGGGACTTGCAACCCATTCTGGACCTCAGAGCCCTCAACAAGTTTCTGGTCAAAGAGAAGTTTCAGATGCTCTCATTGCCAACCTTATACTCCCTGATGGCTCAGGGAGATTGGATGTGCTCGCTGTATCTCAAAGAGGCTTACACTCATATCCCCATTCATCCAGCCTCTCGCAAATACCTTCGATTCAAGGTGGGGAATCTTCATCTTCAATACCTGGACGATTGGCTTATCAAAGCCCCCTTTCCTCAAGGGGTTATTGCAGCGACCCAACAGACTATTATGTTCCTCCAAAGTTTGGGGTTCCAAATCAACTTTCCAAAATCTCAGTTGACCCCCCTCTCAATCTCTCCAGTTCATTGGGGCCACCCTAGACACTGTCCAACTCAGAGCGTTTCTACCTCCACCACGTCGAGATACCCTCATTCGCCTTTGTCATCAGGTGTCTCGTCTTCCATCCATTTCTGCAAGACAAATGATGGTTCTGCTCGGTCACATGGCTTATACAGTTCATGTGACTCCTTTTGCCAGACTTCACCTTCGCATTCCTCAGTGGACCCTGGCATCTCAGTGGCAACAAGCTGCGGACCCGCCTTCCCGACAAATTACAGTAACTCCTTTGTTGAAGCGGTCTCTCCGCTGGTGGATGCTCTCTGCCAATCTTTCCAGAGGTTTGCTCTTCCATATGCTCCCTCATCAGAAGGTTCTCACAACAGACTCGTCGACCTACGCATGGGGGGCCTATAGACGGCCTCGGTACCCAGGGTCTGTGGACTTCGGCGGACCGACTTTGTCATATCAATCTGTTGGAATTCAGAACGATTTTCAATGCTCTCAAAGCTTTTCAACACCTTCTTCACGACACGGTAGTACTTGTCCGGACGGACAACCAGGTGGCCATGTATTATGTCAACAAACAGGGGGGTACGGGGTATCATTCCCTGTGTCAAGAGGCTCTGAATCTGTGGCATTGGGCAATTCATTGAAACGACTTTCTCAGAGCTGTCTATATTCAGGGTCAACACAACTATCCGGTGGACAACTTGAGTCGCCTTCTGCAACCTCACGAATGGACACTCAACTCCCCCACACTGCGTCAGGTATTTGCTCGATAGAGGACCCCGCAAGTAGACCTTTTTGTGTCCCCCTTCAACAACAAGCTGCCTTAGTTTTGCTCTCGAATGTACTCTCTCCAACGTCTGGAGGCGGATGCTTTCCTCTTGGATTGGACGGGTCAGTTTCTCTATGCCTTCTCTCCATTTCCGCTGATTCTAAGGACTCTTGTCAAACTCAAGATGGAACATGCCACCATGATTCTGATAGCTCCTCGGTGGCCCAGATAACCATGGTACTCCCTTCTACTTCAACTCAGCACCAGGGAGCCTCTACTTCTACCAATTTTTCCCTCTCTGCTTACTCAGAGTCAAGGATCTTTACTTCATCCCAATCTGCAGTCTCTACACTTAACACTTGGTTCCTTTCTGCCTGACAGACTCCTCGCACTGTTCAAGATATTTTGGTCGCTTCCAGAAAGCCATCCACTCGACAGTGTTACGGCTAGAAATGGACTAGATTTTCTGCTTGGTGTTCCACACGTCAGATGGAGCCAATGTCTACATCCTTGGCTTCTGTTTTGGACTATTTGCTTCACTTATTGCAATCTGGACTTCAGTCTACATCCATCCGAGTCCATCTTAGTGCTATTGCTGCTTTTCATCAGCCTCTCGATGGGAAATCTCTCTCTGCACATCCCATGGTTTCCCGATTTATGAAAGGACTCTTTAATGTTCATCCACCACTTAAACCGCCTCCGGTGGTTTGGGATCTCAATGTTGTTTTAGCTCAACTTATGAAACCTCCATTTGAACTGCTTGATAAAGCTCATATCAAGTATCTAACTTGGAAGGCAGTTTTCCTCATTGCTCTCACGTCTGCTAGAAGAGTCAGTGAGTTACAAGCTTTGGTTGCGGACCCACCTTTCACAGTTTTCCACCATGACAAGGTGGTCCTCCATACTCATCCAAAATTCTTACCTAAAGTGGTTTCAGAATTTCACATCAATCAATCTATTGTTCTGCCAGTATTTTTTCCAAAACCTCATTCTCACCCTGGAGAAGTTGCGCTCCATACTTTGGACTGTAAGCGTGCTTTGGCTTTCTACTTGCAACGCACTCAACCGCACAGAACAGCTCCTCAATTTTTCATCTCCTTTGATCCGAATAGGTTGGGACGCCCTATCTCGAAGAGAACCATTTCCAACTGGATGGCTGCTTGCATCTCTTTCTGCTATGCTCAGGCGGGTCTACCTCTGCAGGGTCGAGTCACGGGCCATAAAGTTCGAGCTATGGCAGCATCTGTAGCTTTCCTCAGATCAACTCCTATTGAGGAAATCTGCAAGGCTGCCACTTGGTCCTCGGTTCATACATTCACCTCTCATTACTGTCTGGATACCTTATCCAGGAGGGATGACCATTTTGGCCAGTCTGTTTTGCAAAATCTTTTTTCTTAAATTGCCAACTCTCCCTCCATCCCTTTCTGCTTAGCGTGGAGGTCACCCATGTGTGAGAATATGCTGCCTGCTTGTCCTGGGATAAAGCACAGTTACTTACCATAACAGTTGTTATCCAGGGACAGCAGGCAGATATTCTCACAACCCACCCACCTCCCCTGGTTGGCTTCTTAGCTCATTATCTGAACTGAGGATCCTCACAGGAGATGCGCCCCCTAGTTCGGGCAGGAAGGCACGCACGCATGCGCGATGCAGCACTTGGAAGCTCTTTAAAAGATCTTCAAGCAAGTCTGCTTTCTAGGCTGTCCGCTGCGGGCCTCCGTCGGTGACATCACCCACATTTAGAGAATATCTACCTGCTGTCCCTGGATAACAACTGTTACGGTAAGTAACTGTGCCGTCTGCTGGGATGTCTTGTGATTCAATAGCATGTGATAATTAAGTCATTATTGTTGCTAAGGAAAATTACTAATGAAGTATGATTAACCAGAAACCATTTGACTTGAATAAAACCAATAGAACATTGCTGAAGTATGCAATTTGTAATTGGATCCTAGTGAAGCAATTAATTGATGATGTCATAATAACAATAAAATGGCCAGTCACTTGTAATTGGGTGAGAATTTTGGTGGTGGTTCTACCAGTTAATAGGATGCTAAAAGACTCCCAAGGACTTGAATGTTTAAACTACACTTTTGAGTCTGGTAGGTTTTTTCCCCTTGATCTCCTGTAGAGATAAAGAGCTGAGGGGGTATATAGCCTGTTCATGTAGTTATTAAGTCACCATTGCATAGTCTCTAGGGAGGGAGAAAGAATACACAATACTAGCCACTCTTTATTAGCTGTTCTGTGCTTTACCTCCCTTGTTTAGTAACTGATTGGTTGTTGCACATACATGCCACTCAACTTTCCCAGAACATACTTACATGTCTGGGCTTCATAACCTAGGCATGTCTTGTCATTCAGATACTCAAGTCTTCAGCCCTAGTGCTTATCGCATGAATCAGGTGCATTGGATCCAGGTGGTTATGCCAATTAGATAGCAGGCCAAAGTGCATCTGCTATTCTGGGGAAAAAAAGCAAATTATGCCAAGGAAGCCTGTGTCAACCATCTTAGAGAGAAATGTCCCATGGCTTCCAGTTTATATTCAAATCTTTGCTATATAAAAGAAGGCTAACTAAATTAACTTCGAATACAATGTCTCATACTATATCCAAGACCTTCAAGAACTCATACAGATAGTATACTGTAGATATATTGCTTCTTATTTTTTTTATATATAAGTATATTTTTCAGATAATATATATATTTTTAGAGGGTCTTCAGATTGCCATAGCTCAACATACTTTTTCATTTTTATCAAGCATTATGTCTATATTATATTCTTGTTGCTTGTAGCAGTAACTTAGCTTTGTATTAAGCAGGATATAAGGGGGACACATAATCCTATATGTATGACACACCCCTTGCCTGGGAACCTGAAAAGACACTAATATGTATATATAAAAAGATGAAGATGAATGATTGAAATGCTTCAGAGACTTGGAAAGCACACAGAGTACATAAGAATAGCCTTACTGGGTCAGACCAGTAGCCCGTTCTCACGGTGGCCAATACAGGTCACTAATACCTGGCCAAACCCCAAGGAGTAGCAATATTCCATTCTACCAATACAGGGCAAGCAGTGGCTTCCATGTCTTTCTCAATAACAGACTATGGACTTTTCCTCCAGAAACTTGTCCAAACCTTTCTTAAAACCAGCTATGCGTAGAACTTTTTGGTAACGCGGTTAATAAGCACAATGTAATGTAATGTATTCTCTCCACTCTTACCACAGCCTCTGGCAATGCGTTCCAAAGCTTATCTATTCTCTGAGTGAAAAAAAATTTCCTCCTATTGGTTTTAAAAGTATTTCCCTGTAACTTCTTGCGCTTGGGAAAGAATGCAAACTGTTTTTAAGTTTATGAATCAATGATTGGTTCTGATGAGCTGTGAAGATGTGAAACTATAGATTGCATGTCAGAATTTATCTGTGTATGACTGTATAAGAGATTTTTAGTTCTAAACTGTTTTTTATTTAATCTATTAGAGAAGAACTGAGATTATATATGTGTTAGTGCTTGAAAATTCTGGGAAATTACTTGAAAATGTATCCTTTCTCATTTAAGTCTCAACAAGTACCGTAGGTAACCTGTAATTGTAATCAAGCTGGCATAGGTTTGATGCTGTCTTTTTCATTTAATGTGTTAGGTACAAATGGAAAAGAACTTCCTCTTTCCTTTGTGACACAGTTAGTATTAGGGAAGATAACATTGCATGGCATTACCACACTAACTGAGGTCTTATGGGAACATGTTAACTTTTTCATTGTGTAACCCCTGTGTTTCCAGTGCTTGGTTAGATCCTGGCCAAAAAGGTAATGAATTCCTGAATGTTTCAATAGAAAGGGTAAAGAGTTTTTAGTAAATTTGAATTATTGTATATTAAGAACAGTTTTTCTATGAGCTGGGGGTGTTTGTTTTTAATACCTCAGAGCTTTTTAATATTTTTATGGGCTCTTCACAAGAATGTTGAAGAGTATATTAAATTTTCTTTAACATCTTTGCAAATTCTTGAGTTTCCCTTTCCTTTTCTAAGCAATGAACTACCTCCAAATTGGGTTAGTTCTGCTAATTTGCTCCCATGAAAGTCACTGCAAAGAAAGCAAGGCTATTTTAATTTTTCCAAGGGCTACATAAATATTTTGGTCTCTAAAAATGTAACTTATCCATCCACTACATCAGTAGTGCTTCAGTTTCCTGGACTCTGGTCTCACATATGCCACTTGTATACCGTATTTTCGCGGATATAACGCGCACCATTGTAAAACGCGCACAGGGGTATAGCGCGCAGAAATCACGATGATATGTACAAAAACTTTTCTATACCGCGCTCAGGCATATAACGCGCATGCTGCCCGACTCTCCTTTCGCCCGCCCTGACTTTCCGTGCGCTGTCCTGACTCTCTGTTCACCCCCCCTGACTTCCGTGCACTGCCCTGACTTTCCGTGCGCTGTCCCGACTCTCCGTTCACCCCCCCTGACTTTCCGTGCACTGTCCTCCCTTGAAGTCCTGTCCCCCCTTGAAGGTCTGTCCCCATCCTGAAAGCCTGATGCCCCCCCGACGTCCGATATATCCCCCCCCCCCCCGGCAGGACCACTCGCACCCTCACCCCGAAGGACCGCCGACTCCCCAACAATATCGGGCCAGGAGGGAGCCCAAACCCTCCTGGCCATGGCGACCCCCTAACCCCACCCCGCACTACATTACGGGCAGGAGGGATCCCAGGCCCTCCTGCCCTCGACGCAAACCCCCTCCCCCCAACGACCGCCCCCCCCCCAAGAACCTCCGCCCGTCCCCCAGTCGACCCGCGACCCCCCTGGCCGACCCCCACGACACCCCCACCCGCCTTCCCCGTACCTTTGTGTAGTTGGGCCAGAAGGGAGCCCAAACCCTCCTGGCCACGGCGACCCCCTAACCCCACCCCGCACTACATTACGGGCAGGAGGGATCCCAGGCCCTCCTGCCCTCGACGCAAACCCCCCTCCCCCCCAGCCGACCCGCGACCCCCCTGGCCGACCCCCACGACCCCCCCACCCCCCTTCCCCGTACCTTTGGAAGTTGGCCGGACAGACGGGAGCCAAACCCGCCTGTCCGGCAGGCAGCCAACGAAGGAATGAGGCCGGATTGGCCCATCCGTCCTAAAGCTCCGCCTACTGGTGGGGCCTAAGGCGCGTGGGCCAATCAGAATAGGCCCTGGAGCCTTAGGTCCCACCTGGGGGCGCGGCCTGAGGCACATGGGCCAAACCCGACCATGTGTCTCAGGCCGCGCCCCCAGGTGGGACCTAAGGCTCCAGGGCCTATTCTGATTGGCCCACGCGCCTTAGGCCCCACCAGTAGGCGGAGCTTTAGGACGGATGGGCCAATCCGGCCTCATTCCTTCGTTGGCTGCCTGCCGGACAGGCGGGTTTGGCTCCCGTCTGTCCGGCCAACTTCCAAAGGTACGGGGAAGGGGGGTGGGGGGGTCGGCCAGGGGGGTCGCGGGTCGGCTGGGGGGGAGGGGGGTTTGCGTCGAGGGCAGGAGGGCCTGGGATCCCTCCTGCCCGTAATGTAGTGCGGGGTGGGGTTAGGGGGTCGCCGTGGCCAGGAGGGTTTGGGCTCCCTTCTGGCCCAACTACACAAAGGTACGGGGAAGGCGGGTGGGGGTGTCGTGGGGGTCGGCCAGGGGGGTCGCGGGTCGGCTGGGGGACGGGCGGAGGTTCTTGGGGGGGGGGCGGTCGTTGGGGGGAGGGGGTTTGCGTCGAGGGCAGGAGGGCCTGGGATCCCTCCTGCCCGTAATGTAGTGCGGGGTGGGGTTAGGGGGTCGCCGTGGCCAGGAGGGTTTGGGCTCCCTCCTGGCCCGATATTGTTGGGGAGTCGGCGGTCCTTCGGGGTGAGGGTGCGAGTGGTCCTGCCGGGGGGGGGATGTATCGGACGTCGGGGAGTCGGCCGGGCAAGAGGGCTTGGGCTCCCTCTTGCTCCGATCGTGGGTGCGGGTGGGAGCGCGTGCGAGCGGTCGTTCGGGGTGGGGGTGCGAGCGGTCCTGCTGGGGGGGTGAATCGGGCGTCGGGCGGGGTGGGAACTATGTTTAAAAACTTTTCTATACCGCGCTCAGGCATATAACGCGCGAGGGGTATGCGCGGTACGTAAAATCACGTATAACGCGCGCGTTATATCCGCGAAAATACGGTAGTTTGCTTTTAAAGCTGTTTGGAATAGGTGAATGTAAGATGGATTGAACTCCCACACTGCTGCCATAATATGCTGCCAGTTTCTTATCAAGGGCTGTCTGTGCCAGTCCAATCCATTTTTTCTTCAATAAGGGAGAGATTTTGTTATAAAATAATCTTGAAAGCCTTCCCCACACATCACTTCTTTCTTTGTATATTCTCTCCCTTTGCCATCATGACATCCCCAATCAGGGACTTCCTTAGACTCCTCCCTAAGAAAGTCCCTGCTTGGCTGAGGCACTCCAGTCCCCTCAGCCAATCAGGGCCTTAGGCCTATCCCTGTGTATCACATGATGCACTGGGGTGGGGCCTAAGGCCCACTCCTCATCGTCAGAGGCCTGGAGCAGGAGGGACTGAGCAAAACATTTGCAAAATCAGTGCCTCGGAAACCGAGCTTGCCTCGATTTGTGAGTGGCACCCCCTTCCCCCCACCCAAACACACTTCTTACTTCCATCTGGCCCCCGGCACCAGTATATCCTGTGCATTGGTGCCAGTGCCCGAAGTTCTGCCTCTTCTTTGCTGGGCCTTGAGCATCTGCATATGCTCAAGGCCTGCGAGTTCACACTCTCTCTGAGATTCTTGCAGGTCAGTGATGATCTTGATGAGATGAGCAAGGTCTCTACTATTCAAAACTATATTGTCAGAGTCCTTAACCTTTGGGCTAGATTGAGCGCTAGAGGGAGGGTAGGCACTTACAATGGGTCGTAGAGGGATTCCTGGTTTGTGGATCTTGGTGAATCTGGGTGAAATGAAGCTCTGGAATGAGAGGGCATAGGAAAATATTAAGAAATGATTGGCTCGAGAGTAATCTAAAAAAATACTTTTTTACAGAAAGGGTGGCAGATGTGTAGAACAGTCTCCCAGACAGAGACTGTGTCTGAATTTACAAAAGCGTGGGATCTCTTAGAGAGAAGAAGCAATAATGGATGGGCCATTTAGCCTTTATCTGCCATCATGTTTCAAGTGAGGTTTTAAGTCAGGCTCAATAGAAGTGTGGCATTGATGATCCAGTTTATTTCTCTGTTAATAGCATAAAAGTCTTGCAGGCCAGAACCATAACTGGACAGGCAGAGTTGCTTGCCCCTTCTGCCCCTCATCCTGATTCCATCTCCTTTTCCCACCTCACCCCCTTCCTGCCCCTCTGCTCAACTGCTGGCTTATACTTGCATTTCAATCCCTTTTGCCTACCCTTAGTTATGCTAAATCTCAAAACTAAGTCTCTGTGTAATTTTTTCTTTGCCCTAAAAACCTGCCTGCAATCTGCTTGATAGTCCTGGGCTTCCAAATGGGTCAATTGTTTGCATTGCATAACAGAATTGAATCACTTCCCTGTGCCAGGAAAGCTGATGCTCAAAAGTAAAGTCACACTTTACTGAGACTGAACAGAAGACAAGATTTACAGACTTATAGAGAACTTTTATCATGTGAATTTATAGACATTGTCACACAGGTTCTTGCTGTGCTACAATTCAGATGTGTGCAATAATATCTGAAGGAACAGAGCTACTGGAGTCAGCAGAGCTTTGTGCTGGCAGAAGACCTTACACGGTTTTCATTGGTGAGTTGTGCAGGTCATCAAATGCAGACAGAGAACTGAAATTTTCCTCCATATATTCATCGATGTGAGAGCGCTGTGGGCTGCTGTTCTGCATCACTCATCAGCTCATTCTCTTTACGACATGGATGAAGTAACAGGGTATCTGCTCCTGGCCTGTTGTGTAGGTCCGGAAATCCCCATACACGTTGTGCTCACATTTCCCCTCAAAAGCATTTTTCAGCAAGTCAGTAAAGGAGTCCAGGCAGTGAGGGTAATAGGACAGACGGAATTTACTGCAACAAAAAGATTAAAACCTTTGAAAGTGATTACCATTTGATATTCATCACAGATCTACAGGCAGACAAGGGGGTGCTTATACTCTTAAAAGTTTATTGGGATGAAAAGGAGAGAGTTCTCCAATGAGAACACAAGCACGGTGTCAGAGCAGTCCTTGGGTAACTGTTCATCTCCCCATTTTAACTAAGACAGCCGAGTAAGGATGGAGCAACTTTGAAGTTCAAATTAGTTATACTTAGTGCACCTGAATGTAAATTGAAAGAGTGTTTGCAAAATTTAAATGCTATAGAACCACATAGTACATCTCATCCTTCACCCCAATTAAAGCAATCAAATACCAGAGACTATTTTCCCTCACTAAGCACATGTACCTGCAAAAGCTAAGGAGCAACTTTTAAAAGGTTTTGCACAGATAAATTGGATGCTAACTGCTATTAAAAGAGAAAATTAAAAATCCTTTGCAAATCATTCCCAATCCATGCAAGGCATGAACCACACTGCGTGGTGTAAAAGTTAATTGCTTTTTTTTACTCCCTCAAAAAATGCAAAGACTAGGAGGCACTCAATGAAGTTACATGATAATACACTAGTATCTTGGATTACGAGTATAATCCGTTCCAGGAGCATGCTTGTAATCCAAAATGCTCGTTTATCAAAGCGAGTTTCGCCATAGGAAATAATGGAAACTCGTGACGGGGTTCCAATGGGAGGGTGAGAAGGATGGGGATTTGGCTGCGCAGCGGGTGCTGGGGGGAGGCAGTGCTCGCTCAAGGGCTCTGTTGCACAAGGGGTGGGAGGGAAAGTAGGATAGAAGCTGGGCAAGGGTCCTCCTGCACAAGGGAGGGGAGGAAAGATGTACATGTGGGGGAAAGAGGAAGAATTGGGGTGAAGGTGAGAAAGGGAGAGACGATCATACCTTGATAATAATAATAATTTAATAATAATAATTTTATTCTTATATACCGCCAAAGCCATATAAGTTCAAGGCGGTTTACAGCAAGAGGTGCTGGACAATCAGCAAAGAGGTTACAATCAAAGTAAGCAATACAATCTTACATAATAAAGAATATGAAAGCTAAAAGGTTCATAGGGTTACAGGATTGAATAAGCAGTGCTGAGTAGATTCTTAGTTAACAAATCGATTGAACAGACTGGTTTTTAATAGTTTTCTAAAATTGAAGTAGGATGAAGAGTGCGCGAAAACGTTACTAAGCCACTCGTTCCATTTGCCTGCCTGGAAGGCAAGAGTTCTGTCCAAGAATCTTTTGTAGTGGCAGGCTTTTATTGTCGGATAGGTGAACAGATGAATTCTTCGTGTGGGCCTAAGATAACTAGCCAGGTTGAAGTGGGAAACCAGGTAAGTGGGGGCCAGACCAAATAAACAGGATTCGCACCTCTAAGGGCAGCCAATGGAGTCTTTGATAGTAGGGGCTTATATTAATTTTAGGCCCAAAAAAGGCACTAGGTCTTATTTTCAGGGAAACACAGTAATAGTCAAGCTCGTTACTAGAGGCTGTGTTAACAGTGAACATAAGAATTGCCACTGCTGGGTCAGACCAGTGGTTCCTCGTGCCCAGCAGTCCGCTCACACGGCGGCCCTCTGGTCGAAGACCAGCGCCCTAAGAATAACCTTACTGGGTCAGACCAATGGTCCATCAAGCCCAGTAGTCCGTTCTCATGGTGGCCAATCCAGGTCATTAGGTACCTGGCCAAAATCCAAGGAGTTTCAATAAATACAAGGAAGGAAATTTGATCGATTTTTATAAATTTTGAACTCTGAGCAGTTTCCAAATTTGAAGAAATTTGCTTGTTAATATCACCACTTTTGAAGGGCTAAGGGCCTGTTTTACAAAGCCGCACCAGCGGCCGCAGCACAGCAATTGCCCCGAAGCCCATAGAGATTAAAAAGGCTTTGGGGCTGTTGCTGCGTGGCAGTCACCAGCGGAGCCCTGCAAAACAGGCCCTAAGAGTCACTAGCTGACGAAAGAAAAAAACCTCAGGTCTCTTGATTGAGCTGCTTATGCTCTACCACCTGTACCCACTTCATCGGTAATGACTTAATGCCACGTTAGTTGTGTTATTAGGACTTTAGATTCTTAGCAACTTTAACTGAGGCTGTTAATGTGGGTCCTTGATTTTGCCTTGCCAATGTTTCACGGCTATAGAGCCACTTTCTCTGGGCTTATGGACTCCCAGCATTCGTCATACAGCTCTGTAAAGTAATCCATAATAATATATAACTGAGACTAGCCCTACCTGAGTACATTCTGATTCAACAGAAACTTGTCTAACTTTGTCTTCAATCCCTGGAGGGTGTTTTCCTCTATGACAGACTCCGAAAGAGCCTTCCAGTTTTCTACCACTCTGGGTGAAGAAGAACTTCCTTACATTCGTACGGAATCTATCCCCTTTCCATTTTAGAGAGTGCCCTCTCATTCTCCCAACCTCACATCCCCACTCAGAAATTCAAGCTCCCTCCAATCCTTCCGCAAACACTTGAAAACTTGGCTTTTTTCAAAAATCTAATCACCTTCCACTCTCTGGTAAACTTGTCCCTCTCTATCTTCTTAGTTCCTCTCCTATAACCTTCATTGTAGTTCCTTTCTATCTTAACTCTTTAAACTGTGCCGAGCTCTACGCTCGCGGAGATGGCGCGGTATACAAACCCAAGGTTTAGTTTAGTTTAGCTTGGAGATGGTGAACAACCTGTCCTTATCTACCAAGTCTATTCCCTTCAGTACCTTGAATGTTTTGATCATGTCCCCTCTCAATCTCCTCTGTTCGAGGGAGAAAAGGCCCAGTTTCTCTAATCTGTCGCTCTTCTCTGGACCCTTTCGAGTAGTACCATGTCCTTCATGTACAGCGACCAGTGCTGGACGCAGTACTCCAGGTGAGGGCACACCATGTCCCGGTACAACAGCATGATAACTTGTCCAAGCCATTTGTTTAAAAAGGTTTGGACAAGTTCCTGGAGGAAAAGCCCATAGTCTGCTATTGAGAAAGATGGAATGTTGCTACTCCTTGGGATTTTGGCCAGGTACTAGGGACCTGGATTGGCCACTGTGAGAACGGGCTACTGGGCTTGATGGACCACTGGTCTGACCCAGTAAGGCTATTCTTACAGTAGAGGGCATGGATAGGCAGACTAGATGGGCCAAATGGTCTTTATTGGCCTTCATTTTTCTTTGTTTCTATGTAAAAGGAATCAGAGTTTAATAGGGTAAGATGATCCACACACAGCATAATGCTCACATACAGCTGAATGCATGGCACAAAGGACAGGGACACAAGGCAGAAACAGGAGATGTCTAGTAACCATTGAAAGTCTTGAACTGGGAATCAGATACAGATCTGTCCATGTCACAGTTGCAATATTATGACATAGTAGATGACGGCAGATAAAGACCCAAATGGTCCATCCAGTCTGCCCAACCTGATTCAATTTAATTTTTTTTTCTTAACCTTTCCTCATTGCATTCTACAGACCAGAATTAACCTCATCACCACTATCTTATAAGGACAAGAGGTACCTCAGCTCTGCCGTTCCATCCGAGTCCTCAGAGGGGACCTGCAAAGTGTAATCCAGGGTCACCATGTGAGGTTTATTGTTCACCCATAGCACTGAAGTGGAGATATCTTTAATCAGCTCACTCTGCAAGAGAATAAGAAGAAAAAAATAGCTTACTTGTCTTCTACAATTACTACTTATTTCTATAGTGCTGCAAGACATACACATTGCTGTACATTAAACATGTAAGAGACAATCTCAATAGAGCTTACAATCTAATTAAAACAGACAGAACAAATAAGGGTTAGGGAATTTCTCACAGAGGGAATGATAAAACAGACATAGGTAAGAGGAGTTAAAAGCATTGAAAAATTATGTCCTACCTGTTAATTTTCTTTCCTTTAGACGCAGTAGATAAATCCAGAGACTAGTGGGATAGTACACATCTACCAGCAGGTGGAGATAGAGAACTGATTTGCAGGTGTATATCTTGGACAATGCAGTTGCAACCTAGCCAACATTTTTCCCATAAGTAAAAAAAATCCTGACCCCCAACCATGAGACAGCACCTGCAAGGAAAATCCGTGAATACCTATTGGGTGGGGCTCTGGGTTCATCTGCTGCATGTAAAGGAAAGAAAATTAACAGGTAGGAAATAATTTTTCATTCCTTAGCGCCATCAGCAGATTAATCCAGAGACTAGTGGGATGTAGCATAGCAACCTCAACTCGGGTGGGGCGACATGCCTCTGCAAGCACCGAAGCACTTAAGGACGCCTCCGTGTGCTCTGCCACATCTAAGCGGTAATGCCTAGAGAACGTGTTGGAAGACGACCAAGTGGCCTCTCTACAAATCTCTTCCAGGGAAAACTCCCTGAACTCCGCCCAAGACGTAGCCATTGCTCTTGTCAAATAATAATAACAGTTTATATACCACAGAACCGTGAAGTTCTATGCGGTTTACAATGATTAAAAGATGGTGAATGAGCATGCAAAGCCACCTGCACCCACTTACCTGCTAACAAATAAGCAGAAGAAATAGTCTCTCGAACCCACCAAGCCACCGAGGCCTTGGAAGCCGCCAAACCTTTTCTAGGGCCTGAAAAGAGCACAAAGAGGTGATCCAAACGTCAAAAGTCATTAGTAACTTGAAGATAGTGCAAGAGCATTCTCCTTACATCAAGCAAATGCAAAGCAGGAAACCTTGACCCCCAATCCTCTTTCCTGAAAGACGGTAGAAAGAGGATCTGATTGACATAAAAAGGAAACACTACTTTTGGAAGAAATGAAGGAACCGTCCGAATCGAAACTCCAGCCTCCGAAAAACATAAGAACAGATCCCTGCAGGATAAAGCCTGCAACTCAGAAACCCGCCTGGCCAAAGCCAGGGCCACCAGAAAAATCGCCTTTAAGGTAACATCCTTGAGTGTTGCAGTAGCCAAAGGCTTGAAAGGCGCCCCTTGCAAACATATAAGGACCACCCTCAGACTCCAATCCTGACAGGGCCTCCACAAAGGAGGCCAAATGCGGTTAACCCCCTTTGGGAACCTTACCACATCAGGGTGAGACCCTATGGACAAACGAGACACCTTCCCTCTATAACAGGCAATAGCCACTACCTGTATTCAAATGGAATTGCAGGCCAACCCTATAGCAACCCCTTCTTGCAGGAAGGAAAAAATCTGATATAGGGAAGTTTGAAAAGGAGGAAACCCTAATTGAATGCACCAAGCTTCAAACACCCGCCAGATCCCAGCATAAGTCGTAGAGGTAGACTTCTTCTTTGCCTCCAGTAGAGTAGAGATAACCTGCTCAGAATACCCCCTCCGCTGCAGCTTCGACTGTTCAATAGCCAGGCCGTAAGACCACAGCAGAAGGGAGCATCCTCGTGAACCTACTCTTGTGGGACACAGACAGGTGTCCCCCGCCACCAAGGCGAAGTGACCGGTGACCACCTCCCCCGAGGAGTCAAACCTGAGGGCTACTGACAATCCTGAAATATCCACCCCGCTGCACCAGAGCTGCGAGCTGGATGAAGCTATACTCGCCCCTTCACCGTCCGGAAAAGAAATCCTCTCCACAGACAACATGGGGCCCTGGGAGGACTGAGGGCCTACTCTACTTCCCGAGCCTGCTCCCTGAGCCTGTTGGGGAGCCGGGGAACTTACCGCAAAGGAATGCAAGGATATACCACCTTGAATCCCCATCTAGGGAACCAAAGGATCCACTGGTGGGTCCACAAAACCCCAGAAGAGAGCCCCGGGCCCTTCCGACTGCAAGGAGCCAGAACTCCCAGTCCTAAGGCTCACCAGCCCCGGAGTGAACTTCTCACAATCTCCTATCCAGCCCCTGCCCACAGGGATGCCCAGAAAGAATCTGCGCCTGGAAAAAAGCAATCTCAACCGTAACCTGCACGCTACACAGAAGACCTCCAAGCTCTATAGAAGCATTGCCCATTCCACCAGCCATGAGGCCAGACACCCCCTCATTCATTCAGCGGAAGAAGTCAAAACCTTGTCATTGTGGAAGGCATGAGGACTGAGGAGGATCCACCCTCAAGGCTGAGGATTTGGCAGGGCAAGAAGGTCGCCGCTGTGTAACCCTGGATCAGGCACTATAAACTGCCAAATAGGAGGACCTATATGCTGATTTCCCCATGCTATACCTCCTGGTATCCCGAAAACACGGCCTAGATGAGGGAGACCTAGGTGCCCCTCTGGACCTATCCTCTGGCAACCTTTGAGACTTAGAGTCTCCAAAATCCTTCACCAATTTTTCAAGATCTTCTCCAAACAGCAACTTGCCCCTAAAGGGAAGACTCACCAGGCGTAATTTGGAGGTAGCTTCCACTACCCAATGCTGCAGCCATAGGTGCCGCCTATAAACTACTGCCAGAGCCATCTGCTTAGCTGAAGCTCTAATCATATTATATAAGGCATCAGCCAGATATGCCAGCCCGGACTCCACATCTGGAAAATCTGGAGTAGAGCCCTATTGGCTACCACCACCCCATCAGTAAATAACTGGATCCACTGAAGACAGGCTCGAGTTGCATAAGAACTGCAGAGTCAGGGCTGCCACATCAAATGAAGACCTTAAAGAAGACTATCTTCCTATCCTGAGAGTCTTTCAGAGTAATACCTCCCTCAATTGGCAGAGTAGTCTTCGTAGTAACTGCCGCTACTAAGGCGTCCACCTTAGGAAGTTTAAATTTATCCTCAAGAGTCACAGGATACAATGAACGCATAGCCCTGTGCCACCTTGAGGCCAGACTCAGGCGTAGTCCATTGCTCAGAAATCATCTCCTGCATGGCCTCATGCACAGGAAAGGTCTTAGGTGGCCGCCTAGTGCCCGCCATAAGGGGATTGGGTACCACCCCCCACCCCCTCTGTATCTGGCAGGGAAATATACAGACATTCCTTAGCTTTAAAGGCCGCCAGTTCCTCCCTATGGAACAGGCGCAGCGCTGAGAGATCATCCCTATCAGCTTCTTCTACATCCATGTCCTGCACCCAGGCCTCCTCCCCCCCCCCCCCCCCCGGAACCGAACAGAGGTAGAGGGCTCTCCGGGTAGGCCAAATCCTCAGCCTCGGGCAGCCTCTTGGCTCTTGTAAACCAAAATGTGGCTGAAATGCCGCCCCCTGGGCTAGGCCTTCCCCGCAGAACCCCCTCTCTCTGGACTTGCCTTCTGCTGTGAAAACACCTTGTGCAGCAGAAGCACAAACTCTGGCGAGAGGTTACCGAA
Organism: Geotrypetes seraphini; assembly: GCF_902459505.1. NCBI lineage: Eukaryota > Metazoa > Chordata > Amphibia > Gymnophiona > Dermophiidae > Geotrypetes > Geotrypetes seraphini. The sequence continues at coordinate 413,213,328 of NC_047086.1, forward strand.
GGCCGCAAGCCCTTCCGGTGCTGCCGCTCCCAGCAGTAGCTCTTCTATTGCTGCAGCTGAGGTGCACGGCTGCACCTCCAAAGCCATAGCCAAATCCGGTCCTGCCTTCTCCCCAAGCACGTCTTTGGCATGGGGAGGAGGCGCACCTTCCAGTATCAAAACAGCTGTTGCAGCGTCTCCCATGCAGCCGGCCAAACACAGACCCGAAATAGAGCGGCACTTCCCGCACCATGAACAACGCTTTACAGCCTCTGCTGCCATGTCTTCCCCCTTCCGGTAATGAAAAATACAGGGGTACACACGTGCTCCTGTTCTGAAAGGCCCACTCCAGCACAAAGTCCCAACGCTATTCCAGCAAACTTGGTCCAAGCCAAATGGCAGAGGTTTTGTTTTTTTTCTTATGGGAAAGAAACCCTCTGGACCAGGAAAATGTCTTCACGGGTGGTGAGGGTAGGGAGGGACCAGGTGTTGCCCCAAAGTCAGAACTGAAACCTGCTGACACCCCTAAGCTCGTCTGGAGCTGAAGCAGCAGGAGCAACAGCCTTCCACATAGGAGCCTCAGAGAGCCAGGAATTATCGGAACAGCAACCATCCAACCTGCTGGAGATAAAGCATATTGGCTGGCAAGAGGGACTCCATCCAAGATATACATCTGCAAATCAGTTCTCTATATCAACGTAGATGTGTGCTATCCCACTAGTCTCTGGATTCATCTGCTGACGGCGCTAAGGAACTATTATTTCTGTACAGCTTTCTAGTTATTTGGATAAATTCTCTATTCTCCCATTCCAACATGGTTTTCAATATAATTTCAGCACAGAATCATTATTATTGACACTGATCTCTAAGATTCATAGTCTATTGTCTCACAATAGATATGCTATTTTGCTACAGTTTGATCTTTCAGCAGCTTTTGATGTAGTTCATCATGATATACTGCTCTGCTTACTTTCTGAGATAGGCCTGGATCAGAAAACACTGAGATGGTTTACAGGTTTTCTAACATTGTACAACTATGAGGTATATATTGATGGTGAAACATCTGCCTATGGAAGTCTGCGTGTGGAGTTCCACAGGGTTCTCCATTGTCTCCTTTACTTTTTAACATTTGACTACGGATGATATTTTTATTCTATTAGAAGTAGATCCAAAACTTCTGAAAAAGCTACAATCTTTACAAAAGGTTTCAAGCCCTCACCAAGCTCCCAAAAAGCTTTCTGCACTGCAAGTGTGGCTAGATGGATAACATTGGTGTTAAAATACTTAGTTTCTTTTTTTTATTTTATTGATTTTCACATCAAAGAACAAAAACACTTTGATACAGGAAATTAACCAATGAACCAATCAGGCCTTAGGCATAGTGGATCCGCCCATCCCCACTAAGTCTATACTCGAGCTATCCCCACTAAGTCTATACTAAGAGCTATACTTGCTCGAGGAGCGCAGAGAGAGGGGGGACATGATCGAGACGTTCAAGTATCTTACGGGCCGCGTCGAGGCGGAGGAAGATATCTTCTTTTTCAAGGGTCCCACGACAACAAGAGGGCATCCGTTGAAAATCAGGGGCGGGAAACTACGAGGTGACACCAGGAAATTCTTTTTCACTGAAAGAGTGGTTGATCGCTGGAATAGTCTTCCACTATAGGTGATTGAGGCCAGCAGCGTGCCTGATTTTAAGGCCAAATGGGATCGGCACATGGGATCTATTCACAGGGCAAAGGTAGGGGAGGGACATTAGGGTGGGCAGACTAGATGGGCCGTGAGCCCTTATCTGCCGTCTATTTCTATGTTTCTAACGTTTCATTGGAGACAATCTCCGAATTTTTCATAATATCTCTGGTCTTGCCAAAACCATTGCTGAACCTGTAGTGGGACTAGCAATAGATGCCGAAAAGGCCTTTGATCGTGTAGAATGGCGGTTCCTACTGCAGGTTCTGAAATGGTACCATTTTGGGGATAACTTTGTAGCTTGGATTCAGGTGCTATATTGGAAACCATGTTCAAGAATTTTAATTAATAATTCCCTTTCAAATCCAATTTACTTACATAGGGGAACAAGACAGGGCTGCCCCCTATCACCTCTCCTCTTTAATCTTTCTTTGGAACCCTTTTTATCTGCCATTAGACAGTCCACCACTATACAAGGTATTCCCACAACCTCTCGAGATTTTAAGATTGCAGCAAATACTGATGATATTATGCTCTATCTTAAAAATCCTCAACAATCTCTTTCTGCCCTCATCTCCTTAACGGACTTATATTCGTCATTTTCAGGCTATAAGGTTAATTGGACTAAATCCATTATCTTTCCACTCAATGATTATGCCTCATGCTCAGACATACGAGATTTCCCATTCTCATGGTCTACCTCACCAGTAAAATATCTTGGTACGTTTGAACATAAAGATCCTGATGTTATTATGGACTTTAATATCACCAAATTGAAAGACTTAATAACTCACACTGTCTCGAATTGGTCACCACTCTATATTACATGGTGGGGTCGCATTTCTGCACTTAAAATGACTTTAGCGCCTCAAATTTTATTTAAACTCATAATGCTTCCCAGCTTATGTAAAGCACAAATATATAGATGGATTGATCGAAAATTATCTTCTTTTATTTGGCACCATAAATGGCCTAAAATAGCACTCAGTAAGTTAAAAGCTGCTAAAATCCATGGGGGAGTAAATCTTCCTGATTTTTATAAATATCATTTAGCCTCGTTAGCTAAGTATGGCTCCTACTGGATTACCTTTAGAGAGTCTGATGATACTTCAGCTATGCCTTCCTGGCTCAATCTAGAAATCTCACTTTGTAACCCAATACCTATTCATGTTCTCCCAACCATGTGTATGCCTAAGCACCTTAAACAATTCCCTCTCTTTCTGGCGACTCACACTGCACTTCGTGCATTAGATAAAGTGGCTCGTAATTCCATCTTCTCCCAAAAAGATATGTCACTCTGGAATAACAACTCACTGAAAATTAATAAACGATGCTTTAACTGGAAGAAATGGAAAGATGCTGGTGTATGGACTGTCCGGTCCTTATTTAATGGATCAGTATTGTTATCCTTTTCCACTTTCTGTACAAATTTCCCGCTATTATCAACTCAAAAACACCAATGGTCAATTCTCTCTTTTCTCCTTTCTAATCTACACCTCTCTGATACTTCATCCCTCTCAGAGTGGAGTCTCTTATCTATAGAAATGGGAAAGGCAATGTCATTTTATTATAAAATATTAAGGGATTCTTGTTATACTCCTTCTTTGGCCATTGTGGATAAATGGTCTAAAGAGTTTGATACCCCTCTGACGGAGAAAGATTGGTGTCATTTATGGTCTAAAGTTAACCGACCACTGCTATCTGCTAGTATGTCTCAATCATTACTGTTTGTTATGTGGAGATCAGTATGGACTCCCTATAAAAAGAAAAAAGTGAATCTCACATCTGATCAAGTTTCAAGTTTATTTATACTTAATGAATCGCCTATTTTAAATTACTAGGCGATGTACAATACAACTAAACGTATAATTAAAACATGGATAGTAATGTATAAATTAACTTATGTTGTACTTTAAAAACAAAATTAACATACAATAATACATACATGATAAAAAAAATATTAGTTTAGGACAAAAAAAAAAAAACGTACAAGAGACATGAGGATAGATAGGGGAGAAGTTACAATGTTTGAGCAGAGACGAAAGAATTACAACAAAGGAAAAAACAAGAGGAAGGGAGATAAAAGCATGCCGGAAAGATGAAAAAGAGATATAATCTTAAGAATCATAGGCATCTTTAAAGAAAAATGTTTTTAGAGTTTTTTTGAATATGGTAAGATCTTTTAAATCTCTGATATATTGAGGTAAGAGATTCCAAGATTGAGGGGCCATAATGGAGAACATGTCATTACGCCTAGTACCAATAATCTTCAGTGAGGGGACCGAAAGGAGGTTAGAAGAGGAAGAACGAAGCGGTCGAGTAGTAGTATAGGGGATCAGCCATCTATTAACAAATTGTGGCTCACTAAAATTTATGGTTTTAAAAACCAAGAGTAATAATTTAAACGTAATGCGATGACTTATTGGGAGCCAATGAGATTTGATTAGCAGGGGAGTGACGTGGTTGTATTTTTTAGCGTTATAAATTAATTTAACAGCTGTATTCTGAATTAATTGCAGCCTTTTTTTTTCTTTTAGTGTGATGTTAATAAAAAGGGAATTACAGTAATCTAGTTTAGAGATTATTAAAGAATGAATGAGAATATTAGTGGATTCGGGTTGTAGAAACTTGAGAAGTGAACGGATTAGACGTAATTTATAAAAACATGTTTTAACTGTTTGACTAATATGATCGTGAAAAGTAAGTTTGTCGTCTATCCAAATGCCTAGAATTTTTATAGTAGACACCAGTTCTAATATCGTATTATTAATAGAAATTGGAGAAATTAAATTTATATCTCTTTTCCAGGTAAAGAGCATTGTTTTTGACACTTGTTGGCATTGTCTACAATCACAAGGAACTTTTAAGCATATGCTTTTCTCATGTCCTCAGATCCAGACTTTTTGGACTCAAATTTGGTCCCTCATATTTCAGATCACCAATTGTAATGCAGATCTTTCCTTTGATATTATCATAAAACGCTCTTTACACCCTTGTTTTGAATATAGTCTCTGTGAAGATAAACTGATTGACATTATGATTTCAGTTGGTATTCAACATATTCTGCAAAATTGGAAATCAGCCTCACGATTTAACTTTACCTTCTGGTGGCATTCTTTATGCCTCTATAAACGTTTTGAACAATATGCAGCTGAAAAACTACAGTATCGACAGAGACACTTGATTCAAAATCTTTGGTCTCCCATTGACGTGTACTTACAATCTTTGTAACTATTTCGCTATATATGATATAACATGTTCTTTTTTGTCTGTTATGTTTTGCAAATTCATGTTCTCTGGCTTTTGTGAACTTTGATTGTTCTCGAATGTCTTTCTTCTGTATGTTCATTCTTCAATAAAAAGATTGGAACTTAAAAAAAAAAAAGAAATTGAAACAGCGTTGAAATCTCTTAGAGTTGGATCCGCCCAGGTGGTGATGGTTTTACAGTAGAATTTTACAAATCATTTCAAATTATCCTATTACCCCATTTATTAAATTTATATCAGTCACAACTAACTAACAATTGCATCATAGGTACTATGGCAGAATCATTAACAATCGTTTTGCCAAAGCCAAATAACGATTCAACTTTGGTTTCAAACTACAGGCCTATCTCACTAATTAATGTAGATGGAAAACTTTTAGCTAAAATATTGGCTTTACATTTGGCTAAGGCTCTCCCTTTTATTATTGATATGCACCAAACTGATTTGTTGCTAAAAGACATTCATCTAATAACACCAGGTTGGCTTTTCACATGTTAAATTTAACAAAAGCTATGAATGAACCTGCTTTCTCTGTGTCATTGGATGCAGAGAAAGCTTTTGATCGGGTGGAATGGACATTTATGTATTAAGCATTAGAATGGTTTGGTATAGGTTCAGGATTTATACAAATGATTCAAACATTGTATAGCTCCCTAACTGCAAGATTGTATATTAATAATAATTTATCAGAGCGTTTTATCTTGCGGAGGGGGGTTAGACAAGGCTGGCCATTATCTCCTTTGCTTTTTGATATTGTATTAGAACCCTTGTTATTAGCCATTCAACAAGCAAAGGGGATACAGGATATTCTTCGTACAGACTGGGAATATAAAGTCTCTGCCTATGCAGATGACATTTTGCTTTATTTGAGAAATCCAGAGACTTCCATTCCATGTTCGCTTGAGTTAATAGAGAAATTTGGAACATTTTCAGGATATAAGATAAATTGGAGTAAATCTGAAATTCTGCCTCTTAATGTGCATTGTACTAAAGGATTATTTGACTCATTTTCCTTTGTATGGAAGGAAGATGGATTAAAGTATTTAGGTATTTGGATTAAAAATAATCTTGAAGACACAGTACTGGTAAAAGAGAATGAGAAATTTTTATTAAAGAAAGTATCAGAAATGTGTGAGCAATGGAATCCTTTACATCTTTCTTGGTGGGGGAGTTTTTTTTCAGGGGTCCTTTTATAAAAAGTTAAATGGTATTTTTACAAAATTTGTTTGGCTGGGTAAAAGGCCTAGAATTGCTTTAGTATCTTTACAAAAATCAATTATGGAGGGTGGGGTAAATTTCCTAAATTTTTATAGGTATCATCAAACCTATATTCTGCGCTAGGTTATGTATTGGGTCCTCCCAGAGCTCATGGAAAATATCCCAGATTGGTTGTATTTGGAATGGCGACTCATGTTTCCTTTACATTTATGTCATGTTCTCAGTATTAAGATGCCTAGAAAATATAAAGATAATAGAATATTAATGGATACATGGAAAACATTGTGTTATGTCAGTAATTTAACACCTAATCCAATACATAAATCAACAAATCAATCTCTATGGGTAAACTCCAAGATTCAAATTGGCGGATTTAAAATCGTTTGGAAGCAATGGATTATTGCAGGTATACGAACTTTAAATTATGTTATTTTAAATGCTTGATTTTTCACAGTTACAATATAAATGTGGTCTTAATAAATCACAAAGTTTTAAATGGTTGCAAATGAAGCAAGCTATTCAGGAGGGGTTCGCTGAATGGAAAAATCTTAATAATCAGTATAGTCTGGAATTCTTGTGCTTTCAGGCGGATTTCTTGGGTCACCAAGCCGCACAGTGGTATAAATTGATATCTGGATATATGAATAAAAAACCAAGGACTGGTCTTAGAGACATATGGAGCATTGAGATTAAGCATCAAATTTCTGCATCTCAATGGCCACGAATTTGGTCTTGAGGATGAAGTCTACAGTGTCAGCATCTATGAGACAAACTTGGTTCTTTTTGTTATACAGAGCATTTTGGACCCCAGTTCAATTACAAAAGTTAGACAGCTCTAAGTCTAATAGGTGCTGGCATTGTAAACTTGAAGCAGCGACTCTAGGTCACTTATTATTCTATTGTCCCTTTATTATGGCCTTCTGGAAATCAATTTGGTCCCAAATTAATTGTTTGTTAGAAAATCATGTAGCATTAATATATGATACAATTCTCTTTGGTATGTCGATATGAACAAGGAGCCAGATTTCATCAAGTAATAATAAACTTTTATTGATAATGACAGGAGTCGCCATTCAACATATAACAAGTAATTAGAAAAATTATAGTAGATTAAATTATACCTTTTGGTGGAATTCATTATGTCACATTTATAAAATGGAAACCATAATTGCTATACAAAAAGGTAATTATAATAAATTTATAAAGATCTGGGGGCCATTGACAGCTTACTATAATTAATAGATGCCATTTTCTATTGGAAGTATATTTGCAAATGGGGGGAGAGGGGGAGGGTGGGTTGTCTAAATTATACGGAAGGTTTTAACATATAAATAAGAGTATTTATATTTGTATATTTTTGATTAAATATGAATGGAAAGGGTGGGTGGGAAGGGAATAAACTTATGTATCTGAATATATTAAGAAAATTCAAGTGATGTAATTAATCTTAAATCTTTTATTAATTGTACACTTGATGTAAGTTTTAAAAAATGAATAAAGAATTAGAAAAAAAAAAGAGTTAATATAAGTCTTACCCTTATTCTTATGAAAAGAAAGAGGAAATAAGATTTAACAGAGGAAAGAAAAGGGTTTATTTTTTGTTTTTTTTAAGTAAGAAACAGGGAGAAGGAGAAGAGAAATTAAGCAGACATAATGCTGAAAAAAAGGGAAAAGAGCAGAATATGAAATGCTGAGTAACTTGGCTTTTAGAAGTTCACAGCACATCTATCCATCAAACAGGTGCCAGCGCGTCCTTAGATTCCTGCCCGGCTCCAATTGCTGTTCTTCCTGTTGCCTTTTCTTAGATCTAGCAGTAGACTCCTGCCAGTGATATTTTTCCAATTTTTGTAATTCTGTCGAACCAGTAGTCGGCCCAGTATATTCCATCAAGCCCTCCTTACATAAATAATCCTCTGCTTCGATCACAATTAATAACTGTTATCAAAAGGCCAAATGGAAACAGCCATTTATAACGCAAATTCTTCTGTTTCAGAACTGTAAGAATTGGGCGAAATTCTCTCCTCTTATGCAAAGTAATAGCAGATAAATCCTGAAATATTTCAATATTATAAATACCCAGTTTTCTGGCCTTACAGATCAGTCGCTCTTTATCTACAAAATTATGCAGGTACACAATTATGTCCCGAGGCTTCTCAGACATTCTGGAGCCTGCCATCCTGTGATCCCTGGTTTTTCACTGTGGCTAGGGGAGTTTCTTCTGCACTCTCAGATTTTAGCATAAAGGCAAATATTTCCTGCGCCACTTTCGCAGCATCTTTATTTACCTCAGTGTTAGGGACCCCTCGTATCTGCAAATTCTGCCGCCAAGATCTATTCTCCAAATCATCTATACAATTCACACAGTCAATTGTTTTTGGGTATCCCCCACCTGGCCACCTATTGTCTTCATCATTATATCTTGCTCACCAACTTGCCGCTCCGTTTTTTTCCACTCATCCCAACAGTTCTGCCAAATCTTGCCTTATTTCTTTTACAGCGTCTTTAATTTTCCCCTTCACCACAGCTATTTCACTCTATTTCCAGGGCCCACTGTTGGAGTTCTTCCTTTATGGCCAAAACCGCCGGGTCAACATGTCTCCTCTGGGGCAGAACCATTCGTTCTATTTCCTCCTCTGACACACTCTCTCCTGAGTCACATGGCGTCTCGTGGGCAGTTCCCGGTCCACGACGGAGACCACCTTTCTCCTGCCCTCTTTCCTGAGAGCCACTCTCCTCAGGCTTTTTTTCGCCGGCATCTTGTCTCACAATTCTCCCAAAATTCTTCAGATATTGCTTTCCTTTTTTCCGCTTAAACTTCACATGGAGGGGGTTTCGGAGCCACCGAGGTCAACGCTCCCTCCTCAACCCGCCATCAAGGTTAGTGACATCACCAGAAGGAGTGACATCACCAAAAACAAGTTAATGATAAGTTCTTCATTTAAATAAGTCAGATGAAGTACTGAATATAATTAGGCATAATTGTGAAGAAAATGATTGGGTTATGTGAATGCTGAGAGGGAGGGGGGAGAAGCTTGAAGTCTGATAAGTTATATTGAGGTGGTTGAGAGAATCACACGAAGTCTTGGAGGAAGGAAAGAAAGGGGGGAAGGGGAGGGTGAAGGGGAGGGGCTGGGGAACTAATGAGAACTTGGAAAAAGAACTGTAAGATCTGTTAGGATAGGAAGGTTTAAGAGAATAAAATGAAAAGATTATTGAAAGAATGATTGGAAGTAAGATAAAATTGAGAAATTTGAATGTGAATGGACTCAATATATCCCGAAAATGCCAATCATTTTTAAAATAGATGAAAAGGTTGAATTATGATATTTGTTATGTACAAGAAACACATTTACAAAAAAAGGGAGAAAGGATGATTCAATTTAAAGATTATCTGGTGCAAATTTGGGCTTCTAATAAGGAGAAAAAGAAAGCAGGGGTGGGGATATTATTCAATAAAAAAATGAAAGTCCTTACAAAGATTGAATGGAAGGATGATGAAGGGAGATGGATCATATGGGCGGGGGAGTTGAATGGGGAAAAGGTGATTTTGGTGAATTTGTATGCACCCAATATTAACCATGGGAAATTCTTTGAAGAAATTTTGAGTCTAATTTTGAAAAATCAAGAAGGACTATTGCTGGTGGGAGGGGATTTCAATCTGGTTTTGGATCCTCGCTGGGATTCTACAAGTAATAAAAGTGATAGAACTAAAAACAGAAAGGAAACAAGGTTTGAGGTGTTTTGGACAATTTATTGAGGAGGGAGAGATTAAAGCCTTTGTAGACCTTCAGGACTAATATCAAGATCTTTTTCCCTATTTACAGGTGAAAAATTATATTATAACATGTACGGGGATGGCAAAAGAAATCTGAATTTGAAAAGGAGTTAGGGAATCCAGCTATGAAAGGGTGTATTTCTTGGTTATATAAAATCATACATGTGGATGAGAAAAATAAAACATCATATATGAAAGCGTGGGAAAAAGACTTGGGGAAGGAATGGTTGAAAGGTCACTTGGACACACACAGTCAGAGGTGTGAAGAAAGTACAAGAGATTTATTACGGTATACCGGACTCTAGTGCAGTTAATAGCCTACCTACTAGAGTGTCAGAAACAGGAAATACACAGACTTTTATGCCCTTTTCGCAAACTAATTTATTTTTCATTTGTTACTTCTATAATTTTCTACAATTATTATTGGTCCTAAGCTCACACTAGCAGGTCACTTATCTAACTCTTACAGTTCTAAATGTTAAATGTACAGAAGGGCAGGGTACATCATGGCTCAAACTCTTAAGAACATAAGAAGTTGCCCTCGCTGAGTCAGACCAGAGGTCCATCTTGCTCAGCGGTCCGCTCCCACGGCGGCCCATCAGGCCTAGTGCCTGAACAGTGATCCCTGATTAATTTTATAATAGTGACCTTTTGTCATACAAAGATAAAGCTACACATTACAAAAAAATCATTCAACAAACAAAAAAAGACTATTATTCAAACCTTATCTCCACCACTAGTAACTCATCCACTCTTTTTAGTATTGCACAATCTCTTTCTAAATACTCAAAAAAAAAACTCCCCCCTCCAGATTCTTCTCTACCATCTGCTAAGGAACTATCCCTCTTCTTTGACAACAAAGTCACTACTATCCGAACTCACCTTGGACCTTCTCTTCCAGCTTTTTCGCCTCCTACTAATAATGATTTAACTTTCTTACCTCTCAGTTCCTTCTCTACTTTCAAACTACCGTCCTTAACTCAACTATCTTCTATTTTACAATCTATAAATTCCTCCAATAACTCTATTGAAAGTTTTCCCCCATCTCTTCTCAAAAAATTCTTTTCCTTCTTTGGTCCCTATATAAGGGAAATGATTTCCAAATCTTTTACTGACTGCTGCGTCCCTTCTACATGGAAATCAGCTCTAGTTTTCCCTAAACTTAAACAACACAACTCCGATCCCTCTATACCAAATAACTACCGCCCCATAGCGAATCTGCCATTTATCTCCAAAATTGTTGAAAAAATTATCCATTCTCAATTATCAGAATTTTTTGATCATACACATGCATTACATCCTTATCAGACCGGTTTTCGAACTTCACATTCCACAGAATTATCATTACTTGGTTTAATTACAACTATACAATACTCTCACGATCACTTAAAATCTGTAATATTAATTTCCCTAGATTTATCAGCAGCCTTTGACACTATCGATCATTTTCTCCTCTTATCCAGATTAGCTGAATGCAACATTACAGGTCACGCTCTCAAATGGTTCACATCCTATTTTCATCAACGTAGCTTTACAGTTCACGCTAAAAATCAAACTTCTTCTCCGATAACTCAAACTTTTGGAGTTCCTCAAGGCTCTATTTTGTCACCACTACTGTTCAATATCTTTCTTTCCCCTCTTCTTTCTCTCGCCCAATCACTGGGATTCTCAATTTTCGCCTATGCCGACGATATACAGTTACTCTTCCCGATAAACACTTCAAACCCATTAGAAATAAAAGATCTAAATACTAAACTAGATATTGTAAGTGATTGGCTTTTTTCTAACAAACTTTCACTAAACATTGATAAATCTTGTGGTATTCTGCTCCCTATCAAAAAATCTGAAACTTTACCTGGAACTGTTTATATCAAATCCACACCCTTAGCAATGGATACTAAAGTAAAACTATTAGGAGTAATTATCGACCAAGATCTTTCCTTTCATGACCACATAAGCTCAATAGTAAAAACCTGCTTCTTTAAATTACGCATTATCCGTTCACTTAGTTCTATTCTAAATAATGATTCAATTAACATCCTCATTCATTCCCTAGTCATTTCACATTTGGATTACTGTAACTCTTTGTTAAATGGATTACCTCAAAAAGAACTTCGACGGTTGCAACTTATTCAAAATACTGCAATAAAACTAATCTACAAAATAGGTAAATTTGAACATGTCACCCCTCTTCTCAAAGAATCACATTGGCTCCCAGTCACACATCGCATAACCTACAAAATCTTACTGCTTATCTTCAAAATCAAACAATCTCACTTACCTTTATTTCTCGATAAATTATTAATTCCCAAAAGTTCTCCCCGATCCTTACGATCCACCGATCAAAAACTTCTTTTTGTTCCGTCCCTAAAAGAGTCCTACTATACCAGGAAAACTAACTTTTCTATTACTGCTCCAACCTTATGGAATTCTCTCCCTCAATTTCTCCGTGACGAAAATCATCTACAAAAATTCAAAACCAATCTTAAAACTTTCCTATTCCAAGATGCCTTTACCAAATCCTAATCCTTACTTCATCTATTAATCTTTCAACACTCTCTCGATTCTTATTTTCCTCATTAGGGCATCTCATAACATCACGCACAATTACCCTTCATGTTCTTTCCCTTCCCACTATATCATTTCTTCTAATATCATGTAACTTTTCCCCTCCTCCCCATCTATCCTCACGATCGTGTTTGTCTGTATATGTTTAATATGTTTCCCCTATACTCTTTAATACACTATTAACTCGTTCCTACTCTTCTATTTTAAATTTTTATTGTTAACCGGTCAGATATTTACTTTATGATCGGGATATGAAAAACTAATAAACTTGAAACTTGAAACTTGAAACCTCTAATCCCATCCCTATAATCTACCTCTACTCTTATCTGTACCCCTCAATCCCTTTGTCTTCCAAGTACCTATCCAAAGCTTCTTTGAACCCCTGTAGTGTGCTCCTGTTTATCACATCCTCCAGTAGCGCGTTCCATGTATCCACCACCCTCTGTGTGAAAAAGAACTTCCTAGCGTTTGTTCTAAACTTCTCCCCTTTCAATGTCTCTGAGTGCCCCCTTGTACTTGTTGATCCCCTTAATTTGAAAAATCTGTCCTTGTCTATTTTTTCTATGCCCTTCATGATCTTGAAGGTTTCTATTATGTCTCCTCTAAGTCTCCGCTTTTCCAGGGAGAAAAGCCCTAGCCTTTTCAGTCTGTCAGTATATGAGAAGTCCTCCATACCCTTTATTAGCTTAATTGCTCTTCTTTGAACTCTCTCAAGTACCTCCATGTCCTTCTTGAGGTACGGCGACCAGAATTGAACACAGTACTCCAGGTGCGGGCGCACCATAGCACGATACAGTGGCAGGATGACTTCCTTCTTTCTGGTCGTGATACCCTTCTTAATGATACCCAACATTTTGTTTGCTTTCCTTGAGGCTGTTGCACACTGCGCCGACGCCTTCAATGTTGTGTCTACCATCACTCCCAGGTCTCTTTCAAGGTCGCTCACCCCTAGCGCTGATCCCCCCATTTTGTAAGTGAACATCGGGGTTTTTTTCCCCTATATGTACGACTTTGCACTTCCTTATGTTGAAACTCATTTGCCATTTTTTGGCCCATTCTTCCAGTGTTGTCAGATCTTTTTGGAGATCTTCGCAGTCCTCCATGTTATTTACCTTGCGATATAGTTTGGTGTCATCCGCAAATTTAATAACCTCACATTTTGTTCCTGCCTCCAGGTCGTTAATGAATATGTTGAAAAGTAGCAGTCCCAGCACCGACCCCTGTGGAACTCTGCTCGTGACCCATTGCCAGTCTGAGTAATGGCCCTTTACTCCAACCCTCTGTTTCCTGTCCGCCAACCAGTTTTTGATCCATCGGTGGACCTCCCCTTGCACCCCGTGGTTCCATAGCTTCTTTAATAGTCTTTCATGTGGCACCTTGTCGAAGGCTTTTTGGAAGTCAAGGTAAATGATATCTATGGATTCCCCTTTATCCACCTGGCTGGTTACCCCCTCAAAGAAGTATAATAAGTTCGTGAGGCATGACTTGCCCTTGCAGAAGCCATGCTGGCTCGACTTTAGCTGCCCATAGTTGTCGATGTGTTCCCAGATGCTGTCTTTAATCAGTGCTTCCATCATCTTTCCCGGGACCGAGGTCAAGCTCACCAGCCTTTAGTTTCCTGGGTCTCCCCTTGAGCCTTTCTTGAAGATGGGCGTGACATTTGCTATTTTCCAGTCTTCTGGAATCTCTCCAGTTTCTAAGGATAGGTTGCATATTTGTCGAAGTGGTTCAGCTATTTCGTTCCTTAGTTCCTTGAGTACCCTTGGGTGAATGCCATCCGGACCTGGCGATTTGTCGCTCTTTAGCCTGTCTATCTGCCGGAGGACATCCACCTTGCTTACCTCTAGTTGGACCAGATTTTCATCCTGCTCCCCCTTTACGATCTCCTCAGGTTCCGGAATGTTGGTTGTGTCCTCCCTCGTGAAGACTGACGTGAAGAACTTATTTAGCCTGTCAGCTATCTCCTTTTCTTCTTTTACCACTCCCTTTCTGTCCCCATCATCCAAGGGTCCCACTTCCTCCCTTGCTGGTTGCTTCTCCTTAACGTACCTGAAGAATGATTTGAAGTTTGTTGCTTCCCCCGCCAGTCTCTCTTCATATTCTCTTTTTGCTTTCCTAACCACTCGGTGACACTCCTTTTGGTTCTCCTCTGTTTTGTCCTTTTTCCATTTTTTGAATGATGCTTTCTTCTCACTTATCGCCTTTTTTACTGCATTTGTTATCCACACTGGGTTTTTTGTTCTATTTTTTTTGCACCCTTTCCTGTACTTGGGGATGCACAGGTTCTGTGCTTCGTGCACTGTGCCCTTGAGTAGGGCCCAGGCATTTTCTACGGAGTCCATCTTCCTTGCACTGTCGTTGAGTTTCTTTCTCACCATTTTCCTCATGGCATCATAATTCCCTTTTTTGAAGTTAAGTGCAGTCGTTGTAGTTCTTTTTACCTTTGATGATCCAATCTCTAGCCTGTACTGGATCGTGTTGTGATCGCTGTTTCCTAGTGGGGCTAGTACTGCCACCTCCTTAGCGGGTCCCCCTAGTCCATTGAGGATTAGGTCAAGAGTGGCATCACCCCGTGTTGGTTCCGTGACCAGCTGTTCCATGAAACAATCCCTCGTGACCTCCAGGAATTTGGTCTCCCTCATGCAGTTTGAGTGCCCAATACTCCAGTTTATTCCCGGGAAGTTGAAGTCTCCCATCACCACCACACTTCCGCTTTTGCATACCTGCCTCAGTTCAGCCTCCAGATCCTGGTCCATTTCTTCCGTTTGTCCAGGTGGGCGATAGTACAGACCCAATTTTTTGTCTGCTCCAGTTCCTCCTGGTAGCTTAACCCATAGTGATTCCAAGTCGCCCGCCCTTACTGTTGTTTCCATCCTGGTTGAAGGTATGGATTCTTTTATGTATAACGCTATTCCTCCACCCTTCTTGTGTGACCTATCTCTCCTGTATAGTTTAAAACCTGGTAAAGCCACATCCCATTTATTGTCATCAGTCCACCACGTTTCTGTGACTCCAATTATGTCTAGTCCCTTTTTGCTGGCTAGGACTTCCAGCTCTCCCATTTTAGCTCTTAGGCTTCTAGCATTAGTGTATAAGCAAAGTAAGTCCAGTTTGTTCGCCTTTCTTGCTGTTTTTCCTCGTGGTTTGGTGCTCCTGGTGTCCCCCTCGTGAGTAGCCAGATCCCAAGCCTCGTCTTGGTCATCCTCCTCCTGTGATGTGTCTGTTTCGTCCTCAGCTTGTTTCCCTGTTTTTGGTTGTCCCTCTGGAATCCGTTGTTCTCTATTAGTGCTGCTTGCCAGTTTCGTGGTTTGGTGCTCCTGGTGTCCCCCTCGTGAGTAGCCAGATCCCAAGCCTCGTCTTGGTCATCCTCCTCCTGTGATGTGTCTGTTTCGTCCTCAGCTTGTTTCCCTGTTTTTGGTTGTCCCTCTGGAATCCGTTGTTCTCTATTAGTGCTGCTTGCCAGTTTTAGACTAGACCCCTGCATTTCTCCCTTAGGTCCTTTTTCAAAAAGTTCCCACTCAGTCCTGAGCCCTCTTTTACAGTGTTCTTGCTCAATATCTTTGGCCCGTGTCCCCTGCATTGCATCCTTAGGTTCTTTTTTCAAAAATTCCCTGTCAGTCCCGATCCCTTTTTTACAATGTCCTTGCTCCATGTCCATGGCTTTGGGCCCCTGTAATGCATCCTTAGGCCCTTGTTCCAAAAATTTCCACTCAGTCCTGAGCCCTCTTTTACAATGTCCTTGCTCAGTATCCTTACTTGATACTTTTGTCCGATGTGTCAGATCGACTGTCGGCTTTCCCCTCTTCCTCAGTTTAAAGCCAAATCTATGACGCTCTGGACATTGCGTGCCAGCATCCTCATCCCCATCGTGCTCAGGTGCAGTCCATCTCTCCTGTAGAGCTTATTCTTTCCCAAGAAAGTTGTCCAATTCCGTGCAAAAAGAAAACCCTCCTCTTCACACCATCTCCTGAGCCAACCGTTTATTGCTTGTAGTTCGCTCTGCCTCCTTGCGTCTGCTCTCGGTACAGGCAGGATCTCCGAGAAGGCTATCTTCCTTGCCCTCAGTTTCAGTTTCCTCCCCAGGATCCTGAACTGATCAGTTAGTGCAGTCCTGTTGTAGTCCCTCCTGCTGACGTCGTTGGTTCCAACATGGATTACTATAGCTATCTCCTCCATCTCGGCCCCTTCCAGGATCCTCTCAACTCTGTTGATGGCGTCCTTCGTTCTTGCCCCCAGGAAACATGTCACTAGACGGTCCTCTCTCCCTCCAGCTATGTGACTGTCCACTCCTCTCAGGATTGAGTCTCCCACTACGATAGCAGATTTCCCCTTCCTCAACTGTCTCTCTGGTCTCAGGTCTGTGTCGGTGGCGCAGTCCTCAATTCCCTCCTCCGGGTTCTGTCGGGTCTCCTCCTCATCTGCCTGTCCAGATTCTCCGCAAGGTCCTACTCTCATGGTGTCTGGTGGATTCTGTCGTCCACCCGTTGGTTCCCTCCTGATGAGCTGGTGGTCCCGTGCCTCCACCATCCTGCAGGCCTCCTCGATGAAATTCTCGAGCTCTCTAACTTGTTCTGTGATGTGGTCCACTCTGGCGGTGTTCTCCGTTGCCCAGCATTGTTCCTCTATGGTGCAGAGTCCCTCCAGCTCCTGTACTCGAACCTGCAATCTCCCGACCTCCTTCTTCAGGCTATCCAGTTCCTGGCATCGACTGCATATGTACACCCGTCTCCCGGAGGGGAGGTAGTCATACATATGACATTCGATGCAGTATACTGGGTAGCTCTGCTGTGTTCCTACAGCCTCCATTACTTCTTTCTCGTTCCTATGTCCCACGGTGTGTATGGTGGTGCCTGGCGCGCAGCTAGCTGAAAGAGTAGAGAGAGAAGAGAGAAATGAGTATAGAAGAGGTACCTGTGGTTTATTTTCAAGAAGTTAGATGTCGTTGCTGGGCTGCCCGGTCTCCTGGCTCCTTCTCAAAGCTCCTTCGCAAAGGCGCGCGCCGAACGGCTGTGCGCCGTTGGCTCCTCCCCTTTTATGGGGGAGTTCGGCTGGTGATGTTGGGGGTGGGCGGAGCTATCTATCGCCTCTTCCCCTTGGCTCCGCTTTGTCTGGTTTCACCCCTTGGCTCTCCTCCCCTGCTTTCAGCTCCGCTCTCCGGTTGCCTGCTTTTAACCCTCTCACTCTGTCCACTCTGGTCTCTGTCCGCTCCGCTCTCTGTCTGCTATCTCTTGACCGCTTTTAACCTCCTCTCTCTGTCTGCTCCGCTCTCTGGCCACCTGCCTCAGTCTGCACCATTCTCAGCCTTCTGTTCTCCTCTCTCTGCCCGCTTTCCGATTCCTCAAACCCCACAGCTCGCTCCACTGCCTGCCTGCCTCGTGGTTTGGGTTGCAGTTCAGCACAGCACCTCCTAGCTTCCCCTTGCTGCAAAGACTGCTTACAATGTGGTAAGGCAGGGACATACATTTTAGGCAGATGAAGTCAATAGATTGTAAACTTTCTTCAGCTATGTAGGCCAGAGCAATATTTTAAACAACAGTTAACATTTCATGACCCTACATGATGAATTGATGAATGAAAAGCAATTGAATTACATCTTTTCCATATAGCTAGAGCGGCTACTTTGGTGGAAAATGCTATTAAACTTTTAATATGATGGTGTATTACCCCGTTTTAATTAGTAAATGTGTTAAAGGGAAAAATTATGCTTGTTGGAGAGGATGTGGTGAAAGAGGTAATTTTATCATATGTGGTGGGAATGCCAAATTGTTCAGAGATATTGGGAGCAAGTATTTTATTATGTAAGTTATTTCAGATCCCTCTGGATATGAGTGCTGAAAGGGCACTATTGGGAGTTAGAGTGGAGGGATTATCATCTTCTCAATCTAAGCTTATAGATCTGGCATTTATAGCTGCCCGATTAATATTGGCCCAGCAGTGGCGCACCCCAAATGTACCCACAATAAGAGATATGAGGGATCGTTTAGGAACAGTGTGTGAAAAATATAGATTATCGGCCCTTTTAACAAATCGATGGGCAAAGTTTAAAGATATATGGGGGACATTCATTGAACTGGAAAAAGAGGATTTTTGAAAGATTTAAATTATCCTATCCTTATGAAAAGAGAGTCCAGGCCTCCTGAGTGTGTGGGGGGGGGGGGGGGTAGGGAGTGGGAATGCTTTAAGTGTTTGTATGATAAAGATGTATTATTTCCACATTTTATTAAGGGTTATGAATCATGATATGTTGAAATGTAATTTATGCCTTGTATTGAGATTATTGTATTATATATTTTCTTTGTTAAAATTATTAAAATAAAGAATAAAAAAAAAATTAGTTACCCCCTGTGACACACTTATCCCTTGCTCTAACTAGCAGAGGGATTAGGTGTGTTGAGTTCTGGCCTGTCGGCGTGGCCTCCTCAGGTTGGAGGAAGGCTTTTCAGGTTATAACAGACCTAGGCGCCTGCCTAGTCTGCCAGGCCACAATGAGAGTAGCTTGTAAAGAGAAGACCACACAGGTAAGTCTTGTTACAAAAGAATGTTCTTGTACTTTATTGAACCCGGGGGTCTGAATACCATCAGCCACCCGCATGTCATGGCAAAAATATAAAATACAAAGTAGCTTGCAGCTGTCAGAATGGCTTGCTACAAATGCCACATACAGTTCAATACCCTAGACTTTTCAGTCTAAATACAGTCCTCTTCACCAGGGGTAAAAGTAAATGAAAAATATCAGGAAAATAAACTTTCAAACTTTGCACACCTTGTGAACACAGCCAGAGTAATTACAGTTCCCAAACCTAGCAATGAATTTCTCAAACGTTTCAGCTTACCTAGCTGAGACACAGATAGGTTTTGCAGAGCTGGCTTCACAGCTCGTTACTATCAGCTGGGCTTCCTGGCCGACGGAACATAGCATGACATTAGGTAAGTTGTGAACTTTACTTAGGTTTTCACACGGAGCTTTCACACCCCTACAGATAAAGTTCCTTGAACAAACAATGCCCTCCGGGGCATCACACAGTGTAACAGAGAGATTTTTCCTGCTCTCCCCCTAATCACATGTTAGCTGGGCTTGGGTTACGGGAGCCAGCACAAGCACAGCCTTGCTTCATTCCCTTTAGCAACTAACCTCCATGTCAGTGGTGAAATAGCCAGCTTCCAGCAGTGGTTCAGAGACGTCCATAGCCTCTGTCTGCTCAGTAGTCTCTGGGGTGGAGCTAAGGTAGTCCTCGGTCATCTCCACGTCCTCACTGCTGCGGGCTGGAGGAGAGAGACTTTTCCCCTCATCTGCCTCCACGCCTTGCTGCTTCTGCCGCTGCCTGAGCTTGTTAGCTCTAGTCCCGTCCCGGCTCTCCCTGCTCTCCCTACTGAGATCCCATACTCTGTTTTTATGTGGGTTAAAGCCCCACCCCTCTCTCCTAGGAGCAGCTGTGTTAGGCAGGAAATCTCTAGGGAAATAATTCAGGTTTCTCCTAGGCTGGTAATGAGCATACCTTTCAGCACTGGGACTCCACTTCTCAATAAGAGTCCTATCAGGCTTTCTAGAGTACCTGTCCTGAGATGGCACTCTCTGCTGGATGTACCTATGTTCCTGTCTCTCCTGCCCTACCTCACTGTCTGAGGGGTAGTCAGCCGAAACCAAACCTTTCCTTTTAACCTGGTCAGCCCTTCTGACCAGGGACCGTGTTCTGCTTTTATCCCTTACAGGGACAAAGCTGGCCACAGATTTGTCACACTCCCTCAAAAAAAAGAAAATCAGTATTAAGAGCAGAATATGAAATTCTGAGTAACTTAGCTTTTAGAAGTTTTCAGGGCAGTCCCAAAAATAATGCAGTCACCTTAGTAAATCCCAGCCCCTCCCTTCTACACCTAATCAGCAGACACAATGGCTGAAAACTCATAACTGAATTGAGGTCAGAATACAGGCTTTATACAAGATCAGTGGCCACCCTAAAATGCAGAATTTACCCTAATTTAGTCTCCCTGTGCCACATGCACACAGGATTTAATTAGAGTTAATATAAGTCTTACTCTTTTTCCTATGAAGAGGAAATGAAAAAAAAATTCTCTGTCCTCTGCAATATCTTAAGTATGAAACAGGGAGGAAAAGAAAAATTGAGCAGATATAATGATGAAAATCAGTATTAAGAGCAAAATATGAAATTCTGAGTAACTAGGAGGTAATTTCCTATTGTGGATTAAGTATAGAAAATGGAAAGTAGAGTTAAATTGTCAGTATTCTCAATGGAGAAAGGTAGAAAGAGGGGCTCCCAAAGGGTTTGCTGCTTTTCGGTGCTGATTGATTTAGGCATTTTATATAGAATATGGCCCGCAATGAGTAATAAAAATCTGGAATTTGTTGCCAGAGGATGTGCTAAAAGCAGTTATATTAGCAGGGTTTAAAAAGGTTTGCATAAATTCCTTAAAAAAAAAAAGTCCATAAGCTATTATTAAGATGGATTTAAGGATATTCACTGTTTTACTCTTTGGGATCTTACCAGGTACTGTGATCTGACTTGGCCACTGTTGGAAACAGGATACTAGACTTGATAAACCTTTGTTGTGTCAGTTGTGTAGTCAGGAGAGACAGTGAGGTGGGACTCAGTAAATGAGTGAGAAGTGTAGGGAGTGGCAAGAGAACGTGAGGGTGAGTGACTGGCAGGAGAAAGGAAACTTTAGCATTTTAAGGCTGAAACCATTATGTACCTTGTAGTAAATGTTTTTGCCTTGAGGAGCACAGCCTGATGCCAAAATGTAATCATAATTCCGATGGTCAATCACCAAGATACCACCAGGTTTCACCATGCTGGCAATATTCTTCAGAGCCAACTTGTGATCACTCTGGTCACCTGGAAGAAAAGGACAGATGATAATAACAGTTCTGAAGGCTTTGTACCATTCATTCTGTATATTCCATGTAGGATGATAGAAGAATAACATTTTCAAAGTGATAGAAATGAATAGAATGAGCTGTACCTGTGTAAATCTACTGTTTGAAAATTGACCACATGGAGGCGAGACCTTCCCAGAGTCATTTTTATGGTTAGTTTTATTTACATAGTAAATGACGGCAGATAAAGACCTGAATGGTCCATCCAGTCTGCCCATTAGTTATACTAATTAAAAATACATGATTAAATTAACTTACACTGCCTTTCCTCCACAGACATCAAAAGTGGTTTACAATATACTGACTATATGATGCAATACAAATTTATTTGTATACCGCTAATACCTCGAAAAGTTCACAGCAACTAGAAACATGATGGAAGATAAAAGCCAAATGGCCCATCTAGTCTGCCCATCCGCAGTAACCATTATCTCTTTCTCTCTCCGAGAGATCCCACGTGCCTATCCCAGGCTCTCTTGAATTCAAACACAGTCTCTGTTTCCACCACCTCATCTGGGAGACTGTTCCATGTATCTACCACCTTTTCTGTAAAAAAAGTATTTCCTCAGATTTCTCCGGAGCCTATCACCTCTTAACTTCATCCTATGCCCTCTCATTGCAGTTTCCTTTCAAATGAAAGAGACTCGACTCATGCACATTTATATTACGTAGGTATTTAAATGTCTCTATCATATCTCCCCTCTCCTGCCTTTCCTCCAAAAGGATACAGATTGAGATCTTTAAGTCTGTTCCCATATGCCTTATCACGAAGAACACACACCAATTTAGTAGCCTTCCTCTGGACCGACTCTATCCTTTTATATATTTTTAAGATAAGGCCTCCATAATTGTACACAATATTCTAAATGAGGTCTCACCAGAGTCTTATACAGGGGCATCAATATCTCCTTTTTCCTACTGCCCATACCTCTCCCTATGCAACCTAGCATCCTTCTAGCTTTTGCCGTCACCTTGTCAACCTGTTTGGCCACCTTAAGATCATCACATAGTTTGTCCATCACACCTCTTCCTTTGTTTAAAAAGCAGACTGAAAGACCACCTTTTTTATTTAGCCTTCAATCCATAACCCTACTGCCCACCACCCAGCCAGCAGATTAACCATTCTCCTAACTGTATCCATGACATCCTGTTTGTCTGTTTAGATTGTAAGCTCAGTTGAGCAGGGACTGTCTTTGTGACTGTCCAGCACGGTGTACGTCTGGTAGCGCTCTAGAAATAATTAGCAGTAATGGTGGAGAAGGTCATCATGTTTGGGAAGATTGAAGGAACCAGGCGAAGAGGACGACCTGCAATCAGATGGCTGGACATGTTGAAAACAATCATGGGGATGACGCTGGAGGATCTTTCCAGACTAACACAAAACCGATTTCCTTTTAGATCTGCAATTCATCAAATCGCTAGAACTTGAGCACCTAACATCGACAGTAGTATTGCTACCTTGGAGGATCTAGAATTCAGCTTTCTACCTAATAGCCTAAATTTGGCTTCCAGAACCTCCTTCCCACATTTTCCTATGTCATTGGTACCTACATGTACCAAAACAACCAGCTCTTCCTCATCACTATCTAAAATTCTATCTAGCATCTCCCCTCCCTATGCCTTAATCTACCCTTTCTCCTCTCTTCCCTCTACACTCAAAGTCTGGCTTTTCTCTGCCTCTTCACTTCCAGCATCTCCCTATCCCATCTCTTCCTCACTCACTTCCACCCCTCACCCAAGTCCAACATCTTTCTTTCCCTCGCACCTGACATTTTCCTCCCTCCTTTCTGCACCCTCCTGAGTCTGATATTTTCCTCCCTCCTTTCCTCCCTTCTGCCTCCTCTGCAGGATCTCTCTCCCTCCTTCCAACCCTCCCCAAGTACAACATCTGATGTCCCTGCCTTCAGTTGACATCTCTCCCTCCCTGTTCTCTGCTCCAAAATCCAACCTGTCTCTCTTCCACCTCTCCCCTAAATCCAACAACTCTCCCTTCATTCCTCCTCTCCATGAATGCAAAATCTCTAACTCCCTGCCTCCCCTGTGCTCCTAAGTTCATCTTTTTCCTCCTCCCCATGGCTCTCATCTCTTTCTCCTTCCCTCCCTTTATCCAGCATCACACTCTCCCCCTATTTCCCCACCCATGATCTGGCATTTCCCTAAACCCCCTTCCCTGGATCTACTTTCATTTGTCTTGTAGAGATTGCCAGCAGTGGCAATAATTCACATTTGCTTCCTCGCCACTAGCCCTAGGAAGTTACATTAGAGAGGGCAGGATGGAGTACAGAGAAAATTCTGGGGCCAGCATATGTGAAAGTCTGCTGCCACAAACAACCTCTAAAAGGCAAGTGAAGATATACCGAGGAGGGGGAGAAGAAAGATGATGGACAGGCAAAGGGAGACGGTGGACTGGAGGGGAGAGGATGGAAAGAGTGATGCCGGACCATGGAGGCAGGGCACACTCTGAAGCAGCTGAGAAGTGCTGTATGTACAGCACACATTGTGTCTGGCTCCTGCTGTTTGCTGTTCATTTGTAGGACTCTTCCTCAGTACATGAAGCTGCTCCTTGAAAAGTACCGCTGAGGCCTTTGCCTCAGTTGGCTTAATTATAGAGCTGCCCCCGGTTGGACATAAACTTAATTTAACTGCCTTATAATGCACATTATTACATTAATACAGCTTAGTAAATAAGGACTTTTTCCTATTCCATAGAACCGTGGGATAGATCCAGTGGCGTAGTAAGGGGGGAACGGACCACCCCAGGCTCTAACTTGTTGGGGGGTGCCGGCACCTCTCTGACCACCATAGTCACGCATGCCCCTCCCCCCCGATCCTGCGGGGAGCATTTAAAACTGCTACAGCACCACCGGGAACTGCCTTGCCCCGCACCAAAACCAGCCGGCTTCCAGACACAGCAGGAGCCCTGATCTTGCAGAGCGTGGGAGCACAGCTCTGCCCCTCCCCCGATCCTGTGGGGAGCATTTAAAACTGCTACAGCACCACTGGGAACTGCCTTGCTCTGCACTGAAACCAGCGGGCTTCCAGACACAACAGGAGCCCTGATCCTGCAGAGCGTGGGAGCACAGCTCTGCCCCTCCCCCCACCGGCGAGCCTTTGTGAAGCCGCCGTGGTGAAACGCCGCGGTGAAACGCCTTGAGAAAATAGACTCCAAAAATTCCCCGAAGACCGCATACAAGAGAGGTAACTTCCATTACTGGCCCTTACCTATTTGTTAACGTACTTTACTTGGCATCAGCACAATTGTATTTCTCCCCCCTACTGTACTGTATTGCTCGACTCCACAGAATTGCTAACCTCCCCCCTTCCTCCTTCTGTATACTTTTAAAACTGCTTTCGACTCCACAGTATTACTATAAGCTTCCTCCACAATTGTTCTCTTACTGCACATACCAAAATGGCACTCCTGTACCACAGCCTTATCACTCTTCTGCTCGCTTTCTACTTAACCGGCTTAAAAAGTAAGACAACTGCTCAGCCTTTCCTCTTCCCAATCCCCATCCACTACTCCTCAGCTCGCAATTTCATGACCAAACCCCCAATAATGCAACACAGGGTCCTCCAGAACCACTCAGAACCCAAACCACCTGTTATCCCAGTCCTCACAATGTCCCGCAGAACCAACAGACCCTACTTCAAAAAAGACCGAGTGCTGAAAAACTGTGCCCTCTCTCACCCCATCACTAAAGTTCCACCAGCTTATTCCAACCTCAGGGGTTGCTACCTGAATATAAGATCCATGAGGAACAAATCCCTACTAATCTATGACTGGCTTAGTGGAGACTTAAATTTACATTTAGAGCAATCTAACCAACCAGAGATCTCAGAATTCTGGTCCGTTCTAGCCACACTAGACTTTCCCAAAACACCTGCAGTAATAACCCACAAGAAAGGCCACCAATTAGACCTGGTAACTTTATCCTTAAAACACTCGACAAATCCCTACATAAGATGGAGATCAGAAACTTGGTCTGACTCTATGGTCAGACCACAAAATATGCAACTTCAAATAAGATTGGCAATTGAAGACAACCTCAACCACAACGAAAGAAAAGATCAGATCCACTCCATTTCACACCAGTAGAGGCAAGATTAACCCAACTGAATTCTGGTCACACTATGACATCACTCATAACCAAGATGAGGAAAACAATCAATTTATGTGCTCCTGGGTCAAAACCAGCACCCGCATACTAAACGAAATAGCCCCACTGAAAAAAAGAAGGAAGAGACCTAGATACCTAATAGGCTGGTTCGACCCAGAGCTCCTAGAGATAAAGAGAGAATTAAGAAAGCTATAAAGAAAATGGTCAAAACTAGGAACCCCAGAGACTAGAAATGCCTGGCACCAAAAGCTTAAAAGCTATAAAATCTCAGCCAAAGAAAAAAAAAGAACCTTCTATGCCAACATAATTGGTAACACCTCCATAAACAGCAGCAAACTTTTCAGACTGGTCCATGACTTATATGACATTCAATCTCACACAAACCTGACAGAAGAATCCACAGTGACAGCCGACAACCTGGCGGACTTCTTCAACACCAAAGTAAATAACTTAAGACACTCTATAATGGATTCTCCAGACTCCCACTGGGACTATTCCATTCCACAAGACCTAGTCGCCGCCAAAACAGACATGAACTGGTCCAACTTTAGTGAGACGGATTGGCAAACATTTAACAAATTCTACAACAAATACGTCAAATCATACTGCAGATTGGACACTTGCCCCCCAGATGTAATGAAAACAGCCCCAATCATCTTCAAAGCCAAACTACTCAACTGGGTGAACCTACAACTAACCGCAGGAATATTTCCAAAAAACTTAGGTCAAATTGTTATAACACCCTTTAAAAAGAACAACAAAGAACCACCCAACAACCTAACCAATTTCAGACCTATCACAAACATCCCTCTCGCAGTCAAAATAATGGAAGGGATAGTAAATACTGAACTAAACTCATATTTAGACAAATTCAACTTACTGCACAACAACCAGTCAGGATTCAGACCTGGTCACAGCACCGAAACAATCATGGCCTCACTACTTAACCACCTTTACGCCCTCCTCACCCAAGGTACCAGCGCCATGCTCCTACAACTGGACCTAAGTAGCGCCTTTGACCTAGTAGATCACACCATTCTTTTGAACTGCCTAGAAACCACAGGCATCACAGGCTATGCTCACAATTGGTTCCAGGGATTCCTCAGGAACAGATCCTTCCAGGTATTCAAAGATGACAAACTTTCCCATAGCTGGAATAACAACTGCGGATTACCTCAGGGTTCCCCCCTATCCCCAACCCTCTTTAATATCTACCTCAGCTCATTAGGAAGCCTGCTACAAAGCCTAGGGCTCACCTTCTACATCTACGCAGGTGACATTACTGTAGTGATTCCGCTAACCGCCCTAACGTCACAATTCTCCAACTCCTTAACCAACATCCTAAATCAAATAGAGCGCTGGATGATGGCCTTCAAACAAACTCAACACAGAAAAAACCAAATTCTTCCTGGCATCACCCAACAAAAAGATAAAAGAAAATTCAATTCATCTACAGAGCCGAGAATACAAAATTGACCAAACCATAAAGATTCTGGGGGTAACACTTGACAAACACCTAACCCTGGAAAACCACACAAACCTACTGTTTAAAAAATGTATTTCGGTCCTCTGGAAACTTCGCACTATTAAAAAATTCTTTGATGAAAAGTCCTTCCGTTTACTAGTACAATCATCCATCTTAAGCACCCTAGATTACTGTAACATCATATACCTAGGAGCTTATAAAAAGAACCTCAACAAGCTGAGATTAATTCAGAACACCGCGATCCAACTAATCCACGGTTTAAAAAAATGGGAACACATTTCCCCTTATTATCAGAAACTCCACTGGTTACCCGCAGAATCCAGAGTCCTCTTCAAGTTTGCTTGTTTTTGCTACAAAGCTGTCTTTGGGATTCTTCCAGCTTACCTAATCTCCCAGTTCTCCCCCAACGAGTCCAACAAGAGCACTCGCAGAACAAACCTATTTAATTACCCCTCCTTGAAATCTTACCAATACAAAATGTTTCTAGATAGAATGTTATCATTCCAGGCAGCTAGGCTGAACACATGGCTTGGTAAGCCCATACTTGAGGCCACTACATACGCAGACTTTAGAAAATCCCTGAAAACTCGACTGTTTAACAAATTCTAAATTCCCATACCCAACTCTTCCTCGCCATGACCCTTCCACCTCGCCCCCTAATTCCAAGGCCCAAAACTAATTATACTTCCTTGAATCTCATGTACTGACATAATGTATCTTTATTGTAACCCACCTGCACCCCATGTACTGACAAAACGCATCTTTATTGTAACCCATGTACTGACTAAATGTATCTTTATGGTAACCCACCTGTATCCCTAACACTGACAAAATGCACCTTGATAGTAAACCACTTGTATTGTGTAACCCACTTGCATCCAATGTACTGACAAAATATATCTTTACTGTAACCCACTTGTATCCCATGTAATGACAAAATGAATCTTTAATGTAAACCACTTGCATTCCATGTACTGACTAAACGTATCTTTATTGTAAACCGTTTCTATCCCATGTACTGTCAAATGTATCTTTATTGTAAACCGCTTCGAACTTCACGGTATAGCGGTATATAAGAAATAAATTATTATTATGTACTTTTAAAATCTTCACCAGCACAAGCAATTTCTCCGGCCTGCTGCTCGCGCCAGCTTGGCTCCCCTCTGAAATCATTTCTGGGTTGAGGGGCCAGGAAATTACATCAGAGGGAAAGCCAATGCTGGCGTGAGCAGCAGGCTGGAGAAGCTGCTCATGCTGGCGAAAATTTAAAAAGGTACAGGGGAGAAGGGAGGGTGTGAGTGTGTCATGGGGGGAAGGAGCGGGGCTAGAAAGAGAGGAGGTGCCACCTACAATCTCTACGCCACTGAGTAGACCTTGACCTCTTTTGGTAGCCCTTTACTTGGACGGCTTCTGGAAATATTTGGATACTATTTCATGACTTACTTACCTTTAAAGTCTGGAAGGTGTGCAAAGGAGTTACCAAGACAGATAACTGCATCAAATTTGTGTCCTAGCTTGGATATATCCTCCTTCAGTGTCAGCCAGTTAGCTTCTTCAATGACTGAGGCAGAAAAGAGATAATAAAACAGGAATGAATATAGATAGGAGACTGTACATACAAGAAGCATAGAAACATGATGGCAAATAAAGGCCAAATGGCCCATCTACTCTGCTCATCCGCAGTACCCATTATCTCTTTCTCTCTCTGAGAGATCCCACGTGCCTATCCCAGGCCCTTTTGATTTCAGACACAGTCTCTGTCTCCAGCACCTCTTTTGGGAGACTGTTCCATGCATCTACCACCCTTTATGTAAAAAAAATATTTCCTTAGATTACTCCGGAGCCTATCACCTCTTAACTTCATCCTATGCCCTCTCATTGCAGAGTTTCCTTTCAAATGAAAGACTCGACTCGTGCACATTTACATTACATAGGTATTTAAACATCTCTTTCATATCTCCCCTCTCCCTTCTTTCTTCCAAAGGATACAGATTGATATCTTTAAGTCTGTCCCCATACACCTTATGATGAAGACCACATCCTTTCCATGGCTCAACACTCTGATCTCATATTCCATCAACACAGTATCCTATCCCAATTTCACAAAGCCAGACAACTCTTACCCAATGTTTATTCTATGAGACCAAACAGGCAGTGACTCTTCCCAGTAGCCAGAGAACTCTGGTCATTTTTCTCAATGGAGGAGAGTAAACAGTGGAGCGCCGCAGGGATCTGTACTGGGACCAGTGCTATTTAACTTGTTTATAAATGATCTGGAAATTGGAACGACTTGAGGTGATTAAATTTGCAGATGACACTAAACTGTTCAAAGTTGTTAAAACTCATGCGAATTGTGAAAAATTGCAGGCAGACCTTAGGAAATTGGAAGACTGGGTTTCCAAGTGGCAGATGAAATTTAATGTGGACAAATGCAAAGTGATGCACATTGGGAAGAATAACCTAAATCACAGTTACTGGATGCTAGGGTCCACCATGGGGGTTAGTACCCAAGAAAATGATCTGGGTGTCATTGTAGACAATACGATGAAACCTTCCATCCAATGTGCAGCAGCGGTGGCCCAAAAAAGCAAGGAATTATTTAAAAAGGGATGGTTAACATGACTAAGAATGTTATAATGCACATGCATCACTCCTTGATGCGACCTCATCTGCGTTCAAATCTGGTCTCCTTATCTCAAGAAAGATATAGCGACACTAGAAAAGGTTCAAAGAGCGACCAAGATGATAAAGGGGATAGAACTCCTCTCATATGTGGAAAGACTAAGATGGTTAGGGCTCTTCAGCTTGGAAAAGAGATAGCTGAGGGGAGATATGATTGAAGTCTACAAAATCCTGAATGGAATAGAATGGGTACAAGTGGATCGATTTTTTACTCTGTCAAAAATTACAAAGACTGCAGGACACTTGATTAAGTTACAGGGAAATACTTTTAAAACCAATAGGAGCAAATTTTTTTTCACTCAGAGAATAGTTAAGCTCTGGAACGCATTGCCAGAGGTTGTGGTAAGAGCGGATAGTTTAGTTGGTTTTAAGAAAGGTTAGGACAAATTCCTGGAGGAAAAGTTCATAGTCTGTTATTAGGACATGGGGGAAGCCTTTGCTTGCTACTCTTTGGATTTTGGCTAGGTCCTAGTGACCTGGATTGGCTACCATGAGAACAGGCTACTAGGCTTGATGGACCATTGATCTGACCCAGTAAGACTATTCTTATGTTCTTAATGCAAACATACCGGGATATAATATTTTTAGGAAGGACAGAGATGGTCATAGAGGTGAAGGAGTAGCTCTCTATGTAAAGATCGATATCCAAGTTACTGAAATGCAGGGGACCTGGGGAGAGGAAGAAACTATATGAATCACTTTGAAAAGACAAGATTAAACTTCTATTTACATGGGTGTAGTCTACAGACCTCCAAGTCAATTGCAGCAAATTGATAAAGATATCTTTTGTGGATATCCAAAAGTTTGGAAAGAAAGAGGAGGCCCTGCTTTTCGGCGACTTCAGTCTGTCGGATGCAGATAGTAATGTTCCATCTGCGGAATTGGAAAGAAGTAGGGAGATTGTGGATGCCTTTCAAGAAGCTCTGCTCAGACAAATGGTGATTGAACCCATGAGGGAAAAAGCGATACTAGATCTGGAATTGTGAGAATAAAGATGATATATATCAATATGTGGAGAGTGATGAGGAAAAAGCAAACATGTTAAACAAATACTTCTGTTCTGTATTCACGGAAGAAGATCTTGGAGGAGGACCAAAATTGTCTGGCAAAGTTACACACGAGAATGGAGTAGATACCATGCCATTCATGGAAGAAAGTGTTTATGAACAACTTGAAAAATTGAAGGTGGACAAAGTGATGAGGCCGGATGGGATTCATCACAGGATATTGAGGGAGCTCAGAGAGGTTCTGGAGGGTCCTATTAACGATTTGTTCAATAAATCTTTGGAGACGGAAGTGGTTCCTGGGGATTGGAGAAGAGCGGATGTAGTCCCTATTCACAAAAGTGGACGCAGATATGAAGCGGAAAACTACAGGCTGGTAAACCTAACTTCAGTTATTGGAAAAAATAATGGACATGCTGCTGAAAGAAAGGATAGTGAAATTCCTAGAATCAAATGGGTTACAGGATCCGAGGCAACATGGTTTGCTAAAGGTAAATCGTGCCAGATAAATCTGATTGAATTTCTGATTGGGTGACTGGAGAATTGGATCAAGAACATATGCTAGATGTCATTTACTTAGATTTCAGCAAAGCCTTTAACACGGTTCCTCAAAGAAGGCTCTTGAACAAACTTGATATGCTAAAGTTAGGACCCAAAGTGTTGAACTGGATTAGAAACTGGTTGACTGGCTAGAGCATAAGAAACAGAGAGTGGAGGTAAATGGACAATATTTGGACTGGAAGAGTGTCACCAGTGGGGTGCCGCAGGGCTTGGTGCTTGGACCCATGCTCTTCAACATCTTTATAAATAATCTGGACATTGGTACAACGAGTGAGGTGATTAAATTTGCAGACGATACAAAGTTATTCAGAGTAGTGAAGACACAAGGGGATTGCGAAGATCTGCAATGTGACATAATCAAGCTCGAGAAAGGGGCATCGACATGGCAAATGAGGTTCAACATGGATAAGTGTAAAGCAATGCATGTCGGTAACAAAAATCTCATTCATGAATACAGGATGTCCGGGACAGTACTTAGAGAGACCTCCCAGGAGACTTGGGAGCTCTGATCAACAAGTCGATGAAGCTGTCCATGCAATGTGCGGTGGTGGTGAAAAGGGCAAACAGAATGCTAGGAATGATCAAGAAGGGGATCACAAACAGGTTGGAGAAGGTAATCATACCGCTGTACCGGGCCATGGTGCGCCCTCATCTGGAGTACTGCATCCAGCACTGGTCGCCATACATGAAGAAGGACATGGTACTACTCTAAAGGGTCCAGAGAAGAGCGACTAAAATGGTTAAGGGGCTGGAGGAGTTGCCATACAGTGAGAGATTGGAGAAACTGGGCCTCTTCTCCCTCGAAAAGAGGAGACAGAGAGGACATGATCGAAACATTCAAAATACTGAAGGGAATAGACTTAGCAGATAAAGACAGATTGTTCACCCTCTCCAAGGTAGGGAGAACGAGAAGACACTCTCTAAAGTTGAAAGGGGATAGATTCTGTACAAACGTAAGGAAGTTCTTCTTCACCCAGAGAGTGGTAGAAAACTGGAAGAGATAGGATTGGGCAAAAAGGGGGGAGGTATTGCCCTCTATGTTCAAGAAGAAATAGAGTCTGTTAGAGTAGGAGAGACAGAAGCAAATGGCAAACTAGAATCACTCTGGATAAAGATTCCTGGACAAAAAGAAGCAGACATACAAATTGGACTTTATTATCGACCCCCGGGTCAGACGGAGGAAACAGAAGGGAGATAGGTTCAAAACAAACTGAAGGGAGATAGGTTCAAAACAAATGCAAGGAAGTTTTTTTTCACCCAAAGGGTCGTGGACACTTGGAATGCGCTACCGGAGGAAGTGATCAGGCAGAGTATGGTACAGGGATTCAAACAGGAATTGGACAGATTCCTGAGGGATAAAGGGATCGTGGGATACTGAGGGAGGAGCTGGGATGTAACACAAGTATAGAAAGCTAACCAGGTAATAAGTATAGAAACCCAACAGGTCGTGCATGTGCAAGACCGGAGGGTTAGGACTACGATGGGAAGATAGGACTTCAATGAGAAACCAAGGTGGCAAGGGAGCCCCTTCTGGTGATTCAGACAGGTCGTGACCTGTTTGGGCCGCCGCGGGAGCGGACTGCCGGGCAGGATGGACCTATGGTCTGACCCGGCGGAGGCACTGCTTATGTTCTTATGTTCTTAATTGATGGAGGAAATTACTCAAAGTAGTAAATCGGGAAATACAACTATCATGGGGGACTTCAACTTTCCGGGGATCAACTGGAAATTGGCAACGTCAAACTGTTGCAGGGAGTTAAAATTCCTTGAAATGTTAGGAGATTGCTTCCTTGAACAAATGGTAGGAGAACCGACAAGAGGAAATGCAATCCTGGACTTGGTCATAAATGGCATTACTGGAAGGGCAGCAGATGTGGAAGTTTCGGCCCCGCTAGGGACAAGTGATCACAATATGGTCAATTTTACCTTGGGCATCGGAAAGAGGAAACCAATCAAGACTGAAACTACGACCTTCAACTTTAAAAAAGGAAATTACGACAGCATGAGAACTATGGTTAGAAAACGACTCAGGAAGGGCATAACAGACCTCCGAACAGTTGATCAAGCATGGTCTCTATTGAAAAATACCATCATAGAAGCACAGAATCTACACATTCCGAAGATATCCAAAGGAAGGCGAACAAAGAACAAAGGAGAACCAGCTTGGTTATCCAAAGAGGTAAAAGATGCAGTGAGGGAGAAGAGGAACTCGTTCAAAAAATGGAAACGAGAAAAAATGACGGAAGCCTGGAACAGTCACAAAATCAATCAAAAAAAGTGCCATAAAGTGGTAAGAGATGCCAAAAAAGTCTACGAGGAGAAGATAGCGCAGGAAACCAAAAACTTCAAGCCCTTTTTTAGATATATAAAAGGAAAGAAACCAGCAAGAGAGGCAGTGGGCCTTCTCGACGATCTAGAAAGGAAAGGGTCAATTAAAGAGTACAAACAGGTTGCTGATAGGTTGAATTCATTCTTTGCCTCAGTTTTCACAAATGAGGACACTTCAACAATGCCAGCCACAGGGAGGATATTCACCGGGGAGATAGAGGAAAGCCTCACAACAGTACATGTGACGTTGGACATGATTTACGTTCAGATTGACAAACTAAAAAGCGACAAATCCCCAGGACCGGATGGAATTCACCCGAGGGTATTAAAGGAACTTAAGGAGGAAATTGGTGAAATATTGCAATCCGTAGCTAACATGTCAATTAGAACGGGGCAAATACCAGAAGACTGGAGGATAGCGAACATCATCCCAATTTTCAAGAAAGGATCAAGAGGGGATCCAGGAAACTACCGACCTGTGAGCCTTACATTGGTTCCAGGGAAGATGATTGAAACGCTAATTAAAGAAAACATTGTACAACACTTGGAGGATCATAATCTATTAAGGGCTAGTCAACATGGCTTCAGGAAAGGGAAGTCATGTTTGACAAATTTACTGCAATTCTTTGACAAAGTGAACAAACAATTGGATAGTGGCGATCCAGTGGATATAATTTACCTGGACTTTCAGAAAGCGTTTGACAAGGTCCCACATGCAAGGCTCATGAAGAAACTAATATGCCATGGAATAGGGGGAGAAGTGCACAGATGGATCGGAAAATGGCTAGAAAACAGAAGGCAGAGGGTTTGCATAAATGGGAAATACTCGTACTGGGAGAAAGTGACTAGCGACGTGCCCCAGGGCTCGGTTCTTGGACCTATATTGTTCAATATTTTTATAAACGACCTGGAGGAGGAAACATCATCTTAAATAATAAAATGCTAGCCCGCGCATGCGCACTCGCGACAAGCGTGTTCCCTGATCCCTTTTCTGTCGGGATGTGGCCGCACGAGTGCGCATGCGTGCTTACTAGGTCACTGTCAGAAGACGAACCGTCACAGAGGGAGTGAACGCGGAGTCCTGCCATCCCTCAAACGTAAGTCTCCTCCTTTGCCCGACTCCAGCCTCTGTTCCTCACCAGTCCTGCCTTCGGTCCTGTCACTGTTAAACCGGCTGCCAATAACAAAACAAGATGCCATGGGTTCTTCCCTTTTGCCAAATTGCTAAAGGCTCTGCCGGTCTCGATCCTGTCCATCTCTGAAGTTACTTCCTGATTTTGAGGGGCGGGATCGAGACCGGCAAAGCCTATAGCGATTTAGCAAGAGGGAAAGCCCCCGTGATGTCTGGCTTCGTTATTGCCAGCCGGTTTAGTGGGACCGAGACAGGACCGATGGCAGGGCTGCTCACAATCCAGATGTACTCATCACTCCTCCCGGTTCATACACATAGGCGCGAAAGACAAAGGCGCGCGCCGACAACTGAGCGCAAGACGGAGGCGCGCGCAGAAGAAAATTAAAGTTTTTAGGGGCTCCGACAGGGGTTTTTGTTGGGGAACCTGGCGCGCGCCTCTGCGCTGCGCTCAATTGTCTGGGCGCGCCTTTGTCCTGGCGCGCTTTTGACCTGACACCCTCCCCCCTCCTTCCAGCGGCCGACAAACAACATGGAGGACTGCTTCCGGGAGGAATCGGCTTCCAGCCTTATATGTCAGGCCTGACTCGCGACTCCATTGGAAGAAGCAAGGAGTAAAAGGTGATGGGCAGAGAGAGAGATGAGGTGTTGGAGGAAAGAGGGGAGAGGATATGCTGGATGGAGGGAGCAAGACAAATACTGGTTAGAAGACTGCAAATAAAGGGGGAAGAGATAGAAAGAGAAGATGCTGGAAGGGAGGAGTTAGCAAAAAAAAAAATAACCTCCCAAAAAAACTAACAACTGGAGAATTAGAAGCAGATAGAGATGCAGAAAAATAAATGGAGGAAAACTGAAAGATAAGGTTAAAGTCAGAGATGGATGTAGGAGAGGAAGTGAAGACAGGAATGAGAGAAGAGCCAGATAGACTGCAAACCCTGGTAAGAAAATTGAGAGAAGAGAGCAGAAACTGGGATAAACATGAATAAAATGGCCAGACAATAAAAGTAGACTGCTTTCTTTTTATAATCCAAAGTGTATAGTGTTTTTTCTCTTTCTCTGCTGTTGAACTGCATATTGCTGGACAGGGGGAGCAGGAAGAGGTGCTGATGGACAGGGGGGGGAATGAAGGGAGGCTGGACAGGGGGAGCAGGAAGAGGTGCTGATGGACGAGGGAGCAGGAAGAGGGGGGAGGTAAAATAAAGGGAGAAGGGCTTCTGTTGGATAAGGTGAGCAGTGATGGGGTGGGGGAGGACACAGGGGAGGTAAAAGGAAGGGAGAATGAACAGGGGGAGCAGACAAGGGGTGGTGGTGGACAGCCAAGGAAAAAAAAGAAAGAAAGAAAGATAGAAATACAGAAAGCGGCTAAGGAGAGAGAAAAAGAAATAAAGACAGACACACACACATATTCTAGCACCCATTAATTTAACGGGCTATAAGACTAGTCCAATATAATTAAGTTTGCTGATGATACAAAACTATGTTGGGCGGTTGGCACTTAAAGGGACTGCGAGGACCTCCAAAAGGATCTGAACCAGCTGGAAACTTGGGCGAACAAGTGGCAGATGAACTTTAACATAAACAAATGCAAGGTGATGCACCTAGGAAATAAAAATAAAGAACATGAGTATATGATGATGGGGTGAAGTTAGCAAAATGCAAACAAGAAAGGGATTTGGGGGTACTGATTGACCCTTAAAACATCAGTATAATGTGCGGCGGCGGCAAAAAAAGCAAACAGGATGTTGGGCATAATTAAGAAGGGGATTACGAGTAGATCAGAAGAGGTCATAATGCCGCTTTACAGAACAATGGTCAGACCGCATTTAGAATACTGTGTTCAACACTGGTCTCATACCTTAAGAAAGATATAACTCTGCTGGAGAGAGTGCAGAGGCGAGCCACGAAACTTGTCAAAAGGATGGAGCATTTGGATTACAAAGATCGACTCAGGAAACTGGATTGTTTACCCTCGAGAAGAGAAGACTGAGGGGGGATATGATAAGAGACTTTTAAAATATTAAAACGATTTGATAAAATGGACCAAGAAACAGCATTACTAACATTTTCAAATGTGACACGGACTAGAGGTCATAGCCTGAAACTGAGTGGCAGTAGGTTCAGGACAAATGTCGGGAAGTTCTGTTTCACGCAGCGCATGGTGGGTGCTTGGAATGCACTCCCCGGGGAGGTTGTGGAGGAGACTACTGTACTGGGATTCAAGCGCAAGTTGGATACACACCTTCTTGCATATCATATTGAGGGATACGGTAATTCTGGGTCTCCAAAAAGGAGTACTTAAATGGGCCGCCGCGGGTGCGGATCGCTGGACTAGATGGACCTCGGTTTGATCCGGCGAAGGCGTTTCTTATGTTATGTTCTTATGTTGCTTACCTGATCGCAAAGCAGGGCAAACCACACACCATTGGTGAAACACTCATAAAAACAGCTGTGTTGAAGATGGCGAATATCATGCTGGGAAAAGCGGCTGAATTTCAGTTATCTGAAATTCCTCTTTCAAATGACATCATCAGCAACAGAATAGAGGACATGAACAAAGACATCTTGGCTCAAGTAGTTGCAGATCTGATTTCAAGCCCGGCAAAATTCAGCCTTCAAC
This sequence comes from Geotrypetes seraphini, assembly GCF_902459505.1. Taxonomy (NCBI): domain Eukaryota; kingdom Metazoa; phylum Chordata; class Amphibia; order Gymnophiona; family Dermophiidae; genus Geotrypetes; species Geotrypetes seraphini. Next base: position 413,250,645 of record NC_047086.1, read on the forward strand.
TCGACGAGACCACAGACGTTTCCAATCTAAGCCAGCTTGCAGTATTTGTGCGCTATGTGAAAGACGACGTGATAAAGGCATGCGTTGGCAACAAAAACCTTGCCTCCAAAACTGGCAGAAGTTTTAAAAATTGTTGTGGAATGCGTGAACTATATGCGAAATAATGCTCTGAAGTACCGCATCTTCAAGGAGCTGTGTAAAGAAATGGGATCTGAATTCGAGGTACTTCTGTACCATTCTAACGTTCGGTGATTATCCCAGGGACAGGTGCTGAATCGTGTTTTTGCCATGCATGTGGAATTAGCTCTGTTTTTGCAAGAGCATCAACATTGTCATGCAGATTGCTTCAAAAATTCTGAGTTCATTCTCATTTTAGCGTACATGGCTGATATCTTTGCAGCTCTCAATCATCTCAATAAGCAGATGCAGGGTGGTGGAGTCAACATCATCAAAGCGGAAGAAAACCTGAAAGCTTTTCAAAAAAAGCTACCATTATGGAAACGACGAACAGAAAACGATAACTTGGCAAACTTTCCCCTGCTAGACAACTGTGTAAGTAAGATCGAAGATGTATCTGGAATCGGAGACATTTCTGTACCCGCGGAACTGAAGCAAACTATTGCCACGCACTTAGATGAGCTTGCAAAGTCTCTCAACGGATACTTCCCTACAAGAGAGTCATATCCAGCATGGGTGAGACAGCCGTTCACGTTTAGTGTTGAGACAACAGATGTCAATGATGAATACCTCGATTAAATCATTGAAATTCAGCAGAGCCAGGTTCAACAGCAACTCTTCAGAACAACAACGCTCTCAATGTTTTGGTGTCAACAATTGGTAACGTACCCTGTTATTGCTAAGAAAGCCCTGGAAATTTTCATACCGTTTGTTACAACATATCTTTGCGAGCAATCCTTTTCGAGGATGCTGGACATAAAAACGAAGAAAAGGAACAGACTTTGTTGCGAAAATGACATGAGAGTGGCACTTGCCAAGGTAAAGCCGCGCATTTCTGAACTGGTCTCTGAGAGGCAACAGCAGAAGTCACACTGATTTGCAGTAAATTTCATTATTATTATTGGAAATATAGGAGAACTTTTTTGTTTTCAAAATTGATATTATTTTTTCCCTCACTGTATACCTATGTTTTGAATTTGTAAATATCATATTTTATTTTTCCAATAAAGAAGGGTTCGGTGAACACGCATATGAAACTGGTGGGGTTCAGTACCTCCAACAAGGTTAAGAACCACTGCTCTAGGGTATACATATTCAAGGCTTCCAGTCTCTCCTCATACGTCTTCTGGCGCAAGCCTCCTATCATTTTCGTCGCCCTCCTCTGGACCGCCTCAAGTCTTCTTACGTTCTTCGCTAAATACGGTCTCAAAAATTGAACACAATACTCCAAGTGGGGCCTTACCAATGACCTGTACAGGGGCATCAACACCTTCTTCCTTCTACTGACTACGCCTCTCTTTATACAGCCCAGCATCCTACTGGCAGCAGCCACTGCCTTGTCACCTTTAGATCTTCAGACACTATCACCCCAAGGTCCCTCTCCTCGTCCGTGCATATCAGCTTCTCTCCTCACAGCATATACGGTTCCTTCCTATTATTAATCCCCAAATGCATTACTCTGCATTTCTTTGCATTGAATTTTAGTTGCCAGGCATTAGACCATTCCTCTAACTTTTGCAGATCCTTTTTCATATTATCCACTCCCTCTTTGGTGTCTACTCTGTTACAAATCTTGGTATCATCTGCGAAAAGGCACACTTTTCCTTCTAACCCTTCAGCAATGTCACTCACAAACCTATTGAACAGGATTGGCCCCAGCACCGATCCCTGAGGGACTCCACTACTCACCTTTCCTTCCTTCGAGCGACTTCCATTAATCACCACCCTCTGGCGTCTGTCCGACAGCCAGTTTCTGACCCAGTTCACCACTTTGGGTCCTAACTTCAGCCCTTCAAGTTTGTTCAACAGCCTCCTATGAGGAACTGTATCAAAGGCTTTGCTGAAATCCAAGTAAATTACATCTAGCATATGTCCTCGATCCAGCTCTCTGGTCACCCAATCAAAAAATTCAATCAGGTTCGTTTGGCACGATTTACCTTTTGTAAAGCCATGTTGCCTCGGATCCTGTAACCCATTAGATTCAAGGAAGTACACTATCCTTTCTTTCAGCAAAACTTCCATTATTTTTCCAACAACTGAAGTGAGGCTCACTGGCCTGTAGTTTCCTGCTTCATCCTTGTGACCACTTTTATGAATAGGGACCACATTCGCTCTCCTCCAATCCCCAGGAATCACTCCCGTCTCCAGAGATTTGTTGAACAAGTCTTTAATAGGACTCGCCAGAACCTCTCTGGGCTCCCTTAGTATCCTGGGATGAATCCGGTCTGGTCCCATCGCTTTGTCCACCTTCAGTTTTTCAAGTTGATCATAAACACCCTCCTCCGTGAACGGCGCAGAATCTACTCCATTTTCTCGTGTAAATTTGCTAGACAATCTCGGTCCTTCTCCAGGATTTTCTTCTGTGAACACAGAACAGAAGTATTTGTTTAGCACATTCGCTTTCTCCTCATCACTTTCTACATGTTGGTTCCCAGCATCTTTTAGCCTAGCAATTCCATTTTTCATCTTCCTCCTTTCACTAATATATCTGAAAAAATTTTTATCTCCCTTTTTTACATTTTTAGCCATTTGTTCTTCCGCCGGTGCTTTCGCCAGTTGTATCTCTCTCTTGGCTTCTTTCAGTTTCACCCTGTAATCCTTTCTGCTCTCCTCTTCTTGGTTTTTTTTATATTTCACAAACGCCAACTCTTTCGCCTTTATTTTCTCAGCCACTAGGTTGGAGAACCATATTGGCTTCCTTTTTCTCTTGTTTTTATTGATTTTCTTCACATAAAGGTCCGTAGCCATTTTTATCGCTCCTTTCAGCTTAGACTACTGTCTTTCCACTTCTCTTATGTCCTCCCATCCTAACAGCTCTTTCTTCAGGTACTCTCCCATAGCATTAAAGTCCGTATGTTTGAAATCTAGGACTTTAAGTATCATGCGGCCGATCTCCACTTTAGCCGATATATCAAACCAAACCGTTTGATGATCGCTACTTCCCAGGTGAGCACCCACTCGAACATTAAAGATACTCTCTCCATTTGTGAGGACCAGATCCAATATCGCTTTTTCCCTTGTGGGTTCCATCACCATTTGTCTGAGCAGAGCCTCTTGAAAGGCATCCACAATCTCCCTACTTCTTTCCGATTCTGTAGATGGAACATTCCAGTCCGCATCCGGCAGGTTGAAATCTCCCAACAGCAGAACCTCCTCTTTCCTTCCAAACTTTTGGATATCCACAATCAGATCCTTATCAATTTGCTGCGATTGAGTCGGAGGTTTGTAGACTACACCCACATAGATAGAAGTTCCATCTTCTCTTTTCAGAACAATCCATATCGCTTCTTCCTTTCCCCAGGCCCCTTGCATTTCGGTCGCTTGGATATTGATCTTTACATAGAGAGCTACTCCTCCACCTTTTTGACCATCTCTGTCCTTCCTAAAAAGATTATATCCCGGTATGTTTGCATCCCATCCATGTGATTCACTGAACCATGTCTCTGTGATAGCGACAATATCTAGATCTGCCGTTGCAATACTAAGAAATGAGTTGCTGAGATTGCTTATGTTGCAGTCTTTACTACTATCACATCTTTTCTTTTGCCGGGGTGGTCTGTATAATTGTCCTTCGTACATACACCACCCCCACCTTCTAGTTTAAATGCCTAGAAAAATATTGTCTAAATTTCTCTGCAAGGTTTCTTTTTCCTGCTGTAGTAATATGTAGCCCATCAGTGCAATATAGCTTCTTGTTCTTCCATGTATTTCCCCATCCTCCTATGAACCTGAAGCCTTCTTGATGACACCAGGCTTTGAGCCATCTATTAAAGTCCTCTGTGTTTTTCACTCTTTGCTCTCCCTTTCCATATGCAGGCAGTATTTCAGAAAAAGCTAAAGTCTTTACAAAAGGTTTCACGCCCTCACCAAGCTCCTGAAAAGCTTTCTGTGCTGCAAGTGTGGAGTTGTTGGCCAGGTCATTTGTTCCCAGATGGATAACAACATCAGTGTTAAAATCCTTAGTTTCTTCCTTAATTATAGTCAGTATTTGCCTGGAACTCCTGGTAGCTGAGGATCCTGGAAGACATTTCACTATTTTGGTCTTCTCGCCTTGTGTTCCAAGGTTAATGCCTCTGATGATGGAATCTCCCAACAGTAATAGTTTTCTGTTTTTGGCCTTTTTATTTGTGCTTAGGGTGTGCTTGCTCTCTTGAGTTACGTTCATTGGTTCCAATTCCACCTCCCTTCTGTTTTCTTGAGTATCGCAGTGCACTAGTAGAGCGAAGGAATTCTGTAGAGGTAATATTTGTGAAGGTGGATGTTTCTGTGTTACATGTCACAGTCTTCCTGAGCCTACTGTGACCCATTTATTCCAGGCTGTTTTATTCTTTGAGGTAGAGGTGGTAAGTTGGTATGATTTTGTGGAGTGATGAAAGCTGCTTTAATTGTATTCAATTCCTGTTTAAGTTTGCAGAGCTCCTCTCATCTTGTTTGCCATCTAAGGAGTATGTTATTTGTGATATAAGGGTGTTCTATATTTGATATATTTTTCCTTATTAACTTGAGTTTGTTGATCCACTTTTATTCATGCCAGTTGGCATCTCTTCAGTATAAGTAGAATTTAAATGCTATATAGACTCTCACTGGCTTCCGATAAAAGCAAGAACTCAATTCAAGTTCTATTGTCTGCTGTTTAAGATAACCCATGGAACTGCCCCCTATTACCTAAACAACCGCCTAAACCGCTACCGCTCATCCAGATCAAGAAGAACTCAAAACCTATTCACCTTCCCACCTAATAATGGAACCCGTCTTAAGAAACTATACGACAGCCTTCTAGCGACACAGGCAGCAAAAATTGACCCCACAATCACCAAACTAATAATAAATACAACAGACATCAAAGTATTTCGAAAAGAAATCAAAACATTTCTATTCAGAAAACACGTCATTACCAACTAATATCCTCCCTTTATGCACAAGCTCTCCCTCTATAGAATAACACATTAATCAATTCTTAGAACCTTTCCTATCATACATACTCTGATTCCTATATAAACATTTTCCACACTATCCAATAAACTTCTTATGTCATTATTAGGTAACTTCCAATCTGTAAACCGTATATACTGATATTCTCCACTATATTCTCTTATCACTTGATTCCCTGATATGTAATTTTCATAATTGAATCCTCTACCACACCATGTAATGTACATGAATCACTGTTATGTAATTTATCTAGATAATCTTTATTACGCAATTCTTTTGGTAATGTCCAAATCTCCTATAATTTGTATTCCGACTTGAACAATATATAATGTATAATGTATTCAAAATTAATTTTCCAATGAACTGTTTTCCTACCTTCTTCTACTCTGTTTATAACCTAACTCATTTATTTTTCTCAAGTACTTTAGCAAGAATGTGAGCCTTTGGGACAGTCAGGGAACTCTAAGTACTCTCTCTTCATCTTAATTAATCTTACTTATTGCATTTCTTCTGTTTCTACTGTAAACCGCTTAGAACTTCACGGTACAGCGGTATATAAGAAATAAAATTATTATTATTATTATTATTATTTGAGGCATGAAAAGTAACTAAGTGCAGTAGAAGGGTACAGTAGTTTTAAATGAGCATGCTATTTGCACAAGCAACACACTGTAAAAAATTAGGGTTTTTTAAAGACCAATGAAAGAAAATAAATGGAATGTAGAAACATTATAGTTGTCTCTCAGCAGTTTCTGTGGCCTTTTTTCCTCTCTTTACCATATTGTAATTGTGGTTCACTTCAACTACACTTTCGGGTTGCTTTGTTATTGTGTATTCTACAGGTTGTGGGCACTTGAATTTCCACTGCATATTTTTGGAATCAAGTCCAGTTCCCCACTGCACTAATCATTAGACTACTCTTCTCTCTGTGGGTCAGTTTGACAAATTGACAGTAGCAAATTCTGTTGATCACCATCTTCTCCTAACAAAACTTTCTGAGATAGGGGTGACAGGCACCGTTCTAAACTGGTTCACCGGCTTCCTTCAGAACAGGGAATACATAGTCAAAAAGGACGGGGGCTTCTCCAACAGCTGGAAGTCTTTCTGTGGAGTCCCATTCTCTCCTATTCTATTCAACCTGTTTATGAGTTCACTAGGAGACATTAAATTTGATGATGAGAGCATAATGTCATAAGCCAATGACATCCTTCTTGATCCTTTATCGTTCAGACTATTGGTGCAGGCATTAGTTTTATCTATTTTAGACTATTGTAACATCATCTATTTAGGAGCACCCATAAAAAATTCTAAGGAAATTAAGGATAATTCAGAATACAGCTGTTCAATTGATTTTTGGTTTAAAAAAGAATTATCATATTAGTTCATATTATTGTTTACTTCATTGGCTGCCTTTGGAGGCAAGAGTATTATTCAAATTTTCATGTATCTGCTTTAAGCTGATATCGGGATTGTCTTCAGCTTACCTTTTTCTTCATTTTGTGTTGCATAGAGCATCAAGAGAAACTAGAAACTTCTGCTTATTTGCTTATCCAAAAATTAATGGGTGTAGAATGATACAAGACCTTATTAGAAAGGACCCTAGCATTTCAAGCTGGTAGGCAACAATCTTGGTTAGGTAAATGTATTCAGCAAGTTATGTTATCCTATTGCTGTTTTTGGAAATTAATTAAGACTACTTTGTTCGATAAGTTTATTAATGAGAGTTTTATTACTGAAATTCAATTTTACAAATATTTGTATTTTTTACTGTATTATTGTATTTCACTGATTGTCCAGCTCTTTTTAGTGTAAACTGCCTAAAACGTTTGGTTATGGCGGTATAAAAGAATAAAGTTATTATTATTATTGTTATTATGATCCCTGCAGAAGACAATCAAACTGACACTATCAAAAAAAAAAATCTCAATCAACAAAGACAAAATCCAATCCTGGGCAGCTATCCACAAGCTGAAGCTACCGTATTTTTCACTCCATATGATGCACTTTTTTCCCCCAAAAAAGTGGGTGGAAATGTCGGTGTGTCTTATGCAGCGAAGATACAAATTTTTACCATCCCTGTACCTTTTTAAAACACCCCCCCAAAGAAAAATAAGCAAACTACTCCGATATTGGTAATAAACCAAAAAGGGCCAATACCTACTCTTCACCCTTACCCCGGCAGCCTGCTAAACTACTTTTCCACCTTCTGCTCGTATACTGCTTCCCCCTGCTTGCTCCCTCCATGATCTCCACTCCTCGCTCCCCTCACTTCATGATTTTCCACACCAGAAGTTGGGTAAATAGAGGAGGCTCAGCCACTTCCCATCTCCGTATGCTTCATTTCCGCAGCTAATGGGAGGCAGGTAGAGGTGAGCCGCTCCTGAGGTGCTGGGTCATGGCATTGGCATCCCAGCCGTTAGGCTTGGAGCTGTGCTTTGGTCTGCAAGTATCACATGTCAGCCTTCTGCCGGCACAAGGAGCAGTAAAGCTTTAGCCACCAGTGCATGAGCAGCAGGGGTCTTGCTTGGCTTCGGGATCTCTGCCCAAGTTACCCCCCCCTCCTCATTCACCATGTCAGTCATGAGCAGGAGGAAGAGGATGAAAAAAAAAAATTTTAAATGAAAAAGAGGCGCATAGGCAAAAAAGTCTCCACTTGGCCAGTTTCCCGGTACCACAGAGTTCTGAGTTTTGCAAAAATGAAGGGTGAGAGCATTATTGGGCTACTGCGGTTGTGGTTTGTGCTATTTCTCTTTTTCCTCCTTCCTCCTATCGGGGCGCAGGACTTGAAGAAGAAGGGACCCACCAAGGTGACTTAAAAAAAATAATAATAGGAGGTATTAGTGAAGTTCAGCATTTGTCAACAGCCTAGAAATGTTTTAATAGGCAGGTATAAATACAAATGAAAGGTACTGGGGGGATTAAAAAAGGTAGGGGGTGTAAAAAATTGTTAGTTGGTTGGGATTAACCAGAGGGAGGCCAGGGTGCAGAGCCTGACAAAGAGTGTGGGGTTGGGTGCAGAGCCTGGCAGGGAGAATTTGGTTCAGAATTTTTTTTCTTGTTTTCCTTCTCTAAATCTAGGGTGCATCTTGTGATCAGGTGCATCTTAAGTAGCAAAAAATACGGTAAATACCTTCAAAACCAAAGTTCTCTACTTTCAAACCGCCCAACAAACAGCTCTGACAAGCATCACTAACAATATAAAAAACCTCCAAAATCCTAGACTGCACCCTAAACTCCACACTAACCATGGGTCCTCAAATATCCCACTAGAGAATGACACGGGGAAAAAATTTGTCCTCATCCCTGTGAGCTCGGTCCCTGCCCCGTCCCCACAAACCATCTGATCCCATTCACAAAAGTTTTATATTGAAATTATTTTATTAAAGTATAAAAACAAACAATATTCTGTACAATTGTCATTTTATAAATCAAAGTTCTGGCTGCTGAACTAGAAAGAGAGATGTTGAGCTGGCAGGGCTTTGTTTATAAATGTTTATCAACACAACTAATATACTTACATCATCCTAAAGCAAAAAAAATAATTTTTTTTCTACCTTTGTTGTCTAGTTTCTGCTTTTCTCTTCTCCTCCTTCAATTCATACCATCCATTATCTGCCTTCTCTCTCCCTTCCATGTCTCCCTCCACTCCCCACACCCCCAATTGGTCTGGCACCCATCTTCTTCACTCCGCTCCCCACATAGTCTGGCATCTCTCTCTTGCCCATTTCTCTTCAGCATTTTCTCCCCACTCTCTCTTGCCTATTTCCCTTCAGCGTCTTCTCCCCACTCTCTCTTGCCCATTTCCCTTCAGTGTCTTCTCCCCACTCTCTCTTGTCCATTTCCCTTCAGTGTCTTCTCCTCACTCTCTCTTCCCAATTTCCCTTCAGTGTCTTCTCCTCACTCTCTCTTCCCAATTTCCCTTCAGCGTCTTCATCCCACTCTCTCTTTCCCATTTCCTTTCAGCATCTGTTCCTCTCCCCCCTCTGTCCACTTCTCTTCAGCATGCATGCGGTCCAGCAGCCCCCCTTGATCACCTGAGATCCTCTCTCCCTCCCGATCGCCGAAGTCATCCATGGGCATCTCCTTCACTTCCATCCTTCCCCTCACCTTACTGTGGTGATTTTCTGGGCTTTTTTCATTTCCCAGCTGCCCGAGCTGGCTTTCATCAAGTCGCATGTGGCCGCCGAAACTTCTCCTCTAACGCAACTTCTGTTTCCGGTTGTATCAGAGGAGAAGTTTCGGCAGCCACATGCGACTTGATGAAAGCTGGCTCAGGGAAATTTAAAAAACCCTACAAAATTGTTACAGTAAGGGAGGGAGTGAGATGCTTGATTGGTGACCGCGCGCGTTCCCTGACCTTAACTGCAGAGACAAGGCCATTCACTGCTCCACAGGGTGGTGAATGGCCTTGTTCCTGTACCCGTGGTAATGATGACTTTTTCTCCCACCGTTTCAGCAGGTAACAGCCACCGTGTAATTCTCTATATCCCACCTCCGGAAAAATTCCTCCTCATCAGACCATACTTTCACCAACACCATTTCGCTATCATTGTACAGGTGATAATTCTACCCCAACTGGATTACTGCAATTCAGCCTATATGGGAATCAATGCCAACCTAATCCACAAAATGCAGCTCATCCAAAACACTGCTTTAAGACTTAAGTCATATTTTTTCAGTTTGAATATATTTCCGCCTACCTTAAGCAACTTTGTTGGCTGCCCATCTCATCTTGGATAAAATTAAAAACATCTTGTATTATACACCATATACTCTATGGCAGGGGTAGGGAACTCCGGTCCTCGAGAGCTGTATTCCAGTCAGGTTTTCAGGATTTCCCCAGTGAATATGCATGAGTTCTATTTGCATGCACTGCTTTCAATGCATATTCTTTGGGGAAATCCTGAAAACCCGACTGGACCACAGCTCTCGAGGACCACATACCCCTGCTCTACGGAAACTCAGCCACTCCTCTTATCCAACTCTTTTCTGAGGCAAGGCAGCCTCTCGCAGAACTCTCAACAAGACACAACTAAACCTACCCTAAAAAAACCCTCAAATATTGGCATATATTCCACTCCATGCTCACCTTCCTAGGAGTCAAAACCTGGAATAACCTCACAGAGACAATAAGAACGGAACCCAACCACACCTCATTTCGGAAGAAATTGAAGACCCTTCTATTTGATAACTGAACTGTCGTAAATAAATTAACTCTACATGAACACTCAGTATTCTCTTGATACTGCCCAAGCTCCTCACTTTCTACTTCTTATCTTTCTCCCCTTCTTCCCCTTTTCATTAATGTAACCTTTTTCTCATTACATTGTAAGTCGCCTTGAGCCTGTACAGGTATGTGCGACACACAAATACCAGATTAGATTAGATTAGGCAAATCACCTGACCAAATGGAATACATCCCAGAGTGCAGATAGAATTTATAAATGAACTTGCATAGTTATTGTTAGTAAATTTTCTCTAAAATCCAACTGGAGGGTGGCCAACGTGATGCCGATTTTTTTAAAAGGGTCCCAGAAGTGATCCAGGAAATTATAGACTGGTGAGTGACGGTGGTGTCGGGTAATATACCGCATTCAGGAAAAACCTGAAGACTCACCTCTTTGACAACTAACTGTTTCAGCTTCTGTATATTATCCCCTCCTCCTAGGCACCTCCCCTTGCTCTCGGAGCCCCCTTCCCTCTTCTTTTCCTTCTTCGATCTGTCGCTTTGAGCTTGTATAGGTTTGTGCGACTCACAAATGGAAGATTAGATTAGATAATATGGTAGAGACTATTATAAAGAACAAAATGACAGAACATATACATAAGCATCAATTAATGCAAGAAATCCAACATGGAAATCTTGCCTCACCAATCTACTGCATTTCTTTGAAGGGGTGAATGAACATGTGGATAAAAGTGAGCCAGTTTATATTGTGTATTTGGATTTTCTAAAGGTATTTGACAAAGAACCTCATGAAAGACTTCTGAGGAAATTAGAGTCATAGGATAGGAAGTGTATGGATTAAGAACTGGTTGAAATACAGAAAACAGAGTGGGTTTAAATGGTCAGTATTTTCAATGAAGAAGGTAAATAGTGGGGTTCCCTAGGGGTCTGTGCTGGGACCACTGCTTTTTAACATATTTATCAGTGATATAGAGATTGGAATAACTAGTAAGATAATTAAATTTGCTGATGACACAAAGTTGTTCAAAATTATTAAATCACAAGAGGACCCTGGAAGAGTGGGCATCAAAATGGCAGATGGTGTTTAATGTGAGCAAGTGCAAAGTGATGCATGTGGGAAAAAGGAACCTGAACTATAGCTACGTGATGTAGAGTTCCACGTAAGAAGTCACTGCACAGGAAAGGGATCTAGATGTCATCATTGAGGATATATTGAAATCCTCAGCTTAGTGTGCAACAGTGACTATGAAAGCAAATACTGTAGAATGTTAAGAATTATCAGAAAAGGAATGGAAAACAAAGATGAAAATGTTATAATGTCCTTGTATCGCTCTATGGTATGGCTGTACCTCTAATTCTGTGTGCAATTCTGGTCACCTTATCTCAAAAAAAATATAGTGGAATTAGAAATGGTACAGAGAAGGATGGCAAAAATGATAAAGGATGGGACAGCTTCCCTATGAGGAAAGGCTAAAGCGGCTAGGGCTCTTCAGCTTGGAGAAGAGATGGCTAAGGGAACATATGATAGAGGTCTATAAAATACTGAGTGGAGTGGAAAGGGTAGATGTGAATCACTTGTTTACTCTTTCCAAAAATATAAGGACTAAGGTGTATGTGATGAAGCTACTAAATAGTAGATTTTAAACATGCTGGAGAAAATATTTCTTCATTCAATATGTAATTAAACTTTGCAATTCATTGCCAGAGAATGTGGTGAAATCAGTTAACTTAGCAAAGTTTAAAAAAGGTTTGGATAATTTCTTAAAACAAAAGTCCATAGACCATTATTAAGATGAACTTGAGGCAATCCACTGCTTATTCCTAGGATAAGCAGCATATAATCTCTTTTACTACTTGGGATCTAGCTAGGTACTTGGGACCTGGGTTGGCTACTGTTGGAAACAGGATCTTGGGCTTGATGGACCTTCGGTCTCTCCCAGTATGGCAATTCTTATGTTCTTAAGGATAGAAGCCGTTCCACACAGCACATCATATTCTCTGTTTTCCAAAATCGGATTCTGATAGTTGGCAACATCTTCCTTATTTTTGTCAGTGTATTGGGGTTGAAAGAGCGGTTGATTATTATTCCATGCTTTTCCCTTTCTTGGGTCCCAACTGTCAGCATAGCTATTGCTAGCAATCAGCATTTTCAGTTGGCATAACTAATGTCAGTAAAGGCCTATGGGAAATTATATCAATCTGACTCTGGGATGTTGATGCAGATAGATCATATACAGTAAGCATCCAGGCAGACTGTTTCATACAGCCTTAAAGACAGTTTCAAATAGCCCTAATTAAATCATGATTACAAACCAACTTGCAGCTAAGAGGGGCGAAGAGGTGCTAAGAAGATGTGTTAATGTCTGATCCTTAGGATGGATAGCTTAGGATATACAATGGGTCCAGGTGCACAGATAACTAAGATTAATCAGAAACTATTGTCAGAGGCATACTGGAAATTACATTTGACTTCAGCCTATTCTTCTCCTGTCTAGCACAAGTTTACTAAGGATGGGGATGCTTAACTTCTATTGAAGCTCAATTATTCTATATTTAGAATAAGTTTCCAAACTATAAAAGCCCCCTCGCAACATCACCCCCTCCTTCTTGTTGGTCTTGCTCTTCTTGTTCCTCTCTTGTCTATCTTCTGGAACCCGAAGCTTGGGACATCACCCTCCCCACCTCTCTTTTCTCTCTCTTTCTTTGTGTGTTCTCTCTCATTCACATGAACACAGAAGCAGTCTCTGTAATTGTAAAACTTATATTTCTCATTAATTTTAATGCTTAATTGTAACTTTTATGAATCTTACTTTTCTGTAAGCCTATTTCTATAATATATTCTTTATGCAATCACCTCTGGCTGTGTTTCTTATTTCATTCTACTCCTGGTGAATCTTCTGTGAGGATATTGAATCTGGGACCTGGTGTTTTTAAGGGCGCCTAACATAACCCCTACAATCTAACATTGTGGGGCCATTACAATCCTTACACCAACCTAGGGATTAAGTTCCCCCATAATATCCAAGAGACAATGCAGTAAAATTTTAAAATGTAAATTGGTTTTCTTGAAAAAGTTTCCACAATTAAACCTTGTGGGTTGTTATCCATTCTGTGCATTTTTATAAAGCAATCTTTGCTGGGGTATCTTATGAATCTTGATTTAAAAAAATGTACTATTTTAATGTAAAAGAGTGACCCAAATCCATTATAACAGGTGGGAGCTCATTTTCCCAAATGCTTTACCTCTTTCCAGTACTCAAAGACTTCCATCTCATGAAGACCTACGACTCAAGACATTGTTCTTACAGCGTGGGAAAAGCATAGACCTCAGGAACCTACTATGCTATTCTTACCCCATTTATCAAAAGCATCCTCCTTCCTCCTCTCCCATCGTTGCTTTAAAGCATATTTCAGCATCTTATCACTGGCGTCCACACTAGTCACGGTAAACCCTTCTTCTACCAGCATGATGGAGTCAACCCTGCACAAAAGGACAGCATGTGAGAAAGAAACCAGAAGAAAAGAAAATGCTAAAACATCGACAGTGGTAATCAAATCATACTCTACATATTACATATTACATCTCTAGCTATGCTCTACAATTCATATAATTCTGTCATTCTGTAACGCTGTAATTCTTTATTCATTGTAATTCTGTCCTTAAACTAACCTTTTGTAATCCGCCTTGAACCGCAAGGTAATGGCGGAATAGAAATCCCTGATGTAATGTAATGTAATGTAATGTAATGTAATACTCCTCTGTAGAAATAAATACTTTTAAAACCAGTAGGAGGAAATATTTTTTCACTGAGAATAGTTAATCTCTGGAATGCATTGCCAGAGGTAGTAGTAAGAGTGGCTAGCGTAGCTGGATTTAATAAGGATTTGGACAATTTCCTGGAGGAAAGTCCATAGTCTGTTATTGAGAAATACCTGGATTGGCTACTGTGGGTCGGGCTACTGGGCTTGATGGACCATTGGTCTGACCCAGTAAGGCTATTCTTATGTTCTTATCTTACTAGAACATCTATTCCATTCACTTATCATATCTTAAAGACTTGGAGAGACATTAATAAAAAGTTATGGGGGACACAGTACGTTCCACAGTTTCTGCTGCTTTCAGCATTATTTCCTGAATCTAACCATGATGCCATAACCATGGCAAACCAATGGAGAATTTTAGGCATTACCAGTATTTATCAGTTGCTCAGGGAAGGCCATATGAAACAATTAGACCCATTGAGAAGTGAATTTCTGATACCCCAGTGTCGTTTTTATTACTATTTACAATGCAGGCATAGATTGCAAGGGGTTAAATTTAAGACCATGAAGGCTGCGCTATTCAATGGGATGGAAAGTTTATGAGCATGCTGAAGTGAAAGTGTTTATATTTCTGTTGTATAAAATTGTGTGCAATTTTTGATTTGTGAAACATAATTATATACTACAATAGGAAAGAGATTTGCAAATTAATATACTTAAGCCTCAGTATACTTAACCCTAGCTAATAATAGAGTGGATATCTCAGCTCAATTAATTGATGAGATGGTATTGAGGGAGAATCAGGAGTAAGACCTTCATGAGACTGAAGGTGAAGACCCCTATGAGACCCCAGAAGTTAGATTTTTAAGAGAGACACTGTGCTTATGAATTAAAGTTTCTGAACAAACATATCTCTCCCTGTCAGCAGAAATAATATGCTTGTAATAGTACAGGACAAGATGTCCTACCAAAAATTATCAGAACTTCTGACAGAATAATAATAATAATAATAATAATAATAATAACTTTATTCTTCTATACCGCCAACAATCTTGCGACTTCTAGGCGGTTTATAATAGAGAGAAACAGCAATCAAGTTCAGGAAGTAAGGGGCCTACTCTCAGAAATTATTGAACTTAGTATTAAGATTGCATTGTCAGGGAAATAGAGAGGTCAGATTTGACAATGGGTGAAATCATGCTTCAATATGGCTCCGAGATAAATATGCAAACTATACAGTCAATAGATATGATAGATGTGTCAACCCAAAAGAAAGTGAGTATGCAAACTTCATAGTCCAGCATTATATAAACAGTTGTTATTATTATTAAACTGTTATTAATCTGTAACTAGGTGGTACTCTAGGCTACTTAACATAGAAACATAGAAATAGACGGCAGATAAGGGCCACGACCCATCCAGTCTGCCCACCCTAATGACCCTCCCCTACCTTTGCCTTGTGAATAGATCTCATGTGTCGATCCCATTTGGCCTTAAAATCAGGCACACTGCTGGCCTCAATCACCTCCAGTGGAAGACTATCCCAGCGATCAATAACCTTTTCAGTGAAAAAGAATTTCCTGGTGTCACCTCGTAGTTTCCCGCCCCTGATTTTCAACGGATGCCCTCTTGTTGCCGCGGGTCCCTTGAAAAAGAAGATATCCTCCTCCGCCTCGATGCGGCCCGTGAGATACTTGAACGTTTCGATCATGTCCCCCCTCTCTCTGCGCTCCTCGAGTGAGTATAGCTGTAATTTGTCTAACCGTTCTTCGTAAGGGAGATCCTTGAGTCCCGAGACCATCCGGGTGGCCATTCTCTGAACCGACTCCAGTCTCAGCACATCTTTGCGATAATGCGGCCTCCAGAATTGCACACAGTATTCCAGGTGGGACCTCACCATGGATCTATACAATGGCATAATGACTTCCGCCTTACGACTGACGAAACCCCTTCGTATGCAACCTAGGATCTGTCTTGCCTTGGATGAAGCCTGCTCCACTTGACTGGAAGCCTTCATGTCTTCACTGACGATCACCCCCAAGTCTCGTTCTGCTACTGTTCTAGTTAGGATCTCACCATTAAGGGTATAAGTCTTGCATGGATTTTGGCTGCCTAGGTGCATAACTTTGCATTTTTTGGCATTGAAGTTGAGTTGCCATGTCCTAGACCAGCGCTCCAGCAGGAGTAGGTCGTGCATCATGTTGTCGGGCATTCAATCTTCATCCGTTGTGCATTTGCCCACTACATTACTTAGTTTGGGGTCATCGGCGAATAATGTTATTTTACCGCGAAGCCCTTCTGCCAAGTCTCTTATAAAGATGTTGAATAGGATCGGGCCCAAGACCAAGCCCTGTGGCACTCCACTGATCACTTCCATCATTTCGGAGGGGGTGCCGTTCACCACTACTCTTTGAAGCCTGCCTCCAAGCCAGTTCCCAACCCATTTCGTCAATGTGTCACCTAATCCTATAGAACTCATCTTGCTCAGCAGCCTGCGGTGTGGTACGCTATCGAATGCTTTGCTAAAGTCCAGGTACACGATGTCCAGGGACTCCCCAACATCCAGCTTCCCCGTTACCCAGTCAAAGAAGCTGATCAGGTTGGATTGGCATGATCTCCCCTTAGTAAATCCATGTTGACGGGGATCCCGTAGATTCTATTCATCCAGGATCTTATCCAATTGGTGTTTGATTAGAGTTTCCATTAGTTTGATCACTATCGATGTTAGACTCACTGGTTTGTAGTTTGCTGTCTCCATCTTTGAGCCTTTTTTGTGGAGTGGAATGACGTTAGCCGTCCTCCAGTCCAACGGGACGCTGCCTGTACTAAGGGAGAGGTTGAAGAGCGCTGACAGTGGCTCTGCCAAGACCTCACTCAACTCCCTAAGCACCCTGGGGTGTAGGTTGTCAGGCCCCATTGCCTTGTTAACCTTGAGCTTCGACAGCTCACCGTAGACATTGCTGGGGATAAACTCGAAGTTACTAAATGGGTCAACTGAGTCAGCCCTTGTTTGTAGCTGAGGGCCAAGCCCCAGCACTTCTCGGGTGAAGACTGAGCAGAAGTATTCATTTAATAGTTGGGCTTTTTCGGAATCCTTTTCCACATAGTCTCCGTCTGGTTTCCTAAGACGTACAATCCCGCCTGAGTTTTTACTTCTGTCACTGATATACCTGAAGAAGGATTTATCTCTCTTCTGGATGTTTTTTTGCCAGAGACTCCTCCATATGGAATTTAGCCTCCCTGACCGCTGTTTTGACGGCTTTTGACTTGGTCAGGTAGTCTGCTCTGGAGTCCTGTTTCCCCGATTGTTTGTAAGAGATGAATGCTTTTTTCTTCTCCTTGTTGATGTCTGAGATCTCCGCAGTGAACCACTGCGGCTTATTGTTCCTTCGCCGTTTACTTACTAATTTAATATAGCGGTTTGTCACTTCCTGTATGGTGGTTTTCAAAGACAACCACATTTCTTCCACACTATCGGTTTCTGCTTGGCTTTGTAGCACCTGGTGAACAAAGGAACCCATGTCTTGGAAGTTTGTGTTCCTGAATTTGAGGACCTTAGTCAACGTGGTAGATTTAGTGAAAGCTTTCCTAAGATTAAACCATAACATGTTGTGGTCACTGGAGGCTAATGTGTCGCCCACCGAGACGTCTGTGACACTTTTTCCATTGGTAAGTAAAAGGTCAAGTATTGCCTGATTCCTTGTTGGCTCCAACACCAGTTGCCTGAGACCAACTCCCTTCATAGAGTTTAATAGCCTCCTGCTGCTGCCGGAAGCAGAGGTAAGTGAATCCCAATCCACATCAGGCATGTTGAAGTCACCTAACAATACTGTGTCCCCACGCAAGGTGATATTTTCTATATCTCTGATTATTTCCATATCCAGGTCATCCTGTTGTCTTGGGGGTCTGTAAATTACACCAAGATACACCAAGATAAGGGTAGGTCCTGCCAATCCAACCTGGTCAGCTTCTTTGACTGGGTAACAAGGAAGCTGGATATTGGGGAGTCCCTAGACATCGTGTACTTGGACTTCAGCAAAGCATTTGATAGCGTCCCTCATCGCAGGTTATTGAGCAAAATGAGTTTGCTGGGATTAGGAGACACATTAACTGCATGGGTTAAGGATTGGCTCAGTGGCAGACTTCAGAGGGTGGTGGTAAACGGCACCCCCTCCGAAATGACTGAGGTGATCAGTGGTGTGCCGCAGGGCTCGGTCCTGGGCCCAATCCTATTCAGCATCTTCGTAAGAGACTTGGCCGAGGGACTTAGAGGTAAAATTACGTTATTTGCCGATGATGCCAGACTATGCAATATAGCAGACAAAAGCACAGTGCCTAACAAATGCTCAATGCCTGACAATATGACACATGACCTACTCCTACTGGAGCATTGGTCCAAGACATGGCAACTAAGTTTCAGTGCCAATAAATGTAAGGTCATGCACCTTGGCAGCAGAAACCCATGCAGGACTTACACCCTTAATGGTGAGGCCCTAGCAAGAACTGTAGCAGAACGTGATTTGGGGTGGTCATTAGTGAAGACATGAAGATGGCAAACCAAATGGAGAAAGCTTCGTCCAAGGCTAGACAAATCATCGGTTGTATCGAAGAAGTTTCGTCAGCCTTAAGCCTGAGGTCATAATGCCATTGTACAGATCCATAGTGAGACCCCATCTGGAATACTGTGTACAATTCTGGAGGCCACATTACCACAAAGATGTGCTGAGAGATGAGTCGGTTCAACGAATGGCCACTCGGATGGTCTCGGGTTGCAGAGATCTACCGTATGAGGAACGGTTGGATAAATTGCAACTATACTCACTCGAAGAACGCAGAGAGAGGGGTGACATGATCGAGATGTTCAAATATGTCACAGGCCATATCGAGGTGGAAGAAGATATCTTCTTTCTCAAAGGTCCCGCGGCAACGAGAGGTCATCCACTGAAACTCAGGGATGAGAAATTTCATAGTGACACCAGAAAGTACTTCTTCACCGAAAGGGTGGTTGATCGCTGGAATAACCTTCCACTACAGGTAATTGGGGCCATTAGCGTGCCAGACTTTAAGACAAAATGGGATTGGCACATGGGATCTCTTCATAGAGGAAGGTATGGGTGGGTCATTAGTGTGGGCAGACTAGATGGGCCGTGGCCCTTTTCTGCCGTCAGTTTATATGTTTCTATGTTTCTATATGGCACACAGACCGTGCAGGTCTGTCCAATAGCGGCCTTAGTTCTTTAATTTACATCCTTCATTTTCTAATTAGAGATACTCAATTTTTATCCCACACTTTTTTGAATTTCATCACCGTTTTCCTCCACCACTTTCCTCGGGAGGGCATTCCAGGCATCTACCACCCTCTACATGAAGTAGAATTTCCTAAATCACCTAATGTTCTACCCTACCTATCACATATCCCCTTTCTTCCCTCTGGGAAACAGCAAAATGTAACTTTTATTTCCTAATGTTCTTTCCATGTGTATATTAGTACGTCTGTATTGTTAGTTTGTCATAGCCCCTTGAAATTTTTAAAGTTAAATAACTTGTCTCATTGCCTCATGTTTTAACTTTTTTATTATGTAATTCGCTTAGTGTTTAATAAGCGAACCATCAAATTCAAATAAACTTGAAACTTGAACTAACATTGCTCCTAAGTCTTCCTCTCTGTAACCTCAAATTATGCCCTCTAGTTTTACCATTTACCATAGACCCTGAGCTCTCTGTTTTTCTTTTACTCACTCTTTAGTGCAGCGATCATAACACCAATGCTTACTCTGCATCGGAGTGCTCCTACTAGTACTGCCCGATTCACAATTCGAATCGATTCACTGATTCACTTCGGGTGAATCAATTCGAATCGATTTACCCCACTAAAAAATCGGCCTCCCGATTCATTGACTGACCCTCCCCCCCGCCCCTAAAGCAGGAGTGGCAGCACTGCCTCTTGCTGGCCTGCCGTTCCTGCTTTAGAGGGCGAGTGGGGAGGGTCAGTCGGGAAGTGACTTACCCGCTAGTGTCTGGCTTCCCGCAGCAATTTACTGAAATTCAGCAGCCTGCCCTGCAGAAGAAGATCGCTGGCTCTAGCGATCTTTGTAAGCTGCCATAGGGTGTCCAAGAAGACAACTTGGACAACCTATGGCAGCTTACAAAGATCGCTAGAGCCAGCGATCTTCTTCTGCAGGGCAGGCTGCTGAATTTCGGTAAATTTAACATGCAGGCCTTCCGGGGGGAGAGGGGTTGTAGTCCTTCATGGGGGGGGTGTTCAGGCCTTCCAGGAGGAGGGGGGTGTAGTCCTTTGTGGGGGGATGCAGGCCTTCAGGGGGGACAGGCAGGTCTTCAAGGGTGGGGTGTAGGCCTTCAGGGGGGGTGGTACATGCCTTCTGGGGGGGAGGTGCAGGCCTTCAGGGGAGACAGGCTGGTCTTCAAGGGTGGGGTGTAGGCCTTCGGGGGGGACATGCAGGTCTTCAGGGGTGGGGTGTAGGCCTTCAGGGGGGTGCAGACTTTTAGGGGAGGGGGCCCTGGTGTAGAAGTACATGAAAGGAGGGAGGGAGGGAAGGGGGGTTCAAAGAGATGTGCATATGCCGGACTTTGGGGGGAAGAAATAATGGGTCTAAAACAGAGAAGAGGGAGAGAGATGGTGGACAATGGGATTTAGGGATGAAAGGAACAGAAAGGGAGAGATGGTGGATCCTGGGGTGGTGGGGAAGGAGGGAGTGATGCTGGATGAAAGGGTAGTTGAGAGAAGGTGGATCTGTGAATGGAGACGAAAAAAAGGAAAGATGCCAGACCTCTGGGAGATGGAAGGGAAATGGAATGGGAGGACAGAGATGGAAGATTGATGGTTAGCACGGAGAAAGAAGAAAGAAGGAGATCCTGGCAAGCAAGTTATCAGAAGACAACCAGAGCCTGGGACCAACAAGATTTGAATAATGACCAGACAACAAAAGGTAGAAAACTAATTTTATTTTCTGTTTTGTGATTACAATATGTCAGATTTGAAATGTGTATCCTGCCAGAGCTGGTGTTAGACCACGAACATGAGTTAGGATTTAACAGAGAGGGAAAAGTCTTTTTTGTTTGTTTATTTTGTTTACACCACAGCACCAGTGTGGTTAGGAGAGGGCAAAGGGGGTGAAGAGGCTATAAAAGGGGTGAAGAGGCTATAAAATAAACCCACCAGGATGTTTAAAAAAAAACACCCAATTGGGCAGGAAATTGAATCGAATCGGAAAATCGATTCAATAGGTGGAATTGAATCGAATCAAAATTTTTTTTCCTGAATCGGACAGCACTAGCTCCTACTTGTGTTTGCTGGAACCAAGTTTTCCCTGAGTGGGGATCGCAAACTTCGCAGCTCAGATCTCCCGTACTAGTTTTGCAATCCACATCATAGGTATGTATGGCTTGGATCGGTGCAAAGGTTTCTCCCTTTTCTTTTTCCTATTTCTACCTCGTGTCAGCTCCAGTGCACCTCCCTTCCCTGTGGTAAAGCAGCTCAAAATCTCTAGGGGTTTTAACCATTTGCTTTGTTGTTTTGTTGCAAATTAACATACATGGAGTGGAATGTACTAGAGGAGTTACAGATTTGGTTGGTTATACATTTGGGTTACAGTTGGACGACAGTGAGACAGTTGAGAGGAGTTTCAAACTTGGTTATTAATACTGTATAGACTTATGTTTTGGATAGTATTACTGCTTTACAATGCATTTGAACACTTTTATATATATATGGAAAAGGTTCAGAGTTAAAGTCCTGAGCAAGTAGATGGGAAGGGAAGGAAAGGGGGATTTATTCAGAGATGTTTGGGGCTTGCATTAAACTAAAACTACACTGGCCTGTTATGGTAATCTTTGTTTTAAATTTTAAAATAAAAGAAAAAAAAGAAATAGATGGAAATAAAACAAAAACCAAGGGCTCCTTTTACTAAGCCACGTTAGCGGTTTAATGCGTGCATTGAGCTGGCGTTAGTTCTAGCTGCCTAGCGTAGATTTAGCACTAAAACTGCTAACGTGGCTTCGTAAAAGGAGCATGTGCTGTTCCTGAGGTGGTGATCACAAGTTGAATATTGTTATCTGGTGAGTTTTAAGAGGGACAAAGCAGGTAAGCTGCTACGATAAGCACCTGAAAAGGGCTGCAGCTTTTTGTGCTGAAGATCATACTTAAACAGGTGTGTTTGATCCAGCCACCTATGCCTGCCATTGAATACCTGGAAATAAGGCTCTGCACCTATTGCTACATGAGGAAGGTGGCTACAGATCATTTGCTTGCATTTAACTGTGACAATGCGGAATCAGGGGTCAGTATTTTTTATAGGAGAGTTCCAGATCATTTTTTTATTGCTTGGGAATATGTAGTTGCATTCTTTTTTTTTTTTTTGAGAGGAGCTCCTCATCCTCCTTCCAGGGGGCCTTCTGTTTTGTGTGATTTGGTGGAGGTGGGGGAGGGGGCAGCAGATTGCTACTACGACTACAACTTATTTTTATAGCACTGCAAGACACGTTCGATTAACCATGTAGGAGACAATTGCTGCTGACAGAGTTTACAATCTAAGTGCTATAAGTGGAGGGGGCCGAAATGTTATGCCTGGGGGTAAGTGCTGCCTGTTTGGGGTGGGGCTGTGCTTTTCTCTCCATGTGCATAGGAGGAGAGAGGGGGAAGTGCACTCGCTAATTCATGTTGGTTTATTTGTTTTGAACTGCTGGCTCCACATTCAGTGTTTTAGTCTGGTGTGTGTATTTTGAATAACCATTACGGATGTCTATGGGATGTATATATGCAAATGAATATGCTAATGTGGCCATGGGTGGAAAGGTGCCTTACCCAGTGCCACAAGCCACGTCCAGCACCCTCTGGCAGCTGTGCTGATGAAGCAGTCTCAAGAGCCAAGTCCTGTACTCGTCTGTCCGGCTCCGCATGTTCCCAATGTAGAGCTGCCAAACCTTGGCTGCTTTGCCATCAGCATACTGGTCAGGGAGCCCCTCGGCAGCCACCCCCAGGGACCTTGTCCGAAAGATACTGTCCACCATCCTGCAGCTGAGCAGACACACTGAGAAGAGGCACAGACACAGAGGCAGATTATGCAATAGGCAGAGCAGCTGCGGGAATGTGGCTCAGGATCTGACCAATGTGCAGTTCTGCTTAAAGTGCCACCCCCTTGGAACGTGTGGGGCTTTCCCGACAGTCAATTCCTGCTGCAGGCTTGTTTTTGCCTTCTTGCAGCTGTTTCTAGGACATGAAACAGGCTAGCAGATATGGACTTCATGGTGCAATGATTTAATGCATAACTGCAGTTTATCGCTGCCTTCTGTGCTTATGTTGTCTCTTACTGGGCAGAGAAAAGTTCTTTCACCTGACCTTTATTCTGCTGGGTTTGCTTATTTCCTTTCTATTTGAGAAACAGTTTCTATCTACCCCTCACTTCCTTCTCATGGATAACGCATTGTGTATTAATCCACTGTTTTAATGGTTTTGTTATTTTTTTAATCTTTGTTTCTGTCATTCAAGTGTTCTAATTTAATGCACTCCTTGATCAGTTTTCATGACCTAACATCCTTTTCATCCCTCTAATTTAATCAAGTTAAAAAAAAAACTAAAAACCAATCACCTGGTAGCATATTTTTCTGTTCTTTCTCCTTAAATTTCCCTAATTAATAAGAAAAAACGTGCAGTTCCAGGAATTCATCTGGGTAAGTCCAGCAGCCCAGAAATTAACTGACTACAAGCCAATGATCAGACTGTTGCTCAGGTAACTTGTTGCAGAGAATTAGGACATCTCAGCCTCTGCCCTTGCTCCACCCCTAACCTCTCTGGTTAGCAGACTATTCAGCTGCACTAGCTAATTAACCCCCCTTTTTACAAAACCATGCAAGAGCTTTTTAGCGCTGCTCCGACAGTCATAGAGTTCCTATGACACTCGGAGCAACGCAGAGCATTCAGCGCTCTGGCTGGCGCTAAAAACCTCTTATGCGGTTTTGTAAAAAGGGGGGGGGGGGAGGAGGATTAAATGCTGTAAAATCTTGGCTGCCAAGTGGCTCAGTGGGGGCTTAGCTGGGCAGGACCCTCTCCTGCCTGCTTAACCCCTTTTGAATGTCATCTCCAGAAAGCACAGTTACTTACCGTAACAGGTGTTATCCAGGGACAGCAGGCAGATATTCTCTACATGTGGGTGACGTCACCGACAGAGCCCCCTCAAGCAGACTTGCTCGAAGACCTTCAGGCTTGCGATTGGTCCGCACATGCGCGCATGCCCCTCCCACCCTGCCTAGGGCATGCGTCTCCTCAGCGTGTCCTCAGTTCAGATAGCAAGCAAAGAAGCCAACCACGGGGAGGTGGGTGGGTTTCGAGAATATCTGCCTGCTGTCCCTGGATAACACCTGTTACGGTAAGTAACTGTGCTTTATCCCAGGACAAGCAGGCAGCATATTCTCTACATGTGGGTGACCTCCAAGCTAAGCAGAAAGGGATGGAGGTAGAGTTGGCAATTAAGGAGAACAGATGTTGCAAAACTGACTGGCCAAAGTGGCCATCATGCCTGGACAAAGCATCCAGACAATAGTGAGAGATGAACGTATGAACCGAGGACCAAGTGGCAGCCTTACAGATTTCTTCAATGGGAGTGGAGCAGAGGAAAGCAACAGACGCCGCCATTGCCCTGACTCGACCCGGCAGGGAGAGACCAGCTTGAGTGTAACAGAAAGAAATACAAGCGGCCAACCAGTTAGAAATGGTCTGCTTAGAGACAGAGTGACCCAAGCGATTAGGATCGAAAGAGAGGAACAGCTGGGGAGCAGAACGATGAGGAGCGGTGCGCTTCAAGTAGAAGACAAGCGCACGCTTACAATCAAGAGAATGTAGAGCCACTTCCCCAGGGTGAGAATGAGGCTTCGGAAAAAACACAGGAAGAACAATAGATTGGTTGATGTGAAAATCAGAAACAATCTTAGGCAAGAACTTAGGATGGGTACGGAGAACCACCTTATCATGATGTAAGACAGTGAAAGGTGGGTCCACTACCAAGGCTTCAAGCTCACTGACCCGACGGTCGTGAGGACCTTTTGCGGAGGAGGAGGAGCATGGAACAGAAAACCTCTGGAGAGATTGGAAGAGAGCATCTACCAACGGAGAGACATCCTCAACAAAGGAGTCATGATAATGCATCGAGAGAGAGAATCCTGATCCTGGTTCCATTGGGACGCCTGAGTCCATTGAGGAATACAGAGGTGAAGTCTGGCAAAAGGAGTCACATGAACCGTGGAGGCTATGTGACCTAGGAGGACCATCATGAGCTGAGCCGTCGCCGAGTGCAGATGGGTCACCATTCGGTACAAATGGATAGGGACCTCCTGACGAGGCCGAGGCAAGAAGGAGCGGAGACGAACCTTGTCCAAGACCGCTCCAATGAACTCAAGAGACTGGGACGGGCAGAGGTGAGATTTGGGAAAGTTCACCTCGAAGCTGAGACTCTGAAAGAGCAAGATGGTCTGTCTCGTCGCTCGCAGGACTTTGGTGCGAGAGGACGCTTTTATTAACCAGTCGTCGAGGTAGGGAAACACCTGCAGACCGCGGAGGTGCAGGGCCGCAGCTACCACAACCAGACATTTTGTGAAAATTCTCGGAGCGGCCGCCAGGCCGAAGGGAAGAACATGATACTGGAGATGGAGATCCCCCACCCGGAATCTCAAATACCGACGAGAGCACGGGTGTATCGGAATGTGTGTGTACGCCTCCTTGAGGTCCAGTGAGCACAGCCAGTCCACCTCATCCAAGAGGGGGTACAAGGTAGGAAGGGTGAGCATTCTGAACCGTTTCCTGACCATAAACTTGTTCAGAGTACGGAGGTCCAGGATTGACGCAGATCCCCCGTCTTCTTGGGTACCAGAAAGTACCGTGAATAAAATCCGGAGTTCCACTGTTCCGTGGGAACCTCCTTGACCGCCCGAAGACGAAAAAGGGCCCGAGCTTCCTGCAGAAGCAGAGAAAGCTGAGACTGAGCAGAAGGAAACTGAGCAGGTCCAGGGGTACGCGACTGAAGTGGAGGGAGTACTCAACTGTTGGTGGTAAGACTTTCCTATTGGTTATAGAAATGATGGAGACGACCCCCAATTGGGAAGGGGGAAGGCTCCAGGAGGAAGGGAGCCCGAAGGCTCGGACTGGAATTGTCAAAAGGACGGCCCGGGCTTCGCCAGGGCCGGCAGCTTGGTCTTAGGGTGACATTGCTGCTGTTGCAGTGGCCGTTTCGAAGGAGGCCTAGAGAAAGCAGGAGTGGATTTTTGTGGCTACCTCCGAAGAGGAATTTTATATTGTCGAGCCAGAAGGGCCTTAGGTTTAAATTTCACCAGAGATGCAAAGGACCGCTCGTGGTCCGAGAGGCGCTTCGTGGAAACCTCGATGGAATCATTGAAGAGCTCATGACCCACACACGGGAGATTGGCAAGTCGATCCTGTAGATTCGGATCCATATCCACAATTCGGAGCCAAGCGAGATGACGCATGGCGATCGCAAAGGCTGTAACTCTCGAGGACAATTAAAAGGCGTCGTAAGAAACCTGAAATATATACAGGCGGAGTTGGGAGAGGGTCTCTCGAGGAGACGAAACTCCTGACGCCGAGTCTCAGGTATGACCTCCCAGAATAAGAGAAGGCATCTATACAGAACCAGAGGTAGGACATGAAGATGAAATTGTAGTTAAGGACACTGTTCGTCATCATCGAATTCTGATAAAGGCGGCAACCAAATTTGTCCATTGTATGTCCCTCCCTGCCCGGGGGGATGGCAGCGTAAACCTTCGAGGTGTTAGACTTCTTCAAGGAAGACTCAACCACCAAGGATTGGTGGGAAAGCTGAGCACTCTCAAACCCTTTCACCGGGATAGTCTGGTAACGGGACTCCAACTTGGAGGGAATAGCCATGACCGCATAAGGTATCTCCAGGTTCCGGAGAAACGTCTTCCGGAGAACCTGATGCAAAGGAAGACGAAGCGCTTCACGAAGCGCATTGTCAACTCCCATTTCCGCCAGGTATTCCTGGGTAAAGTGGGAGTCGGACTGAAGATCCAAGTGCAGAGCTCTGCCCATGTCAGAGATGAAACGAGAAAAGGAGGAGGTCCGAGAAGAAGAATCATCCTCTGGGGGAAACTCTGATCGAGATTGGGGTGCGGCTGAGAAAGAGGGAGAAACTTCCCTGGAGTAGTAAGTCGGAGCCTCAGAGTCCCGTGAACGGGAGACCGAAGAGGTTCGACTAAGGCATGTAGGGGGCGTCAAGGAACGGCCCCGTGCCAGATGGACCGGGGAAGACCCCGGGGTCCGAGGAAATCACTGGGGAAGCCTCGGAGAAGACAGGGTATAGGAAAAATCCCCAACTGTCTTCGAAGCAGGCCCTTTAGAAACCGGCAATTGCCTTGATGGGGAACATACATTAGAGTCCAATTCAAGGATAAGCTTGTGTCTGGATGGCCTTGAGGTCGGAGACGACCGGGGCCGTTTAGAAGAGGCGAGCCTTGCCGCAGTAGCGGGGGAAAAACTGGTCCCCAGCCTGGACCCCCGAAAAGTCACCGGCGACTCAGGGGAGGAAGACTCGCTCGAGGGAATCCGACGACTCTTACGGGTGAGGCCTCGAGAGATGAGGGGACACTCAGGCTGGTCAGACTGAGGTCAAAGGCGTCAAAGTCGGGACTAGTGGGCTTACCACCGAGGAAAACTGTGTGGTAATAACAGCCTTACGCATAGGTACTGAGACCAAAGGTAGGTGGGACAGAGATGCAGCAGTGCGCTCCTTCAGGGACGACCTCGAGGAAGAGTATTCCCTACGTGAGGAGGCACACTTAGATTGATGTCTCGAAGAAGCCGAAGAGGCGGCGCTGACATGAGACTCCGAAGTAGGCTTCTTCGCTGGCATACCTGAGGAGGGAAGAGGAGACTTACCCGAGGCTGGAGTAGCAGGAGGGGCCGAGGCCGAAGCCTTCAAGGCCAACGGGGATTTCGAGGCTGAGGCACCCGAGGGTGTCGAGGCCAAGCTTGAGGCCAATCCCGCAGGATCCATGGGGCCAAAGAGTTGAAGAATCTTGGCCACCCGTCGACAAAGAGCCCGCAGTTGTAAAGTCGCACAACGGGGACACGACTCAGCGCAGTGCTCTGCACCAAGGCACTCCACACACCAACGATGAGGATTGGTGATGGAGATAACCCGGTTGCACTTAGTACAGTTTTTGAATCTGGAACGAGGCCGGGACATAAGAAAAAGGAGAGCCGCGGCCTCGCGAGGCCAGGCAGCCAGAGTAAGACCGGGAACCCGGTCATAAATATACGAACTGAAAATAAAGAAAATTAAAGATGCGAGCACAACGACTCAACAGAAACTAACCAAATAAGCCACGGTGCAAGAGGGACGATGAGATTGCACGAAGCAAGGGAGCAGTGCTTCTGGCTCCATGGAAAACAAAGAACTCAGGACACGCTGAGGAGACGCATGCCCTAGGCAGGGCGGGAGAGGCACGCCCGCATGCACAGGACAATCGCAAGCCTGAAGGTCTTCGAGCAAGTCTGCTTGCGAAAACGTCCGCTAGGGCAGTGGTTCCCAACCCTGTCCTGGAGGACCAGCAGGCCAATCCTAATGAATTTGCATGAGAGAGATTTGCATATAATGGAAGTGACAGGCTTGCAAATCTGCTCCATGCATATTCATTAGGGCTATCCTGAAAACCCGATTGGCCTGCTGGTCCTCCAGGACAGGGTTGGGAACCACTGCGCTAGGGGGCTCCGTCGGTGACGTCACCTACATGTAGAGTTGCTTGTCCTGGGATAATAAATAGTACACAGCATTTTTATAGGTTCCTGGTAGTACAATGTCCTATAAACAGATGAGGGACTCTACTTAGCAGTGTAGCATATGCGACATCTGGGGCCCATCATAGTAACATAGTAAATGACGGCAGATAAAGACCTGAATGGTCAACTTGTCTCTTCTGTTATATCTCTGGGACATAGACTGCTAAGTCCACCCGGTATTGTCCTAAGTTCCAAATGCTGAAGTTGCCGTCCAAACTCATTACAGCCTATCCAACCATCCTGCTTGCAGGATATCCACCATAAAGTCTGGCCAGTAACATTCTCATGTTCCAAGTTAGTGGAGTTCCAGCTGAATCCTACACCAAATCATCACATATGGGACACAGACCGTGCAAGTCTATCCAGTACCGGCCTTAGCTCTTTAATTTACATCCTTCATTTTCTAATTAGAGATCCTCTATGTTTATTCCATGCCTTTTTGAATTTCATCACCATTTTCCTCTCCACCACTTCCCTCAGGAAGGAATTCCAGACTCTACCACCCTCTCCATGAAAAAGAATTTCCTAACATTGCTCCTAAGTCTTCCTCCCCGCAACCTCAAATTATGCCCTCTAGTTTTACCATTTTCTCTTCATTTTTTAACACCCCCCTCCTCTATCTGAAAACCATGATTTTTAGTACTAATTCACACATTGCACAACCAGAGCACTGCAGTGAGCAATAGAACATCAATCCACCCATTAACATAAGAACACAAGAATAGCCTTAGTGGGTCAGACCACTCAAAGGACCCTCAGCCACAAGAGGGCATCCGCTCAAACTCAGAGGCGGGAAATTTCATGGCGACACCAGGAAATATTTCTTCACCGAGAGAGTGGTTGATCCTTGGAACGAGCTCCCAGTGCAGGTGATCGAGGCAAACAGCATGCAAGAATTTAAGAGCAAATGGGATGCCCATGTGGGATCCCTTAGAGGGTTAAGCCAATGGAAGCTATCATCAGGAGTGGGATCCCTAGGATAGTAGACTTGGGGGTGAGTCAGTAGAGTGGGCAGACCTGATGGGCTATGGCCCTTATCTGCCGTCATCTTCTATGTTTCTATGTTAATGGTCCATCAAGCCCAGTAGCCCGTTCTCATGGTGGCCAATCCAGGTCACTAGTACCTGGCCAAAACCCAAGGAGTAGCAATATTCCATGCTACTGATTCAGGGCAAGCAGCGGCTTCCTCCATGTCTTTCTCAATAACAGACTATGGACTTTCCTCCAGGAACTTGTCCAAACCTTTCTTAAAACCAGCTAAGCTATCCACTCTTACCACAACCTCTGGCAATGCTGGGTATCATCAAGAAGGGTATCACGACCAGGACAAAGGAAGTCATCATGCCACTGTACCGTGCAATGGTGCGCCCGCATTTGGAGTACTGTGTCCGGTATTGGTCGCCGTACCTCAAGAAGGACATAGCATTGCTTGAGGGGGTCCAGAGAAGAGCGACGAAAATGGTAAGAGGTATGGAAAACCTTTCATATGCCGACAGGCTAGAACAGCTGGGGCTGTTCTCCCTGGAAAAGAGGAGACTTAGAGGAGACATGATACAAACTTTCAAGATCCTGAAAGGCATAGATAAGGTAGACAGGGACAGATTCTTCAGACTGTGGGGAACAACAAGTACAAGGGGGCACTCGGAGAAACTGAAAGGGGATAGGTTTAGAACCAATGCCAGGAAGTTCTTCTTCACCCAGAGAGTGGTGGACACATGGAACGCACTCCCGGAGGTAGTGGTGGGGCAGAAGACACTACAGGGATTCAAAGAAGGTTTGGATAAATTCTTGAAGGAAAAGGGGATTGAGGGATACAGATAGAAGTAAGGATAGGTTTTTTTAGGGCAGGGAACACTTGACAGGTCATGGACCTGATGGGCCGCCGCGGGTGCGGACCGCTGGGTGCGATGGACCTCTGGTCTGATCCCGGTGGAGGCAACTTCTTATGTTCTTATGTTCTTAATGCATTCCAGAGCTTAACTATTGACCGAGTAAAAAATAATTTCCTCCTATTGGTTTTAAAAGTATTTCCCTGTAAATTAATCGAGTGTCCTCTAGTCTTTGTAATTTTTGATGGAATGAAAAATCGATCCACTTGTATCCACTCTACTCCACTCAGCCATTTCTTCTCCAAGCTGAAGAGCCCTAACCATTTTAGTCTTTCCTCATACGAGGAGTTCCATCCCCTTTATCATCTTGGTCACCCTTCTTTGAACCTTTTCTAGCACCACTATATCTTTCTTGAGATAAGGAGACCAGAACTGAATGCAATACTCCAGATGAGGTTGCACCATGGAGCCATGCAAGGGCATTATAACATTCTTAGTCTTGTTAACCATCCCTTTTTTAATAATTCCTAGCATCCTGTTTGCTTTTCTGGCAGTTTAGTGTCATCTGCAAATTTAATTACCTCACTTGTCATTACAATTTCTAGATCATTTATAAATAAGTTAAATAGCACCGGTCCTAGTACAGACCCTTGCGGCACTCCACTGTTTACTCTTCTCCATTGAGAAAAATGACCATTTAACTCTACCCTGTTTTCTATCCGATAACCAATTCCTAATCCACAACTGAACTTTGCCACTTACTTTAATTTTCTCAGGAGCCTCTCATGAGGAACTTTATCAAAAGCTTTCTGAAAATCTAGATACACTATATCAACCTGCTCACCTTTATCCACATGTTTATTCACACTTTCAAAGAAGTCTAGCAAATTTGTGAGGCAAGATCTCCTTTGGCTGAATCCATGCTGACTCCATCTCATTAAATCATGTTTGTCTACTTGTTCCACAATTTTATTTTTTATAATTGTTTCTACCATTTTGCCCTGCACTGAAGTGAGGCTTACCGGTCTGTAATTTCCCAGATCTCCCCTGGAGCCCTTTTTAAAAATTGGCCACCCTCCAATCTTCAGGTACTACAGATGATTTTAGCGTCAGGTTACAGATCACTAACAGCAGGTCAGCAATTTCATGTTTGTGTTCTTTTAGTAACCTGGGATGTATACCATCCGATCTTGGCGATTTGTCACTTTTTAACTTGTCGATTTGGCTTAGTACATCTTCCAGATCCACCAAGATTTCTTTCAATTCCTCCGCATCATCACTCTTAAAAACCATTTCTGGTTCAGGTAGATCTCGTACATCTTCTTCCGTAAAGACCGAAGCAAATAATTCATTCAGTCTTTCTGCTTTAGCCTTATCCTCCCTGAGTGCCCCTTTTGCTCCTTGATCATTCAACGATCCCACAGATTCCCTCACAGGATTTCTGCTTCTGTAAACCTTTTTGCCTCTTTGGCAAGTTTCTCTTCATATTCTTTCTAAGCTTTCTTTATCAATGCTTTGCATTTAACTTGCCAGTGCTTGTGTTTCTTCTTATTTTCTTCATTTGGATCCTTTTTCCATTCTTTAAAGGATGTTTTTTTTTTGCTCTAATAGCCTCTTTCACTTCATAAGAACATAAAAATTGCTGCTGCTGGGTCAGACCAGTTTTCCATTGTGCCCCACAGTCCGCTCATGTGGCAGCCCTTAGGTCAAACGTACCTGTGTACGTTCTGGTTCAGCAGGAACTTATCTAACCTTTTATTGATTCCCTGGAGGGTGCTTTCCCTATAACAGCCTCTGGAAGAGCATTCCAGATTTCTACCACTCTCTGGGTGAAGAAAAACTTCCTTATGTTTGTACGGAGTCTATCCCCTTTCAACTTTAGAGAGTGCCCTCTCATTCTCTCCACCCTGGAGAGAGTGAACAATCTCTCTTTCTCTACTAAGTCAATTCCCTTCAATATCTTGAATGTTTCGATCATGTCCCCTCTTAATCTCCTCTTTTCAAGGGAGAAGAGGCCCAGTTTCTCTAGCCTCTCATTGTACGGCAACTCCTCCAGCCCCTTAACCATTTTAGTCGCTCTTCTCTGGACCCTTTCAAATAGTACTATGTCCTTTTTCATGTTCGGCGACCAGTGTTGGACGCAGCATGAATTTGAAATGAACAAAGTCAGCAAGCGTGCGGTATTTAATTCATATGCTCCCACCTTACCAAATAGTTGCTCACCATAGCCTTCTTTTCAGCCTAACATCTCAGAGCTTGCTTCATTTAAGTCCTAAGTCACCTAACCTATGACTCCTTTTACAAAGCCGTGGTAGTGATGCTTCTGTGGTAAATGTACTGAAGCCCATTCAATTCCTATGGGCTTTGGCACATTTCCTGCGGCAGTATCGCTACTGCAATTTTGTTAAAGGAGCACCTAGGGCAGTGTGTTTGTTCGAGTCAGGCAACACATAAATATGTGTGGGTGGGGTAGGGGCACATATGTACAGGTAAAGAAGAGGAAGTGAGAGCTGAGAGAAAGAAAAAGTTAAGAATCTGATGGGGGAATAATAGAAATGTATCGAGTTGTACTAGGACAAGTAAAGTCCATTAGATACTAAGATAAAGGAATCATACAGATAAAAACATAGCAAACTCAGGACAGGAAATTTTTATTATCATTTAAAATATAATATAAAAGATCTAATCCTGTTTTTCATGTAAACAGTATGAAATATAGGACATTGTAAAGCAGCTGAATCATGTAAAGAGAACTATGGAAAACAGAAAAATATAATCCAAAATTTAACAATTAAAAATATGTACCTTAGCAGGATTGATCTGGAAGTTTCACAGTTTATCAAAGTCTAAATCATTGAGAGGAATGTAGCCTTTCATCTCAACAAAAACTAAGGCCATTTAAATGATACAAAAAGATTTAATTACACATGCAACCCCAGTTTAGTAAGGTTGAGACATCTAAGTAAGGACATTTGAAGCTTCACTGGTAATTCTGAACAGAACCTGCCAACATAGATCCTGTTACAATACAATACTGTGTCTTATATAGAAACATTTACAATAAGAATTAGATCAAGTTCTTGTGTCTTTTTATGTCATATCTAATGGTTGTCAAAGAGAAGAGGTGGAAGGATATGAGGTTGGCTATAGAGATTAGAGATATTACATTACATTACATTACATTAGGGATTTCTATTCCGCCATTACAAAAGAATTATCCAAGATGTATTACAACAAGAACTTACCAAAAAAAAGAGTAAGAAATGGATAAGGTTATGTCTAGGTAAGGACAAATGGACATTTATGTGCTGGGTACATGTAACAAACATTAAACATCTATCTCAGAAATATGCTGAAAATTTTAAAGCCAGTATCTAAACTTGTACATGCCAGCAAAAACATGTGTGTTTGCCAGTATAGACATAGAACATAAGAATAGCCTTACTGGGTCAGAATAATGGTCCATCAAGCCCAGTAGCCCGTTCTCACGGTGGCCAATCCAAGTCACTAAAACCCAAGGAGTAGCAACATTCCATGCTACCAATACAGGGCAAGCAGTGGCTTCCCCCATGTCTTTCTCAATAACAGACTATGGACTTTTCCTCCAGGAACTTGTCCAAACCTTTCTTAAAACCAGCTACACCATTTGCTCTTACCACATCCTCTGGCAATGCGTTCCAGAACTTAACTATTCTCTGAGTGAAAATTTTTTTCCTCCTATTGGTTTTAAAAGTATTTCCCTGTAACTTCATTGAGTGTCTCCTAGTCTTTGTACCTGTTCTACTCCACTCAGGATTTTGTAGACTTCAATCATATCTCCCCTCTCTCTTTAGTCTTGCCTAGGTTATGGCAATGCCCTGTTTAAGGGAATCACAAAAAAGGAAATTCAACGTCTCCAGATTATTCAGAATACCGCTGTCAAAATTATCAACGCAAAAAAATTTGACCATGTTACGCCTTTGATGGTCAAAGCTCAATGGTTGCCTATTCCCCATCGCATCACCTTTAAAACCTGCTAACCTTTAAAACTAGACAAACAGAACAGCCAGAATTAATCAAGACTACTAGTACCCCTAACTTCACAACGTACTCAAGTTTCAAGTTTATTAAAGTTTTTGATTAATCGCTTAATCATACTTCAAAGCGATGAACATACATAAAAAAAACTGTTAAAATTACAATATTAAAAGTAATACATTATTTAAACATAAACATTAAAATAAACTAGACTATATACAAACTTAACAAACAAGAACAAAAAGGCGAAGGGGATTTGAACTACAAATTATTATAGAAAAGGTAGTCAGGTAAAAACACAAGGTTAGGAATTTAAGCTGCATGGTCAAATACAACATTATTAATAAATTCAAGATTAAAAATTATTGCTCAAAAGCATCTTTGAAAAGAAATGTTTTTAAATTAGTCTTAAATTTATCAATATTCTGTTCCTCTCTTAAATAAATTGGAAGAGAATTCCAGATTTGTGGGGCAGTAACGGAAAAGATAAATTGTCATCTAGTATTGATGATCTTGAGAGAAGGAATTGTCAATAAATGTTGTTCGTTTGACCGCAATGTTCTGTTTGAGGAGTAAGGAATCAGTGATTTAAAAATAAATGCGGGTGTTTTAAAAAGTATTGATTTAAAAGTGAGTAGGCATAGTTTATAAGTTATTCTATGAGATACCGGAAGCCAATGAGCGTTCTTAAGAAGTGGTGTTACGTGATCAAATTTTTTTGTTTTTGTTAAAAGTTTGATAGAAGTATTTTGTATGATTTGTAGACGTCTAATTTCACTTTGAGCAATTCCTTTAAAAAGGGCGTTACAGTAATCGATTTTAGAGATTACTAAGGAGTGGATAAGAATATTAAGTGATTTAGAACAAAGATATTGTGAGAGGGAACGGATTTGATGAAGTCTATAGAAAGATGATTTGACGATACTACCAATATGTCCGTGAAAAGTTAATTTACTGTCGAATATAACTCCTAGGATTTTAATGGTATTAACCAATTGCAAAGGAATATTTTTTATACTCTCCGGTTATCAAATCAAAATCTGCTAACAATTCCATTGCTAAAATTTATCAATACTATGCGCAATATTTTCTCTGTTATTGTTCCCATGCTCTGGAATTCAGCACCAGCGTACTTAAGAGAGATCTGTACATTAGATAAGTTCAAAACCAGCTTAAAAACAATGCTTTTTAACGATGCGTTTGCAGTATGACTGTCCTTTTAAGGACATTTAAATGGATTTTTAGCCCAGTTTCTGTGGCAATGATAATAATAATAATAAACTTTATTCTTCTATACCGCCATAGTCGAAAGACTTCTAGGCGGTTCACATTCTAAGAAAGCTGGACAATCAGCGAAATACAGGGTGCAAGAAGAGAGGGTTACATGAGAAATAGGTAAAGGAACAGCAAAAAAAAAAAAAAAAAAATACAGCGAAATTACATCAAGGAAGAGAGAGGGAGAACATATCATTTAGAGGCTTTTGTTTAGGAGATGAATTTGTCAAATAGAATGGTTTTAATTGATTTTTGGAATGCGCTGTAAATCAAACTGGCTCTGCTTATGTAGTTGTCCAGCCAGGACTGCTGTCTGCTTGCTTGGAACTTGAAAGTCCTGTCCAGAAAGGATTTGTATTTGCAGCCTGTGATTTTTGGGTAAGTGAATATGTTTCGGTTTCTGGTTGGTCTTAAGGGGTTGTGGTAGTAGGTGGGAAGGCGCTAAACCCCAGACCTGCTTGAAACAAATGCAGGCAAATTTGAACAGAATGCGTGCCTCCATTGGCAGCAAGTGCAACTTTTTGTAGTAAGGGCTGATGTGGTCGTTCTTCCTTAATCTGAAAATCAGACGAACTGCTGTGTTTTCCACTATTTTTAATTTTTGCACTGTTTTTTTGGGGGGATACCTAGGTAAACAATGTTGCAGTAGTCTAGTGTTGACAGGATCAGAGACTACACTAGTAGCCTAAAGGACGTGGTGTCAAAATATTTTTTGATGGCCCTTAGTTTCCAGAGTGTACAAAAGCATTTTTTCATCACTAAGTTTATGTGGTATATCTTAGTTAGGTGTGTGTCCAGTGTGATACCTAATATTTTTATGGTTTTGGAGATTTGGTAGTCGTGGCCATTTAATTTTAATGATGTTCTGGTAATTTTGTC
The DNA here is from genome assembly GCF_902459505.1 of Geotrypetes seraphini. Classification (NCBI taxonomy): domain Eukaryota; kingdom Metazoa; phylum Chordata; class Amphibia; order Gymnophiona; family Dermophiidae; genus Geotrypetes; species Geotrypetes seraphini. Next base: position 413,287,528 of record NC_047086.1, read on the forward strand.
CTTGGGGCTTGCCAAGAAGATATTTTTTTTTCTGTGTTTAGCTTCAGTTTGAAGTTGATTGTCCATTTTTTGATTTCGGTCATTATGTGAGAAAGGTTGGTTGTTGTTTCGTTTGTTATGTCATTTAAGGGGATCAGGATGGATATGTCATCTGCATATATATATAGTGGTTTACACTTAACTGTTTTAATAGATGGCCTAAGGATGAGATGTAGATATTGAATAGTGTGGGTGATAATGGGGAGCCTTGGGGAACCCCCCCTGAGGGGTTTTTCCATGGTTTAGAGCAGTGTTTTTCAACCTTTTTACACCTAAGGACTGGCAGAAATAAAAGAATTATTCTGTGGACCAGCATTGGTCCTTGGACCGGCGGTTGAAGAACACTGGGCTAAGTCGTGGGCCAGACCCCACCCATCTCTACCCCAGACCCTGCCCCCATAATAGTACTAATTGCACCTTGCACTTCCAGTGCCTCATCTGGAAGCCTTCCCTCTGACGTTGCAATGTCAGAGAGGCTTCTGGTTCAGGCGCAGGATGCCCGTTGGAGCCACTGCCTGTGGCTTTGTGCACTGAATCAGTTAGGAAGAGGGAGCTAGCTCGAAGATAACGCCGCATCAATCGCACTGTGGACCAGCGGTTGAAGAACACTGTTTTGGGCCTGATGCACGTGCTGGCCCTGTGGACTGCAGGAAATTTCTGTGGACCGGCACTGGTCCATGGACCGGTGGTTGAAGAACACTGGTTTAGAATACTTCCCTTCGCTGACTACTCGGTATGATCTGTTGATTAGGCATTCCTGGAACCATTTCTTTACCTTTCCCGAGAGACCCATTGCATCTAGGCATAATAGCATAGTTTTGTGGTCTACTAGATCGAATGCTAAGATCAAGTTGCAAAATCAGGGCACTTTTACCTTTGCTGAAAAGGTTGTATAGGTGGTTTAGGATGGAAGCTATAACTGTTTCAGTGCTGTATCCTTTTCTGAATCCTGATTGGTGTTCACTAAGGATGTCGATAGCAAATCAGGTTAAATTTTTACTCCTTTCCTTCTGTTTTTTCCCTGTTCTTACCTTTCTGTTCATTGTAGTTCTACCCTTTTTCCACTCGTATGAGTTTGATTTGTGAGACCCTGCATGTGTCTTTATTGGACAAAACATTTAGTTACTAATTTTAATATGTCTGTACTATCTTATCTGTTTTTTATTTATTGTAAAGCCACTTTGTATTTTAAAAGGGCGGGATAAAAATTTTTTAATAAACTTGAGATCCATCCCCTTTACCATCTTGATTGCTCTTATGGCGGTTTAGAAGAATAAAGTTTATTATTATTATTATTCTTTGAACTTTTTCTAGCGCCACTATATCTTTCTTGAGATAAAAAGACCAGAATTGAACGCAATATTCCAGATGAGGTCGCACCATGGAGCGATACAGGTGCATAACAACATTCTTAGTCTTGTTAACCATCCCTTTTTTAATAATTCCCAGCATCCTGTTTGCTTTTTTGGCTGCTGCCACACATTGGGCAGAAGGTTTCATTGTATTGCCTACAATGATACCCAGATCTTTTGTTGGGCGCTAACCCCCAAGGTGGACCCTAGCATCCGGTAACTGTGATTCAGGTTATTCTTCCCATTGTGCATCACTTTGCTTTTGTCCACATTAAGGGCTCCTTTTACGAAGCTGCGGTAGCGGCTTTAACACGCGCGACTTTTAATCATGCGCTAGCCAAAAAACTACCGCCTGCTCAAGAGGAGGTGGTAGTGGCTAACGCATCTGGTGGTTTAGTATACGCTATTACGCGCGTTAAACTGCTACTGCGGCTTCTTAAAAGGAGCCCTAAATTTCATCTGCCATTTGGACGCCCAGCCTTCCAATTTCCTAAGGTCTGACTGTAATTTTTCACAATCCACATGTTTCAACAACTTTGAACAGTTTAGTGTCATCTGCAAATTTAATCACCTCACTCGTTCCAATTTCTAGATCATTTATAAATAAGTTATATAGCACCAGTCCCAGTACAGACCCCTGCAGCATTCCACTGTTTACTCTCCTCCATTGAGAAAAATTACCATGTATTTTTCCAGCATCCATTACAGAGACCAGTAGCCCTTGCCAGTTTGGCATTTTCGGGGAACAAAAACCACTGGGGATTAAAGAGTAAACTTCCTATAATCTGTCCAGTGCAGTAATGCTCAATTGGAGCAGTTAGCTAAAACCTAAACAGCTCAGTTGCAGGTGTAAACACAGTTGTTGTTAGGTCATCACCCTTTATTCCTCTGCTGAAACGGTGAATTAACGTGACTGCTAGAGAAAAATAATCCTAAGTATAGGTATAAGATATTGCATTCCTTCTTAGGAAGCATAACCCAAGAGGATCAAGTGGTAAAAGTGGATAGCGTAGCTGGTTTTAAGAAAGGTTTGGACAGTTTCCTGGAGAACAAGAAAGGCAAGGGGAGGAGTATTATATTCTTATATAAGTTGAAACATCCCAACAAGGATCCAAGTTTTTTTTTTCCTCCGTCTACACTCCGCAGTACCTGTAGACTCCACACAGTGAGTGTGTTTCTTTTGGCAATTTTACACCAGTGTCTCCTGAGGAAGGCATCACTTCATGCGCCGAAACTTGGATCCTTGTTGGGATGTTTTGAATAAAGACAGGGTTGGGAACCACTGGAGGATCCAATTTAAATGTGCAACTGTAATTTTCAAAATCCTATATGGTATTTTTTTCTCCTTTGGTTCCTGTTTCATTTAATTCTCAAGAAATCTCTAAATCTAGGAGCTCTCAAAATATAAACTTGCCTTTCCCATGGTTAAAGGAATAAAAACTACAGCCAATTTGTCAATCATTTTCTTTTTTATTTGTACAAGTTTGGAACGACCTTTCTTCTCTAATTAGAGTTTTCTCTCATCTACCCACTTTTCGTAAAGCACCGAAGACATATTTATTTCAGAAATTTACTAATGATCCTTTTTCAAATAATCAACAGTAAAAGATAAAAATTTTGCCTAAAAGATATAGTTTCTTTTTAATCTCATGTATAATTTTATTAATATTTTGTTAACCGAGTCGAGCCATCCTGTTGGGAGGGCATTCAGAAAAGTTGAAAGGTGACAGTCTCAAAATGAATGCTAGGAAGTTCTTCTTCACTCAGAGGGTGGTGGACACCTGGAATACGATCCCAGAAGAGGTGATAAGACAAAGTACAATACTGGTTTTCAAAAAGGGACTGGATGATTTCCTGAAGGTGAAGGGGATTGAAGGATACGGATAGAAGTGAAGGATACGGATAGAAGGTAACTATACAGGTCACTAAACAAATAGGGTATACATGATTTAGGTAAAGGATCACTTACAGGTCATGGACCTGGAGGGCCGCCGCGGGAGCGGACCCCTGGTCTGACCCGGCAGAGGCAATGCTTATGTAAGACCCTTTTTGCTGGACAGACTCCTCCCCTTGCCTTTCTGAGGCAAGGTGTTATTTTGTCTGCTAATGTTTCCTGGAGGAAATATCCATAGTCTGTTATTGAGAAAGAAATGGGGGAAGCCTCTGTTGCCCTAGATCGATAGCATAGAATGTTGCTACTCCTTGGGTTTTAGCCAGATATTAGTGACCTGGATTGCCACTGTGAGAATGGGCTACTGGGCTTGATGGACCATTGATCTGACCCAGTAAGGCTATTCTTATGTAAATTGAAATCCTCAGCTCAGTGGATGTCAGCACCTAATAGAATACGAAGGATTAAGAACATAAGAATAGCATTACTGGGTCAGACCAATGGTCCATTATTCAGAAATGTTAGAGAATAAGATGGCGATTACAATGATGCCACGGTGTAACCACAACTTCAGCACAGTGCACAGTTCTGATTGCTCTGTATAGGGTAGATTTTTTCGTTAATTGGTATAATAAAACACCATGTGCGAGGTAACATGATTTATTCTTTTAAATGGAGTCTACCAGCCTGTTTACTTACAGTTAATAGATAAACATGAATTAATAAGATCATGTTATGGTGGCCTAAGATAGGGCTCAGAAAGAAAGAAAAAATAAAATCAATATGACAGGTGGGTTGTAATAGGACCAATAAGAACCATCACGTTCAGCAAGGATCATTTCCCCTCCCCCCCCAACACACACTTTATCAGAATCCTGGGGGCACAGTAACCTCTCAGATACTTTCTGGTAATCAGAAGGGAAGGTTAAGCACAGTTACTTACCGTTAACAGGGACAGCAGGCAGATATTTTCACACATGGGTAACGTCATCGATGGAGGCCTGGTATGGACACTTGAAAAGTGGATCGCAACTTTAAGAGTTTAGAAAGTTCGCAATCAGCCCATACCGCGCATGAATGAGTGCCTTCCCGTCCGACGTAGGCATGCGGTCCCTCACTTAAGATAAGCCAGCTAAGAAGCCAACTAGGGGAGGTGGGTGGGTTGTGAGACTATCTGCCTGCTGTCCCTGGATAACATCTGTAACTGAGTTTTATCCCAGGACAAGCAGGCAGCATATTCTCACAAATGGGTGACCTCCAAGCTAACTAGAATGGGATGGTGGGAGAGTTGGCCTTTGAGAAAATAAATATTGCAATACTGACTGGCCGAAATGTCTATTCCGTCTGGAAAAAGTTTCCAGGCAGTAATGAGAGGTGAATGTATGAACCAAGGACCAGGTAGCAGCTTTACAGATTTCCTCAATAGGAGTAGATCTAAGGAAAGCTATAGAAGCTGCCATAGTTCGGACCTTGTGATCTGTGACACGACTCTCCAGTTGCAGACCAGTCTAAGCATAACAGAACGAGATACAGGCTGCCAGGCAGTTGGAAATTGTTCTCTTGGAAACAGGATGCCCCAATTTGTTAGGCTCAAATGAGATGAACATTTGGGGAGATGTTCTATGAGGCATTGTCCTGTCAATATAGTAGGCCAAAGAATGTTTACAGTCCAGAGTGTTAAGCGCCATTTCTCTTGCATGAGAACATAAGAAGTTGTCTCCATTGGGTCAGACCAGAGGTCCATCGCGCTCCGCTCCCGCGGTGGCCCATCAGGCCTATGACCTGTGAAGTGGTCCCTGACTATTCCTATAACTTACCTCTACTTCTATCTGTACCCCTCAATCCCCTTATCCTTTAGGAATCATTCTAAACCTTCCTTGAACCACTGTACTGTGCTCTGGCTTATCACAACCTCCGGAAGCGCGTTCCATGTGTCCACCACCCTCTGGGTAAAAAGAACTTCCTAGCGTTTGTTCTAAACCTGTCCCCTTTCAATTTCTCCGAGTGCCCCCTTGTACTTGTACTTCCCCAGTCTGAAGAATCTGTCCCTGTCTACCTTCTCTATGCCCTTCAGGATTTTGAAGGTTTCTATCATGTCTCCTCTAAGTCTCCGCTTTTCCAGGGAGAATAGCCCCAGCATTTCCAACCTGTCAGCGTATGACAAGTTTTCCATACCTTTTATCAGTTTAGTCGCTCTTCTCTGGACTCCCTCAAGTACTGCCATGTCCTTCTTGAGGTACGGCGACCAGTACTGGACACAGTACTCCAGATGTGGGCGCATCATTGCACGATACAGCGGCAGGATGACTTCCTTCATCCTGGTCGTGATACCCTTTTTAATGATACCCAACATTCTGTTCGCTTTCTTTGCGGCTGTTGCACACTGTGCTGATGCTTTCAATGTTGTGTCCACCATCACCCCCAGGTCTCTTTCAAGGTTGCTTACCCCTAGCAATGATCCCCCCATTTTGTAGCTGAACATCGGATTCTTTCTCCCTACATGCATGACCTTGCATTTCTCTATGTTAAAGCTCATTTGCCACTTTTTTGCCCACTCTTCCAGCTTCGTTAGGTCCCTTTGCAGGTCTTCGCAGTCTTCCGTGGTTCTAACCCTGCTGCAGTTTGGTGTCATCCGCAAATTTAATAATTTTGTTCCCGCCTCCAGGTCGTTAATAAATATATTGAACAGGAGCGGTCCCAGCACCAACCCCTGTGGAACTCCGCTCATGACCCATTGCCAGTCTGAGTAATGGCCCTTTACTCCAACTCTCTGTTTCCTGCCTGCCAGCCAGTGTTTGATCCATCGGTGGACATCCCCTTGCACCCCGTGGTTCCACAGCTTCTTAAGCAGCCGTTTGTGGGGTACAGTTTTTCTTTTTTTCCTTCTTTGTTTATCTATTTTTGTTTTTATGATTTTAAATAATTTGGTTTTATTATCTACATTTACACTCATGTAACATTTACTTTGGAAACGGAACCGGCTGTCTTTTCTTGACAGTTTAACACAGGCCCAACGGTTATAGAGCTCGAAGGTTGGTGGTGACAGGGGTTTTTGCGGAGGGTCACTTTGCGCAACAACATCGGAGACTTCGTTCACCTGGTCAGAAGTGTGCGGAAACTGAGGCCCGAGTGGAGAGGAGAGTTGGGATTATGCAAACAGGCGAGATACTGTCATGTGTGGCAGACGTGCTCTCCGGTATGGAAGCCAATGTGAAGTTGCAGCCGTTGTCGTCTATCACCGTTGAGTATCAGCGAACCACGGCTGGGAACAACCAGGGGATCGCCAGGAGTCATCGACCAAGTTGCGAGGGCAAGAGTTGTGGAAGCATTTCCTACAAAAAACTACCAATTACAGGAAATGACCCTGGGAAGCTCCGCCTTACCCCCAATATCCGGCTGCAACACACCATGGTCGGCGCAAAACTTTTCACCGCCTCCTACGCTCCTAACTTCGATGATGAAGATCTGGACTCCACTGACCCGACCCGAAACCTGGTTTCTTATACCCCGGAGCCCCTTCACCCATTAACTCGGCTTCTTTTCAGAGCTCTCAGCCGATGTGCACAAGATCAGCAGGACAAGAGTCTTATGTCAGACCCAGTTACATCAGAAACAAAACATAATGACTTTCAATACCTTTTTTAAAGACAATGTGTTATTTTATTTTCTTTCCCTACTTGCTTATGAATTATATTTAATCTTACTTATTGTTATGCCTTTTTTCTTCGTTTTATATCATTTCTGTCACTTTAAATTTCGCCAGAATTCTATTGTTTAACGGTATCCCCTTATGCATTTACTCTTTGATCTTCTCTCTTCTATCTACCAATGAATTTAATTCAATGCTATCTTGTTAAAATATTTATTTCTACTCCCTCTTCTATCTTTATTTTTAATTAATTTATTAATCTCCAGGTACTTTAGTTAGATTGCGAGCCTTCGGGACAGAAAGGGAATTTTTTAAGTACCTTTATTATTTTCTTATTTTTAATGTATATTTTCTGTAAACCGCTTAGAACTTAACGGATGTAGCGGTATATAAGAAATAAATTACATTACATTACATTAGGGACTTCTATTCCACCTATACCTTGCAGTTCAAGGCGGATTACAAAAGAGCTAACTGGACATTTCCAGTGAAGTTACAACAGTATTGGTTGTTTTTTTTTTTTTTTTTGTTACAAGGGAGGAGAGGTAGCTGGATTAATTCCGGAAGAACTTGCAAATTGGATATTAAATTGACTGTACGTTACTGTGTGATATAACAAATAGATTACAGTTACAAATAAGATTACATTACATTTCAGGGATCTGAATACTTGGTTGGTGTTTTGGGGAGGAAGAGATTATTTAAGTGGAGGTTTTGGGGGAGAATTTATTTAGGAGGAGGGGGAAGGGTTGGGTTAAGATATCTGGATAAATTTTTTGAAAAGTAGAGTTTTGATTTCTTTTCGAAAAGTTTTGAAGTCGCCCGTACCTTGTCAAAGGCTTTTTGGAAGTCAAGGTAAATGATGTCTATGGATTCCCCTTTATCCATCTGGCTCTTTATTCCCTCAAAGAAGTACAGTAAGTTTGTGAGGCATGACCTTCCCTTGCAGAAGCCGTGCTGGCTCGCCTTCAGCTGTCCATTGTTTTCTATGTGTTCGCAGATGCTGTCCTTAACCAGTGCTTCCATCATCTTTCCCGGAACTGAGGTCAAGCTCACTGGCCTGTAGTTTCCCGGGTCACCCCTTGATCCCTTCTTAAAGATGGGCGTGACATTTGCTATTTTCCAGTCCTCCGGGATCTCCCGAGTTTTTAAGGATAGGTTTTAAGAATGGGGCTTAGGAAAGAATACTGGATGCACAATTGATTGATTGAGATGAAACTCAGTAACAACTTTCAGTAGAAACGTTGGATGGGTATGCAGAACTACTTTGTCATGGTGGAAAACTGTAAAAGGAGGATTTGCAACCAATGCTTGTAACTCACTGACTCTTTGAGCTGAAGTGAGAGAGATAAGAAAAACAACTTTCCAGGTAAAAAACTTGAGATGAGCAGTAGCCATTGGCTCAAATGGTGGCTTCATTAAGCTGGAAAGAACCACATTATAGTCCCAGACTACTGGAGGAGGTTTGAGAGGTGGTTTTACATTGAAAAGTCCCTTCATGAATCTGGAGACCAAACGATGAGCTGTGAGAGATTTACCCTCAATTGGAAGATGGAAAGCAGTAATAGCACTGAGATGGACTCTACTAGATGTTGATTTGAGTCCAGAGTCTGAAAGGTGAAGCAAATAATCTAACACTAGATTAACTGACAACGAAGTAGGATCATGATGATGCAGAAGACACCAGGAAGAAAACCAAGTCCACTTTTGTTGATAACACTGTTGAGTGGCTGGTTTCCTAGAGGCATCGATAATACTGCAGACAGGCTGAGAGAGATGTAATTCAGCTGAGTTCAGCCCAAGAGATACCAAGCTGTCAGGTGTAACAATTTCAGGCTGGGATGAAGAAGAGCGCCTTGATTCTGTGTAAGAAGAGAAGGAAAGATTGGAAGAGGTATGAGCTGCCTGGTGCTAAGTTGAAGTAGAAGGGAGAACCAATGCTGTCGGGGCCACCGAGGAGCTATGAGTATCATGGTGGCTGACTCTTGCTTGAGCTTGAAAAGAGTTTTCAACATGAGAGAAGTGGGAGGAAACGCATACAGAAACTTCTGCATCCAATCCAGTAGAAATGCATTTATATCTGCTGTGCATATTGTGTGTAAATGAAAAATGAATGGAAAAAAATTGCATTACAATTAGTAAAGGAGATGTGATCTGGGGCAGAGCTTGAGTGGGCATAGGGAGGTGTGTGGTTGGGGTACTCAGGTGATATTTGTTAGACTTAGGAGGTACTTAGCTTGAAGTAGTTGAGAAACACTGCTGTAGGCAATCAGCTGGCGCCAGTGCTTCTCCTTTCTGGCCCTCTTCCCTGCTGGCACCCCCTACTGGCGTCTCAGGGCCCATCTGAAGGGCCTCTGTACAAGTGCAGATGTTGACGTGATGTTGTCACACATACACATGATGCCATCACGGCAATGTCCGCGCACTTCTGGGTGCCTCAAGCCGTGGCCACTACCTTTAGTGTGCCCCGGTTCGAGAAAGTTTGAGAGACACTGTGCTAGATGGTCCTGGTGGTTGACGTCTATATCTGAAACTTGTAACCATGCACGTCGCATAGCCACCAACATAGCTGCTACCCGAAAGGTGAGCTCAAACATGCCATAAATGCATCTGACCATATACTTGCGAAGCTGCAGAACATTTGAGACAAGTGATTGAAAAGCCTTGGTCTTGCGGGAAGGAATATATTTTTGAGATGTGGAGAATTGCTTGACCAGGTGTTTGAGGTAGCAGGAAAAGTAGAAGTTATAATTTCCTGCTCGGTTTGAAAGCATTGCATTTTGGTAAAGACGTCTACTAAATTTATCCATCTCTGCCCTCTATGCCAGGGGGGGGGGACGCATAAACACTGGCCCCAGAAGACTTCTTCAATGTAGATTCCACCACAAGGGACTTATGAGGAAGTTGGGGCTTGTCAAAGCCTGGAAGAGGCACCACTTTGTACAGATTCCAGTTTCTTGGGAGCCATTGGAATGGAGAGAGGGGTCTCCAAATTTTTGAAAAAAAGTCTCCCTTAAAATGGCATGAAGAGGTAGCTTCAACATCTCCTTAGGAGGCTGATCATAATCTAAAGTCTCTAAATACCTTTGCTGTATTTAGAGTTCGCTTCCAGAGAAATATCTCTATCTTTTCCTATCTGGTAGAGAAATCTGGACAAAGTTTCTCAGAAGGAGAGGAAGCTCTAGTTGGAGAGTGAGATGGTGATCCTAAAGCTGAAGATTCCTTCTCAATGGTAGATGGTGGCTCCGGATTGGAATCTCCCAGTAAATCAGAATTCCGTAGCATGGATGATGACTTATGGTGGGAACAGTGTCGATGGCCCAGTGTTGAGGTTTAGACTTATGGGAAACCTTACCGGACTGTGCAGGAATGATCTCACGAAAAGTCTGAGTCGAGGAAGAATGGTGGCCTTGAAGGTGGATTACTCGACTCCCATGTCGAGGGCTTCCGCACCAGTGGAGTAGCAGCAGTAACAGGTGTGGTTGGTGTTCTGAGCAGCTCAGATTGGACCTGCACCGGGAGAGTCGGTGTCAACAGCGGCACAAGCTGAGTTGGTACCAACATTTGGAAATGCTCTCCTAACTCTTCCCTAAGCAAGTTGTCAATTTTTTGCTTCAGGGAGATCACCGGTACCGTTTGCTTTTTAGCCGGTACCACCAGTGCCGTGACACGGTCCGGAGATGAGGAGGACGATGATGAATGTGCTCACCTGGATCGGCACCGATCGCTTATGGGATTTACACGAGGTCAGCATGACTTGATTCAATGCAGCTTTGACCTGCGTCCCAGAGGGGGAAGTGAAAGGCTTCTTAGCTGGCTTACCCAGTGTGGTAAGCTGCACCACCAAAGACAGCGTCAGCTGGTCCGCCGGGGTCAATAATCTCGGTGTCATTTTGGTCAGTACAATCGGCTTGGCTGGTGTCGGTGATGAAGTAGGATCCCCTTCCATAGCGACACCGAAAAGCTGTTTCTGCTGCAAAAGATGATTTTTTAAAAGTTATCTTCTGCAAAGAAGAACAGCGGGCACAAGTTTCCGGGCAGTGCTCGGGTCCCAGACATTAGCGACACCAGCGGTGAGGATCGGTAACGGAGATAGCCCACGCACAGCGACTGCACTTTTTAAAAACCTGTCAGCAGGCGTGACATGGATGGGAAGACCGCCTCTGCAAGGAAAAAGACCCCGCTGGGCCACAAGACCGTGAACAGAAAAAATAAAAATAAAGGATTCTTTTTTTTTTTTCGTACTAACGAAAATAAAGAAGAAAATAAGTGATAAAAAGTAACAAAACGCGAGAGTGGGAAGGCAGCGAAAAAGAGAAAAATTTCAACAGCTGTTGAAACGCGACTTCTTAGCTCCGTGGAAACTAAGAAACAGAGGGACCCCATGCCTACATCAGGCGGGAAAGTACTCGTGCATGCGCAGTGTGGGCTGATCATGAATTTTCTAAACTCTTAAAGTTGCAATCCACTTTTCAAGTGTCCATACGGGTTCTGTAGGTGACGTCACCCATGTGTGAGAATATGCTGCCTGCTTGTCCTGGGATAAGCTGAATGACTAGAAAATTGTATGAAGCTTAAACATTGTATAAAAGGGACTGGGGGAAACTGGCACTTGCAACACGATAATGCAACTATGCTAAAAAGCAGCTACAGAGGAAGCCTGGGAAGGACACAGGGGCAGACTAGCAGTAAAGCTCCTGGGCCCCTCCTCCACTCCAAGCAATAAGGCTCCTGCCCCTCCCCCCAACCTGTTTCTCAAGTGGCAAAGCTTCCCATTAGCTGTCTGCCGAGTCCCACCCTTACTGAAGAAATTATGTCAAAAGGAGGTGGGATGCAAGCGTTGCCCCCCCTTCAACCGTCTTCGAGCACTTAGTTGCCTGTATGGTTAGTCCACCCCTGTGCAGAAGTACGAATCAATTCTGGCTGATCCCCTGTGTTCCTACTAAAGTATGTCAACTCCTTCTACCTCTCCTCCCTTTCAACCAGTACTCACCAGTTATTTGAACTTTGGGCTAGATTCACTAAGACAGTTGTCTCAAACTCAAACCCTTTGCAGGGCCACATTTTGGATTTGTAGGTACTTGGAGGGCCTCAGAAAAAATAGTTAATATCTTATTAAAGAAATGACAATTTTGAATGAGGTGAAACTCTTTATAGTTTATAAATCTTTCCTTTTGGCTAAGTGTTAATAATAATATTGTAATTTATTGTTAAAGAGACATATATCAAGAAACTGTTTTATTTTACTTCTGTGATTATGATAAACATACTGAGGGCCTCAAAATAGTACCTGGTGGGCCGCATGTGGACTCCGGGCCACAAGTTTGAGACCACCAATCAAGTTCTGACCACTTAGCGACCCCTTTGCGACCCAATTTCCCTCCGACCTGATTCACTAACCTCTGTCCTGATCATCCTCTGATCCGCACATGCAAATGAGGGGAGGGAACAGCATTCAAATGTAGACATGCAGCGATTCACTAAAAAAAAAAACCTCAAAAACCCCCACAATACCGACTGGGCTAGCCGATCAGCAAACAAGCGACTGCTGGGGACCAGTCGTTCAGTGGTTTCCAACTGCATATTCTGCTCTCTGCCCCAACTCAAGCCGCAATTCTCCTGCTCTCTGCCCCAAAGCTGAGATTTTCCTGTGCCCTGCTCTGCCCTGAATCTCCTGCCCGATTCTCCCCCACTCTCCTGCCCTTCCCTGATGTTTAAAGCGGGTTAAAACCACAGGCTCGCGAAAAAATAAAAAAGTTAAAAAAAGTAAAATTTAGCTGTGCCGGGCATGGAGGGCCAGCGCATGTGCAGACCATCAACAGATGGTCTGCGCATGCGTTGGGATCGCTATTGATCTGGTCAGACAGTTGGGGGGGTGATTCCGATCGTCCTCATTTGCATGAGGGCGAATCATGAATCAGCCCCCCGGACACGGATCGGATCTGATCCGTGCCCTTAGTGAATCTAGGCCTTTGATGGCATACACTGAGGTGGGAAGCAGGCTGGTGGTTTTCTATCTGAAAACAGTGGGGACTGAGTTGTTTGTTTGTTCTGATAGGAAAAGTAGTGATAAGAAGTTTATTTTCAGCAGTGCAAAGTACAGTTGGTTCTCTAGCAGACACATTGGGAAATGAGACAAATTTTTCTGTGAGTATTTTCAATTATATTCCAAATTCTACTCCAATGCTCATTTCACTTAGTTGTGTTTACCTGTGGAGTGTAAGGAAAACTTTGTTATACCTGATAATTTTCTTTCCTTTAGTCCTACCAGACCAGTGAGATTAATTAAGTCCATCAACTAGCTGATTGAGACAGAAAAAGGGGTGAATCAATGGATCCTTCTTAAGGGTATTGTGCAATTGTAGGATGGTCACTACTCAACTAGCCAAGCAATGGGGTTCACAATTCCCTTGCTGATAATTACTGCACACACGAGACCAAATCAAGAATACCTGCAGTAGCTCGGCAGGTGTATGCGCTGCTGACCATTTCTGCAGTCACGAGAGCAGAGAGTCAAAAGGCAAGTGATACATTAGAAACATGATGGCAGATAAAGGCCAAATGGCCCATCTAGTCTGCCTGCCCATCTGCAGTAACCATTATCTCTTTCTCTCTCTGAGAGATCCCATGTGCCTATCCCAGGCCCTTTTGAATTCAGACACAGTCTCTGTCTCCAGCACCTCCTCTGGGAGACTGTTCCATGCATCTACCACCCTTTATGTAAAAAAAGTATTTCCTTAGATTACTCCGGAGCCTATCACCTCTTAACTTCATCGCATGCCCTATCGTTGCAGAGTTTCCTTTCAAATGAAATAGACTAGACTCATGCACATTTATATTACATTCCAAACTGAACAGTCTAGCTACTGAGCAGAAGAAAATTATCAGGTACAACATCATTTCTCCTTTCTTTGCATCTTGACTAGATCACTAGGCTGTAGCAAAGCAGTACCCAGATAGGGAGGGACTAGAAGAGATAGCAAACTAAATGCATACCAGATGAAAGACCCAATGCATGGACCAGAAATGCCTCATTGAAGTGAATGGGAATATAAGATACCCTGCCAGAGAAGAAACCATCCAAATGGGACTTCTAGCACAGGAGACAAGGCACATCCATCCAGAGGTTATACCTCTCGGCGGAATTGAGCAGGCTGAGGAAAGCCAGCACCTTGTGGGAACCAAAGAAAACCAGAGGAATAAGTGAATATTTTACAAGCATGCAAGTAATGTAAGCAAGTGGGACTATAAATCATATAACTGAAGCCATCGCTAAGCAATAGTGTCGAAAAGGAAAAGAACAGACAAAGGTAGACTGGAATCTCCAAGCTTTGAGCCACTTCCAAAGAGTGGAAAGTACGAGTCACACAGAGATAACATCTAACCGTCTACCTTCCTCTCCCCCAAGCATAGCAGACACGTAGGTAGCATAGGCCTCCGAGGTCCCCAATAGACAATTGACCAAAGGCAGAAATGCTGAAGATTGCCACTGCCAAACAACATCCCAGAAAACTGCTGGAATCAGGCCAAACGAGTGGTCAAGGAGCTGTGACCCCCCTCAAAAGGCCAGTGTGTGAACAAGGAAATAAGTGGCAGTGCTGCCAAAGCAAAGTGACAGCCAGAGTCATTGAGATCTCAGCCGACCAAAATAGAAACATAGAAACATGACGGCAGATAAGGGCCATAGCCCATCAAGTCTGCCCATTCCACAGACCCACCCCCTAAGTCTGCTCTAGAGACTCTGCCAAATGACCCATTCTTAACTCCACCCTCTCAGGGATCCCACATGGACATCCCATTTACCCTTAAAATCTGGCTTGCTGCTGGCCTCAATCACCTGTATCAGAAGCTTGTTCCAATGATCAACCACTTTTTCGGTGAAGAAATACTTTCTGGTGTCGCCATGAAATTTCCCTCCCCTGAGTTTAAGCGGATGCCCTCTTGTGGCTGAGAGTCCTTGGAGAAGGAAAATATCTTCTTCCACCTCGATACGTCTGGTGATATACTTGAACGCCTCAATCATGTCTCCCCTCTCCCTACGTTCCTCGAAAGAGTAGAGCCGCAATTTGTTCAGCCTCTCTTCGTATGAGAGATCCTTGAGTTCCGAGACCATCTTGGTGGCCATCCGCTGAACCAACTCTGCTCTTAGCACATCTTTACGGTAATGTGGCCTCCAGAATTGCACGCAGTATTCCAGATGCGGTCTCACCATGGTTCTGTACAACGGCATGATGACCTCAGGCTTCCGGCTGACGAAACTTCTGCGAATGCAACCTAACATTTGTCTTGCCTTAGATGAAGTCTTCTCCACTTGATTGGCAGCTTTCATATCTGCACTGATAGTCACTCCCAAATCCCGTTCTGTTACAGTCCTAGCTAAGGTCTCACCATTTAAGGTGTAAGTTCTGCACGGATTTCTACTGCCGAGGTGCATGACCTTACATTTCTTGACGTTGAAGCCCAGCTGCCAGGTCGATGACCAACGTTCTAACAAAAACAGATCCTGCGTCATACTATCGTGTAAATTGGAGCCGCTCACTATGTTACATAGTTTAGTGTCGTCGGCGAATAGTGTTATTTTACCTTGAAGCCCCTGAGTCAGGTCCCCTATGAATAAGTTGAAAAGTAGCGGGCCCAAGACTGAGCCCTGCGGTACTCCACTCGCCACTTCTGACGTTTTAGAGAGGGTACCGTTAACCACCACCCTCTGAAGTCTACCACTTAGCCAATCCTCGACCCATGCAGTTAGCGTTTCTCCTAACCCCATCGATTTCATCTTGCTCAGCAGCCTACGATGAGGGACGCTATCGAAAGCTTTACTGAAATCCAGGTAAACTACGTCTAGCGATTCTCCCAAGTCCAACTTCCTTGTTACCCAGTCAAAGAAGCTGATGAGATTGGATTGGCAGGACCTACCCTTGGTGAATCCATGTTGACTGGGATCCCATAGATTCTCCTCATCCAGGATCGTGTCTATTTTTCGTTTGATTAGTGTTTCCAAGAGTTTACACACTATTGATGTTAGACTCACCGGTCTGTAATTCGCAGCCTCTTCTCTGCAACCTTTTTTGTGCAGTGGAACGATGTTAGCTGTTTTCCAGTCCATGGGTACTCTCCCCGTACTGAGGGAGAGATTGAAGAGTACGGATAGAGGTTCTGCCAGGACATCACACAACTCCCTGAGTACTGTAGATTGTCTGGTCTCATGGTTTTATTCACCTTGAGTGTTGTCAGCTCGCAGTAGACGTCTCCGGGTATGAACTCGAAATTCCAAAACGGGTCTTTCGCTCTTTGCTTTGTCTGTAAGTGTGGACCATGCAAAGAGCGAAAGACCCGTTTTGGAATTTCGAGTTCACACTCGGAGACATCTACTGCGAGCTGACAACACTCAAGGTGAATAAAGCCATGGGACAATCTACACCCCAGAGTACTCAGGGAGTGCTACACTAGATGACACATGAGGAATGGTCTGAAATTTGTCAGCTAAGATTTAATGCTAAGAAATACAAGGTCATGAATTTGGGCTGCAAAAACCCAAGGGACAATCCAAGCTAAAAGCCCACTTTTTTGAATTTGTTTTCAACTCTTAACTCCCACTGTATCATTTCCTCTACCATAATCTCCCCAACCCTGAAATGTCCTGTCTAAATTAGATTGTAAGCTCTTCTGAGCAGGGACTGTCTATTGTATGCTAAAATGTACAGCGCTGCTTACACCTTTCAGCACTATAGAAATAATAAATAGTAGTAGTAGTACAGTTTAGGGGGTGAAGCACTTTTGTGCACGAAAGAGGAGCAGGACTTGGGTGGGATAGCATGCCAACCAGGTTGAAAAGGCGAATGCGTAAGCTGGAAGGATGCTAGGGTACATAGGGAGAGGTATGGCCAGTAGGAAAAAGGAGGTGGTGAGATCTCATTTAGAATATTGTGTACAATTCTGGAGGCCGCACCTTCAAAAAGATATAAAAAGGATGGAGTTGGTCCAGAGGAATCCTACTAAAATAGTTGGTGGTCTTTATCATAAAGTATATGGGGACAGACTTAAAGATCTCAATATGTATACTTTGGAGGAAAGGCAGGAGAGGGGAGACATAATATAGATGTTTAAATACCTCCATGGTATAAATGCTCATGAGGCGAGTCCCTTTCATTTGAAAGGAAACTCCAGAATGAGAGGGCATAGGATGATAGGCTCCGGAGTAATCTAAGGAAATACTTTTTTTTTTTTAACAGAAAGGGTGATAGATGGATGGAATAGTTTCCTGGTAGAGGTGGTGGAGACAAAGATTGTATAAATTTAAGAAAGTGTGGGAAACTGACCCATTAGCCACAAAAATAGACACTAAAAGCACAGAAACACAAAGGAAGTCTGTATGCCAGCCTTCCTCTGTCTGCCTCACATTAGAAACTTTAGCAACCCATGAAGAGAGGGACCCACCAGGTATCTGTCACCCAGGCTCAAAAATGGAGCCAAATCTAACTGTAGGAAATCCCTCTCTACTGATACCCAGATACCATCTGGAACTCTCCTTTGTGATTATGTATAGTGCTGCATGTCTGGTAGCGTTCTACAAATAATTAATAGTAGTAGTAGGAACAGGAGCTTGATAAGGGCACTAAGGAAGAGCTGAATGAACCGTCAACTATCAACAACAGAAAAATACTGAACTTCCTACAGCTGCACAACCCTTAAAGGGGCAAATCACAGGAACTACTTTCTTTTTCTGTCTCCATCCATCTGTCGATGGATATAACTAATCCCAGCTATCTTTTCTTGTTAGCCACTTTGAACTCAAATTGGTAAAATGCAGTTTATAAATGTCTTGTAATGTAATGGTCTGGATGTGACATCAACCTGCTCACCTTTATCCACATGTTTATTCACACTTTCAAAGAAGTCTAGCAAATTTGTGAGGCAAGATCTCCTTTGGCTGAATCCATGCTGACTCCATCTCATTAAATCATGTTTGTCTACTTGTTCCACAATTTTATTTTTTATAATTGTTTCTACCATTTTGCCCTGCACTGAAGTGAGGCTTACCGGTCTGTAATTTCCCAGATCTCCCCTGGAGCCCTTTTAAAAAATTGGCCACCCTCCAATCTTCAGGTACTACAGATGATTTTAGCGTCAGGTTACAGATCACTAACAGCAGGTCAGCAATTTCATGTTTGTGTTCTTTTAGTAACCTGGGATGTATACCATCCGATCTTGGCGATTTGTCACTTTTTAACTTGTCGATTTGGCTTAGTACATCTTCCAGATCCACCAAGATTTCTTTCAATTCCTCCGCATCATCACTCTTGAAAACCATTTCTGGTTCAGGTAGATCTCGTACATCTTCTTCCGTAAAGACCGAAGCAAATAATTCCCCAGTAGTCAGGAAGTGACCATCATCTTGCTGATCTGGGAAGTCCCAGTCAGGTCATATATTGGATGGTACAATTGAATGATTTTCTTTTTGAGCTTTATCTTAGGTCAGCATGACATGTTCTCATTAATTCTTAAAAATATAGCTCACGTTCACCCATTAACTGTAAGTAAAGAAGCAGACTAGTAAATTCCATCTAAAAGAACAAATCCTGTCACTTCCCTGTTTTTTATACCAATTAATTAGAAGTCCACTCCAGTACCTGTCCATTCAGCTCCATCTCAAAAAAGATATGGGGGAAGCAGAACAGATTAAAGGAAGGGCTACCAAAATTATAAAGGGATGATTGATCTCCCACGAGGAAAGTGTGGATATCTTAAGGCTCTTCAGCATGGAAGACGGGAGGAGAGACCTCTTAAAAACCATGTGTGGATTGGAAAGGGTAAATATGAATCTAACTGATAGTACATTTAAAACAAATAAGAAGCGGTACTGCATTTTTTTCACTCAATGTAAAATTAAATTGTGGAAGATGTGGTCAAGGCAGTTAGCATAGGTAGATTTAAAAAAAGGTCTGGACAGGTCTATAAGCTATTAACCATGTAGACCTAGATAAATCAGCACTTATCTTGTGTACTTGTGACACAACTTGGCCACTGTTGGAAACAGGATAATGAGCTTGATGGGACTTTGGTCTATCTTAGTATAACAACTGTTGTGTTAAGTTCTAGCTCTCAGTGTGTGTTACAAAGCATGGATGTATGTCTTGGAATCTTGCTAAGTACTTGTGATCCAGATTGGCCATTTTTGGAAATGTAGATGCACCATACTGCGTCAGACCAAAAGTTATGCTCTTATGTAATTATTTCAGAACAAATCCTGCAGTGTCTGACTGAGCAGGAACCATGAGAGCATCATACACTACTACATCAGTAGAGATGGTAATGATGTTATCCCTAAAAGAACAGGCCCAGGACAGGATATAGGCTTCCAAAAAGGGATCTACTCACCCAAACTTCCAATATCGCAAAAACAACAGAAATTACTGTTACATACAGAGAAACCTCAGCTACATCAAACTTATTGAGAAAGCTTCCCCACAAGAGAATCTGAACCTACCAATTACTGGGCAGAGAATAATCCCAGGATATGAAACAAGAATACACAGAGGGTCAGAAAGTGGCCATTTCAGGTCATTTGTTAGCTGCTATTGCCATATCTAAATGCTGAATCCCAGAAATAGGAGAGGGCTGTGTGATTCAAAGCTTTTCATATGAAATGTTACAGTGCAGCAGTCACTTATGAGAAAGGATAAAAAGGATTATGGCACAAGTATTGCTTTGCCTCCCTGCTTCAGAGCAAAAGGTAGAGAGGTGTCTGCAATTCAAGATAACATTGAAACAGATCCAACTCTCTTAATCATTAACTGCTTAGACAGGGACTGAAAGTAATGTAATCAAAGCCAGAGACAGGCTGATGGTTCCTGGCTGGTATCACAGAAGCTCAAGTCAGGAATCTGAAGGGTAACTGCTAAATTACCTCCGGTTATTTGAAACCAGTCTGCCTGGCTAAATAGCAAGTGAGAATTCTAAAAAGAAACATAGAAACATGATGGCAGATAAAGGCCAAATGGCCCATCTAGTCTGCCCATCCGCAGTAACCATTATCTCTTTCTCTCTCCAAGAGATCTCACGTGCCTATCCCAGGCCCTTGTGAATTCAGACACAGTCTCTGTCTCCACCACCTCTTCCGGGAGATTGTGTTCTTGGCGTTAATGTCTTTTCTAATGATATATTAAAAAAAAAAAAAAAAGACTGTTCCTTATATTCTATCCAAGCATAGCTTCTGTCCTTGTTAGATGGACTAGGAAGAATCTTTTTAAAGCTGCAAAAAGTAAAAGCATGAGATCACACATACATTTAAGAATTCAGACTAGTTTGGGCTTACTGGGCATGCTTCTCCACAGTCCTGCATAAATGACAACAAGGAGTCACACAGCTTTTCCTCAAGATGCTGTCCAGCAGAATATTAAAATTAAGATAGACGTCTAGTAATGACAACACAAAGATCAGTTGGCCCAGCTGTCTTCCTCTCTGGCAAATGAGCACATAATTTTCCATATTTAAAACCACAAAGTCTCTTACTGGATGTCACAAACTTAAAAGTTGGACAAAATATCTACACATTGCTGCTCATCATGTGGGAATGTTCTATTTTAGTGCACATCTCGGAGGATGGAAGCACATGCTCTGCCGGAGGGATTTGACCATCACATACCTACTTCACTGTAACTGTCTGGCTGATCGTTCAGAAAAGCAATTACAGACAGCAGACAAGCAAAGGCTGCAATGCTGTGTCACACGGGATCTTGTGCAGCATCCCCTTTTCCTTTAAATAGGGGTTGTTTTATAGCTCATCATTGGGGTTATGGAGGAGAGATACTTTCTTCTGCACATTACTTTCTTCTTCCAAGGTCTCAGCTCTAGTCACACCATCTTCAGCCTTCCCATCTTTTGATGTCTTGGTTGCCCTATTCCCTGAAGCTTCTCTCTCTTTGTCTCTCTTTTTTTTCTTTTTCTTCTCATCCACAGATGAGGAGTCACCTTTCTTCCCCTGCCATATTTCAGACAGGCAGCCTATGAAAAACAAAACAAAAACATACAGATCATAATATGCTTTATACAAGGCCCCACTTTTTCCATTTTTCCTCAAAGACAAGAGGAAATCAGTGTAATAAAAAGGACTACAAGCTTTCTGTGCAGAAAGTCTATTTTCATGAAGAGATGTCTGAAATACTGCTCTCAGCCACTCCTGGGCTTCTACAGACCTGAAAAATTAGAAATATCAAAAACTGGATGTCCATTAACAAACTACAATTAAACACCTCCAAAACAGAGCTCCTTTGGATCCACAAAGAACACTGTACCTACTCTGGGCCCTCTATTCTCTGGGAATCTATGACCCTACCTGCAAAGGACTAAGTATGCAGCCTGGGGATACTTCTTGACTCAAACCTATCACTTTCCAATCATATCTCTTATGGTCTCATTTTCATTCTACTATTTTTAGCAACTCTGAAAAATAAGAAACTACTTCTCTGAACCTTTCTTTACCAAACTTCTCTTGCTTTTGCCTCTCCTGCTTAGACAACTACAATGCACTATTCAACAGATTGACAACAAAAAAATCTACATATCTAACATGTACAAAACACAGCAATTACTGTATATTCTTGAATATAAACCGACTCAAATATAAACCGAGGTAACCTTTTTTCCCCCAAGAAAAGGAGGAAAAAAGGTTGATTTGAATATGAACTGGGGGAGGGGCTCAATATTCAAATGCAGTGCCCTGCACCCAGCCCCCCCTTCCTGTCCTGCTAGGCTCTGCACCCTGTTCGCCCTCCCTCCCTAACAAGCTGTTCATCCAGCCCCCTCCCTTACTCACTCGCCTACCCTGTCGGTCTCTGCACCCAGCCCCCCCCTCCTTCTATGATCTGCATCCAATCCCCTCCCTCTCCTATTGGTCTCTACATCCAGCCCCCCTTCCTTCCCTGTCCTGAAAGGTTCTGTACCCTGTCCCCCTCCCTCCTGATGCCTTATGGGCCTCCACCAAGCCTGCTGTAACTCCTGGTGGTCCAGCGGTAGACTGGGACAGGAGGTGTCACTCCCGTCTTCTGTTCTGGCTGACTCTCAGAAGTTTTTAAGTTCAAGTTCAAGTTTATTGGTGTTTGATGAATCGCTTATTCAATTTGCTAAGCGATGTACAATTTTCTAAAAAACATAGTTATAACATCAAATAAAATAACAAGAGACTTACAGGTAAAACCAATATGAGTCGGGGAGGAAAGAAGGGAAAAGTTACATAAGAACATAAGAAATGCCTCCGCTGGGTCAGACCTGAGGTCCATCGCGCCCAGCAGTCCGCTCACGCGGCGACCCATCAGGTCCAGGACCTGTGCAGTAATCTTTTATCTATACCCCTCTATCCCCTTTTCCAGCAGGAAATTGTCCAATCCTTTCTTAAACCCCAGTAACGTTCGCTGCCCTATAACGTCCTCTGGAAGCGCATTCCAGGTGTCCACCACACGTTGGGTAAAGAAGAACTTCCTAGCATTCGTTTTGAATCTGTCCCCTTTCAACTTTTCCGAATGCCCTCTTGTTTTTTTATGTTCTGAAAGTTTGAAGAATCTGTCCCTCTCTACTCTCTCTATGCCCTTCATGATCTTGTAAGTCTCTATCATATCCCCTCTAAGTCTTCTCTTCTCCAGGGAAAAGAGACCCAGTTTCTCCAATCTCTCAGCATATGAGAGGCTTTCCATCCCCTTAATCAGTCGTGTTGCTCTCCTCTGAACTCTCTCGAGTAACACCATATCCTTCTTAAGGTATGGTGACCAATACTGGACGCAGTACTCAAGATGCGGACGCACCATTGCCCGGTACAGCGGCAGGATAACTTCTTTCGTTCTTGTTGTAATACCCTTCTTGATTATCCCCAGCATTCTATTCGCTCTCTTAGCGGCCGCTGCGCACTGTGAACATAAGAACATAAGAAGCGCCATCTCCGGATCAGACCTTCGGTCCATCAAGTCCGGCGATCCGCACACGCGGAGGCCCTGCCAGGTATACACCTGGCTTATTTTATAGCCAACCATATCTTTATATGCCTCTCTCAAGGAGATATGCATCTAGTTTGCTTTTGAAGCCTAGGACTGTCGATTCTGCAATAATCTCTCCTGGGAGAGTATTCCAGATGTCAACCACTCTCTGTGTGAAGCAGAACTTCCTGATATTAGTCCTGAACTTGTCCCCCCTTAGCTTCATTTCATGTCCTCTTGTCCGTGTCAAATTGGACAATGTAAATAATCTCTGCTCTATTTTGTCGATTCCTTTCAGTATTTTGAAGGTCTCGATCATATCCCCACGCAGTCTCCTCTTCTCAAGGGAGAACAATCCCAGTGTTTTAAGTCGATCCTCATATTCCAGTTTCTCCATACCCTTCACCAGTTTAGTCGCTCGTCTCTGCACCCTCTCCAGCAGTTTTATATCTTTCTTTAGGTAGGGAGACCAATGTTGGACACAGTATTCCAAGTGGGGTCTGACCATTGCCCTATAAAGCGGCATTATAACTTTCTCCGATCTACTTGAGATTCCTTTCTTTATCATGCCCAACATTCTATTTGCCTTCTTTGCCGCTGCCGCGCATTGTGCCGACGGCTTCAGGGTCCTATCTATCAGTACACCCAGATCCCTTTCTTGTTCACTTTTTCCCAGAGTTGCACCTGACATTCTGTACTTGTATTCCTTATTTTTACTGCCTAAATGCATTACCTTGCATTTCTCCACGTTGAACTTCATCTGCCATTTCTCCGCCCACTTTTCTAACCGACACAAATCTCTCTGGAGTTCCTCACTGTCCTCCTGCGATCTGATTGCCCGGCAGAGTTTTGTGTCGTCTGCAAACTTGATGATCTCACTGGATGTTCCGTTTTCCAGGTCATTGATATAAATATTAAAAAGGATCGGCCCAAGTACCGAGCCCTGGGGTACACCACTAGTCACTTTCTCCCAGTCGGAGAACTTCCCATTAATGCCCACTCTCTGCTTCCTGTTATCCAGCCATTTGCCTATCCATCTTTGTATATCTCCCTCTATGCCATGGCTTTGTAGTTTCCTGAGAAGTCTTTCGTGTGGGACTTTGTCAAATGCTTTCTGGAAGTCCAAGTATATTATGTCCACCGGCTTTCCACTATCAATTTGCTTGTTTACGGTCTCAAAGAATTGGAGTAAATTCGTCAAACACGATTTCGCTTTCCTGAATCCATGTTGACTGGGTTTCATCAAGTCGTGTGTGTCCAAGTGCTGAACTATGCTATCCTTGATCAGTGATTCAATCATCTTGCCGGGGACAGACGTAAGACTCACAGGTCTATAGTTGCCCGGTTCTCCTCTTGATCCTTTCTTGAAAATTGGTGTGACGTTCGCTTTCCTCCAGTCGTCTGGTATCTGACCAGTTCTGATTGACAGGTTTGCAAGTTTTTGCAATAACTCTCCAATTTCAACCTTCAATTCCTTCAAAACTCTCGGGTGAATTTCATCCGGTCCAGGGGATTTGTCACTTTTAAGTTTGTCGATCTGGTAGTATATCTGATCTAAGTTCACTTCAAATGTGGTGAGGCTGTCCTCTATTTCTCCTGTAAACAGTTTCTCCGCTTCAGGTATTGTTGAGGTGTCCTCCTTTGTAAAGACGGACGCAAAGAAGGAATTTAGTTTGTCTGCGATTTGTTTATCTTCCTTGATGTACCCTTTTCTTCCCTTGTCGTCCAGGGGTCCCACTGCCTCTTTTGCAGGTTTTTTCCCTTTCACGTATCTAAAGAAGGGCTTGAAGTTTTTGGCCTCCCGGGCTATTTTTTCCTCATAGTCCTGTTTTGCTTCCCTCACCGCCTTGTGACATTTCTTCTGTTCATCTTTATGTTTGTTCCAGGCTTCGGTTGTCTTCGTGCATTTCCATTTTTTGAAAGAGTCCTTCTTTTCTTTTATGGCTTCCTTCACCGTCGGCTTCATTGTCATGTCCACCATTACCCCCAAGTCCCTTTCTTGGGTACTCTCATTCAATAACATCCCTCCCATCGTATAGCTGTGCCTCGGGTATCTGATTCCCACATGCAATACTTTACACTTCTCAACATTGAACTTCATCTGTCATCTCTCTGCCCATTCCCCCAATTTGTCCAAGTCCCTTTGCAATTTTTCACAGTCCTCCTTTGTCCGAGCTTCACTAAATAGTTTGGTGTCGTCCGCAAATTTTATTATCTCACTCTTTGTTCCTGTTTCTAGATCATTTATGAATATATTAAATAGCAGCGGCCCGTGCACTGAGCCCTGCGGAACACCACTCGTGACCTTCCTCCAGTCTGAGTAGTGTCCCTTCACCCCTACCCTCTGTTTCCTACCCGCTAACCAGTTTCTGATCCATCTATGCACGTCTCCGTCCACCCCATGGTTCTTCAGTTTCCGGAGTAGACGTTCATGAGGCACCTTGTCAAAGGCTTTCTGGAAATCTAGGTATATGATGTCTATGGGGTCTCCTTTGTCCATCTGTTTGTTAATTCCCTCGAAGAAGTGCAATAAGTTGGTCAGACACGATCTCCCCCTGCAGAAACCATGTTGGCTGGTTATCAGAAGTTCGTGTTTTTCAAAATGTTCATCAATTTTTTCTTTTATTAGTGCTTCCGCCATTTTCCCCGGAACAGAGGTCAGACTCACCGGTCTGTAGTTTCCCGGGTCTCCTCTTGATCCCTTTTTAAAGATGGGCGTAACGTTGGCTATCTTCCAATCCTCCGGAATCACACCTGTTTTCAGAGATAGGTTGCAAATTTGCTGTAGTAGTTCCGCTATTTCCTCCTTTAGTTCCTTCAGCACCCTTGGATGGATTCCATCCGGACCCGGGGATTTGTCAGTTTTTAGTTTTTCTATCTGTCTGCGCACATCATCAAGGCTCACTTCTATGGATGTTAACTTTTGTGCTTGAATTCCATTGAAGAATTGCTCAGGTTCCGGTATGTTGGTTGTGTCTTCGTTTGTGAATACAGATGAAAAGAACATGTTAAGTCTTTCTGCGACCTCTTTCTCTTCCTTAACCGCTCCCTTCCTATCTCCGTCATCCAGTGGTCCCACCTCCTCCCTAGCCGGCTGTTTCCCTTTAACATATCTAAAGAACGGTTTGAAATTTCGTGCTTCCCTGGCTAGTCTCTCTTCATACTCTCTTTTGGCTTTTCGAACCACACGGTGACATTCCTGTGCTCTCTCCAGTTTACCTCAGTTTTGTCCCTTTTCCATTTTCTGAATGAATTTTTCTTATTGCTTATCGCTTCCTTAACTATTTTAGTTATCCACGCCGGGTCTTTTATTCGACTCTTGTTGCACCCTTTTCTGAATCTGGGGATATATAGATTTTGCGCCTCGCTCACCGTGTCCTTGAAAAAGGACCAGGCATGTTCTACCGTCTGCCATTTTTGGGAAGTGTTCCTAAGTTTCTTCTTTACCATTCCCCTCATTGCTTCGTAGTTACCCTTCCTGAAGTTAAAAGTTGTCGCTATGGTTCTCTTTCCTTTCAGTATTCCTACTTCCATCTTAAACTTGATCATATTATGATCGCTGTTTCCCAACGGTCCCACTACTTCCACTTCCTTTGCAGGTCCCCTTAGCCCATTTAGGATTAGATCTAGAGAATGACACGGTGGCGGTTTACCCGCGGCCACCGCATTTTAGCCGTGGGTCACCGCCGAAAACGGGGAAGAAAACTAGCAGTCGCTGCGGCGACGGGGACAAGGCCATTCACCGCCCGCGGGGCGGTGAATGGGTCTTGTCCCCGCAGTGAGGCATGAAGGATCGCGCGGTCCCCGCAGCTCACACCCGCCTGCCCAATCGATTCTAGTGTTTAGCCAGCTCTCTCCCTTCTCCTCACCTTAGTTTGTAGATTTTCTTTTTCGGCGACCCGCACGCTATCAGAGAGCCGCGCACCCGCTGCTGCTCAGTTTCGATCTTTTGCTCTGACGCAACCGGAAACAGGAAGTTGCAGCAGAGCAGAAGATTGAACACTGAGCAGCCGCGCATGTGCGGCTCTTTGGGAAAGCGTGCAGGTCGCTGAAAAAGAAAGCCTGCAAATTAAGGTGAGGAGAAGGGAGAGAGCTGGCTAAACACTAGGATCGATTGGGCAGGCGGGTGGGGGCTGCGAGGACCGTGCGATCGCTAGTGTTCCCGGCTCAGACTGTAAGGAGGGAGTGAAAGGGAAAAGGATTCTGGGCCAAGGTGATGAAAACGGAAAGAAAAACCCACAGCAGGAAAGAAAGGGAAGGACAGGCAGGTGAGCCAGATGCTAGAAGCAGGGGGGGGGGGAAGAAAGAGGGAAAAAAGCTAGATGGGGTTGAAAAGAAGAGACACACTGGTATGGAAGAGGAAGATAGGGGAAATCTGGACACAGGAAGGTAACTGAAAGAGGGGAAATTATGTGCATGGGGCATAGGGACAGAGACAAAAAGGGGACATGCCATGGGGATGGAATATGGACACAGGGGGGGCAATGGCAGATACATAGGGGAGATATTAGAAAAGTATATAAAATCGTACCCGTTTGAGGCTTTTATGTATGCAGCGGTGACGGTGACGGGGCGGTGAATGGGGTTGCAGTGGCGGTGACGGGGCGGTGAATGGGGTGGCAGTGGCGGTGACGGGGCGGTGAAGGGAATGGCGGTGACGGGGCGGTGCAGAGGATGGTGAGACGGGGACGGGGCGGTGACGGGGACCAATTTTTTCACCGTGTCATTCTCTAATTAGATCCAGAGTGGCATTTCCTCTTGTTGGTTCTCTAACAAGCTGTTCCATGAAGCAATCTTGTACAGCCTCCAGAAATTCTGTCTCCCTAGCGCATCTTGAGCTTCCAAGCCTCCAGTCTATCCCAGGGTAGTTGAAGTCTCCCATAATAACCGTGTTACGCCTTTGCATTCTCGCTTCATCTCGGCTTCCATTTCTTCATCGATATCTCCGGTTTGTCCGGGTGGACGATAGTATAGGCCTATCTTTATTTCAGGCCCTTTCCTTCCTGGTATTTTAACCCATAGTGATTCTAGCTTGTTGGCCGTCTCCGCTGTGTCCATTCTTGTCGATTGTATGCTTTCTTTTATGTATAGTGCTATTCCACCGCCTTTCTGTCCTGACCTGTCCTGGCGATAGAGCTTGTACCCCGGCAGTGCTGTATCCCATTTGCTTTCCTCATTCCACCATGTTTCAGAGATTCCAATGATGTCTATGTCCTCTGCAATGATCATGGCTTCTAATTCCCCCATTTTGTTTCTTAGGCTCCTTGCATTAGTATATATGCAATTTAGCTCCTGGAATTTTGTTGCCTTTAATTCCTTTCCCTGTGCTTCGGTCTTTAGATTCTTCTCTTTGGCTACAATCTTTCTAACCTTCTCTTCTTGGTTAGTCGACTCCTGTAATTTGTCCATTGTTTCTTCCCAGCCTTTTTTCCCCTCAGTATCTTCACGGGATACCTTTTTCCGAAACATCGACGCTTGGTCGACTGTCGGCTTTCCCCTTCTTCTTAGTTTAAAGCCTGTTCTATTCCTCTCTTGACATTGTTTGCTAGAAGTCTAGTTCCCGCTGTGCTCAGGTGCAATCCATCTCTCCTGTAGAGCTTGCTCTTGCCCCAGAACGTCATCCAGTTCCTCACGAAGTGGAATCCTTCTTCCTCACACCATCTCCTCATCCACGCATTTATTGATTGTAGTTCATCCTGCCTTTTCACATCTGCCCTTGGTACCGGTAGGATCTCTGAGAATGCTGTCTTCTGGGTCCTCATCTTCAGCTTCCTTCCCAGAATCTTGAACTGTTCTATCAGCGAACTTCTTTTGTAGTCTCTCCTGCTGACATCATTTGTCCCAATGTGGATCATTACTGCGGTCTCTTCCGTCTCCGCACCTTCCAGGATCTTTCCAATTTTGTCCACGATGTCCTTGGTTCTCGCTCCTGGGAGGCAGGTCACCAGTCGGTCCTCCCTCCCTCCTGCTATGTGGCTGTCCACATGCCTCAGGATCGAGTCCCCCACTAGGATCGCTGATTTTCCCTTCTTCAATGTTCGCTTCGGTCTCAGGTCAATGTCCTCGGTGTGCTTCGCTCTCTCTTCTTCTGGGCATCGACTGGTCAATTTCTCTTTGTGGGTGTCTTCTTTGAGGTCTTCTGCTTCTTGTTCTCCCTTCGATGTAGGTGTAGCTTCTTCTATCATCTGAAGCTCGTTCTCTTCCACCCTCCTCTTGTATGCTTCTTCAATGAATTTCTCAAGTTCCCTGACTTCCTCCTCGATGTGTCTCTCGCTCGTGAAATCTTCAGCTGTCCTGACTGGGTCTTCCGTGGTGTAAAGTCCTTCTAGTTCCTGTATCTTGTCCTCTAGTCGCTTGACTTCCTTCTTCAAGCTTTCCAGTTCCTGACACCGACCGCATACATATGACTGTCTCCCTGAGGGGAGGTAGTCATACATATGAGAGTCGGTGCAGAACACTGGAAAGCTCATCTTCTGGTTTCCCTCTGCTTCCATAGTCGTTCCTACTTTAAGATAACACTTAAGATTACGTGCTCCTTGTGTGCCTGCTTTCTTCAGCGCTTTCTTCTTGTGTGTGCTGCCTTCGCTCTACCTTACTATACTTTGTTTGTGTTAGTTCTTTGTGTGCCTGCTTCTTGCCTTCTTCTTGTGTGTACTGCCTTTGCTCTACCTTACCTTACCGTTGTTTGTGTGTGTCGTTCCTTCTGCGCCTGCTTCTTCCGTACCTTTCAGTCTTTCCCTGGTGTTCCTGGGTGTAGTAACTTGGCCCTTCTTGAGGCCTTTCACAAAGGCGCTCTCGCTAAGGCGAGCGCCTTTGCCGCGCGCCTTCGCCGGGTGCCGAACGGCTGGGTGCCGTTGGCTCCTCCCCCTTTAAGGGTTAGTCCGGTGCTGCCTCTGACGCGGGGGGGGGGGGGGGCGGAGCGAACTCTCGCCGCTTCCCCGAGTCTGGTTCCTGCTGTTACTGCTTCCTTTCTTCGGTGCTCGGCATTTATCGCCTACAAACATTTAGGAAAGCAGGAGGCAAAAGAAGACTATCAGGACAGGTCTAAAGCTGTCAAGAAGGCAGTCAGAGAGGCCAAGCTCCGAATAGAGGAGAATCTAGCGCGGAACATTAAGAAAGGGGATAAATCCTTCTTTAGGTATATTAGTGACAGGAAAAGAAACAAAGATGGGATAGAACGACTCAGGAAATCGGACGGGAATTATGCAGAATCGGATTCCACTAAGGCCGAGCTACTAAATGAATACTTCTGCTCGGTTTTCACCTGTGAGGCACCGGGATCCGGTCCACTTTTACAGACAAGGGAAAGCCAGAAAGATCCGTTTCAAGACTTCAAGTTTACGCCCAGTAGCGTCTACTGCGAACTTTCAAGACTCAAAGTGAACAAAGCCATGGGACCAGACAACCTACACCCCAGGGTGCTCAGAGAGTTGAGTGAAGTCCTGGCGGAACCATTGTCTGTGCTCTTCAATCTCTCCCTAAGCACGGGAAGAGTCCCCTTGGACTGGAAAACAGCTAACGTTATTCCACTCCACAAAAAGGGCTGCAGGACAGAGACGGCAAATTACAGACCGGTAAGTCTCACATCCATAGTATGCAAGCTCATGGAAACACTGATCAAACAGAAACTTGATACAATACTGGATGAAGAAAATCTACATGATCCCCATCAACATGGATTTACCAAGGGCAGGTCCTGCCAATCAAATCTGATTAGCTTCTTCGACTGGGTAACAAGACAACTGGATGCCGGGGAGTCCCTGGACGTAGTGTATTTGGACTTCAGCAAAGCTTTTGATAGCGTCCCACACCGCAGGTTATTGAACAAGATGAAATCGCTGGGATTAGGGGAAACACTAGCTGCATGGGTTAAAGATTGGCTGAGCGGTAGAATTCAGAGGGTGATGGTAAATGGTACCCCATCCAAAACATCAGATGTGACCAGTGGAGTGCCACAAGGCTCAGTCTTAGGTCCAATCCTATTCAACATATTCATAAGTGATATGACCCAAGGGCTCAGAGGAAAAATATCATTGTTCGCCGATGACGCCAAACTGTGCAACATAGTAGGTAAAAGCACTATGCCTGACAGTATGACGCAGGACCTACTACTATTAGAACAATGGTCATCGACTTGGCAGCTCAACTTCAATGCTAAAAAATGCAAAGTGATGCACCTGGGTAAAAGAAATCTGTGCAGGACTTACACGTTAAATGGTGAGACCTTAGTTAGGACCACGGAAGAACGGAATTTAGGAGTAATCATTAGTGATGACATGAAAACTGCCAATCAAGTGAAAAAGGCTTCATCCAAGGGTTGTATCCGTAGAGGTTTTATCAGCAGGATGCCAGAGGTCATAATGCCACTGTACAGGTCCATGGTGAGACCTCATTTGGAATATTGTGTTCAATTCTGGAGACCACATTACCAGAAAGATGTGCTGAGAGTTGAGTCAGTTCAGCGGATGGCCACCAGGATGGTCTCGGGGCTTAAGGATCTTCCGTATGAAGTAAGGCTGAATAAATTGCAGCTGTACTCACTTGAAGAACGAAGAGAGAGAGGAGACATGATTGAGACATTTAAATATATCACGGGTCGTATCGAGGTGGAAGAGGATATCTTTCGTCTTATGGGACCTTCGTCCACCAGAGGGCATCCGCTGAAAATCAGGGGAGGGAAATTTCATGGGGACTCCAGAAAGTATTTCTTCACTGAGAGGGTGGTCGATCATTGGAATGAACTCCCACGGCAGGTGATTGAGGCCAACAGCGTGGCAGATTTCAAAAATAAATGGGATATTCATGTGGGATCTCTAATGAGGTAAGGGCAGGAGGTTGGGGGAAGGGTCACTGGAGTGGGCAGACTTGATGGGCTTTGGCCCTTTTCTGCCGTCATTTTTCTATGTTTCTATGACGCTGTCTTCCTCCCCACTGAGCAGTGAAACGCTGCCTTTCTCCTCACTGCTCCTCTTCTCCTCTCTTCGGCACCACAATTCTTTCTTAGAGAGAATAAACACAAAGGGGAAAAACAAAAGGAAGGGTAAAGAGTTGAAAGGTTAAAATGTTTAGTTGTATAACTAAAGTTTAACTGTTAAAAGCGTCTTTAAAAAGATAGGTTTTTAAGGATTTTTTAAAAGAAGTGAGATCCTTTTCTTCTCTAATATATTGAGGTAATGAGTTCCACAATTGAGGAGCCATTACAGAAAACATATCGTGTCTTCTGGTGCCTACAATTTTCAGGGATGGAATAGTTAGAAGATTTTGAGAAGTGGAGCGCAAAGATCGTGAAATATTAAGAGGAGTAAGCATTCTGGATATGAATAGGGGTTCGTTAAAAATTAACGTTTTATAAACTAAAAGTAGTAACTTAAAGGTGATGCAGTGGCTAATTGGCAGCCAGTGGGAATCAATCATTAGGGGTGTAACGTGATCATATTTTTTGGCGTTATGGATAAGTTTAATAGCTGTATTTTGAATAATTTGAAGTCTTCTTTTTTCCTTTTGGGTGATGTTTAGTAAAAGGGAATTACCTCTTTCCTCTCTCTCCCGCATACCTTTCGAATCCCTGGTGGTCCAACGGTGAACAGCAGAAAAAGTGATTTTCCTTCGCTCCTGTCCCTACAGAGCTGCTAGCTGATTGGTTACTGCAAGGAGATGGAAGGGATCCCTCTAACAGAAATGAAGGTGAGGGGTATGAGAGGAAATAAAAGTTGTTCAAAGTTGGCTGAGGCAGGTGACGGAAGGGATCTCTCCTGTTCCGACAGAGACCTGCAACAGGTTTGGGAGGGGTGCAGGTCAGCGCTGACCCGAATATAAACCGAGACCCCCCACACCTATGACTCAAGCCCTATCGTAAGCCCACTGGCTACGCATAACCAAATGCTGTATACTATTCCCATTTCTTGCCAAGCTACTGGAATCAACTGCCTCTACATATCAGATCCCTTGAAGGGCTTTTGAACTTTAGTAAAACAATAAAATCTTACCTCTTCACCTAATTCCCTTTGCCTATTAACTGAATCGTGGAATGTCTCTTCCCCCCAGCATTGTCTAATAGACTACAAGAACATCATACCCTCCACTCTACTTCCTCCAGCTTGAATGATTCCCAGTCTATCCCTCCCAAACAAATGTGTATTAAATGTATATGGATCTAGATTATTTATTTATTTATTCAATTTTCTATACCGTACTCCCAAGGGAGCTCAGAATGGTTTACATGAATTTATTCAGGTATTTAAGCATTTTTCCCTGTCTGTCCTGGCAGGCTCACAATCTATCTAATATACCTGGGGCAATGGAAGGATTAAGTGACTTGCCCAGGGTCACAAGGAGCAGCGTGGGTTTGAACCCACAATCTCAGGGTGCTGAGGCTGTAGCTTTAACTACTGCGCCACACTCTCCCCTCAGAATGACACGGTGACTGCTACCCATGGCTAGCAATGGGTAACCTGCTGGAACGGGGAAGAAAAAAAACTGGTTGCTGTGGGTACGGGGACAAGGCCATTCACTGCCCCGTGGAGCGATGAATGGCCTTATCCCCGCAGTTAAGTATCTTGCATGCGTTGCCTCACTTCTCATGCCTCCCAGTCAGCAGCCCTCACGAATGCGCGGTCCAGCAGCCCCCTTTCTCCCAATCGCTGCGGTCCAGGCATCTCTTCCCCTGTCAGGGCATCTCCCTTCCTCCCTCCCTTCCCTGGCGATTTTCAGTTTTCTCTCTCTGAAGGCCCAAGCCTTTTCACAAATCATGCTAGCGGCTGCCCTGAAACTTCTCCTCTGATGCAACTTCCTGTTTCTGGGCAGCTCGCGTCAGAGAAGTTTCAGGGCAGCCATGCATGTGATTTGCTAAATGGCTTGGGCCACAAAAGAAAGAAGAAGGGAGCCAGCAAAGGAAATAGGAAGGGAGAGAGGTAGATGCCCTGATGAGGGGAAGAGATGCTTGGACCATAGTGATCGGGAGGGGCCTGCTAGACCACGCAAATGATGCTGAAGGGAAGTGGAGAGGGGGAGGTGAGAGAGTGGAACAAACACTGGATGGAAGTGGGGAAGTGAGAGAGTGGAATAGATGCTGGGTGAAAGTGGGGAGGTGAGAGAGAGGAGAGCACATACGTGATGGAAAGAGGGGGATGGAAAGAGGGGATAAAGAAAAAAAAAATGGCACATGCTGGATTGGGGAGACAGATACCAGATCTGAAGGGATAAAAGGAGGAGAGAGATGTTAAACACCACCTGGGAGAGGGAGTGAGAGAAAGAAGGGAAGAAGATAGAGATGCCAGACCAATGGGGAAGTGGAGGGAAGAAGATGGGTGCCAGACCAACAGGCGAGGGAGGGAAGAAGATGAGTACCAGACCAATGGAAGAGGGAGGGAGAGATGGAAGGGAGAGGCGGACATTTTCTGGTAGAGGCATAGAAATAGAGCAGATGCCATATGGAAGAGGTAGGGAGAAGGCAGACAGTAGATGGAAGGAAGAGAATGACAAGAAGATGAGGAAAGCAGAAACCAGACGACAAAAAAAATTATATTTATTTTATTTTTGCTTTAGGATAAAGTAGTATTGTACCTGTGTTGATAAACGTTTATAAACAAAGCCCTGCCATGCGCTTCTCAGCTGTTTGCTCCCAATTGGAGGTGACGTCAGGGGATGAGTGTATTTATAGTGTGGGTTGAACGCCGCGGCCATCTTTTGGTTATTACCGGCGTGTTTAGTATGAAAGTTAAACTATGGTAAGTTTTGATAATTGATTTTAAATGTTTTGATATTAAGCAAGTAATATTCTACACTGACAGGTTTTTCTTTGTGCTTTATGCTCCCGCAGACTCCCCAGCCTTGATAAAGATAAGCGAAATGCGTTGGCAAGGGGGAATATTACCTTAATGCTGGGACAGCACTGGTGAACCATGCAGATCACAGATTGCATATTCTTAAAAGAAGTTAAGTGGTCTAAATATTTAAATTATTAATAACATAAGTGAAAAGAATAAGAATGACAATATAAAAACAAAAATATTTAAAAAAATATATAAACAATGAAATATGAGAATACCAGCAGGGATTAATGACGAATTGACAGACCGGATGAGTATCTTAAACTCTAAGGTCAATATCTGATATTCCGTTGCTACAATTCTCTTGTTGCATTTTTATGAACACTTTTCTAAGTCACCCACTGAATTTGTATTATCCCAGGACAAGCAGGCAGCCTATTCTCACATATGGGTGACCTCCAAGCTAACCAGAATGGGATGGTGGGAGCGTTGGCAACTTAGGAGAATACATTTTATAATACTCTTTGGCCAAAATGGCCTTCCCATCTGGAGAAAACATCCAGACAATAGTGAGAAGTGAAAGTATGAACCGAGGACCAAGTGGCAGCTTTGCAAATTTCCTCAATAGGTGTAGATCTGAGGAAAGCTACTAAAGCTGCCATTGCTCTGACTTTATGGGCTGTGACTCGACTCTGTAGTTGTAATCCAGCCTGGGCATAGCAGAAAAAAATTCAAGCAGCCATCCAATTGGAGATGGTACGCTTAGAGATTGGAGGTCCCAACTTGTTAGGCTCGAAGGAGACAAAAAGTTGAGGAGCAGTTCTGTGTGGTTTGGTGCGTTCCAAATAGAAGGCCAAAGCACGTTTACAGTCCAGAGTATGAAGAGCTGATTCTCCAGGGTGAGAATGAGGCTTTGGTAAAAATACTGGAAGAACAATGGATTGGTTGAGATGAAATTCTGAAACCACTTTAGATAGGAATTTAGGATGAATACGAAGGACCACCTTGTCATGATGGAACACAATGAAAGGTGGATCAGCAACTAAAGCTTGCAGCTCACTGACTCTTCAAGCAGATGTGAGGGCAATGAGAAACACCACTTTCCAAGTGAGATACTTCAGATGAGCCGTAGACACTGGTTCAAATGGAGGCTTCATCAATTGAGCAAGAACAACATTGAGAACCTAAACCACTGGAGGCGGTTTGACGTTGAAAAGTCCTTTCATGAATCTGGAAACCACCGGATGAGCAGAGAGGGGTTTCACTTCAATAGGCTGATGGAAAGCAGCAATTGCACTGAGATGGACTCGAACTGATGTAAACTTGAGGCCAGAGGTGGATAAGTACAAAAGATAATCTAGCACAGAAGATAAGGAGGAATGTTGAGGCTCCTTATCGTGAGAGATGCACCATGTAGAAAATCTAGTCCATTTTTAATGGTAGCATTGTCTAGTGGTAGGCTTCCTAGAAGCCTCTAAAATGTCTCTTACAGGTTGAGAAAACTGAAGAGGAGTTATGTTGAGAGCTACCAAGCTGTCAGGTGTAGAGACTGCAGGTTGGGATGAAGCGGAGATCCCTGACTCTGTGTAAGCAGAGACAGAAAAATGGTAGAAGACATGGCTCCCTGCTGCTGAGTTGAAGTAGAAGGGAGTACCAAGGTTGTCTTGGCCACCGAGGAGCAATCAGAATCATGGTGGCATGAGCATTCTTCAACCTGACAAGAGTCTTGAGAATGAGAGGGAACGGAGGGAATGCATACAGGAAGAGATTCGTCCATTCCAGTAGGAAAGCATCTGCCTCGAGGCGATGAGAAGAATATATCCTGGAGCAGAACTGAGGCAGTTTGTAGTTGTGGGGAGCTGCAAAGAGATCTATCTGAGGCGTTCTCCACTGTGAAAAAATGTGATGTAGGGGCGAGGAATGGAGTGTCCATTTGTGAGGTTGCAGAAGACGACTCAAGTCCGCTAAGCAATTTTTCGCCCCTTGGATGTAGACAGCTTTTAGAAAGGTGATGTGGCGGATTGCCCAGTCCCACACCTTCAGAGTTCTTGACAAAGGGAGGAAGATCCCGTCTCTCCCTGTTTGTTGACATAGTACATGGCCACTTGGTTGTCCGTCCGAATGAGGACTACCTGGACGTGAAGATGTTGAAAAGCTTTGAGAGCGTTGAAGATCGCTCTGAGTTCCAACAGATTGATGTGACACCGACGATCCGCAGTGGTCCAGTGGCCTTGAGTACAGAGACCATCGAGATGAGCGCCCCAAGCGTAGGTCGAGGAATCTGTTGTGAGGACCTTCTAATGGGGGGCATTTGAAACAGTAAATCTCTGGAGAGATTGGAAAAGAGAGCATCCACCAACGGAGACTGCCTCAAGGAAGGAGTGACTGCAATGTGTCGAGAAAGTGGGTCGCAAGCCTGCGTCCACTGAGATGCCAGGGTCCACTGAGGAATTCTGAGGTGAAGTCTGGTAAAAGGAATCACGCGTCTCGCTGAGATTGAAGAGCGGAAAGACATTGCATGACAGAGTTGAAGGAGAGCTTCCATACGTTGTTGTGGAAGGAATGCTCTGAGTTGGATAGTGTCCAGAACAGCTCCGATGAATTGTAGATTCTGAGAGGGCTGAAGTTGGGATTTGGGAAAGTTGATTTCGAATCCCAAACTTTGTATGAACCACGTAGTCCATTGGGTCGCTACAATAACTCCCTGAGATGTGGAATCCTTGATGAGCCAGTCTAGGTAGGGAAACACCTGTAGACCATGGCTCCTTAGAGCTGCTGTTACTACTTCCAGGCATTTGGTGAACACTCTGGGAGATGATACCAGGCCAAAGGGTAGCACTCTGTATTGATAATGCAGATGCCCCACCCGAAAGCTGAGATATTGACAGGAGGCCGGATGAATGGGAATATGAGTATAAGCTTCCTTCAGATCCAGAGAGCATAACCAGTCGTTCTGATCTAGAAGGGGATAAAGCAGGGGTGTCCAATGTCGGTCCTCGAGGGCCGCAGTCCAGTCGGGTTTTCAGGATTTCCCCAATGAATATACATGAGGTCTATTTGCATGCACTGCTTTCATTGTATGCTAATAGATCTCATGCATATTCATTGGGGAAATCCTGAAAACCCGACTGGATTGCGGCCCTCGAGGACCGACACTGAACACCCCTGGGATAAAGGGACGCCAGGGACAATATGCAAAATTTTTCTTTGACTAAAAATTTGTTGAGAACCCTGAGATCCAAAATGGGTCGCAGATCGCCTGTCTTCTTTGGAACAAGAAAGTAACGGGAGTAAAACCCCCTGTTCTGCTGTTCCGAAGGAACTGGTTCGATGGCAAGGAGACGAAGCAGAGCTTGAGCTTCCTGAAGAAGGGCGGTCTGGGATGGACTGGAAGGATACTTTCTTGGAGGAAGCTCTGGTGGAACCTGAGTGAAATGAAGAGAGTATCCTTCTCCAATGATTGACAGCACCCAGAGGTTGGATGTAATTATCTCCCATCGATGATAAAAATAATGGAGACGACCTCCAATGGGGGAAAGAGAAGACAGAGACAGAACGGTGGAGGTTATGCTCCGTTTTAAACAGTCACAAAGGCTGCGCAGCCTTAGGTGCAGCAGAAGGCTGAGGTTTCTGTTGCTTCTGATTCTGCTGTTTTTTGAAAGGCGGACGAGTGTAAGGAGCCGCTCTCGGAGCAAAACACCTCTGGAAGATTGGAGAGGGCGTGCAGGCTTGGCAGGAGCTGGCTTAGGCTTTGGTCTGACAATAGATGCAAACGATTTTTCATGTTCAGACAATTTCTTGGTGGCAGCCTCAATAGATTCATCGAAGAAGTCATTGCCTACACAAGGAATATTAGCTAAGCGGTCCTGAAGATTAGGGTCCATGTCTATGGTGCGAAGCCAAGCTAGGCAGCGCATTGCTACAGAACAAGTAGTCGCCCTGGCAGACAACTCAAAGGCATCATATGAAGACTGGAGAAGATGTAATCTGAGTTGTGACAGAGAAGCTATGACTTCTTGAAATTCGAAGTGCTTTTATGTATCTAAATAGCTGAGAAATTTAGGAAGGAGATCAATGAGGAACTTGAAATAAGTGACAAAATGAAAATTATAATTGAGAACTTTAGAGGACATCATAGCATTTTGGTAAAGGCGACGTCCAAACTTGTCCATGGTTTTCCCTTCCCTTCCAGGAGGAACAGTGGCATAAACTCTGGAAGGATGGGATCTCTTCAAGGAGGAATCCACAAGCAGGGACTGATGAGACAACTGCGGATTCTCAAATCCTTTGCAATGTAGAGTTTTATACCTGGAGTCCAACTTGCCTGGAACAGCGGGAATTGCATAAGGAGTCTCCAGGCATCGTGTAAAAGTCTGAGACAAAAGCTTATGAAGGGGAAGCTTAAGTGACTCTGCAGGAGGTTGAGGAAGATGCATGACTTTGAGGTACTCCTTAGAGTATTTAGAATCAGCATCTAACTGAAGGTCCAAGTCAGCAGCCATCTGACGAAGAAAAGAAGATAAAGATAGCTGATCTGCTGATGCTTTGCCTCGTAAGGGACTCGAGGACCTCGAGGCAGCCTGGGTCGAAGATGAAGTTTCGGCAGGAAAATAGTCATCAAAAGAATAAGGAGTCTTGGATGAAGCAAGGACAAGCGTTAAATAAAGCATGTACCAAGATACTAATGGGGTGGGCGGAGTCAGCAGCCCCGCCGCTTTGTGGCGGCAGAAGAGAGACTTGGTAACAGCCTGAAAGTAAAAATAACAGTCAACCGTCACAAAATTTAATTAAGCAGACAACACTGGTCCTGGGGGCTGTATGCCCAATATCTCTGATAAAGTCTCACTTTCATGTTTAAAAAGTCTTAACTACTCTCTCCTAGCATCGGGTATCTGGGGGGTGGGGTCGTCTCCCTCCCATCTATTACCACAATGGGGACCTGTGAGTCTTCCCCTAACGATAACATTGCGGGCAAACTTACGGGGTCTAATGATCTAGTACAGATGCAAATTACCAGCAAGTGTTCATGTATATCATCAAACAGCCTCATCCGGACCTTTACACAACTCCCCATGCCAGATTCCATCAAAACCTGCTCAATGGCAGGTGAATCCATGATGGCAGGCACTCCAGTAAGTAGAAATGCCTAGCATGGATCTATCCCCTCCCCCAAACCAATTCCTCAGCATCAACACCTCTTTGGACTCTATTTTCTCATACAACCTGCCAATCTTGTTCACAAGTTGAAAAAAAAAAATTCCCAAAACTTTGGGCAATCCCAGTTGTATCCCTGTGTCATTCTCTACTTCTGACAATAGGAGATCACCAGCGACTAGGCAAAGTGATGCATCTTGTACAGAAGCTGCTAAGGTTTTATACAATTCAGAGTGGGTGCCCATCTTAAACTGCATCAAGGCGCTTTTCATGAATTCTCAGATTCTTTTTTAAACTTAGAAATTATTACATTTTATTCACCACACTGACAAATAACTTTAGGCTTAAAAAAATAAGTCCTGATCTCAGATGAATAAAGACTTTGGTGATCTTCATAAAAACATGATGGCAGATAAATGCCAAATGGTCCATCCAGTCTGGCATCTGCAGCATCCACTACCTCCCCCTCTTCCTAAGAGATCCCAAGTGTTGTCCCACGCTTTCATAGAAGGTGGGAGGCTTTGCTTCCAACGCTAAATCTACCACTGTGTCTGCTCACTTCACTTTAATGACCCTCAAGGGAAAAGTATCAAGTTTCAAGTTTATTTAGATTTAATGGTTCGCTTAATAATTTCTAAGCGAATTACATAACAGTTTAATAGGGATAAAACAATCAATTAAAAATAAAAATATTAAAAGAAAAAAACAACAAGAAACAGGGACGATGCAGACTAACAATACAGACAAGACTGGAATAATTGGGAAAGAACATAAGGGAATGAAAGTTACAAATTTGTTGTATTCCCATTGGGAAGAGAAGAAAATTGTAAAGGATGGGAAAAAACACTAAGGATGGGGTATTAAAAGAGTATGAGGAATATTCTGTTCTGCTTGCTGAATATCCCATAAATGACTGTACAGCAACTTGGGAAATATTTATATAGAAGATACTATGTAGAATGGAATACCTATACCTGTCTCAGATTCCTTTAGCACATGTTTGGCACAGAGAAAGCTAGTCAGGTCTTCCTCCTGGTGGTTTTTATACCAGTCTTCAATGATCTCTTCATATTCTTCCACCAGGACATCACACTAGGAAAGAAAAAAAACCAAAACATTCTACTAAGGCTTTACCAAATATTCATATTTAATTTGATTTGACCCCGAATACGTTGTTTGTATCCAGTCGAACAACAATTCAAAATCCAGGGCTCCACCGCGTTAAATCCTACTGAAATAATAAGAGGTGTATTTGCAAAGCACTTAGACTTACAAAGGTTCCATAGTAACCTATGGAACTTTGTAAGTCGAAGTGCTCTAAAAATGAACTCCTTGATCTCTAATTTCTCCTTCTCCTCTTCTGCCAATTCCAGACTTCGTTCCTGTCTTCTAGCTACCCCCTATACCTGGAATAACATACCCAAGTTTGTCCATCAGGCCCCTTCCCTTCCCTTGTTTAAAAACAGACTGAAAACTCACCTTTTTGATATAGCTTTCAATCCTTAACCCTACTCCTCTGCCCTCCTACCCAGCCAGATGATTAACTATTCCCCTTAACTGTATCCATGACATCTTGTTTGTCTGTTTTGCCTGTTTAGATTGTAAGCTCTTTGTGAATCTGTACAGCGCTGCGTGCATCTGGTAGCGCTATAGAAATAATAGTAATACAGTGTTCCCCCGTGAATTTGCAGTTCGAAAATCAGACTTGCTCATTCACGGTTTGTTCTGACCGCCTCTTCCTGAAGTTAAGTCGGGCTATACCAATCAGGAGCTGCGTGTCAAAGCAGCTCCTGATTGGTGTAGCCCGACTTTACTACAGGAAGAGGCGGATGGAGCTGCCCCTCCTGTCTGAAATTTGCGGGGGTTCCTGGAATGGAACACCTGTGAATTTTGAGGGGAGTACTGCAGTAGAAATTTCATACTTCTTTCATTCATTCTTATTTTAGAGCTCAGTGCCCATTACTAGTATTCAGCCGACTAATAAAATATGCTATTTGGTACAGCTTTAGATGCTCATAATAGTCCCTTCTTTGAAAGTGATCGGAACCAGACGCCATGATATGTTTTCAGTGATGGCTCCCCAACTCTGGAACACTTTACCTCAATAAATAAGAGAGGAAAAGGACCTTAGTCGTTTTAAAAATAACTTAAAAAGCTTTCTTTTTAAAGATGCTTTTAATCTTTAATTCATATTTAAGCAGTGAAGTAGTGGCCCCTAAAAGATACACTTTGCCCTCCCTTGTGTTCTTTCCATTTATGGTTCTCTTTTTCTTCTTTAAAGCACTAACTTTGTAACTTTATCCCTTCATTCCTTATGTATCAATTTTGTCTGTATGTTTGTCGGTCTAGCCCATTATATGCTAATTTTAAATAGTATGTCTAAATTTATGTTTATTTTTATTTTATTGTAATTTGCTTAGTAAATTTCGAATAAGCGATTCATCAAATCAAAATAAAACTTGAAACTTTCAGATCACATCCCGTTAGATATGTGTAATTCAGGAATACATGATAGCTACTGTATAAATAAAGATTACCATCTTGGAAACCTAGACTAGATGTATTCCACTGTTTGAGCTAAGTGTAACATTGCATTCTTTCATATTTGTAGCTGGC
Source organism: Geotrypetes seraphini (assembly GCF_902459505.1). Classification (NCBI taxonomy): domain Eukaryota; kingdom Metazoa; phylum Chordata; class Amphibia; order Gymnophiona; family Dermophiidae; genus Geotrypetes; species Geotrypetes seraphini. The sequence continues at coordinate 413,329,962 of NC_047086.1, forward strand.
TAATCTTTTACTGCTGGCTTTAGATTTTTGATTATTCTGTTGCTGTGAATTTTTGTGCTTTCTCAAAAAAAAAAAAAAAATCTCAAACTTTTTCTTAATCTGAACCTGTACAGTGTACACATAGCTTAGACTAACTTTTCAAAACAAATCTGTTTACTGCCAGCTTTGGTGGAAAATAGATATTTATCAGTGGCCCTTCTAATACCTATTTTTTTCTTTAAAGTATTTGTGTTAATCTCCTCCTCCCACCTTTTGTCTGGAGGCAGGCTCTATTGCAGAGTTATAGAAAGGTGTCTTAATAGAAAATAACATTGCAGACAGGTCTCTTAGCTAACACAGCTCACAGATCTTTAGTTGCTTTGCCCCTGTGATTTGGCCTACATTGGACACACTGCTAGGAGTTTCAAGATTAGACTGTTTGAGCATAAGAAAGAAACAGACGTCATTGCGAGGAGAAGCACATGTTCCAGGAATTTAAATGTAGACAGGATGGACCATTTGGCTTTTGCCATCATTTATTTATTTTAAAAATGTATAACCCATGTATCCTGCAATTCTAAGCGGGTAACAGTGGAACATACATAACAGAATAAAATGCAATTACATACAGCTAACAACAATACAAACATTTAACATTAAATATAAACTGCTACAATCAAGAACTACTAACATTTCAGTATAAAAAAAACCTTTAAACCCTCCCCCCCCAAAAAAAACCCAACCCAGTCAAAAACATACTGAAAAATGATATTAGAAACCAGAGTTTATGAGGAAAACACTTGTTCAAATTAGAGGTCTACACGGGAACGGGGATCGCGGGGGTCCCATGGGGGTCCCGCAGGAATCCCCCCCTAACCCACGGGACTCCCACGGGGATTCCCCTCTGGCCCACGGGACTCCCACGGGGACCCCCCTCTAGCCAACGGGACTCCCACGGGGATGGAAGGCTTTGGAAGCAGGTTCGTCCATATTATATAGTGGACAAGTCAGCCTTAGTAAAAGAGGGGGTTTATAAGTTAATTACCTGAACAGAAAACAAAAAATGGGTTCCACCAAAGAGATTCCACAACAAAAACAGCAGCACAAACACAAAAGAAACTGTGGAATTGATGATCCTGCAGAAGTAATTGCGGCTTTTTATGGGGATGGGCGGGGATGGAGGTAATTCCTTGCGGGGATGGGACGGAGAGGATCCTGGTGAGAACGGAAAGGATCCTGACGGGGACAGGTGGGGACAGAGAGGATCCTGGCAGGGACGGGTGGGATTTCTGTCCCCGCACAACTCTCTAGTTCAAATAGCCTGGTTTTTTAACATCTTCTTGAATTGCAAAATTCCTTACAAACTTCTCATTTCTTAGGCAGCTCATTCCAATACATCAACTCTTGTATTGTCAGAAAAGGTGGGCATAACGGAGGCTGCAATCTGGGTGCCCCCCTTCTAAAATCTGGCCAAATCTGGATGAGATGCCAGCGAAACTTTCCCACTCAAGTTTCAAGTTTTATTACAACTTGATATACCGTGACGGATCACCCATGATGACTCCAGGGCCGCCGACAAAGAAACCAACTGTTGCAGTTCAGGAGATGGATGGAGACACTGACTCCTGGCAGTTAGTGACCTCCTCCACAGGTAAACGTAGGAGACCCCCCCCATTTACAATCTCCTCACCTTCTCACTCTTTCTCTCACCAGGGCAGCTCCACATCGACTCCACAGCTGAGCCTGAAGAACAGATTCCAGGTCTTGCAGGAAGAGACTACCGAAGTGGACCAGGATCAACACACTTCTCCATCTCCGGGGACGATGGATCGACACCCCCAAAAGAAGCGTAGAGTGATAGCCATTGGGGACTCCATGTTGAGGGGCACCGAGGGACCAATATGTAGATCGGATATGCAGTCGAGGGAGGTCTGCTGTCTACCTGGAGCCAGAATACGAGATGTGACCACCTGTCTTGATAGACTTCTCAGGCCCCAGGACCACTTCCCAATGCTGCTCATCCACGTCGGGACGAACGACACTGCCAAGAACAACCTGGAGGACATAGCTAGAGATTTCAGAGCTCTGGGAAGGAGGCTGAAGCAGACAGGAGCACAGGTAGTATTCTCTTCAATTCTTCCTGTTAGGGGCAGAGGAAGGGACAGGGACGAACGTATCCTGAAGACGAACGAGTGGCTACAACGATGGTGCCTGGAAATGAACTTTGGATTCCTGAATCACGGAGAGGCACTACAGGGACTACAGGGACCAGACGGACTCCACCTGACCAACAGAGGTAAGAATGTCTTCGGACACAGACTAGCCCGCCTACTTCGAAGGGCTTTAAACTAGGTAAGTCGGGGGTGGGTATCCACTTTTACACCAGAGCAGTAAGTAACAATCCTGATGGGGCGAACCAAAACTCCACTTCTAAGTCTGAGGTAAGTACCCTTATTGCAAAAGAATCGCTGGGTGACACTTTAATTCAAATGGGTAGCTCACTACAGGAGCTTAGTAAACAGAAAGAGTGGCGAGCTATGTATGTTAACGCACACAGCCTAGGGAATAAATTTCTAGAACTAGAAACAGAAATAGTTAATGCAGACCTAGACGTAGTAGCAATATCCGAAACATGGTTCACAGACTCTCATGGGTGGGATATAACTATACCAGGATACAACCTGCTTCGACAAGACAGAGAGGGTAAGTTAGGAGGAGGGGTAGCACTTTATATCAAAGAGAACATCAAGACAACCAGGATCACGGATGTCAAGTATACTGGGGAATCCATCTGGGTAAACCTGGCAAGAGGCGGAGAAAAATGTCTGTACCTTGGTGTGGTATACAGACCTCCAAGACAATCGGAGGACAAGGATGCAGAATTAATTGAAGACATTGAGAATATCACCTTACGGGGGGACGTTGTTCTGTTAGGAGACTTCAACATGCCTGATGTAGACTGGAACACACTCTCAGCAACAACTTGTGATAGCAGGAGGATATTAACATCCATGAAGGGAGTACGGCTCAAACAAATGGTACTAGAACCCACTAGGGCCCAGGCCATCCTGGACCTGGTACTTACGAACGGGGAAAGCGTCTCGGGGGTCTCGGTGGGAGAAACGCTAGCCACCAGTGACCATAACATGGTATGGTTTAACCTTAAGAAAGGCTTCCCTACGTCACAAACAAAAACAGGGTACTCAATTTCCGGGGCACCGACTTCGCACACATGGGAGATTTCGTCCATCAGACGCTCCAGGTTCAAGAAGTAACTGATAATGTGGAAGCTATGTGGTCAACCTTGAAATTGACCCTTCATGAGGCAACTAAACGCTACATAAAATCGGTAACCAAACAGCAAAGAAAAAAGAAACCCCAATGGTTCACTGATGAAGTCTCGTACCTCGTCAAAGAGAAGAAAAGAGCATTTCTCTCATACAAACGCACGGGGGAAAAAGAAGCAAACATTGAATACAGGACAAAGTCTGCAGCGGTCAAAACAGCAGTCAGGGAGGCCAAACTTTAAATGGAAGAAACTCTAGCGAAGAACATTAAGAAAGGGGACAAATCCTTCTTCAGATACATTAGCGACAGGAAAAAGAACGCAAACGGGATAGTACGCCTTAGAACGCCAGAAGGGAACTATGTGGAAACAGATTCCGATAAGGCCAAACTACTGAATGATTACTTCTGTTCAGTCTTTACATGCGAGGAACCAGGGCACGGGCCACGTCTGGAAGCAAAGCAAAGCATGGAAGATCCATTTCAGAATTTTGAGTTCACACCAGCTGATGTTTACAGAGAACTGTCAAGACTCAAGGTGAACAAAGCCATGGGACCGGACAATTTGCACTCAAGAGTGCTCAGAGAGCTATGCGATGTTCTGGCAAAATCGTTAGCCATGCTCTTCAATCTCTCCCTAAGTACGGGGAGAGTCCCCCTGGACTGGAAAACAGCCAACGTTGTTCCTCTGCACAAAAAGGGTTGCAGAGCAGAGGCTGCGAATTACAGGCCAGTGAGTCTCACATCAATAGTGTGTAAACTCATGGAAACTTTACTTAAAGGTAAATTGGACACGATATTGGATGAGGGAAATCTGAGGGATCCCTGTCCACATGGATTCGCTAGGGGCAGGTCATGCCAATCCAATCGTATCAGCTTCTTTGACTGGGTGACAGGAAAGTTAGACTCGGGAGAGTCTCTGGACATAGTGTACTTGGATTTCAGTAAAGCTTTTGACAGTGTCCCGCACCGTAGACTATTAAACAAGATGAAATCGATGGGGTTAGGTGAGAAACTAACTGCATGGGTCAATGATTGGCTGAGTGGAAGACTTCAGAGGGTGGTGGTCAACGCCACCCTCTCTGAGACATCGAAGGTGACTAGCGGAGTGCCGCAAGGATCAGTCCTGGGACCATCCCTTTTCAACATATTCATAAGGGACTTGACCCGGGGGCTTCAGGGTAAAGTAGCACTGTTCACCGACGACGCCAAACTGTGTAATATAGTAAGTGAAAGCAGTCTCAAGGATAGTATGACGCAGGATCTGATCATGTTGGAAAACTGGTCCTCAACATGGCAGCTGGGCTTCAACGCTAAGAAGTGTAAGGTCATGCATCTCGGCAGCAGAAATCCATGCAGAACATACACCTTGAATGGAGAAGCACTAACTAGGACTTCAGAAGAACGGGACTTGGGAGTAATCATCAGTGCAGACATGAAGGCTGCCAAACAAGTAGAGAAGGCCTCATCCAAGGCAAGGCAAATGATGGGATGTATCAAGAGAAGCTTCGTCAGCCGCAAACCTGAAGTCATAATGCCACTTTACAGAACCATGGTGAGACCTCATCTGGAATACTGTGTGCAATTCTGGAGGCCACATTACCGTAAAGATGTGTTTCGAGCCGAGTCGGTCCAGCGGATGGCCACTAGAATGGTCTTCGGACTCAAGGGTCTCTCATACGAAGAAAGACTGGGCAAATTGCAGCTCTATACTCTAGAGAAGCGCAGGGAAAGGGATGACATGATTGAGACATTTAAATACGTCACAGGTCGTGTCGAGGTGGAAAACGACATATTCGTTCCCAAGGGACCCTCGGTCACAAGGGGGCACCCGCTTAAACTAGAGGAGGGAAATTTACTGGTGACACCAGGAAGTACTTCTTCACAGAAAGGGTGGTGGATCACTGGAACAAACTTCCGGTGCAGGTGATCAAGGCCACCAGCATGCTCGACTTTAAGAATAAATGGGACATCCACGTGGGATCCCTACGAGGGTTGAGCTAAGGAACTAAGTCATCAGCACTCAGACTTAATGGGGTGGGTCAGTAGAGTGGGCAGACTTGATGGGCTGTAGCCCTTTTCTGCCGTCATCTTTCTATGTTTCTATGAAGCGATCTGGGTTCTCATTTGAATTGGACCCCGAGTATCTAATCTAATCTTCCATTTGTGAGTTGCAATATACAGGCTCAAAGCGACATAAGAACATAAGAAGTTGCCTCCACTGGGTCAGACCGAGGTCCATCTCGCCCAGCGGTCCGCTCCCGCGGCGGCCCATCAGGTCTGTGACCTGTGAAGTGGTTTCTGACCACTTCTATAACCTACCTCAAGTTCTATCTGTACCCCTCTATCCCTTTATCCTCCAGGAACCTATCCAAACCCTTCTTGAATCCCTGTACAGAGTTCTGGCCTATCACTTCCTCCGGAAGCGCGTTCCATGTGTCCACCACCCTCTGCGTAAAAAAGAATTTTCTAGCATTTGTTCTAAACCTGTCCCCTTTCAATTTCTCCGAGTGACCCCTAGTGCTTGTGGCTCCTCTCAGTTTGAAGAATCTGTCCTTATTTACTCTCTCTATGCCCTTAAGGATTTTGAAGGTTTCTATCATGTCCCCTCTAAGTCTCCTCTTCTCCAGGGAGAACAGCCCCAGCATTTTTAATCTGTCAGCGTATGGAAAATTTTCCATACCTTTTATCAGCTTAGTCGCCCTCCTCTGCACTCCCTCGAGTACCGCCATGTCCTTTTTGAGATACGGCGACCAGTATTGAACACAGTACTCCAGGTGCGGGCGCACCATTGCACGATACAGCGGCATGATGACTTCCTTCGTCCGGGTTGTGATACCCTTTTTGATGATGCCCAGCATTCTGTTTGCTTTCTTTGAGGCTGTCGCACATTGCGCCGATGGTTTCAGTGATGAGTCGACCATCACCCCCAGGTCCCTTTCCAGGTTACTCACTCCTAGCAGTGTTCCCCCCATTTTGTAGTTGAACATCGGGTTCATTTTCCCTACATGCATGACCTTGCATTTCTCTATGTTAAAACTCATTTGCCACTTTTTTGCCCAGTCTTCCAGTCTTGTTAGGTCCCTTTGTAGGTCTTCGCAGTCTTCCGTGTTTCTAACCCTGCTGCAGAGTTTGGTGTCATCAGCAAATTTGATAACCTCACATTTTGTCCCCGTCTCCAGATCGTTAATAAATATATTGAATAGTAGAGGTCCCAGCACTGACCCCTGCGGAACTCCGCTCGTGACCCATTGCCAATCTGAGTATTGGCCTTTGACTCCAACCCTCTGTTTCCTGCCCGCTAGCCAGTGTTTGATCCATCGGTAGATATCCCCTTGCACCCCGTGGTTCCACAGTTTTTTAAGTAGCCGTTCGTGAGGTACCTTGTCGAAGGGGGATAGAGGACGTGGAGAGATAAGAGAAGGGACTTAGACGTAGGGGATGCTATACAGAAACTGAGATAGTTGTCAAAAAGGTGAGTCTTCAGGTTTTTTCTGAATCTAGTGTAGTTTGTCTCTTTCCTGATAGCATCTGGTAGGTCATTCCAGATTTTTACACCCAGATAGTTTCAAGTTTCTTCAAAAATTTTATAAACTGCCCAATCAGCCTTCTAGGCGGTGAACATTGTGTTAAACATATATGGGGTAACTATACAGCCTTTAAAACAATAATCATTATTTAAAACATTTAAAAACAATAACAAAACAAACAGGAACAAAAAAGGGAAGAAGGATAGAACTACAATTTATTAAGAAAGAAAGAGAACATATAGGGAAAGAATAAAAGGGAGCATCAAGAAAAAAAAATGTTTTTAATTTCGTTTTAAAATGGTGAAGATTTGATTCTTCCCCTAAGTGGACCGGAGTATTATTCCAAAGAGATGGAGCGCCGACAGAAAAAATGGTAGACCTCATTGTGTTGATAAACTTCAGAGATGGGACAGAAAGCAGATTTTTAGAAGAAGATCTTAGAGTCTTAGAAGAACTATAGGAATAAGAAGGTTATTGATAAATTCTGGTTGATTATTTTGTCTAGTTTTAAAGGTCAGTAAAAGAATTTTGAATGTGATTAGGTTGGCAAAGAGTGGAAAATTTGTTTGTAGTGGAGATATTTTGTGGATGGTAGGTTTAGTTGGACTCTGTTAAGGATTCTTTTTGATGTTGACCAAACATTAGAGAATAATTGGATGAGAGGGGCTGCTGAGCTTCCGTATAGGATCAGGTGTAGGATACATTTGAAGATTATTTGGGATGATATTGGGAGCCAATGTAGTTGCCTGATGAAGATTGTGATTGAGTCAAATTTCCTTAATTTGTAGATTAGTCTAGCGGCTGTGTTCTAGATGAGTTGTAGTTTGTGGATAAGAGCGATGTTGAGGCCAAGGTATGCGGAGTTGGGTAGGACCATCATCTGAACGATCAGAGCAAAATGGTGTGGGTGGAAGTATGGTCTTGTAAGTCGTAGTTGACACATAGTGTAGATGGTCTTTTTCCGAAGGTTAGATATTTGTGATTCCTTTGTGAGTGTGTCATCTAAGATGCAGCCTAGTACCTTGGTGGATTTTTCCATTATGAGAGTGATACCTGATGAAAAAGTGAGGTTAGGTATGACATTCTGTTGTGCGGTGCGGAAACCATGGCTTTGGTCTTAATGGCGTTTCAACTTGTTGTTCGTTGCCCAGGTTTGAATTTTATCTATATTGTTTGAGATTTTTTTCGGCAATATTGGGATGGTTATTGGTTATGGGGATGAGGAGGAGGATGTCGTCGGCATACGATAGTATAGTTTCATCTTCTATTTTGATGTGGCCCAGTGAGCTCATGAATAAATTGAATAAGATCGGGGATAATGGAGAGCCTTGTGGGACGCCTTCAAGGGGTTGGAGTATGATTCTTGCCTTCTGACCATGTATTCGCAATTTTGTAGGAAGTCTGTGAACCATTTCAGTACAGTTCCTGTTATTCTGATTTCTGAGAGTTTGGTTAGTAGCAATTGGTAGTCCACTGTGTCGAAGGCTGCAGATATATCAAATTGGAATAAAATGGCCTGATGACCCGAGCTTAGCAATTGTTTGATTTTAATGATTAAAGTAATGAGGAGGAGCTCGGTGCTGTGCTGTGTTCAGAAGCCATATTGGGATGTATGAGGCTAGCTGCTTGCTGATGTGGGATTCGAGGATTTTAGTGAGGATCGGAATTCCAGCAATCGGTCTGTAGTTGGATGCTTTGGAGAGGTCTACTTGGGTTGTTTTCAGTATAGGGGTTAAGGCTATTTTACCCATTTCTTTGGGTAGGTGCCCTTGGTTCAAGGAACTATTTAGCAGGTTAGTGAGCCAGTTAATGATATGATGCGGAGCTGCTGAAAGAAGGTAAGGAGGACAGTTGTCAAGGGGACTGCTTCGTAAGGCTAGTTTTGAAATTAGTCTATTGGTATGGGGGAAGGAAAGGTTAGTGAATGAAGACCAGATCTGGTCTGCATTTATGGGTTCAGTGTATTCCATATAGTTGTGTTGGGACGGGTTTGATGAGGCTATCTTGGCAACTTCCGATTGGACCAATTTGACTTTGTTGAGGAAGAAATCTGCAAGTTCTTGGGCTAAGATTTTGTTGGAGAAGGTTGCAGATTCTTGGTTTGGGGGGGGCTGTCAGTTGTCGTACTAGGCGGAATCCAATATTTTCTCTTCTATGCCTCACCACCCTCACAGCCTTATGCAACAATAATATCAATTCCCCCTTGGAACTACAAGCAACGAAGATCAAATCATCCAGAACCCCAAAACCAAATCAACGGAATACATTGGACAACCTTGGCAAATCCTGTATAAACTTGTAGCTTGATGTACCTATCCCGTTGGAGCCGTACTAGATCTGCATACCATGGCTGGTGAGGCCAATCTGGGATTACTAGGATCCCAAGTCCCGGATGAGTTGTGATTCGGCAAATGACTCAGCCCACCATGAGTCATGGTGGAAACACACAAAGCAGCTTCTCTTCCAACCAGGGCTGAACCATCGCTTCCAACCCTGTGCTTCCTGGTTCATCTCTATGGCTGTAGAAGCAACTCACCTTCATGTTTTTGTCTGAGGCCATCAAGTCTGTTGTTGGACTTCCCCAGCATTGCACAATGAAGTCAAACGCTATTGAAAGTGCAGTTTAATCACTAAAACTATTTTTATTTAATGCTAAGAAATGCAAGGTTGGGCTGCAAAAACCCGAGGGAACAATTCTGGAGGCCAAACCTTCAAAAAGATATAAAAAGGATGGAGTTGGTCTAGGGAAGGCTACTAAAATGATGCGTGGTCTTCATCATAAGGTGAACGGGGACAGGCTTAAAGATCACAATATGTATACTTTGGAAGAAAGGTAGGAGAGGGGAGATATGATAGAGATGTTTAAATACATATGTTGCATAAATGCACAGGAGGAGAATCTATCTCAGTTTCTGTATAGCATCCCCTACGTCTAAATCCCTTCTCTTATCTCTCCACCTCCTCTTCCCCTCCTTCTTTCCCCTTCCTCTTTGATCTGTCGCTTTGAGCCTGTATAGGTATGTTGCGACTCACAAATAGAAGAAGACATAGGATGAAGGTGAAAGGCAACAGACTAAGAAGTATGGGACACATGCTGGTTGAAGGCAGCATATGTGTACTTATCAGCCTATTTCCCTGTTGAAGAGTTGTGAAAAATGGGAATGTATGGGGTGAACTGAGGTCTACTGCTTGTACTACCATGTCTGGCTCAGTCTTGGAGAGTTAATGTCTACCCTTCTATATCAGAAAGGGATCATATTACCGGATTTATTCTTCAGTTACAGTATTTTAAGAGGCAGAGATAAGCGTTAGCACCATGATTTTAGCAAACTAATTTTGAGTGAGCTATTGAAAGTGCAGTTTAATCACTAAAACTATTTTTATTTAATGCTAAGAAATGCAAGGTCATGCATTTGGGCTACAAAAACCTGAGGGAACAATTCTGGAGGCTGAACCTTCAAAAAGATATAAAAATGATGGAATTGATCCAGAGGAAATAATAATTTTATTCTTATATACCACCAAAGCCATAATAGTTTGAGGCGGTTTACAATAAGAAGAGCTGGACAATCAGCGAAATAGGCACAATGTAAAGTCATCAAATACATGTAAGCAGAATACAGAGATAAGGCTTAAGAGTTCTTAGGTAACAAGTCGGTTAGAGTATAAAGAAATAGGGCATTAAGAGTTCTTAGATTACAAATTGGTTAAACAAGTTTGTTTTTTACTAGTTTTCTAAAACTTAGATAGGATGAGGAGTGCGTAATAATGTTACCCATCCAATCATTCAGTTGACCTGCTTGGAAAGCAAGTGATCTGTCCAGGTATCTTTTGTATCAGCAGGCCTTTATTGTTGGATGGATAAACATATGAACTCTGCGTGTAGGTCTAATAGAACAATCTAAGTTAAAATGGGAAACCAGGTATATAGGGGCCGAACCAAGAATAGATTTGAAACAAAGATAGGCAAATTTGAACAGAACTCTTGCTTCCAGGGGCAGCCAATGGAGTTTTTGATAATAGGGAGTTATATGTTCCCATTTTTTTATACCAAAAATCAATCGAACTGCCAAATTTTGAATAATTCGGAGTCTTTGAATGGCTTTCTTGAAAGACCCCAAATAAATGATGTTACAGTAGTCGAGCATGCTTAGAATAGAGGATTGCTCCAGTAAACGGAATGAAGTTGCATCAAAGTACTTTCTGATGGTTCTTAATTTCCACAATGTCAAGAAGCCTTTTCTAACCAATAACTCCGTATGTGCATCTAGAGTAAGATAACAGTCCAGAGTCACTCCCAGAATTTTTATGGAATCGTCAATAGGAAAGTCTTGTCCATTCAAGGAAATTGATGATTCTTTGATTTTATCATTTGGACTCACCAGAAAGAATTTGTTTTTTTCTGAGTCGAGTTTCAATTTGAATTCGGCCATCCATACTTCAATTTGCTTTAAAATAGATCCCAGATGTTCTTCGTCTCAGAAGTCAGGTTTGTTAGGGCAAAAACTACAGTGATGTCATCAGCATAGATATAAAATTTGACATTTAAACTTTGCAATAGATTCCCCAATGATGCTAGGTAAATGTTAAACAGTGTAGGGGATAGGGGAGAACCCTGCGGGACTCCACATGAGTTTATCCAGCTGAAGGATTGTTTATTGTCACTACTAAAATGGTGCATGATCTTCATCATAAGGCATACGGGGACAGACTTAAAGATTTCAATCTGTATACTTTGGAGGAAAGGCGGGAAAGGGGAGATATGATAAAGATGTTTAAATACCTACATAATGTAAATGCGCATGAATCGAGTCTCTTTCATTTGAAAGGAAACTCTGCAATGAGAGGGCATAGGATGAAGTTAAGAGGCGATAGGCTCCGGAGTAATCTAAGGAAATACTTTTTTACAGAAAGGGTGGTAGATGCATGGAATAGTCTTCCAGAAGAGATAGTAGAGACAGCAACTGTGTCTGAATTTAAGAAAGCATGGGAGGCACGTGGGATCTCTTTGAGAGAAGAGATAATAGTCAATGCGGATGGGCAGACTGGATGGGCCATTTGGTTTTTATCTGCTATCATGTTTCTATCATGCTACTCCCCATAACTGATGCATCAGTTTTTCTTTACCTGTTTCTTTAGGTCAGCCACTTCAGCAGACGTCTCATTCCACAACTCATAGGGAATGTCCATCACCACATTTACTCCTTTATGAACCAGGTTATGTAGTGTTTCAAATGTCTCTGACATTCCCTGGAAAGCAAATGGCTCATGTTAATTCTCCAGAAGAATCATCCACAGCAACAATCATGAACACAATTCAACTAGAAGTGTAAGTCCTGCCTACAAATGCTGATCATCACGCCAATAGCAACCCTAAGCATATAACCAGGCTCAGAATTGTCAGAGAATGCAGTAAATGGGAAAATCCCACAACTCTTCAGCCAATTTGGGATGTGCTCATCTACCATAAACACTGTTTTGAATCTGAACATCCCATTTTGTACTCTTTAGGGAAAACCAGCTTAAAATTTCTTATTTTTCAGCTTTTGGCTTTAAGAAACATCAATTAAAAAATATGCTAAAGGAGACATACACTGAGGCACCTTAAATCAGACCTTGTATAGCTAGAGGGAAGAGAATGTGGTACAGCCTGTATTGGTAGGGGGAATGCTCCTCTCTCTCAGGGATCAAGGAGTAGCCATAAGTAGGCCTAGGAAAGTCACGGCCCTCCCATTTTGGAGTCAGGCTCATCTAGCAAGTGTAGCAATACAGATCAATGACAAAAGAACTAGAGGCTTCAGCCTTTACTAAAAAATCAATCCTGACTATAGCACTGCAGGGAGGGGAGGAGAAACTTGCAGTGCTAGGTGAGAGGGCACTCAGGTGATTTGATCTCAGGCTTTCATGGGTTTCAAAAAGGCAGGGTTGTAATTCACTCAGAGTTGTGCGGTGGTTTAAGGAAAGAGTTGATTTGAGAGTGAGTCAGCAGTCTCTGGAATTTTCTCTTACATTTTCTATTCTTCTTTTAAACTAACCACTTTATAGACATTAATAATGCATAATTACTAAACTAACCACTTTATATATTACAACACAATTACTTATTGTAACAGGTATTATCCGGGGACAGCAGGCAGGTGTTAGTTTGCAGATATGATCTTAGAGGATTGCTTGTGTGTCTGTTTTATCATTTTTTAAAATAATTTTATGTATTTAAATTATGTAAACCATTTATAGTCAAACCTTGGTTTACGAGTAACGCAGTTTGCGAGTGTTTTTCAAGACGAGCAAAACACTCGAGCAAACTGTAACTCGCAAACTGAGCATTGACTCGATTGGGAACCGGCAGTATTGCTCTCCCCGAGACCACCGGCGCTGCTCCCTCCCTTCACGATCGTCTCCTCCCCATCTACTGACCGGCCCTGTCCTTACCCATGTGCCGCCATAGTTAGAAAGGGCCTGCTGCTAAGCCTTGAGCATCTGCGCATGTTCAAGGCCTTCTGGATCTCACCCTCACCGAAATTCTCATGAGACTCGAGATCTCATGAGAATCTCGGAGAGGGTGAGATCCAGAAGGCCTGAGCATGCGCAGATGCTCAAGACTCAGCAGCAGACTGGCGGCAGGCACTTTCTATCACCGGCGGCATAGGGATAAGGACAGGGCCAGTCGGAGAGGGGTGTGGAGGAGACGATAGCAGCGCCAGTCGCCTCGGGTGGAACATGGGAGTCGGAGTGCATCCAGCAGGAGTGAGCCAGCACCTGAGAGTCCTGGCAGAGGGGGTAGTGGCATCCGGGGGGGGGGGGGGGGGGCAGTGTCCGGGAGCGGCAGGGCCAACGGTGCCTAGTCAGGATCTGTGGCGGTGGCGGTTTGCTTACAGCCAGCACCCTGGAGCCGGGGCGCACCATCACCACCCGCACAACCTGCAGTGAGAGGCAGTGAACATTAGTTAGGCAGTGAACAGCAGCAGAGGAGGAGAACTGGAGGAGCCGCGTGGATAGGTCTGTGGCAAAGGCAGCGGTGGAGGCGGCGCTAATGGTAATTAAGTTTCTGGGGATGTGGAACGAATTGTTCTAGTTTACACTAACTTTTATGGGAAAAGTTGCTTTGATATACGAGTGTTTTGGTTTACAAGCATGCTTCTGGAACGAATTATGCTCGTAAACCAAAGTACCACTGTAGTTTTAAACGGTATAGAAAATTTTAAAATAAATAAATATTCTCACATGTGGGCGACGTCATCCACGGAGCCCGGTACGGACAGTGCTAAAGTGTACTGTCATTTTAAGCTTTAGAAAGCTTTTAGACTGACTGCATCATGCATGCACAAGTGCCTTCCGCCGATGCCAGTTTACAAGGTTGTCAGTTATATGCCCAAGTGAAGAAATCAACTAGGGGAGGTGGGTGGGATGTGAGAATATCTGCCTGCTGTTCTCAGATAACACTTGTTACGGTAAGTAACTGTGCTTTATCCTAGGTCAAGCAAGCAGCATATTCTCACATGTGGGACTCCGTAGCTTACTGAATGGGATGGAAGGAGAGTTGGCCTCCAAATAAAACAAATGTGTAGCGCTCCACCCAAAAAGCAGATATGTTGTCCGATTTGAGCAGGCAGAGCAAAGGATGGAAAAGAATTGAGAACAATAAGAGGCATATACCCATCCTTAAGAGATCAGATTCCACAGGTGACCTTTGAGGGGAGGAATGCTGGCCTAGTGCATAACTAAGGTGACCATACATCCTATTTTCAACAGGACAGTTCCATTTTTCGGACCGACTGTCCCATTGTCCCGACCCACCGCTTCGGGACACTGAAATGTCCCATTTTCAGGGACAGCAACCCAAAGCTGTGCACGGGGACACCAGGACGGGCAATCACTTTCCCTCCCTGCCGCACCGATTCAAATCTTCGTCTGCCGCCGCTGCTTCTTGCCTTCTTCCCAATGTCAATTTTGACTTCGGAGAGGAAGTTCTGGGCCAGCCAATCGCTGCCTGGCTGGCCTGGAACTTCCTCTCTGACGTCAAAATTGATGTCGGGAAGAAGGCAAGAAGTAGTGGCAGCGGGCCGGGGTTTGAATCGGCGAGGCAGGCTGGCAGGCAGCGGCGGTACACGGACGGACGTGCGGGAGGGAGGGAAGGAGGTAGGCAGGCAGGCTGGCTTTGGGGGAGGGGGTGGGACAAAGGCAAGGCAAGACATAGGAAGGAGGCACTGGGGGCACTATTGACACGGGACGGAGGCACTGGGGGCACTAAGGACACAGGACAGAGGCACTGGGGGCACTAAGGACACAGGACGGAGGCACTGGGGGCACTAAGGACACAGGACGGAGGCACTGGGGGCACTAAGGACACAGGACGGAGGCACTGGGGACACTAAGGACACAGGCACTGGGAACACTAAGGACACAGGACAGAGGCACTGGGGGTACTAAGGACACAGGAAGGGGCACTAAGGACATAGGAAGGAGGCCCTGGGGGCACTCAGGACATAGGAAGGAGGCCCTGGGGGCACTCAGGACATAGGAAGGAGGCACTAAGGACATAGGAAAGAGGCACTGGGGGCACTAAGGACACAGGAAGGAAGGAGGGAGGGAATAGAAAGGGACAATTGTTGGGCCTGAGTGCAGAATGAAAGAAATAAAAGAAAGGATACACAGTCAGAAGGAAACGCAACCAGAGACTCATGAAATCACCAGACAGCAAAGGTAGGAGAAATGATTTTATTTTCAATTTAGTGATCAAAACGTGTCAGTTTTGAGAATTTATAGCTGCTGTCTATATTTTTAACTATATTTGTCTATTTTTCTATAGTTACTGAGGTGACATTGCATATTTTAAAATCATTTGCCTTGACATCTTTGAACCCCCCGAAATATAAATGATAATTAACATTTTCTCTGCTTTTTGTATGCTTTGTAGTTTTTTCATTTTATGGTTACCATTATGAATTAATAAGATATTATGTGTACATGAAAAATGAATGGAAGAAATTGGGGGCGGGATTAGGGCGGGGCTAGGCCATGGTTGGGGTGGGGCTAGGGTGGGATTGGGGCAAGGCTAGGGTGGGATTGTGAGCACGACTGAATTAATAGATGTCACCTTTTGATGAAAAAAATAAATGGTCACGTTATGCATAATCCTCAGTAAACCTGGTTCTAAGAGGGAGGTTGTAGAGAATCTGCATTAAAGATAGTAGTTCAAGGGATGCTGTGAAAACTATCTGTCTTGGAGAAGGAGGGAAGAGAACATTCTCTTTCTGAGAGGAGAAAAGTAGAAGACATAACTTTGGGTAATGTCACACCCATGCTCTCTGTGAACACCCTGAGCCATCGGATAGTGACAAGGTGTTTGCTACTGGCGTGGTCCCTTTAGAATTAGGATATCCTTTCAAGTTGGCTGCCACTAGGCAAATGCCTAACTAAGCTTATTTCCAAGGGCTTTGAAGAAACCACACTTGTCAGAATGGCCTTGGTGCAAAAAATATAAGCTTTTATTCGGCCCCTGGCCGTAGAATCACTGTGCCACTCCAGGTTCTCCTGGTACAAAACCAAAAGAAAAAGTTCATTTCACTCATTATCATTCAGTAATCAGCTCTGAGCTTGCTTGGTAAACCATATACAGTCATTTAGCTCTTCATGAGGCTTGGAAGTGAAACAGTTGACAAAAATAACTTTTCACTGTAGAGCTACAGAGGAGACATTCTTATTCATGCCTGAGAGACATTCTGTGTCTTCCTACAGTGCACTCACTCTCTCCAGCTGGGCTGGACTTTCTACCTGGACACAACAGGCTTTACCCTGAGAGAGTTAATCTCCTTTTCCCTACGAGGCATGCAGGCTAATTTAGTTACTTAGTTGCTATGGCAATCACCTCACAGCTGGGCACTTGCACGGAGTCCTGAAACCAGGAAACTCTGGGTTTAAACTGGCTAGAATTACAGCCTAGCATTTGGTTCAGCTGTGAGAATGTCCAGAAGAGGAGATTACTGTGTCTTTCACAAATTGCAGCAAACCAGCATGTGGAACTGCAGTACAAGATTACTTTCCTTGATAACTCCCACAGTCATTAGCTCAAAGAGCAAACAGAAAAATACAGCCAGAAAGAAAACCCTTTTCACAGACCTTTCCCAGGGTGTTCAGCTCTCCATTTCCTCTGGCCAGCTTTCTTGCATAGCCCTACTTTCCTCCAACATCATTGGCTCTGGGGGAAGGAATTCTGTAGCCAAATTACCAGCCTGTTCCTCAGTCATCTCCCAGTCAGTGCTGAGGAACTGCTCTGCAGGGTCTGAGGCAAGTTCTGCCAAGCCTCGCACTGCTCCTCCTCCTTGCTCTCTGATGAGCCTGGCTTTAAGCTGAGGGAAAGAACCACTCCCCCTTGGCTTTGGATGGGGTAAGGGAATTCCTTCCTCAGCCCATGCCATTTCTCTGAGGGGGAACTGCTTGTGAGCTTTCTGCCTTACAGGCATCGGACAATAGCAAGGCAGATTCTTCCTGCCAGGCTTTGGGACTGCTTCAGGTAAGTCTAAGCCTTCCTGTTCTATTTCCATTTCTTCATTGTCACTTACCGGGTAGTCAGCTAATTTATTGTCCTGGGCACTGACCTGGTCAGCCCTTCTGCACTGGGGTTTGTATACTTTCCTTCCTTTCCCTGTGGCAAATCTTAGGAAAGACGTCCGTTTGTCACAGTAAGTATATATTATTTTGCTCTGAGCTTTGATAGGTTGGGGAGAAAAGCTCAATTGTAGGTTCCCTTCTAAAGACAGTTTAGATCTTAAAAGAACAAACTTTTAATAAAATCCTAAGGCTCTCTATACTAGTCTAATATATTCCTAGTAGCTTAATAAGGTTAATTAATTAGCTCAATAACAAGATGCAGACAGTAGTCCAGCAGCAAAGAGTTGCTATCCAGTCTTTTGCATTGAGTCTTTTGCATTGACTTTCTCCTGGTTGGCAAAAAGTTATGTGTGTGCTCGTTGCAAAGAGCTCCTAGCTCTCAGAAATTGAGTACATTCCCTTGAGGCTAGAGTTGGAGGAGCTGAGGGAGACAGAGAAGTACATAGAGGAGACCTACAGGGATGTTGTAGTGAAGTCCCACCTACAGTCTGGTATCCCCTGTGCTGCCTTGGAGGAGAGAGGTCTCCTAGAAGGAGAGCATCACCCTGGTGAAGTAGGAAATAATCCTGTAGCTAGGACCCATCCACCAGGGGATGCAATATCCTCTCGCACCGAGGATGTGTCTCCAGGGGCTTCTGTTCAGGAGGGAAAAGTTAGGACACCGGTTGTAGTTGGTGAAGCGATTATTAGGCAAGTAGATAGCTGGATGGCTGGTGGGCATGAGGATCGCCTGGTAACTTGCCTGCCTGGTGCAAAGGTGGCAGACCTCACGCGTCACATAGATAGGATTTTAGATAGTACTAGGGAGGAGCCAGCTGTCCTGGTAAATGTAGATACCAATGACATAGGAAAATGTTGGAGGGAGGTTCTGAAAGCCTTAGGTAGAAAGCTGAAATCCAGATCCTCCAGGGTTGCATTTTCAGAAATGCTCCACACGCAGGACCCAAGAGGCAGGTAGAGCTCCAAAGTCTCAATGCATGGTTGAGACGATGGTTCAGGAATGAAGGATTTAAATTTGTTAGGAACTGGGCAACCTTCTGGGAAAGGGGGAGCTTGTTCCGAAAGGATGGACTCCACCTTAACCAGGATGGAACCAGGCTGCTGGCACTAATGTTTAAAAAGTAGAGCAGCTTTTAAAATGAGACATGGGGGAAAGCCGACAGTCGCTCAGGAGCAGATGATTCGGTGTGAGGTATCCTTGGAGGATACTACTGAAACAGGATATTTAGGGAGTCCCGATAGAGAGGTTAAACTGAACTAAAGCTTATATACTGCATCTTCTTTATAAATATAGAGCTCAACACGGTTTACAAAAGTTAAAAGGGAAGTACAGTGGGAGTTGGTGGTAGGGGGAAGCAGAAATTTACAGTTTTGAAAATAGCCAAATTTTCAGGTGTCTACGGAATAGTTGGAAAGAGCCCTGGAATGTCTTGTAAAGTGAATAGAGCCAATGCAAGGAAAGGAAGCAGTTCTTCTCAAAATATATGCTGGAAAGAAAACAAAGGGGAACTAAGAAGTCACTGAATAAATAGTGAATGGGAAATGGAAATCATTAAATGTTCCCGTATAAGAGGTAAGATTTGAAAGTCCAGAGAGGAATATGCAAATTTATGTGCAGAATCTGGCAGGGGAGTGTGTGGTGCAGTGGTTAGAGCTACAGCCTCAGCACCCTATTATTATTAGGATTTTATATACCGCCTAGGGTTGTGGGTTCAATACCTCACTGCTCCATGTGTCCCTGGGCAAGTCACTTAATCCCCCCATTGCCCCAGGTACACTAGATAGAGTTTGAGGCCGACAGAAGAGATAGGGAAATATGATAAAGTACCTGAATGTAAACCACTTAGGATAAAGTTGTATATAAATTATAAAATAAATAAATAAAATACTGAGATAAAGCATTAGAGTACAGAGCTCAGAAACCTGAGTACTAATGAAGAGAAGTAGGAATGTTTCCTATTTAAAGAGGCACTGTTGATCAATTTGGAAAGAGGGAATAGAGAATATATTTACATTGATGTGTTATACAGGCTCCTTCACAGACGGAAGAAGTAGTAAGAGATTATATAGTAGATATTCAGAATCTATCTAAAAAAGGGGAAGTCTTGCTAATAGGTGAATTTAACATGCCAGATGTTTGGAGAATCCCTATTGTGGGGTTTTCTAGAAGTGGGGAGATTCTGGATTCTCTATAAGGAGAACTGTTCCAGCAATTGGTAATGGAAGCCACACGGGATGGGATCATACTGGACTTAGTCCTTACAAACAGGGAAAGTGTTTCTGATGTTACAGTGGGTGATCATCCTGCATTCAGTGATCACTGCATGATACTGTTTAATATTAAGATGGGTATAGAGAGGGCTCATTCAAAAGCAAAGGTTCTAGACTTAAAAAAAAAAACTTTGTTCAGATGGGGGATTACGTCAAGGAATTGTTGTCTAGATGGAAACGTCAGAAAAGAGTGGAAATGCGATTGGTAAAACTGAAAGGCGTCATTGTAAGGGCGACAAACCTTTTTGTGAGACAAGTAAGTAAAAGTAAGAGGAAAAGAAGGCCACTTTGGTTCTCAAAAGTAGTAAGAAGGTAAGGAATAAGAGGTTAGCTTTCATAAACTACAAAAGATCGCAGAAAGAGGAAGACAGGCAAAATTATCAGGAAAAGTTAAGAAAGGTTGGTCGTGTAGTTAGGAAAGCAAAGATGCAAATAGAAGAAAAATAGCTGTCGCAGTAAAATCAGGAGACAAGACATTTTTTAGATATATTAGTGATAGGAAGAAGTGCAAAAGTGGCATTACAAAACTCAAAGGTGAAGGGGAGGAATATATAGAAGCTGATAAAGAAAAGGCCAAATTGCTTAACAAATATTTCTGTTTTGTGTTCACGGTTGAAGCAAACGTGAATAGAGATGGAAGAGTAATAGACCCTGATCGATTTTCAAAGAGTTGCGTTTGTGAGGAGCTAGCTAAAATGAAAGTAGATAAAGCAATGGGGCTGGATGGTGTACATCTGAGGGTCCTGAAGGAACTTAGGAAAGTCCTGGTAGCTCTACTGACTGACATTTTCAACGAGTCTCTAGAGTCAAGAGTGGTACTGGAGGACTGGAGAAGGGCAGATGTGGTCCCTCTCTACAAAAGTGGAAGTAAGGAAGAAGTAGGAAATTACAGGCTGGTAAGTCTGACTTCTGTGGTAAGCAAATTAATGGAAACACTTTTAAAACAGAGAATGGTCAAGTTTCTGGAATGTGGATTACAGGACAGCAAGCAACTTGGATTCATTAGAGGTAGGTCTTGTCAGATAAATCTGATCAATTTCTTTGACTGGGAAACCAAAGAATTGGATAGAGGATGTGTGCTAGATGTGGTGTATTTAGATTTTAGCAAAGCCTTTGACAGTGTTCCACACAGACATCTAATAAATAAACTGAGTGCCCTCGGAATGGATCCCAAAGTGACAGGCTGGGTCAAGAACTGGTTGAGTGGAAGGCGACAGAAGGTAGTGATCAATAGAGATCGCTCTGAGGAAAGGGATGTTAACAGTGGTGTACCTCAAGGTTCTGTTCTTGGGCCTGTTCATTTTAACATTTTTATAAACGATATTGCTGAAGGGTTGTCGGATAAGATTTGCTTCTTTGTGGATGATATCGATATCTACAATAGAGTAGACACGCCGAATGGTGTGAATAACATGAAAAAAGACCTCGTGAAGCCTATCATCTCTTAATTTCATCCTATGCCATCTCATTCCAGAGCTTCCTTTCAAATGAGACTCAACTCATGTGCATTTACATCATGTAAGTATTTAAACGTCTATCATATTTCCCCTATCCCACCTTTCCTCCAAAGTATACAGATTGAGATCTTTTAAGTCTGTCCCCATACGCCTTATGATGAAGACCACACACCACTTTAGTAGCCTTCCTATGGACCCACTCCATCCTTTTTATATCTTTTGGAAGGTGCGGTCTCCAGAATTGTACACAATATTCTAAATGAGGTCTCACCAAAGACTTATACAGGGGCATACCTCTCCCTATGCACCATAGAATTTAGGAAGTGTCTAAAAACACACCTGTTCCTGAAATACCTAGACAACTGACCTTTTCTCCCCCTTACTCACTCACCTGTTCTCCCCCCTACTCACTCACTCTTTCCGCTCTCAAGTCCAATTATTCTGTACCTTCTCTAATCTTTTGTAAACCGCATAGAACTTCACGGTATTGCGGTATATAAACTGTTATTATTATTATGGCATCTTTCTAGCTTTTGCCATCACCTTTTCAACCTGATTGGCCACCTTAAGATCATCACATACAATCACACCCAGGTCCTGCTCGTCTGTCGTGCACATAAGTTCTTCACCCCCTAAACTGTACCGTTCTCTCGGGTTTTTGTAGGCCAAAGCATGACCTTGTATTTCTTAGCATTAACGTTTAGCTGCCAAATTTCAGACCATTCTTCAAGTTTCGCCAAGTCTTTCTTCATGTTATTCACACCATCCTGGGTATCTACTCTATTGCAGATTTTGATATGATCTACAAAGAGGCAAATCTTACCTGACAGCCCTGCAGCAATATCGTGTATAAAAATGTTATAAAGAATAGGCCCAAGAACAGAATCTTGAGGCACACCACTGGTAACATCCCTTTCCTCAGAGCGATCTCCATTGATCACTACCCTCTGTTGCCTTCCACTCAACCAGTTCTTGAGCCAACCTGTCACTTTGGGACGCATCCCAAGGGCACTCAGCTTATTTATTAGAAGTTTGTGTGGAACACTGTCAAAGGCTTTGCTAAAATTTAAATAAACCACATCTAGCGCTCTCCCTCTGTCCAATTTTCTGGTCACCCAATCAAAGATTTGTCTGACAAGACCTACCTCTAGTGAATCCATGTTGCCTCTGGTCCTGTAATCCACAGGTTCTCTGTTTTAAAAGTGTTTCCATTAATTTGCTTATCACAGAAGTCAGACTTACTAACCCTGAAGAAGCCCTTTCTGGAAACGTCAATCGCTCCTCCTAAACTTACATGCTCCACTTCATCACTGACGCTGAAACCGTGGATTGAAGACAAAGTTTTATTTTATTTTTCTTTCCAGCTTATGATTTATCTTTAATCTTATCTATTGTTTTGCCTTTAGTCTTTGTTTTGTTCTATTTCTATCATTTAAATTTCTCCAGAATTCTACTGTTCAACGGCTCCCCCTTCTGCTTCTATTCCTTTCTCTCCTCTCTTCTACCTTCCAAAGTATTTAGATCAATGCTGTCTTGTTAAAATGTTTATTTTATTTTTATTTTTCCTCTAACTCTACTTTTCACTTCTCTATTACCCTCCAGGTACTTTAGTTAGATTGTGAGCCTTCGGGACAGTAAGGGAATTTTTCAAGTACCTTTCTTATTTCTAATCTTAATGTATATTTTCTGTAAACCGCTTAGAACCTAACGGATGTAGCGGTATATAAGAAATAAATTACATTACATTACTTACCAGCCTGTAATTCTCTGCTTCTTCCTTACTTCCACTTTTGTGGAGAGGGACCACATTCGCCCTTCTCCAGCCCTCCGATACCACTCCTGACTATAGAGACTCATTGAAAAGGACAGTCAGCAGAGCCACCAAAACTTCCCCAAGTTCCTTGAGCACCCTCGGATGTATAGCATCTGGCCCAATCGCTTTGTCTACTTTTATTTTAGCTAGCTCCTCACGAACACAATCCTCTGAAAATTGATTAAGGTCTACCACTCCTCCATCCCTGTTCATGTTTTGTTTTCTGTGGTTACGCACCCGGCACTTTAGCCATGAACATAAAAGAGAAATATATATTCAGCAATTCAGCCTTTTCTTTATCAGCTTCTACATATTTCTCTCCTTTACCCTTTGAATCTCACAATGCCACTGAAGATTGGGATGCAGAAGAGGAGATCTGCGACTCTGCATGAGAAGAGATGGAAAAATCTGAAGAGGGATTGAGGTTTCTGAAGATGCTGTTTTTGCTTTTTCTGCTGTGGTCTAGGAAGAGCAGCTGGTTTTGAATAAAAACGCCTCTGACATGAAGAAGGCGACTTAAAAATTTAGAAGTTGGAGGCTTAGGCTTGGATTTAACCAAAGCATCCCAATGTTTCTCATGATCAGTGAGCTTTTGTGTGGCATTTTCAATAGAGTCACCAAATAGCTCATCTCTCAAGCAGGGAATGTTCGCTAATCTGTCCTGAAGATTGATGTCCATTTTAGAGTCTCTTAGCCTTGCGAGACGTCTTTATTGCCACTGACATAGCTGAGGCTTTGGAAGATAATTCAAATGCATCATAAGCAGATCTTGCCATATATGTTCTAGCTAGGGCAAATGGGAGGTTAGGATGTTTGGGTCAAGAAAAGAGGTTAAATCTTTGTCCTCCAGGTTGTTAAATTCTCTGAAAGTAATTGTTTTGGTATTGAGTGGGAAATGTATATGCATATTTTTTGATAGGTTTAAGTTGAAGGTTATAAGGTAGTGATCAGACCAAGGTTTAGGAGAAATCAACAATTCGGTAAAATTAGATATTTGTGTACTTGGTATAAAGACCATGTCTAATGTATGATTGGCTGTGTGTGTAGGTACTGTTATTTGTGGTTGTAAATTTAAAGGAGTAAGAATATTCAAAAGATCTATTGTGTATGGATTGGTAGGGTCATCAAAATGAATATTAAAGTCGCCAAGGATAAAAGGAATATTCGAGGTCGATGAAAAATCAAATAATATGTCCTGAAGCAGAGAAAATTTATTTGGATTTAAAGGTGGAGGAGCATATAGTAGGAGAAAATCAATTTGATTATTGAAGTTACATTTTAAATGAAGATACTCAATTGAAGCTAATTTCGGGGATTGGTCAAGTAAACTTAAGAAATTATTTTTAAAAATTACGGCTAATCCACCTCCCTTACGATTGTGACGATGATTAAATATGAAATTAAAGTTGGAAGGGCAACAGTATGATAGGTACGCTTCTTCTCCGTCCGCTAGCCATGTTTCTATGATGAATAAGGCGTGCAATTTTTTGTTTTCGATTTCGTCTTTTATTAAATGATATTTGTTTTTAATAGATCTAACGTTAATAAGGCCGAATCTAAATCTATTGGCAGCAGGAGATCCTGTACAATTGGATGTAGGAGCGGTAGGTATGTTTATAAGAGAAGTGTGAAGAGAATTAGAGGATTTCTGTTTAAAGGGACGATGGCCCCAAAAAGATGGGATATTGTGTGTGGCTGTTATATCAGACATTAAAGATTTTGATTGTATAGGTAATGTTATTTGGTTGAGAAGAAACAAAAGTTCTAACGATAAAAAATATATGAATCCAATGAGTAGAAGCTTTGTAGGAGAGATGATAGGTTTGATAGTGTATTTAGAATAAGGTTTTGTAGCGCCCTTTGGCTGCGCACGAAGGAGCGCACTAAGGAGCAGGACCTGCTCCTTTTGCGTGCTCCTTCTGCGCGCGCCGAAGGCGCGCGCCTCTGCGGCGTGTGCCGCAGTAAGGTTGCTAATATAGAGCATGAATCAACAGCTGACCTTTTGGGGGAGGAGTCCGGCTCGCCGCCGCTGCGCGGCGGCAGAGGAAGCTGAAGGCAGAAGGCTAAATGAAGATTAAACCATAAAAAGCAATTAAAACCAGGTAAAACTTAAACAGATAAAATAAAACATAAAATTATTGTGAAGCAAGGCAACGGAGGTCTAGAGTGCCCAGGAAGTAGTGCCTTCTCATTCCAGAGCTTCCTTTCAAAAGAAAGACACTCACCTCCTGCACATTTTTGTCATGTAGGCATCTGTACTCTTCTTTCTATCTGGGTTTATAACAGATAAAGCCTTCATTATGACTGGTTTAAAGTCAGCAGTGCAGGGATATCTATGCAATTTTCTTATGTGCTAAGCTACGTGCTAACCTCCTGCAGTTTATTACATTGGTGTGTCAGACTGGTAAACTACTTATCCTCTACATCAGGAGTTCTCAATGCGAACCTCAGTCAGGACACACCAAGTCAATCTTGGGTACCCTGAAAACCTGACTGGCTAGGTGTGTCCCAAGGTATAACCCAGAAAGAAATCCACCGTTTACAACTATTGCAAAACACTGCTGTCAAATTAATCTATCATGCAAAAAATTTGACCATGCCACTCCTCTCCTCCACAAAGCACACTGGCTACCTATCACTCTTCGCCTCACTTACAAAATACTACTCCTCACCTTTAAAACAAAAAAACTCTAACCAACCAGCATTCATAAATAAACTTTTGATCCTATACTCATCATCCAAGGCCCTGATCTAACAATCAAAACCTACTTTCCATACCGTCAATATGGGATCTGTTTTACGATACTACTTTCAAATCAATTTTTTCAGTCACCGCCCCCTCTATGTGGAATGCCCTCCCATTAGATGTTCGATTAGAGAACTCTCTTGAAAAATTTAAAGTCAAACTTAAAACTTTTCTCTTTAAAGATGCCTTTACTCTTTAGTATCAGCTTCCGCTTCTCAAACCTTTAATTCTTGTGAAGCCTTGAAACATCAAACGCTTCTTTTGAAGCGATCCCCATCCTAATGTTTTACCTCCCCCCATTTACCTTCCTTTTTTAAATTAATTTTACTTCAATGTATTTTAAACAACTTTTCCCTCCCCAACTTCCCTTTTGTTCCATGTACATTAATGTGAATTTGTCTAGTATATATATATAAGCGGTATATAAGAAATAAAATTATTATTATTATTTTTAATATTTGATAAAATATTGTTTTTATTTACCTATTTTAATTGTTTTCTATAATCTATTTATATTGTACATTGTTTTGGTAGACGGTATATCAAAAATAAAGAAACTTGAAAGCAGCTGGCTCCGACCTTGGGGCCTTTTCACTGAAATAACCAACATGGTACTAATTCTCTATCTTTCCAATACAGTAAGTCCTCCAGGCTCCCTCTCGTTTACTATGGTGATTATTTTGTTTTTGTGAGGCATATGAAAACTGAAATTACATCCATTTTATTTGCTGCTTCAACTGTGTTAAAAATGGGGAGGAAAGGATAGGCTATCAAAAGGGAAGGGCTGGGGGCAGAACAGAAAGCCAAAGGTATTGACTGACATTTTGAAGAGGGAAGAAATTACCATTGCTAACCTTTGCAAATCGATTGCTTCCACTTCGCTCCTTGTGCAGATTGTAATCCAGCAAACGCTTGCAGATGTTCTCCATCACTTCAATAAGACGGATATCACTAGCAAGGAACAGAGAAACATAAGGATTTTATTCTGTCTTGATTTTTTTTTTTTTTTGGGGGGGGGGGGGAATTTTATATATTTCCTTTCTATGGTAGACTTTTTTGACTGACCTGCATACCTAGTACCTACTACTTTTCTCACTCTAAAACAGTGGTCTCAAACTCAAACCCTTTGTGGGGCCACATTTTGGATTTGTAGGTACTTGAAGGGCCGCAGAAAAAAATAGTTGTCTTATTAAAGAAATGACAATCTTGCATGAGGTAAAACTCTTTATAGTTTATAAAACTTTAACAGTTAAAAGGAAAGATATATATAAACTATAAAGAGTTTTACCTCATGCAAAATTGTCATTTCTTTAATAAGACATTAACTATTTTTTCTGCGGCCCTCCAAGTACTCAATTTTTTCTGCAGCCCTCACATTTAAAGTTTAATATCTTTTCTTTCTTAAAATTGACACATTTCAATCACTATATTGAAAATAAAATCATTTTCCCTACCTTTGTTGGCTGTTGACTTTATTTTTCTGTGCTTTTAACTATGTTTCCAGGGCCTTCTTGTCCTTTGACTGTTTTTCTCTCCGTCTTCACTTTCTGCCTTGCATCCATCTTTGGCATTAACTTAATATTTAATTTTTCTGCTTTCTTTTCAAAATCTACGTTTCCTTGACTTCCCTTCCCTTCCTATCTCTCTCTCCTTCTGTCCTATTTCCATGGTCTAACATCTCTTTCCTTCCTTTCTCTACCTCTCTCCTTCCTTCCTTTCCCCTGGTCTGGCATCTGTCTCCTTCCCTCCCCCATGCCCTGGCATCTCTCCCTCCCCCTCCATGGTCTGGTATCTCCTTTCCTTCCCTCCCTCCCATGAACTTGGCATCTCTTGTTCCTCTCCTCTCCCTTGTTTTCCTTCTCCTTCCTTCCCTCTCTTTCCCCAATTGGGTGCAGCAACAGAAGCATTTCCCTTCCCCCTTTCCTGTGCAGCAGAAGCATTTCTTTTCCCCTTTCCCTCCCCCTCCCTTTCCCTGTGCAGCAGCAGCATTTCCCTAGGGTCCCCCTTTCCTATGCAGCAGAAGCATTTCTCTTTCCCCTCCCCTTCCGTTCCCTTCCTTGTGGAGCAGCAGCATGTCTGGCCGGCTCCCTTGCTCAGTAAATCGTTCCGTTCAAAGCCGCGGATGGCGGCTTCTCGCGAGATCCGCGCCTGTGTCAGAAGCCTCTCTGATGTTGTGACGTCAGAGAGGCTTCTGATGCAGGAGTGGATAGCGGGAGGAGCCGCCATCCGCGGCTTTGAACGGAACAATCGACTGAGCAAGGGAGCCAAGCCAGACATGCTGCTGCTCCACAAGGAAGGGAAGGGGGAAGAGAAATGCTGGTGTGGTTGGCGTGAGGAGCCGCCGGCGGTCAAAGCTATGACCAGAACAATCAACTGCAGCAAGGGAGCAGTTGATCATCGCTTTCAAACCGCGGATCGCAAAATAGCACCTGGAGGGCCGTGAGTTTGAGACCACTGCTCTAAAACAAACAAACCTCCTCCTTCCAAAAAAATAAAAAAAAGCCTGATGATCTCAGCTTGCTCCTCAAATGTCACTCAGGAGTCTGCAAATTCAGTCATCTCTCTGGATTCAGACAGGGCTTAAAAAGGGTTAGGACACGTTCTTAGAGAACAAAGTCTATAAATCCTTAATTAGCCAGGCAGACTTGGGAAAGTTGCAGTTTATCCCCGACTGTAGGCAACAAGGAATATTTCAACTTTTTTGACTCTGCCAAGTACTTGTGACCTGATTTAGCTGGAAACAGGAAGCCCTTTGGTTTGCCTAGTATTATTTTCTTTCTTTCTTTTTTTTAATCTTTATTCATTTTATATTTTACATCACGTGCATAGAAAATATCAACCATTAAATTAATACATCACTTGAAATTCCACAAATTTTCTCCTTAAATAAGATTTATCCCCATCCCTTTCACCATACTAATATCAAATAATATATATATAGTATAATATAATAAATTCTGTCCTTCCTTTCATATCAAATAATGAAAATCAAAAACCCACCCCCCAGCCCATACATTCATTTATGTTAGATAGGGAAAAATGATATCTGTTCATTACAATAATTTATTAATGGCCCCCACACATCTTTAAATTTATTAAAAGATCCTTTTTGAACAGCTAACCCTCTTTCCATTTTATACAAGTGACACATTGAACTCCACCAAAAATTAGAATTCAATCTTTTCCAATCTTTCCAATTATACGTTATTTGTTGAATGGCAACTCCTGTCAGAATCATTAAAAGTTTGTTATTATTGGAAGATATTTGGCTCTTAGCTCTCATAGACATGCCAAATAAAACATGATTTTCTAACCAACAATTTATTTGATTCCAAATCAACTTCCAAAAAGACATAAGCAGCGGACTTTCACTTCTTCTTCCAGAGCCCAGCAGAGGAGAGGAAGCTCGTTTTCAGAGCCCAGCAGAGGAGAGGCAGCGTGGGAGCCCTGCTCCGCCCCTCCCCCCGACCTGCAAGGGATCCGATTTCACCCCGCAGCGAGTACTCTTAATTTCAGAACCCAGCAGAGGAGAGGCAGCGTGGGAGACCTGCTCCGCCCCTCCCCCGACCAGCGATTCAACCCCTGCAGCAGCAAACTTTGTTTTCAGAGACCAGCAGAGGAGAGGCAGCGTGGGAGCCCTGCTCCGCCCCTCCCCCCGACCAGCAAAAGACCCGAAATCATCCCCTGCAGCAGCGGACTTTCACTTCTTCTTCCAGAGCCCAGCAGAGGAGAGGAAGCTCGTTTTCAGAGCCCAGCAGAGGAGAGGCAGCGTGGGAGCCCTGCTCCGCCCCTCCCCCCGACCAGCAAGGGACCCGATTTCACCCCGCAGCGAGAACTCTTAATTTCAGAACCCAGCAGAGGAGAGGCAGCGTGGGAGCCCTGCTCCGCCCCTCCCCCGACCAGCGATTCAACCCCTGCAGCAGCAAACTTTGTTTTCAGAGCCCAGCAGAGGAGAGGCAGCGTGGGAGCCCTGCTCCGCCCCTCCCCCCGACCAGCAAGGGACCCGATTTCACCCCCGCAGCGAGAACTCTTAATTTCAGAGCCCAGCAGAGGAGAGGAAGCGTGGGAGCCCTGCTCCGCCCCCCTCCCCGACCAGCAAGGGACCCGATTTCACCCCCTGCAGCAGCAAACTTTCGTTTTTCAGAGCCCAGCAGAGGAGAGGCAGCGTGGGAGCCCTTCTCCGCACCTCTCCCCGACCAGTGAGGGACCCAATTCCACCCCCTGCAGCGCGGTCATTAGTTTTAAGAGTCCAGCCCACACCGCCCCTCTCCCCAATCTGCGAGGGACCAGACTCACCAAACGCCACCACAAGTTGAGTCTAAACACATAGGCGATTACCTTCACCAGAGAGGAGAGCGATCAGAAGCTCTCACCTTCTTCAAAAAAAATCCCTCTCATAAACTCTAACACCATTGCCTCAACTCTAACCAAAGAGTTACAAGATCCAAAGAATCATCCACCACACAAACAAAATGGAAAATCACGCATACAAAATCACACTAGCCCTCCTAATACTCTCTCTACTTACTTCAAACTGGCAAACCACAGGATATCACATATCACCCATCCCAATTCTGACATCAACCTTCAGACAACCACATCCACCCAGAAAAATCCACACCACCAGAACCCTAACATCCTGCCCACTGATCAGCCTAGACTACATTCCCACGGTCTGGGGAAAACGACCTCCACCAAAACATAATACAGTGGTGCCTCACACAACGAACTTAATTGGTTCCAGGAGCAAGTTTGTTATGTGAAACTTTCGTTATGTGAAACGCGTTTTCCCATAGGAATACATGTAAAAAAAAATAATTCGTTCTGCAGCATAAAATATGCTAAGATGACATAAAAAAAGATAAATTTTTGGTTATTATTTTTATTTAGATACATCTAAAAACATAATTGTTTTTTAAAACAACACACATTTTTTAAATTTAAAGACAGACTAAGTAGAGTCTAATTTTACAGTGAGAGAGGGCAGAGTCTCAGCGGCAAAAACTGGGACTTAACTGTTCATTTTTTTTTTTTTCTACCGTGTTTCCCCGATGATAAGGCAGGGCCATCAAATAAGACAGCCCCCCCTTTTTAGAAAAAAATGTAAAATAAGGCACCCCCCCGCAAATAAGCCACCCACCGATACCTGCGCTTACCCGAATCGGGTGGTACGGTGGGTGACTCCGTGTGGTCCCTGGCACCCCCGACACGATCGGGGCAAGAGGGAGCTCAAGCCCTCTTGCCCCCCCCGACTCCCCGACACGATCGGGGCAAGAGGGAGCCCAAGCCCTCTTGCCCCCCGACTCCCCGACACGATCGGGGCAAGAGGGAGCCCAAGCCCTCTTGCCCACCCGACTCCCCGACACGATCGGGGCAAGAGGGAGCCCAAGCCCTCTTGCCCCCCCCCGCCCCCCCGACACGATCGGGGCAAGAGGGAGCCCAAGCCCTCTGGCCCCCCGACTCCCCGACACGATCGGGGCAAGAGGGAGCCCAAGCCCTCTTGCCCCCCCCGACTCCCCGACACGATCGGGGCAAGAGGGAGCCCAAGCCCTCTTGCCCCGCCGATTCCCCAACTCCCCGACAATATCGGGCCAGGAGGGAGCCCAAGTCCTCCTGGCCACGGCGACCCCCTAACCCCACCCTGCACTACATTACGGGCAGGAGGGATCCCAGGCCCTCCTGCCCTCGACGCAAACCCCCCCTCCCCCCAACGACCGCCCCCCCCCAAGAACCTCCGCCCGCCCCCCAGCCGACCCGCGACCCCCCTGGCCGACCCCCACGACACCCCCAACCCCCTCCCCCGTACCTTTCTGTAGTTGGCCGGACAGACGGGAGCCAAACCCGCCTGTCCGGCAGGCAGCCAACGACGGAATGAGGCCGGATTGGCCCATCCGTCCCAAAGCTCCGCCTACTGGTGGGGCCTAAGGCGCCTGGGCCAATCAGAATAGGCCCGGGAGCCTTAGGTCCCTCCTGGGGGCAGGGCCTGAGGCACATGGTCGGGTTGGGCCCATGTGCCTCAGGCCCCGCCCCCAGGAGGGACCTAAGGCTCCCGGGCCTATTCTGATTGGCCCAGGCGCCTTAGGCCCCACCAGTAGGCGGAGCTTTGGGACGGATGGGCCAATCCGGCCTCATTCCGTCGTTGGCTGCCTGCCGGACAGGCGGGTTTGGCTCCCGTCTGTCCGGCCAACTACAGAAAGGTACGGGGAAGGGGGTTGGGGGTGTCGTGGGGGTCGGCCAGGGGGGTCGCGGGTCGGCTGGGGGGCGGTCGGAGGTTCTTGGGGGGGGCGGTCGTTGGGGGGAGGGGGGTTTGCGTCGAGGGCAGGAGGGCCTGGGATCCCTCCTGCCCGTAATGTAGTGCAGGGTGGGGTTAGGGGGTCGCCGTAGCCAGGAGGACTTGGGCTCCCTCCTGGCCCGATCGTGTCGGGGAGTCGGGGGGGCAAGAGGGCTTGAGCTCCCTCTTGCCCCGATCGTGTCGGGGAGTCGGGGGGGCAAGAGGGCTTGGGCTCCCTCTTGCCCCGATCGTGTCGGGGAGTCGGGGGGGCAAGAGGGCTTGAGCTCCCTCTTGCCCCGATCGTGTCGGGGAGTCGGGGGGGCAAGAGGGCTTGGGCTCCCTCTTGCCCCGATCGTGTCGGGGAGTCGGGGGGGGCAAGAGGGCTTGAGCTCCCTCTTGCCCCGATCGTGTCGGGGAGTCGGGGGGGCAAGAGGGCTTGGGCTCCCTCTTGCCCCGATCGTGTCGGGGAGTCGGGGGGGGCAAGAGGGAGCCAGGCGGAGAGAGGGCAGTTAAGCGCAGTGCCTGCGCGGAAGGATGCAGCTCGGGCGACTTCGTTGTGTGAAACGAAGTTCGTTGTACGAATCAAGACATAAAGTTCGTTGTGCGCAGCGTTCGCTGTGCGAGGCGTCCGTTATGCGAGGCACCACTGTACTACCTCGCAAAGACAACAAGCACAAGCACCAGCAAATAACTTCCTCTACCTCAATCGCAACCTTAACTCCAACACAAAATACACCTCGCTAACCTGTGCCTACATGAATATAAGGTCAATAAACCCAAAAGCAAATCTAATCAAAGACTGGATAATCAAAGAACAACTAAACTGTCTCTTCCTAGCTGAAACCTGGCTAACATCCAACACGGACCCATGCATAACCGAATTCTGCCCCACAGGTTACAAAGTAGAAATGGTATGTTGAGAAAACAAACGAGGGGGTGGCTTAGCGATTCTAGTAAAAAACAATCTCAACCTAAAAGTGCTACACAAACAATCAACCCCTCACTTAGACCTTCTGGCATGCCAACTATCCGACAACACACTCACAGGCACCTTGAACTGTCTACTATGCTACATCACTCCAGGAAAATGGAACACCTCAAAACACGCTCTTGAAGAATTCTTATTCCAGAACTCTCTATCCTCCTCATACAACTTGCTCCTAGGAGACATTAATCTCCACCTCGAAGACCACACATCCAAACAAGCAAACGAAATACTCTCATACCTCGATGCCCTATCCTTCCAGGTCCTCAATCCGGAACCCACGCACAATAAAGGCCACCAACTTGACATAGCAGCATTCACACCTCACAACCTACACTCCCCAAATATTCATATCACCAATGGAACATGGCATCCCTCTCTATGGTCAGACCACCATAAATACACCTTCACTATCAACTGGCCTCAAAAAAACACAAAATCTATGCCCCCAAAAACAACCTTCAAATCTAGACAGAAAATTGAACCAGCCACATTCTGGGACAAAGTGGACCCAGCACTTGACCCCATAGACCCTTCAGACTTCGCAAAACACTGGCGCTCCCTAAGCGAAACAACCTTGAATGAGCTAGCCCCAGAAAAAACCAAACACAGAACCTGCAGACCATCAGACAAGTGGTTCGACTCAGAACTCCACCTACTAAAAAGGCATTGCAGACAACTTGAAAGATCTTGGAGAAAAAAGAGAAATGACCAAACCAAATCCGCTTGGAGAACCCAAATCAAACTATATAACAACAAACTTAAGGAAAAGCGCAAAACTTACTACACTAAACTAATTGGCACAAACAACCCCGACACAAAAACACTCTTCAACTTAGTAAAAAAACTTACAGACACAAACCCATACCTTGCCACTCAAGGCAACAAAACCCCAACAGCTTCCCAACTAGCTAACCATTTCAAACTCAAGATCATCAAAATCAGAACTACCTTCAATAACTCAACTACCATACTCAACGAGTTAATAACTACCCCCACAACAGAAGAAGCCATAACAGCAGATAGAACATGGACCACCTTCCCAACTCTACAATGGCCTGAACTGAACCGACTATATAAAAAATACAGCCACACCTCATGCGAATTGAACAACTGCCCATCGTATCTACTCACAAGTGCCTCCCCTAAATTCAAAACCAGCCTCATGCAGTGGATACAAAGCACTCTCATAGAAGGCCAATTCCCACAAGATCTAGGAGAGATCATAATCACACCCATATTGAAAGACCAAAAAGGCCCTGTAGACACACCTACCAACTACAGACCGATCGCTTCAATCCCACTCTATATCAAGCTGATTGAAGGACTCGTGGCTCAATACCTCTCTAACTACCTAGCAGACCACAATATACTTCACTCAT
Organism: Geotrypetes seraphini; assembly: GCF_902459505.1. Taxonomy (NCBI): domain Eukaryota; kingdom Metazoa; phylum Chordata; class Amphibia; order Gymnophiona; family Dermophiidae; genus Geotrypetes; species Geotrypetes seraphini. Next base: position 413,364,292 of record NC_047086.1, read on the forward strand.
CCCAATCAGGATTTAGATCTTACCACAGCACGGAAACTCTACTAGCAACACTACTGGACATAGCCCGACAACACCTCAGTAAAGGTCACAGGATCCTAATTATCCAACTAGATCTTTCCGCAGCCTTTGATCTAGTTGATCATACCATACTACTCCAGATACTTGACGCAATAGGGATGTCAGGGGTGGTGTACAACTGGTTCCAAGGATACCTTAAAACAAGAACTTACAGAGTTAAGATAAACGACACGAAATCCAACACATGGTCTAATCCATGTGGAGTCCCTCAGGGCTCTCCACTTTCGCCCATTCTATTCAACCTCTACATCTCTTCCCTTGGTACCATTCTAGACAACCTAAACGTAACATCCTTCAGTTACGCAGACGACATAACTATCCTCCTCCCCTTCGAAACCCAAGACAACTCCGCTACTGGACACTTGGAAACAATACTGGACGAAGTAGAAAAATGGATGACAAACCACAAATTAAAACTAAACTCGGATAAAACCAAATTCTTAATGCTTGAAATGGACAAAATCCCATCCATATCAGACCTGGAAATCAAAACTACCAAATACCCAATCCAGACCTCCCTCAAAATCCTGGGAGTGCTGATAGATAGATGCTGCACTATGCAGACTCAAATCAACAAAACTACCCAAAAAGCATTCTTCACAATGCGCAACTTACGAAAAATAAGGAAATTCTTCGACAAAGAACACTACAGGATCATTGTTCAATCCCTGGTACTAGGACTTGTGGACTACTGCAATATCCTATATCTACCATGTCCTACAAAAATGATCAAAAAACTACAGACCATTCAGAACACGGCTCTCAGACTAATCTATTCCCTCGGAAAATATGACCACATAACTAACGCCTACCTAGACTCACATTGGCTACCGATCAGAGCCAGAATCCAATTCAAACTATACTGTCTGATCTTCAAAGTACTCAACGGTACAGCACCTGCCTATCTAATCGATCGCCTACACCGGAACCTTCCACCCAGAATAAGAAGAACACTGACACCATTCTCATACCCACCACTCAACGGCACTCATCGTAAAAAGCTTTACGATGACCTCATAGCAACGCATGCAGCAAAACTCGAACCCTCCATAACCAGATTATTAACCTCAACATCTGACTTCAAAGCATTCCGCAAAGAACTCAAAACGCTACTTTTCAAAAAGCATATTCATAACACCTAATTTCCTCTTCCACATACACCGACCAGGTTACCCACTCCCTGACACCAAATCCTCAACCGACCAAAAACCGGAAAAAGATTTGATATGTAATGTAATATAACTGCTCTCATCCAATGTTACCAAGTCTATACTCATTCTGTAACTATGTCTTACCCTAAATGTCATGTACCCTCCTGGAAATGTCCAGCTTCTTCTTATGTAATCCACTTTGAACCGCAAGGTACAAGCGGAATAGAAATCACTAATGTAATGTAATGTAATGTAATAATAAATGGACAATAAAACAATATATGGTCTAAAGTCCCAGCATCGAGATGACAATGCCAACATCTATTAGACTTAGAGCAATCCAAATTTTGTAAACGAACAGGGGTCCAGAATGCTCTATGCAACAGGAAAAACCACGTTTGCCTCATAGATGCAGACATTGTACATTTCATCCTCCAAGACCAAATTCATGGCCATTGAGATGCAGTAATTTGATGCTTAATCTCAATGCTCCAAATATCTCTAAGTCCAGTTTTTGGTTTTTTATTCATATATCCAGATATTAATTTGTACCACTGTGCGGCCTGGTGCCCCAGGAAGTCTGCCTGAAAGCATAAGAATTCTAAACTAAATTGATTATTAAGAGATTTCCATTCAAGGAACCCTGCCTGAATAGCCTGCTTCAGTTGCAACCATTTATAACTTTGTTTTTTATCAAGGCCAAATTTATGTTGCAACTGTGAAAAATCAAGCAGTTTACCATTAGATAAAACATCATCTAACGTGCGTATACCTGATTTTATCCAACACTTCCAGACAATCCTAATATTATTTTCTTATCTGTAATTTATAAATGCAAAATGTAGTCTCACAAATTTTAGTGGCTTTATGGATTGTTATCCAACTTGGTGGTCTGACATGGGTATTGGATTAACTATCAGTATTGAAAGAAGAAAATAAGGACCGAGATGGTTTATCAGAAGAGTTACCAAGTTTACTTCAGGCTTGATATCTTGCCTATCAAAAAGGTCTAAGCAGCTTAAAGTAAAGAAATAAAAATAAATAAATAATGTTGAGACATTACAAGGCAGTGAAGGAAAAAAGGGAGGAACTACAATTCAAATAGGAAAGGTACCTAGGGGGGAGGGAATACAAAAGGTTTGGTCTAGAGCAGTAGTAGGCAAACTCATTAGTCAAAAGAGCCAAACAGCAGTACAATGATTAAGATTTCTTTTGAGAGCCATACCCCATGCCCACTTACGCTATGACAGCTATGTCAACCTGACTGACACCCCGCTCGCCCGTACGTAGTCAAAATCGATTCGTGGCAGAGCCTAGAGAATGACACAGGGAAAAAAATTTGTCTCTGTCCCCGCGAGCTCGGTGCCCGTCCCCACAAACCATCGGATCCCATCCACACGATCCTTGAATAGTTTTATACTGAACTTATTAAATATAAAAAGAAACAAAATTCTGTACAATTGTCAATTTATAAATTAGCGTCTTTTCCCCACTCTCTCTTCCCCATTTCCCTTCAGCGTCCTCAGCCCACTCTCTCTCCACTTCCCTTCAGCGCATGCACATAAAAACAAGCAAGCAATTTTATATCAATTTCATTCTATTCATTCATAAGAAATTAAAGTCTAAATAATGGCAGTCACATAACAAAACATGATTTTACAAAAATAATTCCCTGCAGTCAAGCCTGCAAGGATTACTAGATGTCTTCCAGCAGCTCCTCTCCCTCCCCCTTACCTTTGTGGCCAAGTCAAAATGATCTACCAACAATAAAATTTTAAAAAAACACAAAGCACACTGTATGTAGAGAAAATGTTAATTATCATTTATATTCCGCAGGTTTTCAAAGAGGTCAAGGCAGATGATTTTATGCAATGTCACCTCAGTAACAACTATACAAAAATACACAAATATACCCCCTCCCTTTTTACTAAACTGCGATAGCTCTTGATGCTCATAGGCTCTCTGCGCTAAAAATCACTATTGCAGTTTAGTAAAAAGGGGGCCATAGTGCAAAATATAGACAACAGATTTAAATTCTCAAAACGGACACATTTTGATCACTAAGGAAAAATTATGTTCTTACCTGTTAATTTTCTTTCCCTTAGACGCAGCAGATGAATCCAGAGACCAATGGGATAGCTCACATCTACCAGCAGGCGGAGATAGAGAAACTGATTAACAGGTGGTCCTATTGGCTGGCACTCCTCCTGTCTCATCAGTATAGCTCCTTGCCCAAGCACACGTAACCAGCAATAGGCATAGCATGTAAAAAACTTATTTCCCATAACAAATCTCAAAATGCAATAATACAGAAAACAACCTGCCATAATAACAAACTACGAAAGTTGCAAAAGAAAAAACCGAGAGATAATATCCAGAAAGGGTGGGGCTCTGGATTCATCTGCTGCGTCTAAGGGAAAGAAAATTAACAGGTAAGAACATAATTTTTCCTTCCCTAGCAACAGCAGCAGATGAATCCAGAGACCAATGGGATGTAGCAAAGCAATCCTCAATCTGGGTGGGAAGCAAACGCCGCCTCCACAACAACCGAAGCACAAAACGCCCCTACCGCATGCGCCCCCACATCCAAGCAGAAATGGGGAGAGAAAGCACGCTCGGAAGACCAATTAGCCGCGAGACAAATCTCCTCCAAGGAAAAAACCTCTGGGCCGAGCCCAAGAAGTAGCCATCGCTCCAGCGGAATGGTCATGAAGTTCTTTCGCCAACCGCTTCCCTGCCAGCAAGCAAGCATAAAGAATGTCCTCCTGGACCCATTAAGTGATGGAGGCTTCGGACGCCACCAAACGTTAGAGGCGTCCCTTGAAGAATGCAAAAAGGAGATATAAACAACTAAAAGTCGTAAGAAACCGAGCTCACAGAGAACGCTACGTACATATCAAAAAATGCAGTGAATAAAAGCACTGCTCCCAATTTCCCCTCCCAGGAAGAAGGAAGGAAAAGCGAGCATAACATAAAAGAAAGGATGACACCCCCCTAGAAAGAAATAATGGTACCATTCGAACTGATACCCCATATTTTGGAAATCAGAAATAGGAATCCCCTTTGAACAAGGCCTGCAACATAGAAAACTGCAGAGCTGAAGCCATGGCCAAAAGAAACCCCATGTTCAACGGCACAGCCCTTTAGAGTCCCAAAAGACAAGGATGAAATGAAGCCTTGGGTAGGCAAAATGGCATGTGCCAAAACCGAAAGCACCGCTCCAAGAGAGGCAGGCAAACCAAGTGCCGATTCGGAGTCCATAGAGAAAATGTAAATATACTCCCAGGTTGTCTGCAGAAATATGTAACCCCGAGAAACTAATTCAGCAGAATGGGATCCAGCCTGCCCAATGCCCCCTATCTCGGGCACCATGCAGTAAGTGGAACAACATCCCTTAGTTCCCGAAGAACTACAAGAACCGTCCTGAGGACCAGTAACACTGAAAAGGGAAACACAAAACATAGAGGTCCTGCTTCCACCAAAAACACTTCGCCATCCTCGTACAATCCATCATCCTTTCCAGATTGGATTATTGCAATTCCATTTACCTAAGCTTAACAAAGAAAAGCCTCCACAGACTCCAACTAATCCAGAACACCGCGGCCAAACTTATCTTCTCAAAAAGTAAATTTGACCATGTCTCACCGCTCCTGTCCAAGCTCCACTGGCTTCCTGTTATTTCCAGGGTCCATTTTAAATGTGCCTGCCTAACCTTCAAGATCCTCCACGGTATCCTTCTTCCTCTTATTCCTCTATCCTGGAATTCCTCAAATCCAATCTCCACTAGATCCACGCAAAAACTAAAACTATCCTACCCCTCCTTAAAAGGCATCTCCCTTGTTGGTAAACTCGGGTCCTCCCTCCCTTTCAGAATCGCTCAGCTCTGGAATAGTCTCCCTTCCCCTCTCCGCAACTTGAGCCCCTTTCTACCATTCCGTAAGCAGCTGAAGACCTGGCTCTTCTCCAAAACGTAATCCCGTCCCCTCCCTGGCACTCTCACACCTAACCTCTCTTCTCTCCTACTTATATAAATCCATTGGAGTTCCGTTCCTTCCCTAACCATGTAAACCGTGTCGAGCTCCTCATGCGGAGATGATGCGGTATATAAACCCAAGATTTAGTTTAGTTTAGTTTATAGAGACTCCAAGAACGAACTGGAAAACCTGAGGAGAATGCAAAGATGCAAGCATCCTGAAAAATCTTCACAGCCCTCTGACCTGACATTATAGTGTCTTCTCCCTCATGAGAAAGCCTGAAGAGTCATTGGAAGAAGTCAAGATCCCCTCAGAATGAAGTGCAGAAGGTCAGGGAATGGCAGAATAAGACTGTAGGATCTGCAAGAAGATTCTCCTAGGAAAAATCAAGGTTCACAATGTAAAGAGGAATATACTGGAACCATGAAAACAGTACTAACCCCATGCAACATGAGCGAAATACGTATGTCCTTTAAAGTGAATACGTACTAGACTCAATCAAGATGCTGCATCTACTGCCCCGTGGAAAACAACAGCATCCTTACAGGTATCAGACAAAGCTCACATCGTTAATGAGAGCTTCAGGGATGAGGCTAACAGCCACATAGTGCGTGATCCTCCATGGGTTTGATAGAATAGGTAACTGGCTTCTGGTTAAAAGGAGCTGTACAGCCCTTTCTGTCTGGTCGGGGGGCCCGTCTAGCATGTGCCATGAGAAAATGGTGACAGGAGAAACCAGCGTGATAAGCATGAAAATCTGAAGTCCAGGCCCCCTCAGAAATAAAGAAAGAGAGTCCTGGCCGCAGGAATATGCGCAGTGTCATTATGCCCATAGAGACAGCCCGAACTTGGAAACTGCTTGTACTACCTTTAGGCATAAATATCCTGTGCCACTACTAGACACATGCAGCTCAGCACAGAGGCCCAAATAAGGACAGTTACCAACAGACAAAGGCTCAATCTGCAGGGACCCCAAGAGAGACAATGAGATACCTGTGTGAAATACAGGGCACTATCTTACTGCTGATCTCACCGTGCCGTGAGTTGCAATATGTCGCCCCAGTCCGGAGACAAACCGAGACTGGGTGACCTAGCACAGGTCAGAGTCTCTCTGGTAAACCCCTTGAGTGCTAACCCCAGAGTCCGATTAAACAAGCAGCTTCCTTCAAGGGAGTACAACAGGAACACAGACATAGACATATAAAGCTGCCCAAGCTTGTCCCAAAGCTGGTGAAACACATACAACTTGTCTGAACCGGAAAGGAGAGAAGCCCCGGCATACCTTGACCAAAGTCAGCTGGAAACAAACTACCGGAACGCTGCAGCTCTCCCGCCATCGCAGGAGACCCATGCGCACGCCTGATTCTCGCTGACACGTGGCTGCTGCATCAACGCTCCTAGAAACATAGTCGGATTCGAGCCCCTCAAAATTTACCCTGCCGCGGCTTGCATAGAAAGAAAATCAGACTCGGGGAATAACCAGAAGAACGGCCCACAGCGCCGGAAAAAACATATCCCATCTCATGCGCACTGCTATAAACCGGCACCTGCACAATCAGCTGCACATGGCCATGACAAACACTGATGAAAGAGAGCCTCAGAATAAACAGGACCACTGCTGCACTGAAACCCAACAATGAGAACAAGTACGAGCATGAAATTGCATCGCTACTGCTGCGCTGTAACCAACAAGGAAACCAAGCGCGTGCATGCAAAGGACGGGAAGTCCCGGCTCCCTCCATGGATTTCTAGTCATAAAACTTAGCCTCAATAAAATATCCATACCTTAAATGTATGATGACCGAACCCACAGTACTAAGACTCCCAAACAGAACCTGAAGTTCAAACAACTGTAAAAGCCAGACATACTCACAGCTTGTTGTTAGGGCCGGTTGAAGCCAGTTTGCAGCAAAAACATGGCAGAATGTAGCAACTGTGGTCTCTTTTTTTTTTTTTTTTTTTTTTTACAGAGAAGGGAAAGAAGAAAAAAATTGAGACCCAGTCAGACCCTCTAGCAATGGAGGGAGGGTGAGGCAGGGACAAGGGGGGGCCCAAGTGTAACCTCTAAAGCCGGCACCGTTCAGCCGGACACCCTTGTCTCACTGAAGAGAAAATCTCAACAGGAGAAAATAAAGTTCCAGCCACAGCCAGAATTCAGGAGCTAGTTGAATAGCGACCTTTTCCTGCTGGGAGATAGAGATTACTGATGAGACAGGAGGAGTGCCAGCCAATAGGACCACCTGTTAATCAGTTTCTCTATTTCCGCCTGCTGGTAAATGTGAGCTATCCCATTGGTCTCTGGATTCATCTGCTGCTGTTGCTAGGGAAATTGAAAATAAAATCATTTTTCCTATCTTTGCTGTCTGCTGATTTCATGAGTCTCTGGTTGCATTTCCTTCTGACTGTGTATCCTTTATTTCATTTCTTTCTTTCTGCACTCAGGCCTAACAATTGTCCCTTTCTATTCCCTCCCGCCTTCCTTCCTATGTCCTTAGTGCTCCCAGTATCTTCTATGTCCTTAGTGCCCCCAGTGCCTCCTTTCCATGTCCCTTCACTGCCTTCCAGCCTTTGTTCCACTCCCCTCCCCCGAAGCTAGCCAGCCTACCTTCCTCCCTCCCTCCCTGCCATGCTAAAGCCAGCCTGCCTGCCTCCCTCACTCCAGCGCTGAAGCCTGCCCCCTATCCCCACTGCTGCTGCCTACCGCCGCTTCAAACAACCCCCCCCCTCAGCGATTGGCTGTCACTGAACTTCTTCTCCGACATCAGAATTGACGAGTGGGATTGAGGCACGCTTCGACCGGCGTTTCAACCCCACACGTCCCGAGAGTCGAGGAGTGGAGTCTGAGGAGGAGAGGCGCCAAGACCGATGCACCTTGACCGGAGGGACCTCAACACTACGCTCAGGCTGGTCCGGCGCATGTGAGGTCAAGGCCGGGGTCAAATGGGCCAAAGCCGAGGAGAGCTCCGAAGATATCATAGCCCTTAACATCTCCTGAAACACGGGCACCGAAAGCATCGAAGACATATCTTCCATAAAAGGTATTTCCCATGTAGGCAAACTTGGGTCATCCCTCCCCTTTAGAATCACTGAGATCTGGAATAACCTCACCTCCCCTCTCCGACCACGTTGAGCCTCTCCAAACCTCAAGCTCCCTCCAACTCTTCCGCAAACACCTAAAAACCTGGCTATTCTCAAAACTGTAACACTTCCCCCCTCTTAGGCCTCTCACCTTCCCCCTTTACACCTAACTCTTTAATCTCTCCACTGTAGTTCCTCTCTCATCTTTCTTCCTGTAAACTGTGCCGAGCTCCGCATTCGTGGAGATGGTGCGGTATATAAACCCAAGGTTTAGTTTAGTTTAGTTTACATATCAGATGTAGCGGTGCATTCCACTGAGGGCGAGCTCGAGGATGAGTATTCCCTGGAGGTGGAAGCACGCTTGGAGGGCTTGGCCAGTCTTGATGGGGCCGGTGGAATAGCGCTCCCACCATGAACGGCCGGAGACTCCGAGGTTGGCTTCTTCGCCAATGCTGACCCTGAAGAAGAAGCAAGAGGGGACTTACCCAGAGCCGAGGTCTTTGAGGCCGGGGTCGATCCCTTTGAGGCCAAGGTCTTACTCGGAGCAAGTTTCAAGTTTTTATTAATATTTGATGAATCGCTTATTCAGTTTGCTAAGCGATGTACAACTTCATAAAAAACAAAGATACGAAGACTAACAAAGTAACTTCAGACTTACGAATCTAATACAGACATGAGTCGGGAGGGTAGGAGGGAAAAGTTACGATTCTTTGTTAAAGGGAAAAAAAACAAAAAGGGGAAAAACGAAAGGGAGGGTAAAAAATTTTGGGACCTAAAGCAACTGATTATAGATCGAAAGAGGAAAGATTAAAAGTGTTGTTAAAAAGATAAGTTTTTAGAGGTTTTTAAATGAGGTAAGATCTTTTTCTTCTCTAATGTACAGTGGAAGTGAGTTCCACAGTTGAGGGGCCATAACTGAAAAAATATCTTGTCTTATGGTGCCTATAATTTTTAAAGAAGGAACGGTTTTGAGATGTCGAATGAAGAGACCGAGAGGTGTTATAAGGGATTAACATTCTGGTGATAAATTGCGATTCGTTAAAAATTAAAGATTTATAAACTAAAAGTAATATTTTGAAGGTGATGCGGTGGCTAATAGGGAGCCAATGAGAGTCTATCATTAAGGGCGTGATATGATCAAATTTTTTGGCATTATAGATAAGTTTAACAGCCGTATTTTGTATTAATTGGAGCCTTCTTTTTTCTTTTTGTGTAATGTTAAGTAGAATAGAATTGCAATAATCAATTTTAGCTATTACCAGAGAATGAATTAATATTTTAATGGATTTTGTCTCGAGAAATTTAGAGATCGAGCGAATCATCCGTAATTTGAAAAAGCAAGTTTTGACTATATTACTAATATGGTCATGAAACAATAGTGTCGTCGATGATAACACCAAGGACTTTTAAGGAACACACTAATTTTAAGGGAATAGGCGTTAAGGACGAAAGGAGAACTTAAAATTATGTCCTTTGTCCAAGTAAAGAGGATCGATTTGGTTTTGTGAATGTTTAAAGCTAATTTATTGGAGTTGAGCCAATGTTTTATGATTTCAAGTTTCTTGTTGATTGCCATAATTTTGTCATTTTCTGGGTTTACAGGATGAAGGAGCTGGATATCATCCGCGTATGCAAATGGTATAAAGCCTATTGATTGACATAAGCTAAGTAGTGGGGAGAGGAAAATGTTGAACAAAAAAGGTGACAGAATAGAGCCTTGGGAGATACCGTAGGTTAAGGAAAAGGCTTTGGAGTTTGTGTGTGTCTTTTGCTTGTGTGTGCTGTCCTTACCTTTGCTTGTGTGTGTGTGCTCTCTTCTGTGCCTGCCGTGTCCTTACTTTCTGTGCCTGCCGCTTCCTTACCTTGCTGTCTTTTGCTTGTGTGTGCTGTCCTTACCTTACCTTTGCTTGTGTGTGTGTGCTCTCTTCTGTGCCTGCCATGTCCTTACTTAGTTTTCCTTTTCCGGTGTCCTTAGGTGTAGTGACTCGGCCCTTCTTAAGGCTCTTCGCAAAGGCGCTCTCACTAAGGCAAGCGCCTTTGCCACACGTTGAACGGCTGCGCGCCATTGGCTCCTCCCCTTTTAAGGGGGAGTTCGGTTGATGACTACCGACGCGGTGGAGGTGGGCGGAGCTTACTCTCGCCGCTGCCCCTAGCTTCCTGCTCTTCTCTGTCTCCCTCATAGAAACATAGAAGATGACTGCAGAAAAGGGCTACAGCCCATCAAGTCTGCCCACTCTGCTTACCCACCCCCTGTCTATGCCCTAATGACCCAATTTCCTTATCTTGACCCTCGTAGGGATCCCACATGGGTATCCCATTTATTCTTAAAGTCTGGCACGCTGTCTGCCTCGATCACCTGCACTGGAAGCTTGTTCCAATGATCAACCATTCTCTCTGTGAAGAAATACTTTCTGGTGTCGCCATGAAATTTTCCGCCCCCGAGTTTGAGCGGGTGCCCTCTTGTGGCCGAGGGTCCCTTGGGAAAGAAAATATCATCTTCCACTTCAACACGTCCCGTGAGGTACTTAAATGTTTCGATCATGTCTCCCCTCTCCCTACGTTCCTCAAGAGTGTAGAGCTGCAATTTGTTCAGTCTCTCTTCGTACGAGAGACCCTTGAGCCCCGAGATCATCCTGGTGGCCGTCCGTTGAACTTATTCAATTCTGCGCACATCTTTACTGTAATGTGGCCTCCAGAATTGCACACAGTACTCCAGATGAGGTCTCACCATGGCCCTGTACAACGGCATTATGACTTCAGGCTTTCGGCTGACAAAACTTCTATTGATACAACCCAATATCTGCCTTGCCTTAGATGAAGCCTTCTCCACTTGATTGGCAGTTTTCATGTCTGCACTGATGATTACTCCTAAATCTTGTTCTGTTGAAGTCCTAGTTAAAGTTTCTCCGTTCAAGAAGTACGTCCTGCATGGATTTCCGCTTCCGAGGTGCATGACCTTACATTTCTTAGCATTGAAGCCTAGCTGGATCAACTTTCCAATGTAAGCAGGTCCTGCGCCATATAATTCAGTAAACTGCATTCACTTACTATATTACATAGTTTGGCGTCATCGGCGAATAGTGTTATTTTACCTTGAAGCCCTTGAGTCAGATCCCCTATGAATATGTTGAAAAGGAGTGGACCCAGGACCGAGCCCTGTGGCACTCCACTGGTCACCTCCGATTTTTAGAGAGGGTACCATTAACCACCACCCTCTGAAGTCTGCCACTCAGCCAATCATTGACCCATGCAGTTAGTGTCTCTCCTAACCCCATCGATTCCATCTTGCTTAGCAGCCTGCGGTGTGGGACACTGTCAAAAGCTTTACTGAAGTCCAGGTACACGACGTCCAAAGACTCTCCCAAGTCCAACTTTCTTGTTACCCAGTCAAAGAATCTGATGAGATTGGATTGGCAGGACCTACCCTTGGTGAATCCATGCTGACTGGGATCCCGAAGATTCCCTTCATTCAAGATCGTGTCCAATTTGCTTTTAATTAGTGTTTCCGCCTCGGCGCTTCGTTTGCCTTGCAAACTGCTTTTAACTTGCTCCTCACTTTCCTGCTCTCTCTGCTTTTAACTTGCTCCTCTCACTCGCTGCTTTCTCTGCCTGACGCCGTGCACTGCAAAAATACCAAAAACTAAAGAAATAAGCAGAGCAGATCAGAAATTCTCCTTCTGGCTTGCGTGCAGAAGGAAAAAAACTGTAGGGGGCATCAAGCCCTCTGTGAAGTAGAAGGGATTCAAAAACCCAAGTGGATTCTTTCTGCACGGCTCATGGGACCTGGGATATAACCCGTTTGTCCAGAATGAAACATCTATTGCACTAGAATACAATTTTTAAAGTATATAAATCAAAAAGCAGCAGCAGGATAGTATGGAATCCTTTGTTGAAACTGTTTTTTCTCCAGTCAACTAAACAAGACATCCCTATTCTGGTTCTTAAATATTACTAGGAACTCACTTCTTCATCCCCAAATGAGCATCCCATTTGGAAAAAGAGAAATCCTAGCATGCATAGCCACTCACTGGCCAGTGGGGGTGAGAGAGGGCAGGTTGTTTCTTTTTGGATTGTTTTTCCTTACAGTCTCGGTTAACCGGGTCTCTCAACTGGCAAAAAAAATCACCGGTGTAAAAAAAGTCCCCCAAAGAACCAGTGGCAGCAGTCCTGAGCTGCAAATTCCCACGCCCTCCCTCAAGCCCGAAACAGCTATGAACCCCTCCCTCCCACTCCAAAGCACCAGTGTGACAGCGGTCCTGAGCCATATAGCCCTCCCTCAAGCTCTGAAGATACGAACCCCCCCTTCCTCCTTCCCTGAAGCACCAGCGTAGTAGTGGTCCTAAGCCACAAAGCCCTCCTCCCTACCTGAAGCCCCAAAGTGGCAGAAGCAGGGGGGGGGTCGACCTGAGCTGTGAACTCCCTTGTTCCCTTCTCTCTCTTCCTTATCTGAAGCGCAGCAGTCAGCAGGAGGCAGCCTCAAAACAGGCTGCTCTTGGCCAGCCCTGGCAGGGCCTTTCCTATGATGCGTCGGAAGTGACACATCAGAAGAAAAGCCCTGACGGGGCTAGCCGCAAGCAGCCTGTTTTGAGGCTGCCTCCACTGACTGCTGCGCTTCAGGTAAGGAAGAGAGGGAGCAAGTGAGTTCATGGATCAGGATTGCTGCCTGCTTCTGCCACTAAAGGATTTGAGGGAGGGAGGAGGGCTTTGCGGCTCAGGATCGCTGCTGCATTGGTGCTTTGGGGCGGGAGGGAGGGGGGGGGAATTGAGACTGTGTTAGACAAGGTTTCTAACACACTCTCAATTAACCAGAAAAAGTTATTTGGTATCCACCAATCCCCGTGGGTGCCAGATAGCTGAGATTCTACTGTATTAATATACTCTGGCTATATGGATTGGGCAGGCAAGGTACAAACATATTAGTCATTGTTGAGTTTCACACACCACTCTTCCCTTCTTTGGCGGCTTATTAACTAATAATTTTATGTTTCATGTTTTATTATTTTCAGCAATTGTAACTCAGGCATCCTAACCTTCATCCCTTACATTACCTGTCAATACTAGTGTGAATTGTTTTAATATTTTTATTTGTAACCACCTAGATTTATATAAATAGATTCTAGAAAATTTGTTCATCTAGATAAAATTTTTGAAAAAAGGTGAAACTGGCATTCTGTATTAACCTTTTGAAGTAGAACTCTTGAAGAAATGTACCATCATCTATTGCTCTATGACGGGCCTTTATTTTTGTGCACACAAACACACTGAGTAGGATTACTATTCCATGGCATTTCAAGAGTTACTTACGACTTAGTATATTTTATTCCTGAGCGTTTTGCATCCAGAAATCCATAACCTGTATCAATTACTTCCTTAGTTTTCCCCGTCTCTTCAAATGAAGATTTTAATTCTGCTGCAACGAATTTGCAAACTAGAAAAAAAATATACATGGTAGTTCAGGAATAAAGTACTAAAGAAACAGCACAATGATCTATTCCAGATTTAACACTACTTTTTCTTCAACATCTGATTTCTTCTCCTCCTTTCATCCCATCCCTTTGTTGTCTTCCATTCTGTCCCCAGTGGAGGAATATCCTAGTGGTTACTGCTGTTCTGAATGTAGTGTCTTGTGACATAGTTACCTTTTCACAAAAAGAAATCCCTGACCCTAAAATCCATCTTAACACAGGGGCCTGGGAAAAATGCATCTGGTCAGATCACAACATATGTAATTTCGATATATATTGGCAAAAAAAGTCACACCAACAAAAAAATAAGAAAAAACCCAAAATCAACCACAATCATCAGAAGAGGAACTATAAATCAAACAGAATTCTGGGCCCATTATGAACTACAACCCAAAACTTAGGAAATACAGGACTTCCCAACTAGATGGGCTAAGTTCAGCAAAGAAGTGTTAGATCAAATAGCACCACTCCAAACATACAAAAAGAAAGAAAGGGTAATAAATGAATGGTTCGACACTGAACTACTAACACTAAAACAGGAACTGAGAAAACTAGAAAGAACCTGGCAAAAAACAAAGAAAGATGAAGACAAAACAAACTGGAAATAAAAAATGAAAAACTATAAAAATCTAATCAGAGAAAAACGAACAAAACACTACGCACAAAAAATAGGGACACCCAAAACAAATAGCAAAGAACTGTTCAAGTTGGCACACAGACTAACAGACACTACCCAAATCCTAATACAGAAAAACGAATGTATGCCCCCAGCAGAAACCCTCGCCACTTTCTTCAACAACAAAATCTTAGACATAAGAGCGACCATACCCTCACCCAACTTCGATTTCCAACTCGGACCCCACGAAAAAGAACCCAGAGTAGACGTGCTTTGGAACCATTTTGAACCTCCAAAGTGGCACCAATTTCTAACCCTGTACAACAATATACTAAATCAAACTGCCTACTAGAAATATGTTCTGCCAAGACCATGAAAACTGCCACATTAGACTTTAAAAAGGATCTATTTGACTGGGTAACAACCACTCTCACGGAAGGAACATTTCACGAGGAAATGTGACATATACTAATCACACCCATCCCTAAAGACCAAAAAAACTCACTAGCCCTAAAAACCAATTACAGACCCATTGCGAGCATCCCCTTATTTACCAAGCTTCTTGAAGGATTGGTCAACTTGGAGCTAATGAACTATCTAGACAAATTTAGCATACTAAATGAACACCAATCAGGATTCAGAAAAGGCTTTAGCACTGAGACAGTCCTAGCTTCAATCCTTAATCACCTATACAGCTTCTTCAGCAATGGAACAAGTGTTCTGATTTTGCAACTGGACTTCAGCAGTGCTTTTGATCTAGTTGATCACGAAATAATGCTACACTGCCTAAAAGCAATAGGACTTACTGGAGGAGTAAAAAACTGGATACAGGGTTTCTTAACAAAGAGAGGATCACCACTATCACCAACACTATTCAACATTTACATCTCATCACTAGGACACTTACTACAAAAGCTAAACTTAAACTACTACATATGCAGATGACATTTCCATTTTAATCCCACTGAACAGCATAACAAACGAGACCTCAGAATACATCTAATATAATAAAACTCTAAGCCGCGCATGCGCACTCCCATCTGCGTGCGCTCGTTTTCTGTGAGCTGTAGGGCACCGCAGGTAGGAGTGCGCATGCGCGCAAAGTTCTCTCTCTCCCTCCCCCCCGAGGCGGATGTCGGCTGCGACGGATGTCGGCGGCTGCAGGCCACGGCGGCCTAACACGGTTGGCATTTTAAGGATGGCTTTTCAAAACCCCCCCCGCCACCGCTGCCACTGTACCTTTAAAAACCCTCCCCCCACCAGCTTTCTGGTTAAGGCCTGGCTTCTTCGGGCAGCAGCAGCGTTTAAAATTCGCTGCTGTTGCCGGCTTCAGGCCTTCCTCTCTGGCAGGTCCTGCCTACTTCATGTTTTCATTAAGACAGGACCTGCCAGAGAGGAAGACCTGAAACCGGCAACAGCAATTAATTATAAATGCTGCTGCTGCCCGATGAAGTTGAAGGAGAAAAGGGAGCAGAAGGGGAGATAATGGTAGGGCATGGAATTAAGGAGGAAGGTATGGGGGGGAGAAAAATACTGCACAGGGAAGTGGGGTGGGAGGGAAATGCTGCAGCACACGGAAATGGAGGGGCAGAAAAAGAAAGGGAGGCGTACTGCTGGGCAGGGGGAGCAGGAAAAAGGGGTTGATGGACAGGGGAAGAGGTGCTGATGGACAGAGGGACAGAAAAATAAAGGCAGGCCTACTGCTGGACAGTGGGAGCAGGAAGGAGGTGATGATGGACAGGGGGAGGTAAAACAAAGGGAGAAGGGCTGCTGCTGGATAAGATGAGCATGATGGGGTGGTGGAGGACACAGGGGAGGTAAAAGGAAGGGAGAATGGACAGGGGGAGCAGGCAAGGGGTGGTAGTGGACAGCCAAGGAAAAAAAAAAAATAATAAAGACAGACAGAAATACAGAAAGCGGCTAAGGAGAGAGAAAAAAAAATAAAGACAGACACACACACATATATTCTAGCACCAGTTAATGTAACGGGCTATAAGACTAGTTTCTCATATTATGACTGAAATAGAACACTGGACAATTAATTTTAAGCTGAAACTAAACACAGAAAAAACTAAAGTCTTCCTTGCAAGCCCAACAGACAAAATCACCAAAACAACGTTGCATATAAAAGATCATGACTACCCGATTACCAAAACAATAAAAATATTGGGAGTCACATTAGACAGACATTTGACAATGGTTGAACACACGAACTCAGTGGTAAAAAAGTGTTTCCTAACATTATGGAAACTAAAGACCATCAAAAAATACTTTGACCCATTATCATTTAGACTACTATCGCAATCACTAGTACTCTCTACACTGGATTACTGCAACATCATTTATATGGGCATTCCCAAAAAAAACAGTGAGGAAACTTAGAATAGTTCAGAACACAGCAGTCCGCTTGATATTTGGATTAAAGAAGAGTGACCATATCAGCCCCTACTACAGACTACTACATTGGCTGCCATTCGAAGCACGAACAATATTCAAGTTCGCTTGCATATGCTTCAAGCTAGTATGGGGACTAGCCCCCATATACCTATTATCACACTTCGTACCATACAGTCCCACGAGACAAACCAGAAATTGCAATCTATTCGCATATCCAAGCATTACCGGCTGTAAATACAAAACCTTCCTGGACAGAACTTTTAAGTACCAAGCAAACAAACAACACCACTGGCTGGACAACTACATAAATGGAGCTGAACTGACCTACCTCGCCTTTAGAAAAACCATAAAAACTGCCTTATTCAACAAATATGTCAACTAAACTTCAACTACACCTCTCTCTTTTTCCTTTTACCTACTATGTCCCCCCCTGAAAAAATTCTAAACAAACAGTATTATGTAATTCACCACTTTATCAAAAAGGACCTCTCTCTGAATTTCTAAACAAACTGTATATTATAATTGCTGCATTTCTAAGATTCTGTCTACTATAATTTCTCTATCTGCATACTGTAAATCGCTGATTGTCCAGCTCTCTTCAGTTGTAAACCGCCTAGAAGTCACAAGATTATGGCAGTATAGAAGAATAAAGTTATTATTATTATTTGGGCAAGTCATTTAGCCCTCTATTGCTCCAGATACAAAAATAAAATGAAAAAAACAAAAAAAAGCAGTTACTTTCTTCTAACAGGTGTTATCTGAGGACAGCAGGCAGTTATTCTCACGTATGTATGGGTACGTCTCTGGCGGAACCCCGGCATGATTGTTGTAAGTAAAAGATGCATTTACAACTTTAAGAGCCTCAGGCATGCCCGCAGCATCTGTGTGTCAGCCCTCCCATATCTTCCCATGGTGTGGAAGAGCTAAGCTGACTAGAGCAAGCTAAGAAGCCAAGAAGGGGGAGGTGGGAGGTTTGTGAAAATAACTGCCTGCTCTCCTGTTACAAAAAAGTAACCATGCTTATCCAAGGACAAATAGCCAGGATTATTCTTACATATGGGACTCTCCAGCTGCCAGGATCATAAGAACATAAGAAGTTGTCTCCACTGGGTCAGACCAGAGGTCCATCGCGCCCAGTGGTCTGCTCCCGCGGCGGCCCATCAGGTCTATGACTTGTGAAGTGGTTTCTGAGCATTTCGATAACCTACCTTTACTTCTATCTGTACCCCTCAATCCCCTTATCCTTTAGGAACCTATCTAAACCTTCCTTGAACCCCTGTAATGTGCTCTGGCCTATCACAGCCTCTGGAAGCGCGTTCCATACGTCCATCACCCTCTGGGTAAAAAAGAACTTCCTAGCATTTGTTCTAAACCTGTCCCCTTTCAACTTCTCCGAGTGACCCCTTGTACTTGTGGTTCCCCATAGCCTGAAGAATCTGTCCCTGTCTACCTTCTCTATGCCCTTCAGGATTTTGAAGGTTTCTATCATGTCTCCTCTAAGTCTCCGCTTTTCCAGGGAGAACAGCCCCAGCATTTTCAACCTGTCAGCATATGAAAAGTTTTCCATACCTTTTACCAGTTTAATCGCTCTTCTCTGGACCCCCTCAAGAACTGCCATGTCCTTCTTGAGGTACGGCGACCAGTACTGGACACAGTATTCCAGATGCGTGCGCACCATTGCACGATACAGCGGCAAGATGACTTCCTTCGTCCTGTTTGTGATACCCTTTTTAATGATACCCAACATTCTGTTCGCTTTCTTTGAGGCTGTCGCACACTGTGCCGATGCTTTCAATGTGGTGTCCATCATCACCCCCAGGTTCTTTCAAGGTTGCTCACCCCTAGCAATGATCCCCCCATTTTGTAGCTGAACATCGGGTTCTTTTTCCCTACATGTATGACCTTGCATTTCTCTATGTTGAAACTCATTTGCCACTTTTTTGCCCACTCTTCCAGTCTCTTTAGGTCCCTTTGCAGGTCTTCACAGTCTTCCGTGGTTCTAACCCTGCTGCAGAGTTTGGCGTCATCAGCAAATTTAATAACCTCACATTTCATCCCCATCTCCAGGTCGT
Source organism: Geotrypetes seraphini (assembly GCF_902459505.1). NCBI lineage: Eukaryota > Metazoa > Chordata > Amphibia > Gymnophiona > Dermophiidae > Geotrypetes > Geotrypetes seraphini. The sequence goes on from NC_047086.1 coordinate 413,383,123, forward strand.
CAATAAATATATTGAACAGGAGTGGTCCCAGTACCAACCCCTGTGGAACTCCGCTCGTGACCCATTGCCAGTCTGAGTAATGGCCCTTTACTCCAACCCTCTGTTTCCTGCCTGCCAGCCAGTGTTTGATCCATCTGTGGACATCCCCTTGCACCCCGTGGCTCCACAGCTTCTTAAGGAAGGTACCTTGTCGAAGGCTTTTTGGAAGTCAAGGTAAATGATGTCTATGGATTCCCCTTTATCCATCTGGCTGTTTATTCTCTCAAAGAAGTACAGTAAGTTCGTGAGGCACGACCTTCCCTTGCAGAAGCCGTGCTGGCTCGCCTTCAGTTGTCCATTGTTTGCTATGTGTTCGCAAATTGTGTCCTTAACCAGTGCTTCCATCATCTTTCCCGGAACCGAGGTCAAGCTCACCGGCCTGTAGTTTCCCGGGTCACCCCTTGATCCCTTCTTAAAGATGGGCGTGACATTTGCTATTTTCCAGTCCTCTGGGATCTCCCTAGTTATTAAGGATAGGTTACATATTTGGCAAAATGATTCCACTATTTCGTTTCTCAGTTCTTTTAGTACCCTTGGGTGGATGCCGTCCGGACCTGGTGATTTGTCGCTCTTCAGTCTGTCTATCATGGTTCGGAAGAGGGTGTCGTCTGCTACCCACCATGAACATGGTGAGACCAAGGGGGGGGGACTTGGCTTCAAAAGACGATTAAATGTTGTAGAACAGCTTGGCCAAGCTGGTTGGAATGTGCCTCAAGGCAGTAATGAATACTGAAAGTGTTCTTTTCTGCCTTATTTCTTCAGTAGTTCCAGTGGCAAAGAGGTTTCCCCCCTCATGTTCCTACTGCTTTATCCCTTGAATGTTTCTTTTATCCCAGGACAAGCAGGCAGGTATTCTCACTAATGGGGTGACGTGATCCAACGGAGCCCCGATGCGGATGCCTCACAAGCAGTCCTGCTTGAAGAAACTCGAAGTTTAGAGTCGCCCGCACCGCGCATGCGCGAGTGCCTTCCCACCCAGACCAGGGTGCGTCTCCTCAGTTCTTACTTTTCCGCGAAGCCAAGAAGTCTGTCTTCGACTCTCTGTGTGAAGTTAGTTCACTTGCGCCTTCTTAAAGTCCGCGATTTTGAGTTAATTCTCTCAAAATCGTTGCTTTTCATCGTGCTTTCTTATTTTATTTTATTTTTTTAATTTCTTCCATCCGTTCGACCGGGCAGGCCACGTGGCCGCAGCCCCGCGGCTTCGATCTTGCGGCGGAGCTTTTCCAGCCTATGTCCCGGCCTATCACCGGTTTTAAAAAGTGTGGCAAGTGCCAGCGCGCAATTTCGCTAATGGACCCTCATCGACGCTGTGTCCGGTGTCTCGGGCCTGAACATCTTCCGAAATCGTGCCGGCCTTGCTCCACACTCACAGCACGCGTTTTCAAGCGTCGTTGTGTTTTATGGGAATCGCTGTTCATGGAGTCCTCGACGGAGCAATCTTCATCGAAGGGACCGTCACCTTCGACATCATCCGCAGCTCTCCAGCCTCCCACCTCTGCGGCTCCGAGTCTCATCAAGCCCGCCTTGCTTGTGCTGGCTCAGACTCCGGCGCCCGCTGCGATGCCTTCCTCCGCCTCCTCAGGTCAGGTAGCACAACAGCCCATTCCACCGGTAGTGCTGAAAGTGCCCAAGGCTTTTAAGCCCAAGCACTCACACACTGCCCCTAAGGAGCGCGAGGCCTGTGCAGGTGGTCCCATTCCTGATGCGGATCCATCCTTGCCGGCCTCGTTCCAGACCTTGCTGGAGAAGCAATTCATTGAGCTCTTCACCACCATGGGGCCTAAGCTTCTCTTGCAAATCCAGCCTGGGCACACAGAGGCCTCCCGCGAAGTCGAGCCGCCTCCAGTGCCTCAACGTTACGCACACTCTCTACAGGGAGCAGAGTCTCTGCGAGTGTCTGGTCTGGCATCGATGCATGCATCGCAAGGAGCAGAGCCTTTGCCCATGCCTCCGTTGGAACCGATTCACTCGATGCAAGGAGTAGAGTCTTTGCGAGTGCCTCCATTGGAACCCATCCACTCGATGCAAGGAGCAAAGTCTTTGCAAGTGCCTCCATTGGAGCCGATCCACCCGATGCAGGGGTTCGAGTCTCTACGAGTACCCCGGGGTGATTCCAGCCAACCACCTCTGCTTCGATCAACCGCTTCCAGCCCCATCCACTACCTGGGGGCCTCAGCAAAGATCCAATCGCCTGTACCTCGAGGCCGATATCCAAACACAGTTCACATCGATTGAGACATTCATCGAGGCACTCGTCCAGGCATGCCTCGCCTCATTGGAAGCAGCCTTTTCTTGAGTATTCTCCACCGGCTACTTCGCCTCCTCCGATGCCGGAGCTCAAGGACACGCTGGGGTCTTTATCACCACCACGATCCCCATCCTCCTTGGATCCAGAGGCCTCGATGTCCTCGAGCCCTTCTCGAGGCCCTGCTTCGGCTGATCAGCTGTCTTTCTTCTCATTCCTTCGACAGATGGCAGACGACCTGGACATTCACCTGGACACAGGGTCCAAATTCTCCAAAGAATATCTGGAGACTATGCACCTCCCTCAACCACCTGCTGAATCCCTCAAGCTTCCTTTACACAAGTTGCTGGATCAGACCTTTGTGTTATGCCTTGAAACACCTTATTCCATCCCCGCTGTGCTGGGCAAATTGGATGCCAGGTACCGTACGGTGCACCATAAGAGGTTCAATGGTTCCCAACTCTCCCATCAATCCCTTTTGATGGAGTCCTCACTGAAGCGGTCTCACCCCTCCCAGATCTATGCTGCTGTTCCGCCTGGTAGAGAGGGCAAGACCATGGACCGATTTGGCAGGAGGATTTATCAGAACTACATGAAGACATCCAGGGTTCTGAACTACAACTTCCATTTCATCACATATTTTGAGTTCTTCCTGTCGGTACTCCTGAAGTTCTTGCCCTGTATGGACCCTAGAGCACAAATCTGAGTACCAGGAGGTTCTGGTCTCGCTGTCCCAGCTCCGGTTACAGCTGATGCAGTCATCCTACGATGCCTTTGAGCTCTCGGCTCGGGCTACAGCATGCGCGGTGGCCATGTGCCGGATGGCGTGGCTCAGGACCATCGATATGGACGTTAGATAGATTGTGAGCCCACCGGGACAGATAGGGAAAATGCTTGAGTACCTGATTGTAAAAACCGCTTAGATAACCTTGATAGGCGGTATATAAAATCCTAATAAACTTGAAACTTGAACTTGAAACTAATCTCCAGGACAGGCTTGCCAATGTTCCATGTGCTGGTACCGACCTATTTGATGAATCCATCGAGGCAGCGACCAAGAAGCTCTCGGACCACGAGAAATCCTTCCAATCCATCCTGCATCCGAAGCCTAAGCCTGCTCCTCCTCGCCCATCACGCCCACCGTTGATATACCAGCGGCGTTACCTGCCTAAGCAGGCTCCCCCCATCCGACAGCCTGTGAAGTGGCAGCATTCCCAAAAGCAGCAAAAGAAGCCTCAGCCATCTACTGTCCCTAAGGCTCCTCAGCCCTTTTGACTGTCTCATAGAGGGCATAACTTCTGTCGTTCTGCCATTTTCAGTTGCTCCACCAATTGGAGGTCGTCTCCATCACTTTTACCATCGATGGACGACCATTACCACCGACCTCTGGGTCCTTTCTATCGTCAGAGAAGGATACTCTCTTCAGTTCGATCGAGTCCCCCCGGAACATCTTCCAAGAGAGTATCCTTCCAACTTGACCCAGACCGCCCTTCTTCTTCAGGAAACTCAGGCTTTATTACAGCTCGGAGCTGTCGAGCCGGTTCCTGTGTCTCAACAGAACAAGGGTTTTTACTCCTGGTACTTGCTTGTTTCGAAGACGACGGGCGATCTGTAACCCATTTTGGATCTCAGGGTGCTCAACAAGTTTCTGATCAAAGAAAAGTTTTGCATGTTGACCCTGGCATCCCTGTATCCCCTCCTCGAGCAGAACGACTGGATCTCAAGGAAGCCTACATCACATTCCCATTCATCCGGACTCACGCCAATACCTCAGATTCAGGGTGGGACATCTTCATCTTCAATACCGAATGCTTCCTTTCGGCCTGGCCTCGTCACCCAGAGTCTTCACCAAGTGCCTGGTAGTAGTGGCCGCAGCACTCAGGAACCATGGTCTTCAGGTGTTTCCTTACCTGGACGACTGGCTCATCAAGGATTCCACGTCTCAGGGAATCGCCCTCGCGACCCAGAAGACGATTTGGTTGTTGCAACATCTGGGATTCGAGATAAACTTCCCAAAATCCCATCTACAGCCTTCCCAGACTCTTCACTTCATCGGAGCAGTTCTGGATACTACCCAACTCAGAGCGTTCATTCCTCCTCCACGCCTGGAAGCTCTCCTCCATCTCTGTCGCTCAGTGTCCTCTCGCCCGTCCATCTCGGCGACACACATGATGGTTCTTCTGGGCCACTTGGCCTCTACAGTTCACGTGACTCCTTTTGCCAGACTTCATCTCAGGATTTCTCAGTGGACCCTGGCATCTCAATGGACGCAGGTATCCGATCCTCTGTCTCGACACATCCAGGTCACTCCTGCTCTGCAAGTCTCTTCGCTGGTGGATGCTCTCCTCCAGTCTATCCAGAGGATTGCCGTTTCACCCCCCCTCCCATCAGAAGGTTCTCACGACCGACTCTTCGACTTATGCTTGGGGGGGCTCATCTGGACGGCCTCCGCACTCAGGGTTATTGGACCAGCACGAACCGCCAGTGCCACAAAAATCTCCTGGAACTCAGGGCGATTTTCAATGCTCTCAATGCTTTCCAACATCTGCTTCACGACAAGGTTGTCCTCATTTGCACAGACAACCAAGTCGCCATGTACTATGTCAATAAACAGGGAGGAACGGGATCGGCCTTCCTCTGCCAGGAAGCTCTGAAAGTTTGGGATTGGGCGATTTGCAACAACACCTTCCTCAAAGCTGTCTACATCCAAGGGGCGGACAATGCCTTAGCGGACAACTTGAGTCGTCTTCTGCAACCTCACGAGTGGACTCTCCACTCCACGCCTCTTCATCACATCTTCTCTCTGTGGGGAACGCCTCAGATAGACCTCTTTGCAGCCCCCCACAACTTCAAACTGCCTCAGTTCTGCTCCAGGATCTACACTCCTCACCGCCTCGAGGCAGATGCATTCCTTCTGGACTGGACGAATCTCTTTCTATATGTGTTTCCTCCATTTCCTCTCATTCAAAAGACTAGTCAAGCTGAAGTCAGACCACGCCACCATGATTCTGATTGCTCCACAGTGGCCCAGACAACCTTGGTACTCCCTTCTACTTCAATTCAGCACCAGGGAGCCATACCTTCTACCAGCTTTTCCCTCGCTACTTATACAGCATCAGGGATCTCTGCTTCATCCCAACCTGCAGTCTCTACACCTGACAGCTTGGATCCTCTCAACATAACCCCTCTACAGTTTTCTCAACCGGTGAGGGATGTCCTGGAAGCTTCACGGAAGCCTGCTACCAGGCAATGCTATCACCAAAAATGGACTAGATTTCTGTTTGGTGTTTTTCTCATCACAAGGAGCCTCAACACTTCTCTTTGTCTTCGGTTTTGGACTATCTTTTGCACCTGTCTCAGTCTGGTCTCAAGTCTTCTTCCATACGAGTCCATCTCAGTGCAATTACTGCTTTCCATCAGCCTCTTCAAGGGAAACCTCTTTCTGCTCATCCTGTGGTTTCCAGATTCATGAAAAGACTTTTCCATGTCAATCCTCCTCTCAAACCGCCTCCAGTGGTTTGGGACCTCAATGTTGTTCTTTCACACCTCCATTTGAACCTCTTCATAAGGCTCATCTGAAGTATCTCACTTGGAAAGTGGTGTTTCTCATTGGCCTCACTTATGCTCGCCGAGTCAGTGAGCTCCAAGCCTTGGTTGCGGATCTGCCTTTTACAGTATTCCATCATGACAAGGTGGTCCTCTGCACTCATCCGAAATTCCTCCCTAAAGTTGTCTCAGAATCTCATCTCAACCAATCCATTGTTCTTCCCAAAGCTTTATTCTCATCCTGGAGAATCAGCTCTTCACACTCTGGACTGTAAGCGTGCTTTGGCTTTCTATCTTGAACGCACCAAACCTCACAGAACTGCTCCTCAACTTTTCATCTCCTTTGATTCAAACAAGTTGGGGCGTCCTATATCTAAGTGCACCATCTCCAACTGGATGGCAGCAGCCCATAAGGTCAGAGCTATGGCAGCTTCTGTAGCTTTCCTCAGATCAACACCGATTGAGGAGATTTGTAAAGCTGCCACTTGGTCCTCGGTTCATACCTTCACTTCTCATTATTGTCTGGATACTTTCTCCAGACAGGATGGACAGTTTGGCCAAACAGTATTGCAAAATTTATTCTCCTAAATTGCCAACTCTCCCACCATCCCATTATGGTTAGCTTGGAGGTCACCCATTAGTGAGAATACCTGCCTGCTTGTCCTGGGATAAAGCAATGTTACTTACCGTAACAGTTGTTATCCAGGGACAGCAGGCAGCTATTCTCATGTCCCACCCACCTCCCCTGGGTTGGCTTCTCTGCTAGCTATCTGAACTGTGGAGACGCGCCCTGGTCTGGGTGGGAAGGCAATCGTGCATGCGTGGTGCAGGCAACTCGAAACATCGAGTTTCTTCAAGCAGGACTGCTTGTGAGGCATCGCATTGGGGCTCCGTTGGATCACGTCACCCCATTAGTGAGAATAGCTGCCTGCTGTCCCTGGATATCAACTGTTATGGTAAGTAACATTGCTTTCTTTATTGTCATTCTTCCCTTTTCCTTTTAACTGTATGTCATGTTACTGCGGATGGGCAGAATAGATGGGCCATTTAGCCATGTTACTGCAGATGGGCCGACTAGATGGAACATTTGGCCATGTTACTGTGGATGGGCTGACTAGGTGGGCCATTTGGCCTTTATTTGCCATCATGTTTCTATGTCTTTTGTATTTTGTCTGTATATGTCTATTATTTTAAATATATCGTATCCCATTTATACCATTGTAAATCACCTAGAATTCAAGATAAGCGTTTAATCAAATTTTAAACAAACTTGTAAACTTGAATGGAGGCCCTGGCTGCTCTACAAATGTCCATGGGAGTCGAGTAGAGAAGCTACAGTGGTAGCCATGGCTTGAACTTTGTGTGCCATAACACAGCTATCAAGGGACAGACTAGCCCTAGTATAATATAGTCAGTAAGCCATGTAGATATGGTCCTTTTGGAAATGGGGACTCCCAGTCTACATAGAAACATGATGGCCCATCAAGTCTGCCCATCTGCAGTAACCATTATTCTTCCTCTCTCTAAGAGATCCCACGTGATTATCCCAGGCTTTCTTGAACTCTACTGAGATCAAACAACAAGAACAGTTGAGTGGAAGCTTAATACGAAGTTGTGGTAAGAGCGGATAGCGTAGCTGGTTTTAAGAAAGGTTTGGACAATTTCCTGGAGGAAAAGTCCATAGTCTGTTATTGAGAAAGACATGGGGGAAGCCACTGTTTTCCTTGGATCGGTGGCATGGAATATTGCTACTCCTTGGGTTTTGGCCAAGTACTAATGACCTGGATTGGCCACCATGAGAATGGGCTACTGGGCTTGATGGACCATTGGTCTGACCCAGTAAGGCTATTCTTATATTCTATATGCACCCTAGCATCCTTCTAGCTTTCGCCATCACCTTTTCAACCTGTTTGGCCACCTTAAGATCATCACATGCAATCACACCCAAGTCCCGCTCTTCTGTCGTACACATAGGTTCTTCACCCCCTAAAATGTACCATTCTCTTGGGTTTTTGCAGCCCAAATGCATGACCTTGCATTTCTTAGCAGAGAGAACCACATTAAGGTCCCACGACACAACTGGAGGCCTGACTGGTGGTCTGGTGTGAAGCAAACTCTTCATGAATTTGGATACCAATGGGTATCTAGAGAATGGTTTTTGTCATCTAGTGGCAGATGGTAGGCACTGGTCATGCTAAAGTGGACTCTGATGGGGTTTGCAGGCCAGAGTCAGACAGGTGCAGGAGATAATCAAGTATTACTGGCAGAGGGCAAGTGCTGGGATCTAACAAGTCAGCAGTGCACCACTGTGTGAAGCAAGTCCACTTGAAACGTTAAGTGTGTTGTGCAGAAGGCTTCCTAGAAGCTTCCAGGAAGGCTGATAACTGAGGCTGAGAATTTTTCAACAATTAGTGACTGGGAGAGAGAAACTATGCAGTGAGCGTCGGGGAGTGAAGGTTGGGATGGAGGAAGAAATCCTCATTCTGTGTTAGCAGCACTGGAAATAATGGAAGGGTAATGGGTTCCCTTGTCTTAAGTTGCAGGAGAGGGAACCATGGTTGGTGTGGCCATCTAGGTGCTATGAGGATCATGGTGACTCACTCCCAGTGAAGCTTGAGCAGAGTTTTCTCTATGAGTGGGAAAAGAGGGAACACATACAGGAAGCAGCAACTCCAACTGATGAGAAAGGCATCAGACTCCAGACAGTTGGGAGTGTAGAGTCTGGAATAGAACAGAAGTTTATGGTTGTTGGGGGAAGCAAAATAATTCACTTCTGGGGTCCCCAAAGTGAAAACAGCTGATGCACAATTGGTAGGATTCAGGCACCACTCGTGTAGCTGCAGTAGTCTGCTCAATTTGTCTGCAAGGAGATTCTGTGGTCCCACTAGGTAGACAGCCTTTAGATACACATTGCGAGGAATTGCCCAAGACCAGATCTGGATTGCTTCCTTGCAAAGGCGGCAAGATCCAGTGCCTCCCTGTTCGATCATACAGCAGATTGCTACTTGGTTGTCTCTATGAATGAGTACAACTTGATTGAGAAGGTGTTCCTGGAAAGCACAGAGCTTTGCGAATCGCCCGCAGCTCAAGGAGGTTGATGTGGAGGAGTCTTTGAGTGGCTCCACAAGCCCTGGGTATGAAAATTGTCAAGATGTGCTCCCCAGCCCAGTGTGGAGGCATTAGTTGTCAGAACCCTCTGAAGTGGAGTGCAGAGAATCAAGGTCACTCTGATCTCTTTTACAGATTTTTGGCCATTATATAAACCAATTTAATTGTTTCATAAACTGCCTCGGGGAGATTTAGCGGTATATAAAACACCACATTAAATGAAATAAAAAAAATCTGTTGTCAGAGCTGTCCAGTCACTGGAGACCATTGAGTTGAAAGTGCCCACTGAGGCTCCCTGAGGTGTAGCTGGGCAAACGGAACCACATAGACTGTGGGGATCATGTGGCCAACAGCATCTGGCACACCGTGATGCGGTGACGAGGCCACTCTGCAGAGCTGAATCAGAATGTTGAGTCTGTTGGGGTAGGAAGGCCTGAGACTTAATTGTGCTGAAGCAGGCTCCAATAAATTCCAGTACTTATGTAGGGTCCAGATGGGACTTCTGGTAGTTGACCTCGAACCCCAGGAGCTACAACAAACGAACTGTGGATTGCATTGTTCGGTGAGCCAGGTGAGGCATAGCAGCCTGTATCAGCCAGTCAACCAGGTAAGGGAAGACCTGGAATTTGTGGGTCTGGAAGAGTGCCATTACCACTAAGAACATAAGAATTTCCGCTGTAGGTCAGACCAATGGTCCATCCTGCACGGCAGTCAGCTCACACGGCGGCCCCCAGGTTGAAGACCAGTGCTCTAAATGAGTCCAGCCTCACCTGCGTAAGTCCCAGTTTAGCAGGAACTTGTCCAGCTTAGTCTTGAAACCCTGGAGGGTGTTTTCTCCTACAAAAGACTTCGGAAGAGTGTTCCAGCTCTCCACCACTCTCTGGGTGAAGAAGAACTTTCTTACGTTTGTACAGAATCTAACCCCTTTCAACTTTAGAGAGTGCCCTCTCGTTCTCCATACCTTGAAGAGGGTGAACAATCTGTCTTTATCTGCTAAGTCTATTCCCTTCAGTATTTTGAATGTTTTGATCATGTCCCCTCTCAGTTTCCTCTTTTCGAGGGAGAAGAGGTCCAGTTTCTCCAATCTCTCACTTTACGACAACTCCTCCAGCCCCTTAACCATTTTAGTCGCTCTTCTCTGGACCCTTTCAAGTAGTATTGTGTCATCCTTCATGTACGGCGATCAGTGCTGGACACAATATTCCAGGTGAGGGCGTACCATGGCCCGGTACAGCAACATGATAAACTTCTCCGATCTGTTCGTAATCCCCTTCTTTATCATTCCTAGCATTCTGTTTGCCCTTTTTGCCGCTGCAGCACATTGTGCAGACGGCTTCATCGACTATCAGAACTCCCAGGCATTTGGTAAACACTCTAGGGGCTGAGGCCAGGCCAAATGGGAGCACTCTGTACTGAAAGTGTCATATGCTCAATTGAAAGAGGAGATATATCCTGTGAGCAGGAAGGATAGGAATATGAAGGTAGCCCTCCTTGAGGTCTAGAAAGCATAACCAGTTATTCCATTACACCAATGGCAGTAGGGTCACCAAGGAAACCATGCAAAACTTCTCCTTTAAGAATTTGTTGAGAGCTCGAAGGTCCAGGATAGGGCAGATGCCCCATCTTCTTGGGAATCAGGAAGTACCTGGAGTAGAATCCCCTTTCTCCATCTCATGGAGGGACTTCCTCTATGGCACTGAGCTGTAGGAGGGCAATTATGTCCTGGCGAAGAGGGTCCATTGCTGGGAGCTAAAAAGAGATTCACTTGGGGGTGGTTCTGAGGTTTTATCTGAAAGCGGACAGTGTAGCCCCGTTTTACCACTTGAAGTACCCACTGGTCTGAAGTAATCTGAGCCCAATACCAATGGAAATAGATGAGGTGACCTCCAATATGCAGAGTTTGAGGCAAAGGGTGAGGTATACACGTTATGCTCTCTAAGAGATAGTCAAAAGGATTGCTGTGGCTTAGAGGAAAGGGGAGATATGATAGAGACATTTAAATAGATAAATAATTGCAGCAAAAAATGTTGCAAAAATATTATAAACCAGGTGGTGGAAATATCCTTTGAAAAACCATTTAAGTGGAGAAAAAAGCCTCAACTAGTTTTATATGCAGACGGCAACCCAATGAGTTTAGCCGTTCTTAATCTGTATCATAGGCAAAAAAAACCCACTACTTCTCTAAATGTGTATAGCACAGTTACTTACCGTAACAGGTGTTATCCAGGGACAGCCGAAGATATTCGATATGTGGGTGATGTCATCCATGGAGCCCCATCGCGGACAGCTTTTGAAGCAAACTTGATTGAAGATCTCAAAGTTTGCTAATTCTGCACCACACATGCGTGTGCCTTCCCGCTCCACTAGAGGGCACATCCCCTCCTCATGGTCTTCAGTTCAGATAGCTAACAAAGAAGCCAATCCAGGGAGGTGGGTGGGTTGCGAGAATATCTGCCTGCTGTCCCTGGATAACACCTGTTACAGTAAGTAACTGTGCTTTATCCCAGGACAAGCAGGCAACATATTCTCGACATGTGGGTGACCTCCAAGCTAACCAGGATGGGATGGTGGGAGAGTTGGCAATTTAGGAGAACAGATTACACAAAACCGACTGGAACTGAGGACCGCCATCGCTCTGACTTTATGCCCCATGACCCAATCCAGCAGCGGGAGACCAGCCTGAGCGTAGCAGAAGGAAATACAAGCAGCCAACCAGTTGGACAAGGTACGCTTGGAAACAGGGCAGCCCAACCGATTGGGATCAAAAGATAGGAAGAGCTGAGGAGTCGTCCAATGAGACTGGGTGCGATGAGAGTGGGGCTTCGGAAAAAACACTGGAAGGATAATGGACTGCTTGGGCAAGAACTTGGGATGAGTACGAAGGACCACCTTGTCATGATGAAATACAGTAAAAGGTGGGTCCACAACCAGCGCTTGTAGCTCACTGACTCTGCGAGCAGACGTGAGAGCAACCAAGAACACCACCTTCCAAGTGAGGTACCTCAGATGAGCCTTATCAATGGGTTCAAACGGAGGTTTCATCAACTGAGCCAGAACCACATTAAGATCCCAAACCACCGGAGGGGGCTTGAATAGAGGATGAACACTGAAGAGGCCCTTCATAAATCGGCAAACCACCAGATGAATGGAGAGCGGTTTCCCATCAAGCGGTTGATGAAAGGCAGCAATCGCACTGAGGTGGATTCGAATAGATGTAGATTTGAGGCCAGACCGAGACAAGTGGAACAGGTAATCCAGCACAGAAGGCAAAGAGGCAGATAGTGGCTCCATGCGGTGCTCAGCCAACCACGCAGTAAATCTGGTCCATTTCTGGGAATAGCATTGTCAAGTGGAGCTCTTCCGAGAGGCCTCGAGAACATCCCTCACCGACTGAGAGAAACCGAAGGAGGGAGGCACGTGGAGAGGAACCAAGCTGTTAAGTGTAGAGACTGCAGATTGGGATGCAACAGCGAACCCCGACTCTGAGACAGCTGAGAAGAAAACACAGGCAGCAGCAGAAGCTCCCTGACACTGAGTTGAAGGAGAAGGGAAAACCACGGCTGCTGGGGCCAGTGAGGAGCTATCAAGATCATAGTGGCGCGAGCTGACTTGAGCTGCACGAGAGTCCTCAAGATCAAAGGAAAAGGAGGGAACACGTAGAGGAACCGGCCCGTCCAATCTAGCAGGAAAGCATCCACCTCGAGACGATCCGGGGAGTAAATCCTGGAACAGAAGCGAGGCAGCTTGTGGTTGAGGGGGGAGGCGAAAAAATTATTGGTGGCATCCCCCATTGAGTAAACACCTGGCGCAGAATCGAGGCATGCAGCGACCACCCGTGAGGCTGGAGAAGACGACTCAACCTGTCCACAAGGCAGTTGTGTTCTCCCTGGATGTAGACCGCTCGAAGGAAGATGTTGTGGCTGATCGCCCACTCCCAGAGCCGAAGAGCCTCCCGACAAAGAGACAGAAACCCGTACTTCCCCGCATGTTCACATAATACATTGCCACCTGGTTGTCCGTGCGCACCAAGACGACCTGATCCTGAAGCAGATGACGAAAGGCGACCAGGGCATTGAAAATGGCCCGAAGCTCCAACAGGTTGATGTGGCACCGATGGTCGGCGCTCGACCAAAGATCCTGGGTCCGGAGGCCGTCAAGGTGAGCCCCCCAGGCATACATGGTGGAGTCCGTTGTGAGGACCTTCTGCGGCGGGGGCACGAGAAAGAGCAAACCTCTCGAAAGATTGGAAAAGCGCAACCACCAGCGGAGTGAACGCCTTAAGGAGGGAGTCACCGTAATGCGCCGAGAGGCAGAATCCCGGTCCTGTCTCCACTGAGACGCCATGGTCCACTGCGGAATGCAGAGGTGAAGCCTGGCGAATGGAGTCACATGAACTGTGGAGGCCATGTGGCCCAACAAGATCATCATCTGTTTGGAGGAGGTCGTGGACTGAAGGGCGACCCTCCGGCACAGGTGGATATGGGCAGTTTGCTGAGACTGAGGCAGGAATGAGCGGAGGCAAACCGTGTCCATCACCGCCCCAATGAACTGCAGAGACTGAGAAGGGTTCAACTGGGACTTTGGAAAGTTGACCTCGAAGCCCAGATTCTGAAGGAAGAAAATAGTCCATTGGGTCGCTGAAATAACCCCCTCACGTGATGGCGCTTTGACAAGCCAGTCGTCAAGGTATGGAAACACCTGAAATCACTGCAACCGCAGGGCCCCCGCCACCACCACTCGCATTTGGTGAACACCCGGGGAGACGAAGCGAGCCCAAACGGGAGGACCCGATATTGCAGGTGAAGGCTCGAGGACGGAGGGGGCCGGCCCGCCCCAACCCAGTCAAAAGGATGGCGCGGGCTTAGCCGTCGCCAGTGCCTGAGGCTTCTGAGGGGCCCTCTGCTGTTGCTGGCACCAAGGAGGCGGCCTGGAAAACGCCGGCATCTACTTCTGGGGGTAGCGCCACGTGGGCAACTTAAATGACTTTGGAGGAGCGGACTTCGCCTTGGTCCGTACCAACGAGCCGAAGGAGCGCTCATGCTTAGAGAGGCGTTTGGTGGCTGCCTCGATAGAGTAAAAGAGTTCGTTGCCCAAGCACGGGAGATTCGCCAGCCGGTCCTGCAGATTCGGGTCCATGTCCACGATGCGGAGCCAAGCCAATCGGCGCATGGCTATTGCAAAAGTGGAGACCCTGGAGGAGAATTCAAGGCATCATATGATGCCTGAAACATATAAAGTCGAATCTGCGACAAGGTATCCAGGAGCCAGCGAAATTCCGCCTGGCAACAGACCGGCAAGTCCTCCAGAAATGAGGGCATAGATTTAATGCATTGTTTGAAGTAGGAGGTGAACGTGAAGTTGTAGTTCAGCACCCTATTGGCCATCATCGAGTTTTGGTAAGGCTCCTGCCAAACTTGTCCATAGTCCGGCTCTCCCGGCCCGGGGGTACAGCCGCATAGACTTGTGAAGGATTAGACAGGGAAGACTCCACCACCAGGGATTGGTGGAAGAGTTGAGCTTTCTCAAAGCCCTTACAGGGGACCATCCGGTACCTGGACTCCATTTTGGACGGAATAGCCGGGATAGCATAAGGAGTCTCCAGATTCCGGAAGAAAGTCTGCTGCAAGACCAGATTCAAAGGTGTCCTGGAATCAGACTGGAGGTCCAATTGCAGCGCCTTGCCCATGTCCAACACAAACTTGGTGAAAGAGGACGGCTTACCCGCAGAAGATCCCACACTCTGTGGGGAAGCCGAGCGAGACTTCAGGGCAGCAGAAAATGAGGGGAATGCATCCCTCGAATACTGCGCTGGGGTATCAGTGTCCACAAGCATGGACAGTGAGGAGGCCCCACTGAGGGAACGAGGAGGAGTCAACGACTGCTTGTGTCGAGGAACCCAGGAAGATGAAGACCTCGGGATCCGAGGAACAGAGAACTGGGCAGCCCGCTCCGATGAGCCCCGGGGAGAAAAAAAAATCGGTCGACCCTGGAGGGAGGCGAGAGTCCTCGACCTCGGTGCTCCGCGGTCCGGAAACTGAGGCGGGAGAAGAGAGGGGTCAGACAGGATGAGGTCCGACGGCTTAATGGACCCCGTAGTGCAGGGACCCGGGGACCGACCTCGCCTCAGGAGAGAGTCCCTGGGCCGCTTCACAGCTCTCCGCCTCGAGGACAAGGCACGTCTCGACCGGTGTTTCGCCCGAGGCTGGGCGGCAGGAGAAGTCCGCTTCGATGGAACCGGCGAGGAATCACTCAAGGACAAGCATCGAGACCGACGCAACTTGCCTTGAGAGTCAGGCTGGTCCGCAACGAGCGAGGTCGAGGCAAGTTGGGCCAAAGCCAAGGAGATCTGCGATGTTAAAATAACCTTAAGCATATCCTCGAACATCGGCACGGAGACCCTAGGGTTCGGAAGAACCGGTGCTCCACTGCACTCCAACGAGGGCGACCTCGATGCAGAGTATTCCCTTAAGTGGAGGCAGGCTTGGAAGTAGGTCTCTTTGAGGCCGGCAGGACTATGCTCGTTGCCTGGGTGGCCAGAGGCTCCGAGGAAGGCTTCTTCAGTAGCTGAGCTGAACCTGGAAGAGGAGACTTACCCGAAGCCGAGGTCTTAGAAGCCGGGGCCCCCGAGAACTTCAAGGCCGAGAGAGATTTGCCCGGGACTGAGGTCTTCGAGGCCGACGTCGAGATCGAGGCCGGGGTCGAGGCGTCACCAGCTTCCATGGCGAAGAGGTCAAGGATCTTTGCCCAACGCCGATGAAGAGCCCGAGGCTGAAGGGTGGCGCAATGAGGACAGGAGTCCGAGGAGTGATCGACATCAAGGCAAAGGATACACCAACGGTGCGGGTCCGTGATAGAGATAACCTGACCGCACTGCGTGCACTTTTTAAACCCAGTGAGAGGCCGGGACATAAGGCAAAGAGAAGGGCCGCGGAGCAGACGAGGCAAAGTGGCCACAAAAAGACCAGGACGCCCCGGTCAGGAAGAACCGAAAACAAAAAAAGATTTTTTTTTTTAATACGAAATTAAAAAAAGAAAATAATAAAAGGCAGAGCACAGTGACTTCAGACTCAAAAACAAGAAACGCCTCCGCGGTGCAAGAAAGGCACAGGATCGCAGAGAAGAGAGACAGGGCTTTCTGGCTCCGCGGAAAACTAAGAACTGAAGACCACGAGGAGGGGACGCGCCCTCTAGTGGAGGGGGAAGGCACACGCATGCGTGGTGCAGCACTAGCAAACTTTGAGATCTTCAATCAAGTTTGCTTGAAAAGCTGTCCGCGACGGGTCTCCGTGGATGACGACACCCACATGTCGAGAATATGCTGCCTGCTTGTCCTGGGATAAGCAATAGTGTGCCCGTGTGATCTTTGCTATATAGGGCACACTATGAGATGTTTAAAAACTAGGTTGTTTGAACACCAGTCAAACATTACCCATAGAAGACAATATGATGTACTTACTCGTCATTGTGGTGAAAAAGAACACTCGTTTGAGGACTTCAAATGCTTTGTACTTGATCATATCCCAGCAATAGCACGTAGAGGAGATGTAAAAACTAAATTATACCAGAGTGAGCAAAGATCAATTTACTTCTTGAATACCATTTGGCCCAATGGCTTAAATCAAAAAATAGAATGGTATGCGTTTTATTAAGTCATGAGCCTTTGCATTTTTGTTTTTTCAATTTTGAGTTTCGGGAGGAAGTGATATCACGATATCAGGAGCTATAAGTCAGGCACCATTGTGGAGCCAAATTGTGGACGGAATAGGAGGGAATTCCCTTAAGCAGCTATTTGCTGGTGAAACAAGTGCCTTGTTGGATTTGGTCATCAGTTCCTTGTCTTCACTTCAATGCCAGAAATGTGACTGTATGAAGATCGTTGCGTTTTTGGATCGCGATCCTGGCTTACATCAACAGCTGTGAAGACAAGTGTAACCTACCTGAAGGTTCTTTTTCCTGTTCCCTGTGCACAGTGGTGAAATATTTTCCTATTTTGAAAGATTACATTTAGAGAAGTAGTGGAGTTTTTTTGCCTATGATACAAATTAAGAACGGCTAAAAAACTCATTGGGTTGCAGTCTGCATATAAAACTAGTTGAGGCTTTTTTCTCCACTTTACTTAAATGGGTTTTCAAAGGATATTTCCACCACTTGGCTTATAACATATTTGCAAAATTTTTTGCTGCAGTTTTTTATCTATTTAGATTGTTATTGCTAGTATTGTTTCTAGAGAGACATTTAAATACCTATGTGGCTTAAATGTTTCATTTGAAAAGAAACTCTGGAATGTGAGGGCATAGAATTAAGTTAAGAGGTGATAGGCTCAGGAGCAATCTAAGGAAATATTTTTTTACAGAACAGGTGGTAGATGCATGGAACAGTCTCCCAGTAGAGGTGGTGGAGACAAAGACTGTGTCTGATTTCAAGAAAGCCTGGAATAGGCATGTGGGATCTCTTAGAGAGAGGAAGAGATAATAGCTACTGTGGATAGGCCACTTGGCCTTTATCTACCATCATGTTTCTATGTAAAGCTGTAATCTGCCTTGTTAAAGGTGGACTACAAATAATAAATTATTTAGAAAACGAATGGTATAAATTGAAGAACTGAGCACATTTGTAATCCGTGTCCTGTATATAACTATTCGATTTAGGATGTCTTGGGGAGGGTTCGACTGCAATTGCAGGAATTTGGAACATGAAGACAGTGCTGGGCAGACTTTTACACTCTATCCCACTAGAGCAGAGTATTGCAAACTGTGCCCGAGAGGCACTGGCGCAGGCTAAGTGCTTATAAGACGTAGGTGCTGGTGAATCTCCTTCAGGATCCCCCACCGAAGTGACGGGTTCAGGGTCGTGGCCAGATGGGCCTCCACACACTTCCGGGTGCCTTCTGGCTGAAATGTTGGTGGGACACAGCACTAGAGAATTACAGGGGTACAAATTTGTCTCTGTCCCCCTTCCATTCCTGCAAGCTCTGCGCCAACACATGGTTTTAGGACGCTGGTGACGCTCCTTCTCTCCCCGCACATGATTTTAAAGTTTGAAGCTTGTCAGACGAGGATAGAGCTTGCAGGGATGGGGACAAATTGTCCCCGTGTCATTCTCTAGCTGGAGTGACAGTAGCGGCCGTCGTGGACTACGTTTTCCTAATCGCGCTACATCTGTTTTGAGCAGAGCAGTTGGACTGTTTCTAGTTTGAGAAGTTGGTTCCTCCTGAGAGCAGAGACTTCCGTCCCTTGGAGGGTCCTCCGTGCTCCTCACCTTCGCACTTGTCGGGCAGCTTCACCCAGTCTCCGTCGTCATGGCGGGCAGAGGCGAGGCGGAAGAAGAGCAAGAGGAAGCCCAGCAACGGACACATGTCTGCGGGCCGCGGCAACCCCGAATCTCCTCAGCGCAGGAAGCGGCTGCCGTCTCGTGCTTCTGACGTCACGGAGAGGACGGGCACGAGGCCCGACGTGTCTAGTCTGCGACGTGACGTCACGGCGGGGGCGGAGCCGGCTGGCGGTTGATGACGAATCGTCGGCGAGGCAAGTACCAGTAGGCGGTTAAAGTTTAAGCAGTGCCTCCGCCGGGTCAGACCATAGGTCCATCCCGCCCAAACAGGTCACGACCTGTCTGAATCACCAGAAGGGGCCCCCTTGCCACCTTGGTTTCCCATCGAAGTCCTAACCCTCCGGTCTTGCACATGCACGACCTGGTGGGCTTTCTATACTTATTACCTGGTTACATCCCAGCACCTCTCTCAGTATCCCACGATCCCTTTATCCCTCAGGAATCCGTCCAATCCCATCGCTTATTGCTGTATTGCTCCTTTGCAAGTGCAGCTGTTCAGAATGCGCCATCATTTACTATGTTATAAGTCATCTGATTGTGCTTTCAATGAATGATTGTAGAGGATGAGGTTCTAATTGAATACCTTTATTATCCCAGGACAAGCAGGCAGCATATTCCCACACATGGGTGACGTCACCGACGGAGCCCCGCAGCGGACAGCCTCGAAAGCATCTTGCTTGAAGATCTCGAGCTTTCGATTGCTGCATCGCGCATGCGCGCGTGCCTTCCCGCCCAAACTAGGGGGCGCATCTCCTGAGAGGATCCTCAGTTCAACGTTTTCCGCGGAGCCGAGAAGACTTGTCGACTTGGTTCCCGTAGCGTTGTGCCTTCTCTTCACCGCGGCTGAGTACTCTTTATTGTTTTCGGTCGCTGTGTTCGTAATTCTAATTCTATTTCTACTTATATTTTATTTCTAAAAAAAAAAAAAAAAAGATACATCTTTTTGTTTTTCTTTAGCGTCGGGTTGGAAGATTGAGGCCTAGGCCTCTCTTCTCCGTTCTCGACACGGACTTTGTCCTATCTATGTCCCGGCCTGTTACCGGGTTTAAAAGGTGTTATCAGTGCGGTAGAACTATTTCCATCACTGTTCCACATAGTCGGTGTATGATCTGTCTCGGGTCGACTCATCGCCCCGAAGATTGTATTCGCTGCCTCACTCTTCAACCTCGTGCTTTTAAACGCCGCTGCGACAGATTTTTGGAGCTTTTTCCTCGTATGGAGCCTGAAAAAGCTGTGGCCTCGGTCGAGGCATCTGTAAAATCCTCGACTCCGGGTCCAACCTCGAGTACTAAAACCTCGACCTCGCCTCCTCGACAGGCCTCGGCCTCGAAGACCTCCGGGTCCTCGGCCTCGAAGGCCTCGACGATGTCCTCGAAGCCTGGATTGGGGGGTAAGTCTCCTGCTTCCTTTTCAGGTACCATCTCTAAGAAGCCGACAGAGTCTACCTCCATTCAGCCTGGGGCCCCAGGTTTGACTCCGTCTTCCAGACCTTCAAAACGTGCTTCCAAGTCCAGGGAATACTCTCGATCGAGGTCGCCCTCCTTGGAACGCACGAGACCTCCTGTGACTCCGAGTCCTTTGGTCTCCGTCCCCATGTTTGAGGATATGCTGAAGTCAATTCTGACTACGCAAATTTCCTCAATAGTGGCTCAGTTGGTACCGGTCTCGACTCTGTCTGCGCAACACCAGCCTGAGCATAAATCGGCACCCTCTCGGCGATCTCCTCGTCGCAGGTCTCGATCCAGGGTTTCCTCGTCAGACTCCTCGTCTGAACATGGAGCTAAACAAGCATTACCTCGATCCAAGCACAGGTCTCGATCTTCGAAGCTTACCTCTACAAAGAGCTCGAAGCATTCTGATATTACTTCTAAAGCTCATACTACCATTGCCTCTTCAATATCGTCGAGGCATTCGAGGTCGAGGTCCTGCTCCTTTATGCGCTCCTTCAGGCAGCTCCTTCATTTAATACAAACTTCACGTTCTTACCCTCTCTCTACGTCATTCTCGTTGGCTCTCCCTTCCTCCTATAGATTGTTTTATTTCATTTTCACCTTATACTTCTTTTTTCTCTTGAACTTTCATAGTTCAGTACTTGATTTCTATAATTTTCCATCCATTACCCCAAATTCCATGTCGTTCATCCCAACTATCTGGGGCCGCCGCCATAACGAACCCATAACTTACAAGCATCAACCCAAACCTCATATAAGGCAACTTATTTCCGTCCCACTTCATTCCCCTTCCAATCCCTGCTTTAACCAACCCCACCACCCCCTGACAATTAATTTTGGCCTCATAAATGTTCGTTCTATAAAAAACAAACATCACCTAATCCACGATATTATTACACAACACAAGCTTCATATCTTATGTCTTACAGAAATCTGGCTAACTCTGGGAGATGATGCTTACATTACTCAGGCCTGTCCACCTAATTATAAAACATTTTTTCAACCCCGTTCCAATAAAAAGGGAGGTGGACTAGCAATTATATATCATGCCTCAATTCCACTCCAGGTCAATACTTCCACCTCCTTTTCTCATTTTCCTATTGAATCTCTTCAATTCTCAACCAAACTCTTCTCCTCTCTTAATTTTCTCCTTATCTATGCACCTCCGCCAATAACTAAAACTTCTCTCTCATCTCTTATCTCCACTATAACTGAATTCAATATTGCATACCCTGAATCTATAATTCTTGGAGACTTTAATATTCATTTCAACTCCCCTAATCACTATAACACTTCCGAACTCTTAACTCTAATTGCTGATTTATCACTGTCTCCTCTCATTCATACGCCCACACATACTGCAGGAAATATTCTAGACATGATCTTATGCCCAACCACAATGACTGATTCTCTCTATAATTTTGATTTCATTCTAGTACCATGGTCAGATCACACCTTAATCACCTGGCAATCTAACATAACAACCCATTCAAACATCATCAAACCGATAAACAATTCTTTTATCAACCGTAATTTAAATACTATAACTCTTCCTGCTATTCAATCCTCCTTTGACTTAAATCTCCATAATTTTTCTTCACTATCTATCACAGAACAATTCTCTAATTGGGAAACTGCTACAAAATCCCTACTAGACTCACTAGCTCCTAAATCTGTCAAACAAAAAAATAAACCAACTCTCAACTCTACATCCAAGAAACACCAACCCTGGTTTAACGAAAACCTGATTCTCCTCCGTCGACAGGTACGGTCAGCTGAAAACAAATGGAGAAAACACCATTATAATAGTGACCTTTTGTCATACAAAGATAAAGCTACACATTACAAAAAAATCATCCAACAAACAAAAAAAGACTATTATTCAAACCTTATCTCCACCACTAGTAACTCATCCACTCTTTTTAGTATTGCACAATCTCTTTCTAAATACTCAAAAAAAAAACTCCCCCCTCCAGATTCTTCTCTACCATCTGCTAAGGAACTATCCCTCTTCTTTGACAACAAAGTCACTACTATCCGAACTCACCTTGGACCTTCTCCTCCAGCTTTTTCGCCTCCTACTAATAATGATTTAACTTTCTTACCTCTCAGCTCCTTCTCTACTTTCAAACTACCGTCCTTAACTCAACTATCTTCTATTTTACAATCTATAAATTCCTCCAACAACTCTATTGAAAGTTTCCCCCCATCTCTTCTCAAAAAATTCTTTTCCTTCTTTGGTCCCTATATAAGGGAAATGATTTCCAAATCTTTTACTGACTGCTGCGTCCCTTCTACATGGAAATCAGCTCTAGTTTTCCCTAAACTTAAACAACACAACTCCGATCCCTCTATACCAAATAACTACCGCCCCATAGCGAATTTGCCATTTATCTCCAAAATTGCTGAAAAAATTATCCATTCTCAATTATCAGAATTTTTTGATCATACACATGCATTACATCCTTATCAGACTGGTTTTCGAACTTCACATTCCACAGAGTTATCATTACTTGGTTTAATTACAACTATACAATACTCTCACGATCACTTAAAATCTGTAATATTAATTTCCCTAGATTTATCAGCAGCCTTTGACACTATCGATCATTCTCTCCTCTTATCTAGATTAGCTGAATGCAACATTACAGGTCATGCTCTCAAATGGTTTACATCCTATTTTCATCAACGTAGCTTTACAGTTCACGCTAAAAATCAAACTTCTTCTCCGATAACTCAAACTTTTGGAGTTCCTCAAGGCTCTATTTTGTCACCATTACTGTTCAATATCTTTCTCTCCCCTCTTCTTTCTCTCGCCCAATCACTGGGATTTTCAATTTTCGCCTATGCCGACGATATACAGTTACTCTTCCCGATAAACACTTCAAACCCATTAGAAATAAAAGATCTAAATACTAAACTAGATATTGTAAGTGATTGGCTTTTTTCTAACAAACTTTCACTAAACATTGATAAATCTTGTGGTATTCTGCTCCCTATCAAAAAATCTGAAACTTTACCTGGAACTGTTTATATCAAATCCACACCTTTAGCAATGGATACTAAAGTAAAACTATTAGGAGTAATTATCGATCAAGATCTTTCCTTTCATGACCACATAAGCTCAATAGTAAAAACCTGTTTCTTTAAATTACGCATTATCCGTTCACTTAGTTCTATTCTAAATAATGATTCAATTAACATCCTCATTCATTCCCTAGTCATTTCACATTTGGATTACTGTAACTCTTTATTAAATGGATTACCTCAAAAAGAACTTCGACGGTTGCAACTTATTCAAAATACAGCAATAAAACTAGTCTACAAAATAGGTAAATATGAACATGTTACCCCTCTTCTCAAAGAATCACATTGGCTCCCAGTCACACATCGCATAACCTACAAAATCTTACTGCTTATCTTCAAAATCAAACAATCACACTTACCTTTATTTCTCGATAAATTATTAATTCCCAAAAGTTCTCCCCGATCCTTACGTTCCACCGATCAAAAACTTCTTTTTGTTCCATCCCTAAAAGAGTCCTACTATACCAGGAAAACTAACTTTTCTATTACTGCCCCAACCTTATGGAATTCTCTCCCTCAATTTCTCCGTGATGAAATTCAGCTACAAAAATTCAAAACCAATCTTAAAACTTTCCTATTCCAAGATGCCTTTACCAAATCCTAATCCTTACTTCATCTATTAATCTTTCAACACTCTCTCGATTCTTATTTTCTTCATTAGGGCATCTCATAACATCATGCACAATTACCCTTCATGTTCTTTCCCTTCCCACTATATCATTTCTTCTAATATCATGTAACTTTTCCCCTCCTCCCCATCTATCCTCACGATCGTGTTTGTCTGTATATGTTTAATATGTTTCCCCTATACTCTTTAATACACTATTAACTCGTTCCTACTCTTCTATTTTAAATTTTTATTGTTAACCGGTCAGATATTTACTTTATGATCGGGATACGAAAAACTAATAAACTTGAAACTTGAACTTGACACCACCTTCGAGGCATTTGTCTCGAGAAAAATCTCCTCTTACTAAACCTCGTACTCCGCGCACTTCTCCGACTCGGAGCCTTAAGCGGAAACATTCAGCCACTCCTCCTCTGACAGGCAGTGGAACATCTTCCATCACTTTACATCTTGAATCTGAGCCCCTATCTCAGTATTCACGCGAGGCTTCTCCATCTTTTTCAGTGACACATCGTTCTCGTTCTCTTTCTCCTGAGGAAGCCTCGACCTCGAAGTCTGCTTCTTTTGCTAAATTTGTCTTCGACATGGGACAGGCTCTTAATATTGATTTACATTCTGATTCAAAATACACGCCTGAATACCTGGCGGATATGGAACTTTCTCATCCTCCTAAGGAGACTTTGCGTCTACCCATGACACCGGTGCTGAAGCAGACGTTTCTACGTAACATGGAGACTCCTTATTCTGTGACAGCTATTCCATCGAAGCTGGAGTCTAGGTATCGTACTGTTCCATGTAAAGGGTTTGAGAAATCTCAACTTTCTCATCAATCCCTAGTGGTGGAATCTTCCCTGAAGAAGGCTCACCCATCTAAGGTGTCTGCAACAGTTCCACCAGGACGCGAAGGGCGAACTATGGACAAGTTTGGGCGCAGACTTTATCAAAATTCTATGATGACAAATAGAATTTTGAATTATAACTATGTCTTTACTTCATATTTTAATCATTTTTTGAAGCAGTTGTCATCTTTTTGCCCAGACTGGCCCAAAGAACGCCTTTCTGAATATAAAAACATTATTCAATCTCTGTCTCAGTTACGTCTATTCATGTTGCAAGCATCTTACGATGCTTTTGAGCTATCCTCCAGAGTCTCGGCATTTGCAGTGGCTATGAGACGTCTTGCATGGCTCAGGATTGTAGATATGGATCCCAACTTACAAGATCGTTTAGCAAACCTGCCGTGTCAAGGTTCTGAGCTCTTTGATGACTCTATTGAAGCAGCTACTAAAAGGCTTTCTGAGCATGAGCGTTCCTTCGCCTCTCTGATTCGTCCGAAACCAAAACCTTCTCTGACTAGAGCTTACAGACCTCCAGCTCGTCGTTACCCCATGAAGTCCACACCGGCTTTTTCTAGGCCTCCACCTAGACGGCCACAACAACAACGTCCTCAAAAGCCTCAGACACCTGCTCCAACCAAAACAGCTCCGTCTTTTTGACGGTCCAGTGATGAGCATTCCAACCTCTTTGCATCCAAATTCCTCCCTACCAATCGGAGGTCGTCTTTCCCTTTTTTCATCTGTCTGGGAAACCATTACATCGGACCTTTGGGTCCTTACGATCATCCGAGAGGGATACTCTCTGCGCCTGCTTCAGGTGCCTCCAGATCACCCTCCAAGAGAGTGTCTTTCCAGTTCCTCGCAACTCCCTCTTCTTCTTCGGGAGGCTCGAGCTCTTCTTCACCTTCGAGCAGTGGAGGAAATTCCTCCTCCCGAACGCAACCAGGGGTTTTATTCCAGATATTTCCTGGTTCCAAAGAAGACGGGGGATTTGCGACCCATTCTGGATCTACGAGCTCTCAACAAATTTCTAGTCAAAGAAAAATTTTGCATGCTTTCTCTCCCGATCCTGTACTCCCTCATGGATCAAGGGGATTGGATGTGCTCACTGGATCTCAAAGAGGCTTATACTCACATTCCTATTCATCCAAATTTTCGCAAATATCTCAGGTTCAAGGTGGGGAACCTTCACCTTCAATACAAGGTTCTTCCATTTGGCCTAGCAACCTCTCCTCGGGTCTTCACCAAGTGTCTGGTTGTGGTAGCCGCGGCTCTTCGAGCCCAGGGATTGCAAGTTTTTCCTTACCTCGACGATTGGCTTATAAAAGCCCCTTCTCTTTCAGGGGTTACGCAAGCGACCCTTCAGACTATTTCTTTTCTTCAAAGTCTGGGGTTTCATATCAACTTCCCAAAATCTCAGTTAGTTCCAACTCAATCGATTCAATTTATTGGGGCGGTGTTGGATTCCATCCGCATGAGAGCTTTTCTTCCTCTCAATCGACAGAATACTCTCTTAAACCTTTGTCATCATGTAACTTCCCTATCAACTATCAAAGCGCGTCAAATGATGGTCCTTCTCGGTCACATGGCATCTACAGTACATGTGACTCCTTTAGCAAGACTACATCTTCGCATCCCTCAGTGGACTCTGGCATCCCAATGGCAGCAAGCTCTAGATCCACCTTCTCGCCATATAACGGTGACGCCTTCTTTAAAGAAGTCTCTCCGCTGGTGGATGCTCTCTTCAAATCTTTCCAGAGGTTTGCTGTTTCACCATCTTCCTCATCAGAAAGTTCTCACAACAGATTCGTCCGAGTACGCATGGGGAGCCCACGTAGATGGTCTCCGTACGCAAGGATTATGGACGGCCACAGATCGTCGATGTCATATCAATCTGTTGGAACTCAGAGCGATATTTCTGGCTCTCAAAGCTTTTCTTCACATCCTTCACGACCAAGTAGTCCTTGTTCGGACGGACAATCAAGTAGCAATGTATTATGTCAACAAACAGGGGGGAACGGGTTCCCATCCTCTGTGTCAGGAAGCTCTGAAGTTGTGGCATTGGGCGATTTCACACAACATCTTTCTTCGAGCCGTTTATATTCAGGGTATTCAGAATTGCCTTGCAGACAAATTGAGTCGTCTGCTTCAACCTCACGAATGGACGATCAACTCCCCCACACTTCGTCAAGTATTCAACCGATGGGGGACTCCTCGGGTGGATCTTTTTGCGTCACCCAACAACTTCAAACTTCCTCTGTTTTGTTCCCGCATCTTCTCCCCTCTTCGTCTCGAGGCGGATGCGTTTCTACTAGACTGGAGGAATCAGTTCCTTTACGCCTTTCCTCCTTTTCCTCTGATTCTCAAAACTCTTGTCAAGTTGAAGTCGGATCATGCCACAATGATTCTCATAGCTCCTCGGTGGCCCCGACAACATTGGTTCTCTCTTCTTCTGCAACTCAGCATCAAGGAACCTCTTCTTCTGCCAGTTTTTCCTTCTCTGCTCACTCAGAGTCAGGGATCCTTACTTCATCCAAACCTGCAGTCTCTTCATTTGACAGCATGGTTCCTTTCCACCTGATGGATTCTGCTGAATTTTCTCAGTCTGTTCAGGATGTTTTTCTGGCTTCCAGAAAACCGTCCACTCGTCAATGTTATAGTCAAAAGTGGACCAGATTTTCTTCTTGGTGTTCCACTCATAATCTTCAGCCAACTTCTTCTTCTTTGGCTTCTGTTTTGGATTATTTACTTCATCTATCCCAGTCGGGTCTCCAATCCACATCTATTAGAGTTCATCTTAGTGCAATTGCTGCTTTTCATCAGCCTTTAGAGGGGAAATCACTCTCGGCACATCCTCTAGTTTCTCGTTTTATGAAAGGTCTTTTTAATCTCCATCCACCGATCAAACCTCCCCCTGTGGTATGGGATCTTAATGTGGTCTTGGCTCAACTGATGAAACCTCCTTTTGAACCTATTGACTTGGCTCATTTTCGATATCTTACTTGGAAAACTGTTTTCTTGATTGCTCTCACTTCAGCTCGTCGAGTTAGTGAGTTACAAGCTTTGGTTTCGGATCCACCTTTTACTGTTTTTCACCATGACAAGGTGGTGCTCCGTACACATCCCAAATTCTTACCTAAGGTAGTGTCTGATTTTCATATCAATCAATCTATTGTTCTACCCGTATTTTTTCCTAAGCCACATTCTCACCCTGGTGAGGCGGCTTTGCATACTTTGGATTGTAAACGTACGTTGGCTTTCTATCTTCAACGTACTCAACCTCACAGAAGTTCTCCTCAACTTTTTATTTCTTTTGATCCAAATAGATTGGGTCATCCCGTTTCGAAGCGTACTATCTCCAACTGGTTGGCTGCGTGTATTTCTTTCTGTTATGCTCAGGCTGGTCTTCCTCTACAGAGTCGAGTAACGGGCCATAAAGTCAGGGCTATGGCGGCTTCGGTTGCTTTCCTCAGATCAACTCCTATTGAGGAAATTTGTAAAGCTGCCACTTGGTCCTCGGTTCACACTTTTACTTCTCATTATTGTCTGGATACTTTATCCAGGAGGGATGGCCATTTTGGCCAATCTGTGTTACAGAATCTTTTTTCTTAAATTGCCAACTTCCCTCCTCCCTTTTGATTTAGCTTGGAGGTCACCCATGTGTGGGAATATGCTGCCTGCTTGTCCTGGGATAAAGCACAGTTACTTACCGTAACAGGTGTTATCCAGGGACAGCAGGCAGATATTCCCACAACCCTCCCACCTCCCCTGGTTGGCTTCTTAGCTTGGTATCTGAACTGAGGATCCTCTCAGGAGATGCGCCCCCTAGTTTGGGCGGGAAGGCACGCGCGCATGCGCGATGCAGCAATCGAAAGCTCGAGATCTTCAAGCAAGATGCTTTCGAGGCTGTCCGCTGCGGGGCTCCGTCGGTGACGTCACCCATGTGTGGGAATATCTGCCTGCTGTCCCTGGATAACACCTGTTACGGTAAGTAACTGTGCTTTATGTTCTGGGATTGGGTCTGAGGGGGGCTCCCAGCGCGGTAGCCGTTGGCTTTGACTGCTCCATGTCTTGCTGGAATTTGCTTCTGGCCTTCGATGTTATCTTTCAACAGAAGCCAGTCTTTCACTTTCATCGACAGTAAATGGAGGGAAAGTGGAAGAGAAGGAGCCAACGTTCCTTTAATAGGTTTCTTTCTAAGCAAACTTAGCTTGTACAGTAATAGGTTAAAAAAAACAAACCCACCTGCATGTGTCCAGATACTTCTATCATTCAATACTCAAGAACTGGGTCAGAGCAGTGGTCCATCGAGCTAGAGAATGACACTGTCCCTGCCTTATCCCTGCAAGCTCTGTCCTCATCTACACAAGCCTCAAACGCTTTAAAATCATAAGTGGTCGAGGCTTACAGAAATGGGACAGGGACAGCAACAAAACTTGTGGGGATGTACGAGGAAATTGAGTTCCAGGGGAACGGGGAAAAATTTCTCCCCGTGTCATTCTCTACATCAGGGGTGTCCAACCTTTTGGCCGGAAAAAATGTTTCTGGGGCCGCGCAAACGCTGCAGCAAGACAGTAAACACCCGGGGGCAGCAGAGGAAAACACTGCATCGCCCTTGACCAGGGCCGCACAAAATACTTCACCCCTGCTCTACATCTAGGAACAAGGGAAAAAGAAGGGGGCTGGTCTCGACAACAATACAAAAAAAAAACAAAACCCCAACAACAAAGAGGCAAGAGAGATGGCTAAACCAACCGGTAGTTACATTTATGAAAACTAATCCACATATAAAAATATGAAAGATACAGAAGTCACAGGTCTTTAAAAAGACCAAAAAGTCCCAAATGAATGGGATCTTAGGAAAGTCCTATCCAGGATCCAGGTTTCGGCAAATAAAGTTGCCTTCTTCAAGGGGCAACATGCGTGTAATGTGGTCTTCTGTCCTATAGTGAAGCATGTCAGCATTTTGAAACTAAAAACCAGCCCAGTAGCTTAGTGGTGTCAGGCACAGCCTTAATTCCAGCGCTGCTCCTTGTGACCCTGGGAAGCAAGTCACTAATGGCAAGATTCCCCAAACTTTAACACCCCCTAGACCAGTGTTTTTCAACCATTTTTGGGCAAAGGCACACTTGTTTCATGAAAAAAATCACGAGGCACACCACCATTAGAAAATGTTAAAAAATTTAACTCTGTGCCTATATTGACTATATATAAAGTAATTCTCTTGAATAGGAATCAAATAAACACAAAGAAAGTATTTTATAATTACTTTATTATGAAATATTAAGTAAACAGAATAGTGAAAAATTATAAAATACTTTATTCAGTGCAAAACCTGGGCCTGTTTGGCTGAACACAAAGCTGATATTCTGGCTGGAATCGAAGAAAGACACACACGTAGCTCTTCGTCAACAGCCGTTCCCTTCACCGCCCCGTCACCGTCACCGCCATCCCTTTCACCGCCCCGTCACCGTCCCCGCTGCATCCATATAAGCCTTAGTACTGTAATATTTAGCTTATTCCTTTCTTATAAATCAAAGTTCCTGCTGCTGAACTAGAGAAAGAGATGTTCAGCTGGCAGGGCTTTGTTTATAAATTTTTATCAACACAACTAATATACTACTTTATCCTAACGCAAAAAATAAATAAATAAATATAATTTTTTTTCTACCTTTGTTGTCTGGTTTCTGCTTTCCACATCTTCTCATTCAATTCCTTCCATCCACTGTGTGTCTTCTCTCTACGTCTTCCATTTGCTGTTACTGTGCCTCTCCCTTCACCCCCCCCCCCCAATTGGTCTAGCACCCATCTTCTTCCCTCCACTCCCCCATAGTCTGGCATCTGTCTTCTTCCCACTCTGTCTTCCACATTTCCCTTCGGGGTCTGTTCCTCTCCACCCTCCTTCAATGTCTGTCCAATTCCTTTCCACCTAGAGAATGACACGGTGGCGGTTTACCCGCGGCCACCGCATTTTAGCCGCGGGTCACCCGCCAAAAACGGGGAAGAAAACTAGCAGTCGCTGCGGCGACGGGGACAAGGCCATTCACCGCCCGCGGGGCGGTGAATGGTCTTGTCCCCCGCAGTGAGGCATGAAGGATCGCGCGGTCCCCGCAGCTCACACTCGCCCGCCCAATCGATTCCAGTGTCATAGAAACATAGAAACATAGAAAGATGACGGCAGAAAAGGGCTATAGCCCATCAAGTCTGCCCACTCTACTGACCCACCCCATTAAGTCTGAGTACTAATGACCTAGTTCCTTAACTCGACCCTCGTAAGGATCCTACTAGGGCATCCCATTTATTCTTAAAGTCAATAACGCTGGTGGCCTTGATCACCTGCTCTGGAAGCTTGTTCCAGTGATCTACAACCCTTTCTGTGAAGAAATACTTCCTTATGTCACTATCGAATTTCCCTCCTCTGAGTTTGAATGGATGCCCCCTTGTGACCGAGGGTCCCCTGAGAAAGAAGATGTCTTCTTCCACCTCGACACGTCCCGTGATGTATTTAAATGTCTCAATCATGTCCCCCCTCTCCCTGCGCTCCTCTAGAGTGTAGAGCTGCAATTTGTTTAGTCTTTCTTCGTACGAGAGACCCTTGAGCCCCGAGATCATCCTAGTGGCCTTCCGCTGAACCGACTCAACTCTAAGCACGTCTTTACGGTAATGTGGCCTCCAGAATTGCACACAGTACTCCAGATGAGGTCTCACCATGGTTCTGTACAGTGGCATTATGACTTCAGATTTGCGGCTAACGAAGCTTCTATTGATACATCCCATAAGTTGCCTTGCTTTGGATGAGGCCTTCTCTACTTGTTTGGCGGCCTTCATGTCTGCACTGATGATTACTCCCAAGTCTCTTTCTTCTGAAGTCCTAGCTAGTGTTTCTCCATTTAAGGTGTAAGGTTTGCATGGATTTCTGCTACCGAGATGCATAACCTTACATTTCTTAGCGTTGAAGCCCAGCTGCCATGTCGAGGACCAGTTTTCCAACGTAAGCAGATCCTGCGTCATACTATCCTGCAGATTGCTTTCACTTACTATATTACATAGTTTGGCGTCATCAGCGAATAGAGTTACTTTACCCTGAAGCCCTTGGGTCAAGTCTCTTATGAATATGTTAAAAAGGAGTGGACCCAGGACCGAGCCTTGTGGCACTCCGCTGGTCACCTCCGATGTCTCAGAGAGGGTGCCGTTGACCACCACCCTCTGACGTCTTCCACTCAGCCAATCTTTGACCCATGCAATTAGTGTCTCACCTAACCCCATAGATTTCATCTTGTTTAATAGTCTACGGTGTGGGACGCTGTCGAAAGCTTTACTGAAATCTAAGTACACTATGTCCAGAGACTCTCCCGAGTCCAGCTTTCCTGTTACCCAATCAAAGAAGCTGATAAGATTGGATTGGCATGACCTACCCCTAGTGAATCCATGTTGACTAGGATCCCTTAGATTCCCCTCATCCAAAATCGTGTCTAATTTACATTTAAGCAATGTTTCCATGAGTTTACACACTATTGATGTGAGACTCACAGGTCTGTAATTTGCAGCCTCCGCTCTGCAACCCTTTTTGTGCAGAGGAACGACGTTAGCTGTTTTCCAGTCCAGGGGGACTCTCCCTGTACTTAGGGAGAGATTGAAGAGCATGGTTAATGGTTCCGCCAGGACATCGCACAGCTCCCTGAGTACTCGTGGGTGCAATTTGTCTGGTCCCATGGCTTTGCTCACCTTGAGTCTTGACAGTTCGCTGTAAACATCAGCTGGTGAGAACCCAAAATTCTGAAATGGGTCTTCCTTGCTTGGCTTTGCTTCCAGCTGTGGCCCGTGTCCAGGTGCCTCGCTGGTAAAGACTGAGCAGAAGTAATCGTTCAGTAGTTTGGCTTTTTCGGAATCTGTTTCCACATAAATCCCATCTGCTGTTCTAAGACGTACTATCCCGTTTGTGTTCTTCTGCCTGTCACTAATATACCTGAAGAAGGATTTGTCCCCTTTCTTAATGTTCTTTGCTAGAGTTTCTTCCACTCGAAGTTTGGCCTCCCTGACTGCTGTTTTTACCGCCGCAGACCTTGTTTTGTATTCAATGTTAGCTTCTTTCTCCCCGGTGCGTTTGTATGAAAGAAATGCTTTTTTCTTGTCCTTGACTAGGTGTGAGACCTCATCAGTGAACCAACGGGGTTTCTTCCTTCTTTGTTGTTTATTTACCGATTTTATGTAGCGGATAGTTGCTTCGTGTAGTGTCCTTTTCAGTGTTGACCACATAGCTTCCACTTCGTAAGTTGTTTCTTGAGCCTGTAGCGTCTGATGGACGAAATCGCCCATGCTTGCGAAGTCAGTGCCCCGGAAATTGAGTACCTTCGTTTTTGTTTGTGATCTAGGGAAGCCCTTTCTAAGGTTGAACCATACCATGTCCAGCCAGCTCTCTCCCCTCTCCTCACCCCAGTCCGCAGATCCTCCTCCTCGGCGACCCGCATGCTACCAGAGAGCTGCGCACACCCGCCGCTGCTCAGCCTCGATCTTCTGCTCTGACGCAACCGGAAACAGGAAGTTGCAGCAGAGCAGAAGATCGAACACTGAGCAGCCGCGCGTGTGCGGCTCCCTGGGAAAGCGCGCAGGTTGCCGAAAAAGAAAACCCACAAACCAAGGTGAGGAGAAGGGAGAGAGCCGGCCAAACACCAGGATCGACCGGGCAGGCAGGTAGTGGCCGCGGGGACCGTGCGATCGCTAGTGTTCCCGGCTCAAATTGGAAGGAGGGAGTGAAAGGAAAAAGGATTCTGGGCCAAGGGGATGAAGACGGAAAGAAAAACCCACAGCAGGAAAGAAAGGGAAGGACTGGCAGGTGAGCCAGATGCTAGAAGCAGGGGGGGGGGGAAGAAAGAGGGAAAAAAGCTAGATGGGGTTGAAAAGAAGAGACACACTGGTATGGAAGAGGAAGATAGGGGAAATTTGGACACAGGAAGGTAACAGAAAGAGGGGAAATTATGTGCATGGGGCATAGGGACAGAGACATAAAGGGGACATGCCATGGGGATGGTATATGGACACAGGGGGGGCAATGACAGATACATAGGGGAGATATTAGAAATGGAGAAAATAGGAGCACAGAAGCGAGATGGTTTGTGGGGATGGGACAGGGACCGAGCTCGCAGGCTCCAGTGGCTTGCACAAATTACATTGTAACGTGCCATGAAAATAAGAGGGAGGAAGGTAGATAGATAAGCCACGTGAGAGGAGCTGAAGGGTAGTAGAAAGGAACAGATGGTAAAGGAGGGAGGGACTCGAAATAGTGGAAAGTCGAGCTCTTTGTCAGGTCTGGGGAATTTGGGTTGGTGCTCTCTCATAGAGGGTCAGGGGAAGAGGTGAGTTTTTATTGCCTTCCTGAAGTTCAGTAGACCTTCTAACAATCTTATGTGGGTAGGTAGTTTGTTCCAGAGGCGAAGTAAGTAGTGTGAGTAAGATCTTGGGCATTCTCAATGTGGAGGGCACATCCCGAGGGGGCCATAGTCGCTTTTCTTCTTGCGAGCGAATGAAATGTATCAAACAAGATAAGCAACAATCTTGGAAAGCAATAATAACATACATGCAAATATAAATTTTTTGAAGAGCAAATTCATTATGATTTTGTATAGTGTAAATCTAATTTCTGTTACGTCCCTTCTGGATTCCATATGATAGGTGTTCAATCCACAATTTTTCTGAGCTGGGAAACACATCCAGTTACAATTTCTGCAAGCAATCTGTGCAGAAGTCTGTTGCAGTTGCTCTGCTTCTTTTTCTTCTTTTACGATTAAAGTTTGTTTCGCTGTGGCTTCAGTGCATTGAGACCCCTTCCTGGTGGTCCCCTGTCAGAAGAAGGGATGTAGTCCCGCAATGCCAGACTGCTGCTTCACAGAGAAACTCTGGTGGATCTGTGGAGCCAGCCTGCTATGTGCCACCACTTCTAGATTCAGTGTCACTTCCCCTGGAAGTCTGCTTGCCAGTGACCTTGTCACCTGGGTTTCAAGGAGCAGGCGGCCTTTCCTGCCCCTGGCCGCATGGATGAGGATCCTTGGAGGCGGATGTCATAGTTGGTCTCTGGCCAGCTGGCAGTCCGAAGATTTCAAGTCTGGATCCATCTGGAGCTGTTTCTGAGGCAGAAAATTTTTTTCCTCCATTCAAATGCTGTTTAAAGCTGCTGACAGTCTGGCACTGCATGCTGTGAGTAAACCGCCATCATTTCTAATCTAATCTACCGTATTTTCACGTAGATAACGCGCACCCGTGTAAAACGCGCACACGGGTATAGCGCGCGAAAAACACAAATTTATGTACAGAAATTTTTATATACCGCGCACACCGTATACCACGCATGCTGCCCAATTCCTTTCACCCGCTCCGACTCTCCCCCTTGAAGTCCTGTCCCCACCCTGAAAGCCTGATGCCCCCCCGACGTCCGATTCACCCCCGACGTCCGATTCACCCCCCCCACAGGTACACGATGTCCAGGGACTCCCCAATATCCAGCTTCCCTGTCACCCAGTCAAAGAAGCTGATCAGGTTGGATTGGCAGGATCTCCCCTTAGTAAATCCATGTTGTCAGGGATCCCGTAGATTCTCCTCATCCAGGATCTTATCTAATTGGTGTTTGATTAGAGTTTCCATTAGTTTGCTCACTATCGATGTTAGACTCACTGGTCTGTATTTTGCTGTCTCCATCTTGGAGCCTTTCTTGTGGAGTGGAATGACGTTAGCCGTCCTCCAGTCCAACGGGACGCTGCCTGTACTAAGGGAGAGGTTGAAGAGCGCGGACAGTGGCTCCGCCAAGACATCACTCAGCTCCCTTAGCACCCTGGGATGCAGGTTGTCTGGCCCCATTGCTTTGTTAACCTTGAGCTTTGACAGCTCACCGTAGACACTGCTGGGCGTAAACTCAAAGTTACTAAACGGGTCAACTGAGCCAACCCTTGTCTGTAGCTGAGGGCCGAGCCCTGGCGCTTCTCGGGTGAAGACTGAGCAGAAGTATTCATTTAATAGTTGGGCTTTTTCCGAATCCTTTGATGTGAATGTTTGATGTTCCGAATGTTTGATGTGAATAACGATAGGGATGATTCTAGTCTTAGTTTGGTTGGCATTCCCAGCATTGCGGCAGTGATTTGAATCATCCAGCTACTGTGAGAGAGCTGGAAGCAGGCTTTCAGCATTTCTGACTGATCCTCTCAGGTCACAGTGCGTACACAGGCTGACAGCCAGTGAGAGATATGGGAGAGGTTTAAAAATTGGGGTTTTGTAGGTTTCTAAGTGTTCCCCTCTGTTCTCCTCAAAAATCCTAAAATCAGTGGTTTTGACATTTGGGAAGTGTTAAAAAAAAAAAAATAACACAATTTTGGTGCAAATTTAATGCTGTTGGTCATCTTGGATTTTTTTCTTCTGTCGCTGCACTCTCAAAACTTTGATTTTGACCTGGAATATTGTTGGAATGGAGTCCTTGGGTTCTCCTCATGTGGATTCATGCCAGGATTGCGCAAAGGAATTAATTCCCCCTGCTGCAACCAGTGCTTAAACGGTCTATAAATTAAGTGCTCTTCTTTATCTGTAATGATAGCACCACATGGGTTTATACAGGTTTTACCTACACTAAAATTAACAAAACCAGACCGATGATGAACTCGTCACCACAGCAAGGACCCAAAATAAAATAACTAGTGTCTTGGGTGTTTGAGATCTGGGAATACAAGTTTAATCTGCACTAGTTTGTTCATATACAATTGTCTGCTACTCCTGTCTGCCAGGCTGCGGATCCTCCAGAGCCCAAGAAATGCAAGTGCAAGTCATCTAAGGGCGACTATTTACCCCAGGAGCCGGACACTCTCCAAATTCATGAAATTTTTGTGGTTGGAATTTCAGACCAAGTGTTCTCCCCCTGAAAGGTCGCAATCCCCTTCCGCAGTATCTCTTAGTGGTATGGTGCCTTTGGGCACGTCCTTGTCTCCATCTGTTGTGGCTTTTGTGCTGACTAATCCTGATCTGGGGGACCCAGATGCTCCCTTACTGATCCATTGTTTGCAGATACAGCGCTGCCCGGAGTGGGAGATCAGGGGTTCTGTGCTGGATCGGCAAAAGCTGTGTGCCCAGATTTCTGTCCTTCAGTGGCCGGCTCCTTTGGCATAGGATTATCTTCAAGTTCTGGGACCCATGGTGGCAACTCTGGATGTTGTCTCTTGGGTGAGGGCACACATCCATCCTCTTCATCAATCATTGCTCTCGGTGTGCTTCGCACAGGGATGTCTTGCAAGTCCGTCTGCCTTGCACTCTGGAAGTCCGAGCAAATATGGACTGGTGGTTTCTCACAAATTTGCTGCGCAGGGGCATACCGCTATACATTTCCTCCTGGGTCGTGGTCATGACAGATGCCAGCCTGTTCAGGGGTGTTGGTTGCCCTCTCAGTGGAATTGGTCCATAAACCGGTTGGAGCTCCGAGCCATTTGACTAACCCTGACAAAATTTCAGAAGGGACCACATCCACCCTTCTCCAGCCCTCTGGTACCACTCCCAACTCTAGAGATTCGTTGAAAAGGTCAGTCAGCGGAGCTACCAAAACTTCCCTAAGTTCCTTCAGCACCCTCAGATGTACACCATCCAGTTCCATTTGTCTACCTTTATTTTAGGTAGCTCCTCATGAACACAACACTCTGAAAATCGATCAGGGTCTATTACGCCTCCATCCCTATTCACGTTTGTCTTCTGTAATCCCGCTTCCAGCGCTTCAGCCATGAACACAGAACAGAAATATCTGTTAAGCAATTCGGCTTTTTCTTTATCAGCTTCTACATATTCCTCCCCTTTACCTTTGAGTCTCACAATGCCACTTTTGCACTTCTTCCTATCACTAATATATCTTTAAAAAATGTCTTGTCTCCCCCGTTTTACCGTGTCAGCTATATTTTCTTCCATTTGCATCTTTGCTTTCTTGACTACACGATCAGCCTCTCTTAACTTTTCCAGATATTTTTGCCTGGCTTCCTCTTTCTGCGATATTTTGTAGTTTATAAGCTAACCTCTTATTCCTTACCTTCTCAGCTACTACTTTTGAGAACCAAAATAATGAATAATTGATCCCATGAAGATCGGGTTCAGTGATTTGTTTCACATGAGCCACTGGGGTAGTTTAACCCTCTGAGGATCTTTACCATCCTTAATTGTTTTAAGGTTTGGTAAAAAAAACTTTGTTATAAATAACACTGGAAGTTTATGATAGCTGAAGTTATTAAATCGGATTCCAGTTTCCCCTCCAGTTAGAGGATGCAAATTCAAAAGACACCATCAATACCTTTTCTCACATCAGGCAGCAATATGGGGTAAACTAGAACAATTACTTACGCCTACTACTTATGGGGAATTCAGGAAACGCCTAAAAACATATCTGTTCCTGATATAGCTAGGCAGCTAACCCGTACTACTCTTTCTCATCAATAACTGATCCCTTGAACTGTTAATCTCTAGCTTCCACCCTGTTAAGTTCAATCAATTTGTACCATCTTTTAATCTTTGTAAACCGAATAGAACTTCACGGTCCTGTGGTACATAAACTGTTATCATTATTATTATTATTATTCTGAATAGCCATCTATGCTATTACTATATCAGAATGGGTTTAGCACTTAGATTGGGGGGGTGTCTGGTTCAGGCGCCCCCTTTTGACAGCGTAGGCTGTGTCTTCCTATAGCACTGTTTTGTTGTTCAGGTTTCTAATGTTTCATGACCTGTTCTCTCATTATCATTGTTGCTGTTTTGCATGTGTTGTAATGAGCAGAACTGATTTATTTGCCAGGGAGTTTCTACGTTCCCCTCTCCTGTTATTATTCTCTACAGATGTTCCTGGCTGCTTTAAGACTGACTGAAGCACTGGCACAGTGATGAGGTATGAGGGGGAGGAGTTTAAGTCTAATGTTTGAGGCTTCCTACAAAGTCCTAGCGGGTAGACGGCAATAACCCACTGGTCCCAGAATAAAGTGTGGATTTACAAGAAAGAAGGTTAGCAAAGGTAAGAACCTAATCTTTCATTGTCGACAAGTTATTCTGCTACAACTCTGGCAAAAACAAGTCCAAAGAAAATAACTTATTGCCCAGCTAGCATGATCATTCCTTATCATGGAAAAAGCTTCACCTGTGGCTTACCAAATTTGCACCAAGAAAAATATTCAAGGTGAAGATGCCCTTAAGTGGGTCCACATTAATCAGTTGAGACCATGTCGTCCCAGTAAATTTGCCCTTGATGAGCCTATTGTTGTAATGAATACCACTAATCCAGCAACAGCCTAGGAGGCTGTTCTCTCTCTTTTTTTTCTCTTTTTTAGATATAGAAATGAGTTGTGAAGCTGCTGTTCCTGATTTCCTTGCTGATTGGAGCAGTTGCCAAATTGACTGAACCTGATCCCTGTCTAGTGTCATCCTCCAAGATTCTCCTGGTTTCCCAGTTCCAGATCGTTGTTTCCCTCAATTGTTTCTTTGTTCTGTCTTTAACACAGATCCCACCATAACTAATATTGAAGTTATGGATGTTTTCTGTGGACATCCTATCAACTTTACTTGAGAAATTGATCATTTCCTTATGTTCAAAGCCTCTCACAATGTTGATCTGGAAGTTGATAGTACTGCCCTGCATGTTGCTGACTACTACATTGACTCTCCTGTGTCCATGAAGTTGTTGCTACTTATAGTACTGACCTTCTCATCACCTTGGTCATCCCACTCTTCACCATCACGTGGGTCATCTTGTTCTGGACAACTGTCTTTTTTTATATATATGAAGTCCTACAGTTGCGATGTCCTATTTGTCGCCAACGCACTCCCATGGACTTGAGACTGCATGATTTTGTTGGGGCTATGCCTGAGTAATTTTTCTTGGTGTTGCTATATTTTTCCTTTTGAATTTTCTGTACTAATGCTTGCTTTGGCATACATTTGCCATGCATTTAGTTTTTTATTTTATTTTTATTTTTCATATGTAAGAAATTGTACTAACATTTCATCAGTTATTTTGTAATCATTTACTTATGTATTTGGTCCAGTTTTCCTGCAGTTTACCATGGTTTTATGATTTTATTATGTTGATTATAGGTTATTTGTAGTCTTGTTGCTGATTTTAGTTAGTCAACCTGCTTTATGTATTGTTTATGCATTTCTTTGTCTTTGCTATGTGTCACAGTTTAACCTGTTCAGTTGTATTCGAGTTAGGCTGAAGGTGAAACATAGCATAACATAAAATCAACTTATAGACAGCATAACCATGAGGATCTATGTTGTTTAAATAGCCAAAATCACAAATAAAAATCTGAAGAAATTACCCAGAAATCTAGAGAACAAATAAGTTTTCAAATGCCTTCTAAAGTCCAAATATGACATGGATAGAAAGAATAGTTGTTTAAAATCTTTATCCCAGAGGACGGCCTAGTAAGACAGCATACATTTGTGATATCGTTTAAACTTACTTCTCTTCACTGAAGGGTAAATGAAAAGAGCACGATCTTTGCGGGAATTTTTTGGATTAAAGACTGAGAATAGTTGAAACGCACTGCAAGTCTGGTATATATAGTAGTAACATAGTAGATGACGGCAGATAAAGACCCATATGGTGCTGACTTGCGGGAATGCCACTATCACACAGTCCTGAGAGCATATGTTTCCCAAAGTTAAAGCTTATTATCTGGCATGTGTTGATATTCAGTTATGTGGGTGCTGCACTGTTGAGGTGAATTTCTATTTTCACGGTAACTGGAGCTGTGAAGGGATCCAGGCTTTTTGAAAGGCCATATCATCCTTTCTACAGGAACTCCTCCAGGTACCTGTTTCTGTTTCGATACTTTCTATGCTCTTTGCTCATTTCTCTCTGATTTCTGTATATTACTTCTACAAAAAAATTGTTTCTTAGTAAATGCAGCGATTTTCAGAGTGAATGTTGGTAAGCACTAAACTTTTATCAGTACAGTTAAAGAAAAGGAACTTTACTCATGATGTAATTTTTGGGGCAGAGTCAGCATGCAAAAAGTTACGAATAAACGAAACCGCAAGTGCTGAAACCGTGAATATGGAGAACATAAGAAGTGCCATCTCTGGAACAGACCCTAGGTCCATCAAGTCCGGCGATCCACACACGCGGAGGCCCCGCCAGGTGTACCCTGGCATAGTTTTAGTCGTCATATCACTCTAAGCTTCTCGTAAAGAGAAGTGCATCTAGCTTACCCTTATGCATGTCACTTCATGCCACTCATAAGGAGATGTACATCTGACCCTTAAATCCTAGAACGGTGGATTCTGCAATTACCTTTTCTGGGAGAGCGTTCCAGGTGTCCACCACTCGTTGCGTGAAGTAGAACTTCCTGATATTTGTCCTGAACTTGTTCTCCATACCTTTCACCAGCTTTGTTGCTCGTCTCAGCACCCTCTCTAGCATAAGAACATAAGTTGCCTCCACTGAGGCAGACCAGAGGTCCATCTTGCCCAGCGGTCCACTCCCGCCGCGGCCCATTAGGCCTATTGCCTGAGCAGTGGTCCCTGCCTATTTCTATAACTTACCTCTTACTTCTATCCCTATAACCTACTTCTACTCCTATCTGTACCCCTCAATCCCTTTGTCCTCTAGGAACCTATCCAAACCTTCTTTGAAGCCCTGTAACGTGCTCCTGCCTATCACAGCCTCCGGAAGCACGTTCCATGTATCCACCACCCTCTGGGTGAAAAAGAATTTCCTAGCGTTTGGTCTAAACCTGTCCCCTTTCAATTTTTCCGAGTGCCCCCTTGTACTTGTGGTTCCCCATAATTTGAAAAATCTGTCCCTGTCTACTTTTTCTATGCCTTTCAGGATCTTGAAGGTTTCTATCATGTCTCCCCTAAGTCTCCGCTTCTCCAGGGAGAACAGCCCCAGTTTTTTCAATCTGTCAGTATATGAGAGATTTTCCATACCCTTTATTAGCTTAGTTGCTCTTCTCTGGACTCCCTCAAGTACTGCCATGTCCTTCTTGAGGTACGGCGACCAGAACTGGACACAGTGTTCCAGATGCGGGTGCACCATTGCACGATACAGTGGCAGGATGACTTCCTTCGTCCTGGTCGTGATACCCTTCTTAATGATACCCAACATTTTGTTTGCTTTCCTTGAAGCTGTGGCGCACTGCACCGACGCCTTCAATGTTGTGTCTACCATCACTCCCAGGTCTCTTTCAAGGTTACTTACCCCTAGCGGTGATCCCCCCATTTTGTAAGTGAACATCGGGTTCTTTTTCCCTACATGCATGACCTTGCATTTCCCTATGTTGAAGCTCATTTGCCACTTTTTGGCCCACTCTTCCAGTGTTGTCAGATCTTTTTGGAGATCTTCGTAGTCTTCCGTGGTTTTAACCCTGCTGTATAGTTTGGTGTCATCCGCAAATTTAATGACCTCACATTTTGTCCCCGCCTCCAGTTCGTTAATAAATATATTGAACAGAAGCGGTCCCAGCACCGACCCCTGCGGAACTCCGCTCGTGACCCATTGCCAGTCTGAGTAATGGCCCTTTACTCCAACTCTCTGTTTCCTGTCTGCCAGCCAGTTTTTGATCCATCGGTGGACCTCCCCTTGCACCCCGTGGTTCCATAGCTTCTTAAGCAGTCTTTCGTGTGGTACCTTGTCGAAGGCTTTTTGGAAGTCAAGGTAAATGATGTCTGTGGATTCCCCTTTATCCACCTGGCTGTTTACCCCCTCAAAGAAGTACAATAAGTTTGTGAGGCATGACCTACCCTTGCAGAAGCCATGCTGACTCGACTTTAGCTGCCCATGTTTTTCGATGTGCTCACAGATGTTGTCCTTAATCAGCGCTTCCATCATCTTTCCCAGGACCGAGGTCAAGCTTACCGGCCTGTAGTTTCCTGAGTCACCTCTTGAACCCTTCTTGAAGATGGGTGTGACATTCGCTATTTTCCAGTCCTCCGGAACCTCTCCAGTTTTTAAGGATAGGTTGCATATTTGTCGAAGTGGCTCTGCTATTTCGTTCCTTAGTTCCTTGAGTACCCTTGGGTAAATGCCGTCCGGACCTGGCGATTTGTCGCTCTTTAGCCTGTCTATCTGCCGGAGGACGTCCACTCGGCTCACTTCTAATTGGACCAGTTTGTCATCCTGAACTCCATTTACGATCTCATCGGGTTCCGGGATGTTGGTTGTGTCCTCCTTCGTGAAGACTGACGTGAAGAACTCATTTAACTTGTCAGCTATCTCTTTTTCCTCTTTTACCACTCCCTTTCTGTCTCCATCATCCAAGGGTCCCACTTCCTCCCTTGCTGGTTGGTTCCCCTTAACGTACCTGAAGAATGATTTGAAGTTTGTTGCTTCCCCCGCCAGTCTCTCTTCATATTCTCTTTTTGCTTTCCTAACCACTCGATGACACTCCCTCTGGTGTTCTTTGTGCTCCTTTTGGTTGTCCTTTGTTTGGTCCTTTTTCCATTTTTTGAATGATGCTTTTTTGTCACTTATTGCCTTTTTCACTGCATTTGTTATCCACACTGGGTTTTTTGTTCTATTTTTTTTGCACCCTTTCCTGTACTTGGGGATGCACGGGTTCTGTGCTTCGTGCACCGTGCCCTTGAGTAGGGTCCAGGCTTTTTCTACGGACTCCATCTTCCTTGTGTTGCCGTTGAGTTTCTTTCCCACCATTTTCCTCATGGCATCATAATTCTCTTTTTTGAAGTTGAGTGCTGTTGTTGTGGTCCTTTTCACCTTTGATGATCCAACTTCTAGCCTGCAACGGATCGTGTTGTGATCGCTGTTTCCTAGTGGGGCTAGTACTGCCACCTCCTTAGCGGGTCCCCTAGTCCGTTGAAGATTAGGTCAAGAGTGGCATCTCCCCGTGTTGGCTCCGTGACCAGCTGTTCCATGAAACAGTCCCTCATGGCCTCCAGGAATTTGGTCTTCCTCGTGCAGTTTGAGTGCCCGATACTCCAGTCTATCCCTGGGTAGTTGAAGTCCCCCATCACCACCACACTTCCGCTTTTGCATACCTGCCTTAGTTCAGCCTCCAGGTCCTGGTCAATTTCTTCCGATTGTCCAGGTGGGCGATAGTACAGTCCCAATTTTATGTCTGCTCCAGTTCCTCCCGGCAGCTTAACCCATAGTTTTATATCCCATAGTTTTATATCCTTCTTTAGGTATGGAGACCAATGCTGGACGCAGTATTCCAAGTGTGGTCTGACCATCGCTCTATAAAGCAGCATTATAACTTTCTCCGATCTACTCGTGATTCCCTTCTTTATCATGTCTAGCATTCTATTCACGTTCTTCGCTGCCGCCATGATGGTTTCAGTGTCCTATCGATTAATACTCCAAGGTCCTTTTCCTGTTCAGTTTTTCCCAGAGTTGCACCTGACATACTATACTTGTGTTCCATATTTTTTCTGCCTAAGTGCATCACTTTGCATTTTTCCACATTAAACTTCATCTGCCATTTATCTGGCCAATTCTCCAATCGGCTCAAGTCACTCTGGAGTTCCTCACTGTCCTTCTGCGATTTGATGGCCCGGCATAGCTTTGTGTCATCTGCAAACATGACTTCCCTTTCCTGAATCCATGTTGGCTGGCTCTCATCAGGTCGTGTGTGTCTAGATGCCGGGTTATGCTATCCTTGATCAGCGCCTCAACCATCTTCCCAGGTATCGACATGAGACTCACAAGTTTATATTTGCCCGATACTCCTCTTGATCCTTTTTTGAACATCGGCGTGACGTTCGCTATCTTCCAGTCGTCTGGTATCTGCACTGTTTTGATTGACAGGTTGGCAAGTTTTTGCAATAGTTCTCCAATTTCCACTTTTAGCTCTTTCAAAACTCTCGGATGAATTCCATCCGGTCCAGGAGATTTGTCATTTTTGAGTTAGTCGATCTGGTGGTAGAACTGGTCCAAGTCCACTTCCACTGTAGTGAGGCTGTCCTCTGTTACTCCTTTGAACACTTTCATTGCTTCTGGAATTGTTACAGTGTCTTCCTTTGTA
Organism: Geotrypetes seraphini; assembly: GCF_902459505.1. Classification (NCBI taxonomy): domain Eukaryota; kingdom Metazoa; phylum Chordata; class Amphibia; order Gymnophiona; family Dermophiidae; genus Geotrypetes; species Geotrypetes seraphini. The sequence continues at coordinate 413,427,378 of NC_047086.1, forward strand.
AAGACAGACGCAAAAAATGAATTTAGTCTGTCTGCGATTTGTTTGTCTTTCTTGATGTACCCTTTCCTTCCCTGGTCGTCCAGCGGTCCCACTGCCTCTTTTGCGGGTTTTCTCCCTTTCACATACCTGAAGAAGGGCTTGAAGGTTTTGGCCTCCTGCGCTATTTTCTCCTCATAGCCCTTTTTGGCATCCCTCACCGCCCTGTGACACTTCTTCTGATCACCCTTGTGTTTGTTCCAAGTTTCGGTTGTTTTCGTGCGTTTCCATGCTTTGAAGGAGTCCTTCTTTTATGGCTTCCTTCACCTCTTTAGTAAGCCACGCCAGCTGTCTTTTGCCTTTGGTTTTCTTTGCTTTGGACATCTGCAGAATGTAGAGGCTTGTGCTTCCGTGATAGTATTTTTCAGAAGGGACCATGCCTGTTCTACCGTTTTGACTTTGCCCGTTCTTTTCTTGATCCGTTGTTTCACCATGGCTCTCATGCTATCGTATGTTCCCCTTTTGAAGTTTAAAGTTGTGGTTGAGGTTTTGGTACTTTTCCCCTTCCCGACATCGAGTTTGAAGTTGATCATGTTGTGATCGCTCATCCCCAGCGGGACCGTGACTTCTACTTCCTTTGCCGGCCCCGTAATGACGTTTAGGACCAAGTCCAAGGTGACGTTTCCTTGTCGGCTCTCCCATCAATTGTTCCAGGAAGCAGTCCCCTAGCACTTCCAGGAACATTGCCTCCTTGCCACAATTTGAATTTCCCAGGTTCCAGTCTATTCCTGGAAAATTGAAATCCCCCAAGATTATGACATTACCTGTCTTACATTCTTGTTTAATTTCCTCTATCATTTCCAAGTCTGTTTCTTCCACCTGTTCTGGCGGTCGGTAATAAAGGCCAATCTTTGTGTCAGCACCGTTGTGTCTGGGAATCTTTATCCAGAGGGATTCCAGCTTCTCTTTCTCTTCTGTCATAGTCTCTCTCACAGATTCTATTTCTTAACGAACATATAGGGCAATACCTGTACCTTTCTGCCCCACTCTATCTCTTCTGTACAGTTTGTATCCCTGAAGTACTGTATCCCATTTGTTTTCGTCATTCCACCAGGTTTCTGTTATGCCAATGATTTCCAGTTCATCGTTCTTTGCTTTGCTTCTAATTCTCCCATTTTGTTTCTCAAACTTCTAGCGTTCGTATACATACATTTGAATTCCCTTTGTGTTGCCTTCTTGGACTCTTTAAGCTTAGCAGTCTCCCCTGGTTCCTTCACGGTATCCTTTCTTGCTCCTGTATTGTCTCGCTTATATGCTTTGTGGTCGTCCCCTCCTGTGTCTGAGTAGTTGTCCGTAGTTCCTTCTTTGGGACATCCTGTCGCCCGGACCATCGACTGGTGGTCGACTGTCGGCTTTCCCCTGTCCTTTAGTTTAAAGCCTTCTCGATGGCCTTCTTGATGTTGCCTGCCAATATTCTTGCTCCTTCCTCGTTGAGGTGCAGTCCGTCCTTCCTGAAGTACTTGCTTCTTCCCCAGAACGTTGTCCAGTTGTGCACAAAGTCAAAGCCTTCCTCTTCACATCATCGTCTCATCCAGGCGTTGATCGCTTGCAGTTCCCCTTGCCTTCTTCCATCCGCTCTTGGTACCGGGAGGATCTCGGAGAAGGCCACCTTCATATCCCTGATCTTCAGTATTCTTCCGAGTGAGCGGAGCTGGCCCTTCATTTCTTCCCTGTCATACTTCCGTCTGCTCACATCGGAGGGAGAAGTGTATTCAAAATATGGCTACGACTCTCTGGAGATAGAATGTTCAAATATGGAGTCCAGGTGTTAACTAAGTCTCTGCTCCATCATCAAGAGAAATAAGCCAACCGAGCTCTGCAGCCCATCGGTTCATGCAGTCGATTCCTCCAATGCCAAAAGGAGGGGGACTCGGGAGACAGCCAACATTGAAAGATACATTTCTTCCCCAAAATATAACTTCCATGCTCTGCCTTCTTTCTTCCTTGCGCTGAGAATTTTGCGTTTTGTGTGTTTGTTATTTTTTTGGAAGGGAGTGTGTGTGTGTAGGGGGGGAGCAAGAAGGGTAGAGTGAAACAATTACCTCTCAGAGGACCCCCCCCTCTGTATACTGCAAGATGATTGGCTGGATTTTGACAGGAGTGGGCCGCCCATTACTACAGTGTCTTGTCAGTTGCACGGCTTCAGTGCTCCAGGTCACTGTCAGTATCTCCTGATCCTTGCCGGATGCATGTGCACATGTCCCCCACCTCTTCTTTCTCCTTTGTGTAAAATCGGAGCGGACAGCGAATGGAGCTGGCCATGGATGAGTTTTAAATAGTGCAGAGCATGGATCAGGGGGCTCCCACTGCCAACCTGGAGGAGAGAATGGAGAGCAGAGCCATCCCTTTCCAGTGCATTCATATGCAGCTGCAAGGGGGAGCGCTGTGGGGCTTCATGCTGAAAGGGGGCCTGGAACATGGGGAGCCGCTAATCGTGTCCAAGGTAAGCAAGGGGCAGGGAGGCGATCGTTGGTTCCGGCCCGCCATGCACTCAACAGTGTGTACTTTCCCCCTGCTCAGGAGCTCTTTTAAATCCCCGTAGTAGTAAAAAACAGGGGCACGGGTTTTAAAGAGCCCTCTCGCCCTGTACATTCTTGCAAACACTTCATAACTTTTTTTTTACCCTGAGATTATTACTGTACACTACTGCATTCGCGGTTTCAGTAGTAAAAACGCTGACTTTTACAAAAACCGCAAATAACTGTTGAAAAGTTATTCATGGTTTTTCCATATTCGTGGCTATGTTCTGCCCGCATCCACTGCAAATATGGAGGGAGAAGTGTAGACTTCAATTGTATAACACCCTACCTGTTTCTGTACTGGTCTGTGCACTGTTTTGGGTGGGGGGAGTTTGGAGGGATTGGGAAGGGTGTTTGGGTAGGATTCTGGGGTGGGGACTTGGTGTCACTGTGGGGGATACAAGAGTACAGTCCTCCATGGTGGGTTGATACCACACACTTCCTATCCACCATTCATCAAATCTCAGACATGGAGGATGCCCATCTATAATAATAATATGCTAAGCGCGCATGCGCACTCTTATCCCATGTTCCCTGACATCTGATCTATCGGGATGTGGCCAGCAGAGTGCGCATGCGCGCGTCGAAGGACCGGCCAGGTAACACACCGCGACTCCCACTCCTCCCCCTCCCCCGCCGCCAACCCTACCCGGCACACCACTAACACGCCGTGACTCCCCCCCTACCCGCCACATCAGAAACCCCCGTTGACCCTCCCAGCCGACCCTCCCACCGCTACACGGCTGACAAACCTCGCAGCTCCAGCAGCGTCCTAGGCACAGTAAACACGCTGCTTCGGCTCTTCTACTGGCCTAATTTCCTCTGCCGAGTAACTGATGACGTCATTAGGGACGCGGCAGAGGAAATTAGGCCAGTAGAAGAGCTGAAGCAGCATGTTTACTATGCCTGGGACGCTGCTGGAGCTGCGAGGTTTGTCGGCCGTGTAGCGGTGGGAAAGTTGGCTGGGAGGGTCAACGGGGGTTTCTGGTGTTCCGGGTAGGGTCGGCGGGGGGGGGGGGGTGTTTAAAAACATGCTGCTCAGGGGGATGGGAGGCAGGCAGGCACACTGGCATAGGTGGGTGAGGGGGTTTCAATGGAAGGGGGATGGAAGGGAGGCAGGCAGGCTGGCATTGGGGGTGGGGGTGGGACAAAGTCTGGAAGATAATGATGAGGACATAAGGAGGAACTGGGGGCACTAAGGACATAGAAATGGGCACTGAGGGCACTAAGCAGGACAGAGGCACTGGGGGCACTAAGGACACAGGAAGGAGGCACTGGGGGCACTAAGGACATAGGAAGGAGGCACTGGGGGCATTAAGGACACAGTACGCAGGCACTGGGGCACTAAGGACACAGTACGCAGGCACTGGGGCACTAAGGACACAGTACAGAGGCATTGGGGGCAGCGTGCAAGGAGAGAGAGACAAAAAAAACAAAAACCCAGACAGACAGACATCTACTCTAGCACCCGTTAATGTAACGGGTTTAAAGACTAGTATACTCATAATGTTGGATTTAGAATCCTTATATTCTAATATACCACAAGCGACATCTCTGGAACTGATATCTAGAATTTTTATGCAAGAGATTGACCATGACTGCATAAGAGTGGATTTTCTTATTCAACTGGCCCAGTTAGTTTTGAAACACAACTATTTTCGATTTGATAAGGATTATTTCCTTCAAACTCATGGTGTAGCCATGGGCATGGCTGCCGCCCCAAGCTTCGCCAACTTAAATGTTTTCAATTCGAGGGGCAATATTTATATCCTTTGCCATGGTATTCATAAATCAAAATCTGGCTGAGATTTATTGATGATGTATTTTGCATCTGGGCTGGCCCTCAGGAACTTTTTCCATCTTTTCTTGAATGGCGAAACTGCCAGGATTTAAATTTGAGGTTCACTATGACCACTGATGTGAACCAAGTATCTTTCCTAGATGTCCTAGTTCGTAAAAACGTCCCGTGCTTAACCATCACAGTTTATAGGAAATCTGTTGAAGTTAACAACTACTTGAGTTACACTAGCTGTCATTCTACTAGGTTGAAACAATCATTACCTATTAGTCAATTTCTTCAGGTTCGAAGATTGTGCTCAAATATCCAAGAGTTCAAGATGCAAGCCCGGATTATGTATACCCACTTTAAGGAGCGGGGGTATCCACACCAAGTTCTTCAACGAGCTTACCTAAGGGCCCTATATGCTAATAGGAATCGCTTGCTACAGAAAACAGTTCCTGTGGATGAGACCAAGACTATCTGGGTGCTAACGTTTTCAGATCAAGTAGCCAACATAGCCCAGAGCGGCAGACACCATTGGCATGTTTTGCAATCCCACACTATATTTCAGGATCAACCTTGCAAAGCCTATTCTCGGACTAAGAATGTGGCAGACTATGTAGTACACTCAAAATTCTCATCTGACATTATGAGTCCCACCCCTAGTGGGTATCATAAAATATGCAATAACACTTGTGACATTTGGAAGAATACTATTGAATGCACTGAGTGGGTTCATCCACGCACTCATAAATCGTATACCCTTAAGACCATTACCCACTGCAAATCGTCATGGGTCAAATATGTTACAATCTGCCCTTGTCACCTTCTATACGTGGGGCGCACACAAAGGACTATGAGAACCCGCCTCATTGAACATAGGAGTAGGATCAACACTCAATCTATGAGCTCTCCTATGGTCCCCCATTGCGTCCAATATTACCACTCTTTTGCAGACTTACGCTGGGGTATTATAGAGCAGGTCTCCAATAATTTTGAAGGTGACAAATTGATTTATCTGCAGCGAAGGGAACAATATTGGATCTTTGAACTTCAATCCCTACATCCACTAAGGCTGAATGAGTTCATTGAGTGGCATTATGCCATTTGAAGGTTTTTCAGTTAGATTTTCACTTTTTGAATTCTTTACCCCAGGTTCTTTTAATTTTTCCCAGGGTTTCATCATGTGGTCTATGTACGCCTTTGACGTCAGACATTCTGCAGTTATATGCACGTAGGCGTCCCTCTCTGGTTAGCGCCAATTTCAATCCGGACTTTCTACTCTTTGGCTGGTTATTTGAGAGCTACTTTCACTCAGCTGGTTCCTGAGGAAGGGTTTTTTCCCTCGAAGCGGAGCCCCATTGGAAGAGTTCATTCCAAGCTGGTTACTCTTCACTCCGGACCATTATGGAGGAGCTAAGTACTGTTTATTACCTTTGACCTGCTCGTGATTGAGCCAGCCCGGCTGATTTTGGACGCCACTTGACCCTCAGATGAGGGGCAGAGACAGTTGAACCGTCCACAGCATATATTATTTTGATTATTTATGATATTTATTTCACTTTTTCACTATTAGCATACTTGTGCACTAGTTAAATTTATATGGGTAGCCCAGGGATGTTTCACAAATAATACCCATCTGGGTGTATGACTGTGACAGCTGGTGCTTTAGGGACGTGTTCCCTCTGCAAGCTATGAGACAGGTCTTCCCATTTACCCACAATAATTTGTAGTAATCCGTAGTAGGTTGGTTCGGTTCAGCTGCCTCTGCTCCGCACCATGTTTTTCGGGTCAAGGGAGACTTGTTATTTTTGCAGTACTCACCCTGTTTGAGTTTTTGTATTGTTCACAGAAAATAAGGCAGGGCATGGAATTATAACTAATGTCATCAGCATAATTAAAAATTTCACTCCCAATTTTTTAAATCTGTTTCCTAATGAGGAGAGATAAACATTAAATAAAAGTGGGGAGAGTGGAGAACCCTGCAAGACACCACAAGGATTTTTCCAGTTAGAAGAACAGGTATTATCTATATGAACATGGTAAGAACAATTTCATCTGCCATTTGGATGCCCAGTCTTCCAGTTTCCTAAGTTCATCCTGCAATTTTTCAGCCACATGTATTTTAACAACTTTGAATAGTTTTGTGTCATCTGCAAATTTAATCACCTCACTTGTTCCAATTTCCAGATCACTTTAAATAGTACAGACCCCCTGTGACACTTCATGGTTCTTTCTCCTCTGAGAAAAATGGCCAATTAACCCTACCCTCTGTATACTGTCCAATAAGTATTAAGTAATTCCTTATCCACGACAGAATGATGCCTCCTCTTCCGTGACTTTTTAATTTTCTCATAAGTCTCTCTCATGAGGAACTTTGTCAAAAGCTTTCTGAAAGGCTAGATACATTACATGAACTGTCTCACCTTTATTCATATGTTATTCATGCTTTCAAAGAAATGTTATTTCTCTGCTGAAACCTGCGGACCAGCTCCTTTGATCTGTAATGGAGTGCTGTTTGCTGCAGTGTACATGTAGAGAACAAGAGCTGCTCCATATGATATTGGGCAGGTCAATTAACCCTCAGTCACCTCAGGTACAAATAGGGCTCCTTTTACGAAGCTGTGCAGTGATTCCTATGCAATGAATGCGACAAAGCCCATTCATTGCTTTGCTAGGAATTGCTGCTGCAGCTTTATAAAAGGAGCCCTTAGATTTTAAGACTTACAGGGAAAGTCCTAGTCTAACTGACTGTAAACTACTGCTGAAAAAGGGGTGGGCTAAATGCAAACACAAGTGAAGATTTTCTCTGGGTCCTTGTACAAATTCAGTTTTCAGATGTTACTTCAGTAACATCCAATGGCAAGGGAGAGAACTAGGGAGTGATCTAGGAAATAGTTCTTAGCAAAAGGGTGGTGGATACATGGAACACGTTACCAGTGGTGAAAGTAGAGATGATTTTTAGAAAGCATGGGAGAAGCATGGAGATTCTGAGGAAGAGAGTGGTATTATAGAGCTGAGCAGCTGATGGAAATGGGCTTTAAGGCCCTGATTTTGTTACAGTAGGTGCCTAGATCAGGCACCTATCTGATTTAGATGCCCAACGTAATTTCTTACATTGGCATTGATAATTGAAAGTACCAATAAAAAAACAATTTTAATAAGATTTTTAGAAAATTCCTTAGCTGGTAGGCGCTTACCACTTCGATGTAGGCACCTATTGGTAAGCTGGCATAATTAGGAGCAGATTGGAGGTGGTTTGAGTGTGGATTCATTTAGGTTCTGGTATATTAGGCCTAGAAAACCCTGGCTTAATATAGTTTCAAGTTTATTGTATATTTGATTAATCACTTACTCAAATTTCTAAGCGATGAACATATTAAAATTACATGCAATTAAGGGGGCAGCAAAACAAGCAAAAACTAAACATACCTAACGTGTTAAAGACTAATATTACAAACATGTAAAAAGGAAAGGATGGGTAGATAAATACAAATTGCTGATAGAAAAGAAGACAATTATGGTAAAAAAACAATAGGGAGGGAATAAACAATGAACCTTAACAAGGTTATGGAAATGAAATGAAACTCGACTTAGGCACCACTAGGCATGATTCTACAAACAGTGCCTACCTTTTCTTGATAGGTGGTGCTTTTCTAGGTGCCATTGATAGAATCTGGCCCTATATGTCTACATTATATATCCAAACATCAGTCGAGTGGCACTATAGACCTAGTAATTCACAAGGCTTAGAGTTCAATTTGGCCCCGGTCATCTTTTGTAAGAATTCTCCACGGGCTTTGATGTTGAGATGGAACTGCAGGAGCTCATCATACATCATGCAATAAGAGTCTAAACTACCTTCAACTTGAAATGTGAAAAAAAAGAGTTATTTACATTGAATTGTATGATTTTTTTCCCCCCCAAATTAGCTCTAGGCAATGTAAAAAGTAAACCATGAATATAAAATTCACAGAACTTCATGATGAAAGCAAAACACTTTCAAGTACCAGTATGAAAATTTTTTTATTTTTTTTTACTATGACTTGATTTTTAAGTCTTATAACTTTACCATAATAAGACAGTATTTACTTCAGTAAAGAATTTCATGATGGCAGCCCTCCATTAAAGACAGCATACTCCTCTGGGGTTTGTTTTTTTAAGTCTTTATTTATCTTTTCAGTAATCCAAAGTACAAACTTTGAAAGGAAATACATGCAATATACGAATCTTGCCAGTTTATGTATACTGATAAAGAAAAAATTACAAAGGAAACATATTACTTTAAAGTCCACAACTACGGGGGGGGGGGGGGGGGGGGGGGGGACTAGAAAAAAAAAACTCCATGGGAAATGGAAATTCTTAAATTGAAAAACAGAAACTAAAGCAGATAGTCCTCTGTTTAGGGCTGGCTAAAGAGATTTTACACCTATCTGACTCATGACCCCAGGATCCCCATCACCTTCACTCAAGGTGTCCCAGGGGTAATAGGGCTGGAGTTGTTCCCATTCACTTCTGTCCTAGTAGCTGCCTTCTTCAAAATGAGCTGACCCTAATGGTATTGCACTTTATAAGAGCTCTTTTTTATTTGGCAGCCTAAACCTCCTTAGCGGTAGTGCAGATTTAAACACAAGAACAGAAAATATCCGTTTCTACATTTTTAACCTATAATTGTGCCAGTGGCAGCTCATGCATGCTTTGTTTATTTGACTTTCTAGCCCTTCCTCCCAAAAGAGCCCTGAATGGGTTACAAGTTGACATACATAATAGCGGTTAGTGACAAGGTAGGCACATTCTTCATATAATGGTGGGACATAGCTACTCAGAAGAGGCTAGATGCCAGTTTAGCAGGAAGCCTGTCTGATTAGTGACTAGATGGGCTCAATTCTCATATAGTAGTGAGACAATTTCTATAAACAGCTTGAGAGATTGAATATCTGCTTTAAGAACTATGTACTGCAACAGTAAGATAATTTCTATACACTGCATGAAAGATCGAATACATGTTTTAGGAACTAAGTACAGTAATGAAACAATGAGGGCACATGAAGTAGAGAGAAATGTCCATACATAACCTAAAAATAAAATATGCTTTGGGACTTAATTGCAGCTACAGTTCGAATGGTAAGGCACGTTCAATGACACGGGTACAACACTTAGAGTAGTAGGACAATTGCTGTATGAAGTACTACTATTAATGATTTCTATTGGGCTCCCAGACGTACGCAGCGCTGTACAGTCCCTGCTCGAAAGAGCTTATAATCTAAACAGCCAAGACAGACAAATAGGATGTCATGGATACAGTTAAGGCCGTGGTCTCAAACTCAAACCTTTTGCAGGGCCACATTTTGGATTTGTAGGTACTTGAAGGACCTCAGAAAAAAATAGTTAATGTCTTATTAAAGAATCACAATTTTGCATGAGGTAAAACTCGTTACAGTTTATAAATCTTTCCTTTTGGCTAAGTCTTAATAATAATATTGTCATTTATAGCTAAAGAGCCATATGATCAAGAAACTGTTTTATTTTACTTTTGTGATTATGATAAACATACCGAGGGCCACAAAATAGTATCTGGCGGGCCGCATGTGGCCCTCTGAGTTAAGGGGAATGGTTAATCTGGCTGGGTTGGAGGGCAGAGGGGAGTACAATCAAGCCATTGTGACATCACTGATGAGGTTGGCTCTTATTGGTAGAATGAGGCATGACATCACAATCTCAGCTCTGCTTCCCAAAGACTGAAACTCTTCACACTACTACTATTAATTATTTCTATAGCGCTACCAGATGTACGCAGTGCTGTACAGTCAGTCCCTGCTCAAAAGAGCTTATAATCTGAACAGACAAACAGGATGTCATGGATATAATTAAGGGAAACGGTTAATCTGCTGGCTGGGTTGGAGGGCAGAGGAGCAGGGTTATGGACTGAAGGCTATATCAAAAAGGTGGATTTTCAGTCTGCTTTTAAACAAGGGAAGGGAAGGGGCTCGACAGACAAACTCGGGTAATTTATTCCAGGCATTGGGAGCAGCTAGATGAAAGGAACGAAGTCTGGAATTGATAGTGGAGAAGAAGGGTATAGCTAAGAGCAGTTTATAAGAACATAAGAAATGCCGCTTCTGGGGCAGACCAGTGGTCCATCATGCCCAGCAGTCCGCTCACGCGGCGGCCCTTTTGGTCAAAGACTAGCCCTACCAGCGTACGTCCTTATTTAGTAGGAACTTGTCTAACTTTGTCTTGAATCCCTGGAGGGTGTTTTCCCCTATGACAGCCTGTTATGCCCATGGCTGGCCAGGGCATGGCATATGTGGCCACTTTGGCTACTATGTGTGAATCTTCATGTCTGCTTGCTTTTTAGCTACAATCCTTATCTTACATCTGTGCCAAACATTTAGGCAGCCTTTCAACTAACTTTCGTGAGAGCAAGTTATTTTTCAACTTGCATTATATCTCCAGTACTTTCATGTCTTGCTGGGGAAGGTCCGAGGAAGGTTTCTTATGGTACTGCAGTTAGGGAGGGTTTGAGCACATTCCATCCGTGAGAGTTAGGAGATAAGGGAGACCTGTAGAAACAGCAGTGTCTGTGGGTGAGAGACTTTCTGTGCTATATAAGACAGAGTCATATCTTGGACTTTGGATCTTGCTGCAGCCTTGGGAGCTGTGTCTGTACCTACCGATTGATCACTCAGGTCCCCAGTCAGTATCAGGAAGGGACATGGCAGATATGGTGAAGTATTCTATTTGATGTATATAGATATTCTCTACTTCTATCTTGTATATTATCTGATATCTATCTGCATTATTTGGTGACGATCTGATGTTTATGCAATAAAGGATCATATTACTCTACTGCTTTCCTTGTGTGTTACTTTTACATACCCCTTGTTAAAGAGAAGCCTGGCAATACAAATAGTACAAATTGGTACCAGAAGTGGGGTTGTAAAATATGGACAAGGATGCAGAGGAGAATGGAGAATCTGGAGCAGGCTTCAGAACCCTCTATCCCTGGGTGGGATCCCGGGGGAGAGGCATGGAGGCTAAAATTGTAGTTTAGGGGTGTCTCGTATGGTGAAGGTTTATTTTATGAAAGGTGTGGCCAGCCAACTGTAAATGTAAATTCTTTAAATAAGCATGCTTTATTTTGTAAATGATATTCATGTGCTGCCTGTAAAATTATACAAGGAATAATATTATCTAATGATAAGTATAATCTGTTTTTGTATGATGCCTGTATATATATTTGCTTAGCAAGAGTTATGAAGCGATAGCATTAGGGAACATGCCGTTGTGTTATGTATGTTAATATAAAATAAAGATTAGATTTTGGCAAAGGGACGGATTACTTTTGGAGGTTCACTCTCAGTTGTGGTGAGCAGGGAGGGGAGGGGCTAATGTGAGATTTTTTCCAACTAAATTCGCCAGTTGAGGAATTTTACAATTAAATTAAGATACTGAAGAAATACAGGGAGTTAATTCACAGATCATTACAGGCTTCCTGTACTAAAAAGCGAAAAGCAGTTTGTACACTTTGGAATATAAAGGAAAAGTGAGGAGAGCGACAGGAGCTAGGGGGAAAAAAAGGTTTATGTCCGGTATATTTTTCATTAAACTGCCCATTAAAGGGATTTGATAGATTTTTGAGAAGTTTGTATGAGCCAAATTCCAGATGTGTTACCGTGGAAATAGCCCGTTTGAACTAAAAGTGTAGAGATCTTTGCAATTCGATGCCTTAATGAGTAAAACAGGGCTATTCATAATCAGGAACCAGATTTAAATGTTTTTGTATATGTGACCGTATGTGCAATTTATTGGCCTATGTCATAAATCTTTAGGAGTCTTATCTTGCTTCCCGCTTTAACATAGAGAATGTGAGATTTAATTTATATGCTTGAGCCAAGGTACCAAAATATTTTGAAATAGGTGATTATAGAATATTCCACGTCTATAGATGATATGGTATTTTAAATTTTGCTCTTTATAGATTTACAGTCACACGGTGAATCAGTGCCTTTATCTTGCTTTCAGTGGGAAGGAAAACCCAAACAAACCCTAACAGAGGAAAATTGTTGTATTGATAAATAGTAGAGGGAATTTGGAAAAAGAATTGAAATGATATAGTTTTATTTTACTTCTGTGGAAGAGAGGAACAGAATGGAGAATTATAAAAATAATGGTCTACCTTGCTTTCCAGTATTGTGTCTCTATACCTGTGTTCTTTATTAGGTCTGTCGTATCTCATGTTTTGGAATATGAATTTTTTGTTCCCATGCACGTTTGTATAAAGTGTTGTTATCAATCAAATTCTAAATACAATTGGAAAAAGAAATAAATTTAAAATAAACTTGGTAGTTAAACTCCAGAGGAAGGGGATAGTTATTATGTAAAGACAGTGCAGATAAATGAAGACACATTTAGCCTGCTCCTGACCTCTGCACAGCAGTGCCCACTCCTCAGAGTGTAGTGGGACCCAGGTGGCAGACAGGGGTTCCAGGTCAGCCTGAAGGGAACATGGCTAAGTGACCTTAAGGGTAGTGTTGAGTTGAAATGTTTCTTCTTTATCTTGGCAGTCATTTGGCATACATTCAGAGCTATTCTGGACCCATTTTTGGCACAAAGAATCTTTTGCTGAACCGAAAGAAGGAAGGAAAAGTTATGCGTCAAGTAACCTTGAAATGACCTTGCACTTAAGATTTAACGTGTTTCTTTTTTCCCCTTAGAATTGACACTGCAATACTTCAGAATACCTCTGTACAGTGGCATACCAAGGGGGGGGGCGGGAGGGGCGGTCCGCCCCGGGTGCCAGCCCTGAGGGGGTGCTCCCGGCCTTGCCGTTCAGTCCCCCCCTCCGAAGGACCGCTCACCCCACTGACCTTCCTGCACCACCTATGAAGCAGCCCGCAGCAGGATCGCGATGTCAGCGATCCCTGAGCTGCTTGGGCGCTGCTTCCTGCACCGCGGTCCCGCCCCTCCTCTGACGTCAGAGGAGGGGCGGGACCGCAGTGCAGGAAGCAGCGCCTAAGCAGCGCAGGGATTGCTGACATCGCAATCCTGCTGCGGCTGCTTCATAGGTGGTGCGGGGAGGCCAGGGGGGCGTGCGGTCCTTCGGGGTGGGTCGGGGCATCAGGCCTTCAGGGTGGGGCGGGCGGGCGGGCAGGCAGGTAGGCAGGCAGGCTTTCAAGGGGGAGGGGGGTGACAGGCAGGCAAGCAGGCCTTCAAGGGGGGAGGCAGGCCTTCAAGGGGGGAGGCAGGCCTTCGGGGGTGTGCAGACCTTCAAGGGGTGCAGGCCTTCAAGGGGGAGGGTAGGCAGGCCTTCAAGGGGGGGACAGGCCTTCGGGGGGGGGTGCAAGCCTTCGGGGGGGTGCAGACCTTCAAGGGGGACAGGCCTTCGGGGGGGTGCAGACCTACAAGGGGGTGGGACAGGCCTTCAAGGGGGGGACAGGCTTCGGGGGGTGCAGGCCTTTGGGGGATGCAGACCTTCAAGGGGGTGCAGGCCTTCAAAGGGGGGGGACAGGCCTACAAGGGGGCGACAGGCCTTCAAGGGGGGGACAGGCCTACAAGGGGGTGGGACAGGCCTTCAAGGGGGGTGCAGGCCTTCAAGGGGGGACAGGCAGATCTTTAAGGGGGGACAGGCCTTTAGGGGGACCCTGGTTTAGAAGTACACGGAGGGAAGGGGGTGTTCAAAGAGACGTGCATATGCCAAACTTTGGGGGGGGGAAAGAAATAATGGGTCTGAAAATAGAGGAGAGGGAGAGAGATGATGGACCATGGGATTTACGGAGGGAAGGAACAGAAAGGGAGAGAAATTGGACACAAGAGATGGTGTGGATAGAGGAGGGATAGAGATACTGGATAGGAGGGTAATTGGGAAAAGAAAGGGAGAGATGGTGGACTCGGGTGGTGGGGAAGGAGGGAGAGATGCCGGATGAAAGGGTAGTTAAGAAAAGGTGGATCTGTGGAGGGAGATGAAAAAAAGGAAAGATACCAGACTTCCTGGGGAGGGAAGGGAAATGGAAAGGTAGGACAAAGTTGGCAGATGGATGGTTAGTATGCAGAAAGAAGAAAGAAGGAGACCCTGGCAAGCAAGTTATCAGAAGAAAACCAGAGCCTTGGACCAACAAGATTTGAAATATAACCAGACAACAAAAGGTAGAAAAATTAATTTTATTTTCTGTTTTGTGATTACAATATGTCAGATTTGAAATGTGTATCCTGCCAGAGCTGGTGTTGGACTGCAAACGTGAGCTAGGATTTAACAGAGAGAGGAAAAGTCCTTTTTGTTTCTTTATTTTATTTACACCACAGCGCCAGTGTGATTAGGAGAAGCCAAAGGGGGTGAAAAAGCTATAAAACCCACCAGGAGTTTTGAAAAAAATCACCCAACCAACTGGGCAGGAAAATCGAATTGAAAAACCAATTCAATAGGCTGAATCGAATCAAAATTTTTTTTTCCTGAATCTGGCAGCATTATTATCCCAGGACAAGCAGGCAGCATATTCTCACATGTGGGTGACGTCATCTACGGAGCCCCAGCGCGGACAGCTTTTCAAGCAAACTTGATTGAAGTTTCAAGTTTGCTACACTGCACCACGCATGTGCATGCCTTCTCGCCCACTAGAGGGCGCATCCCACCTCGTGGTCCTCAGTTCAGTTTTTTCCGCGGAGCCAGAAGCCCTGTGGAATTTGAGCTCTGCTATTTTGCCTTCTGTCACCGCGTCCGGTGTATTTTATTCGGTCGTGGTACTTGATTTCTCTTTTATTTTCGTTTTGTACTTCTTTAAATCAAAAAAAAAAAAATAAAGTTTTTTCATCCGTTCGGCTCCAGGGGCTCCCGTGAGCCGCGACCCGGCCTCCTTGTCGGTCGGTTCGGTTTTCATGTCCCGTCCCTTGACGGGTTTCAAAAAGTGCACCCGGTGTGAGCGGTTACTTTCCATCACTGACCCACACCGGTGGTGCTTGCTCTGCCTTGGACCCGAGCATCCGACTGACTCCTGCGATCGGTGCTCCACCTTTCAGGCCAGAGCGCTCCGCCGACGCCGTGCCAGGATGGCGGAGCTCTTCACGGTTGACTCCGCGCCTGGGAAGGCCTCGACGTCGGCCTCGGCTTCAGCCCCGGCCTTGACCTCGGCCTCGGGGTCCTCGGCTTCGCCGCGTCCCTCGACATCGAAGCCGACGCCTGCGACCAAACCTGCCTCAGGTAAGTCCTCTTTTCCATCCCCGACTCCAGGGTCAACGAAGAAGCCATCTTCGGGCTCCTCAACGGCGGGTGGGTCGTCCTCGGCCCCGCCCAGGACTCCGGCCACTAATGCCCCGAGGGAATACTCGAGACCGAGGTCGCCCTCCAGGGAGCATCCCCCGGCCTCGGACCTGCCTACCATGGTCGGGATCCCGGCGTTCCAGGACCTGCTCTGAGCATTGATTGCCTTGGAGCTGTCTGGGGCCCTCGAACAATTGCAGCGGGCTTCGACCTCGACTGCTTTGGCCTCGGGGGCGGCGACCTCGGTCTCGACTCCCTCGGTCTCGGGTACCGGGGCACCACCGACCTCGGCCTTGGCCTTGCCCTCGACTTCGGCCTCGGGGGCCCCGCCTGAGAGCAGCGTACGGCCCCGGGACAAGGTGCGCAGGGTGAGACAGATCTCCTCCTCCTCCTCCTTGAGGTCCTCCCGGGGCTCCTCGCCCTCGGGCCGGCCTCGGGCGAGGCGTCGCCCGAGGAAGACTAAGCGTTCGCGAGGCTCTCCTCGACGACGTGGTCGCTCCTCGCCGCTCGGGGGCGAGGCCTTGCGGGTCTCGGAGCTCCGCCTCGATAACCCGAGGCTTCTCCGTTCCCCCGCGAGAGGGGGTTCGCGTGACTCCTCGCCGAAGAGGAGGGGGCGTGCCTCGGTCCCTCAGACGCCTGGGACCTCTCCCAGGGGTTCTTCGAGACGGAGACGTTCCCCGACCCCCTCGAGGCCATTGGATCTGGCCTCTTGGGACTCGGGGTCCGGTAGGGAACCACGATATTCCCACGAGGCTTCCCCCTTCTGTTCGGCGGAGAGGTCGAGAACTCCCTCGCCGCCCGCCAGACCGTCCTCCTTCTCCAGCTTTGTGCAGGACATGGCACGTGCCTTGGGTCTGGACCTCATGGCTGGATCTCAATACACGAAAGAGTTCCTCGAGGAGCAGGACCTTCCCACTCCCCCAAGGGAAATCCCTCGGCTACCCTTGAATAAGGTTCTTCATCAGACCTGGCTTAAGAACCTGACTTCCCCTCTTACAGTCACAGCGGTTCCGTCCAAGATGGAGTCCAAGTACAGGACGATACCACCCAAGGGATTCGAGAAGGCTCAACTCTCCCACCAGTCTTTGCTGGTCAAGTCTGCCCTCAAAAAGACACAACCCTCCCGAGTTTCTGCGGCGGTCCCGCCCGGCAGGGAAGGTCGGACCCTGGACAAGTTTGGTCGTCGCCTCTATTCGAATTCCCTCATGGCTACCAGGGTTTTAAATTATGCCTTTACCTTCTCCTCCTATCTGCGTGGCATGGTGAAGGATCTGCCCCAGTATCGCGAATCCTTGCCGGACTCCCGCAAGGAAGGGTTTGACAAGTTTATGTCCAACCTGTCTCAATTGCGCCTGTACCTTTTTCACGCTGTGTACGATGCGTTTGAGCTGGTATCGAGGGTGTCGGCATTTGCGGTAGCTATGCGTCGATTGGCGTGGCTACGCACCCTCGATATGGACCCGAACCTGCAGGAACGCCTTGCAGACTTACCTTGCGTGGGGTCCGAATTATTTGATGAATCCCTGGAGGCGGCGACCAAACGGTTGTCGGAGCAGGAGCGCTTGTTGGCCTCCTTGGTCCGTCCGAAACCTCGGGCCACGCCGCAGAAACCCTTCCGGCCTCCCCCGAGGCGGTACCCTCAAAAGTCGACCCCGGCCTTTTCTAGGCCGCCGCCTCGGCGCCCACCTCAGCAGGGAAGAGGGGGACAGACGAAAGCTCCGGCGCAGGGCCCGTCCAAACCAGCGCCGTCCTTTTGACGGCCTATGCGGATGGGGCCGGCCCCCCTCCGCGATCGCGCCGGACCCCCTTCCCATAGGGGGTCGACTCCGGTCCTTTTATACAGCTTGGACCGAGATAACATCCGACGCTTGGGTGCTCCGGACCGTCTCCGAGGGCTACTCTCTCAACTTTTGGTCGGTGCCGCCGGAACAGCCACCGGGGGCTTGCCCATACAATCGGACCCAGCTCCCCATCCTCATGGCCGAGGCCAGGGCCTTGTTGAAGCTTCGGGCGGTGGAACCTGTACCCCCCGATCAGCGGGGGCGGGGGTTTTACTCCCGTTACTTTTTGGTCCCAAAAAAGACCGGGGACTTACGCCCCATCCTAGACCTCAGAAAGCTCAACAAGTTCCTGGTCCGGGAGAAGTTCCGGATGTTGTCACTTCCGGTATTGTATCCACTCTTGGAGGAAGGGGACTGGATGTGCTCCCTGGACCTGAAGGAAGCGTACACCCATGTTCCGGTGCATCCCACCTTCCGCAAATTCTTACGGTTCCAGGTGGGCGAGTTACACCTGCAGTACAGGGTCCTCCCCTTCGGCCTGGCTTCGTCCCCTCGAGTCTTCACGAAGTGTATGGTGGTGGTCGCTGCAGCCCTGAGGTCTCGAGGGCTTCAGGTTTTCCCGTACCTGGACGATTGGCTGATCAAGGCCCCGACCAGGGAGGGGGTTATCTCAGTGACCTTACAGTCTATCGCCTTCCTTCAACGACTGGGGTTCGAAGTAAATTTTCCCAAGTCACAGTTGTGCCTGGCCCAATCACTTCAGTTCATAGGCGCAGTGCTGGACACTGTTCGCCTCCGTTCATTCCTCCCTCCGCCTCGTTTGGAGGCTTTGGTTCGGTTGGCCCATCTGATCTCTCAGCTACCTGTGGTGTCGGCTCAGCGCATGATGATGCTTCTAGGCCACATGGCGTCTACGGTCCACGTCACTCCATTCGCCAGACTGCACCTGAGAATTCCTCAGTGGACTCTGGCCTCTCAGTGGCGCCAGGAGTGCGATCCTGTCTCTTGTCGCATAGCAGTGACTCCTTCTTTGAGACGCTTGCTCCGTTGGTGGACCGACTCTTCAAATTTTTCCGGGGGTTTGCTCTTTCTCGTCCCTCCTCATCGCAAAGTTCTGACCACGGACTCCTCGGAGTACGCGTGGGGGGCCCACTTCGACGGTCTGCGGACCCAGGGCCTGTGGTCAGCGGAGGATCGCCGCTGTCACATCAATGTGTTGGAGCTTCGTGCCATTTTTCTGGCGGCTCGAGCGTTCTGCCACCTACTCCGAGATCAGGTAGTCCTAGTTCGAACGGACAACCAGGTGGCCATGTATTATGTGAACAAGCAAGGTGGGAAGGACTCTTGGTCCCTCTGCCAGGAAGCTCTGCGCCTTTGGGAATGGGCGATCTCCCAGAACATCTTCCTACAGGCTGTCTATATCCAGGGAGAACAGAACTCCTTGGCAGACAAACTCAGTCGGCTTCTCCAGCCGCACGAGTGGTCACTCAACTCCAGAGTCCTGCGCGAGGTCTTCCACCGCTGGGGGACTCCACAGGTGGATCTGTTTGCCTCTCCGGACACTCGCAAACTACCCCTTTATTGTTCTCGGATGTATTCCCCGGACCGTCTAGAAGCGGACGCCTTTCTTCTCGACTGGGGAGGGAGATTCCTTTATGCGTTTCCTCCGTTTCCCCTGATCTTGAGAACGTTGGTTCGTCTCAAATCATCCAGAGCCACTATGATTCTCATTGCGCCTCGGTGGCCTCGTCAACACTGGTTCTCCCTGCTTCTTCAACTCAGTGTCAGGGAGCCTCTGCTTCTGCCTGTGTTTCCCTCTCTGCTATCTCAGAGTCGAGGTTCGCTGTTGCATCCCAATCTTCAGTCGTTACACCTGACCACTTGGTTCCTTGCCCCTTGACTTCGGTCCCGGTTTCTCAGTCGGTGAGGGAAGTTTTGGAAGCCTCGCGCAAGGTCTCGACCAGGCTTTGTTATTCCCAGAAATGGACCAGGTTTTCCTCCTGGTGTTCCTCGCGTCATCTGGATCCGGATTCGGTCCCGGTGTCTTCGGTACTGGACTATTTGTTACATCTGTCTAATTCCGGCCTGAAGACGACATCTGTTCGGGTACATCTCAGTGCCATTTCTGCCTTCCATCGGCACTTGGACGGACATTCTCTTTCGCTTCATCCTCTGGTGACGTGTTTCATGAAGGGTCTAATCAATGTTTGTCCCCCTCTGAAGCCTCCTCCCGTCGTTTGGGATTTGAATGTTGTCTTAGCTCAACTCATGAAACCTCCCTTTGAGCCTATCGACAAGTCTCTTCTGAAATTTCTTACTTGGAAGGTGGTTTTTCTGATTGCCCTCACATCTGCTCGACGGATTAGTGAGCTGCAAGCTTTGGTTGCGGACCCGCCTTTTACTGTGTTTCATCATGATAAGGTGGTTCTCCGCACCCATCCTAAATTTTTACCTAAAGTTGTGTCTGATTTCCACCTCAATCAGTCTATTGTCCTTCCTGTGTTCTTTCCTAAGCCCCACTCCCATCCGGGCGAGACGGCGCTCCACACGCTTGACTGTAAGAGGGCGTTGGCTTTTTATCTCCAACGTACCAGGTCTCATAGGAAGGTTCCCCAATTGTTTTTGTCCTTTGATCCTAATCGTTTAGGACATCCTGTTTCCAAGCGCACCTTGTCCAACTGGTTGGCTGCTTGTATTTCTTTTTGCTACGCTCAGGCTGGTCTTACGCTCCCGGGTCGAGTCACGGGGCATAAGGTCCGGGCGATGGCAGCTTCGGTTGCTTTCCTCCGATTTACTCCGATGGAGGACATATGTAAAGCTGCCACTTGGTCTTCGGTTCATACGTTCACCTCCCACTACTGTCTGGACACTTTGTCCAGAAGCGACGGCCGGTTTGGCCAGTCGGTGTTACGTAATCTGTTTTCCTAAATTGCCATCCTCCCACCTGCCCTTTTTTGGTTGGCTTGGAGGTCACCCACATGTGAGAATATGCTGCCTGCTTGTCCTGGGATAAAGCACAGTTACTTACCATAACAGGTGTTATCCAGGGACAGCAGGCAGATATTCTCACAACCCGCCCGCCTCCCCGGGGATGGCTTCTTTGCTAGTTATGGAACTGAGGACCACGAGGTGGGATGCGCCCTCTAGTGGGCGAGAAGGCATGCACATGCGTGGTGCAGTGTAGCAAACTTGAAACTTCAATCAAGTTTGCTTGAAAAGCTGTCCGCGCTGGGGCTCCGTAGATGACGTCACCCACATGTGAGAATATCTGCCTGCTGTCCCTGGATAACACCTGTTACGGTAAGTAACTGTGCTGTTTGCGCTACTGTCTTAGACTTTAGGACCTGGGATTGGGGAGACATGGCATCCTCAGTACTTTATAATGCAAATGAGACGAGGATTTGGTCAGACTTTTGAAGGATCTGCAGAAAAAAAATATTGTATAGGCCGGGGACATGAAACTGCAGGAAATGGGAACTTTTCTTCCTTCTATTTTTGTGAATGGAAAGGCTGAGGATGTCAGAGAGTTCAGTTAAAATATGTGCTTTATAAGAAAATATAATAATGTGTTTTATAAAGTTTATAGCATAGCTGGCCTACCCAGTGAGGTGTTCCTAGTGGTGGTGGTGGCAGCATGTCAATGTGTTGAGAGGAAGAGGTGGTCTGGGAAATTCTGCTGAGCAAACTCTGGGCCCATTTCCACCCCCCAGTTAGTCCACTCCACTCAACTCAACTGGTTCACACACTGAGTGGGTCTTTGGGTGTTGTTTTGGGATCTCTTCCAGTTGTTTATCAGTCCACTTCTGGTCCAAGGAAGGAAACTTTGTTATCCTTAGCATTGACCTACAGAATATGTTTGTAACAGCGCTGCTTGTGTGGCATTAGGCTATGTAGTGATCGAAAGAAAAAAACAGACCTTTGCACATTTTTGCACTATATGGTGGGTGTATGAGGAGATTCACATTTCCTGCACAGCTAAGTCCATGTGAAGTTACTTTGTGCTGTATTTGACATCTAGCAAGGTCTCTGTTTGAAAGGAAAGATCTAAACTTAAAAATGAAGTGGCCAGAAGTTATGGTAAAAGCAGATAGTGTAGCTGGTTTTAAGAAAGATTTGGACAAATTCCTGGAGGAAAAGTCCATAATCTGTTATTAAGACATGGGGGAAGTATCTGCTTGCACTGGATCGGTAGCATGGAATGTTGCTACTCTTTGGGTTTTGACCAGGTATTAGTGTCCTGGATTGGCTACCATGAGAATGGGCTACTGGGCATGATGGACCATTGGTCTGACCCAGTTAGGCTATTCTTGTTATGTTCTCATCTGTAGGGGCCTTTGTTTTCACTTCTTATTTTAATGTATTTTTTTTTTGGGAACATAAGAACATAAGAACTGCCATCTCCGGATCAGACCCATGGTCCATCAAGTCCGGCGATCCGCACACGCGGAGGCCCAGTCAGGTATACACCTGATGTAGTTTTAGTCACCCATATCCCTCTATGCCTCTCATAAGGAGATGTGCATCTAATTTGCCTTTGAATCCCAGCACAGTGGATTCCTTGATAACCTCCTTTGGGAGAGCATTCCAGGCGTCTACCACTCGCTGCGTAAAACAGAACTTCCTGACATTTGTCCTGGACTTGTCCCCCCTTAGCTTCAAACCATGTCCTCTTGTCCGTGTCGCGTTGGACATTGTAAATAATTTATTTTCCTGCTCTATTTTATCGATGCCTTTCAGCATTTTGAACGTCTCGATCATGTCCCCTCGCAGCCTTCTCTTCTCAAGGGAGAACAGTCCTAGTTTCTTGAGTCGTTCCTCATATTCCAAGTTCTCCATACCTCTTATTAACTTCGTTGCTCGTCTCTGCACCCTCTCTAACAGTTTTATATCCTTCTTTAGGTTGGGAGACCAATGTTGGACACAGTATTCCAAGTGTGGTCTGACCATTGCTCTATAAAGCGGTATTATGACTTTCTCCGATCTACTCGTGATTCCTTTCTTTATCATGCCTAACATTCTGTTTGCTTTCTTTGCCGCTGCCGCGCATTGTGCCGACGGCTTCAGGGTCCTATCTATCAGTACACCCAGGTCCTTTTCTTGTTCGCTCTTACCCAGAGTTGCGCCTGACATTCTATACTCGTATTCCTTATTCTTACTACCTAAATGCATTACTTTGCATTTCTCCACGTTGAACTTCATCTGCCATTGATCTGCCCATTTCTCTAACTGATACAAGTCGCTCTGGAGTTCCTCGCTATCCTCCTGCGATCTGATTGCCCGGCATAGCTTTGTGTCGTCTGCAAACTTAATGATCTCACTGGATATTCCGTCTTCCAGGTCATTGATATAAATATTAAATAGGATCGGCCCAAGCACGGAGCCCTGGGGCACACCACTAGTCACTTTCTCCCAGTCTGAGAACTTTCCATTTATGCCCACTCTCTGCTTTCTGTTTTCCAACCATTTGCCTATCCACCTTTGTATATCTCCCTCTATTCCATGGCTTTGTAGTTTCCTGAGAAGCCTTTCATGTGGAACTTTGTCGAATGCTTTCTGGAAGTCCAAATATATTATGTCCACCGGCATTCCACTATCAATTTGCTTGTTCACGGTCTCGAAGAATTGAAGTAAATTCGTCAAACATGATTTCCCTTTCCTGAACCCATGTTGACTGGGTTTCATCAAGTCGTGTGTATCTAGGTGCCGGACTATGCTATCCTTGATCAGTGCTTCAACCACCTTTCCAGGGACAGACGTAAGACTCACAGGTCTGTAGTTGCCCGGTTCCCCTCTCGATCCTTTTTTGAAAATTGGCGTGACATTCGCTATCTTCCAGTCTTCTGGTATCTGTCCAGTTCTGATTGTCAGATTGGCAAGTTTCTGCAATAGCTCTCCGATTTCAACCATTTATTCTGTTTCATGGTCATTACAAAAAATATTTTTTTACATGGGGGGGTGTCAAAAAATGATGGGCCCCGGGTGCCACATACCCTAGGTACGCCACTGCCTCTGTACTTAACATTGTACACTGTATCTTGCTTTAACTAGTAAGTTCTGCTTATTTTTAAAGATTGAAGCACAATCTAGCAGTTTGTGTCCCTGTCTACATTATCTCTCATGTCCTATGAATGAAATAGGCTGGGCAACGAGTCTGAATGATTAAATTCTCTCTTTCAGAAGTTCCAACAGACATTTAGACACCACACCATTTGGCTATGCCTTTTATTATTGTGATTATTATGCCATGTGTTATATAGAAATTTACTTTGCTAATGTGCACACACAAATATGATTAGTACTATGGTGTTTGTTTGTTTTTGTATAATTTTGCATTTATATGCAAATTTAAGTTCAGCCCTGAATCCTTGACAGATGGAAGAACAGTTCCAAGCCTGAAACTTTGTGTTTTCTGTTTTGTTTGTGCCACTGTAGCTGCAATTTATTCTGCCCTATGCCTACTAAGCCTGTATTTTAAGTCTGTATGTTCTGTCTTTACTGTAAATGCTATAACCTAAACCCCCTTTTTTATACTGTAAATGCTGTAGTCTGTATTTCTCACAAAAGTTTGTCCTACCCATCCTAAATAATAAAATGCTAAGCGCGCATGCAAACTCTTACCCCGTGTTCCCTGATCCCTGATCTGTCGGGCTGTGGCAGGTAAGAATACGCATGCGTGCGTCTAAGGAAGGGCGATAGGTAACACACCGCGACTCCCCCCCTGCCGCCGACCCTACCCGGCACACCAGTAACACCGCAACTCACCCCCCCCCCATCACCGACACTACCAGGCACACCAGAAACCCCCGTTGACCCTCCCAGCCACCCACTGCGAGATGAACACAAGCCTCCCGGCTCCAGCAGTGTCCGAGGCAGAGTAAACACGCTGCTTTGCGTCCTACTGGCCTAATTTCCTCTGCCGCATCCCTAATGACATCATCAGAGACGCGGCAGAGGAAATTAGGCCAATAGAAGACTGCGAAGCAGCGTGTTTACTGTGCCTCAGACGCTGCTGGAGCTGGGAGGTTTGTCGGCCGTCTAGCGGTGGGAGGGTCGGCTGGAAGGATCAATGGGGGTTTTGGGTGTGCCGGGTAGGTTCGGCGTAGGGGGGGTGTTAAAAGGATGGGAGGCAGACAGGCAGGCTGTCAACGGGGGGTGGGGGAGTTTAAATGGAAACATGCTGCTCAGGGGGATGGGAGGCAGGCAGGCAGGCATCTGGGGTGGGGGTGGGACAAAATCTGGAAGATAATGATGGGGACATAGGAAGGAGGCACTGGGGGCACTAAGGACATAGAAAGGGGCACTGAGGGCACTAAGGACATAGGATGCACTGAAGGCACTAAGCAGGACAGAGGCACTGGGGGCACTAAGGACACGGGAAGGAGGCACTGGAGGCACTAAGGACATAGGAAGGAGGCACTGGGGGCGTTAAGGACACATTACGCTGGCACTGGGTCACTAAGGACACAGTATGGATCGCTCTGAAAAGAGAAGATGGAACTTCTATCTACATGGGTGTAGTCTACAGACCTCCGACTCAATCGCAGCAAATTGATAAGGATCTGATTGTGGATATCCAAAAGTTTGGAAGGAAAGAGGAGGTTCTGCTGTTGGGAGATTTCAACCTGCCAGATGCGGAATGGAATGTTCCATCTGCGGAATCGGAAAGAAGTAGGGAGATTGTGGATGCCTTTCAAGAGGCTCTGCTCAGACAAATGGTGACGGAACCCACAAGGGAAAAAGTGATATTGGATCTGGTCCTCACAAATGGAGAGAGTATCTCTAATGTTCGAGTGGGTGCTCACCTGGGAAGTAGCGATCATCGGTTTTGTTTGATATAACGGTTAAAGTGGAGAGTGGCCGCACGATACTTAAAGTCCTAGATTTCAAACGTATGGACTTTAATGCAATGGGAGAGTACCTGAAGAAAGAGCTGTTAGGATGGGAGGACATAAGAGAAGTGGAAAGACAATGGTCTAAGCTGAAAGGAGAGATAAAAATGGCTACGAATCTTTATATGAAGAAAATCAATAAAAACAAGAGAAAAAGGAAGCCGATATGGTTCTCCAACCTAGTGGCTAAGAAAATAAAGGCGAAAGAGTTGGCATTCTTGAAATATAAAAAAAACCAAAAGAGGAGAGCAGAAAGGACTACAGGGTGAAACTGAAAGAAGCCAAGAGAGAGATACGTCTAGCGAAAGCACAGGCGGAAGAACAAATGGCTAAAAATGTTAAAAAAGGAGACAAAAATTTTTTCTGATATATTAGAGAAAGGAGGAAGATGAAAAATGGAATTGCTAGGCTAAAAGATGCTGGGAACCAATATGTGAAGAGTGATAAGGAGAAAGCAAATGTGTTAAACAAATACTTCTGTTCTGTGTTCACAGAAGAAAATCCTGGAGAAGGACCAAGATTGTCTGGCAAAGTTACAGGAGAAAATGGAGTAGATTCTGCGCCGTTCACGGAGAAGGGTGTTTATGAGCAACTTGAAAAACTGAAGGTGGACAAAGCGATGGGACCAGACGGGATCCATCCCAGGATACTAAGGGAGCTCAGAGAGGTTCTGGCGAATCCTATTAAAGACTTGTTCAACAAATCTCTGGAGACGGAAGTGATTCCTGGGGATTGGAGGAGAGCGGATGTGGTCCCTATTCATAAAAGTGGTCACAAGGATGAAGCAGGAAACTACAGGCCGGTGACCCTCACTTCAGTTGTTGGAAAAATAATGGAAGTGTTGCTGAAAGAAAGGATAGTGTACTTCCTTGAATCTAATGCGTTACAGGTTCCGAGGCAACATGGCTTTACAAAAGGTAAATCGTGCCAAACGAACCTGATTGAATTTTTTGATTGGGTGACCAGAGAACTGGATCGAGGACATATGCTAGATGTAATTTACTTGGATTTCAGCAAATCCTTTGATACAGTTCCTCATAGGAGGCTGTTGAACAAACTTGAAGGGCTGAAGTTAGGACCCAAAGTGGTGAACTGGGTCAGAAACTGGCTTTCGGACAGACGCCAGAGTGTGGTGGTTAATAGAAGTCGCTCGAAGGAAGGAAAGGTGAGTAGTGGAGTCCCTCAGGGTTCGGTGCTGGGGCCAATCCTGTTCAATATGTTTGTGAGTGACATTGCTGAAGGGTTAGAAGGAAAAGTGTGCCTTTTTGCAGATGATACCAAGATTTGTAACAGAGTAGACACCAAAGAGGGAGTGGAAAATATGAAAAAGGATCTGCAAAAGTTAGAGGAATGGTCTAATTCCTGGCAACTAAAATTCAATGCAAAGAAATGCAGAGTAATGCATTTGGGGATTAATAATAGGAAGGAACCATATATGCTGGGAGGAGAGAAGCTGATATGCACGGACGGGGAGAGGAACCTTGGGGTGATAGTGTCCGAAGATCTAAAGGCGATAAAACTGTGTGACAAGGCAGTGGCTGCTGCCAGAAGGGCTGTATAAAGAGAGGCGTAGTCAGTAGAAGGAAGAAGGTGTTGATGCCCCTGTACAGGTCATTGGTAAGGCCCCACTTGGAGTATTATGTTCAGTTTTGGAGACCGTATCTGGCGAAGGACATAAGAAGACTTGAGGCAGTCCAGAGGAGGGCGACGAAAATGATAGGAGGCTTGCACCAGAAGACATATGAGGAGAGACTGGAAGCCCTGAATATGTATACACTAGAGGAAAGGAGAGACAGGGGAGATATGATTCAGACGTTCAAATACTTGAAGGGTATTAACATAGAACAAAATCTTTTTCAGAGAAAGGAAAATGGTAAAACCAGAGGACATAATTTGAGGTTTAGGGGTGGTAGATTCAAAGGCAATGTTAGGAAATTCTACTTTACGGAGAGGGTGGTGGATGCCTGGAATGCGCTCCCGAGAGAGGTGGTGGAGAGTAAAACTGTGACTGAGTTCAAAGAAGTGTGGGATGAACACAGAGGATCTAGAATCAGAAAATAATATTAAATATTGAACTAAGGCCAGTACTGGACAGACTTGCATGGTCTGTGTCCGTGTATGGCTGTTTGGTGGGGGATGGGGCTGGGGAGGGCTTCAGTGGCTGGGAGGGTGTAGATGGGCTGGAGTAGGTTTTAACTGAGATTTCGGCAGTTGGAACCCAAGCACAGTACCGGGTAGAGCTTTGGATTCTTGCCCAGAAATAGCTAAGAAAAAAAATTAAAAAATTTAAATTGAATCAGGTTGGGCAGACTGGATTGTTACTATGTTTAAAGCCCAAAAGCCAGGAGTTCAAATTCAGTGAGAAAGGAGGAAGGGGACTTGTTAGGGGGAGGGCAATAAATGACCACCATCCGCAGAGGTAAAGGAGTGAATAGGCGGATGGAGTGGACTTCAAATGAGGAAAGGCTGTGGGATAAAGGGTGAAGAGGTTGGAATCTGCAAAAAGGAGAGAGAAGAAACCCAACGCCTCCGCCTCGACCTGTAGGGCGAGGTGTATGAGAGAAGTGGTAGCCAGAAGAGGGCAGCAGCTGCAGTAGAGTCCTCAGGGCAAATCCATGTTTCAGTTAGAGCAAGCAGGTGGAGGGACTGAGAAAGAAAGAGGTCATGAATGTAGGGCAGTTTGTTGGAGGCAGAATGAGCATTCCATAGGGCACATTAGAAAGGGAGAGAGGAGGACTGAAGGAGAGGTATAGGTATAAGGTTAGGGTGGTTACACCTGTGGGGAAGCAGCTGGTGTGGAGGATCAGGGTTTGGATTCAGCCCCAGCAGAGAGCAGAAGAAGGAGTAAGAGAGTGCATCGAAGCAAAGGGAACTAATGACGGCAATGATGAAGACGGAAGGGGCTCAAAGAGAAAGGAAATAGATGAATGGAAGATAGAATGCTTGAGTGCAGTGAATAAGGTAGATGACAAGATGGCTGGTGAGGTTAATAGGAAAAGAAGGATATTGAGGGCTTATGGTGTGGAGGGGAAAGGGAATAAGATTGGGGAGAGTGAGTATTAGAAGCAGAAAGTGAATAGGAGCCATAAGGAGAGGAACAGAGAAAGGACATAGAGCTATACAATAAGAGGAAGCGAAAATATGGAGGCGCCCAAAGGAGGCATACGAAGGAGCATGTTATTTGCTCCTTCGTTGTGTGCCACAGCACGCGCCGCCCAGAGAGGGTTCAAATTAAATAGCAAAGCTAGTGAGGTCACCTGAGTGCTTGGGAGGGGCTACGGACAGACAGTGGGGGGGAGCCTAGCTGTGGACTGCAAGAGAGATCAATCTGCTTGCTGACCACCCTGAAAGAAAAGAAAACAGCAAAGAATTTAGTTTGAAGGGCAAGCTGGACCAAGGGGAAAACAGACAGGAACTGAAGGACTTAGAAGGAATCACTAACCAGTTGCTGGAGGAGAGATGAGGCCAATCAGGACAGAGGCAGCTGGAAAGAGAGCCGCCTAGAGAGGGTTCAGATTAAATAGCAAAGCTAGTGAGGTCACCTGAGTGCTTGCTTGGGAGGGGCTACAGACAGCCAGTCAGAGGCAGCAGGGGGAGGGCCTAGCTATGGACTGCAAGAGAGATGGGAGATGGAGAGCTCAATCTGCTTACTGACCACTATGAAAGAAAAGAAAACAGAGCAAGGAATTTAGTTTGTTAGGTAAGATTTGCCTCTTTGCGGATGATACCAAAATCTGCAATAGAGTAAACACGCTGGATAGTGTAAATAACATGAAAAAAGACCTGTCGAAGCTTGAAGAATGGCCTGAAATTTACATAGAAACATAGAAGATGACGGCAGAAAAGGGCTACAGCCCATCAAGTCTGCCCACTCTGCTTACCCACCCCCTGTCTATGCCCTAATGACCCAATTTCCTTATCTTGACCCTCGTAGGGATCCCACATGGGTATCCCATTTATTCTTAAAGTCTGGCACGCTGTCTACCTCGATCACCTGCACTGGAAGCTTGTTCCAATGATCAACCACTCTCTCTGTGAAGAAATACTTTCTGGTGTCGCCATGAAATTTTCCGCCCCTGAGTTTGAGCGGGTGCCCTCTTGTGGCCGAGGGTCCCTTGAGAAAGAAAATATCATCTTCCACTTCGATACGTCCAGTGAGGTACTTAAATGTTTCGATCATGTCTCCCCTCTCCCTACATTCCTCGAGAGTGTAGAGCTGCAATTTGTTCAGTCTCTCTTCGTACGAGAGACCCTTGAGCCCCGAGATCATCCTGGTGGCCATTTGACAGCTAAAATTTAATGCTAAGAAATGCAAGAATTTGGCCTGCAAAAAACAGAGGGAATGGTACAGTTTAGGGGATGAAGTTCGCCGGCAGGAGAGATGCCCCATCCCTCCTGCTAGACACCCCCCACCCCTCCAAAGGTAGCCCACCGGGACCCCCCTTAACCTTTTTTAGATGGACGGACAGGCCCTTCTGTGTCTGGCTGGCAGGCCCACCTTCACTGGAATAGCGGGTCTGCCCCTTCCTGGTGAATCTTGGGATGCACTGGGGAGGGGCCTAAGACTCTGATTGGACCAGGTGCTTATGGGAGGGGCCTTAGGTATCTGGGCCAACCAGAATCTTAGGCCCATTTCCCAATGCATTTTGGGATGTGCTGGGAGTGGCCTAAGATTCCAAATGGCCAGATCCCTTAGTTTAGTGAGAGTATACAGTATATGCTGTGACAGTTGGTGTGTTTTTTTCTATTGATAGACTTTATCTGGCCAGTTTGATAAATTTATTTTTCCTTGATTTTGTGTCTATACAGGACAGCAGGCTCTCTCCACATCAGAGGCTCCTCTATATATCCTTTGTGATTCAAGAGTCATTTGATCCATTTGGTATCTGCATATTTTGGCTTCTCACACTGTCTCTGGAAGTTTGATTTGTTCCATGTAGCAGGGAGAAAGTGTTATAGAGTTGCTATAGGCGCTGAGTGAAAAAAAGAAATAAATGGTAAAGAGATATGCATTCTTAGAAAATTCAGTTCATTTTATAGATACATATGGTTTATAGTTAAATCAGATTTGTTGAATCTCCTTTATGAAATAATTTAAGGTGAAGTACAATAAAATTAAATCATAGAAAAGCAAGCCATTCATACAAGAAAACAATCACATGTCTTGGCAGTGAACAGCAGCTAAAAAGGTTCCATAACAACATTAAGAAACTGGGGTCAAATTTCCCAGTTTATATGAATACAGTCAACTCCACTTAAGGCCTCTGGACCGGACCGCCCCATGCACTTAAATGGACTGTGCACTTACTCGGAGTACCACTTTTTAGTCATGAAAAATCACATTACGCTGGAGTCAAATTCAATAAAACTTTTATTCAGCAAAAAAACCACACGTAAAACAATTCTACACAGTTCAGTTTTAGAATCAACACTGTTCCGTCTAATGCAGTGGTCTCAAACTCAAACCATTTGCAGGGCTACATTTTGGATTTGTAGGTACTTGGAGGGCCGCAGAAAAAATAGTTAATGTCTTATTAAAGAAATGACAATTTTGCATGAGGTAAAACTCTTTATAGTTTATAAATTTTTCCTTTAACTGTTAAAGGAAAGTTTTATAAATATAAAGAGTTTTACCTCATGCAAAATTGTCATTTCTTTAATAAGACATTAACTATTTTTTCTGCAGCCCTCCAAATACCCTATTTTTTTTCTGTCCCTCACTGTTAAAGTTTAACATCTTTCCTTTCACAGAACTGACACATTTCAATCACTATATTGAAAATAAAATATTTTCCCTACCTTTGTTGTCTGCTGACTTCATTTTTTTGTGCTTTTAACTATGTTTCCAAGGCCTTTTTGTCATTTGACTGTTTTTCTCTTCATCTTCACGTTCTGCCTTGCATCCATCTTTGGCATTAACTTTAACATTCAATTTTTCCCTTTTTTCTGCTTGCTTCTCAAAATCTACATTTCCATGTCTTACCTTCCCTTCCCTTCCTATCTCTCTCTCCTTCCCTCCCTATTTCCATGGTCTGACATCTCTCTCCTTCCCCCCACCCAGTGTAACATTTCTCTTTTCCTTCCTCCTTTCTGCCCCCTGCAGTCCATCTTCCTTCCCTTCCTCCTTTCTGGCTCCCCTCCCAGTCCAAAATTTCTCCCTCCTTTCCACCAGTCCAACAGTTTTTTTCTCTCTTCCTCCTGCATGCTTCTCTGATCCTCCTTCCCTCAACCAAACCATATTTCTCTCTCTCTCCCTCCATAAGTCCAACTTTTCATTCTCTGCCCTCTCCCCCTTCCCCATTGTAACATATCTC
Organism: Geotrypetes seraphini; assembly: GCF_902459505.1. Taxonomy (NCBI): domain Eukaryota; kingdom Metazoa; phylum Chordata; class Amphibia; order Gymnophiona; family Dermophiidae; genus Geotrypetes; species Geotrypetes seraphini. Next base: position 413,458,951 of record NC_047086.1, read on the forward strand.
CTTCCATTCTTTCTGTCCTCCCCATCCATCTTGCCCTTTCCATGAGTTCAACACTTTCTGCCTCCTGCACGCTTTCTCTCTCTGTCCTTGCCTCTTCCCTCAGTGGCATCCCTCATTCGCAACCCCTAACCCAACATGCTCTCTCCCCATGCACCATCTCACTGTCCCCTCCAGTGTGCAGCACCTTTCATTTCCCTCCCTTTCTGCCAAGTCCAGCAGTACCCCTGCTCCCTTCCCTGCTCCCCTTGTCCAGCAGTACCCCTGCTCCCTTCCTTCTTTTGTCCAAAAGTACCCCTTCTCCCTGCCTTCTTCTCCTCCTCTCCTTGTCCAGAAATACCTGGTGCACACTGAACAGAAAGAGAAGCATCGGCGTCAGCTGACTAGCAACTTCCTGCAGCCGCATCGTATGCCGGGACTCCTGCCTTCGCGTATCTGCTGACACCGACGCTGGAGCTTCTCTTCTTGCCCAGTGTGCGAGATTGCGCCAGCATCAGCTGACTTGCAACTGCCTGCTTCCGTCGTGTATGCCAGGATTCCTGCCTTCGTGTATCCAGCAGATACGCGAAGGCAGGAGGCCCGGCATACGTGATGGCAGCAGGCAGTTGCCCAGATTGCAGAATCGGGTTGCCCAGTTGCAGTTGCCCAGATTGTGAGTTTGGGTACTAGACCGCAGGCCACAAAATAGCAGCCAGAGGGCCACATGTGACCCACGGGCTGCAAGTTTGAGACCAACATTCTACTGAAATAATCAGTCATTGTTTTCTGCATGCAGATTGCACGATTCAGGTTGTGTATCTGACTACTGATACTGTAAAACTGGCCATAGTCATGACATCCATTTATCTCCAGATAACAACACAGCGTGTGTAGGAATTTCAGCGCATCCGAGAAGGAAACAATCTCTGTAGGTGTTTTATTAGTCGTGATGACCGCAGCAGTATCTCCATCCTCACGTTTAGCCATAGACAATGACTTTTGACCAGCCAAAGACAAAGGTTTTTCTCCACGAGATGCCATGGTGCAGTTTTGAAAGTTCGAACACCTGGCCAGGCCTAGACTGCTGATCTGAAACACATGGCTCATCAACGTGAGAACAGGATTGCTTTTAACCAGAGTGAACGTAACATGAATGCATAGAAGTGGGACCTATAACATCAGTGCACATAAATGGATTGTGTGCTTATCAGAATTGCAATTATCCAGAGTTTATGTCCATTGACTTTAATGTTAAAAAAACGGGACCATGTGGTAGGCTGCAAATAACTGAAGCGTGCGCTTAACCGACGTGCACTTAGGTGGAGTTGACTGTACCATTTGGCCTTTATAATTAGACAAAGTTCCATGTGGTTAAGTTTGGATCAGGTATCATGTCACCTGCCTGACTGAAATTTGAAGAATCTGTATCTGTTGGTTATGGATGATTCCTTTTACTAAATCTAGTAGTGAATAAAATTTGAATAATATATTCGTGGCTACAAAGACCGCATTTCAAGAATTGGAAAAAGGGGATCAATTACAATGGAATGATACTTTCTAGGCTCCTATTTGGAATAATCCTAATGATAAAATATCAGATATGACAATTGATTGGAAGATTTGGAAGGAAGCTGGGATTTACCTAAAAAACAACAATATAGATGGATTCAACTTCTACATTTATTTTATTTATTTATTTTAAAATTTCTATACCGTTTTATTCCAAAACGATTTACAAAAAGGTTATATACATAAAATATTAAAACAGATCAGAACAAATAGGAGCAAAACCAAAAAGATTCAATCCTTACAAAAAGTCAATGCTCAAAGAAATGCATCAACAAATAGTTGTGTTTTCAACAGTTTCCTGAATGAACTTCTGTCACTACATTTTCGAATTTGGCCAACAAGGCCATTCCACAACTTTACTCCTGTACATGAAAAGGTCATAGGATTCGTTTCCACATATTTAGGATTGGCCTTTGTTTTCAACAGTGTTGAACTTTCGGAACGCAATGATCTTGACAGTGGTAACCAGACATCAAACTTTAAAAATTCAGGGATCGTGCTATATAGAAATTGAGGAAGTCAATTATATTGACAATGAAGATTAAGGATTGACTGCCTTTGGATTTTAACTGTCACTTTTATGAGCATGGTTTACACTTCAAGCACTTGTTTCACTTTGGCACGAGCACTTTGTTTGGATTTGTCTTGAACTATTTTGAACATTCAAGTTTTCAGAAGGGCTCGTCGTGTCCCTTTCCAGCTTTTCTTATTGGACTCACTGCTATAGCACCTACCCTGATTGTATTGTGCTATTACCATCCTGGACTAGATATATTGCACTACCACCATCCTGGACTGTTTTCAGATAAGTTTATTTTATCTTATTTCTATTGCTATGTGTTCTTCGGTTGGGTAGTTGTTGGGCAGTATTTGAATATGAGGATGTAAGTTTTGGAATTCGACTTGAGCTCTCCTTTTCAATTTTTGTATTATTCCCTTTGGATGTATACATTTATTTGTATGTTTGTGAATTTTAATGATATATTTAATAAATAAAATATTTTTTTAAGATTTGTTAGATTATGGATTCTCTTATGTAATTAGATATAGAAATTGGTGACATAACATAATTGCTTTATATTGGATTCTAAATACAACTGGTAGCCAATGCAGTTGTTGAAGATATGGAGTTATATGCTCATATCTTGGCATTCCAGTTATCAATCTAGCCACGGCATTTTGGATCACCTGCATGATCTGCACCTAGTTTTATGATATAATTATTTATTAATTTTCAAATGACATTACAAGTATTCATTTGTACAGAAAGTAAATTAGTTGAGATATGACCTATAACAATATAAATCATAAACTATCCAAATAAAATTAAAACAGGAAAAATCTTCCAACCAACTCAACTCAAGTCCTCAAAAAGTGGATCCAAGATTTCTTAAAGCGAGCTAAAGAAATATTATTAGAAGATAAATTACAGACAAACTGAGAAAAGGCAGATATATTAATTATGGAGCTGATAGTTTCTCTTTATCCAATCTGGACGTGGCCAGAAAAGCTGTTAATTGTTGTGGTTCAAAGAAAACATATTTAATTGAACGGTAGCAGATTATACACTTGCACGGATGTCGCAAGTAAAACGTTGCTCCCAGTGAAGTGACTCCAGGTTTCAACCACAAAAATTCTCTTCGCCGTCTTTGAGTTTCTTTAGAAAGATCAGGAAACATTTGTATTTTGCACCCGAGGAACTCTTTCTTTCTGTTTTTGAAGAAAAGTCTCAACAACCATGTTTTATCCAAAGCGAGAGCTACGGTCAAAATCATTGTTGAAGGTACTACTGTTTCTATTTCTGAAGTTTCCAACAGTTCAGATACATTCAATGGTGCTTGATTCAATACATTAACTTGCGTTTGCGCCCCTTCTTTATTTGGCAAGTAATACACTTGAACAAATGGTGGTAAAGTTTCTTCTGAAACCTGTAAAATTTCTATCAGATATCTCCTAAGCATTTCCCTAGGAGTAACCGAAGTCAATCTAGGGAAATTAATTAATCTTAAATTATTATTCCTAGAATTATTTTCAAGTATCTCAATTTTCTTCTGTAAATTGATATTATCTTTAATTAGGGACTGCTGAACTTGTTTGGTCATAGATATTTCTTGATCAAGCTTTTGAGTAGTGGTCTTTGAAATAGTCACTTCCGTTGACAAATCTTTGAGCTCTCTAGAATGTTGAATCAATTTCCTTTCAATATGTTGGAAATTGGGACTAATAGTCTTGGTGAAATTTACAATCAAATCCCACAGTGAATCTAAAGTCACTTGTGCTGGTTTCTCAATAATAGGAAAACTGTGCTGAATGCTAAAGTGCTCACCGTCAAAAGAAGAAAAGTTCCCCTGGTTAGGTCCTGGCTGGAATCTTTCACCTCCAGTTACATGACCTCCCCCGGCTTCTTCTGCAGCTGCTCCCTGAACAGAGAGTACTGCCTCAGTCTCCCATGATGACCCTGCTGCCTCTAGGGGGAGTACTTCCCCCATCTCCGGGGTTTCCTCCACCCCTGGGGAACTTGCCAACCGGGGACACGGAGGTGGAGTTCTCAGGTCAGGGCTCAAGGTGTGTCGAGCCCTGAAGAGACATCGCCGGTCTCGCCCCCATCCGGTGCTCTCAGCGGGCTTACTCCCGACTCTGACAGGGCTGCCTCCTGCATCCGCCGCAACATTTCTTCAATCCTGCCGAAGGAGGGCACCTCGGAGCGCCGTGAGGCGCCAACAGCATTCCTGCCCCTTCTCTTCGGCATCCTAGGTAGGAAACGAACCAATTCGCAAGAAAAAAGGGAAATAGGAATGGAGCGGTCAGAAGCGTCGCTCTCAGAGCGTCTGCACCGCGGCCATCTTGGATCCACCGTGCATTATTTATAAATCCTTAGTTTTAGCTGCGACAAAATCATTGCTTGCACAACAGCATGAAAGTCAACTGGTGACAACATTGATTTTAAGCGATACAATAAATGTATCTGCAAAACATACTTGCATTGTCTTTACCACTTGACAACTCATTTTAAGTCCTGGGTCCAGTTTTACTCCCAGGACTGTCATTGACTCCCTCACCAGCAATACCTCATCTAACACTTTTAATGTTTTTGGCCAATTGCCCCAGTCAGATTTTCCCACAAACATTACCTCTGTCTTTTCTACATTCAATCTCAGACCTTGCCTTTCCATCCAGCCAGTAATTTCACTCATATAATTACTCATCAATTTCTCTAACCCATCTCCCCATATACACACTGGGAAGAAGATGATATTATCTGCATATATGCAGTATTCAACCCCTAAAGATTGGAACAACTGACCAATTGTGGCCATATAAATATTGAATAATAACGCTGAAAGCGCCGATCCCTGAGGGACTCCACTCCTCACCTGAAATTTACTCGAGATCTTATTCCCACTGCATGAAAGAGCAGTCTATCAAATACGAATTAAGCCATTTAAGGACAATACCACCCGCCCTGAGATCTTTCAATCTTAGCAATTTCTGGAGATCTACTGAGTCAAAAGCTCCTGATATATCTAAAGATATTAAGCAAAAAGTTACATGTTGATCCAAACCCAAACATAAGGTGTCTAATAATGATGTTAATAATAGCTCTACACTAGTGCTGCCCAATTCAGGAAAAAAAATTTTGTTTCGATTTGATTTGATTCAATTCAGCCTACTGAATTGGTTTTTCGATTCGATTCAATTCAATTTTCCTGCCCAATTGGGTGTTTTTTTTAAAACATCCTGGTGGGTTTATTTTATAGCCTCTTCACCCCCTTTGTCTTCTCCTAACCACACTGGCGCTGTGGTTTAAACAAAATAAACAAACAAAAAAGACTTTTCCTCTCTCTCTTAAATCCTAGCTCACGTTTGCGGTCTAACACCAGCTCTGGCAGGATACACGTTTCAAATCTGACATATTGTAATCACAAAATGGAAAATATAATTAGTTTTTCTACCTTTTGTTGTCTGGTCATTAGTCAAATCTTGTTGGTCCCAGGCTCTGGTTGTCTTCTGATAACTTGCTTGCCAGGGTCTCCTTCTTTCTTCTTTCTCTGTGTTAACCATGCATCTGCCATCTCTGTCCTTCCCTTCCGTTTCCCTTCCCTCCCCCGGAGGTCTGGCATCTTTCTTTTATTTTCGTCTCCATCCACAGATCCACATTTTCTTAACTACCCTTTCATCCAGCATCTCTCCCTCCAAGCGTCAACGATTCGGAAGAAGGTATCCCGTGAAGATACCGAGGGGAAAAAAGGCTGGGAAGAAACAATGGACAAATTACAGGAGTCGACTAACCCAGAAGAGGAGGTTAGAAGGATTGTAACAAAAGAGAAGAAACTAAAGACCGAAGCACTGGGAAAGGAAATGAAGACAAGAAAATGCCAGGATCTAAATAGCATATATATTAATGCAAGGAGCCTAATAAACAAAATGGGGGAATTAGAAGCCATGGCCAATGCAGAGGACATAGACATCATTGGAGTCTCTGAAACGTGGTGGAATGAAGAAAACAAATGGGATACAGCACTGCTGGGGTACAAGCTCTATCGCCAGGACAGGTAAGGACAGAAAGGAGGTGGAATAGCCCTATACATAAAAGAAAGCATACAATTGACAAAAATGGACACAGCAGAGATGACCAACAAGCTGGAATCGCTATGGGTTAAAATACCAGGATGGAAAGGGAATTGGCAGTGGAGGAAAAGATAACGTTAAAAGTGACTTATCTGAGGAATGGAGTTCTCTGAGAGGTGTATAAGGAGAGAGAAGCGAGGAGAGATATTGAAGGGCAGCAGATCGTGCGTAACGAACTTATTGCACTTCTTCGAAGGAATTAACAAATGGATGGACAAAGGAGACCCCATAGACATCATATATCTAGATTTCCAAAATGCCTTTGACAAGGTGCCCCATGAACGCCTACTCCGGAAACTGAAGAACCATGGGGTGGAAAGAGACGTACATAGATAGATCAGAAACTGGTTGGCGGGTAGGAAACAGAGGGTAGGAGTGAAGGGCCACTACTCGGACTGGAGGAGGGTCACGAGTGGGGTCCCGCAGGGCTCGGTGCTCAGGCCGCTGCTATTTAATATATTCATAAATGATCTAGAAACGGTTGGGGGGAGAAACAAAATGGCGATGAGAGCAGACGCCTGAGAGGGAGGCTCCCTCTCTTGTTCTTGGCCGGCGTTGCTTTTCTTTAAACTAGCAGTTTCTCTTACCTTAGCATGGGTAAGAGAAAAGGAGCCCTTCTCTTACCTCCGGCGGCGGCAGCGGCACCACGTCTGGTGCAGTCCACAATAGAGGAAGCCTTTGCCCGCTCGGGTGAATCTACGGGGGCTACTTCAGGAGCGAGCCCGAATTCGTCGGGCGAACTCAGCCGGCAGTTTCGGGCAATGTTGAGCCCGGAACAGAGGCAGCCACCCCCACAACCCAGAAGCAATGCAGTCTCGGGAGGTCCTGAGGCACCATGGACCCGGGAGGAGTCTTTGATCCTCAGTGAAGGAGGGCTGGTAGCTCCAAGTTCATCTGGAGCCGAAGAAGAAGCTGCTGCAGTACACCAACAGCTTACCCATACTGCAGAAGAGGAGAGAGGAGCTTCGGGAGGAAGTAAGATCATTTTTGGGGTGTTGGAGAAGCCTAAGGTAATAGATATGGAGGCTTTATGGCAGGCCATTAGAGTTATGGACGCTAACCTCAAAATGTCCTTTTCCACTTTAAACACTGACTATGGGACTATCCACTCTAAAGTGGAGCAACTGGGTTTGGCCCTTAAAGATTTAAGTGAGAAAATAGAAAAACAGGAGTCAAGAATTTGTGAAATGGAAACATTGGACTTGGAATTAATTAAAGAAAGAACATTTATTGCTAGAAAAATGGAAAATTTCGAGAACCAATTAAGGAAAATAACTTGAGACTCCTAAATTTTCCAAAATGTCCCTTAATTTCACCAATGGAGATGGCAAGAAAGTATTTTAAGGAAATTTTGCTTATTCCCATTGAAAGTTTGCCACCTATTGTTAGAGCTAATTACTTTCAAATTAAGAGACCTGTGGAAGTTTCCACTCCTAATGAGATTCAAAGGACAAATAATGAAAATATGAACTTAACAACTTTTCTGGAAAACTCCTTGGAGGTTATAACGGAAAGGAAAACCCTGTTAATAACTCTCGCTTTGGAAAGTGATAGAGAATATATATTGTGTTTGTATTTTCGTCATATTAATGATCAGTTTTTAGGTTCTAAAGTTCGAATATTTCCTGATATGTCTTTAAGATCCCAGAGGCGTAGGAAAGAATTCTTGGCATTAAGGCCAAGAGTCCTTGCCTTGGGGGCAAATTTTTTGTTGAAATTTCCTGTAAAATGTTTTGTGTCCTATCAGAATAAGAATTACTTGTTTTTTGAACCTAAACAACTGGTTGGATTTATAGAATCCAAAGAGCAAGTAGTGCCTATGGCTGAGAATGTATAACCTGCCATGAATGGCTGTAGCACCGCAGATAATTGCCGCTTTCTAGGTTGGATAAGACTGTTCCTATTGTTAAATTTATTTTCTAAAAATCTCCCTTCAAAGTTTGTGGACTAAATATATTGGAAGTATAAGTGAATAATCAAAACACTGATTTAAGTGGAGTTGGTTTATAAGTTTTTTCTTTTTAATAACTTCTGTTAATCTGAAATACAAGTAATGTATTGCTTGTTTGTATTGATAAAATTGAATAAATAAATAAATTTTAAAAAAATGATCTAGAAACAGGGAAGAAGTGTGAGATAATAAAATTTGCAGATGACACCAAACTATTTAGTGGAGCTCGGACTAAAGAGGACTGCGAAGAATTGCAAAGGGACTTGAACAAACTAGGGGAATGGGCGACGAGATGGCAGCTGAAGTTCAACGTTGAGAAATGTAAAGTATTACATGTGGGAAACAGAAACCCAAGGTACAACTATACGATGGGAGGGATGTTATTGAATGAGAGTACCCAAGAAAGGGACTTGGGGGTAATGGTGGACATGACAATGAAGCCGACAGCACAGTGCGCAGCGGCCGCTAAGAAGGCAAACAGAATGCTAGGCATAATCAAGAAGGGTATTACATCCAGAACGAAAGAAGTTATCCTGCCATTGTATCAGGCGATGGTGCGTCCGCATATGGAGTACTGCGTCCAATATTGGTCGCCGTACCTTAAGAAGGACATGGCGTTACTCGAGAGGGTTCAGAGGAGAGCGACGCGTCTGATAAAGGGGATGGAAAACCTTTCATACGCAGAGAGATTGGAGATACTGGGTCTCTTTTCCCTGGAGAAGAGGAGACTTTGAGGGGATATGATAGAGACTTATAAGATCATGAAGGGCATAGAGAGAGTAGAGAGTGACAGATTCTTCAAACTTTCAAATAATAAAAGAACAAGAGAGCATTCAGAAAATTTGAAAGGGGACAGATTCAAAACGAATGCTAGAAAGTTCTTTACCCAACTTGTGGTGGACACCTGGAATGCGCTTCCAGAGAGCGTAATAGGGCAGAGTACGGTACTGGGGTTCAAGAAAGGATTGGACAATTTCCTGTTGGAAAAGAGGATAGAGAGGTATAGATAGAGGATTACTGCACAGGTCCTGGACCTGTTGGGCCGCTACATGAGCGGACTGCTGGGCACGATAGACCTCAGGTCTGACCCAGCTGAGGTATTGCTTATGTTCCGTTTCCCTTCCCTCCCCCAGAGGTCTGGCATCTTTCTTTTTTTTCATCTTCATTCACAGATCCACCTTTTCTTAACTATCCTTTCATCCAGCATCTCTCCCTCCTTCTCCACCACCCCAGGGTCCACCATCTCTCCCTTTCTTTTCCCAATTACCCTCCTATCCAGTATCTCTATCCCCCCTCCACACCATCCCTTGTGTCCAACTTCTCTCCCTTTCTGTTCCTTCCCTCCCTAAATCCCATTGTCCATCATCTCTCTCCCTCTCCTCTATTTTTAGACCCATTATTTCTTCCCTCCAAAGTCCGGCATATGCACGTCTCTTTGAACCCCCTTCCCTCCCTCTGTGTACTTCTACACCAGGGCCCCCCCGAAGATCTGTCCCCCTCCCTTAAAGACTTGTCCCCCCTTAAAGGACTGTCCCCCCTTAAAGGCCTGCCTGTTCCCCCTGAAGGCCTGTCCCCCTTTAAAGGTCTGCATCCACCCTAAAGGCCTGTTCCCCCCCCCTTAAAGGCCTGTCCCAGCCCCTGAAGGACTGCGCCCCCGAAGGACTGCGCATCCCCCCCCCCGGGAAGGCCTCCGTGTTCCCTCTGGCCTCCCCGCACTGTTTACCTTATAGCTTCAGCCTGCAGCAAAGATCGCGGTTACAGCATCTTTGCAAAGTGCTTTAAGCTGTTTCCTCTGCTGCAGTCCCGCACCTCCTCTGACGTCAGAGGAAGGATCACGGCGGAGGAAACAGCTCAAAGCACTTTGCAAAGACGCTGTAACCGCGATCTTTGCTGCAGGCTGAAACTATAAGGTAAACGGTGCGGGGAGGCCAGGGGGAACACGGAGGCCTTCCCGGGGGGGGGGGGGATGCGCAGGGGGCCAGGGGGGAAGCCAACAGCAGCACTTCCCAACTGACCCTCACTCCTCACTCTCTAAAGCAGATGCGGCAGCGGCCGTCCAGCAAGAGCAGTGCTGCCACTCCTGCTTTAGGGGGGGGCGAGGGGGGAGGATCCGAAATGGGAAGCCAATTTTTAAAAAAAATTTAAATTGATTCGAATCGATTCACCCGAAGTTAATCGGTGAACCAATTTGAATCGTGAATTGGGCAGCACTACTCTACACTATGAGCTTTCTGAAAACCAAATTAGTTTCAATCCAAGCAACAAGTTTCCTGCACAAAATCGTCTGAAGCAACAATTTTCTCCAAAATTTTACCTATAAAAGGTACTATCGAAATTGGTCTAAAATGTTTAATGTGTATGGATGAAACCCAGAATAAAGGGTTCTGGTATTTGTGAAAATTTTATAATTGGTATTTAATAAGTGAAATGGTTGATAGTTCATAATGTGATCCTTCTCTTTGTTACAATTATATGATCAGGCACCTGGCTATTTACTAGAACAATTTACATTTTTTAAGGCGGTTCGCCAACTAAGGATAACTTCATTGTTTGTGTTCCCTCCAGTACGAGGATATCTTTACAAGAAATTTTGCATTGAACAATTGCATATTGTCACCCAGTCGGGCCCGCGAGGGCACTGCGGTGTTCACCGACGGGTGGCAGCACAACCCTGGTTTGGCTCCCAATGAGGGAAGACCCTACATAATAGTTCGGTTTACTGGTGTATTAACTCAATCAACAGCAGATACACTGCATGTGGTCAACAGTTTTAATCAAAAAAGAAAAAAAACAAAGCAACAAAGCAGACTTTCTGTCTCAGCACAAAAATATCAAAGACAATACTTCTGCTCAGGTTCTTGGAAGCTCACCCAGGTAAGTATTTTAAAGTTCTCAGTTCATTATATTACAAGGATTCCTGGACTTTAACTTATCTCAGTCCCAGTCTTCACCAGGTCCTTCGGTCATACACAATCCAAACAAAACTCCAGTACTATGCAGCACTCCGGTCCTGGTGTTGCAGGAACAGGATTGCCAGGTTCACTCTCACAAAAAAAGCTTTTCACAAGCACCCACAAAATAACCCAACCCGAGGTCTTCGGTGAACCTAACCCCAATCCTGTTAGTTCTCAGTCTTGCCCCATTACTCACACCAGCTTCTCACAAAGCTCTCTCCCAGCTGGTGTGGAGTAGCTCAATTAGTGCAAAGCACCATTCTAGTACTGCTTCCAGCCCAGCTGTTGTGCAACAAAAAAAAACTGTTTTCAAAACATGCTTTGCCAGGTCCTTGTAATTCAAAATAGTCCCAACAAACTCTTTAAGGCAACTTCCCAAAAGCAAAAGAATAATTAATGAGCAGGAAACTGCCACACTCATATCCATGGGTTCCAGGGATTCCACTCCAGGCATTACAGATTCTGCCACTTCCATTTTCTCCTCTGGAACCTCTGGCTCTGCCATGTCCTGTGTAACAGGATTTTCCCAATCCATAGGATCTGGTTTGGGCGCTTACCCTTGCCTGGCCAGGAGGATCCTTTCTGCCAGCCCTTCCTGAGCTGTCCCTCTCAGACTCTTTGAGAACTGCTTTAAGGGAGAAGAGCCACTCCCAGTCCTACCTGGCTGAGGTACTGCTTTGGAGGCTCTTTGGCTCCCTCTCAGTTCAAGGATAAAATTACACTCTGGGAGCTGGTTATACTTTCTCAGGCAGCTTGCTTTCCTGACAGGCTTTGGCTTGGGCAGGGGATCAAGGTTTGCATCACATTCATCCTCCTCATGATAGGTAGCCCTGTTCTCTACAACCTTTGAGGCTCTATCTCCTTCGGGATTCCTGGTTGGGGAAGTCGGCTTAACCCCTATCCTACCCGTGACATTCTCATCCTTGGGGCTGGGAATGTCACAATATCAAGCTGCTAGTTGGAATTCGGAACTGCGTATTTTGTTTGCTTCTTCAATTTCATATATGCATTTCTGAAAATTATTAAAGACATCCCTTTTTGTAAAATTCTTAGGAAAATAAAGAAGATTATATTTCTCTTGTATTTTACTGTGATGTACAGTCTCTTGATGATATAAACCGCATCGATCTGGAAGGTATTGCGGTCTAGAAATGTATTTTAATGTAATGGAATTGTAGTCAGGATAAAAACATTAGCAGTTGCACTCATTGTACTTGCAGTACTTTTACTCAAAAAGTACTGTATTAGGCAATAACATCTTTACTATCCCTTAAGTAACATTTTTAAATATTTTCTTCACTAATGTGATTTATTTTTACTTAAGTACTTTGACTTGGTACTTTGAACAAAACTGTGATCGATCAATACAATTCTTACCTCTTAGTTATCAGGAAATTGAAGATAACAGTCTTAACAAAAATGACTCTGAGAATCAGGAGAATTATGAAATCATGTGAGTTCTGATGTCCTGAGAAGAGAGAAAATATGTCACCTTCATATATAAAGGTATGCTTCGTAAGTATAATCTTCTGTATAACACTACTGCCCTGCCTTCCAGCAATATTTATAAGCTATGAATGCTTGTGCTACCTTTAGAAGCAGCTTATGCTCCTACAGTTAACTGCATAAATGCTGGTTCTTTGCTCCTCCATACATGTGTATATGTTATCTCACTTTAAATTGATCAAACCAAAATAAGCTTCTTTTGTGTTATATACTTGTAGAGCAGTGGCCTGGAGTAGAGGAGTGGCTAGAGCAGCTGCCTTAGGACCCTGAAGTTGTAAGTTTGATTCCCATTGCAGCTCTTTGTGACTCTGGGCAAGTCACTTAACACTTCATTGGCCCTCGTAAACCACTTTGATTGTGTAAACCACACAGAAAAAGCGGTATATCAAGTCCCAAACCCTTTACCCTTTGATCTTCTTCTGCTTTCATGCTCTGTGTTGCCTAGTATAGAAACAATCTTTCCCAGAGTAGGGAAAATGGTAAAACTAGAGGGACGACAGACATTGTCCCCCCACGACTCAGACAAGATAATTAAAACTACAACTAGGAACCTATCTCACTTCAAAACTGTGTCCCACGATGAGAAAAACCAGATACAAGACACTATTCGCCCTTCTGGCTCCAACCTGGACCCTTGTCCACCACACCTCCTGAATACTGTGAAAGACGCCTTTGTAGACTCCATCCTTCCTCTCATCAACACCTCTGTACAAACAGGTGTAATGCCCATAAACTGGAAGTCAGCAATCATCAGACTGATCTTGAAAAAACCCACACTTGACCCTAACATGCCTGGCAACTTTAGACCTGTCTGCAATTATTATTATTATTATTTTATTTCTTATATACCGCTATACCGTGAGGTTCAAAGCGGTTTACAATGAAGATAGATTAAAAATACATTAAAATCAAATAAATAAAAATGATACTTTGGATTTCCCTAGCTGTCCCGAAGGCTCACAATCTAGCTAAATCTACCCTTCATCTCAAAGATCCTGGAAAAAAACAGTGTTAAACCAATTGCACTCCTTCATTGATGAAGAAGTAGCCCTTTCTGCCTTCCAATTGGGATTCAGGAAATTCCACTGTATTGAAACCATCCTTCTTGACATCATTGAAGACTGCTGAAAACTCATAGTGGAGTGCTGCAGGGGTCTGTACTGGGACCGGTGCTATTTAACTTATTTATGAATGATCTGGAAATGACGACTGAGGTGATTAAATTTGCAGATGACACTAAAGTGTTCAAAGTTGTTAAAACACATGCAGATTGTGAAAAAGTGTGGGTGGACCTTAGGAAACTGGAAGGCTGGGCATCCAAGTGGCAGGTGAAATTTAATGTGGAGAAATGTAAAGTGATGCACATTGGGAAGAATAACCTGAATCACAGTTATCAGATGCTAGGGTCCACCTTGGGGATTAGTGCCCAAGAAAAGGATCTGGGTGTCATCATAGACAATACGATGAAATCCTCCACCCAGTGTGCGGCGGTGGCCAAAAAAGAAAATAGGATGCTAGGAATGATTTATAAAGGGATGTTTAACAAGACTAAGAATGTTATTATGCCCCTGTATCGCTCCATGGTGCGACCTCATCTGGAGTATTGCGTTCAATTCTGGTCTTCTTATCTCGAGAAAGATATAGTGGAAAAGATTCAAAGAAGAGCAACCAAGATGGTAAAGGAGATGGATTTCCTCTCGTATGAGGAAAGACTAAAACGGTTAGGGATCTTCAGCTTGGAAAAGAGATGGCTGAGGGGAAATATGATTGAAGTCTACAAAATCCTGAGTGGAGTAGAACAGGTACAAGTGGATTGATTTTTCATTCTGTCAAAAATTACAAAGACTGTGGGACATTCAATGAAGTTACAGGAAAATGCTTTTACAACCAATAGGAGAAATATTTTTTCACTTAGAGAATAGTTAAGCTCTGGAACGAATTGTCAGAGATTGTGATAAGAGCGGATAGCATAGCTGGTTTTAAAAAGAGTTTGGACAATTTCCTGGAGGAAAAGTCCATAGTCTGTGTGAAAGACATGGGGGAAGCCACTTTTTTAAAAAATTCTTTATTGATTTTTAATCAAAAACAGTATCATACAAATTGACTTGGATTGGCCACTGTGAGAACATGCTATTGGGCTTAATGGGCCTTTGGTCTGACTCAGTAAGACTATTCTTAAGTTCTTACGATTGACAGAGATCTATAGTGTAGTGCATACCCAGGGGGGGGGTGCTCAGAGAGAGAGTCAACTATGGTAGGGTATCTTGTTTCTGAAATTCCTCATGCCCCCCCAGAGCTAATGTATGTATATGCTGGGGAAAGGTATGAGAGTGAGCTCTGGATGTCTTTATATGGGGACAAGGGAGGATTGACAAACAGGTATAAATTGGGAGGGATGGAGAGAGAATTGGAGGGTTCTTGCTGGAGAGAGGGCAGAGAAAACTGGAGATTAAACTTGCAATAGGGAGAGGGACATCAAGCTCAGGGAGGAGTTCCACCTAACAGGAATGGACCTGCTGGAAGAGGAGGGATGGAGCCTGAGCTGGGAGACAGCTTAGGTGATATTGGTCCTGGAGCATGGAAGAACCAGGTGTTTATCGTGGGGGAATTCTACAGAAAAAAATTGAAAATAAAGAATGCATACTTTGCAAAATTGGTATACAGAATTAAAATTTTTTTGTGCAGAACTTTCTCAGGAGAAAAGTGTGTGTGTGTGTGAAGGGGAAGGGGTGTACCTAATTAGAGGCATATCGGTGTTACAATAATAGTCCTGTTATTTTTGGTTAACCACTCTCACAACATATAACATTCTAGTCTTGGTTAGAATGGAAAAACCTGTACCTGCCTCTCCATGGATTGGTTCTTCAGAACAGATCCTTTCCCCATCCTGTCCTGCAGAAAACACAATAATTATTTTCAGGATTTTTTCCAGGGCAAGTTCCAGTTCCCCATAAGAATGGATTATTATAGTTTATAGAAAAACACAAAGGGGGAAATTCTAAAACTGGTGCCTAATTGAAGAACATCATTAGAAATGGTCAAAATTAGCAGGGTTGAAGTGCCTACCAGTGCTTAAATAAAAGGCACCAGAATCACACCTATGTAGGCGCTGGAGGCTGCTGAACGCCAAAGTAGGCGTGGCCAGTGCAGGAACTGGCATTAGGCTAAGGGGTCCTTTTACAAAGCCACACTAGCGGTTTTATCACATACACCTGATTAGCGCATGCCAGCCATAAATCTACCGCCTGCTCAAAAGGAGGCGGTAGAAGCTAGCGCGTACGGCAATCTAGCGCGTGCTATTCCGCACGTTAGGGCTCTAGCATGACTTTGTAAAAGGAGCCCTAAATGTGATGTATTTAGATTGTAGCAAAGCCTTTGACAGTGTTCCACACAGGCGTCAAATAAATGGATGGACTGGGTCAGGAGCTGGTTGAATGGAAGGTGACAGAGGATAGTAGTCAATGGAGTTTATAGTTTATTATTTATATTCTGCCTTTAACAAGGCGGATTACAACAATACATACATAATTAAAACAGACAACAAAACAAAATAAATATATCAAATCAGCAAAAAATGCTAAGAACTAAAGGAGGAAATATCGGAACTACTGTAGCAAGTTTGCAATCTATCCCTGAAAACAGGAGTGATCCCGGAGGATTGGAAAATAGCCAATGTTATGCCCATCTTTAAAAAGGGATCAAGATGTGACCCGGGAAACTACAGACCTGTGAGTCTGACCTCGGTTCCGGGGAAAATGGTGGAAGCGCTGTAAAAGACAGCATCGATGAGCATTTTGAAAGAAATAAACTTCTAAAAACAAGCCAACACGGCTTCTGCAAAGGGAGATCGTGCCTAACGAACTTACTGCACTTCTTCGAAGGAATTAACAAATGGATGGACAAAGGGGACCCCATAGACATCGTATATTTAGATTTCCAAAAAACCTTTGACAAGGTACCCCATGAACGCCTATTTCGGAAACTGAAGAACAATGGGGTGGAAGGAGACGTACATAGATGGATCAGGAATTGGTTGGTGAGTAGGAAGCAGAGGGTAGGAGTAAAGGGCCACTACTCGGACTGGAGGAGGGTCACGAGTGGTGTTACATAGAAATATAGAAACATAGAACATGACGGCAGAAAAGGGCCACGGCCCATCCAGTCTGCCCACACTAATGGCCCACCCCCTAACTACCTCCATGAAGAGATCCCACATGCCAATCCCATCTTTTCTTAAAATCTGGCATGCTGCTGGCCTCAATTACCTGTTGTGGAAGATTATTCCAGCGATCAACCACCCTTTCGGTGAAGAAATATTTTCTGGTGTCGCCATGAAATTTCCCACCCCTGATTTTCAACGGATGCCCTCTTGTTGCCATGGGTCCTTTAAGCAAAAAGAGATCCTCTTCCACCTCGATACGGCCTGTGACATATTTGAACGTCTCGATCCTTAGGAGCCTAAGGACTAAAATGGGGGAGCTAGAAGTTATAGCCGGAAATAAGGACATAGACATAATAGGAATCACAGAGACATGGTGGACAGAGGACAACAAATGGGATGTGGCCCTTCCAGGGTACAAACTCTACAGGAAGGACAGGGCACACAAAAAGGGGGGAGGAATAGCACTGTATATAAAGGACTCCATTCCTTCATCCAGAACAGAAACAACAATAAGGGCAGACAGTCTGGAGTCACTATGGGTTAAGCTGAAAGGAGGGGAAGGAGCTGACATCAAATTGGGATTGTACTATCGCCCACCAGGACAGTCAGAAGCAAACGACCTGGAACTGGAGGCCGAACTGAGGCAGGTGTGCAAAAGTGGAAGGGTGGTGGTTATGGGGGATTTCACTGGGACATTGGGCACTCAAATTGCACGAGAGAAACTAAATTCCTAGAGGCGATAAGCAGCTGGTCACAGAACCAACGCGAGGGGACGCCACTCTAGACCTAATCCTCAACGGGCTAGAAGGACCCGCAAAGGAAGTGGTGGTACTAGCACCATTAGGGAACAGTGATCACAACATGATCCAGTTCAAATTAAACATGGGAACATCAAAGGTGAAAAGAACCACAACGACAGCACTCAACTTCAGAAAGGGAAACTACAAGGACTTGAGGAAAATGGTAGGAAAAAAGCTCAGCAGCAACTCAGGGAAGGTGAAGACCGTAAAGGAAGCATGGACACTGCTTAAAGGCACAGTGCTCGAGGCACAAGACCTGTGCGTCCCAAGGTTTAGGAAAGGGTGCAAAAAAAAAAATCAAACTAGAAACCCAGCATGGATAACATCTGCAGTTAAAAAGGCGATAAGCGACAAGAAATCATCCTTCAAGAAATGGAAAAAGGAACCAACAAAGGAAAACCAGGAAGAGCACAAAAGACACCAGAAAGAATGTCATCGAGAGGTCAGGAAGGCAAAGAGAGAATATGAGGAAAGACTGGCAGGAGAAGCAAGAAACTTCAAACCCTTCTTCAGGTATGTGAAAGGGAAACAACCAGCCAGAGAGGAAGTGGGACCACTGGACGACGGAGACAGGAAAGGAGCGATAAAGGAGGAAAAAGAGATAGCTGAAAGGTTAAACAAATTCTTCTCGTCGGTCTTCACCAGAGAGGACACATCCAATATCCCAGAACCCGAGGTGATTATAAACGGAGAACACGACGAAAGGCTGGTACAACTAGAGGTAAGCAAAGAAGATGTCCTCAGACAGATAGACAGACTAAAGAGCGACAAATCACCAGGCCCGGACGGCATCCACCCAAGGGTACTAAAAGAACTGAGAAACGAAATAGCAGAGACACTTCGCCAAATATGTAACCTCTCCCTAAAAACTGGGGAGATCCCAGAGGACTGGAAAATAGCAAATGTCACGCCCATCTTTAAGAAGGGATCAAGGGGTGACCCGGGAAACTACAGGCCTGTGAGCTTGACCTCGGTTCCTGGAAAGATGATGGAAGCAATGGTAAAGGACACAATCTGCGAACACATAGAAAACAATGGACAACTGAAGGCGAGCCAGCATGGCTTTTGCAAGGGAAGGTCATGCCTCACGAACTTGCTGTACTTCTTTGAGGGAATAAACAGTCAGATGGATAAGGGTGAATCCATAGACATCATTTACCTTGACTTCCAAAAAGCCTTCGACAAGGTACCTCACGAACGGCTATTTAAAAAACTGTGGAACCTCGGGGTGCAAGGGGATATCTACCGATGGATCAAACACTGGCTAGCGGGCAGGAAACAGAGGGTTGGAGTCAAGGGCCAATACTCATATTGGCAATGGGTCACGAGCGGAGTTCCGCAGGGGTCGGTGCTAGGACCTCTACTATTCAATATATTTATTAACGATCTGGAGACGGGGACAAAATGTGAGGTTATCAAATTTGCTGATGATACCAAACTCTGCAGCAGGGTTAGAAACACGGAAGACTGTGAAGACCTACAAAGTGACCTAACGAGACTGGAAGACTGGGCAAAAAAGTGGCAAATGAGTTTTAACGTAGAGAAATGCAAGGTCATGCATGTAGGGAAAAAGAACCCGATGTTCAACTACAAAATGGGGGGAATACTGCTAGGGGTGAGTAACCTAGAAAGGGACCTGGGGGTGATGGTCGACTCATCACTGAAACCATCGGCGCAATGTGCGACAGCCTCAAAGAAAGCAAACAGAATGCTGGGCATCATCAAAAAGGGTATCACAACCCGGACGAAGGAAGTCATCATGCCGCTGTATCGCGCAATGGTGCGCCCGCACCTAGAGTACTGTGTTCAATACTGGTCCCCGTACCTCAAGAAGGACATGGCAGTACTCGAGGGAGTGCAGAGGAGGGCGACTAAGCTGATAAAAGGTATGGAAAATTTTCCATACGCTGACAGGTTAAAAATGCTGGGGCTGTTCTCCCTGGAGAAGAGGAGACTTAGAGGGGACATGATAGAAACCTTCAAAATCCTTAAGGGCATAGAGAGAGTGAATAAGGACAGATTCTTCAAACTGTGGGGAGCCACAAGCACTAGGGGTCACTCGGAGAAATTGAAAGGGGACAGGTTTAGAACAAATGCTAGAAAATTCTTTTTTACGCAGAGGGTGGTGGACACATGGAACGCGCTTCCGGAGGAAGTGATAGGCCAGAACTCTGTACAGGGGTTCAAGAAGGGTTTGGATAGGTTCCTGGAGGATAAAGGGATAGAGGGGTACAGATAGAACTTGAGGTAGGTTATAGAAGTGGTCAGAAACCACTTCACAGGTCGCAGACCTGATGGGCCGCCGTGGGAGCAGATCGCTGGGCGAGATGGACCTCGGTCTGACCCAGTGGAGGCAACTTCTTATGTTCTTATGTCTCCCCTCTCTCTGCGGTCCTCAAGTGAGTACATCTGCAACTTACCCAGTCGTTCCTCATACGGGAGATCCTTGAGTCCTGAGACCATCCTGGTGGCCATTCGCTGAACCAACTCAACTCTCCGCACATCTTTTTGATAATGCGGCCTCCAGAATTGTACACAGTATTCCAGATGGGGTCTCACCATGGATCTGTACAACGGCATTATGACCTCGGGATTACGGCTGACGAAACTTCTACGGATACAGCCCATGATTTGTCTAGCCCTGGATGAAGCTTTCTCCACTTGATTGGCAGTCTTCATGTCTTCACTAATGATCATCCCCAAGTCACATTCTGCTACAGTCCTTGCTAGGATCTCACCATTTAGGGTGTAAGTCCTGCATGGATTTTTGCCGCCAAGGTGCATGACCTTGCATTTTTTGGCATTGAAACTTAGTTACCAAGTCTTTGACCAATGCTCCAGCAGGAGTAGGTCCTGTGTCATACTATCGGGCATTGAGCTTTTGTCGGGCACTGTGCTTTCATCTGTTGTGCGGTTGCCTACTATGTTGCATAGTTTGGCGTCATCGGCGAATAATGTAATTTTACCTCGAAGCCCCTCAGCCAAGTCTCTTACAAAGATGTTAAATAGGATCGGGCCCAAGACCGAGCCCTGCGGCACTCCGCTGATCATCTCCGTCGTATCAGAGAGGGTACCGTTTACCACTACCCTCTGAAGTCTACCTCTAAGCCAGTCCCTAACCCATGCAGTTAATGTTTCACCCAGTCCCATCGAACCCATCTTGCTCAATAACCTACGGTGTGGGACGCTATCAAATGCTTTGCTGAAGTCCAAGTACACGACGTCCAGGGACTCCCCTATATCCAGCTTTCTTGTTACCCAGTCAAAGAAGCTGATCAGATTTGATTGGCAGGACCTTCCCTTCGTAAAATCATGTTGATGGGAATCTTGTAGATTCTCCTCGTTCAGGATTGTATCCAATTGGTGTTTGATTAGTGTTTCCATAAGTTTACTCACTATCGATGTGAGACTCACCGGTCTAAAATTCTCAGCCTCCGTCCTGCATCCCTTTTTGTGGAGTGGAATGACGTTAGCCATTTTCCAATCCAACGGGACTCTTCCTGTACTTAGGGAAAGATTGAAGAGCGCGGATAACGGTTCCGCCAGGACGTCACTCAACTCCCTGAGCACCCTGGGATGTAGTTTGTTCGGTCCCATAGCTTTGTTCACCTTGAGTCTTGATAGCTCCTCGTAGATATTGCTGGGCATAAACTCGAAATTTCGAAATGGGTCTTTCGAGTTTTCCCTCGTCGGCAGCTGAGGGCCGGATCCCAGCGCCTCGCAAGTGAAGACCGAGCAGAAGTATTCATTTAAAAGTTTGTCTTTGGTGGAGTCCGATTCTACATAGTTCCCGTCGGGTATCCTAAGGCGTACTATCCCATCTGTGTTTCTTTTTCTGTCACTAATATACCGGAAGAAGGATTTATCGCCCTTCTTGATGTTCTTCGCAAGGTTCTCCTCCATTCGGAGTTTGGCCTCCCTGACTGCCGTTTTGACCGCTTTTGACTTGGCCAGATAGTCTTCCTTGGATTCTCGTTTCCCTGATTGTTTGTAGAGGATGAACGCTCTTTTTTTCTTTTTTATGAGATCTGAGATCTCCGCAGAGAACCACTGTGGTCTATTGTTTCTTCGCCGTTTACTTACTGATTTGACGTAGCGGTTGGTTGCTTCGTGTAAGGTTGATTTCAGAGTTGACCACATTACCTCTACATTATCTGTTTCGGCATGGTTTTGCACTGCCCGATGGATGAAATCTCCCATGCTTTTGAAGTTTGTGCCCTTAAAGTTGAGGACCTTGGTTGATGTGCTTGACTTAGTGAAACCTTTCCTGAGGTTGAACCATATCATGTTGTGGTCACTGGAGGCCAACGTATCGTCTACCAAGACCTCTGTGACACTTTCTCCGTTGGTGAGTATTAGATCTAGTATTGCCCGATCCCTAGTGGGCTCTAATACCATTTGTCTGAGTCTCGCTCCCTTTACAGAGGTTAATAGCTTCCTGCTGCCGCTGGTCATAGCAGAAAGATTGTTCCAATCCACATCAGGCATATTGAAGTCTCCTAACAACACTGTGTCTCCATGCAAAGTGATATTCTCAATGTCTTCGACTAATTCTATATCCATGTCCTCCTGTTGTCTTGTTCCGCAGGGGTCAGTGCTTGGACTGCTGCTATTCAATATATTTATAAATGATATAGAAACAGGGACGAAGTGCGAAATAATAAAATTTGCATATGACACCAAACTATTTAGTGGTGCTCGGACTAAAGAGGACGGCGAAGAATTACAAAGGGACCAGAACAAACTAGGGGAGTGGGCGACGAGATGGCATATGAAGTTCAATGTAGAGAAATGTAAAGTATTGCATTTAGGAAGCAGAAACCCGAGGTACAGATATATAATGGGAGGGATATTATTGAGTAAGAGTACCCAGGAAAGGGACTTGGGGGTAATTGTGGACAAAACTATGAAGCCGACGGCACAGTGCGCAGCGGCCGCTAAGAGAGCGAATAGAATGATAGGTATAATCAAGAAGGATATTACAACCAGAACGAAAGAAGTTATCCTGCCGTTGTATCGGGCGATGGTGCGTCCGCTACTGGAGTACTGCGTCCAGTACTGGTCGCTGTACCTTAAGAAGGATATGGTGATACTCGAGAGGGTTCAGAGGAGAGCGACACGCTTGATAAAGGGTATGGGGAACCTTTCATCCACTGAGAGACTGGAGAAACTGGGACTCTTTTCCCTGGAGAAGAGAATTAGAAGGGATATGATAGAGACTTACAAGATCATGAAGGACATAGAGAAAGTAAAGAGGGACAGATTCTTCAAACTTTTGAAAACTACAAGAACGAGAGGGCATTCAGAAAAATTAAAAGGGGACAGATTCAGAACCAATGCTAGG
The DNA here is from genome assembly GCF_902459505.1 of Geotrypetes seraphini. Classification (NCBI taxonomy): domain Eukaryota; kingdom Metazoa; phylum Chordata; class Amphibia; order Gymnophiona; family Dermophiidae; genus Geotrypetes; species Geotrypetes seraphini. The sequence goes on from NC_047086.1 coordinate 413,481,842, forward strand.
AAGTTCTTCTTCACCCAAAGGGTGGTGGACACCTGGAATGCGCTTCCAGAGGGCGTGATAGGACAGAGTATGGTATTAGGGTTTAAGAAGGGATTGGACAATTTTCTGAAGGAAAAGGGTATAGAAGGGTATAGATAGAAGACTACTACACAGGTCCTGGACCTGTTGGGCCGCTGCACAAGCGGACTGCTGGGCATGATGGACCTCTGGTCTGAACTAGCAGAGGCACTTCTTATGTTTTTATGTTCTTATATAAAAAGCATCAGCCATCATTCTTCATTATACCAAAAAGTTGAAGCTTTAGCAATTTCTTAAAACTATACATTACTTTTTGTTGACCGATGTATACTGGAAGCTTGTTCCACTGTACAGGTCCCACACATGAAAAAGTACTAGTTCTCATAGCTTCTAAATGTAATTTCTTATGAGTAGGAATTACCAAATCACATTATGTAGCAGAATGCAGTAGTCATGATGGCACATAGCACATCACACAATCGTGTAAATATTTTGGGGATAACTGATGTACACTCGAATAAACCAACAGTAATAACTTATACTTCACTCTGTATTCCATATTCAACCAATACAATGATATGAAGTAACATGCTCGTACTTTCCAATCTCAAAAAAGCACAAATAATGGAATTCTGGACAACTTGCAATGCACAGATATTAGAAGATGTCATGCCCAAAAACATGCAGTAGTCCAAACCATTCTATTGCTGTAGTCTAAACCATCCAACAAAACTGATTGAAAGATTTGTTTAAAATCATTTCCTGGGGGTCACATGATGCTCGGCTAGGGAGCGAATGTGTTTGTCTGGAGCTCCTGGGCCTCTCTCCCTAGTTCAACTTTAAAACTCCCATACTTGGCTTTCTTGGCGCTTTCTTCCTACTCGGCTGAACTCTGGGCATTCCAACCCATGTTCCGAACATCTGAGCCATTAGTATGTCGACGAAAACCGCTACCAAAACTCTTGAGAAAGGGGTGGACCAATTAGTATCCTCTGATTTAAATTTAACTGAATTCTTGGAAGGCTCATTGGATACTACACAAAAGAGGGCCACCCTGTTATGGACATGTGCAAATGAGTGGGATAAAGGCTTAATAATGAAAACATACTTTAAAAATAAACAAGCTAAATTCTGTGGGGAGTCTGTATTAATATTCCTGGACGTGGCCAGAGCTACTCAGTTGAAGAGGAAGGCTTTTCTTTCCTTTAAATCTAGAGTATTGGCTCTAGGAGCCTCGTTTTTTCTTAAGTTTCCATGGAAATATGTAGTTCAGTTTCATGATAAAGAGTTTGTTTAATGGGACTCCTTACAATTAGAAGTTTTTTTAATTTGTATTAATAACAAAAAACCTCGCAATAACTGTTTTCTTTAGGAGTAAAATATAGAAACCACCTAGTTATTGAGGTTGAATCTATTGAAGTTAATGTTTTCTTTATAAAGTTTGTACCTATTTAGGAAACATGCTTGATTATTTCCTTTGTTGGGGTTTTTCTCTTTTTTAAAAAAGGAGTAGTGGGTTCTCTCATGATGTAGGCTAGAAGAAAATTGTTTGTATGAGTGAATATTACTTTTTTTCTGTTAATAATATTCATTCTTTACTGTTCTTGAAATGGAATTGTATTAAAGTTATAAATTAAAAAAATCTCCAAAATCTGACCCTTCCTCTCTGAGCACGCTACCAAAATCCTTATCCACACCTTTATCATCTTTCTCCTAGACCACTACAACTTGCTACTCACAGGTCTTCCATATAAGCATCTTTTTCCCCTTCAATCCATTCAAAATTCTGCTGCACAACTTATATTCCGCCACAGTTGCTCTGCTCAAATCATCCCTCTCCTCAAGTCACTCTATTGGCTCCATATCCATTTCTGCATACAGTTCAAACTCCTCTTATTGACTTACAAGTGCATTCACTCTGCAGCTCCTCAGTATCTCTTATACTCCTCCCTGGGAACTCCGTTCATTGGGCACGTCTCTCTTTTCTGTACCCTTCTCCTCTACTGCCAACTCCAGACTGCGTTCCTTCTCCCTTTCTGCACCATATGCATGGAACAGACTGCCTGAGTCAGTACGTCAAGCTCTGGCAGTATTCAAATCCAGGATAAAAGCCTACTTTTTTTAGATTGCTTTTACTCCTAATCCCCAGTCGCATATAAAGTACCCATGCCTGAGAAACTCCCTAACCCCCTACTTGTCCTATTTGCCTATTTGATTAGACTGTAAACTCTACTGAGCAGGGACTGTCTTTTTTATTCTTTTTTTTCTAAACGGTTCTACCAAGGGAGCCCTGAATGGTTTACATGAATTTATTCAGGTACTCAAGCATTTTTTCCTTGTCTGTCCCGGCAGGCTCACAATCTAACTAATGTGCCTGGGGCAATGGGGGGATTAAGTGACTTGCCCAGGGTCACAAGGAGCAGCGTAGGTTTGAACCCACAACCCCAGGATGCTGAGGCTGTAGCTTTAACCACTGCACCACACACTTCCCTTTTGAATGTTTCAATGCAGAGGGCTGTGTATGTCTAGCAGCACTTTAGAAATAAGTAGTAGTAGTCTGTTTTCTACTTAAACATCTGATCTATCAGGAACAAATCACAGCTGGTTAAAGATTGGCTTGAGGAGACCAACCCTGACTGTTCTTTTAACTGAGACATGGTTGATCTCCGACAATGACATCATAATTCGTGAGTGCCTCCCACCTGGGTTCAAAATTATATCTCATCCCAGAATCTGGAGAAGAGGGGGAGGACTAGCCATCATAGCAAAAGATTCATTCGAGTCCACCATCTTAGCCTCAAAATCCTCATCGGATCTCAAAATTTTCTCCTGTAAACTCCAGTCAGACCTGTTAGAAGATGGCCTAATTATCACACTATTTTACATCCCTCCTAAGAAATGGTCCACCGCCAAAGATAACTTCTACGAATTCCTCCTCACAAATTCAATTTCAGGTCCCTACAACCTACTGACTGGCGACCTCAACATTCATTTAGAACAGGTAGAGCAGACTGACCCCAAAGACTTACTATCCTTCATCAATCCACTAGACTTCTTCATACCAACCCCAGAAAAGACCCATCAAAAAGGTCACCAACTTGACCTAGTTACCTTCTCCAAAGAACAAGTCTACCCCAAAATTATCTGGGAGCAATCCACTTGGACTGATTCCTTATGGTCAGACCACCGATTATGCAACTTCCAACTCAGCTGGCAAACAAGACGCTCCCCATCCAATCCCAAGGCAGCAAAAAGGATCAAAAAAGTGGTAGTCACAAGAAGCTTGGTAAATCCAGTGGAATTCTGGTCACACTACGACATCGCTGCCAACCCAGATCCTGACTCATTTACAGTAGACTCCTGGACCAATCTGAGCACGCAGATCCTAAACAAAATGGCCCCCATAAAATCAAGGAAATTGAGAAACAAAAATTTGGACGGCTGGTTCGACACCGAACTAGGAATGGCGAAACAGGAGTTACAAAAACTTGAAAGAATATGTCTGAAATCTGGAGACAGTCAAGAGAGAGTGAACTGGAGAACAAAATTAAAAGAGTACAAAAAACACATAACAATCAGTTCTCCAGAAACCGACATCAAAAATCTTTTCAAACTAGTTAACAATCTTTACGACATTCAGACCTTAACCCGTCCTACCCTAGACTCACCACCTCCGGCCAATGCCCTAGCCGAATTTTTCAACAATAAAATCTCCAACCTGAGATCCACCCTTTCGGTCCCTACATCCAACCATCTGAACATAGAAACATAGAAACATAGAAATAGACGGCAGATAAGGGCCACGGCCCATCTAGTCTGCCCACCCCAATGACCCTCCCCTACCTTTCTCTGTGAATAGATCCCATGTGTCTATCCCATTTGGCCTTAAAATCAGGCACGCTGCTGGCCTCAATCATCTGAAGTGGAAGACTATTCCAGCGATCAACCACCCTTTCAGTGAAAAAGAATTTCCTGGTGTCCCCGTGTAGTTTCCCGCCCCTGATTTTCCACAGATGCCCCCTTGTTGCAGCGGGACCCAGATGCTCAACTCAACGATGATCCTAGGGTAGACATGATCTGAAACACTTTTACCTGGCAACAGTTCTGCAAGTTCTATTCTAAATATGCTGATTCCTATTGCAAATTAGACTGTTGCCCACTAAATGTGATGAAAGTCACCCCGGTCACCTTCAAAACCAAGCTACACACTTGGCTTTCTTCCCTTCTACGATCAGGTACTTTTCCAGTGGCCCTAGGCCAGATCCTGATCACTCCGATAGTAAAAAATCCAAAAGATTCAATTAAACTGTCTTCTAATTACAGACCCATTACAAGCATTCCCTTCTTTGTAAAATTGATGGAAGGCCTAGTCAACCAGGATTTAGTAACCTTTCTGGACAGTATACTACATGACAACCAGTCAGGTTTTCATTCCAGGCACAGCACTGAAACGGTTATTGCCTCACTGCTAGATTCCCTCCACAATTTATTTAGCCAGGGCACAATGCACTGGTCCTGCAATTTAACCTAAGTAGTGCCTTCGACTTAGTTGATCATGCTATTCTTATGGACTGTTTGGAGTCAATCGGTCTCTCTGGTAACGTATTAAAATGGTTCCAGGGTTTTCTGAGTAAATGATCATACCAAGTTTACAGCGACAACACTCACTCCTTCAGCTGGGTAAACTCATGCGGAGTCCCACAGGGCTCACCCCTATCCCCCACTTTGTTCAACATTTACCTGGCTGCACTGGGGAACCTATTGCAAAGTCTAAAAATCAAATTTTACATCTACGCCGATGACATCACCATTATCTTTCCTCTAGCAAACCTAACACCCGAGACGAAGAATCACCTGGCATCCATCTTAAAGCAAATCGAACTATGGATGGCTGATTTCAAATTAAAACTCAATTCAGAAAAAACCAAATTCTTCCTGGCGAGCCCGAACGACAAAATCAAAGATTCATCAATTTCCTTGAATGGTCTAGTCTTTCTGATTGCGGATTCCATAAAAATCCTGGGAGTTACTCTGGATCGCTACCTTACCCTTGAAGCGCACACAGACTCACTGGTTAGAAGAGGCTTCTCAACATTGTGGAAATTGAGAACCATCAGAAAGTACTTCGATACTATCTCACTCCGCTTACTGGTACAATCCTCCATTCTAAGCTCACTGGACTACTGTAACATCATTTATCTGGGGTCTTTCAAAAAAATCACTCAAAGACTCCGAATCATCCAAAACTCAGCAATCCTATTGATTTTTGGGTTAAAAAAATGGGAACACCTAACTTCCTACTACCAAAAGCTCCACTGGCTGCCCCTCGAAGCGAGAGTGGTGTTCAAATTTGCCTGCCTCTGTTTCAAATCCATTCTAGATTCGGCCTCCTTATACTTGGTTCCCCATTTTGACTTAGAATGTCCATCCAGACCAACACGCAGACTACACCTATTTAACCACCCAACACTAAAGGCCTACCGTTACAAAAGATACCTGAACAGAACACTTGCCTTCCAAGCAGGTCAACTGAACGATTGGCTGGGTAACATTATCACGCATTCCTCATCCTATCTAAGTTTCAGAAAACTTGTAAAAACAAACTTGTTTAACCAATTTGTAACCAAGTCCTCTCAAGCCTCTCCTCTCCAACCCTAACCGAATCGTTCCCAAAATCTCTTATGCCTCACCTCTGTATCATGCTCTCCTGTATTTTGATGATCTTACATTGTACCTGTATTCGCTGTTTGTCCAGCTCTTCGTTGTTATAAACCGCCTCAAACTACCATGGTTTTGGCGGTATATAAGAATAAAATTATTATTATTATTATTGTTAGGACATATTTTCAAATCTGTTAAAACAGAAGAGATTAGCATGTCTAATTTGAATTTGTTTTACAATAGGACACTGATTATCCAGATTGATTCCTCCCTTCCACCTCCCGGACCCCTCCACATGTTACCTTTAAAGTCCTGGTGGTCTGGTGCTGAAGTGGGACAAAAGCGATCTTATGCTCCAGCCATGATCAAAATTTTCTACTGCAAGTTCCCGTGTGGTCTCGTGAGTCTGTCACAGGAACTTGCAGTAGCAAATTTTGATCTTGGCTCTGCACAGGGCAGGAATCTAGGAAGATCACTTCTGCCCTGCTTTACTGCTAGATCACCAGGGCTTTAAAAATAAAGTGTGGAGGGGTCCGGGAAGCAGGATGGAACAATGTCCAATCATTCCAGATAATCAGCGTTCTACTGTATTTTGATTTCTTAGATACATAAGAAAATAATCACTGCATCCCCTAATCTTACCCCATAGGGAACAAGAGTAGGAGTGATTCCCTGCTGCTCCTTTACTTCATTTGCTTCATTTGTACTTCAAAACAAGTGCTAGCAGACCTAAGACCACCACCATTTTACTTTATGGTCTTATCTCTAATACTGCTGACCTGAAGTCATCATATTGAAATAAAACTGTATTGGGACCAAGGCACCAAAGGATCACTTCTGTCCCTATTAGACTCAATGAGTGATAGGGTTAGTGAGGTCTCAGGAGAGACTGGAAGCCCTGAATATGTATACCCTAGAGGAAAGAAGGGACAGGGGAGATATGAGTCAGACGTTCAAATACTTGAAGGGTATTGTGACAAACCCAGGCCTGTTTCGGGTCCTTTCTATGACAAACCCAAGTCTGGTCCGGGTTTTGCCACAGGGATTAGGAAGAAATACAATATACCCCTTTGTAAAAGAGCTGATCAGATAGTGTCCCCAACTTTAGACTTGGCTGACTACTGCTCAGATCTGGAAGTAGAATCAGATGAGGCAGAGCAGGAAAGGTTGAAGCAGAAAACCTGCACAGGGTTGAAACCTGTCCCCAAGTCTGCTAGGGGATTACTTCCTTTCCAGCAGCCTGTCCAGGCAAGGGTTAAGGCTGGAAAAGATCCTGCACTTAGGCAGATGGAACAAGCCTGTGTGTGGAAGGCCTATCCCCCATCTAGGCTGAGTGGGAGTGTCCCGCCACAGCTTAAAATGAGTCAGTTTAGAACATTGAGGGGGGAAGCAGCCTGGAGGCAAACCGGAGAGAACCATCCACTCTCTCTTCACCCCGAGGAGACTGGTTTTGCAGACTGGCAGATGTTGGACACAGAGAAGCTTACTGCTGACCCTGAGAGTGAGGAAGGAACCCCAGGGGATCTCATGGAGACACAAGAAGTCTGGTCGTACCGGAGGTTGTGCCCATTGACGTTGACATGCAGTAAGGAATATGTATATTGCCTGTATCCACAGTAGTGAAGCCCTCAGTGATCCCAATGTGTTTTTGAAGGGGATTTGTATGTCTCTCCCTTCAGATAGTGAGCTTTGAGCCAGTGCTGGAAAGCTTTATTTGTGAGGCTAGCAAACGTTTTTCCCTGCTAGCTGCTAAGCTGAGTCGGGAGCGTTCTTTCACACAGCATGCATAATTGATTAATAGAAACATAGAAACATAGAAGATGACAGCAGAAAAGGGCTACAGCCCATCAAGTCTGCCCACTCTGCTTACCCACCCCCTGTCTATGCCCTAATGACCCAATTTCCTTATCTTGACCCTCGTAGGGATCCCACATGGGTATCCCATTTATTCTTAAAGTCTGGCATGCTGTCTGCCTCGATAACCTGCACTGGAAGCTTGTTCCAATGATCAACCACTCTCTCTGTGAAGAAATACTTTCTGGTGTCGCCATGAAATTTTCCGCCCCTGAGTTTGAGCAGGTGCCCTCTTGTGGCCGAGGGTCCCTTGAGAAAGAAAATATCATCTTCCACTTCGACACGTCCCGTGAGGTACTTAAATGTTTCGATCATGTCTCCCCTCTCCCTACGTTCCTCAAGAGTGTAGAGCTGCAATTTGTTCAGTCTCTCTTCGTACGAGAGACCCTTGAGCCCCGAGATCATCCTGGTGGCCGTCCGTTGAACCGATTCAATTCTGCGCAATTAACTGAACGGCACAGCAGGGAGCTGTGCTGAGAGCCCTGCACATTCCCGAGCTAGGGCTAAGCAGAAAGAAAACTCCTTCACAGCCTCAGATGTGCTGAGTGTGCCTTGTAAAACTTGTACAAATGAGGAATCCATTTTACAGAGCAACAGAGTGTGAGAGGAAACGTTAAGCTGGGGAAACCAGGTGACATGCTGGCCAGGTTTCTCGTTGCTCAGTTTTGTTGTTAAAGTTTGTTTTCTTTTATGGGATTTACCTACCTTAGAAACATAGAAAGATGACGGCAGAAAAGGGCCATAGCCCATCAAGTCTGCCCACTCTACTGACCCACCCCCCTAAGTTTACATGTAGTAAGGTGTGGGATTTCTCTCCTAGAGATCCCACACCTAATGACCCAATTCCTTAACTCGACCCTCATAGGGATCCCATTTATTCTTAAAATCTGGCACGCTGTTGGCCTCAATCACCTGTACTGGAAGCTCGTTCCAATGATCTACCACTCTTTCGGTAAAGAAGTACTTCCTGGTGTCGCCATGAAATTTCCCACCCCTGAGTTTGAGCGGATGCCCTCTTGTGGCCGAGGGTCCTTTGAGAAAGAAAATATCATCTTCCACCTCGTCACGTCCGGTGATGTATTTAAATGTCTCAATCATGTCTCCCCTCTCCCTACATTCTTCGAGAGTGTACAGCCAAGACAAACAGCCTTTGGGAGCAGTTCAGAGCAGAAGAAATTGGCCTGAGGAGGCACCATGGGTGCCTAGAGCCAGGAAGAGCAGAGGGAACCTTGTTACTGGTGGTTGCAGAGTTCTTTGAAGGACTGTAATTTGAACCCCAGTAGGCTCCTCTTGAAGTTCCAAGGTTACCAGCCCAGCAGCAGGACGAGGTTACCGGGATGCAACTGGTACCAGCAACCCAACAAGGGCGAAAGCTTCCTAGAAGCGGTCGACAGAGGAGGAGAGCTCTTGGGAGGACAGTAGTCTTCAGAGCTCGGAAGACTACAGCAAGAGCAGACCCAGCCGGTCTGGAAGAACACCAGCTACCTATCCCCGAGAGCTTCACAGGATGGGTAAGATCTTGGGGACTGGACAGGAGAGGAGGCCTACAGCCCTATTCACTTTTAGAATTAACTGAGAAGTTTGGGAGAAGCTTTGGCAAGCAGGACTTTGAACTGATACAGCTGCTGGAGCTAAAGCAGCACAGTAAGGGTTTCTAAACAAAACTGCCCTGGTGAAAAGGACTGTATAAAGTTTTGCTAAGAAAGTCCAGAGGCAGGGGACTGTATGTTAAGGTGGGACACACCCAAAAACCTGGACACTGGATTTTGAAGTTTTTGCCTTGTTTGAGCAGCTTGTGTTCACCTCATAGTATTGAGTGCTTGTTTTGAAACCTGCTGAGCTGAAGCCTATTTCTTTTGTTGAATGAAACCAGTGATCATAATAAAACCTTTTGATTTGCTACATCCTGTCTTAGACTCTTGCCTTGCATGCCCTTATTAGGCTGGTAGGAAGCCAAGCAAAGTCCTGAAGGGTCCCTTGGTAGTAGGGGACACGCCAGGCCAGAGTATTGTGTCACGATCCCGGGGCTCGCAACACAGCGCCAGAGCGCGGGTGTGACAGTATTAACGTAGAACATAATCTTTTCCAGAGAAAGGAAAATGGTAAAACCAGAGGACATAATTTGAGGTTGAGGGGTGGTAGATTCAAGAGCAATGATAGAAAATTCTACTTTACGGTGAGGGTTGTGGATGCCTGGAATGCGCTCCCAAGAGAGGTGGTGGAGAGGAAAATGGTGACTGAGTTCAAAGAAGCATGGATTGAACACAGAGGATCTAGAATCAGAAAATAATATTAAATATTGAACTAAGGCCGGTACTGGGCAGACTTGCACAGTCTGTGTCTGTATATGGCCATTTGGGGGAGGATGGGCTAGAATGGGTTTCAATGGCTGGGAGGGTGTATGGCTAGAGTAGGTTTTGATGGAGATTTCGGCAGTTGGAACCCAAGCACAGTATCGGGTAGAGCTTTGGATTCTTGCCCAGAAATAGCTAAGAAGAAAAAAATTTAAATTGAATCAGGTTGGGCAGACTGAATGGACCATTCGGGTCTTTATCTGCCGTCATCTAATATGTTACTATGTTACTATATTTAAAAAGTGGATTTAGTCTGTGGAGAATATCTAATTTATATTCTAAGTATATGCACAAAATGAAAAACTAAACTAAATAATTATTCTCCACCAACAAAATGAAACAAACCCCTTCCCAAACCCTGACATCTCTGGTGTATTCAGTTCTTGATGTACTGCCTTTGGGTAAACATAATGTTAATACCTGGTATTGGCAGGGCCTTGCTGCTATAGATGGCTCTTGTATCCTTCTGTGTCGTATGGCAAGAGAGCAATTCCCAGGCTGAAAGCTCCTCTGTGAGCACTGAGATGTATGAAATGCTGCTGAATGTCCCATCTGCTTCCCTAAAAATCCCATAACTGAAGGAATCCAGGATGCTCTCATTTCCATTAGAGAACCAGATTCTGTCTAGAGAATCCACAGATACTCCATTTACAAAACAAACCACCAATGTCTTCATCTGGCCATTCATTATCATTGTGAGAGGAGCTGATAAGGTTGGGGTGGCAAATCCTAGAACTTGCACTGTAACAAAAAAGAAAAAGGTAAAATCAGGGAATCGGTAGCAGCACTAGGCTGGATTAGAGGAAAAAAGAAGAGAGAAGGAATGTAACAAAGAGCTTGGTGAGATTAGATAAAACAGAAAACATAAGAACCACTATACTTAGTCAAAGCAAAAGTCTATCTAACCAAATATCCGGTTTCCAGGTCACCTGGCAAGATCCCATGCTACTTGCCCTCAGGAATAAACAGTGACTTTTCCCAGGACTGCCTTAACAGTTTATGGACTTTCATTTCATTCTGTGCTAGAGCCAAAATGAGTCAGGTACTTTATTTGTCCATTATAGTGGGCTCACAATCTAAATTTTTGTACTTGGAAGATTAAGTGGCTTGCCCAGGGCTATAAGGAGCTGCAGTCAAACTTGAATCCAGTTCCCTAGGTTCTCATCCCACTGCACTAAGCACTACTAGACTACTACAAACATTTTTTAAACCCAGCTATGTTAACTGTTTTAATCACATCCACTGGAATTAGTTCAAGAGCTCAACTATATAATAATAATAATTTTATTTTTTCTATACCGCCACAATCTAGGCAGTTTACACTGAAGAGAGCTAGACAATTAGTGAAGTACAGAATACAAATAGCGAAAATGTCACTGAACCATCAGCAAGTTACAGAATACAATTAGTAAAAACACACATATTTCTCAAGGTTATCAGCATATAGTAAGGGGCTCATAATCGAAACTTAAATACGTCTAAAAACCCACTCAAGTCGGCACTTGGATGATCTAAAAGACAGGTCATCCACGTGCCGATAATTGAAAGGGCTTTTTGGATGTATCCAAGGACATTTTAGGCCTCTGAAGCCCACTGTGCATCCAGAGCTGAAAGAGCCATTTTTGGAGGAGTGGTTAGGGCAGGACATGGGCCGACCTAGACTTAGTCATCCTGCAGGGATAATCAAATGTTTGATGAGACTGCCTAGGTGAAACTTATACTTTGTGAGTTAGACCAGTGTTCTTCAACCGCTGGTCCACAGAAAATTCCTGCCGGTCCGCACAAGGCCGGCGAGATCGATGCAGCTGGGTGTATAGCAGCGGTGGTGTTGGCAGGGCCGGATTAAAGAGCAAAAAGAAAGAAGCCCCAGGACTTTTCCTCTTGCCTGCATCGCTATAGGCTTTGCCGATCTTGATCCCGCCCCCCTCTGAAGTGACTTCCTGTTTTTGAGGGGCAGGATTGAGACCAGCAGAGCTTATAGTGAATAGCAAAGCAGGCAAGAGGAAAGGTCCCACAGTTTCTGTATTCGTTCTTGCCATCTGATTTAGCTGGACCACAATTGAAGGTAGGGTAGGTTTGGTCTTTGTTATTGCTGCTAGGATAGGATTAAAGGGTAGGCCCAGGAGGCAAGTGCCTAGGGCCTGAAATTGTTAAGGGGGCTAGTGCCGGCATTAGGGGGGAGCAAATAGGGCAGCTGCCCTGGGCCTCACGGTCCGAATTTCTCTTCCCTTCTCTCTATCTAAAATATGTTTGCTTACTTTCAAATCACTAATGTCTCAAACCCCAGCTTTCATTTTCAGAGTGTTAATTCCATATATAACTACAAGAACACTGAGATCTCAGGATCAACAGCTATTGGCTATTCCCTCATTGAAAGTTATTAACACTAGACGGCTTACTATTTTTTCAGTGACCGCCCCACAATCTTGGAATAATCTCCCTCTCTATATTAGAGAAGAAAATAACTTAGCTAAATTCAAGACTAAGCTTAAAAGTTTCCTTTTCAATGACGTTTTTAGTTAATAAATGACTTTACATTCCTTGGTATTTGTACTTTACTCCCTTCCTTTTGTTTTAATCCTGAAATATAGAATTTGATACAGAATGTAACCCTTTAAATATATATTTCCTAGTGTTTCATGATTGTAAGTTTTTGTAATTATGTAATATTATTTGTCTATGTAATAATTATCCCAAGTTTTTATTTATTCATTTATGTTTGTATATCGCCTAGAATGTAGAATAGGCGATTAATCAAATTGCATAATAAACTTGATAAACTTGATATCTCCCTCGCTTCCTGATCTGTTATTTTTCAGCGGGGTCCCGACACGGAAGCCATTCTCATACACTTCGGGCGGCTGCCCTGAAGCTTTCCCTCTGTGGTGATCTGCCCTGTTGGAAACCAGAAGTTGCGGCAGAGAGAAAATTTCAGGGCAGCCGCCAGCAGCTTATGAGAATGACTGCTGTGTCGGGGCCCCACTGTGCCCAGCAAGACAAGATTCTGAACTGAAATTTAACAGCTGATATCTCAACAAAAAGGTTCACGCTAGAGCTAGAGAGAAAACAGCAGCAGAGTGGCAGGAGGAGACCCTTCGAAAAACTCTTTTGACTTGACTTTGGGAGGGCCAGCAGGCACGTTCTTTGCTACCAGTGCAGATGCATAAACAACCGTTTGTTTCACTGATCTTCTTTTCAGCTTCTCGGATTTGTCACCAACATGCATCACCTTATACTTATCCACGTTAAACCTAATTTGCTATGTTGCAGCCCATTTCTCAAGCATGTTTACGTCCTGTTGCAGGTCTTCGCAATCCTTCTGCATCTTCACTACTCTGAATAACTTCATATCGTCTGCAAATTTAATCACCTTGCTCGTTGTACCAATTTCCAGGTCATCTATAAATATGTTGAAGAGCACGGGTCCAAGCACTGAACCCTGCGGCACTACGCTCGTGACGCTTTTCCAGTCCGAGTATTGTCCATTTACCCCCACTCTCTGTTTCCTATCTGCCAACCAATTTTTTATCCACATGAGTATGTCACCCTCGATTCCATGACTCGCAATTTTTCGTAGTAGTCGTTCATGCGGGACCTTGTCGAATGCCTTCTGAAAATCCAGATATACAATGTCGAGTGGCTCACCCTTGTCTGTTTACTCCCTCGAAGAAGTGCAACAAGTTTGTCAAGCAAGATCTCCCCTTGCTGAAGCCATATTGGCTGGTCCTTATCAGATTGTGTCCATCAAGGTGATCAATAATGCAGTCCTTTATCAGTGCCTCTACCATCTTTCTCGGTACCGAGATCAGACTCACTGGTCTGTAGTTTCCCTGATCTCCTCTCGAACCTTTCTTGAAGATCGGCGTAACATTAGCCACTTTCCGGAATCCTTCCCGATTTGATCGACAGATTGGCTATCAGTTGAAGTAGTTCAGCTATAGTCCCTTTCAGTTCCTTGATTACCCTCGGACTGGACGAGACAAGTAGCAAATACAGAAAGAGTACCTGGCATCCCTAGATATCTTTAAACAGAATGGAGTATCTAGAGTTCAAAGGCATCTTTGAATAAAAAACATTTTAAGGTGCCTTTGAATTTCTCTAAATTGGTTTCAGATCTGATATGTAAAGGTAAAGAATTCCAGATTGTGGGAGCCATTACAGAAAGTATTGTTGTACGGCAAGTGCTGATTTTTTTCAACGAGGGAACAAAAAGATATTGCTTTGAGGATTTAAGTGTCTTAGATGGTTCATGAGGGATAATCAATTTATGCATGTCAGTAACAAAAATCTTATACACAAATACAGGAAGTCCGGGGCGGTACTTGGAGAGACTCCCCCAGGAAAGAGACTTGGGAGTACTGGTCGACAAGTCGATGAAGCTGTCTGCGCAATGCGTATCAGTGGCGAAAAGGGCGAACAGAATGCTAGAAATTATTAAGAAAGGGATCACGAACAAATCGGAGAAGGTTATCATGCTGCTGTACCGGGCCATGGTACGCCCTCACCTGGAATACTGCATCCAGCACTGGTCGACGTACATGAAGAAGGACACAGTACTACTCGAAAGGGTCCAGAGAAGAGCGACTAAAATGGTAAAGGGGCTGAAGGAGTTGATGTACAGTGAGAGATTAGAGAAACTGGGCCTCTTCTCCCTTGAAAAGAGGAGACTGAGAGGGGCATGATAGAAACATTCAAGATACAAAAGGGATAAAGACAGGTTGTTCACCCTCTCCAAGGTAGGAAGAATGAGAGGGCACGCTCTAAAGTTAAAAGGGGATAGATTCCATACAAACGTAAGGAAGTTCTTCACCCAGAGAGTGGTGGAAAACTGGAACACTCTTCCAGAGGCTGTTATAGGGGAAAACACCCTCCAAGGATTTAAGACAAAGTTAGACAAGTTCCTGTTGAACCAGAGCATATGCAGGTAGGGCTAGTCTCAGGGCACTGGTCTTTGACATGGGGGCCACCGGGAGAACGGAGTGCTGGGCACGATGGACCACTGGTCTGACCCAGCAGTGGTAAGTTCTTATGTTCTTATGTTCTTTAAATTCTGGTTCATTCTAGCAGAGCTGCATAGAGGTAGTTTAAGTATTCTGGGGGGTAGGCTAATGAACCGTAAAGAGGAGGACTCAGGCCCATAAGCCACTCTAACCACTACATTCATGGTGGAAAATGTGAGCCCACCAAAAAAAACCCCAAACCCTGCTGTACTGCCATATAGGTGCCACCTGCAGTCATAAGGGCTATTGGAGTTGTAGACAAGTTTCAATATTCTTTAAAATTTCTTATACCGCTTAATCAGACTTCTAGGTGGTGTACAAAAATACTATATAATAAACAGAGAAGATACCATAAAAACATTAAAAATTAACAGTGCAAGACAATACCAGGGTATGTTAGTACAACAAATGACATACAGAATTACTTCAAACAAATAGGAAAAGGACAGGAACTACAATCTTTGGAGAAAAGAACACAGAGAAGGGAAAAACAATAGGTAGGGAACAAGAACAGAAGAGCATTGTTTTAGTCCTTAGAAGGACAATTATTGTCCAAACGCATCCTGGAACAAGAAGGTTTTTAGCTTGGATTTAAATTGGCTTATTTCGGACTCTACGTGTAAGTAATTGGGCAGTGAGTTCCAGAGGGAGGGTGCGGTGACTGCAAAATTATTAGATCTCAAAGTGTTGATTAACTTTAAAAAAGGTATGGTGAGGAGATTTTGTGACAGAACGAAGTGATTTTGATGGGCTATAAGGGATTAAAAGTCTATCAATGAATTCTGGCTGGTTACTAGAATGGATTTTAAAGGTTAGAAGTAGAATTTTGTAGCTGATTCTATGTAAGATGATTTTGATCGCTATGTTCTCCACAATCTGGAGGCGTCTTATTTCCTTTTTTGTTATGCCCTTGTAAAGGGTGTTACAGTAGTCTATGCAGGAAATCACAAGAGAGTGGATCAAAGTATTCAATGAAGAAGGTTCAAGTAGACTGATGGGTATAGTGAGTTTTGGGGGGGCTCACAGTCACCATAACCTATAAGGGAGTTCTGGTGAGATGTTTATTTGGCACCCTTTTTGTGAAGTTTATAGCAGTGACCTGTAAGGTGCCCCACTGCTCTGTTGTCACGTCTGGGTGGCCAGCCCATCACAATACGGGCCCCTCCCATGTCCAAAAGGTCTTGTTCTGGGCGTTTGGGACCTGGACACATTTTTGGTTGAGAATGTGGTATAAAGATAGATGTAGTGGCTGTCTGGATGATCAAATGCCTGGATATACAGATAGACGATTTTTGAAAAACAGAATAGTTTAGATATACAGTAGAACCATTGTTTACGAGCATAATTCATTCCAAAAGCTTGCTCGTAAACCAAAATACTCGTATATCAAAGCGAGTTTCCCCATAGGAAATAATGGAAACTCACTTGATACGTTCCCACTCCCCCCACCTCCCTGAGGCCAGCGGCGCTGCTCCCCCCCCCACTCGCAAAGGCCCCCTCACGCGAACCGGCACCCCCCACCCGAACAACTTGAAACTTACCCCCTGTCTGGCACCGGCACGCAGCCCACAGGACGTGTTGGTGCTGCTTGAAGAACTTCCCGCCTCTGCCGGGCCTTGAGCATGCATCTGCGCATGCTCAAGGCCTTCTCATTCTCCCTCTCACCGATGCATGCTCAAGGCCTGGCAGAGGCAGGAAGTTCTTCAAGCGGCACCAGCATGTCCTGTGTGCTGCGTGCCGGTGCCAGACGGGGGGTAAGTTTCAAGTTGTTCAGGCGGGGGGTGCCGGTTCTCATGGGGGGAGGGTGCCAGTTTGAGCAGGGGGGCCTTTGCGAGCAGGGGGGGGAGCGATGTCGGTTCTCAGGGGGGTACTCGCAAATCAAGTCAACACTCGGTTTGCGAGACAAGTTTTGCGAGAATGTTTTGCTCGTCTTGCAAAACACTCGCAAACCGGGTTACTAGCAAACCGAGGTTTGACTGTACTTTTCATTTTACTGGTGCCGACTTTGGGCGATTAGCACCCTTCATCCAGATTTTGATTATGGCCCTCCAAGTGAACATTTGATAAATGTGTCCCCTAGTCTTTGTACTTCTGAAAGAGTAAAACTATTGATTTGCTTCACTCATTGAAATGACAGTATATAAAAGATTAGTCAAGTGAAGTTTCAAAAATTTTAAAGAACATTAAAAAAAAGTTAAAAGAAAAAAAATAATACTATTAGAAGAGCGAAAAAGTGATTGAAATACACTAAAGTTGCACACTGCGTATTGCTCCTAGCTCTGAGGCTTTTTTTTCCCCCTATGAATAAGAATGGTTAATGGGAAATGATAATTATTGGATGACCCTTCAACTATAGGTGGGATTGAACACTGTTGAGTATTACAATAAAATAACACACATAATACATCATATTAGCATCTACATTGACACACAATATTGACATCATCAATTATAAATTACATACAGCAACCACCTCTCTATTTCCATGTTCAGCTTCAAATAGCCAGAAAAGTCAATGCATTTATTACCTGCCTTTATGAAACAGTTTACCCAAGGCAATGAACAGAATAACAATGGGAAAATGACCAGATATGAACCTAAATACAATGAATACTTGGAAATGGCAAATTGAAATGTAGTAATACGACTAACATGATTTTATATCAGAAATATAACTATTTAACAGCACTGTAAAACAATCATATAACATGATAAATATCAGCAAAGTACAAATGATACTACTATAGGCACATTCATATGATATAGATATGATACAATGTCACCACAATACAATGAGACACTTTAATAGGCATGCAATAAAACATGCCAATTACAGATAGAATGCTAATGCTGTTTGTACAATACAATTAAATATCTTAATAGATATCCAAGGGGACAAGTGCATGAGAAATAGAAAGGACAAGATGGTTACTACAAAGTTATTGGGATAAACTGAAGACAAAAATATCTGGAAAAGTTAAGAAAGGCTGGTTGACAAAACCTCTGAAAAATACACTGTGAACTGATTAAAAAAGAAAAGAAAGAAAGAAGACCTCGCCTTGAAATATCAACATAGAAAAGAAAGGCAAGGGAGGTGTCTTTTCAGCCAATCATGCAGTCTTTATTTGAAAAAGATGGTCCCAACAAGGATCCTAGTTTTGGTGTGTTAAATAATGGCTTCCTCAGGGGACACTGGTCTGAGAATAACAATCAAAACATGGTAAAGACGCTTGTCCAAGCATGTTGCTGACATTTATCATGTTTTCCTGTTATATATTCCACAGAACTCGGCCGATTTTTATGAAATTTAGTGTGTCGTGTCCTGAATGAAGATGTAAAATGTAAATATTTCCTACTACACAACACTAACTTGTGAAAATAAAGTTTGAACTGAATAAAAACAAATCAAAACATTTTATGGCATATCTTACAGAAAAATGTAAAGTCAAAAAGTAAGGTTTCAATTAAGCAGATGTCCGGAGTGTGCTCCCTTTGCATGAAGGCGCACCCTCAGCCTTGGCCACCACTGATCTACAGTATGTACTTGCCAACAATGCTCTGTTTCAGCTCAGCCCAAACAGATGAAGTGCTGTTTAAGGTCTTTGACACTTGATATCACTATCTGGTAGACGCATTCGTGTATCAGCCCCCAAATTCAGTAATCAACTGGGTTTAGATCTGGTGAATTCATAGACCAGAGGTCTGGACCAATGATGTCTGGGGTCTCCCAATGTAGCAGTTCTACAGTCTTCTTTGCCCAATTTGCTAGGGTATTGTCCTGTTGGAAGATAAAGTAGTCTCCTGACATGTGATAGATCACTGGCAATTGCTTCTCTGTCAAGAAAACATCCCGGTAGTATGCGCCATTGATCTTAACCTCAGGATCGATGAAGAATAGATCTGTGAATCTGAGTTTTGAGATTGTGATTGAGACCATGACTGATTGACTGAAGGTCGGGTGGGTCCATAGTAGGCATTTGGCATTAACCTCATGCTTCAATGTTGTTGAAGGCACGTACAGGTGATCATTCTGCGTGTTAATCTGTAGAACTACTGTAAATATCTTTCGATCTGTAAACCAGATGAAGCCGACATGCTCCAGATATTTGGTCGAAAGCTGCTTGCACCATTTCAGATATGTGTCTTTCTTGTGTAATGTTAACTCTTGGGTATGATGCTTTTTAACACACTTTAATTTCAGATCAACATGAATTATCCTAACCACAGTTGTCAGACTTATTCCTGCTTTTCTTTCTATTTGGCAAGTTGTTTGGTGTGCTTGTGGCACATTGTCCTGGCTCAGTACAAGATCACATACAATGTCATTGTGCTCTTGTATGCAAACTGAGTGCAGTTGCTCACTGCCTGGCTTATGATCCACAGTGCCCATTCAGATCTTGTGTAGCAGCACATCAAGACCATTTTTGTTTCAAACCTTCTATGGGAATTCTTTGACTGGGTGACTAGAGAATTGGATCAAGGATGTGCACTAGATGTAATTTACTTAGATTTCAGCAAAGCATTTGACACGGTTCCTCATAGGAAAACAAACTCCATGGGCTGAAGTTAGGGCCCAAAGTTATGAACTGTGTTAGAAGCTGGTTGACAGACAGACGCCAAAAGGTAGTGGTTAATGGAATTTGTTCAGAGGGAAAGGTGACTAGTGGAGTGTCTCAGGGATCAGTGCTGGGACTTATTCTGTTTAATATGTTTGTGAACGACATTGCTGAAGGGTTAGAAGGTAAGCTTAGCCTTTTTGTGGATGATACCAAGATTTGTAACAGTGGACACCCCGGAGGGAGTGGAAACATGAAAACGGATCTGCAAAACTTAGAAGAACGGTCTAACATCTGGCAACTAAAATTCAATGTGAAGAAGTGCAGAGTGATGCATCTGGGGATAGAAATCCGAGGGAACCGTATGTGCAACAGGAGGACAAAGACATGGAATTAATCGAGGACATAGAGAATATCACTATGCGCGGGGACTCTGTAATGCTAGGAGACTTCAACATGCCAGATGCAGATTGGAACACACTCTCCGCGACTACGGGTAGCAGCAAAAGAATATTAAACTCCATAAAGGGCGCACGTCTCAAGCAATTGGTATTGGAACCCACCAGGGACAAGGCGTTACTAGACCTAGTTCTCACCAACGGAGATAGCGTCACGGAAGTCTCAGTAGGAGAAACACTGGCCTCCAGCGACCATAATATGGTATGGCTCAACCTCAAGAAAGGATTCCCGAAAACAAACA
Source organism: Geotrypetes seraphini (assembly GCF_902459505.1). NCBI lineage: Eukaryota > Metazoa > Chordata > Amphibia > Gymnophiona > Dermophiidae > Geotrypetes > Geotrypetes seraphini. Next base: position 413,501,985 of record NC_047086.1, read on the forward strand.
CCACAACAAGGGTTCTCAACTTTAGAGGCACAGACTTTAACCGCATGGGAGATTTCGTCCATGAGGAGCTACATAAACAAGCAAAAACTGATAATGTGGAGGATATGTGGTCGTCTCTGAAGTCCATCCTACACGAAGCAACAGACCGATACATAAAGACTGTAAGTAAACGCAGGAGAAACAAAAGACCCCAATGGTTCAGTAAAGAAATTTCAGACCTAGTTAAACAGAAAAAAGACGCATTTATCGCCTACAAACATTTAGGCAGAGAGGGGGCAAAAGAGGACTATCTAGACAGATCTAAAGCTGTCAAAACAGCTGTCAGAGAGGCCAAACTCCGAATGGAGGAAGAGCTAGCACGGAAAATTAAGAAAGGGGATAAATCTTTCTTCAGCTATATTAGCGACAGAAAAAGAAACAAAGATGGGATAGTACGCTTGAAGCAATCGGACGGTAACTTTGCAGAATCAGACTCTAAGAAGGCAGAATTACTAAACCAATACTTCTGTTCAGTGTTCACCCGCGAAGCGCCGGGAGCTGGTCCACAGCTGCAGACGGGAGATAACCGGAAAGACCCGTTTCAAGATTTCGAATTTACGCCCAGTAGTGTCTATAGCGAACTATCAAGACTCAAAGTAAATAAAGCCATGGGACCAGATAACCTACACCCCAGAATGCTCAGGGAGTTAAGGGAAGTCCTGGCAGAACCATTATCTGTTCTTTTCAATCTTTCCCTAAGCACAGGAAGGGTCCCATTGGACTGGAAAACCGCCAACGTAATCCCACTCCACAAAAAGGGCTGCAGGACAGAGACAGCAAACTACAGACCAGTGAGTCTCACGTCTATAGTGTGTAAACTGATGGAAACACTGATCAAACAGAATATTGACACAATCCTAGATGAAGAAAAACTGCGTGATCCACACCAACACGGGTTCACCCGGGGCAGATCCTGCCAATCTAATCTGATTAGATTTTTTGACTGGGTTACTAGACAACTGGACGCCGGAGAGTCACTGGACGTAGTATATTTGGACTTCAGTAAGGCATTTGATAGCATCCCTCATCGAAGATTGCTGAACAAGCTGAAATCGATAGGATTAGGAAACACTCTAACTACATGGATTGGGGATTGGCTGAGCGGAAGACTTCAGAGGGTGGTGGTGAACGGTACCCCATCCGAAGCATCGGACGTGATCAGTGGAGTGCCGCAGGGATCGGTCCTGGGCCCGATTCTATTCAACTTATTCATAAGAGATATGATGCAAGGACTTAGAGGAAGGGTATCACTGTTCGCCGACGACACCAAACTTTGCAACATAGTAGGCAGATGCTTATTACCTGATAATATGACACACGACCTACTGCTACTGGAACAATGGTCAAATACTTGGCAGCTAGGCTTCAATGCTAAAAAATGCAAGGTAATGCACCTGGGCAAAAGAAACCCGCGTAGAACTTATGTACTAAATGGTGAGACCTTGATCAGGACCACGGCGGAATGCGATCTAGGGGTGATCATTAGCGAGGACATGAAGGTTGCCAATCAAGTGGAGAAGGCTTCCTCCAGGGCAAGACAAATGATGGGGTGTATCCGCAGAAGTTTCGTCAGCAGGAGACCTGAAGTTATGATGCCGTTGTACAGAGCCATGGTGAAGCCCCACTTGGAGTACTGTGTTCAGTTTTGGAGACCACACTACCGAAAGGACGTACTGAGGATCGAGTCGGTTCAGCGAACGGCCACCAGGATGGTCATGGGGCTCAAGGATCTCACGTATGAAGAAAGACTAAAGAAATTGCGGCTGTACTCACTTGAGGAAAGAAGAGAACGGGGAGATATGATTGAAACGTATAAGTACATCACGGGACGCATTGAGTCAGAAGATGATATCTTCTGGCTCATAGGACCCTCAACCACCAGAGGGCACCCGCTGAAAATCAGGGGAGGGAAGTTTCATGGCGACTCCAGGAAGTACTTCTTCACCAAAAGAGTGGTGGATCATTGGAACAGACTCCCACTCCAGGTGATAACGGCCAGCAGCGTGACGGATTTTAAGAAAAAATGGGATACTCACGTGGGATCTTTAAGGGAGTAAATTCAGGGGGGGATACTTGGAATGGGCAGACTTGGTGGGCTATAGCCTTTTCTGCCGCTTTTTTTCTATGTTTCTATGTTTCTATGCTAGAAGGTGATAGGCTGATAAGTACTGACGGAGAGATGGACCTTGGGGTGACTGTATCTGAGGATCTAAAGGCATCTAAACAGTGTGCTAAAGCGGTAGCTGTAGCCAGAAGGATGCTAAGCTGTATAGAAAGAGGAATAACCAGCAGAAGAAAGGAGGTGTTGATGCCCTGTATAGGTCATTGGTGAGACTGCACTTGGAGTATTGTGTTCAGTTTTGGAGGCCATATCTAATGAAGGATATAAAAAGACTTGAAGTGGTCCAGAGGAAGGCGACAAAAATGGTAAGGGGTTTGAACCAAAAGAAGTATGAGAAGAGACTGGAAGACCTAAATATGTATGCTCTAGAGTAAGGGTCCCCAACTCCTGGTCCGCAGCCCAATAGCAGTTCGCAGCCATCTGATAACTGGGATGCAAGAGAACTGCTGACAACGGGCATCTCTTCCCCTCATCTTGCAGCCATCTGACAGCCGGGCCGCAAAAGAACTGCCAGCAATGGGCATCTCTTCCCCTCATCATACCATCTCCCTCCTTTCCCCTCAACTTCGCAGGTGCTCCAGAGTTTTCTGAGTATCTGGATGCAACAAAATTCTCCAAAGACCTGCACAACTGCCCCAAAACTTCTCTGATGTTCTTCCTGTTTCTGCCTGGGCATCTTGGGTCAGAGGAGAAGCTTTGGGGCAGTCGCACAGGACTTGTGAAAATGTTGCTGTGTCTGGACACTGAGAAACAGAAAACTCTGGAGCACCCGCAAAGTTGAAGGGAAGAGGTTTAGTGGCGCTGAAGGGAAGTGGAGGGAGAGGGAGAAGGGTAACAGATGCTGAAAGGGAGAAAGGGGAGAACAGATTCTGAAGAGAGGGAGGAACAGACACTGGATGGAAGTGGGGAGGGGAGAAGATGGTGGTTGGAAGGAGAGAGAGGGGAACAGATGCTGAAAGTGGAGAGAGAGAGAGGGAGCAGACACTAGAAGGAAATGGGGAAGAGAGAAAGGGAAGCAGACGCTGGTTGGAAGGGGTTAGAGAGAGGGGAACAGACACTGGATGGGAGAGGATAGAGAGGGGAGCAGACAATGGAAGGAACTGGAGAGGAGAGATCGAGCACATACTGGATGGAAGGAGAAGATAAAAAAGAGCACATGCTGGATTTGGAGAAGAGGATTGATTTAGTGAGATACTGGAAGGGGTGAGGGAAAGAGGTGGCAAGCTGTAGGTAGACACAATGAAAGGGAAATTGAGGACTGGAAAGTAAACAGACAAGAGTAGAAAACAAATTGAGAAGGAAGAGCAGAAAAGAAAAGGAAGGGAGAGGAGAGAGAGATACTGGAGCATTGGGAGATCTGAAGGGAGGAAAGGAGGAGAGAGATGCTAAAAACCACCTGGAGGAGGGAGTGAGAGATGTCAGGGAAGAAGATAGATGTCAGACAATGGGGGGAGCGGAGGTAAGAAGATAGGTGCCAGACCAATTAGGGGTAGGGGTGGGGGTGGAGGGAGAGACAGTTTCTGATAGAGGCATAGAAATAAAGCAGATGCCATATGGAAAAGGCAGAGAGAAGGCAGACAGTGGATGGAAGGAAGAGAATGACTAGATGAGGAAAGCAGAAACAAAAATGTAGAAATTTCTATTTCTTTTTTTGCTAGAAATGTAATGTATATTGTGTATAAAACTGCCCTATGAACCTGCCCCGAATCCCTGCCTCCCCTCCACCGGTCCCTGAAAAAATTTGCTTTTATATAAGTGGTCCTTGGTGTCAAAAAAGTTGGGGACCACTGCTCTAGAGGAGAGGAGGGATAGGGGAGATATGATATAGACATTTAAATACTTGAAAGGTATTAATATAGAACCAAATCTTTTCCAGAGAAGGGAATATAGTAAAACTAGAGGGCATAATTTGAGGTTGTGGGGTGGAAGACTCAGGAGTAATGTTAGGAAATTCTTTTTCACAGAGAGAATAGTAGATGCCTGGAATGCACTCTCAAGGGAAGTGGTGAGAGGAAAATGGTGATGGAATCCAAAAAAACATGGGATAAACATAGAGGATCTCTAATTAAAAAATGAATAATGTAGATTAAAGAGCTAAGGCCGGTACTGGACAGACTTGCACGATCCAACCTGATCAGCTTTTTTGACTGAGTGACGGGGAAGCTGGATGTTGGGGAGTCCCTGGACATCGTATACATGGACTTTAGCAAAGCATTTGATAGCGTACCACACCGCAGGTTGCTGAGTAAGATGAGTTCTATAGGATTGGGCAACACATTGACTAAATGGGTTGGGAACTGGCTTGGAGGTAGACTTCAAAGGGTGGTGGTGAACGGCACCATCTCCGAGATGACGGAGGTGATCAGTGGAGTGCCCCAGGGCTCGGTCTTGGGCCCGATCCTATTCAACGTCTTTATAAGAGACTTGGCATAAGGGCTCCGAGGTAAAATAACATTATTCGCCGATGATGCCAAACTAAGCAATGTAGTGAGCAAAAGCACAACGGACAAAAATTCAATGCCCGACAACATGATGCACGACCTACTCCTACTGGAGCGCTGGTCTAGGACCTGGCAACTCAGCTTCAACGCCAAAAAATGCAAAGTTATGCACCTGGGCAGCCAAAATCCATGCAAGACTTATACCCTTAATGACGAGATCCTAACAAGAACGGTAGCAGAACAAGACTTAGGGGTGATCGTCAGTGAGGACATGAAGGCTGCCAATCAAGTGGAGCAAGCTTCATCCAAGGCAAGACAAATCATAGGTTGCATATGCAGGGGTTTCGTCAGCCGTAAGCCTGAAGTCATTATGCCATTATATAGATCCATGGTGAGACCCCACCTGGAATACTGTGTGCAATTCTGGAGGCCGCATTATCGCAAGGATGTGCTGAGACTGGAGTCGGTCCAGAGAATGGCCACCCGGATGGTCTCGGGACTCAAGGATCTCCCATACGAAGAACAGCTAGATAAATTACAGCTATACTCACTCGAGGAGGGGAGACATGATCGAGACGTTCAAGTATCTCACGGGCCATATCAAGGCGGAGGAAGATATCTTCTTTTTCAAGGGTCCCATGACAACAAGAGGGCATCCATGGAAAATCAGGGGCGGGAAACTGTGCAGTGATACCAGGAAATTATTTTTCACTGAGAGGGTGGTTGATCGCTGGAATAATCTTCCACTTCAGGTGATTGAGGCCAGCAGTGTGCCTGATTTTAAGGCCAAATGGGATCAATATGTGGGATCTATTCACAGAGGAAAGATAGGGGAAGGTCATTAGGGTGGGCAGACTGGATGGGCCGTGGCCCTTATCTGCCGTCTATTTCTATGTTTCTATGTTTCTATGATCTGTGTCCCATATGTGATGATTTGGTGTAGGATTGGGCTGGGGAGGGCATCAATGAGAACTCTACTAACTTGGAACATGAGGATGTTACTGGCCAGACTTTATGATAGATATCCTGCAAACAGGATGGTTGGATAGGCTGGAGTGAGCTTGGACGGCAACTTCAGCATTTGGAACCTAGGACAATACCGGGTGGACTTTACAGTCTAGGAGCCAGAAATATCAAAGAAGATCTTTTAGGTCTTTATCTGCCGTCATTTACCATGTCAACTGCTGTAACTAGAGAATGACATGGGGGAAAAATTTATCACCATTCCTGCCCTGTCCCCGTGAGCTCGCCCCATCCCCGCCCCGCAAGTTCGGTCCCAGTCCCACCCTGCAAACTATCAGATCCCATCTGCACAAGCCTCGAATAGTTATGATTTTATACTGAACTTATTTTATTAAAGTATAAAAAGAGACAATATTCTGTACAATTGTCATTTTATAAATACAAATAATACAGAGCAAGGATCAACAAAACCCCTGTCTCCCCTCCCTTTCACAAATATCCTTTCACAAATATCCCCTCCACTATTGTGAAAACTGAACAAAGCAAGATATGAGCATATTACTTCATATCTTCGACAATTGCATTGGTTGCCAGTTGTGTTTTGAATTCAATACAAAGCAATTATGTTATGTCATCAATTTCTACATGGTACGATGCCTGAAATTTTTAAGAATAAGATGTCTCATTATCAACCACAAAGATCCCTGCGTTCCGAAAGTGCAACATTGCTAAAAACAAAGGCTAACCTTAAACATGTGGAAACAAATGCCATGACTTTCACATGTGCAGGAGTAAAGCTATGGAATGGCCTTGTTGGCCAGATTCAAAAATGTGGAGAGAGGAATTCATTTAGGAAAATGTTGAAGACTCAACTATTTGTTGATGCATTTTTCTGAGCAATTGATTATATGTAAGACCGAACTTGTCTGTTTTATTTTTTATAGACTTTTAATATTTTATGTGTGTAACTCCTTGTAAACCGTTTTGGAAAAAACGGTATAGAAATTTAGAAATAAATAAATAAAATAAATACTACAGAATGCTACATAGAAAAATCAAGCTAACAAAATACTTCAGTCACATATGGCAGAAATAGTGTTAGGGGAGTACAACTAGGGCAACTGCCTCCTGGTCAGAGAGAGCCCTAAGCCAGCTGGAAGCTAAAGAAGCACAGCTTGGCTATGTGGTCCCCAGTTATATCTAATACCAGCTCTAGAAGGATACATATTTCAAATCTGAAATATTCTAATCACAAAATATAAAATAAATTTATTTTTTTCTACCTTTTGTTGTCTGGTAATTTTATTCTTCAAATCACATTGGTCTCAGGCTTTGGTTTTGGGTTCCTTCTGTCTTCATTGTGGCATGGGTGGGCTCCTGAAGGTAAAATAGGTACAAGAGGAACTAGGGAGAAGATGCCGAGTCTGACACAGGTGCAATTTTTTTACTACAGGAGCATGACTTTTCACCGCTCCCACGGGGTGGTAAAAGGTCTTGTCCCCATTCACGCAGGGCAGTGAAAGGTCTTGTCCCAATTCCTGCAGTAAACCAGTTACAAATGTCTCAATTTCTGTGGATTTACTGCGGTGACCACGGTTTACCGCGGTAAACGGTCCCTGTGTCATTATCTAGCTGTAACCTTTTAGCAGTACCAAGTTCTTTATCATAATTTGGTCTTCTGCAGTGAAAACCATCTTGATACAGAGACTATTTACAAACTATCGTCTGCTTCTGCATATATCCCGTAGCAACAATTCATTTTCCCAATGTAGTAAGAACATAAGAAGTTGCCTCCACTGAGGCAGACCAGAGGTCCATCTTGCCCAGCGGTCCGCACCCGCGGCGGCCCTTCAGGCCTAATTGCCTGAACAGTGTCCCTGACTAATTATGTAACTGTCTCTAGTCCTCTAATCCTATCCCTATAACCTACCTCTACTCCTATCTGTATCCCTCAATCCCTTTGTCCTCTAGATACCTATCCAATCCTTCTTTGAAGCCCTGTAGCGTACTCCTGCTTATCACATCCTCTGGTAGCGCGTTCCATGTATCTACCACCCTCTGGGTGAAAAAGAACTTCCTGGCGTTTGTTCTAAACCCTCCCCCTTTCAATTTCTCTGAGTACCCCTAGTACTTGTGGTTCCCCATAATTTAAAAAATCTGTCCCTGTCTACTCTTTATATGCCCTTCATGATCTTGAAGGTTTCTATCATGTCCCCTCTAAGTCTCCGCTTTTCCAGGGAGAAAAGCCCCAGCTTCTTCAATCTGTCAGTATACGAGAGGTCCTCCATACCCTTTATTAGCTTAGTTGCTCTTCTCTGGACTCTCTCAAGTACTGCCATGTCCTTCTTGAGGTACGGCGACCAGTACTGGACACAGTACTCCAGGTACGGGCGCACCATTGCACGGTACAGTGGCAGGATGACTTCCTTCGTCCTGGACGTGATACCCTTCTTAATGATGCCCAACATTCTGTTTGCCTTCCTTGAGGCTGTGGCGCACTGCGCCAATGCCTTCAATGATGTGTCTACCATCACTCCCAGGTCTCTTTCAAGGTTACTCACTCCTAGCGGTGATCCCCCCATTTTGTAAGTGAACATCGGGTTCTTTTTCCCTACATGCATGACCTTGCATTTCCCTATGTTGAAGCTCATTTACCACTTTTTGGCCCACTCTTCCAGCGCTGTCAGATCTTTTTGGAGATCTTTGCAGTCCTCTGTGTTTTCAACCCTGCTGTATAGTTTGGTATTGTGCTGTGGGAAATATTTACATTTTACATCAACTTCATTCAGGACACGATGAACTAAATGTCATAAGAATCGGCCAAATTCTGTGGAAGATACAACAAAAAGGATTGGTTGCAAAGGTTAGGACTGTAAACCAGGCATGGATGCTATTTAAAAATACCATTGTGGAAGCCCAGACCAGATGTATTCCACATATCAGCAAAGTTGGAAAGAAGAGGAAACGAGAGCCGGCGTGGTTTAAAGGTGAAGTGAAAGAGGCTACTAGAGTCAAAAAAAAAATCCTTTAAAGAATGGAAAAAGTATCTGGATGAAGAAAATAAGAAGAAATACAAGCACTGGCAAATTAGATGCAAAACATTGATAAAGACAGCTAAGAAAGAATTTGAAGAGAAACTTGCAAAACATGTAAAAACTCATAGCAATTTTTTTAGGTACATCAGAAGCAGAAAACCTGTGAGGGAATCTGTGGGACCGTTGGATGACCAAGGAGCGAAAGGGGTGCTAAGGGGGGATAAGGCCTATAGCGGAAAGACTGAATGAATTATTTGCTTTGGTCTTTAAAGAAGAAGATGTAAGAGATCTACCTGAACTGGAAATGGTTTTCAAGGGTGATGATGCAGAGGAACTGAAAGAAATCTCGGCGAATCTGGAAGATGTACTGAGCCAAATTGACAAGTTAAAAAGTGATAAATCACCAGGACTAGATGGTATACATCCCAGGGTATTAAAAGAACTCAAACATGAAATTGATGACCTGCTGTTAGTGATCTGTCACCTGTTGCTAAAATCGTCAGTAGTACCTGAAGATTGGAGGGTGGCCAATGTTACGCCAATTTTTAAAAGGGGTTCCAGGGGAGATCTAGGAAATTACAGACCAGTAAACCTTACTTCGGTGCCGGGTAAAATTGTAGAAATGATTATAAAAAATAAAATTGTGGAACACGTAGACAAACATGATTTAATGAGACTGAGTCAGCTTAGGTTCAGCCAAGGGAGATCTTGCCTCACAAATTTGCTTGACTTCTTTGAAGGTGTGAAAAAACATGTGGTTAAAGGTGAGCCGGTTGATATAGTGTATCTAGATTTTCAGAAAGCTTTTGATAAAGTTCCTCACGAGAAGCTCCTGAGAAAATTAAAGAGTCATGGGATAGGTGGCAAAGTTCAGTTATGGATTAGGAATTAGTTATCGGATAGAAAACAGAGGGTAGGGTTAAATGGTCATTTTTCTCAATGGAGGGGAGTAAACATATAGAGTGCCGCAGGGCTCTGTACTGGGACCAGTGCTATTTAACTTATTTATAAATGATCTGGAAATTGGAACAAGTGAGGTGATTAAATTTGCAGATGACACTAAACTGTTCAAAGTTGTTAAAACGCATGCAGATTGTGAAAAATTGCAGGCGGACCTTAGGAAATTGGAAGACTGGGCGTCCAAGTTACAAATAAAATTTAATATGGACAAATGCAAAGTGATGCACATTGGGAAAAATAACCTGAATCACAGTTACTGGATGTTAGGATCCACCTTGGGGGTTAGCGCCCAAGAAAAGAATCTGGGTATCATTGAAGACAATATGGTGAAACCTTCCATCCAATGTGTGGCGACGGCCAAAAAAGCAAACAGGATGCTGGGAATTATTTAAAAAAGGATGGTTAACAAGTCTAAGAATGTTTTAATGCCCCTGTATTGCTCTATGGTGTGACTCATTTAGTGTATTGCGTTCAATTCTGGTCTCCTTATCTCAAGAAAGATATAGTGGCACTAGAAAAAGTTCAAAGAAGAGCGACCAAGATGGTAAAGGAGCTGGAAATCCTCTCGTATGAGGAAAGACTAAAACGATTAGGGCTCTTCAGCTTGGAAAAGAGACGGCTGAGGGGAGATATGATTGAAGTCTTCAAAATCCTGAGTGGAGTAGAACGGGCACAAGTGGATCGATTTTTCATTACATCAAAAATTACAAAGTCTAGGGAACACTCGATGAAGTTACAGGGAAGTGCTCTTAAAACCAATAAGAGGAAACATTTTTTCACTCAGAGAATAATTAAGCTCTGGAACGCGTTGCCAAAGAATGTGGTAAGAGCAGATAGCGTAGCTGGTTTTAAGAATGGTTTGGACAAGTTCCTGGAGGAAAGTGCATAGTCTGTTATTGAGAAAGACATGGGGGAAGCCACTGCTTGCCCTGTATTGGTAGCATGGAATATTGCTACACCTTGGGTTTTGGCCATGTACTAGTGACCTGGATTGGCCACCGTGAGAATGGGCAACTGGGCTTGATGGACCATTGGTCTGACCCAGTAAGGCTATTCTTATGTCCTTATGATGTGTTGGGGGGTTTTTCAGTTCACAGTATACTGTATATACTGACTTCTTGGACACCTTTAGAGATAGTTTCCACAACCAGATTGTGCACACAAACCTGAGGCCTATTAATGGAAACGCATTTAAAACAGAGAATGGTGAAGTTTCTGGAATCCAGTAGATTACATGACTGGAGGCAACATGGATTTGCTAGAGGTAGGTTTTGTCAGACAATCTGATGAATTTATTTGACTGGGTGATCAGAAAAATGGATAGAGGGAGTGCGCAGCTGCGCTAGATGTGAATTTAACAAAGCCTTTGACAGTGTTCCACATAGGCATCTAATAAATAAACTGAGTGCCCTTGATATGGGATCCAAAGAGACAGACTAGGTCAGGAACTGGTTGAGTGGAAGGCAAGGGTAGTGATCAATGGAAATTGCTCTGTGGAAAGGGATGGTACCAGTTGTGTGCTTCAAGGTTCAGTTCTTGGGCCTGTGCTTTTTAACATTTTTTCTAAGCGATATTGCTGAAGGACTGTCTGGTAAGATTTGCCTCTTTGCAAATCTGCAATAGAGTAGACACCCCTGATAGTGTGGAAAACATGAGAAAGGACCTAGCGAAGCTTGAAGAATGGTCTGAATGTGTTCTTATTTTCTAATTTGGCAGCTAAGATTTAATGGTAAGAAATGTAAGGTCATGCATTTGGGCTGCAGAAATCCAAGGGAATGGTACAGTTTAGGGGTGAAGAACTTTTGTGCATAAGACAGGAGTGGGACCTAGGTGTGAAAGTATGTGATGATCTAAAGGTGGCCAAAAAGGTTGAAAAGGCAATGGGAAAAGCTAGAAGGATGCTAGGGTGCATAGGGAGAGGATGCCCTTGTATAAGACTCTGGCAAGACCTCATTTGGAAAATTATGTACAATTCTGGAGACCGCACCTTCAAAAAGACATAAACAGGATGGAGTCAGTCAAGAGGAAGGCAACTAAAATGGGTGGTGGTCTATGTCTTAAGTCATACGTGGACAGACTTAAGGATCTCAATATATACAGTATACTTTGTAGGGAAGGCAGGAAGGGGGAAATATGATAAGAGACATTTAACTACCTATGTGACATAAATACACGAGGTGAGTCTCTTTCAATTGAAAGGAAACTGCAGAATGAGAGGGCATGGAATGAGGTTAAAAGGTAGTAGGCTTAGGAGTAATCTAAGCAATGGCATAGTAAGGGGGCAGTCTGCCCCAGGTGCAGCCTTGGTGTGGGTGCCAGCTCCTTTCCTCTCTGCCCCCGCTCCTTCCCACTCCTCTTCCTTTTGTACCTCTTCCCCACTGTAGCTCTAGCTCTTTGCCGGTGTGAGCAGCAAGTCCAACCTGCTCATGTCAGCATCGATTCTCTCTCTGATGTTGCTTCTGGTTCCCATGCCTAGAAAGTGATGTCGAAGGGAGAGCCAATAATAATAATAATAATAACAGTTTATATACCGCAGTACCGTTAAGTTCTATGCGGTTTACAAAAGATTAGTGAAGTACAAGTTGAGTTAACTTAAGGGATGTGGGAACAATAGGGAGAAAGGGCAGGAACACTGTTAGAGAGGGGAAAGAGAGAAGTGGGTCAGCTGTCTAGGTATTTCAGGAATAGGTGAGTTTTGAGGCGTTTCCTGAATACCTCATAAGTGGTGGGCAATAGGAGTTGTTCTAGGTCTTTACCCCATAGAGCTGCTTGATGTGAGAGAAGATGCTCATGGTGTTTTTTTAGTTTGCATCCTCTAACTGGGGGAGAAACGAAGTGCAAGTGGGAGCTTCTCTTATGTTTGTTGGCTGAGAAGGAGAAGAGGTCAGTGATGTATTTAGGGTTTAGACCGTAAAAAACTTTAAAACATAAGAACATAAGAAGTTGCCTCCACTGGGTCAGACCAGAGGTCCATCTCGCCCAGCGGTCCGCTCCCGCGGTGGCCCACAGGTCTATGACCTGTGAAGTGGTTTCTGACCACTTCTATAACCTACCTCTAGTTCTATCTGTACCCCTCAATCCCCTTATCCTCCAGGAACCTATCCAAACCTTCCTTGAACCCTTGTAAAGTGCTCTGGCCTATCACATCCTCCGGAAGCGAGTTCCATGTGTCCACCACCCTCTGGGTAAAAAAGAACTTCCTAGCATTTGTTCTAAACCTGTCCCCTTTCAATTTCTCTGAGTGACCCCTAGTGGTTGTGGGTCCCCACAGTTTGAAGAATCTGTCCTTATTCACCTTCTCAATGCCCTTTAGGATTTTGAAGGTTTCTATCATGTCCCCTCTAAGTCTCCTCTTCTCCAGGGAGAACAGCCCCAGCATTTTTAACCTGTCAGCATATGCAAAATTTTCCATACCTCTTATCGGTTTAGTCGCTCTTCTCTGGACTCCCTTGAGTACCGCCATGTCCTTCTTGAGGTATGGCGACCAGTACTGGACACAGTACTCCAGGTGAGGGCGCACCATTGTGCGATACAGCGGCATGATGACTTCCTTCGTCCTGGTTGTGATACCCTTTTTGATGATGCCCAGCATTCTGTTTGCTTTCTTTGAGGCTGTCGCACACTGCGCCGAAGGTTTCAATGTTGTGTCCACCATCACCCCAGGTCTCTTTCAAGGTTGCTCATCCCTAGCAATATTCCCCCCATTTTGTAGCTGAACATCGGGTTCTTTTTCCCTACATGCATGACCTTGCATTTCTCTACGTTAAAACTCATTTGCCACTTTTTTGCCCATTCTTCCAGTCTTGTTAGGTCCCTTTGCAGGTCTTCACAATCTTTCGTGCTTCTAATCCTGCTGCAGAGTTTGGTGTTAGCAAATTTAATAACCTCATATTTCGTCCCCGTCTCCAGATCGTTAATAAATATGTTGAACAGGAGAGGTCCCAGCACCGACCCCTGTGGAACTCTGCTCGTGACCCATTGCCAGTCTGAGTATTGGCCCTTTACTCCAACCCTCTGTTTCCTGCCTGCCAACCAGTGTTTGATCCATCTGTAGATATCCCCTTGCACCCCGTGGTTCCACAGCTTTTTAAGTAGCCATTCGTGAGGTACCTTGTCGAAGGCTTTTTGGAAGTCAAGGTAAATGATGTCTATGGATTCCCCCTTATCCATCTGGCTGTTTATTCCCTCAAAGAAGTACAGCAAGTTCGTGAGGCACGACCTTCCCCTGCAGAAAGCCATGCTGGCTCGCCTTCAGTTGTCCATTGTTTTCTATGTGTTCGCAGATTGTGTCCTTAACCAGTGCTTCCATCATCTTTCCCAGAACCGAGGTCAAGCTCACAGGCCTGTAGTTTCCCGGGTCACCCCTTGATCCCTTCTTAAAGATGCAGGCAGGCGAACTTAAACTTTACACGAGCTTCCATCGGCAGCCAGTGTAGCTGTTTGAAGTATGGCGTCACGTGATCGAACTTCTTTAGACCGAAGATTAGTCTGACCACAGTGTTTTGCATTAGTTGTAAGCGTCGCATATTCTTTTGGGGGATTGCTAAGTATGCGTTGTTACAGTACTCGAGTTGACTTAATACGAGGGATTGTACCAGGATTCTGAAGGCAGAGTTATCAAAGTATGCTTTAATGGATTTAAGTTTCCAGAGGGTGAAAAAACCCTTTTTGATTAGGGAGTCCACCTGGTCTTTCATGGTGAGGCATTGGTCCAGAGTTACACCCAGTATTTTAATGGTGGGCTGTATGGGGTAGTTATGTTTGTTGATGTCTAGTGGAGTTTTGGTGTCAAGAGGGTGCGGTGAAGCGACAAAGAATTTTGTCTTCTCAGTATTGAGCTTGAGTTTGAAGTCTGTCAACCAATGCTCCATCAAGTTTATGGCTTCTGATGCTTTTGGAATTGTTTCCGAGATGGAGTTGGCAAATGGGATAATGATCGTAAAGTCATCAGCGTAACTGAATAATTTTATCCCAACTGGGTTAATTGAACGCTCAGTGAGGTCATGTAGATATTGAAAAGCAGAGGGGATAGTGGGGACCCTTGCGGAACGCCGGATGGGTTGCTCCAGGTGTTGGAGAGATCATTGTTGAAGCGAACCTGATAGGTGCGGGATGAAAGGAAATCATGAAACCAGTTTAGCACTTCGCCTCTGATGCCAATAGGGTCTAGACACTGTAGCATTTTCGCATGGTCTACAAGGTCAAAGGCAGAGCTCATGTCGAATTGCATGATCAGGGCATTGAGGCCTTTGCTTAAAAGTAGGTGCAAGTAATCTAAGATGGCCGCAATTGCCGTTTCTGTGCTGAAAAGCGGTCTAAAGCCGGATTGAGTCTCATGAAGGAGTGAGAACTGGTCCAGATATTCCATTAATTGGGAGTGTACCAACCCCTCCATGATCTTTACAATGAGTGGTATGGAAGCAATTGGTCTGTAGTTGGTAACTAGGGCTGACGATTCTTTGCTATTTTTTTAGGATAGGGGTTATTATTATGTGGCCTTTGTTGGTGGGGAATTTTCCGTTTTTCAGGTTATGGGCTAAGTAGTGCAGTAGAGATAGTTTAAATTCAAGTGGTGCCGCTTTCATGATTTCCAGGGGACATGAGTCCAGGAAGCAGTATGATTTGGAGTATTTGTTATATAATTTGGTATAGTTATTCCAATCTATGTCTTGAAAGGAATCCCAGAACATGTCTGCAGGGGTTTCATTTCCTTGTGTGTTAGCCATATGGTGATCACTAGGTTCTTTTGTTGAGCAATTGTTTCTTAGTTTTTTAATTTTTGAGTCAAAGTGCAGGGCTAGGTCATTCGCCGAGGGTAATTTAAAGTTGTGTGTGGGTAGAGTGTAGCGGGTGGTGTCGAATAAGTTAGTAACCAGATTGAACAGCTCTTTTGTATTAACTCCTCGTGAGCTGTTGCAGGATGAATTGATTTTGTTTGAGTAGAATGCTTTGCGTTTATCTTTTATCAGTTGTTTGTAGGTTTTTATATTGGCTCTCCAATTGTTACGGTCTGATAATTCTCCTGTTTTTTTCCATATTCTTTCTAGACATCTGGCTAACTGTTTCATTTTTAGGAGATCGATGTCGAACCATTTGTTATATTTATTTGCATTACTGGTGTGTTTAGGTGCAATGTTGTCTAAAATACAGGTGCTGGTAGTGGTCCAGTGATCCCAGAAATCAACTTCTTCCTTTACCTCTGCTTGTAGTTTATATTGCGCCCAGTAGTTATCTGGGTTGATGTGGCCTCTCGTGAGATGTTCTTTTTTTTATTTTTGGTCGAGTAATTTGTTTTCGTTGGAACCAGATTAGCTTGAAGTAGAAAGTGAAGTGGTCGGACCAGATGTCGTGGCACCAGGTGCCTCCTGGTAAGGAGATGGTGGGGTCTGGGATTTCCTTTGTGGACATGGCTACTACTTCTAGATGGTGGCCTTTTTCGTGAGTTTGTGCGGGGGGAGGGAGGTTGTAGTTAAGTAGGGATAGGAAGTTTTTGAATTCTTTCGTGTCTGTGTTGTCCTCTTCATCGAGATGTATGTTTATGTCTCCTGCGATAATATTGTAGGAGGATCTAAGAGAGTTGTGTAGGACAAATTCACAAAAGTCCTCTTTGGCTTTTGACCAGCTTTTCGGTGGGACGTAGAATAGTATGCATGAGAGGGAATCTTCTAAGTGGATGTTACTGATTTTACAGGCTAGGATTTCTAGTTGATTGGATGTTTTGGAGTCCATAAGTTCGAACTCGAATCCTTTTTTGAGAAGAATTGCTAATCCTCTTCCTTTTTTTCCCTCACGGTTTAGTGTAAGGATTTTGAAATTGTCAGGAAGGAGATCAGTAATTATTGGGTCATCTTCAGACAGTAGCCAAGTTTCGGTTAGAAAGAGGCAGGCTATTTGCTTGCTGATGATCCAATCTTTGATTAGAAAGGCCTTGTTCCTGACTGATCTAGTGTTAAGATAAGCACAGGGGATAGTAGCGGATGTGATGGGATTGGTATAGGTAATGGTTCTTATGGGTTTTACTACCCTTGTTCTTTTTTTGAGGGTGCGTTGATGTGCTCTTTTGTTTGAGATAATGCTAATGTTATATGTTTTGTCTTCTTGTGGAATGGAGATGTGCGTGGTCGATAAAGCGGGGAAATGGGGAAATTGTAGTTGAGGGTAGAGAGTGTGAATCTCTTTGATGCTAATACTTAGCATGTAGAGTAGTAATAAGAGATTCATGGTTGGATTGTAGATGGGTTGGGGTGGAAAAGAAGATAAGTTAAATGGAAGTTGGTTTTGAGACGTCTCTGACCATTTAGCGTCTAACAGTACATGCCACTAAGTTCTTCATGCATCTAACAGTACATGCCATTAACATTAACAGTACTTGTCATTAACATTAACAGTACTTGTCATTAACAGTTTTCATGCGACTATCAGAACCTGATCCTAGCGACGCATGCGTCTAACAGTACATGTCGTTAATATTAACTGTGCATGAGCCTAACGGTTTTTCATGCGACTATCAGTACCTGCTCCCAACAATACATGCGTCTAAAGTACATGCTACTAAGTTCTTCATGCGTCTAGCAGTGCATGCCATTAACATTAACAGTACATGCCACTAGCAGTTTAACATCCGACTATCAGTATAAATTTTTTTTTTCAAGCGACTAACAATGCATGCCACTAGGAGTTTGTCAAGCGTCTAATGGTATCAGTGCTTCTGATGGTTGCACATGCTTCTAATACTTGTTGTAAGAGAAGGTCCAGTCTATGGGGGCTGTTAGGCCGTCACACAAAGGGCGCTTCACCTTCACCGCATGCCGAACGGCAGTGCGCCGTAGGCGCTGCTGTTTTAAATCAGGAAGAACCCCGCTGGCTCGGGGGGGGGCGGAGCAGTGCTCACACACCTCAGTGGAGCAGGCTCCCGACGTGCCCCTTGGGCCCGCTGCTGCTCTAAATCAAAAAGAACCCCGCTGGCTCGGGGGGGGGGGCGGAGCGGTGCTCGCGCGCCTCGGTGGAGCAGGCTCCCGACATGCCCCTTGGGCCCGCTGCTGCTCTAAATCAAGAAGAACCCTGCTGGCTCGGGGGGGGGGGCGGAGCGGTGAATCAAGAAGAACCCTGCTGGCTCGGGGGGAGGGGGGGCGGAGCGGTGCTCACACGCCTCGGTGGAGCAGGCTCCCGACGTGCTTTTTGGGCCCGCTACTGCTCTAACTGACGTGAGCAGCAAGTTGGTAATACTGTTCACGCCGGGAAAGCTAAAGAGGTACAAGGGAAGGGAGGGGACAAGGAAGGAGTAGGGGGGACAGAGAAGAGGGCAGGGGAGGGGACAAGGAAGGAGTAGGGGGGACAGAGAAGAGGGCAGGGGAGGGGACAAGGAAGGAATAGGGGGGACAGAGAAGAGGGCAGGGGAGGGGACAAGGAAGGAGCAGGGAGTAGGGGGGTCAGAGAAGAGGGCAGGGGAGGGGACAAGGAAGGAGTGGGGGGACAGAGAAGAGGGCAGGGGTGGGGACAAGGAAGGCGCAGGGGGGACAGAAGAGGGCAGGGGAGGGGACAAGGAAGGAGCAGGGAGTAGGGGGGACAGAGAAGAGGGCAGGGGAAGGGATAAAGGAGCAGGGGGGACAGAGAAGAGGGCAGGAGAGGGGACAAAGAAGGAGCAGGAGGGACAGAAGAGGGCAGGGGAGGGGACAAGGAAGGATTAGAGACAGAGAAGAAGGCAGGGGAGGGGACAAGGAAGGAGCAGGGAGTAGGGGGACAGATAAGAGGGCAGGGGAGGGACAAGGAAGGAGTGGGGGGGACAGAGAAGAGGGCAGGGGAGGGGTGCCACTGCCCTGGGTGCCTCTTACCCTTGCTATGTGACTGAATCTAAGGAAATACTTTTTTACCGAAAGGGGGGTAGATGTGTGGAATAGTCTCCCAGTAGAGGTGGTGGAGACAAAGAATGTGTCTGAATTTAAGAAAGCATGGGACAGACAGATGGGATCTCTTAGGAAGAGGAGATAGTGGATTCTGTGGATGGGCCTTTTGGCCTTTATCTGCCGTCATCCTTCTATATAAACAGCTGATTAAAATATGAGGAACTAGTCTAAATTATAAGGTGCAGAATGAATGGATAGTCAGTTGCTAAATGTATTTAAGGCTTGGTAGAAGAGCCAGGCTTTCCCCAAGCTTCCTCAAGTAGAGGCAATTAATACGTGCACTTAGTATTCGGTATTGCAACTGAACAAAAACAAAAACTGGATATTCAAGTTTCAAATTTATTAAAAATTTGATATACCATCTTATCAATTTATTTCCTCTCATGTCATGTCAGTGCCAAGTACAGATGTAGAATAAATGGTGTCTCTCATACTGACAGAGCAGGAGCAGGGTGCTGAGGAGAGCCAGGGGAGCAGGGATTCCTCCTTCTCTGCAAAGCACATGTATTTATTGATTTGATTTTCTATACCATTCTCTCAAGGGAGCTCAGAACAGTTTACATGAATTTTATTCATTCAGGTACTCAAGCATTTTTCCCTGTCTGTTCCAGTGGGCTCACAATCTATCGTACCTGGGACAATGGGGGGATTAAGTGACTTGCCCAGGGTCACAAAGCGCAGCATGGATTTGAACCCACAACCTCAGAATGCTGAGGTGCTATTAAATAAGGAAGGGTCACTATAGGAGAGATCAGCATAAGCAACACATTGTTGTGAACAGACTGCTCTTATACTTTTGTCCCCTGACCCTAAGCTGTCCAATATCTGGGTTATCCCTAACAATCTTCACAAAGGGTTCCATAGTCAAGGCAAAGAGAAGGGAGAGCGGACAGCCATGCTGTGTGTCCTGAATTAAAGAAATCATCCCTAAATGGCCTCTGTTGACCCCCACAAGCCCTTGGCACTGAGTATAACTCTCCAACCCACCTTCTAAACATGTCCTCAGTTGCCCAAAGATCTTCTCTGCACATATACCAAATAAGGCAAATTTATCCTTTGATTTAGCTATATGAATTAAATTTAACCACTGTGCCACGCTCTCCCCTCATATGAACTTCAGAAGGAAACTTTCTTTGGCACAATGCAAGTGCTATGGTGAGCATTAGCAGTGAATTTGGAAATTGAGTTCATACTCCACATGCCCTGGCTTAGGAGTGAGGTTCATTACTGTGCAAAGTAACTTATTTGGAGACATTGCCCAGACTCTCCTATCTTACTCTGATGTGAAAGAAAAAAAGGCTTTATACTCACAAGGCAGGAGCAGGGTGCTGAGGAGAGCCAGGGGCATCAGGTCCTTCATTCTCTGCAAAGCAATATAACCATAGTGCATTCTCCAGACTCTCCTGCCTTCCTCCAGCCGTTATAACCACCTTTCAGCTGCATGCAGCAGCTGGGAGCTGAGGTTTTGTTTTTAAGAGATAACTGTAAGCCCTACATAAGTTAACTCTTGGTATGCCACTCCTAGCTAAGATCACAAGTCTCTCTTCACATGGCTACATGATAGATCTCTTTCCCTTTATTATTCACCAACATAAATGTACTTTGGGAATTACCCAAACAAATATTTGATTTTGAAATTTATTCTGGCAAACGTCACCTCACAAAATGCATGCAGTTATTGGAGACTGGGGCATGGGTTGTTCAGGGATACATTTTCATTTCAATCACCTCTAATATTCACTGCTGCCAGATGAAACTTAACATGTACAAACTGCAGTTCGAAGGATACCAAAATCTGCAATAGACACCCCTGATGGTGTGGAAAACATGAGGAAGGACCTAGTGAAGTTTGAGGAATAGTCTGAAATTTGGCAGGTAAGATTTGCCAGGGTCATGCTTTTGGGTTGCAAAAACCCAAGGGAATGGTACAGTTTAGGGGTTGAAGAACTTATGAGCACGACAGAAGAGTGGGACTTGGGTGTGATAGTGTGTGATGATCTAAAGGTGGCCAAATGGTTGAAAAGGAGATGGCAAAAGCTAGAACAATGTCTCTCAAACTTTCTCAAGCCAGGGCACACTAAAGATAGTGGCCACGGCTCAAGGAACCCAGAACTGTGCAGACGTCACTGTGATGACATCAGGGATGCAGAGAGGCCCTCCAGATGGGCCCTAAAATGCCAGTAGGGCATGCCAGCAGGGAAGTCTTAACAAATATCAACTGAGTACCCCAACCACAGACCTCCCAAGCTCCACCCTACACCTATCCAAGCTTTTCCCCAGATCCCGCCCCCTTTACTAATTGTAATGCAATTTTTTCCATTCATTTTTCATATACACACAATATACACTGAAGATATAAATTCTCAAAACTGACACATTTCTATCACTATATTGAAAATAAAATCATTTTCCCTACCTTTGTTGTCTGGTGACTTTATTTTTCTGTGCTTTTAACCATAGACAGCAGAACATTTTTTTTGTTTGGGGGGCCCAAAAGCTCTGCCCTAGACCCTGCCCCAGACCTGCCCAAGCTCTTCCCCAGATCTCACCCCCATAATAATAGTACCAATTGTAAACACCATTTCTTCCATTCTTTTTCATATACACACAATATAATCTTATTAATAATACCCAAGTTTCAAGTTTCTTTATTTTTTATATACCATCTAAAAAAATACATGTCTAGACGGTGTACATTATAAAAGATTATAGGAAGCAATTAAAATAAGTAAATAAAAATAATAATTTATCAAATATTAAAAATACTGGACAAATTCAATGTATTTATAAATGATCTAGAAACAGGGATGAAATGCGAAGTAATAAAATTCGCAGATGACACCAAACTATTTAGTGGAGTTGGGACTAAAGAGAACTGTGAAGATTTACAAAGGGACCTGAACAAACTAGAAGAGTGGGCAACGAGATGGCAGATGAAGTTTAATGTAGAGAAATATAAAGTCTTGCATGTAGGAAACAGAAACCCGAAGTACAGCTATATGATGGGAGGGCTGGTAATGGGTGAAAATACCCAAGAAAAGGACTTGGGGGTAATAGTGGACAACACAATGAAGCCGTCGGCACAGTGCGCAGCGGCCTCTAAGAAGGCGAATAGAATGTAGAATGGGTATTATCAAGAAAGGTATTACAACCAGAAAGAAAGAAGTTATCCTGCCATTGTATAGGGTGATGGTGCGCCCGCATCTGGAGTACTGCGTTCAATATTGGTCGCTGTACCTTAAGAAGGATATGGTGATACTTGAGAGGGTTCAGAAAAGAGCGATACGATTGATAAAAGGTATGGAAAACCTTTCATATGCTGAAAGATTAGAGAAACTGTCTCTTTTCCCTGGAAAAGCGGAGATTTAGAGGGGACATACAAGATCGTGAAGGGCATAGAGAAAGTGGAGAGGGACAGATTCTTCAAACTTTCAAAAACTACAAGAACAAGAGGGCATTCGGAAAAATTAAGAGGGGACAGATTCAGAACCAATGCTAGGAAGTTCTTCTTCACCCAAAGGGTGGTGGACACCTGGAATGCGCTTTTGGAGGGTGTGATAGGACAGAGTATGGTTTTGGGGTTCAAGAAGAGATTAGATAATTTCCTGAAGAAAAAGGGGATAGAAGGGGATAGATAGAGGATTACCGTACTATACATGTCCTGAACCTGATGGGCCGCCGTGTGAGTGGACTGCTGGGCGTGATGGACCTCTGGTCTGACCCAGCAGAGGCACTGCTTATGTTCTTATGCATACATGAAACGGAAGGAAAGTAGGGGAGGGAGAGGTTGTTTAAAATACATTGAAGTAAAATTAATAAAAAAGGACGGTAAATGAGGAGTGCTAAAGACATTAGGAGGGGAATCACTTCAAAAGAAGTATTAAATGTTTCAAAGCTACACACGAATCAGGGAATTAAAAGGCGGAGTCTGATGCTAAAAAGTAAAAGCATCTTTAAAGAGGAAAGTTTTAAGTTTGGTTTTAAATTTTCTGAGTGAGTTTTCTATTCGAATGTCTAATGGAAGGGCATTCCACAGAGAGGGGGCGGTAACTGAAAAGATGGATTTACGAGTAGTGTCATAAAACAATTCCTATATTGATGGTAGAGAGAGTAAATTTTGATTATTTGATCGGAGGGCCCTTGATGTTGAGTAAGGGATCAAAAGTTTATTTATGAACGCCGGTTGGTTAGATATTTTTGTTTTAAAAGTGAGGAGGAGTATTTTATAGGAAAGACGATAAGTAACAGGTAGCCAATGTGCTTTACGGAGGAGAGGGGTGACATAGTCAAATTTTTTTTGCATGATAGATGAATTTAACAGCAGTGTTTTGCAATAATTGTAGACGACAAATTTCTTTCTGGGTTATGCCTTGATAAAGGGCATTACAATAATCTATGGTTGAAATTACTAGGGAGTGAATCAGGATATTAATGGAGGAGTGGATAACTGAAGAAGTGAAGAAAGCGATAGGAGATAAGAAAAAATCATTTCGGATGTGGAAAAAGGACAAAACTGGGAAAAACTGGAAAGAGCACAGCAAGCATCAAAAAATGTCACTGCGTGGTTAGAAGAGCAAAAAGAGAATACGAAGAGAGGCTAGCCAGGGAAGCACAATATTCTAAATGAGGTCTCACCAAAGTCTTATACAGGAGCATCAATACTTCCTTTTTCCTACTGGCCATACCTCTCCCTATGCAACCTAGCATCCTTCTAGCTTTCGCTGTCACCTTTTTAACTTGTTTGGCTACCTTAAGATCATCACATACAATCACACCCAAGTCCTGTTCTTCTGTCATGCACATAAGTTCTACACCTCATAAACTATACCGTTCCCTCAGGTTTTTGCAACCCAAATGCATGACCTTGCATTTCTTAGCATTAAATTTTAGCTGCCAAATTTCAGACCATTCTTCAAGCTTCACAGGTCTTTCTTCATGTTATTCACACCATCCAGACTGTCTACTCTATTGCAGATTTTGGAATCATCCGCAAAGAGGCAAATCTTACTGACAACCCTTCAGCAATATCATTTATAAAAATTTTTAAAAGAATAGGCCCAAGAACAGAACCTTCAGGCACACCACAGGTAACATCCCTTTCCTCAGAGCAAACTCCATTGATCACTACCCTCTTTCGCCTTCCACTCAACCAGTTGCTGACCCAGCCCGTCACTTTGAGACCCATCCCAAGGGCACTCAGTTTATTTATTAGATGTCTGTGTGGAACACTCAAAGGCTTTGCTAAAATCTAAATACTGTACATCACATCTAGCACAAATCCTCTATCCATATTAAGAAGAGGATAAGCACTGTAAAAACACTAGAGCAAGCTTGGTCCCTTTTTAAGGACACAAGTCACCGAGGCGCAAAATCTATATATACTTGGTATCAACAAGGGATCAAAGAGGAAAAAGAACAAAGAACCGACTTGGCTCACTGTAGAAGTGAAGGAAGTGATCAGAGACAAGAAAACTTCATTTAAGGAATGGAAAAGGTCAAAAACAAACAAAAACTGGAATAAGCACAAACATCAACGCAGGTACCATAAGGCGGTAAAAGGGGCCAAAAGAGACTACGAGGAAAAAATAGCCAAGGAGGCGCCAACTTCAAGCCATTCTTTTGATATATTAAGGGGAAAGCGGTGGGACCGTTGGATGATCATGGAATAAAGGGAGCGCTAAAGGAGGATAAAGCAATCATTGACAAACTGAACACATTTTTTGCGTCTGTATTTACCGAAGAAGATTTACACAGAATACCGGAACCCATCAGGCTATATGCTGGAAATGAAGACGGAAAGCTGACAGGATTGATGGTCAGTCTAGAGGAGGTGTGTAGGCAGATTGATAGGCTTAAGAATGATAAATCCCCAGGACCGGATGGCTTCCATCCGAGGGTCAAGGAACTGAAAGGGACCATAGCTGAACTGCTTCAACTAATAGTCAATCTGTCAATCAAATCAGGAAAGATTCCGGAAGACTGGAAGGTGGCGAATGTTACGCAGATCTTCAAGAAAGCTTTGAGGAGAGATCCAGGAAACTACAGACTAGTGAGTCTGACCTCGGTACCGGGAAAGATGGAAGAGTCACTGATAAAGGACCGCATCATTGATCATCTTGACGGACACGGGCTGATGAGGACCAGTCAGCACGGTTTTAGCAAAGACAGATCATGTTTGACGAACTTGCTGCACTTCTTTGAGGGAGTAAACAGATAGACAAGGGCGACCTGGATTTTCAGAAGGCGTTTGACAAGGTTCCGCATGAACGACTACTTCGGAAAATTGCGAGCCATGGAATTGAGAGTGAAATACTCACATGGATTAAAAACTGGCTGGAACATAGGAAATAAAGAGTGGGGGTAAATGGACAATACTCGGACAGGCGTAACCAGTGGGGTGCTGCGGGGCTTGGTGCTTGGACCCATGCTCTTCAAAATCTTTATAAATGATCTGGACATTGGTACAATGAGTGAAGTGATTAAATATGAGGACGATACGAAGTTATTAAGAGTAGTGAAAATAGGGATTGCGATGATCTGCAACGTGACATAATCAGACTCGAGGAATGGGCATTAACATGGCAGATGAGGTTCAATGTGGATAAGTGTAAAGTGATGCATGTAGGTAACAAAATTCTCATGCACAAATAAAGGATGTCTGGGGCGATACTTGGAGAGACCTCCCAGGAAAGAGACTTGAGAGTTATGATCGACAAGTCGATGAAGCCGTCCATGCAATGTGCAGCGGCAATGAAAAGGGCAAACAGAATGCTAGGAATGATAAAGAAGGGGATCACGAACAGATCAGAGAAGGTTATTATGCTGCTGTACCGGGCCATGGTGCGCCCTCACCTGGAGTACTGCGTCCAGCACTGGTCGCTGCACATGAAGGACACAGTACTACTCAAAAGGGTCCAGAGAAGAGTGACTAAGATGGTTAAGCAGCTGGAGGAGTTGCCGTACAGTGAAAGATTAAAGAAACTGGGCCTTTTCTCCCTCAAACAGAGGAGATTGACAGGGGACATGATCTAAACATTCAAGGTACTGAAGGGAATAGACTTAGTAGATAAGGGCAGGTTGTTCACCCTCTCTAAGGGAAAACGAGAGGGCACTCTCTAAAATTGAAAGGGAGAGTGTGGCGCAGTGGTTAAAGCTACAGCCTCCGCACCCTGAGATTGTGGGTTCAAAACCCACGCTGCTCCTTGTGACTCTGGGCAAGTCACTTAATCCCCCCATTGCCCCAGGTACGTTAAATAGATTGTTAGCCTGCTGGGACAGAGAGGGAAAACTGCTTGAGTACCTGAATAAAGGCATGTAAACCGTTCTGAGCTCCCCTGGGAGAACGGTATAGAAAATTGAATGAATAAATAAATAAAATTGAAAGGGGATAGATTCCGTATGAACATAAGGAAGTTCTGCACCCAGAGAGTGGTAGAAAACTGGAACGCTCTTCTGGAGTCTGTCATAGGGGAAAACACCCTCCAGGGATTCAAGACAAGGTTAGATGAGTTCCTGCTGAACCAGAACGTGCTCAGGTGGGGCTAGTCTCAGTTACGGTACTGGTCTTTGACTAGAGGGACACGATGGACCACTGGTCTGACCCAGCAGCAGCAATTCTTATGTTCTTATGTAATTCTCTGGTCATCCAGTCAAAGAAATTGATCAGATTTTTCTGACAAGATCTACCCCTAGTGAATCCATGTTGCCTCCAGTCCTGAAATCCACAGAATTCCAGAAACTTGCATCTCTCTTCTCATTGGTCTCCCATGTTACCATTTCCATCAACTTCAGCTTGTTCTAAAGAGGCAAAAACTCATAGCAATTTTTTTAGGTACATCAGAAGCAGAAAACCTGTGAGGGAATCTGTGGAACCGTTGGATGATCAAGGAGCAAAAGGGGTGCTCAGGGAGGATAAGGCCATATCGGAAAGACTGAATGAATTATTTGCTTCGGTCTTTACGGAAGAGGATGTAAAGAGATCTATTTGAACCGGAAATGGTTTTCAAGGTGATGATGCAGAGGAACTGAAAGAAATCTCGGTGAATCTGGAAGATGTACTAAGTCAAATTGACAAGTTAAAAAGTGATAAATTGCCAGGACCGGATAGTATACATCCCAGGGAACTAAAAGAACTCAAACATGAAATTGCTGACTTACTGTTAGTGATCTGTAACCTGCCGCTAAAATCGTCTGTAGTACCTGAAAATTGGAGGGTGGCCAATGTTGCGCCAATTTTTAAAAAGGGCTCCAGGGGATATCTGGGAAATTACAGATCAGTAAGCCTCACTTCAGTGCTGGGCAAAATGGTAGAGACAATTATAAAAAAAAAAATAATGGAACATGTAGACCAGGGATGCCAAAAAGGTCGATCACAATTGACCAATAGATCACAAAGGCAATGCGAGTCGATCGTGGAGGCCATCCTGGGCTTCGTGATGGACTTGCATTGCCTTTGCGTTCTACTCTTCCTGTTTCTCCGACGCAAAGCCAGGTGCGTATAAGCACCGGGCCCACAGTCTTAACCCCCCCCCCCTCCCCCGGGAACCAATTGCTGCCTAGCTGGCCTGGAACTTCCTCTCCAATGTCAGAATTGACATCAGGGGGAAAGGCTTGTGGGCCCGGCATATGTACGTGCCTGGCCTGGCGTCGGGGAAGCAGGGAGAAAGCAGCAGTGACTTGGGGGGGGCAGGGAGAGAGAAAGACAGACAGAAAGAAAGGGGCAGGGAGAGATAAAAAGACAAAGAAAGAAAAGAGGCAGGGAGAGAGAGAGAAAGAAAAAAAAGGGGAGGGGGCATGGAGAGAGGAAGAAAAAGTTGGACTCATGGAGGGACAGAGAGAGATGTTGGTTGGGGAATGGAATGAAGTCTGGAGGATAGGCAGAAAGAAAGAAATATTGGATTTACATTCAGAAGAAGGAAGTGCAACCTTCTCATGAAATCACCAGACTCATGAAATCACCATGAGACTCATGAAATCAACAGACAGCAAAGGTAGGAGAAATTATTTTATTTTAAATTTACTGATCAAAATGTATCTGAATTTATATCTGCTGTCTATATTTTGCACTATGGCCCCCTTTTACTAAACTGCAATAGTGGGGTTTTTGTTGCACAGGGAGCCTATGAGCGTTGGCAGCAGCGTGGGGCATTCAGTGCAGCTCCCTGTGCTAAAAACTGCTATCGTGGTTTAGTAAAAGGGGAGGGGGTATATTTGTCTATTTTTGTATAGTTGTTACTGAGGTGACATTGCATATTTTAAAGTCATCTGCCTTGACCTCTTTGAAAAAAAAACCCCGAATATAAATGATAATTAACATTTTCTCTGTGTACAGTGTGCTTTGTGTTTTTAAAAATTTGATTGTTGGTAGATCATTTTGACTTGGTCATTTTAAAAGTAGCTCACAAGCACAAAAAAATGTGGGCACCCCTGACATAGACAAACATGATTTAATGAGACGGAGTCAGCATGGATTCAGCCGAGGGAGATCTTGCCTCACCAAATTGCTTGACTTCTTTGAAGGTGTGAATAAACATGTGGATAAAGGTGAGCCGGTTGATATAGTGATATAGCGTATCTTGATTTTCTGAAAGCTCCTGAGAAAATTAAAGTGTCATGGGATAGGTGAAAAAGTTCAGTTGTGGATTAGGAATTGGTTACTGGATAGAAACAGAGGGTAAATGGTAATTTTTCTCAATGGAGGAGAGTAAACTGGAGTGCCGCAGGGGTCTGTACTAGGACCGTGCTATTAAACTTATTTATAAATGATCTGAAAATTGGAACAAGTGAGGTGATTAAATTTGCAAATGACAATAAACTGTTCAAAATTGTTAAAAGCCATGCGGATTGTGAAAAATTGCAGGCAGACCATAGGAAATTGGAAGACTCGGCATCCAAATGGCAGATGAGATTTAATGTGGACAAATGCAAGGTGATGCACATTAGGAAGAATAACCTGAATCATAGTGACCGGATGCTAGGGTCCACTTTGGGGGTTAGTGCCCAAGAAAAGGATCTGGGTATCATCGTAGACAATACAATGAAACCTTCCACCTAATGCACGGCGGCAGCTAAAAAAGCAAACAGGATGCTAGGAATTATTTTAAAAAGGGATGGTTAACTAGACAAAGAATGTTATAATGCCCCTGTATCGCTCCATGGTGCAACCTCACCTGGATTATTGCATTCAATTCTGGTCTCCTTATCTCAAGAAAGATATAATGGCGCTAGAAAAGGTTCAAAGAAGAGCGACCAGGATGGTAAAGGGGATGGAACTCCTCTCATATGAGGAAAGACTAAAATGGTTAGGGCTCTTCAGCTTGGAAAAGAGTCAATTGAGTGGAGATATGATTGAAGTCTACAAAATCCTGAATGGAGTAGAACGGGTACAAGTGGATCGATTTTTCACTCCGTCAAAAATTACAAAGATTAGGGGACACTCGATGAAGTTACAGGGAAATACTTTTAAAATCAGTAGGAAGAAATTTTTTTCATTCAGAGAATAGTTAAGCTCTGGAACGCATTGCCAGAGGATGTGGTAAGAGCAGATAGCATAGCTGGTTTTAAGAAAGGTTTGGACACATTCCTGGAGGAAAAGTCCATAGTCTATTATTGAGAAAGACATGGGGGAAGCCACTGCTTACCCTGTATCGGAAGCATGGAATATTGCTACTCCTTGGGTTTTGGCCTGGTACTAGTGACCTGGATTGGCCACTGTGAGAACAGGCTACTGGGCTTGATGGACCATTGGTTTGACCCAGTAAGGCTATTCTTATGTTCTTACTACAGTTGGACTCCTGTATCATCACTCGAATTATGACCACATCATCTCTCTTATCAAATCTGAACCTATTTTACCACCATCTTACAGAATTCCATTCACATATAACATTCTATATTTCCAGATTCAATCTTCAGGTTTTCTTTCTTTCCTGGCTAGCCTCCTGGTTCGCTCTCTGTTCAGAGATGAATGCATCCGGAGAACAAACGAATGGCTACAAGGATGGTGTCGAGATATGAACTTCGGATTCCTGGATCATAGAGAGGCGCTGCAGGGACTACAGGGACCATACGGACTCCATTTGACCAGCAGAGGTAAGAACGTCTTCGGACATCGACTAGCCCGCCTGCTTCGCAGGGCTTTAAACTAGGTAAGTTGGGGGAGGGGACCTACTCATATACTGGTGTGGAAAGGAACTATCCTGATGGGACGAGTCGACACTCTGTTTCCGAGGTAAGGACCCAATATGCAAACAGTTCTCTAGGAGCCACACAGACTCAGTCAGGAATAGCCTTACAGGGACTCAGCAAACACAAAGTGTGGAGGGCCATGTATGTTAATGCACACAGTTTAGGCAATAAAATTCTAGAACTGGAAACTGAAATAAGGGATGCCAACCTGGACGTAGTGGCAATATCCGAGACTTGGTTCACGGATGCACATGGGTGGGATATGGCTATACCGGGGTACAATTTACTTCGTCAGGACAGAGAGGGCAGGTTAGGAGGAGGGGTAGCACTATACATTAAAGAGGACATCAAGACCACCAGGATCACTGATGTCAAGTATACCGGGGAATCCCTCTGGGTAAACCTGGCAAGAGGTGGCAAAAAATGCCTGTATCTTGGAGTGGTATACAGACCTCCAAGACAACCGGAAGACATGGACGCAGAATTAATTGAAGACATAGAGAATATAACTCTACAGGGCGAAACTGTACTGCTAGGGGACTTCAACATACCTGATGCAGACTGGAACACATTTTCAGCAACAACCAGCAGCAGCAGGAGGCTTTTGACCTCCATAAAAGGAGTACATCTCAGACAGATGGTAACGGAACCCACTAGAGCCCAGGCAATCCTAGACCTAGTACTCACCAACAGGGAAAGCGTCTCAGAGGTCTCGGTAGGAGATACGCTAGCCTCCAGCGACCATAACATGGTATGGTTCAACCTTGGGAAAGGATCCCCTAAATCAATTACAAAAACAAAGGTGCTCCAATTCCGGGGCACCGACTTCGCACGCATGGGCGATTTCGTTCATCAGAAGCTACAGGACCAAGCAGAGACCGGCAATGTGGAAACCATGTGGTCGTATCTGAAATCATCCATACACGAAGCAACTAATCGCTACATAAAATCAGTAGATAAACGACAAAGAAACAACAAACCCCAATGGTTCACTGAAGAGATCTCGCACCTCATTAAAGAGAAGAAAAAAGCATTTCTTTCCTACAAACGTACGCAGAGAAGAGAAACTAAAGTAGAATATAAGACCAGATCTGCAATGGTCAAAAGAGCAGTTAGGGAGGCCAAACTTCGAGTGGAAGAAACTCTGGCAAAGAACATTAAAAAAGGGGACAAATCCTTCTTTAGGTATATCAGTGATAGGAAAAGGAACACAGACGGTATAGTACGCCTTAGACAACCGGACGGAAACTACACGGTGGCGGATTCAGAAAAAGCAGAACTACTAAATGAATATTTCTGCTCAGTCTTCACCTGCGAAGCACCGGAACACGGACCACAGTTGATGATAAAACAAGACGTGGATGACCCGTTTCAGAATTTTGAGTTCACACCTGGGGACGTTTACAACGAACTGGCAAGGCTAAAGGTAAACAAGGCCATGGGACCAGACAATTTACACCCAAGAGTGCTCAGAGAATTGAGAGACGTTCTGGCAGAACCGTCGGCAGTGCTCTTCAATCTCTCACTAAGTACGGGGAAAGTTCCATTAGACTGGAAAACAGCCAACGTCGTTCCTCTACATAAAAAGGGCTGCAAGGCTGAGGCTGCAAACTATAGACCGGTAAGCCTCACCTCAATTGTGTGTAAACTCATGGAAACACTAATTAAGTATAAATTAGATACGATCCTGAACGAGGGAAATCTCCGGGATCCCAACCAACATGGATTCACCAAGGGTAGGTCATGCCAGTCAAATCTAATCAACTTCTTTGACTGGGTAACAAGAAGACTGGACTCAGGAGAGTCTTTGGACGTCGTGTACCTAGACTTCAGCAAAGCGTTCGACAGTGTCCCACACCGCAGGCTGCTGAACAAGATGAAATCGATGGGATTAGGAGAGACTCTAGCTGCATGGGTTAAAGATTGGCTTAATGGCAGACTTCAGAGGGTGGTAGTTAACGGTACCCTCTCTAAAATGTCGGAGGTGACTAGCGGAGTACCACAGGGTTCGGTCCTGGGCCCACTCCTCTTCAACATATTCATTGGGGATCTGACTCAAGGGCTTCAAGGCAAAGTAACCTTATTCGCTGATGACGCCAAACTATGCAATATAGTAAACGGATATAAACTACAGGATGCTATGGAACAAGACCTGCGTACTTTAGAAAATTGGTCCTTGACATGGCAGCTGGGCTTTAACGCCAAGAAATGTAAGGTCATGCATCTCGGTAACGGAAATCCTTGTAAAACTTACACCTTGAATGGAGAAACTTTAACCAGAACTACGGCAGAACGAGACTTGGGAGTAATCATCAGTGCTGACATGAAAGCAGCCACTCAAGTGGAGAAGGCTTCATCTAAAGCACGGCAGATGATAGGTTGTATCAAGAGAAGCTTCGTCAACAGGAAACCTGAAGTCATGATGCCATTGTATAGAGCCATGGTGAGACCTCATCTGGAGTACTGTGTGCAATTCTGGAGGCCACATTACCGTAAGGATGTGCTCAGAATTGAATCGGTTCAGCGGATGGCCACCAGGATGGTCTCGGGGCTAAAGGGTCTCCCGTACAAGGAAAGACTGAGCAAATTGCAGCTTTACACTCTTGAAGAGCGTAGGGAGAGGGGAGACATGATTGAGACATTTAAGTACATCACAGGACGGGTCGAGGTGGAAGACGATATCTTTCTTCTCAGGGGACCCTCGACCACAAGAGGACATCCGCTCAAACTCAGGGGAGGGAAGTTTCGTGGAGACGTCAGGAAGTACTTCTTCACGGAGAGAGTGATCGAGCATTGGAACAAGCTTCCAGTGCAGGTGGTCGAGGCACGCAGCATCCCAGACTTCAAGAACAAATGGGATACCCATGTGGGATCCCTACGAGGTCATGCCAAGGATAGGGTCACTAGGACTTGAATGAGCGGGTCAGTAGAGTGACGGTATAATTACAATGAGCAGGTCAGTAGAGTGACAGTATAATTACAATTATACTTAAGAGGTCAGAAGACCTAAGAGGGTGGGTAAATAGTGTGGGCAGACTTGATGGGCTATATGGCCCTTATCTGCCGTCATTTTTTCTATGTTTCTTAGCAGAGTCTTTTGACAGACCCCATCTTTAGGCAAGTTTTCCAAGATGTTCATAGAAACTCCTGTTGTCATTCATGGCTCCCACCCTGAAGAACTCTCTCTTTCTTTAACTCAGGACTGAACGCTTTTGTAAAATTCACATGTCAGTTAAAAGCTTAATATTTCTCACTGGCTTTGGAATCTTAATTTCCTTTTCTTTCTCCCCACCAGAATTATTTCCTGCTACCTTCATTTTGTCATTCTCCTTCCATTTACTACCCTTGATATATATTGTAATCCTCTCCTGACCCTCTTTTCCTTTTGTCTCATGTGCTTGCAAATATGCCCCTTCCCCATGGTTTCTACTCTGTAAACCACTTAAAGTTAACTTTGTTTTATATTTGTGGTATATCAAATAAACTGAAATGAACCAAACCTCATTATTTATCTTATCAATAGATTTTTAAGGAGGCAAATGGTTGTTCTTGCTCATTCCCTCCACAGTACACTTACTTGGGAAGGATGAACAGGTTAACTCAGGGAAGGGGAAAAAAGCATGTACACTGTATTTTTAAATCTTTAGGCATACTTCCTGGAGCATAATTTGCATCTACTTCAAGCCAGTATTTTCAAGATCAGCATTCAGTCCTGTGGGTATGGGAAGTTATGAAACCACTCTCCCCAGCAGCTCTCTTCCTCGTCATCTTCCAAGCCACTATGAACAATTTGAGGCTGTCTATGTATCACATTTTAAGCAGAAAGAAAATAAGTCACTGGTCTGCCACAAACCTCAGAGCCAGCATGTGCACCTGCATTTCTGTGGCAATGTTGTTCCTAAGTCAGATGGTGTTGGATAAAATGTGAGAAAAGCAAAGATCAATAGTAGCAGACCAGCACACCTCTAGTCTGGGGGGCTCGTACCCTTCCAGCCTGGCTGAGTGTTTTGCACCTTTCACAGGCCCCATAACTGGCTTCACTTGGACCCTGCATATGTCTTGCAGCCAGTCCATAGAAAAGCAGGATTTAAGTTTTGCTGGCTCATCCATGTAAGGAATGCAACTGCTCACACTCAGGTGTTCCCAGGTAAATGTTACTGAAGACATTTCACCTGTGGTTCAGGGTCCAGAAATAAGTGACTGAAGAAGAGGGTACTGGTAAATGGAGCTCACTTTGAGGAAAAGGATGTGGCACACAGAACCTTGAGGCACACCCTTTCCTCAGAACGATCTCCATTGATCACTACCCTCTGTCGCCTTCCACTCAACCGGTTCCTGTCCCAGCCCATCACTTTGGGACCCATCCCAAGGGCACTCCATTTATTTATTAGACGTCTGTGTGGAATACTGTCAAAAGCTTTGCTAAAATCTAAATACACCACATCTAGCACACATCCTCTATCCAATTCTTTGGTTTCCCAGTCAAAGAAATTGATCAGATTTGTCTGACAAGACCTACCTCTAGTGAATCCAAGTTGCTTGCTGTCCTGTAATCCACATTCCAGAAACTTGACCATTCTCTGTTTTAAAAGTGTTTCCATTAATTTGCTTACCACAGAAGTCAGACTTACCAGCCTGTAATTCCCTACTTCTTCCTTACTTCCACTTTTGTGAAGAGGGCCCACATCTGCCCTTCTACAGTCCCATTCCCGACTCTAGAGACTCGTTGAAAATGTCAGTCAGTGGAGCTACCAGAACTTCCCTAAGTTCCTACAGCACCCTAGGATGTACACCATCCGGCCACATCGCTTTGTCTACCTCACGAACACAACCCTCATGAAAACCAATCAGGGTCTATTATTCCTCCATCCCTATTCACATTTGTCTTCTGCAGTCCCGCAGACTATTGACCTTTCCTCTTGGAATGTGTATAATTTTTTTTTTAATCCAAATGCACTTACCACTTCCTCCAGCAACAAGTTTAAGAGCTTAAATATCAGTAGAGTGAAAGAGTAAGAAAACAATTCACTTGGGGTTTTATAGACCTCCATCATATCTCCCCTCAGCCATCTCTTTTCCAAGCTAAAGAACCCTAATCTCTTTAGCTTTTCCTCATTTTATTTATTTCATTAATTTTCTATCCTGTTCTCCCCAACGAGCTCAGAACGGGTTACAGGTTAAACATACATACAATACAGTTAACAGGTTACAATTGTATGATACAAGGTTGTATCCTAATTTGATACATACTAGGGGTCTAATACCAATAAACCTAAAACAGAGTTGCCATAGTTATCCTTAACCATGCAAGTTTTTCAATACAAGTTTTTTTCCTAACTAGACACACACTTGACCAGAATTGCATGCCATACTTAAGGTGAAGTTGCATCTTGGAGCGATACAGAAGCATTATACATACTAATTACACACATACTAAACATACTAAACTAATTACACACACAAACAACTATGGAGAATTCAGGAAACACCTGAAAACATACCTGTTCACAAAATACCTAGGCAACGAACAAGGACAATAACCCCCCTCGTAATCACTCCCCAAATCTGTTCTTGTAAACTGATAACCCCAATCACTAACTTCCAACCTTGTGCAAACCGCAAGGTACTTCACGACCCTACAATACATAACTGTTGTTATTATCATTAATGCTGTTACTATCAGATGTACATTGCAATATTCTTTGCTGTAAACCGCCTAGAAGTCGCAAGATTGTTGGCGGTATATAAGAATAAAGTTATTATTATTATTATTATAATAATATTTGTGGACTTATTTGCCATTCCTTTCCTAATCATTCCAAGCAACCTGTTTGTGTTTTTTGGCTGCTGCTGCACATTGTATATGATGACACTTAGATTTTTTTTTAATGGGTACTGACTCCTAAAGTGGACCCTAGCATTAAATAATTACGATTTGAATTATTTTTTCACCAATTTGCATCATTTTGCATTTGTCACCATTAAATTTCATTTACCATTTGGATGCTTAGTCTTCCTGCAATTTTTCACAGTCCACATGTGTTATAACAACTTTGAATAGTTTTGTCATCTGCAAATTTAACCATCTCACTTGTCATTCTGATTTCCAGATCATTTATGTTTAAATAATTTTGATTGTATAACCAACAAATCAAAACATAATAATTGTTTCAGATGTTTCTCTTTTCCTATGTGTTCAGAATATTAAGTTTGTTCAACTAATTTTGTTTGAACTTATAAATGTTGATCTTTTTCCTCTATAAAATCCTGTCTTCCTTCTTATGCCACTGATTTTCCTTCAGTCTTGTTTTGATTTATTTTGATTGGGTGAAATGACTGAACCAAGGGAAAGTAATCCTTTTGCCTTAGACTTTCTTTTGGTATGCCCTGGGCTCAGGTAGCTGGTGCCCAAAGACTGTGTGAGACCAGTTACATTAAAAAAGAAGCTTAGCTGAATCCCCTGAAGTACACCGCCTTAGGCAAATCTCTTCATAAAAATGTTTAATAAATCCTAATAAATAAATAAATTTGGAATGTTGACAGATTGATATGTGGGTCAGTGCCTGAAGTTTAACATTGGGAGAAGTCATGGGTTGAAATAATGTGTGTGTCCAGCTTTAAACAGTGGTGGCTTTTATTTGGTTGTGTCTTTGTGTTAAATACTATAGTGAATGTTTAAAGCTATTTAATTCTATTAATTTAAAGACTGTTTATGGTAATCATTGATACATTAATTTGATTTATATTTTTATTATGTTATTTTGGAATCTGCTTTGGAAAAAGCAGACTATAACCATGTTGGCTCTGTCCCATTAAATGGTGCCTAGATATGATCATTAAGGGATCCTTTAATCAACCAGTGATAAGAGTCTTTTACCACAAGCTGGCAAGGTAAATGATTTGACGCTCATAGGAACTGAATGAGTGTCAGAGCATTTACCTTGCCGGCCCACAGTAAAAAGCTCTACTGCTGGTTGATAAAATAAGCCTTAATTTTGTTCTTTTACAGAAAGGGTGGTAGATGCATGGAACAATATACTGGAAGAGGTGGTGGAGACAGAGACTGTATCTGAATTCAAGAAGGCATGGGATAGGCACATGGGATCTCTTAGAGAGAGGAAGAGATAATGGTTAGTGCAGATGGGCAGACTGGATGGGCCATTTTGGCTTTTATCTGCCATCTTGTTTATCTATTTCTCTATTTTACCTATCATTGACAAGTTCATGGAAACCTTTTTTGAAATGGCATTACTTTGTTTATTTATGATGAAGGTGGCCAAGGATGCAACCCCCCCCCTAAAAAAAAAAACCTTTGGGGATGTGAAATTCTAGGCACCATGGTAACCTTGCTCCCAGGATTTGTTGAGTCCTAGGGCAACAGATCCCTCTGTACATTTAGTATAATATGCTCACACACACATTGTAGTAATGTGTTCTATGTACAGCCTCAGAGGAAAAGAGGTTCAGAGTCCTCTGCACTCTTGCTATATTCTGGCTTTTCTTTTCACTGCACTCCAGTGATATGTTCCTGTGTGTAGATAGCGAGGAGGGGTGTGTGCTGACAGATCCCTGTATTCACTTTCTATATTCAAGCTCCCCCTTGTAATGTGCTGCAGTGGCGTATTCCTGTGTATGGCTGCAGAGGAGGTGAGCTGACAGATCCCTGTATTCACTTGCTACATTCCGGCTCCCCCTCCTAATGCAATGCAGTTGTGTGTTCCTGTATGCTGCTGCAGCAGAGGGGGTTGACAGATCACTGAATTCACTTGTTCCATCCCCTGGTGTACAGCTGCAGCAGAGGGGGGAGGGGGAGCTGACAGATCCCTGTATTCAGTTGCTACATTCCGGCTTTCTCTTCCCCTCAATGTAGTGCACTGCAGTGGTATGTTCCTGTGTGCAGCTGCAGATCAGGTGGGCTGATAGATCCTTGTATCTGCTTGCTAGATTCCAGCTCCCCCTGCTAGTGTACTGCATTGGTATGTTCCTGTGGGCATCTTCACAAGGAGGGCTGTTGCCGCCTCTGGTTGCATTTGGCTGAGAAGTAATCTGCCTGCCAGAAGGTGTCTGGATTGCCTTCCAACCAGTCAGGTGAGCAGTGGGAGAGGGGCCGGGACCATAGATGGGAGCTTTGCCTTCCCCGAGGTGAATTATAAGAAGATCAGGGTTAATGCTGCAGAGTCATTCAGTCACTGTAGGCACAGATCTGTTCCTCGGATTTGGAGCCATCACATCTTGATGTAACATTTCCTTCCAGCAAACAAAGGAAAGGCAGAGCAGGCACAGAAGAACAAAGAGCAGGGGAGGCTGGAAGAAGGGAATCTCAACAAATTGTTTTCTTTCCTTCCTCCCCAAGCAAACTAGGTATGTGCCTAGGGCCCAAATGCTTCTGAGATGGATGTCAGCTGTTGGAGAAAGCAGAGTGTCCTTTGACCCCAGAG
Source organism: Geotrypetes seraphini (assembly GCF_902459505.1). Lineage (NCBI taxonomy): Eukaryota > Metazoa > Chordata > Amphibia > Gymnophiona > Dermophiidae > Geotrypetes > Geotrypetes seraphini. Next base: position 413,540,073 of record NC_047086.1, read on the forward strand.
AGGTCACTCTGTTTGTCTTCAGAGAACAAGTGCTTCTTACTTGCTGGAGCCAGAACCAAGGGCTGCCTCGACTTGTTGACTAGTTATATGACATGGAATCTCGAATAAGCTTTCAATCGACACAGAAGCCATGGATTCAGATAGGGGGAAGGGGGTCAAACATGCTTGTTTGCCTGGGAACCCCTAATGGCTGCTTGTTACATGGAGAAGCTCTGATCTCTGGCTTTCAGCGTATCTATAAGCCTAAAGCAGCCATTTGAGCATGTAACAGGGTGAGTGAGTGTGTAATAATGTTACAGGGTGACAATATGAGTACCACAGTAACAGTATAGTGTATGACATTGTTTCATGGGAGCATGAGTGTGAGTCATTATGTAACTGTGTGACTGTGAGAATGCAACAATGTAATTATGACTAACACTGCAGCTGATAGTGTGACCAATGTTCCCTCTAAGGATTGATGAGGTGTGTGCAAAAAAAAATATGCATGAGCGACAAGTTACATACTCCACAAATTTATGAGCAGGTGTGGAGGACGCATTTTTAAACAAATGTAGTTTATCCTTGTACTCCTTATGTATTTTTAATCATCCATGGATATGTTTGTATGTTTATTGTTCAAATGGTTTTATTTATTTCCCCAAATTTATTTTTGTTATACGCATTGAAAATATTTGATATTGCGTTTAAATCAAAATCTCAATAAACTTGAAACTTGAAACGAGTGCCCGTGAGATTGTGGGAGGGTTAAATACTCAAAACTTAGAAGAATAACAATTTACTTAAAGTTTTTGCTTCGCCAGCTTTCTGGTATCTTTACATACAGTGGCATACCTAGCATATGTAACACCCGGGGCCCATCGTTTTTTGGCACCCCCCCCCCATCAGTATGAAAAACATGATTTTTAGTAACAAGCCTCACGTCACACATGAGTACCTAGGAAAAGGCAGCATCTTACATATTGCAGTGAGCAGTACATCAATACACCCATTGTAAAACTAAACAAGCCAGACCAGCACAGATCAATCCTACACCTTCAATCCTAACAGAAAACTATGTCTTTCGAACACACAGAACACACCTTCGCCTAGTATGGAATATGTCATCACAAACTAACCCCTCCCTCTTTTACAAAACTGTAGTGTGGATTTTAGCCACAGTGGTAACAGCTCTGACGCTCATAGAATTCTGAGCATCAGAGATGCTACTACTACGGCTGGTGCTAAAAAACGCTCCACAGTTTTGTAAAAGGGGGGATAAAATAGAAATACAGAGCTTCAACGCTCTAGCTCAGGGTGCCCAAACTTTTTGGGCTTGCGAGCTACTTTAAAATGACCAAGTCAAAATGATCTACCAACAATAAAATAAAAAAACACAAAGCACACTATACGCTGAGAAAATGTTAATTATCATTCCTATTCTGGTTTTTTTTCAAAGAGGTCAAGGCAGATGACTCTATGCATTGTCACCTCAGTAACAACCATACAAAAATAGACAAATATACCCCCCATCCTTTTTATTAAACCACAATAGCAGTTTTTAGCACAGGGAACTGCGCTAAATGCCCAGCGCTGCTCTCGATGCTCATAGGCTCCCTGCGCTAAAAACACTATTGCGGTTTAGTAAAAGGGGGCCATAGTGGAAAATATAGACAGCATATATAAATTCAGACACATTTTGATCACTAAATTTAAAATAAAATCATTTTTCCTACCTTGTCTGGTGATTTCATGAGTCTCTGGTTGCACTTTCATCTTCTGACTGTGCATCCAATCTTTCTTCCCTTCTTTCAGCCTGTATGTTTCCTCTCCTCCAGACTTCATTCCCTCCCGCAACTTTTTCTTCCTCTTTCCCTGCCTTTTCTTTCTTTTTTCTCTCTTGATGCCCCTTTCTTTTTTTCTGTTTCCCTTCTGTCTCCCTGCCCCCTTTCTTTCTTCCTACCCTCCACAAAGCCACTGCTGCCACCATCGGGGGAAACAGGCCCCAAAGCCACCGCCGCGGCTGCCCGAAGCTCTCTCTGCTTCACACCGGGCCGACCAGCTTCCCCCGATGTCAATTCTGCCGTCGGAGAGGAAGTTCCGCCCAGCCAGGCAGCGATTGGCTAGCCCGAACTTCCTCTCCGACTGCAGCCCTAGGGTGGGTGCACAGCCGGGGCGGACCCCCCCCCCCCCGCCCTTGGAGGACACAGAAGACGTGGCAGCGGCTCCTCTCACGAATCCCCACCTGCGTTGGGAAGTCCGATGCAGTCGGGGATCTTGAGAGGAGCCGCCGCCGCATCTTTTAACTTTAAACTAAAGGCCGCTGCCGCTTCCTCTCACCTCTGCTCGCTCTCGAGTGAGCGACAGGGGAAAGCGTATGAGCGACGCCACTGAAAATAGTGAGCGATCGCTCATGCGCTCACCTTAGAGGGAATACTGAGTGTGATTGTGTCTCATGCATGAGATTCACCATGTAACGGTGTGATTGTGAAACAATGCAACTGACTTTGTCACAGTGTGACTGTTGGGTTCAGGCAACATACCAGACAGCTAGGAATATGCCTAGAGGGAACTGACTGGGATGGTAAAATGTTGTGCTCAAGAAACACTTTATTTGTTATTTACAATTTGTAGTAGCTGGAATGACCCCTTTGAGGTCAAAGCTTCAGATTTATCTTAACAATCAGTACTAGAACCCTGATTAGTGGAAGACTGAAACCCCTCACCTCTCTTAGTGTGGGGGTGAGGATTTTCACAACTGTTGACCCGGGGAGGGGGGGGGGGGAGGGGAGGTTGCTTGCGCTACCAGAGGGAATCCAGAGCAGCAGAGTTCTGCCCCTTGGTTACCAGATGTCTGGATTTCCCCAGACAGCTTTTCAAAACCCGGCACTTTGTCCGGGATTTGAAAAGCTGCGTCGGGCAGGGAGGAAGTTTGCGCATGTGCGGCCATCATGCAGCGTCTGCCAACAAGAGCGGGGCTAGGGCAGGGATGGGTGAAACTTGGTGGGCCTGGAGGCATGGCTAGGGAGTCTGGATTTTCCTAAGGGACAATCTGGCAACTCTATCCCAGACCCCAGTATAGGCTGCATGTCAGTGGCAGGAAAATAGCAGGTAACAAACAGGAAAGGGATGAACTCTAGCATTAGCACTGGATAGGTGTAAGTCTTGTTTTACATGCTCAAGGACACAGTGGTAAGAACTGGAATGTGGGCCAAAGTGGCAAATTTGATGGCTCTGGTTAAGATATTAGCTTCAGCCTCAGATAAGCTTCATTTTTTATTTTTTTGCAAATGTTTTTCAGTTAGGCAGTTAGAAATTGCTCTTTTGTTTAGTTGCCTTTCAGTTAAACAATAGTGCCTGATAAAAGGGACAAGTCAAAAGGTCAGGCTCAGTTCAGGGTGACTCATCCTCAAGGTGTAGCTGACATCACTTTCTTTTTTTTATATATATAATATGTTTATTAAGACAAAAGGCAACCAAACAACATGTACAGAGAACAAGACATCAAAGCAGTCAGGAAAACAAGTACTTGCAGAAATATCAGGTATCGAAGTGGCACATAAGATGTACAAGATATCAAGGTCAGAGAATTGACAATAGAGCTGGCGAGGTAAAGATAGGAATACATACTAGCCAGTCCATTATATATTAAGGATACAGTCAGAATCCCCAAACGATTCAACACTTCCATCTGTCCCAAGCATATAATGCACACATGCCACACATCTACACATTCACTCATCCACACACACATACTGTACTGGGGGGCGCCAGCTTCTCCGAACAGGTGAACTCAAAACTGTGGAAACACCACAGGGGACACCAGACCAGCAGTGAATGAAATGAAAAGAAACCCAACAAGGACCCCCAATTGCAGGGGTACATGGGTGGCCCCTATGGCAGAGCAGAGGGCCAAGATGCATGGCGAGGACAGTGCAAAGCAATCAATATGCAAGACCCAAGAGTACAAACAACCAAGTGCATAGAGTGATATTCAAGCAGTGCTGTTCAGAAACTCCTTCCATAAAGCACAATAAGATTTCCACAGGTCCTGCGGGTGAGACGAGTAGGTGTCCAGCTTGTATTGTGCCTGCTGTTTCATCAGGGCGATCCACATAGAATAATACCCAGATACCCACATAGATACCCAGTACTTCAAAATGAGGTTTTCCCCCAAGAGGATAGCATGTAGTACAAATTTCTGGGAAGACAAGACTAGGCCATGGTGCGCTAGCTCCTGTACATCCCCCAACAATAAGGCAGGACCACTCCAGGGCACAGCTCCCTGCAGTAACCTAGCCAAACAGCGTTGTATAGAGTCAAGTGCGGACAATCAAAAAAATGAGTGAAGGAAGGTACCCCGTTGGTATTTACATTTAAGACACATCAGTAAACCACAACCCCATAGTGTGCCCGCAAGCACGGATAAGATATGCTCTATGGAAAATTTTATATTGTGTCTGTTTCAGGGATACCGCTTTCACATGAAGGTACAGTGTTTGAAAAAGGAGATGGAGATCATGTATGGAGACCTCCAGCCCTAATTTGGTAGACCATTCCCACACTAAAGAGGACAAACACCCCTCCCCAGAACAGTCTCTGCCCTCCCCGTACCATGTAGAAATCTTGTTAGCCAGGGTGGGAGTAGAAAGGAAAAGCAGATACAATTTGCTGTAGGCTTATTGCTCCTCATGCTCCCGTTCCAGTGAGCAGTGATAGTGGTGAGTGGAAGGTAAATGCCATGAAGCCTGTATCTGTGCAAGAGAGGGGAACTGTCCCCCACCCGATTGCAATGCAGCACCTATGGTCGTGTCGTGCCCTGTGCATCCCTGCAGACCTGCAAGCCCTCGCACACCTGAAACAAAATCCAGGTTACGAAGGGGAGACAAATGGGAGCTTGCCCTGCCACAGCCACCATCAGCACCAAGCTTTACGAAATAGTAAAGAAATGAAAAAGCATGGGTACGGAGTCCCTCGCTCCCCCCCCCCCTCCGGACTTATGGATAATAGGAAAAAGACCAGGGTAAACAGCAGTCTTCAAGCAGTGCCCGAGGGGAATAGCAATGGCAAGAGATACCAGATGTTCATGGATCCATCGCAGAAGTGCCAGAACATTGTAAGCGAAGACCACTCCGGACCTTACTTTGGGTCAACTTAAGAGCACTAATGCTGGCCATTTTACCCCCCCCCCAAAAAAAAAATAAAATAAAATAAAATAAAAATTAAAGGGTGAATAATAGATTGGTAAGAGCGCTCATCACTATGTGATATCCAAACTGGTATGGTCTGGAGTGGATACAGGAGCTTCGGAAACAGCATCCAAGCCACGTGGTAGCAGCGGCAGAGAGAGAGAGCGGACAAGCCAGGGGAGCCGGAGAGAGGAGACAGGGGAGCTGGAGACCAGTTTACAGCAGCGGCGAGTAGCGGCGAGAGGAGGCTCCGCCCACCCCACCGCATCAGTGCAGCATCATCACTCAGACTCCCCCTTAAAGGAGGGGAGCCAACGGCGCACAGCCATTCGGCGCGCAGCGAAGGTGAGCGGCAAAGTGCTCGCCTTAGCAAGAACGCCTTTGCGAAGGGCCTTAAGAAGGGCAAGCCGGGTCGCTACATCCAAGGACTCCAAGAAAGGAAGACAGCAAGGGGACGGAGAGAGACAGCAGTAAGGAGAGACAGCAGTAAGGAGCGGAGAGGAAAGAGCCGAACAGGCAGAGGGGGACCGAGCAAAGTCGAGGGGAGAGAGGCGAGAGATAGCTATGCCTACTCCCGATGTCACCAGCTGACCCACTCATAAAAGGGGAGCAGCGAACGGAGAGGAGAACAGCTGTTGGTGGTTAGGAGGTGCTGTGCTTTTTTTCACAGGACCCGAAGCACGTGGGGAGAATCGGAGGAGGCTGAGCGGGAGAGCGAAAAGGTGCAGATAGGAGCGGAGAGGAAGGCAGTCTGAGCGGGGAGAGACATCAGTGAGGATCGGAGGGCGGAGAGGGAAGAGCAAAGAGGAGCGGAGAGAAAGGCAGACTGAACGGAGAGAGACAGCACTAGCTGCATGCCGGACACCACTCCCAGACACCGAAGGGCTACAGGAAGGGCAAAAAAATGGAGGCAGCAGGAACCCAGCGTAGCTTCCCAGTTTACTGCACCGGTTGTCATATGTACGACTACCTCCCGTCCGGAAGGCAGGCGTACATATGCGGCCGGTGTCGGGAACTGGAGAGCCTGAAGAAGGAGGTTGGGAGACTGCAGATCAAGGTCCAGGAGCTGGAGGGCCTGCGCGCCTCAGAAGAATCATGCTGGGCAACTGAGGATCCCACCAGAGAGAACCACATCCAAGAGCAAGTTAGGGAGCTCGAGAAATTCATCGAGGAGGCCTACAGGATGGTGGAGGTACAGGATCACCAGCAATACAGACATGAACCAACAGATGGAGGACAGAATCCACCAGACGCCGGGGGACAGGAATCAACCGATGGAGGACTGAATCCACCAGGCGCCTAGGGAGAACGACCTTGCGGAAGTACCGAGCAGACTGAGGAGGCTGAGACCCACCGGAGCTCAGAGGGAGAAGCTGCGGACCGCACCAAGGATACAGATTGGAGACCAAAAAGGAAGCTGAAGAAGAAGGGGAAATCTGCAATCGTGGTGGGAGACTCAATCCTGAGAGAAGTGGACAGTCACATAGCAGGAGGGAGAGAAGACCAGCTGGTGACATGTCTCCCTGGAGCAAGAACGAAGGACATCATGGACAGAATAGAGAGGATCCTGAAAGGAGCTGAGACGGAGGAGACAGCAGTGATAATCTACGTTGGAACCAACGATGTCAGCAGAAGAAATTACAACAGGACTGCACTAACTGAGCAGTTCAAGACCCTGGGGAGAAAACTGAAGCTGAGGACGAGGAAGATAGCTTTTTCTGAGATCCTTCCAGTACCGAGGGCGGATGCGAGGAGGCAGACCGAGCTGCAAGCAATAAATGGATGGCTGAGGAGATGGTGCGAAGAGGAAGGTTTCCACTTTGTAAGGAACTGGACAACTTTTTGGGGGAAGAACAAGCTTTTCAGGAGGGACGGACTGCACCTGAGCATGGCAGGAACAAGAATGCTGGCGAACAATGTCAAGACTGCAATAGAAAAGGCTTTAAACTGAGGAGAAGGGGAAAGCCGACAGTCGATCTAACAACGACACATCGGACAAGAGTATCAAACGAAGATACTGTGTGGAGAAAATGTAGAGGAGGACTTAAGGATGGAATACAGTGGTCCAAGGAACAACTGAAACTGGAGAGCAAAAAGAAGAGCAAACAGCAGGAGCTAAAGGGACATATGACATTTGGGGAATTGGGGAAGCAGGCTGAGGACATAGAGGACACACCACAGAAGGAGGAAGAACAGAACGAAACTCAAGAGCTGGCAGCCCTAGAGGGGGTCGGCGGGAGCAACAAACCACAAGAGAAACCAGCAAGGAAAACAAACAACCAGGACTACAATTGCTTATACACAAACGCAAGGAGCCTGAGAGCCAAAATGGGAGAACTAGAAGTCATAGCCAACAAGGAGGACCTGGACATAATTGGAGTCACGGAGACATGGTGGTCCGAGGACAACAAATGGGATGTGGTCCTACCGGGGTACAAACTCTATAGGAAGGACAGGACGTACAAGAAGGGTGGAGGAATAGCATTATATATAAAGGACTACATTCACTCGACCAGGATGGAAACAGCAGTAAGGGAGGACGGTTTGGAATCACTTTGGGTTAAGTTACCAGGAAGAAATGGGGCTGACATAAAACTGGGACTGTACTATCGCCCACCGGGACAGCCGGAAACCAATGACCAAGATCTGGAGGCTGAATTGAGGCAGGAATGCAAAGGAGGAAGTGTGGTGGTGATGGGGGATTTCAACTACCCTGGGATAGACTGGAGTATCGGACACTCCGACTGCGCGAGGGAAACAAAATTCCTGGAGGCTGTGAGGGACTGCTTCATGGAGCAGATGGTCAAGGATCCAACGCGAGGAGATGCCACTCTCGACCTAATCCTCAACGGGCTAGGGGGACCCGCAAGGGACGTAGTATTAGCGCCACTGGGAAACAGCGATCACAATATGATCCAGTACAAACTAGAAGTAGGAACATCAAAGGTGAAGAGAACCACAACGTCAGCGCTAAACTTCAGAAAAGGGAACTACGATGCTATGAGAAAAATGGTGGGAAAGAAACTCAGAAGCAGCTCAGGGAAGATGGAGACCATAGAGAAAGCCTGGTCCCTACTCAAGGACACGGTGCACAAAGCACAAAAACTGTATGTCCCCAGGTTTAGGGGAAGGGGTGCAAAAAGAATCGAACAAAAGACCCGGTGTGGATAACAAACGCAGTGAAAAAGGCGATAAGGGACAAGAAAATATCGTTCAAAAATTGGAAAAAGGATCCAACTGAGGACAACCAGAAGGAACACAAAAGGAATGTCACTGGGTGATTAGGGAAGCAAAAAGAGAATATGAGGAGAGGCTGGCAAGGGAAGCAGGAAACTTCAAACCATTCTTCAAGTACGTGAAGGGGAAGCAACCGGCGAGGGAGGAAGTGGGACCTTTGGATGATGGAAATATGAAGGGAGTGGTGAGAGAGGGAAAAGAGATAGCCGAAAGGTTAAACAAGTTCTTCTCGTCGGTCTTCACAAGCGAGGACACATCCAATGTTCCAGAACCCGAGGAAATCATAAGTGGGGATCAGGACGAAAAGCTAGAGCAAATAGAGGTAAGCCAAGAAGATATCCTCCGACAGATAGACAGATTAAAGAGTGACAAATCACCAGGCCCAGACGGAATCCACCCAAGGATGCTAAAAGAACTGAGGAACGAAATAGCGGTTACGCTCCAGAAAATCTATAACCTATCCTTAAAAACTGGGGAGATCCCGGAGGACTGGAAAATAGCGAATGTCACACCTATCTTCAAGAAGGGATCAAGGGGAGACCCGGGAAACTACAGGCCAGTGAGCTTGACCTCGGTTCCGGGAAAGATGATGGAATCACTGGTCAAGGACAGCATCTGCAAGCACATGGAAAGCAAAGGAAGGTCGTGCCTTACGAACTTACTGCTCTTTGAAGGGATAAACAGCCAGATGGACAAAGGGGAATCCATTGACATCATTTACCTTGACTTCCAAAAAGCCTTCGACAAGGTACCCTATGAACGGCTGCTTAAAAAGTTGTGGAACCACGGGGTGGAAGGGGATGTCTACCGATGGATTAAACACTGGTTGGAGGACAGGAAACAGAGGGTTGGAGTAAAGGGCCAATACTCAGACTGGCAAAGGGTCACAAGCAGAGTTCCGCAGAGGTCAGTACTGGGACCGCTCCTGTTCAATATATTTATAAATGACCTGGAGAAGGGGACAAATTGTGAGGTTATAAAATTTGCAGATGACACCAAACTCTGCAGCAGGGTTAGAACCATGGAAGACTGTGAGGACCTACAAAGGGACCTAACGAAACTAGAAAAATGGGCAAAAAGTGGCAAATGAGCTTTAACGTAGAGAAATGCAAGGTCATGCATGTGGGGAAAAAGAACCCGATGTTCAGCTACAAAATGGGGGGATCATTGCTAGGGGTAAGTAACCTTGAAAGAGGTGTGTTGGTGGATACAACATTGAAAGCATCGGCACAATGTGCGACAGCCTCAAAGAAAGCAAACAGAATGTTGGGTATCACGACCAGGACGAAGGAAGTCATCATGCCGCTGTATCGTGCAATGGTGCGCCCTCATCTGGAGTACTGTGTCCAGTACTGGTCACCGTACCTCAAGAAAGACATGGCAATACTTGAGGGAGTCCAGAGAAGAGCAACTAAATTGGTAAGAGGTATGGAAAACCTTTCATACACTGACAGGTTAGAAAAGCTGAGGCTCTTCTCCCTGGAAAAGCGGAGACTTAGAGGAGACATGATAGAAACCTTCAAAATCCTGAAAGGCATAGAGAAGGTAGACAGGGACAGATTCTTCAAACTGAAGGGAGCCACAAATACAAGGGGGCACTCGGAGAAATTGAAAGGGGATAGGTTTAGAACAAATGCTAGGAAGTTCTTCTTTACTCAGAGGGTGGTGGACACATGGAACGCGCTCCCGGAGGATGTGGTAGGGTAGGGCATGCTACAGGGGTTCCATTTGTGGCATAGGGTTTTTATTTTCCCAATAGTAGCAGTAATGTTTGCTGCATATAATTTTTTCAGATCCCTATAAAGCCAGATGCCCAAATATTTCAACTTCCCAGGTGCTATACCAATACCCAACCCTGCACCTAGTAAAAGAGCCTCTGTCTTGTCAAAGTTAATTTTGAGGCCAGAGAATTTGCCGTATAAACTGAGAAGGGACATTAAGGTTGAAATAGTCTGATCAGCATGCTTGACATACAGCAGCGTGTCGTTGGTGAACATGCTTATGCGGAACTCTTGGCTATTGACGCACAGTCCCTCCAAGGCAAGGTCTTGACGAATCCGTATGGCTAGGGGCTCCAGGGAGAGAAGAAAGAAAAGTGGGGAAAGGGGGCAACCCTGTCTTGTGCCTCTTCCCAAAGGGAAGGGGTCAGACACCCCACCATTTACCAAGAGCTGTGAGTGAGGATTGTGATATAGAGCAGACAGTCAATCAATGAAATTGCCAAGGATGCCGAAATGCTCCAAAGTCCAGAAAAGCTGAGTCCAAGAGACCATATCAAAAGCTTTCTCGACATCTAGGCTAGTGATAAGTGCCTGATCACCAGGGGCATGACGGGATTGCAACACCGCAAGGACCTTCAAAAGATTCATTGAGGCGTGTCTGCCTGGCACAAAGCCTACCTGATCCTCATGTATGGGGATGGGAGAAGGACACTGAGGTGTGCTGCTAAGATACTGGCTAGGATCTTAATGTCTTTGTTTAGAAGCGATATGGGCCTATAAGACCCCAGGGCAACGAGTGGCTGGCCCAGCTTCGGAAGGATGATGATATGAGCCCTATAGTGGGTATCCTCTGGGGGGTGACGGTGTGGGGGGATGACAGATTACAGAACTCATTGATGACCTTCTGGAAAGCAGTAAAGACCCTCCTCTTCAACTAAAATTCAACCGCAGTCTACACCTCACCCACTTAAACCACTCTCCCCTCTCTTCTCCATTCTTAACCTGTACTTAAATTGCTGTACTGCCCATCTTTAAAAAAGGATTGAGAGGTGATCCGGGGAACTATACACCGGTAAGTCTGACTTCGGTTCCAGGGAAGATGGCAGAAGCACTGATAAAAGACAGCATCGATGAGCATCTAGAAAGGAATAAACTGATGAAACCAAGCCAACATGGCTTCTACAAGGGAAGATCGTGCCTAACAAACTTATTGCACTTCTTCGAAGGAATTAACAAACAAATGGACAAAGGAGCTCCCATAGACATCGTATACTTGGATTTTCAAAAACCCTTCGACAAGGTACCCCATGAACACCTCCTACAGAAACTGAAGAACCATGGGGTGGAAGGAGATGTACATAGATGGATCAAAAATTGGTTGGTGGGTAGAAAGCAAAGGGTAGGAGTGAAGGGCCACTACTCGGACTGGAGGAGGGTCACGAGTGGTGTTCCGCAGGGGTCTATACTTGGACCGCTGCTGTTCAATGTATTTATAAACGATATAGAAACAGGGATGAAGTGCGAAGTAATAAAATTCGCAGACACCAAACTATTTAGTGGAGTTAGGACTAAAGAGGACTGCGAAGATTTACAAAGGGACCTGAACAAACTAGGACATTGAGTGATGAGATGGCAGATGAAGTTTAATGTAGAGAAATGTAAAGTCCTGCATATAGGAAACAGAAACCCGAGGTACAACTTTATGATGGGAGGGCTGGTAATGGGTGAAAGTACCCAAGAAAAGGACTTGGGGTAATAGTGGACAAGACAATGAAGCTGTTGGCACAGTGCGCAGCAGCCTCTAAGAAGGCGAATAGAATGCTAGGTACTATCAAGAAAGGTATTACAACCAGAACAAAAGAAGTTATCCTGCCATTGTATCGGGCGATGGTGCGTCTGCATCTGGAGTACTACGCCCAATATTGGTCGCTGTACCTTAAGAAGGATATGGCGATACTTGAGAGGGTTCAGAAAAGAGCTACACAATTGATAAAAGGCTGAAAGATTAGAGAAACTGAGGCTCTTTTCCCTGAAGAAGTGGAGACTTAGAGGGGACATAATAGAGACTTACAAGATCATGAAGGGCATAGAGAAAGTGGAGAGGGACAGATTCTTCAAACTTTTGAAAACTACAAGAACGAGAGGGCATTCGGAAAAGTTAAGAGGGGACAGATTCAGAACCAATGCTAGGAAGTTCTTCTTTACCCAAAGGGTGGTGGATACATGGAATGCACTTCCAGAGGGTGTGATAGGACAAAGTATGGTATTGGGGTTCAAGAAGGGATTAGACAATTTCCTGAAGGAAAAGGGGATAGAAGGGTATAGATAGAGGAGTACTATACAGGTCCTGGACCTGATGGGCCGCCGCGTGAGTGGACTGCTGGGCATGATGGACCTCTGGTCTGACCCAGCAGAGGCACTGCTTATGCTCTTATGTTCTTAACCTGTACTTAAATTGCCTTATAGTCCTTGTACTTAAACTACTGCATAGTCTTTGTATTGTCCAAATGTACTCCACTGTGAATGTTTGCTTGTAGGCCGTTCTGAGCTAGAAACATAGAAAGATGACGGCAGAAAAGGGCTATAGCCCATCAAGTCTGCCCACTCTACTGTCTCACCCCATTAAGTCAGAGTGCTGCTCGACCCACGTAGAGATCCCACGTGGATGTCCCATTTATTCTTAAAGTCGAGCACGCTAGTGGCCTTGATCACCTGCACCAGTAGTTTGTTCCAGTGATCCACCACCCTTTCTGTAAAGAAATACTTCCTGGTGTCACCACCAAACCTCCCTCCTCTGAGTTTGAGCGAGTGCCCCCTTGTGACTGAAGGTCCCTTAGGAAAGAATATGTCGTTTTCCACCTCGACACAACCTGTGACGTACTTAAATGTCTCAATCATGTTACCCCTCTCCCTGCGCTCCTCTAGAGAGTAGAGCTGCAACTTGCCTAGTGTTTCCTCGTATGAGAGACCCTTGAGTCCGGAGACCATCCTAGTGGCCATTCGCTGGACTGACTCAACTCGAAGTACATCTTTACGGTAATGTGGCCTCCAGAATTGCACACAGTACTCCAGATGAGGTCTCACCATGGTTCTGTACAGTGGCATTATGACTTCAGGTTTACGGCTGACGAAGCTTCTATTGATATATCCCATCTTCCGTCTTGCCTTGGATGAGGCCTTCTCTACTTGTTTGGCAGCCTTCATGTCTGCACTGATGATTACTCCCAAGTCCTGTTCTTCTGAGGTCGTAGCTAGTGTTTCTCCATTCAAGGTGTATGTTCTGCATGGATTTATGCTGCCGAGATGCATCACCTTATACTTCTTTGCGTTGAGGACCAGTTTTCCAACTTGATCAGATCCTGCGTCATACCATCCGTGAGATCGCTTTCACCTACTATATTGCACAGTTTGGCGTCGTCAGCAAACAGCGCTACTTTTCCCTTATGAATATGTTAAAAAGGGATGGTCCCAGGACTGAGCCCTGCGGCACTCCGCTAGTCACCTCCGATGTCTTAGAGAGGGTGCCATTGACCACCACCCTCTGAAGTCTTCCACTCAGCCAATCATTGACCCATGCCGTTAGTTTCTCACCTAACCCCATCGATTTCATCTTGTTTAATAGTCTACGGTGTGGGACACTGTCAAACGCTTTACTGAAATCCAAGTACACTATGTCCAGAGACTCTCCCGAGTCTAGCTCTCCTGTCACCCAGTCAAAGAAGCTGATAAGATTGGATTGGCATGACCTGCCCCTAGTGAATCCATGTTGACAGGGATCCCTCAGATTCCCCTCATCCAATATCGTGTCTAATTTCCCTTTAAGTAGAGTTTCCATGAGTTTACACACTATTGATGTGAGACTTACTGGTCTGTAATTCGCAGCCTCCGCTCTGCAACCCTTTTTGTGCAGAGGAACAACATTGGCAGTTTTCCAGTCCAGGGGGACCCTCCCCGTACTTAGGGAGAGATTGAAGAGCATGGCTAACGGTTCCACCAAAACATCGCATAGCTCTCTGAGCACTCTTGGGTGCAGATTGTCTGGTCCCATGGCTTTGTTCACCTTGAGTCTTGACAGTTCTTTGTAAACATCAGCTGGTGTGAACTCAAACTTCTGAAATGGGTCTGTGAGGATGGGATAAAAATCTAAATAAGTAAATGAAATAAGCTTGCAAGGGTAGAAGAACCAAAAGTTTATAGAACTCAAGGCCTAGCCCATCAGGACCCGGTGTCTTGGCGATGGCGATGGCCATCTGGATCTCCTCGCTCATGATAGGATCATTAAGAAGTGCCTGTTGTTCTGAGGAGACCCGAGGTAATGCAAGGTTTTGAAAAAAAACACCTCTCAAGCATCATTATCATGGGGCTGATCGGAATATAATTCCATATAGAATGTCACAAACTGCTGCGTGATAGCCTGATTAGAGTACGTTACTCCCTGTTTATCCTTAATGGAAATAATAATGTTTTGGGCCTTGTGGGGGTGCACTAAATTGGCTAGCATTCTACCAATTTTATCGCCCCACCAATGAAGTTTATATTTGTAGCAGTATATGCTGCGGTTCGCTCTTTGATCCAAAAGTGCATTGATTTTGGACTTCAAAAGGCCCATGGTCTGTTTGGTATTATCATCGAGGTAGGAAATATGAAGTCTCCGTAAAGTGGCGAGATCCTGAGACAGGGAAAGTAGTTCCCCATCACATCATTTTTTCAGTGAGGCTGAATAAGCGAGAATATGCCCCCGCATGACCGTCTTAGCAGCCCCCCCAATATATGACTGGACCCACGTCCTCCACGGAGTTAGTTTGCACAAAGTCCTCCCATTTCTTATGGAAATGGGCAACCGCATATAAATGGGGAGGGGAAGGGGGACATGCGCCAGATCCTGTCTCCTATCTGGGAGCTGAACCGTAAGGTGAGGCCCAAGAGAGCATGATCAGAGACGGGGGCACTGTAATGTGAGCATTGGTCATTTGAGGGAAAAGAGAGGCAGAAACCAGAAGATAGTTAATGCAGGAGTATGTTGTATGAGGGTGTGAATAGAAAGAAAAATCAAGCTCTTTTGGGTGCATGGTTTGCCATGAAACCAAGAGGCCCAGCTGTTTTAGAAGAAAATTTACCCCCTTAGAAAAATGACCCCCCTCGGCATGGGTTTAGCTGGCTTATTGTCCCATTGGGGGTGAGCTACCATATTGAAATCTCCTCCTAAAATTAGTGATTGAGGGGAGAGTGGAGCCAAAAGGCCCAGCAGGGAGGAAAAAAATGAATGAGAGTAGGTATTGGGGGCATAGATATTGCACAAGACTAGGGGTTTGCCCCAAAGCTCCCCAATGAAAACTAGAAACTGCCCATTAGGATCCACTATTTGTCTATGAATGTGAAAGGATATGTTCTTGTGGATAAGTATAGCCACCCCGCATTTTCTTGCTTTAAAAGAGGCATAGCCCACCTGGCCCACCCATTCCCTACGAAGTTTGGTATGCTCTCTAGGAGTCAAGTGGGTCTCTTGTAGAAATGCTGTCAGTGCGTTATTTTTGAAGGTAGGCCAAAAGTTTTGTGCGCTTAATTGGGGAGTGTGTCCCATCTACATTGAGAGATTTTACATTCAGTTGAGTCATATGTGATCAGTACCAAGGAATATAAGCAAGATATATAACTGAAGAACAATGCAAGGGTGGGGCGTCCCAGCCATATCACACTCACCAGCAGTCTGGGAAAAAAGGAGAAAGGAGGCCACAGCACGTGACGTCCACCCGGAAGTAAAGAACAAACAAATATACCCACGCACACCACACCATACACACCACCCGGGGCTGCATGTCTTTTGGGCCTGAGTCCGCAGGGCTGGGTTACTGTTAGCTCTGGTCTGGCCTGAAGCTGCCTGTTTGCACTGTTTTGGGGTTTGAGTTTAGCAGGGATTTTCCATGCTGCAACAGGGATTGGGGTTTGAATGGTGGGTGGGGGGGAGTGAATGGGTGGTGTGCATGGGTATGTTTGTGTGTTCTTTACTTCTGGGTGGCCTCCTTTCTCCTTTTTTCCCAGACTGCTGGTGAGTGTGCTGCTGAGGGTGGGATATGGCTGGGACGCCCCACCCTTGCATTGTTCTTCAGTTATATATCTTGCTTATATTCCTTGGTACTGATCACATATGGCTCAACTGAATGTAAAATCTCTCAATGTAGATGGGACACACTCCCCAATTAAGCGCACAAAACTTTTGGCCTACCTTCAAAAATAACGCACTGACAGCATTTCTACAAGAGACCCACTTGACTCCTAGAGAGCATACCAAACTTCATAGGGAATGGGTGGGCCAGGTGGGCTATGCCTAATGTGACCATTTATTTTTTTCATCAAAACAGGACATCTATTAATATTCAGTCCCACCCCTAATCCCACCTTAGCCCCACCCCCAATTTCTTCCATTCATTTTCATTTACACATAATATCTTATTAATTCATAATGGTAAACATAAAATATTTTTTTTAAAAACCACAAAGCACACTGTACGCAGAGAAAATGTTAGTTATCATTTACAAGTTTTAGGGTTTTTTCAAAGATGTCAAGGCAGATTACTTTAAAATATGCAATTTCACCTCAGTAACTATAGAAAAATAGACAAATATAGTACAAAATATAGACAGCAGATATAAATTCTTAAAACAGACACATTTTGATCACTAAATTGATAATAAAATCATTTTTCCTACCTTTGTTGTCTGGTGATTACAGGAGTCTCTGGTTGCACTTCCTTCTGACTGTGCATCCAATCTTTCTTTCTTTTGCATCCAACATTTCTTTCACAATCTAGCCCCATCCCCTTTGGGTCCAGGTCTTTCTCTCTTTTCCCTCTGTTACCCTCCCCAGATCCAGTGTCAGTTCTCCTTTCTACCTTTGTTACAGGTCTCCCTCTCTCTCCCCCTCTGTCTGAACCTCCCATAGTACTGCTTCTGCCTCCTGTCTTTCCCCTTTCGTCCAAGCTGTTTTCTCTGTAATCTTTCTAATGTGCTTACAACCCCCCCCTCTCTCTGCCTCTTTCTCTCCTTCTTTCCTTCCTCCCTCCTTCCCTCTCAGCAGATTTTAGCATATCTCTTCTCCTTTTTCCCCCTCAGATCTAGTATCTGTCTCCTTCCTCTTTTCCTCCTCCCAGGTCTGGTATCTGCCTTCCTCTCCTCCCCCTCTGCTCTGGCATATCTCTCTCTGCTCCCTTCCTCCTGTTCTTCCCTGGTCTTCCTTCTCAATTTATTTTCTGCCTCAGTCTAAATTCTTTTTTACTATTCAGTTCTCAATTTCCCTCTTTCACTGTGTCTACCTATAGCTTGCCACCTCATTCCCTCACCCCTTCCTGTAACTAACTCTATCCTCTTCCCTCAATCCTGCATGTGCCCTTTTTTATTTCCCCTCCCCACTTCCTTCCAGCGTCTGCTCCTCCTGTCCCTCACATTTCGATTCAGCGGCTTTCCCTCCTCTCCCCCACACTTCCATTCATTGTCTGTTTCCCTCTTTCTATCCCTTCCATCTACTGTTCACCCTCTATCTCGCCCCTTCCATTCACTGCCCTCTCTGCTCTTTCCATCCAGTGTCTGCCCTCTCTCTCTCTCTTCCATATGGCATCTTCCTTCTTTCTATGTTCCTTCCATAAACTATCTATCCTGTGCCCCTTCTCTCCTTTGTACATGATTGATTTCAGCTCTGTTACTTCTCCATTTTTCTCTCTCTGTCACCACCCCCTCCCCTATGCTCTGGCATCTCTCTCTTTTCCTTTCTTTCCTTCCCACCCGATGGTCTGGCATCATCCCTTCCCTGATTCCCTGGCATCTCTCTCCTTTCCTTTTCTTCCATCTCCCCCTCCCCCTCCATGCTCTGACATCTTCTCCTTCCTTTCCCTCTTCCTTTTCCCTTGGTCTGACATACCTTCCTCCTTCCCTCCATGCCCTGGCATCTCTTCTTCCCTGCAAGCCCTGGCATCTCCTTTCATTCCCTCCCTCATCTTCCTTCTCCCTCCAGTTGGATACAGCAACACTCTCTCCAATTCTCTCCCCCTCTGCTCCCTTTCCTTCTTCTGTCACCCAAAGCCTGGTGTCCTGAACTTCATCGGGTAGCAGCAGCATTCACAATTCACTGCTTTTGCCGGCTTCAGGCCTTCCTCTCTGTTGGGTCCTGCCTTCATGAAAACAGGAAGTAGGCAGGACCCGGTAGAGAGGAAGGCCAGAAGCCAGCAACAGCAGCTGCTGCTGCCCGAAGAAGGTAATGGTGCCAGGCCTTGCAGACCGCTTCTCCCCCCTCCCAGCCGAAGCCCCACTGACCTTCTTATCTCTCCCTCCCATGCGAGCCCTGCCGACCCTCCCAGTGAGATGACCGAGCAGCAAACCTCCCTCCAGTAGCGTTGGCAGCCACAGCACACTAAAAGGCTGCTTCGTGGCTTTCTCCTGCTGGTGAGTCCCTCTGCCGCATCACTGATGACATCATCAGTGACGCTTCACCAGCAGGAGAAAGCTGCGAAGCAGCCTATTTAGCATGCTGCAGCTGCCGACGCTACTGGAGGGAGATTTGCTGCTCGGTCATCTCGCTGGGAGGGTCGGCAGGGTTCGCTTGGGGGGAGAGATAGGAGGGTCAGCGGGGCCTGAGCGATGATGTCGCCGCTGCCGAATCCAGGCTGCGATCCCCTGTTCCGTTGTCTCCACTCACAGCTTCGGGACACCCTCTCTGAAAACAGGACATTTCAGCGTCCCAAAGCTGTGAGTGTGGACAACGGAACAGGGGATCTGAAAAAGGAACTGTCCCATTCAAAACAGGATGTATGGTCACCTTAGCTATGCCTCTTTTACAGCAAGAAAATGCGGGTTAGCTATACTTATCCACAAGAACATAAACTCCCAGACCTGCATACACCACATCATCACACCAACATGGAGGAGAAGACTAACAAACCCTTCCAGGACTAAACCACACCCCCAACCAAGAGCACTTGTCTACCCAAAAGCAACAAATAGTGCGCAAATAGAATACACCACACTGACATGTGCCTACATAAACATCAGAGCTCTAGGCCCAAAGACAGAACACATAAAAGACTGGATTAAAAACTGAAAATCTAGACTGCTTCTTCCTCACTGAAACCTGGCTAACCTCGGATTCTAGGATAACGGAAGTTTGCCCAAAGGGATACAAGATAACAGTGGTCTGCAGGGGAAAAAAAGAGGAGGAGTCTAGCCATCTTAGTCAGAAACTCCCTAAACTTAACATACTAGATAAAACATGCACCTCATACATGGATCTACTAACCTGCCAACTTTCATGCACCACACTAAAAGGATCCATAGCCTGCATGCTCTGCTACATAACACCAAGGAATTGGAGCACAGCAAGACGAGAATTCAAAGATTTTATATGTTGAAACTCACTAATGGCAACTTACAATCTAATCTTAGAAGATCTAAACCTCCATCTCGAAGACCATACCTCTAAGCAAGTACAAAACCTATTATCATACCTCGAAGCCTTAACCTACAAGATCTTAGACCCACAAACCACACACGAGAAAGGTCACCAACTAGACATTGCAGCCTTCATGACCCAACAGCCCATTCTACCAGAGATTCAAACCTCAAATGGAAAATGGTCCAAATCCATCTGTTCAGACCATTACACATACACCTTCAATATCAACTGGGCCAAAGGCGAAACCAAACCAAAATCCCAAAGCTTAACCTACAAATCACGTACATATATCGACTCCTCCAAATTCTGGAATAAAACAGACGCTACAATCCAAGAATGTGACCCCAAAAACTTCATCTCACAATGATGCAATATAAGTACAACTACCCTAGACAAGCTAGTCCCAATACAAACAAAAAACAAAATCAGTAGATGATCAGACAAATGGTTCAACAATGAACTACTCCTACTCAAAAGACAATGCAGATGACTAGAAATAAAATGGAAAAGAGTAACCAAGTACACACAAGAGCAGCATGGAAAAAACTAAACCAACAATACAAATTAAAAAGAAAAAAGAAAGACATGCTACACAAACCAAATAGGCAGAGAGGCCCAAGACACAAAAAAACTATTCCAATTACTAAAATAACTCACAGATACCAAACCCTACCAAGCCAAATATGACAACCCTCCCCCTTCAGTGACCCTTTTAGCTGAATACTTTAAAAAACAAAATTACAACTGCTAGGACAAACTTTGCAGGAACCCCAACCCACCTAGAAGAGATCACAATGCTCCTCATAGAAAAAGAATCAGCTGCAGCAGTTAGAACCTGGTCCCACTTCTCCACAATACAATGGTCCAATCTTAAAAAATACAGCCACGCAGCTTGCAACTTCAACCAATGCCCTCCAACCTATTAAAAACCTCCTGCCTAAAATTCTGCACTCTCCTCATGCAGTGGATACAAACCATGCTCACTGATGGCCTTTTCCCACAAGACCTCTCCGAAATCATCGTCAACCTGATCTTGAAAGATCCAAAAGGAGCAACAGATCAACCATCCAACTACAGACCCATAGCCTCAATTCCACTATATGTTAAGCTAATGGAAGGCCTCGTAACTAAACTCCTCACCAACTACCTAGAAAACCACAATTTGCTCCACCCTACACAGTCTGGATTCAGAACCAACTTCAGCACTGAGACACTACTAGGCTCCCTTATGGATACAGCTAGACACACCTCAGCACAGGCAAAAAAATGCTGATTATACAACTAGATCTCACCGCAGCATTTGACCTGGTAGACCACGGCATCCTGCTACAAATACTAGATACAATAGGAAACACAGGCAAAGTACACACATGGTTTCAAGGATTCCTACAATCCAGGACCTACAGAGTAAAGGCAAACAAAAAAAAATCAGAACCATGGTCCAACCCCTGTGGCGTACCCCAAGGATTGCCATTATCCCCAACACTCTTCAATCTCTACATTGCATCCCTCGGCATCTGTCTAGACAAAATAAGCTTAACCTCTTATAGCTACGCAGACGACATCACCATTCTCCTTCCTTTTGATCAGCCAACACCCACCATGACAGACACACTACACAGAACTCTAGAAACAGTGGCAACATGGATGAAAAACCACAAATTAAAACTGAACCCAGACAAAATAAAATTCATAGTTCTCAAAAAAAAATAAAACCCCAATCATAACAAACCTAGTAATAAACTCAATCATATACCCCATTCAACCCACTCTAAAACTTCTGGGAATGACGATAGACATATGCTGCACCATGCAACCACAAATCAACAAAACAATACAGAAATCATTCGCGGTCATGAGAAACCTAAGGCAAGTTCGAAAATTCTTTAACAGAAAACAATTCCAGCTCATGGTCCAGTCCCTAGTCCTAGGTCTCCTCGACTACTGCAACATCCTCTATCTCCCCTACCCTGCAACAATGATAAAACAACTACAAACAGTACAAAACACAGCCCTGAGACTAATCTATTCACTAAGAAAACTCGACCACATCACCGAGGCATACCTCGACTCACACTGGCTCCCAATTCAAGCAAGAATACTATTTAAATTCTACTGTCTATTATTTAAATCCATAAATGGTGACAGCCCAGCCTACTTGAACCACCACCTAATCCAAACTACCACAACCAGACACAGGAGAACCCAGACATTATTCACATACCCTCCAATCAGAGACATCAAATGGAAAAGACTGTACAATGGCCTTCTAGCCACACAGGCAGCAAAACTAGATCACCAACTCTCCAATCTACTAATCGTGACCCCAGACTACAAAACTTTCAGAAAAGAAATAAAAACCTTGTTATTCAAGAAATCCATGAAGACTAACTAACACCGTATGAAACATTTCAATCCTCTGAAGCAACCTGCTCTACTCTTTAACACCTCTGGACATGTCCAGAAATCCTCTTCTGTAATCTGCCTTGAACTGCAAGATAATGGCGGAATAAAAATCACTAATGTAATGTAATGTAATATAACCAGGGCTGAGGGAAGCAGAGCCGCAAAATAGAACTAGAGCAGTAAACACTTAACACAGCAAACCATAGGCATAACATAGGTAGGAGCAGATCTCTGGGTGTCCCATATCCAAAAAGACATAAATGCCTCTCCAGATTAGGCTCTGCCTTCACCTAGCGAACCAGGTCATGTAAGGAAACAAAGGATCGCCAAGTCAGGTCAGACCAATAACAGGGGAAAGATTAGAACAAGAACTAGCAGGCCTTCAGTACACAGTATGGCAAGGCCCCGTAGTCCTCACACCATGAAGGCAAAAGCCGTGCCAAGCAGAGTGCGGCAGAAAGCCCCGCCAAGATCCAATTAGCTGGAGTTGGGGGGACGTAGACCCAAATAAGCAACCAGGCCATTGGAGCAGCACATCCAGTGTACCAAAACCCGAAGGGATCTTCAATGGAGACCAAGAAGAAAAACTGTCGACAATAGAGGTGAGCCATGAGGATGTCCTCCAACAGATAGATAGATTGAAGAGCGACAAATCACCAGGCCCAGACGGAATCTGCCCAAGGGTACTAAAAGAAATAAGAAATGAAATAGCGGAAATACTCCAACGAGTTTGCAACCTATCCTTGAAAACTGGCGAGATCCCGGAGGACTGGAGGATAGCAAATGTTACACCTATCTTTAAAAAGAGATCGAGAGGTGACCCGGGAAACTACAGGCCGGTAAGTTTGACATCAGTTCCGGGCAAGATGGTAGAGGCACTGATAAAGGACAGCATCTGTGAGCACATTGAAAAAAATGGACAAATGAAAGCGAGTCAACATGGCTTCTGCAAAGGAAGATCATGCCAAACAAACTTACTGCACTTCTTTGAGGGGGTAAACAGCCAGATGGACAAAGGGGAACCCATAGACATCATTTATCTTGACTTCCAAAAAGCCTTTCACAAGGTACCCCATGAGCGGCTACTTAGGAAGCTGTGGAACCACGGGGTGGAAGGGGACGTACACAGATGGGTTAAACACTGGTTGGCAGGCAGGAAGCAAAGGGTTGGAGTGAAGGGCCACTACTCAGACTGGAGGAGGGTCACGAGCGGAGTTCCGCAGGGGTCGGTACTCGGACCGCTGCTGTTCAATATATTTATCAACGACCTAGAAACAGGGACGAAGTGTGAAGTTATAAAATTTGCGGATGACACTAAACTCTGTAGAAGGGTTACAACTGTGGAAGAATGTGAGGACCTACAAAGAGACCTGAACAAACTGGAGGAGTGGGCGATTAAATGGCAAATGAACTTCAATGTAGGGAAATGCAAGGTCATGCATATAGGGAAAAAGAACCCGATGTTCAGCTACCAAATGGGAGGATTAGTACTAGAGGCAAGTAACCTTGAAAAGGACTTGGGTGTGCTTGTGGACACAACAATGAAGTCAACAGCACAATGCGCAGCAGCCTCAAAGAAAGCAAACAGAATATTGGGTATAATTAAGAAGGGTATTACAACCAGAACGAAGGAAGTCATCATGCCGCTGTATCGCGCGATGGTGTGCCCGCAACTGGAATACTGTGTCCAATATTGGTCGCCGTACCTAAAGAAGGACATGGAGATATTTGAGAGGGTTCAGAGAAGTGCGACAAAAATGATAAAAGGTATGGAAAACTTTTCATACGCAGACAGGCTAGAAAGGCTGGGGCTCTTCACCCTGGAGAAGCGGAGACTCAGAGGAGACATGATAGAGACTTACAAGATCATGAAGGGCATAGAGAAGGAGGAAAGGGACAGGTTCTTCAGCCTATTGGGAACTACAAGAACAAGGGGGCACTCAGAGAAATTGAAAGGGGACAGGTTTA
Organism: Geotrypetes seraphini; assembly: GCF_902459505.1. Classification (NCBI taxonomy): domain Eukaryota; kingdom Metazoa; phylum Chordata; class Amphibia; order Gymnophiona; family Dermophiidae; genus Geotrypetes; species Geotrypetes seraphini. The sequence goes on from NC_047086.1 coordinate 413,564,012, forward strand.
GAACTAATGCTAGGAAATTTTTCTTCACTCAGAGGGTGGTAGACACCTGGAATGCGCTTCCAGAGGATGTGATAGGTCAGAGTACATTAAGGGATTCAAAGAGGGATTGGACAAGTTCCTGAAGGATACGGGGATTGAGTGATATAGATAGAGGTAGAGATAGGATTATGGAAGGGTACAGATAGAAGAATAAATGGGGATTGAAAGGTTTTAGACAAAGGATCACTTACAGGTCATGGACCTGATGGGCTGCTGCGGGAGCGGACTGCTGGGCGCGATGGACCCCTGGTCTGACCCAGCGGAGGCAACTTCTTATGTTCTTATGACAAGACCAAAAGGAAAATCTAAGATGCAAAAGAAAACAGCCAACCCAGAAGAATCCGCCGTGCTCAAAGGAAGAGGCCTCGGTGCACCAACAGGTGCAGGCAGAAAGTCAAGCGGTGAAAAACATCCGAGCAGTTCATACACTTCTCCAGAATGGGCCCTCTGTGAGCTACCAACAAGGGGACCAGTTGGTGGCAGAGCTGCTCCCAGCATGATTGTAATCCATCAAAGTCAGAAAACAAAGAGCGGTCTCACCCAAGACCATGTGTGGTGCAGATTCAAGAGGCATGCTAGTCCCCGGGCACCGAAGTAGGGAGAGTTTTGATGAACCCATACAGCTCTGCAGGTGTGTTGGAGAAGGCAGTGATGTTGTTGTAAGCACTCAGGCTCTAGCAGGATACAGCAGAGAAAAGCAGATGTTGTGCTTGAACAACTCATTGCAGTAAGGCGCCATAACTCTGCACCTGGAGGAGACCTGGGGTGAAAAGTATTGAAAGATCAGCACTTTGTTACCCTCCAGTTGTAGGTTGAAGTCTTTACCCTTGCGGTATTGTGCCAGGATGCGCTCCTTAAGGGCAAAGTTGAGGAATCTGGCGATAACATGCCAAAGCCGCAGATCTTCATCATGGCGAGGTCCCAAGCGGTGTGCATGCTCAATGGAAAAGGGGGTCAAGGGATCGGGGAGCGCTACGGCCTTAGGTAGCCATCCTTCCAGCCATTGATGCAGGTCAACATCCCTGATGGTGTTAGGAATCCCTACAAAGCACAGATTGTTACACCTGCCCCTGTTTTCATGGTCCTCCAGTCGCTCCGCCATAGTTTTATTGGCAGTTTCCAAGGTGCGGATTTACTGTGGAAACCGTGGTTACCGCAGTAAATCCGCAGGAATGGAGACATGTTCAACTGGTTTACTGCAGGAATGGGGACAAGACCTTTCACTGCCCCATGGGAGTGATGAAAGTCTTGCACCCGTGGTATAAAAAATTGCGCCCGTGTCAGACTCAGCATCTCCTCCCCAGCTCCTCTTGCACCTATTTTACCTTCAGGAGCCAGCCATGCCACAATGAAGACAGAAACCAAAGCCTGAGACCAATGTGATTTGAAGAACAAAATTACCAGACAACAAAAGATAGAAAAAAATAAATTTATTTTATATTTTGTGATTAGAATATTTCAGATTTGAAATATGTATCCTGCTAGAACTGGTATTAGACATAACTGGGGACCGCAAAGCCCAGGCTGTGCTTCTTTAGCTTCCAGCTGGCGTAGGGCTCTCTCTGACCAGGTGGCAGTTGCCCTATTTGCATTCCCCTAACATTATTCTTGCCATGTGTTACTAAAATATTCTGTTAGCTTGATTTTTTTATGTAGCTTTCTGTAGTAATTTGGTTTGTTCAGTTTTCACAATAGTGGATATTTGTGAAAGGGATTGGAGACAGGGGTTTTGTTGAACCTTGCCCTGTATTATTTGTGTTTATAAAATGACAATTATACAGACTATTGTCTCTTTTTATACTTTAATAAAATAAGTTCAGTATAAAATCATAACTATTTGAGGCTTGTGCGGATGGGATCTGACGGTTTGCAGGATGGGGATGGGGACTGAGCTCGCGGGAACGGGGCAGGGATAGGGACCGAGCTCGCAGGGATGGGGGACTGAGCTTGTGGGGACGGGGCAGGAATGGTGATAAATTTTTTTCCCCATGTCATTCTCTAGTGTGGAAGCGTTCTTCAAAGTCGGCTGCAGTATCTTCTTGCTATGCGATCCTACCTTAAGCATGCTGCAGCCTGCCTGCTTGTGAATCCAGGCTTTCTTTGATACCCTCCATGAAGGTATGAATAATGGCCAGTTTATCTTCCATGACCAGCATGAGGGATCGAGTCAATTCTTGCACCGCGACCGCCTCCAAGGTAAAAATAGGCGCCTCGTGTGTCTCCGCCAGCTTGCCCTCCTCCACTTTCTGCTTGTCTTTTGGAGTTCAGGACGATTTTTCTGCTATTTACTCTCCCGCGTATGTGAGCAACTTAGTGCTTTAAGCTCAGGAGAGTGAGGGCTACAGATTCCACAATTTCACATTCAGCTCCAAAAAGGTTTGTGCGGGTTAATTAAACGTGGCTTGTTGGCAGGGCCCGGAGCTGCTGAGAGGCATGTCCATTCAGCTTCCCGGCATCACATGCCCCCCTCAACATCACTGTCACTTTAGAAGCACAGCTTCTCCTGAAGAGGTGCTGAGGGAGGATCTGCTAAGGGGAAGAAAACCTCCACTGGAATATCTTACCTGCTGGCATTCAAACTTGGGCTTCAGTAGGTTACTTCATTGTCCTTCTTTTTTATGTTTTAATTCGGTACTCTGCTTTTTAAGAAAAATCAGTTTAGAGTCTCTGTTAGGGTTTTTTATATAAAAAAAGTATTTAGTTTAGATTAGTATCTTAGATTGCATTTCAGAGTATAAGATAAAATCAGATTAAGGCACAGATAGCAGTTGAAGAAAGTCTTTGTTTAGTGTTTAATTCCTCCTCCCCCATCTGATCTCTAATTTATAAGCCTTTGAACCAATTAAAAGTCTAAATAAGTAATTAGCTAATCCCTATTAGCTAGTAATTAGCTCTTAAGAAATAGTCTAAGAAATCTTGGGAGAGTAACCTACCAATTACAACATTACAAAATAATAAAATTATACATTACCATAACCTAACATAAAACTAGTAATCTTAGGGGGCCTTAATGTGCATTTTCCAACTCCCTTAGCAACTTAGCAAATAAATCACTAATAATCATTAATAATCGTCTTCAAATAATACAAAACACAGCCGTTAAACTTATTCATAACGGTAAAAAATATGAACATGTTACTCCTTTCCTGATCAATTCACATTGGCTTCTAATCAACCATCGTATCATCTTTAAAATATTACTCTTAGTATTTAAAACTCTGTCCATCAATGATCCACAATTTATTAATAGAATGCTTATTCCTTATAATACACCGCGCTCCCTCCGATCTACAATCCAAAAGCTCATAGCAGTCCCTTCCTTGAAAGTTATCGGAACTAGACGCCATTATATGTTTTCGGTGATGGCTCCACAACTTTGGAACACTTTGCCTCAATATATAAGAGAGGAAAATGATCTCAGCCGTTTTAAAAAAAACTTTAAAAGTTTTCTTTTTAAAGATGCTTTTAATCTTTAAATTATACTCAAATTGTAAAGCTGTTACCTTTCAGGATTATACTATCCCCTCCCTAATGTTTTTTCCATCTATGGTTCTTTTTTCTACTTTAAAGCACTGATTTGTTACTTTATTCCTCCATTCCTTGTGTATCAATTAGTCTGTAAGTTTGTCGGTCTAACCCATTATTTTTAAATTTTAAATAGTATGTCTAAATGTATGTTTATCTTTATTGTATTGTAACTCGCTTAGTAAATTTGAATAAGCGATTTATCAAATCAAAATAGAACTTGAAACTTGAAACTATTAAGATGCAGGTAGCAGTCCAGTAGCAAGATGGGGGCTATCCAGTCTTTTGTACTGCGTGTCACATGTTCAATTATCTTCCAGTTGGTGAGAGGTCTCATGTGTGTGCTCAGTGCAAAGAACTCCTAGCACTTAGGAAATGGGTCCAATCTCTTGAGGCTATAATAGCAGAATTGGAAGAGCTGAGGGAGACAGAGATATAGAGGAGACCTACAGGGACATTATAGAAAAGTCCCATCTGGCCTCTGTGCTGCCTCAGAAGAGGGAGGTCTTCTTAAAGGAGAGCATTACCCTGGTGAAGTAGGAGGCAATCCTGTAGTCAGGACCCACCCAGCCAGGAATGCAATGTTCTTGCACCGAGGATGTGTCTCCAGGCGCTTATGCCAAGGAGGGAAAGGTTAGGACAGCCGTTATAGTGGGAAATTCGATCATTAGGTACGTAGATAGCTGGGTGGCTGGTGGATGTAAAGATTGTTTGGTTACTTGACTGCCTGGTGTGACGGTGGCAGAACTCAAGCATCACCTAGATAAGATTTTAAACAGTGCTGGGGAAGAGTCTGCTCTCTTGGTACATGTGGGTACCAATGACATAGGGAAATATGGTAGGGAGGTTCTGGAAGCCATATTTAGGTAGAAGTTAATATCCAGAACCTCCAGGGTAGCATTTTCAGAAGTGCTCCCTGTTCCATGTGCAGGACTCAAGAAACAGGCAGAACTCTGAAGTCTAAATGTGTGGATGAAGTGATGGTGCAGGGAGGAGGGTTTCAGATTTGTTAGGAACTGGGTGACATACTGGGGAAGAGGGAACTTATTCCATGAAGATGGGCTCCACCTTAATCAGGGTGGAACCAGGCTGCTGGCATTAACATTTAAAAAGGAGATAGAGCAGCTTATAAACTAGAACCTGGGGGAAGGCCGAAAGTTGCTCAAAAGAGCACAGTTTGGAACAAGGTATCTTTTGAAAAATATCATAAAAGGAAGGCAGAGCATCTCGATAGCAAGATTGCAATACAGGCCACAGTAGACCAGGTTTCCTTAAATACAGAGCAGGCTGATTTTAACAATTGAAAATTATCCATGCCAACTGCTAAGCAAATTGTAAATAGATATGAAAAACATTGTTTGAAATGTCTATATGCAAATGCCAGAAGTCTAAAAAACAAGATGGGAGAGTTAGAATATAATGCACTAAATTAAAAGACAGATATAATATGCATCTCTGAGACCTGGTAGAAGATAACCAATGGGACACTCTTATACTGGAATACAAACTATATCACCATGATAAGGTGACTCAAATTTGTTGGAGATGTAGCATTAAGGAGGACCTTGAATTGAATGGACTGAAAATTCTACAGAAGCAGAAACATGCATTGGAATCCCTATGGGTAGAAATTCCATGTGTAAATGGGAAAAGGATAGTGATAGGAGTATACTACCGTCCACCTGACCAGGATGAACGGACAGATGCTGAAATGTTATAAAAAATTAGGGAGGCTAACAAATTGGGTAACACTTGGGAAAATAATAATGGATGATTTCAACTACCCCGCTATTGACTGGGTAAATGTAACATCAGAGCATGCTAGGGAGATAAACTTCATTGATGAAATCAAGGACTGCTTTATGGAGCAGCTGGTTCAGGAACCAGAGGCAAAGCAATTCCAGACCTAGTTCTTAGTGGATGCATGAATTGGTGAGGGAAGTAACAGTGCTGGGCTGCATGATAACAGTGATCATAACAAAGAAAATCCAATACAACAGCATATAGCTTTAAAAAAGGATACTATGATAACATGATAAGGTCAAAAATTTATATCAGGCATGGGTGTTACTCAAAAATACCATCCTGGAAGCCCATGTATTAAAAAAGGAGGAAAGAAGACCATATGGCAACCTGCGTGGTTAACAAGTAAGATGAAAGAAGCTATTAGAGCTAAAAGAGAATCCTTCAGATCTGACTGAAAATAATTGTAAACAACACAAGGATTGTCAAGTCAAAGGTGCTAATACGGAAGGCGAAGAGAGACTTTGAAAAGAAGAATGTAATGTAATGTAATGTAATTTATTTCTTATATACCGCTACATCCGTTAGGTTCTAAGCGGTTTACAGAAAATATACATTAAGATTAGAAATAAGAAAGGTACTTGAAAAATTCCCTTACTGTCCCGAAGGCTCACAATCTAACTAAAGTACCTGGAGGGTAATAGTGAAGTGAAAAGTAGAGTTAGATGCACTTGAAGAAAAAAAAAAACACACAGTAAACACTTTTTTAGGTATATTAATAGCAAGAAGCTATGAAGAGAATTGGTTAGACCACTAGATGACTGAGGGATAAAATGGAAAACAAGGCCATAGTGGAGAGATTAAAATAATTCTTTGATTCGGTTTTTATTGAAGAAGAAATGGGGGAGTTACCGATGACAGAATTATTATTCAATTCTGATGAATTAGAGAAACTCAAACAAATCTCTGTAACACGGGAAGATGTTATGGGTTAGTTTAACATATTGAACAGTAGCAAATCACCTGGACCAAATAGTATATATCCCAGAGTCCTGATAAAATTAAAAAATAAATTTGCTCAGCTATTGTTAGTAATTTTTATCTAAAATCCAGCATAGTACTGGAACACTGGAGGGTGGCAAATGTGACGCCAATTTTTTAAAAAGGGTTCCAGAGGTTATCCAAGAAATTATATACCAGTGAGTCTGACATTAGTGCCAGGCAAAATGGTAGAGATAGTGTTATAGGGGATAGTCAGACCACATCAGTGCATGTATATTAACAGAACTAATTGTATGAAACAAAAAGGCATCTCCTAATCATAAATCAATACGTGAATACGACTGATGTGATGAGAAAAAGGTGTAGTCTCTATCTTGAAGGTGAGCTTCTCGCCATAGGTCAATCAATCCCCACTGAGCCATAAAGGTCTCAAGCGTTCCCGAGATGCATAGTGAGCCCCACTAGTCGAGTTATCAAAGTCAGGATTCAAGGTCAAATTAAAGTTTTCCACAAAAAAATAAGTATCCTGATCTATAGAGAAAAAGACAATTTAACTTCACATAGAAGACCCCTTGACCCAAGTTAGGAGCATAGATTAACTAAAGTGTATAACCCTGTTTAAATGAGATCACCAATATAAGGTATATCTACCTTCAACATTCCTGATCACATTTTGTAATTATCAGGGGAGGGCTTGAAAAATCAAGATAGTACCTCCCTTAATCCTCTTCTGCCCACTTTTGTAGAGGCCAGGCATATTTGGATATATCTCCTATGAGACAACAGACCTTCAAATCATGGCAATAGATTGGTTTCCTGTTTGAAACAAATATCTGCATTGAGTCTAGTGGCTTCCCTAAATAAACACCTCTTTGTGGGAGTATTAAGACCCTTAATATTTAACGATACATTAGCAACAAAAGATATAGGGGCAATGGTCCCTCTAGCCATCATTGAAATATGGAGAGCATTCCATCAGACCATAAGAACAGCCTTCCTGGATCAGACCAATGGTCCATCTAGCCCAGTGGTTCTCAACCCTGTCCTGGGGACCCCCCAGCCAGTCGGGTTTTCAAGATAGCCCTAATGAATATGCATGAGAGAGATTTGCATATAATGCAAGTGACAGGTATGCAAATCTCTCTCATGCATATTCATTAGGGCTATCTTGAAAACCCGACTGGCTGGGGGGTCCCCAGGACAGGGTTGAGAACCACTGATCTAACCCTTTTAACACTAATGTGATATTTTTTACAATGTTATTATTATTTTTTTAAATAAATGTACATGTTCCATACTTTAAATCTAGTATTTTAGTTATCTCTGCATGAACAGCAAGTGCTCTACAATGCAAATCTGAATGTAATAAGAAAAGTCTCCTCCACCTGCTTCCTCTGCCACCTCTGTTTCTCCACTTACTGGCTCATCTACCTCTCCATTGACTGCTTTTCTTAATTCATGCCCCTCCCTTGACTATTCTGCTGCCTTCTCAGTTGGGTCTTGTATCCTGTTTGCCTCATCTTTTACTCCACCCTTCCAATTCATCTGCTTTCTCTGTCAGCAGTGCACTGAGTAATTAGCTGTTTGTTCTAATCAGTTTGTTATAAGTGAAATATGCTCTATAATCATATGGAAGCAGTAATTATGTAAAGAGTGACATGTTCCTTTCCTGTTTCTTTAGCTCTGAATTGAGAGGCCTTGAAGTGTTGTCACCATCTCATCAATATACGCACAAAACAGGAAAAAGGAAGGCATTTCTAAACTCAGGCCAATGTCAACCATGGATTGTCAAGAAAAAGGAACAGAAGAGAAGATTCCACAGGTCTGGGATGTTAGACAGGACCGTGAGTCAAGTCCAGCAGAAGATAAAGCATCATCAGTGCCTCAAGTGAATGCAGATCAAGAAGCCAAGGAAGATACCGCCAGTGCCAAGAAGGAAGAGGAACAGGATGCTGATCTGAAAGGAAAAAGGGAGGTCGTTGACTCTGACGTGGAAGATCGTTCTCTTCCTTTTTCTGAAATCCTTCACCTGGTTGAAACGGAGCAGGAAATTCCAGGACTCCAGAAGCTGAACATCACTCCAACTCATGAGAGTCCTACAGCTTCCCAAATACCGCGAAGATCCAAACCCTGGGAAACGACCGTCTGATGAGCTGCCTTTCATGCCAGCTGAGGAAGCAAAGGGCCTTCCTTAAGGAAATGTAACCCCACAAAATAACCTATTAACCTAACCTTTGAATATCATCTGCTCAGATTTGGCTAACTCAGGGACTCCCTCAAAACACTAAAAATCTTGCCCAACCCCCATAGCACACATGCTACTAACATTCCTATAAATGCTCAAAAAATTTAATTACCTGACATATATCCAAATTCATCTACATCACAAAATTGGGGTGGTTGTTAGATCAAGACAAGGGGAACAGATAAGACAGATGAGATTCACCTCTCTCTGAGTCTTTTCTCTTCTTCAAGAAGTGCTGTTTACTCTGCTTCTAGCACCAATGTACTGCAAATGATTCCCAAAGTAATATTTGCGGAGGGGAGGGGGGGTGGGGCAATTTCCATATTTATCCACACAGCTCTTTTCCTTGTGTGCATATTTGCCACCTGAAAGTCATCCTGTGAGTGCAGTGGGCTGAGATCCTGGGGAACTGGGTTCAATTCCCCACTGCTGATCCTTGTGATTTTGGTCAAGCAACTTGGCTCTGTATTGCCCGATATGAAACTTAGATTGTGAGCCTGCTAGGGACCGATAAAGTACCTGAGTACATCTAGTAATGCCGTAGAAATGATAAGTAATAGCAGTACTATTCTGGGAAAAAGTACCAGCAGAGATTTGCACTGCTGTTTCTAACATTGGCCATTATGCCCCTCCTCCCCCAACCTAAGTACAATTCATCCCTGTGCTGAGTAAAATGCTGAACAAATAAGCTGGGTAAAAGTCTTAAAAATTTCCCTGGTGGTGATCTTTAAGGAAGGATTCAGCAAGCCATACTGGCACGCTACCAGTCTGCTGAGTCTCTAAGCTGGCAAAACCAGCTAAGCTTATGTGTTGTGAGATTAGCATAGCTAGAAAGAGACAGCCTGGAGTGGCACTTTGGAAGAGCTCTCAGAGGTATTATTCCTTTGTATCCCTACCATGCTCACCTCCAAGTTGGCATAGCACTCCCAACTTCTTTGAATAGAGGGTGCTGGATTTTAGGCAATTCAAAAACATCTTTGCTGATACCTGATGTTAAAGATTAATCCCATTAGCTGCCCTCCTTAGTCTCCCATACTATAGCTGAGGAAGAGTCTTATACCCACAGGCTGCCCTCATTTTTCCCTTCCATTGCTGGTACAGGGCTTCCACTACGATCTCTCCTCTTCATACCTCTTGTTTTTCTCCCATCTTGGTGCAGGGTTTTACAGATAAGAACAAAAGAATAGCCATACTGGGTTAGATTAATGGTCCATCTAGCCTAGTATTCTGTTTCAATACTGGCCAGTCCAGGTCGCAAGTACCTGGCAGTAGCAACATTCCATGCTGCCAATCCCAGGGCAAGCAATGGCTTCCCCATGTCTGCCTCAATAGCAGACTATAGACTGCTCTGAGTACATCATTGGGTTTTGTAGCTTGCCTGAATATCTCATGGCCAAATGGAATACAGCAGTAGCTTTTGGAGGCAGAACATACTGACATATGACAGAAGCTAGCTGTGGTTGACTGTTAATGGAGGGGCACTCAAACTGTGAAGTCCAGTACTACACAACAGGAGATGAAACTTGCCTTCCTGAAAACAATAACATGATGAGACAATGTTGTAGCCAGTGAACAAGTGAATATGAGGTAGTTGAATGGGGTGTCAGGCTCCATTCCCCTCTACTGGATTTGGCCACTCTTTTTGGTCTCTCACCATGTGCAAGAGACAGACCTTACAAGTCCAACATTGGGCTCAGCTCCCACTATTCTTGCTTAAGTAATGCCTCAACAGCCATGTTGTATTTCTATCTTCTTTCTATTCAAGCATACCCTGAATATCCCACGAATTTTTGTAGATCCATTCTCAAATTGTCCAAACAAAAAAGGCAAACTTTTTCTACCAACTCTTCAGCAATGTCACTCACAAATATGTTGAATAGGATCGCCCCACAGTACAGATTCTTGAGGCACTCCACTATTTACATTTCTGTCCTCTGAGAAAACTCCATTAACTACCATCCTCTGCCGTTTGTCCATCAACCAATTCTCAATCCAGTTAACCGCTTTATGTCCTAACCATAGCCAATTGAGTTTGTTTACAAGCCGCCTGTGAGGGACCATGTCAAAAGCCTTACTGAAATCCAAGTAGACTACATCCAGCATATGTCCAGTATCCAATTCTTCAGTAATTCAAAGAAATCGATCAGATTTGTTTGGCATTATTTTGCTTTGGTGAAGCCATGTTACCTTGGATCTTGTAACATCTGCTGTTCTCCAAATCCGTGGAACCTCACCTTTTTTCAAGAGATTAGAAAAACTGGGACTCTTTTCCCTGGAGAAGAGGAGACTTAGAGGGGATATGATAGAGACTTACAAGATCATGAAAGGCATAGAGAGAGTAGAGAGGGACAGATTCTTCAAACTTTCGAATAATAAAAGAACAAGAGGGCACTCAGAAAAGTTGAAAGGGGACAGATTCAAAACGAATGCTAGGAAGTTCTTCTTTACCCAACATGTAATAGGAATGTGCTTCCAGAGGACGTAATAGGGCAGAGTACGGTACTGGGGTTCAAGAAAGGATTGGACAATTTCCTGCTGGAAAAGGGGATAGAGGGGTATAGATAGAGGATTACAGTTCAGGTCCTGGACCCGTTGGGCTACCGCGTGTGCGGACTGCTGGGCACGATGGACCTCTGGTCTGACCCAGCGGAGGCACTGCATGTTCTTAGAACATAAGCTCTCAAGATTCTGGGATGGATACCATCTGGCCCTATGGCTTTATCCACTTTCAGTTTGACATAAGCACTTTACTACTACTCCTCATATAGCGCTGAAAGGCGTATGCAGCACTGTACATTTTGACATTTATAGATGGTCCCTTCTCAGAAGAGCTTACATCTAAGTTGACAGACAGACATAACATATAGGGTTGGGGATGCAGAACCTATGGTGAGAGGAGTTAGGAGTCAAAAGCACTCTCAAAGAGGTGGGCTTTCAACTGGGCCTTGAACACTGTCTGAGATGGAGCCCGCCATAGGGATTTGGGCATAAGAATAGCCTTACTGGGTCAGACCAATGGCCCATTTAACCCAGTAGCCCGTCCTCACAGTGGCCAATCCAGGTCACTAGTACCTGGCAAAAATCCAAAGAGTAGCAACATTCCATGCTACCAATCCCAAAACAAGCAGTGATTTCCCCCATGTCTGTCTCAATAGAAGACTATGGACTTTTCCTCCAGGAACATGTTCAAACCTTTTTTTTGTACATTCTCATTTGCTGAAAAAAAAAAATAACAATAATAAAAAGGATTCCCACTTCAAATCTTAGTCACCTCTGGTATAGGTTGCTGAGGTAGATGAGATAAAGTTCTCAGGGCTCCAGCAGAAAGTGTGTCAGCAACAATATTTGAAACATTTCTTAGAAGTTGATAGTCCTGGTGTTTCTCTTTTTGCCTTTCCTGAGGTAGAAGGTGGGTGGGTGTGATATGGGGGCATTCCCCTTGCCCTTATTCTTCTCATTCATTCCTTCCTTCCTTCAGCTCCTCTCATCAAGACTATTGAGTATGAGCTGCAGGACCTGGTCTCCCCTACCAGTAACTCTATCCACATGAATCCAAATGGTTTTCTCACTAGAGACACCTGTCATCCCCACCAGAGGAAAGAGAAAAATTAAGCAACAGAAATTTGAAAATTTCTCCCTCTTTTACTAAATGCACAGACTCTGCTCAGATGCTCATAGATTTGCTGCCTAACTATAGGCCTAGGCTGAGTCTCAAAGCTGCTACACTATCTACCATTGGGCTTAAGCCGAGGCGTGTACCACACTCTGTTTCTACAGTTCCCTGACTCCTAAGCACAGGTAAGGCTTACCGAGGGTTAGGCCCAAAGGCCAGCATTCATCCCCTTGAGGGTTGCCTAAGGAGTCCTTGTCTCCAGGAACTCCAAACATATGGTGCAGCAAGGCAGAAGGGATGGAGTCTGGAGTTGGCAGTTGAAGAGAACGGCACAGATGGGACAAATTTACCACCTGAGTGGAGCTCATGGGGGGGGGGGGAAGATAAGTGAAGAGAGATAGTGAGGGGCAGCCGAGTGAGTGCATTTGTAGGTCAGTAAGAGGAGTTTGAATTGTATTCAGAAACGGATGAGAAGCCAATTAAGTGACTTTAGGAGAGGGGTATAACAGCTCTCCCGGAATATAAGTCATGCAGCTGAATTCTGGATGGAGGGGAGGGAGATGGCTAAGCAAAAGGCCTGAGAGTAGCGAGTTGCAGCAGTCTTAAGTGTGAGGTGATGAGGGCATGGATAAGTGTTTTGGTAGTGTACTCAGAGAGGAAAGGTCAGATTTTAGTAATATCATAGAGGAAGAAGCAACAGGTTTTAGCAATATGTTGTATCTGAGTGGTGAAGGAGAAAGGAATCAAAGATGACCCTGAGATTACGAGCAGACAAAACAGGAAGGATAAGAGTGTTGTCCACAAAGACAGAGAATGAGGGAAGCGGAGAGGTAGGTTTAAGCAGGAAGCTCTGTTTTAGCCATATTCAGTTTTAGATGTTGGTGAGACATCCAGCAAGCAATGTCGGACAGACAGGCTGAGACTCTGGTCTGGGTTTTTTTAGAGATATTTGGCACAGAGAAAGGAGTGGTCCCAGGACAGAGCATTCAATTCAAACCTTGGTCTTATATATCGATTCATCCCTTTAATAGATCTCGACTTGGTTTACAGAAATAAATTATAGGGCATAGAAAAAAAATTATTAAGTTACAAGCATCGTCATTTATAATCACTATTTTAAAATTAAAGAGTCAGGAATTTCTGAAACAGATAAGTTTTTAAAGTTTTCTGAAAAGTTAATAAAGAAGGGAGAAGTCTAACTTTTACAGGAAGTTCATTCCAAATTTTAGCAAAAGATCAGTACACCATTCGATAGTGGGAAGGCTGTGGAGGAAGAACCACCACTGCATACACTGAAGGTGTGATGGGAGAGATAGGAAGAAAACCTGCAGGGCAGAACCCTGGATTTCCAGCAAGGACAGCATATCAAGTAAGTGATGTTCAACAGTATCAAAGGTGGCAGACAGATCAAGAAGGATGAGGATAGAGTAGAGGCCTTTGGATCTGGCCAAGAACAGGTCATTGGAAACTTTAGTAAGGGCAGTTTCTGTGGAATGTAGTGGGCAAAGGCCTGACTGAAGTGGATCCAGAATAGCATGGGATGAGAGGAAGTCCAGGCATCGGTGGTGAACAGCACGTTCAAGTAACTTAGATAAGAAGGGAAGGAGAGAGATGGAGTGATAGTTGGATGGACATGTGGGGTCCAGTGAGGGTTTCTTGAGGAGGGGTATGACTATGGTATGTATGAAGGCATTGGGAACAGTTGCAGTGGAGAGTGATAGGTTGAGGATGTGACAGATAGGAGGGATGACAGAGGGCAAGATAGGAGAGAAGATGGGTGGTTTCCTCCTCAGTGATCTCAGAGAAAGAGGAGATGATGGTAGGTGTTGAGGGGAGATTAGTAGAAGGGGCAGATGGAGGTAGGGAATGGGGAAGTGACCTGGTTGAGAGCTCAAGGTGAATTTTCTGAATCTTATTGTAGAAGAACTCCGCCATTATCTAGGAATTAAAGGGGGATAGGCAGCGAGGGTGCTTTGAGTAGGGAGTTTAGTGTGGTAAAGAGATAGTGAAGCTTGGAGCTAAGAAAAATGTTTAAGTGGATATAGTATTCTTACTTGGCCAGTGAGAGGGCAGACAGGAATGATGTCAGCATGAATTTGATGAAGTCGGAGTGCACACGGGATTTAAGCGAGATGTGCAGCATAACAGGCACAGGAGCACAGGTAGCGGATGCAGGGAGTGAACCAGTGTTGGGGTTTTGCATGTCTAACAGGATATGAGATTGGAGGCACAAAGGTATCTAGAGCAGAGAGAATTGTATTATAAGAGGGGATGGCTTAATTGACAGTCTTGTGTGAAATATTAGTTGAGAAGGATGAGACAGCAGTGGGGAGGGCTCTGGGGTCAATAACCTGAAAGTTTCTGAATGTGTTGGTGGCGATTGGCCAAATCTGGGCGTAGGGTGATGAACAGTGAATGTTAACAGGTGATGCTCAGAGAGGGGAAGGGTGGTATTGCAGAATTTGGTGGTTGAGCAATTGGAGGAAAGAATTAGATCTAGGCAGTGTCCTTTCAGGCATGTAGCAGTCGTGGAGTACAGGAGAAGATTATATGAGGATGTTAGAACAAGGAACTTAGAGGCAAAGGAGTTGGAGGGGTCATCAACATGGATATTGAAGTCACCGAGGATGAGAGAAGGAGATGAGGGCTCGAGGAAGGAGGAGAGCCAGGAATAAAAGTCGGTGAGGAAGGAAGAGTGGGACATATCGAGCAGTCGATGACTGCTATTCGGCAAGGTAGGGGAGCAAAAAGCCAAATGGAATGGACTTCAAAAGGAAGAAGAGCATTGAAATGATGTTGGGAAAAGGGGTTGAAATCCACAAGAGGGTGAGAGTAGTAGACCCACACCTACTCCTTGACCAACCAGGTGAGGCATGTGGGAGAAAAGGTAGCCTCCATGACACAGGACAGCAGCTGAAGTACAGTCAGGGCAGATCCAGGTCTCTGTTTGTGCGAACAAGTGGAGAGATTGAGAGATGAAGAGGGTATGTATGAAGGCAAGCTTATTGGGAATGGAGTGGGCATTCCATAAGGAACAAGAGAAGCGCAGGGAGGAAGGGGGGAGGGAGAGGAGAGGAATAGAAATAAGGTTGGTAGTATTGCAGGTTGGCTAGAAAGAGTAAAGTGGACTGTAAGAGTAGGGTGGGAGTTGGTTGAGAGGACCAGGATTGGGGTTGATATCTCCAGCAGAAAGCAATAGGAGGAAGGTACGGGTGAGGATAGGGGAAGTGAGGGGGCACTTGCTGCTGCAACTTGGGTGAGGTGCATGCAGGGAGAGAAAGGATGACCGAATGAGAGGTAGAAAGTGTAAGATCTTTAGAGGGGAGAAGAGGATAAGAGGAAGGGAGAAGCAGTGGATTTAAAGGGTGGTGGTTGAAGTGTTAAAGATGTTTAGTGACTTGGGGAGAAGAGAAAGATTGGGGATGGTTAATATCAGCAAGAAGGGAAGAAAGGGAGTCATAACAGTGGAAGGGGAAGGGAAACCAGAAAGAAGCTTGGTTGTGGACTAGTCTAGAGAGCAGAGGGACATGCGCGAAGGTAGGGTATCAGTGTTGTAAAGAGGCAGTGAGGATGAGATGAGGGGTAAAAATCTATCTGCTTGTGGCTTGATTGGTAAGATTTGTCTCTTTGTGGATGATACAAAAATCTGCAATAGACACTCCTGATGGTGTGAAAACATGGAGGAAGGACCTAGCAAAGCTTAAGAAATGGTCTGAAATTTGGCAGCTAAGATTTAATACTAAGAAATGCAAGGTCATTTATTTGGGATACAGAAACCCGAAGGAACGGTACAGTTTAAGGGATGAAGAACTTTTGTCCACAAAAGAGGAATGGGACTTGGGTGTGATAGTGTGTGATGATCTTACGGTGGCCAAACAGGTTAAAAAGGTGATAGCAAAAGCTAAAAGGATGCTTGGGTGCCTAAGGAGAGGAATGACTGGTAGAAAAAAGGAGGTATTGATGTCCCTGTATAAGACTCTGGTGAGACCTCAATTAGAATATAATGTTCAATTCTGTAGATTGCTCTTTCAAAAAGATATAAACAGAAAGGTAACTAAAATGGTTGATGGTCTACATCATAAGGCATACAGGAACAGACTTACAGATCTCAGTATGTATAGTTTAGAGGAGAGGTGGGAGAGGGGAGATATGATAGAGACATTTAAATATCTATGTGGCATAAATACATGAGGTGAGTCTCTTTCAATTGAAAGGAAACTCCAGAGTGAGAGGGCATACAATAAGGTTAAAAGGTGATAGGCTCGGGTGTAATCTAAGGAAACTTTTTTACAGAAAGGGTGGTAGATGCCAAATCGACAAATTAAAAACATGATAAATCACTTAGACTGGATGGTATACATCCTAGGGTACTAAAAGAACTCAAACATTAAATTGCTGACTTGCTTTTAGTGATCTGTAACCTGTCATTAAAACTGTCTTTAGTACCTGAAGATTGGAGGGTGGGCAGATAGAAAAACTTAAAACTGACAAATCCCCTGGTCCGGATGGAATCCATCCAAGGGTTTTGAAAGAATTAAAGGAGGAGATAGCTGAACTACTGCAGCAAATTTGCAACCTATCCTTGAAAACAGGCATGATCCCGGATGATTGGAAGATAGCCAACGTCACGCCCATCTTTAAAAAGGGATCAAGAGGTGACCCGGGAAACTACAGACCGGTGAGTCTGACCTCGGTTCCGGGGAAAATGGCGGAAGCACTGATAAAAGAAAACATCGATGAACATTTGGATAGAAACGAACTTCTGAAAACAAGCCAACATGGTTTCTGCAGGGGGAGATCGTGCCTAACTAACTTATTGCACTTCTTCGAAGGAATTAACAAAAGGATGGACAGGGGAGACCCCATAGACATCATATACCTTGATTTCCAAAAAGCCTTTGACAAGGTGCCTCACGAACGTCTACTCTGGAAACTGAAGAATCATGGGGTGGATGGAGACGTACATAGATGGATCAGAAACTGGTTGGCAGGTAGGAAACAGAGGGTAGGAGTGAAGGGCCACTACTCGGACTGGATGAGGGTCACGAGTGGTGTTCCGCAGGGCTCGGTGCTCGGGCCGCTGCTATTTAATATATTCATAAATGATCTAGAAACAGGGACGAAGTGTGAGATAATAAAATTTGCGGACGATACAAAAATATTTAGTGGAGCTGGAACTAAAGAGGAATGCGAAGAATTGCAAAGGGACTTGAACAAACTGGGGGAATGGGCGGCGAGATGGCAGATGAAGTTCAACGTTGAGAAATGTAAAGTATTGCATGTGAGAAGCAGAAACCCAAGGTACAACTATACGATGGGAGGGATGTTATTGAATGAGAGTACCCAAGAAAGGGACTTGGGGGTAATGGTGGACATGACAATGAAGCCGACGGCACAGTGTGCAGCGGCCGCTAAGAAAGCAAATAGAATGCTAGGTATAATCAAGAAGGGTATTACAACCAGGACAAAAGAAGTTATCCTGCCGTTGTATCGGGCGATGGTGCGCCCGCATCTGGAATACTGCGTCCAATATTGGTCGCCATACCTTAAGGAGGATATGGCGTTACTCGAGAGGGTTCAGAAGAGAGCGACACGTCTGATAAAAGGGATGGAAAACCTTTCATACGCTGAGAGATTGGAGAAACTGGGTCTCTTTTCCCTGGAGAAGAGGAGACTTAGAGGGGATATGATAGAGACTTATAAGATCATGAAGGGCATAGAGAGAGTAGAGAGGGACAGATTCTTCAAACTTTCGAATAATAAAAGAACAAGAGGGCATTCGGAAAAGTTGAAAAGGGACAGATTCAGAACGAATGCTAGGAAGTTCTTCTTTACCCAACGTGTGGTGGACACCTGGAATGCGCTTCCAGAGGACGTTATAGGGCAGAGTACAGTACTGGGGTTTAAGAAAGGATTGGACAATTTCCTGCTGGAAAAGGGGATAGAAGGGTATAAATAGAGGATTACTGCACAGGTCCTGGACCTGTTGGGCCGCCATGTGAGCGGACTTCTGGGAATGATGGACCTCAGGTCTGACCCAGGAGAGGCATTGCTTATGTTCTTATGTTCTTAAAAGGGTTCCAGGGGAGATCCAGGAAATTACAGACCAGTAATCCTGACTTATGTGCTGGGGAAAATGGTGGAAACAATTATAAAAAATAAAATGGTGAAAAATGTAGAGAAATATGATTTAATGAGATGGAGTCAGCATGGGTTCAGCCAAGGGAGATATTGCCTCACCAATTTGCTTGACATTACATTACATTAGGGATTTCTATTCCATCATTACCTTACGATTCAAGGCGGATTACAAAAGAGTTATAGAAGGTGGATTACAAAAAGATATCTGGTCATTTTCAGGGGAGATAGGGAGAATATCTGGTCATGGCCAGGGAAGATAAAGAATAGAACAGGTTTTTTTGGGGGGTCTGGGAGTTAGTAGGAGGAAAGAAGGAAACTTGTGGTGTTAAACATGTGGATAAAGGTGAGCCAGTTGATGTAGTGTATCTAGCTTTTCAGAAAGTTGATAAAGTTCCTCATGAGGCTCCTGAGAAAATTAAAGTAATGGGATAGGTGGCAAAGTTCAGTTGTGGATTAGGAATTGGCTATCAGATAGAAAACAGAGGGTAGGGTTAAATGGTCATTTTCTCAATGGAGGAGAGTAAACAGTGGAGTGCTGCAGGGGTCTATCCTGGGAGCGGTGCTATTTAACGGATAACGAGAGGGCACTCTCTAAAATTGAAAGGGGATAGATTCCGTACAAATGTAATAAAGTTCTTCTTCACTCAGAGAGTGGTAGAAAACTGGAACGCTCTTCCGGAGTCTGACGTAGGGGAAAACACCCTCCAGGAATTCAAGACAAAGTTAGACAAGTTCCTGCTGAACCAGAACGTACGCAGGTAAGGCTAGACTCAGTTAGGGTGCTGGTCTTTGACCAAGGGCTGCCGCATGAGCGGACTGCTGGGCACGATGGACCACTGGTCTGACCCAGAAGCGGCAATTCTTATGTTCTTATGTTAACTTTTGGAATGACGAGTGAGATGATTAAATTTGCAGATGACACTAAACTGTTCAAAATTGTTAAAACGCCCATGGATTGTGAAAAATTGCAGGCAGACCTTAGAAAATTAGAAGACTGGGCATCCAAGTGGCAAATGAAATTTAATGTCGACAAATGCAAAGTGATGCACATTGGGAAGAATATCCCAAATCACAGTTAACGGATGCTAGGGTCTACCTTGGGGGTTAATGCCTAAGAAAAGGATCTGGGTGTCATTGTAAACAATACGATGAAACCTTCGGCCCAATGTGTGGTGGCGACCGAAAAAGCAAACAGGATGCTAGGAATTTTTATAAAAGGGATGGTTAGTTAACAAGATTAAGAATGTTATAATGCCCCTGTATCACTCACCTGGAGTATTGCATTCAATTCTGGTCTCCTTATCTCATTAAAATCTTAGGGGTGACATTAGATCGCTATTTAATGTTAGAAGATCATACTGATCTGATGATAAAAAAGTGCTTTGCAATCCTCTGGAAACTTTAAACTATAAAAAAATATTTTGACTTTGTTTCCTTTAGATTATTAGTTCAATCTCTAATTCTATCTGCTCTTGACTATTGTAACATCATCTATTTAGCATCTTATAAGAAAACTTTTAAATCGCATTTTAGTAATACAGAACACGGCTGTGCACCTAATCTTTGGATTAAAAAAATATGATCATGCGAGTCCTTTTTATTGCCAACTACATTCTTTGTAATTTGAAGCGCAAATTATCTTTAAATTGGGCTCTACTTGCTTTAAAGCTGTTTTTGGTCTGGCTCCAGGATACCTATCCTCCCAATTCAAAATATATAAGTAAAATAAAAATACTCATAACGTCTGTATGCTTGTTTCCATCTGTAAAAGCTTGTCATTACAAACGATTTTTAGATAAGACCTTCGCTTTCCAGTTAGGAAAGATGAATTCCTTGTTAAGTTCTTTGATTCCTCAAACTCAATCAAATCATGCCTTTAGAAAGTTGTTGAAAACCTATTTGTTTGATAAGTTTGTATCATGATTATTCTCTTAATCAGTTTACATGTATGCTTCACTGATTGTACAGTTCTTCTTGATTGTTAACCGCCCGGAACTCATGGTTGGGCAGTATGCAAGAATAAATTTTTTTATTATTATTAAGAAAGATATAGCGGCACTAGAAAAGGTTAAAAGAAGAGCAACCAATATGATAAAGGGGATGGAACTCCTCTCATATGAAGAAAGACTAAAAAGGTTAGGGCTCTTCAGCTTGGAAAAGAGATGGCTGAGGGGAGATATAATTGAAATCTACAAAATCCTGAGTGGAGTAGAGCGGGTACAAGTGGAGCAATTTTTCACTCCGTCAAAAATTACAAAGACTAGGGGGACACTCGATGAAGTTACAGGGAAATACTTTTAAAAACCAATAGGAGGAAATATTTTTTCAGAGACCAGTTAAGCTCTGGAATTCATTGCCAGAGGTGGTAAGAGCGGATAGCGTAGCTGGTTTTAAGAAAGGTTTGGACAATTTCCTGTAAGAAAAGTCCATATAAATCTGTTATTGAGAAAGACATGGGTGAAGCCACTGCTTGCCATGGATCAGTAGCATGGACAGGTACTAGGGACTTGGATTGGCCACCGTGAGAACAGGCTATTTGGCTTGATGGACCATTGGTCTGACCCAGTAAGGCTATTCTTATGTTCGTATGGAATAGTCACCTAGTAGAGGTAGTGGAGACAAAGACTGTCTGAATTCAAGAAAGTATGGGACTAGCACATGTGATTTATTAGGAAAAAGAGGAGATATTAGATGCTGCATATGGGCAGATTGGATGGCCCATTTGGCCTTTATCTGTCATCATGGGCTCCTTTTATGAAGGTGCGCTAGTGTTTTTAGCGCGCACTGAAGATTAGTGTGTGCTAACCCCGCGCTACATGAAAAATAATAACGCAAGCTCTATAGAGGAGTTAGCGTGTAGCGCGTACTAAAACTGCTAGCATACCTTCATAAAAGGAAGCCCCATGTTTTTATATTTCTAACAGTGTTTATGTAATTTTTGACTCTTTCCGATATTAAGTGTAAAGCAATTCTGAATTTAAACACATAAACGGATGGTGTCTTGATATAATGGGTTTTATACTTGGACACCTATTTTTGAAGAATAATGATGTGAAGGAGTGGACGTATGGTAAACATAAGAACATAAGAATTGCCGCTTCTGGGTCAGACCAGAGGTCCATCGTGCCCAGCAGTCTGCTCACGCAGTGGCCCTTAGGTCAAAGACCAGTGCCCTAACTGAGTCTAGCCTTACCTGCGTAGGTTCTGGTTCAGTAGGAACTTGTCTAACTTTGTCTTGAATCCCTGGAGGGTGTTTTCCCCTATCACAGCATCAAGAGCGTTCCAGTTTTCTATCACTCTCTGGGTGAAGAAGAACTTCCTTACGTTTGTACGGAATCTATCCCCTTTTAACTTTAGAGAGTGCCCTCTCGTTCTCTCTACCTTGGAGAGGATGAACAGCCTGTCTTTATCTACTAAGTCTATTCCCTTCATTATCTTGAATGTTTCAATCATGTCTCCTCTTTTCAAGGGAGAAGAGGCCCATTTCTCTAATCTCTCACTGTACGGCAACTCCTCCAGCCCCTTAACCATTTTAGCCGCTCTTATCTGGACCCTTTCGAGTAGTACTATGTCCTTCTTCATGTATGGCGACCAGTGCTGGATACAGTATTCCAGGTGGGGGCATATCATGGCCCAGTACAGTGGCATGATAACCTTCTCCGATCTGTTTGTGATTCCCCTTCTTAATCATTCCTAGCATTCTGTTCGCCCTTTTCGCCACTGCCGCACATTGCGCAGATGGCTTCATTGACTTGTCAACTACTACTCCCAAGTTTCTTTCCTGGGGTGTCTCTCCGAGTACTGCACCGGACATCCTGTATTCGTGTATAAGATTTTTGTTACTGACATGCATCACCTTACACTTATCCATGTTAAACCTCATTTGCCATGTCACAGCCCATTTCTCGAGCATGTTTATGTCATGTTTCAGGTCTTTGCAATCCTTCTGTCCTCACTACTCTGAATAACTTCGTATCATTTGCAAATTTAATCACCTTGCTTATCATACCAATTTCCAGGTTGTTTATAAATATGTTGACGAGCAGGGGTCCAAGCACTGAACCCTGCGGCACTCCACTCATGACACTTTTCCAGTCCGAGAATTGCCCATTTACCCCCCACTCTCTGTTTCCTATCCATCCACCAGTTTCTAATCCACGTGGGTTTTTCATCCTCGATTCCATGGCTCTCAATTTTTCGAAGCAGTCGTTCATGCGGGACCTTGTTGAATGCCTTCTGAAAATCCAGATATACAATGTCGACCGGGTCATCCTTGTCTATCTACCTGTTTACTCCCTCGAAGAAGTGCAGCAAGTTCAAGCAAGATCTTCCTTTGCTGAAGCCGTGCTGGCTGGTCCTCATCAGATTGTGTCCGTCAAGGTGATCAATGATGCAGTCCTTTATCAGCGCCTCTACCATCTTTCCCGGTACCAAGGTGAGACTCATTGGTCTATAGTTTCTGATTCTCCTCTTAAACCTTTCTTGAAGATTGGCGTAACATTCGCCACTTTCCAGTCTTCTGGAATCTTTCCTGATTTGATCAACTGATTGGCTATTAGTTGAAGAAGTTCAGCTATAACCCCTTTCAGTTCCTTGATTACCCTCGGATGTATGCCATCCGGTCCCAGGAATTTATCGTTTTTAAGCCTATCAATTTGCCTGCATACCTCTTCTAGACTGACTGTCAACTCGGTCAGTTTCCCATCTTCGTTTCCTGCATATAGCCTGTTGGCTTCCGGTATGTTGCGTATATCCTCCAGTAAATACAGATGCAAAAAATGTGTTCAGTTTGTCGGCGATGGCTTTGTCCTCTTTTAACACTCCCTTTATTCTATGGTCATCCAACGGCCCCACTGCTTCCTTCGCGGGTTGTTTCTCCTTAATATATTGAAAGAACAGCTTGAAGTTTTTTGCCTCCTTGGCTATTTTTTTCTCGTAGTCTCTTTTGGCCCCTCTTACCACCTTATGGCACCTTCTTTGATGTTTGTGCTTTTTCCAGTTTTCATCCGTTTTTGACCTTTTCCATTCCTTAAATGAAGTCTTCTTGTCTCTAATCGCTTCCTTCACCTCTACAGTGAGCCACGCCAGTTCCTTGTTCTTTTCCTTTTGGATCCCTTGTTGATACGCGGTATATATAGATCTTGCGCCTCAGTGACTGTGTCCTTAAAAAGGGACCATGCTTGCTCTAGCGTTTTTACAGTGCTTATCCTCTTCTTAATCTTCTTCCCCACCATGAGTCTCATCCCTTTGTAATTTCCTTTTCGGAAGTTCAGTGCCGTGGCCATTCTTCTGGATCGATGTTTTGTCCCTGTGTCCAGGTTGAAGTGGATCATATTGTGATCACTGCTACCCAGCGTCCCTTCTACTTCTACACCTTGCGCCGGTCCTCGTAGTCCATTTAGAATTAAGTCCAGAATTGCATTTCCTCTCGTATTTTCCTTGACAAGTTATTCCAGGAACTTAGTCTCCCTACTGCAGCTGGAGGTGCCTAGGTTCCAATCTATCCCTGGATAATTGAAGTCACCCATGATAACTGCGTTGCCTCCCTTGCAGTTGTGTTTAATCCCATCCATCATTTCTCCATCAGTTTCTTTGGACTGCCCTGGCGGTCAGTAGTAAATGCTGATCTTCGTTTCCGTTCCATTTGTTCCCGGAATTTTGGCCCATACTCTACCTTATTTTTCATTTCAGTTGTGTTCTCTCCGGTAGACTCAATTCCATCTTTGATGTATAGGGCAATACTCCCACCTTTTTGACCTACTCTGTCTCTGTGGTACAGCTTGTATCCCAGTAGCATAATGTCCCAGACGTTTCCCTCGTTCCACCATGTTTCCGTGATGCTGATGATGTCAAGGCTATCTTTTTGTGCTATAGCTTCCATTTCCCCCATCTTATTCCTTAGGCTCCTTGCATTCGTGTACATACACTAGAGTTTGCGGCCTGTTACACAATTGTTTTGAGGTTGCCTATATGAAACACTACTGGGTGAACCCATTTTTGAAAACAGGACCCTGACATTGAATATCCTCTCCATTACAACATTTTTAGGTCCTTAGCTATGAGAGACGACCTTACATGTTGTTGATATATAGTATTAATATGATACTGCTCCATAAAGGGTTGGTTTGTCATATCATTTACATATCTTATCTCCCTGTTATTTTGGGGTTTTCTTGAGATTAATGTTGTTTTCACATATAAAGATACCCTTCCACCTTTTCAACCAGCTCTATCTTTCCTAAATAGGGTATAGCCCGGTATGTTTGAATCCCATTCATGAGTCATTGAAATACATTTCTGTGATAGAAAGAATATCCAAGCTTACCTGCAACATCCAAGCTTGCAAATCATAAACTGCAAGCATTTGGGCACATAGATTTCCAGTTACTCTCTCACCATCTGTTTTTCCTTTTGTCTAGTCTTTCGTTACCTTTTCACTGATAAGTGATTTGCAAAGATGGTTTAATTCTGTCTCCACCGATGTCACTCTCTTGCTGTTGGTTTTGGTGGGGAATGGCTTCCGACGTTCATCCATTTTCGTTTAGCACCCCCACCTACTACTTTGATTGCCTATAAATTTATTGCCTGTATTTCTCCTTAAGAATCTTTTTCCTGTAGCAGAAAGTTGGAGGCTAAGGATTGCTCCATTCTGCCTCCTATGTACTTAAAACCTCCTTTTTTGGCACCAGGTTTTTAGCCACTTATTGTAGTTTTCCTCACCAGTTCCATAGGCAGGCTGTATTTCGGAAAAAGCCACTGCCCTTAACAAGGACTTCAACCCTTCTCCAGCTTCTGGAAAGTACTCTGTACTACTGGCATTCAGTCTGTGGCCAGGTCATTTATACCAGTTTCTCAACTCAGTCCTGGAGTACCCCCTTGCCAGTCAGGTTTTCAACATATCCACTATGAATATGCATGAAAGAAATTTACATGTAATGGAGGCAGTGATTGCAAATCAAGTTTATGCAAATTCAATGTGAATATCCTGAAAACCTGACTGGCAAGGAGGTACTCCAGGACCGAGTTGATTTATACCCACATGTATTACAAAATCATATCTTTACTCTCTTCTCTAATCACCTTCAGTATTTAGCTTGGAATACATATGACTGTTGATGCCCACAGAATCTGCATCCAGTGTAATGCCTGGAATAATGGAATCCCCTACCTGTAAGACCTTTCAGTTTTGAGTTGTCTTGCCTGTATAGTAGGAATTTGATTTTTGTTGAGTTACTCTCTTGGACTCTGGTTCACTTCAGTTGTTTTCTTGACTATCATAACATTCTAGAGATGCAAATGAATTTTGTAGGGGAATTACAAAATTCAATTTACCACAGAATTTGCACCAGATTTTAAAGTAAAAATTCAGTTATTCCTCCTTCAAAACTTGCCGTGGACTACTACTACTACTATTTATTATTTCTATAGCGCTGAAAAGCGTATATAGCGCTGTATATTTTAACATACAATAGACAGTCCCTGCTCAGAAGAGCTTACAATCTAATTTAGACAGGACATTTCAGGGTTAGGGAGGCTATAGTGGGTATAGGACTTTTGCACCTACCTTTTTTTTGGCAGTTATATGTGTTATTTTGATACACCGCCAAAAGCGCATCAGACTTTGGCATGCTGACAATCCTGCAGCAACATTTGCATGCAGGACATATGCGCGCTGCTGCTTCCGCCGCTTTGAAGCCTTTCTGTTAGTGCTGTAAGGGGGGGTATGGTGGGGAATCTCCCACTACATTTACAAGTCCTCGTGCTCCCGTTGGGGTGTGTGTGTGGGAGAACCCCCGCAAGTACACTGAAAACTCCCGAACAGCAAAAATGGAAAGGAGAACGGGAGTTTTCAGTGTACTTGCGGGGTTCCCCCCAAACCCCCCCCCCCAAGTACACTGAAAACTCCCGTTTGCCTTTCTGTTTGGGAGTTTTCAGTGTACTTGCGGGGGTTCCCCCCACACCCCCTCTCACAACGCTAATGGAAAGGCTTCAAAGTGGCGGTGCACATATGTCCTGCATGTAAATGTCACCGCGGGATTGTCAGTGCACCAAAGTCCAGTACGCATTTGATATGTTACAGTTATTTTCCTTACAAAATCTAACCTTGAAAATGCAAAACAAACTACAAGGACTGCCTTCCCTACAAGTAGCTAATGGTATGCTTACTGAGGAAGATTTTGCATAATTTTATCCAGATTGAAGGAGGGCAGAGAAATTACAAAGACCATTCATACAACATATCCCACCGTCTATTTGGTTGCCCTGGATCGGTAGCATGGAATGTTGCTAATCTTTAGGTTTTGGCCAGGTACTAGAGACCTGGATTGGCCACCGTGAGAATGGGCTACTGGGCATGATGGACCATTGGTCTGACCCAGTAAGGCTATTCTTATGGCCATAATCCCTTTTCCCTTAGAGATACTATGCTTGTCCCATGCTTTCTTAATTCAGATACTATCCTTGACTCCATTCCACACCTCCACAACCATTTCTATAAAGAAATATTTCTTCAGATTGCTTTGCATATGTCCCTTTTCACCCCTTTAATCTAGAGCCTCTTTCCATTGAAAGTGTCCCATCTCATGTGCATTTATATCTTGGAAGTATTTAAAAGTGTTTATCTTATATCACCTAGGGCCTTGGTCTTTACTTCCAGTCCTTGGGGCTGCTAAAGGGTCAGGATTTCAGGATATCCATAATGAATATGTCTGAAAGATTTGCATACAATTCTACAAAGCTCCTCATGTTTGTTAATTAGTGATATTCTGAAAATCTGACCTATTGGTGGTCTTCAAAGCCTGGAAAACCTTGGCTCTAGGCCGCAAATTCTTAACCCAGTCAGGTTTCAAGATACCTATAATAACTATGCACAACCTGCACCGTATGCCAAACAGTGGCATAGCAAGAGTGGGAGGCACCCTCTACACCCCCCTCCCCTTCCCCCTTACCTCTTTAATTTGGCTGGTGTGACCAGCAACTCCAACCTGCTGCCCGCACTAGCCTTGGCTCTACCTCTGATGTCACTAACTAGTCTCGCAACCAGGCAAAGCAGAGACCAGTATGAGAAGCAGGTTGAAGTTGCTGCTCACGCTGGAGCTAGAAGCACAGGGAAGGCAAGGCGCACAGGGGGGGTGGAGATGAAGTGCCAGCACTCCCACCAAGGTCTACCCCCCTCCCCCTCCTACACCACTGATGCCAAATATAGCTAAGGTTTTCAGAATATCAACAATGATTATGTTGACCTGGGGGAAGCCACTCCTTGGGTTTTGGCCAGGTATTAGGGACCTGGATTGGCCACTAAGAGAACGGGCCACTGGGCTTGAAGGACCTTTGGTCTGACCCAGTAAGGCTATTCTTATGTTCTTATAATTAACTGGGTTAAGAACCCATACTTTAGAAAGAATACTATGGCCCATATGAGTAGCCACCCTATGTAAAGAACCCATGTGATTTGTAGCCTTTGAAAGATAGCCATGGCTCATGATTGGGATTCAGCAGTATTGCATTGGTGTATTTTCATTTAATAGTTTAAAACAGTATCTAAGAAGGCAACACTGGCAGTTACCAACAAAGTTATGGCTTTAAAATGTGCTAAGCCCCTTTTCAATTATGTTCTGTTTGGCCAATTCCGCTGCATACAATTTAACTGGAAAAATAACAGCAGAATTGGAGGCATTCTAGGGGTAGTGTCAGTCAGCAATAGCCTTGTTTGGATAAATACAGCTGAATAACTGGTTATGGATAACTTTACTTCTTGGGCCTTGATGAATATCCACTCTTTGGGATCCTGTCAGGCATTTGTACCTGGACTGGCTATCAAGACAAGATGCTGGGTTCAATGGACCTTGGGCCTGACCCAAACCCACAGTTTTTCTAGCAAGTGGTTGCCTTGCTCATTTACAATATTATTCTTTAAAAAAAAATCCTTTTAAGGCCCTAGGCCTAAACAATGAACTAACATAATATAGCCAATAAGGTGTTTTCTTTAGGACCAGATTTTCACTATTTGATTATAGCTTGTGTGATGTTTTGCTGCTGAAGTTGTTTTTATGTGCAAGGATAGTGGTTTAGATCACACAAATGCAATTCTTTTATATCACTAAACAAACTAACTAGAATTGCATTCAACATTTCATTAATACATCCCCCACCTCCCAAAGAAATAACTTGTTACTACCTCAGGCTTATCCTCTTCCCTGTGTATAGGAATACTACATTAGTCTTGAAGAGATCATAGACTCCATGCCAGAATCTCATTGCAGCTCTCCCCAGGCCTTTCACACCTCAGCTTAGATTTTTTTCAGTTCTCTGCCTTGGCCCTGCTTCTCTTTCTGAATTCATTACATTTATTAACTTCTATTCCGCCTTAACCTTTCAGCTCTAGGCGGATTACAATAACAGGTATCTGGACATTTCCAGGGAATGACATTTCAAAGCTTATTATTAGGCAGACATTGGATTAGCATTGCAAGACATATTTCCTAAAACCCCCCACATCATTTTGATTTCTTTCACCTATATTTTGTGTTTAATTTTCCTCCTATTAGGACCTCCAACATTTCCCTATTCCTCTAATATGAATTTTTGAGTATGGTTATTTGCTTACCTTTGTGGTTGGCTTTTCAGTGCCTCCTTTCATTTTGTTCTCTGAATTGTGCTGTAATATTGTGCTGTATTTTTAGATGGGATTATAGAAGCATTTGTATGAAACAGGTAATACTGTATGAAATAAAACCGTATTGTAAGAATATGTTCTGTAAATGCATCTTAAGCATCCTACCTTGCAAGTCCTATTCTCTCAGCTGTGGAAGTCATTCTATTGTTCTTCTCATCTCTTTACAAAAAGACAAAAGTTAGGCCTTTACTCCTGAGGGAATTCTATGCAACTGTGAAATGCAGAATACTGCATAGATGGCGCAGGGTACATGGTTCAGCACCCTCAAAGCCAGTTTTCTCTATTCCACAGCATGAATCTCCCATAAACAGGAGGAGAGCAGGTGCTGATGTGAACCACACAGATTAGTAGTCTGACTGGGTGACAGGAGGATATAGGCACATATATACTACTGTATTTTTCTCCTCTTGTCTTAACTCCAAGCAACAGTGGAAAAATTATAGTATGCAAAATGGTATTTTGTGTTCTTTGGGTTAGGGGGTGGAGAGAGCAAGTTGGGATCTGGAAATGACCAAGCAGGAGAAATTGCAGGAGCACCTTGTAAAAGCTGGCTTCAAAATGGCAGGTGAAGTATAAGTTATTCACATAGGAAAAAGAGCTAGGGTCATTGTGCGACAATATATTGAAATATTCATCAATCAATGACAGAGAAGATATTTTTAGATTTTGATCATGCCTTTTTTAGGTATAACTCAAGGCATGCTACATTTTCATACAGTAGGTATGAAGCCAGTGAAGGGTTAATTGATCTATGTCAGGAGGTTCCGCAGTGGGATTTGAAATCTGCTCCCCTGTATCTCATCCCATTTCTCTAACCATTAAGAACAGAATTGAAAATAAAACAAGAATGCTCTATAGTGCAATTACAAATACTCAAAAAATACAGATAAGGGTGACAAAATGATGAAGGGATTAAAACAACTCATATGAAGGAAGACTGTTCAGTTAGGGCTCTGTAGCTTGAGAAGAGAGGGCTGGGGGATATGACAGAGGTCATAAAATCATGAGTGAAGTGGAATGACTAAATGTAAAAACGGTTTATTCTTTCTAAAAGTATTAACAAGATAAATGTTTTTTTCACTCGATGCATAGTTAGGCTCTGAACTTGTTCCTGGATATAATAATAATTTTATTCTTATATACCGCCATACCGAAAAAGTTCTAGGCAGTTCACAACAAGGAGAGCTAATACATGGGATACAGATAAAATACAAATTAGAATAATAGACTTAAAACCAGATAAAGACAGAAAGCATTTACAATATAATGCAGAAAATACTGGCATCAAAAAGTAAACTGAACTCACTTAAAACCTGTCTATGGAGATTGATCAAAAATTTGGAAGTTGCTCAGAGCAACTTCCAAATTTTTGATCAATCTCCATAGACAGGTTTTAAGTGAGGTCAGTTTACTTTTTGATACAAGCACTTTCTGACTTCCTTCTCTTTTCAATCGGAAGTTTCCCTGCAATTTCTTATAGAAAATACTGGCATGGCAGGGAAAGAAGTAATACATAGAACAGATAAAATACATCAAGTTGAATGAAAGGAACTTGATTGAAAAAATGAAGCAGAATGCATTAAGATACCAGCCTATCAAAGAGTTGAGTCTTTAACAATTTTCTAAAATCAAGATAGGAAGAGACCTCTAACATTATTTTTCCAAGCCATACATTCAATTTAGCGGCTTGAAATGAGAGGGTTCTCTCAAGGAACTTCTTTTAATGACAGGATTTTATGGAGGGATATGAAAACAAGTGCACTGTACGTGTGGTCTTTTTGGCATGACTCAAAGAAAAATGAGACACAAGATAACCTGGTAACAAACCCGAAACTGACATAACAAATACAAGAAAATATGAAGAGAATTATTGACTCTATCGGCAACCAATGGAGTTTCAAATAAAAAGGAGTGATATGCTCCCATTTTTTTAAACCAAAAATGAGGCGAACGGCATTATTCTGAATCACTCTCAATTTTTTGAAAATTTTCTTGTAAGCACCTAGATATATAATGTTACAATAATCGAGAATACTTAAGATAGAAGACTGTACCAGTAAACCTAAGGAAGTTTTGTTGAAATACTTCCTAATTGTATGAAGCTTCCAAAGCACAGAGAGATACATTTCTTAAACAATAAATCCGTATGTTGTTCCAATGTGAGATGTTTATCCAGAGTCACACCCAATATTTTTATGGATTGTTCTATATTATAGTCCAACCCATTATAGTCCAACAATTAACGCAGCTGGTTTTAAAAATGATGTTTGTACATGTTCCAGGAAGAAACATCCACAAATTGTTAGGCAGACTAAGGGAAAGCAGCATGGAAGCATTCAGTGTTCTAATATCATGTCAGGTGCTTCCGACTTAGATTGCTCATTATAGAAACAGTATACTGGGCTTATGGACCTTTGGTCTGATCCAATTTTCTAGGGTAGCAAAGAGAAAGACTGATATTGTGTGGAAGTGTAAAAGAGGGGGGGGGGGGACAACAGAGAGTGAACACAATGTGAGAGAAAAGAATGCAGGGTAGGGTAGGAGGTGTAAGAGAACGAAGTTTCCAAGTTTATTTAATCTTTGATATACTGTTTATCAAAAGCATACCTAAACGGTTTACAATTATCAAAATATTGTTAAAATAAAACAAAAATTTAAAAGTAAAAAGTGGAGGGGACAGAACAAATAGACTTACTGGAACAAAAAGGAAAAAATGGGAAAAGGTAAGAGCTTAAATACAATGAGAAAATAAAATCTTAAAAGTGAGGGAAGAAACAAAGGGGCTTTAGCACACTAGGAGTGTTTCAATTTGGTACTGCCGACTGCGTAGGAGCTGTTAGGGCTCTAAGCGAATGAAATCAGAGTGAGTAGGCGTCTTTAAAGAGGAATGTTTTAAGTTTACATTTGAATTTTTCAAGAGATGTTTCTTGTCTAATTTGGGGGCAGTGACTGAAAAAATGGTTTTGCGGGTAGAATCGAGAAATAGTTCACGAATAGAGGGGACAGAAAATAGATTTTCAGTAGTGAAATGCAGATTCCAGGAAGGGGTATATGGAATGCGAAGTTTGTTGATAAATGTGGGTGAATTGTACTGCTTGATTTTAAATGTTAACAGAAATGTTTTGTAAGTGATGCAATGAACATAAGAATTGTCGCTTCTGGGTCAGACCAGTGGTCTATCGTGCCCAGCAGTCCGCTCACGCAGCGGCCCTTAGGTCAAAGACCAGTGCCCTAACTGAGTCTAGCCTTACCTGTGTACATTCTGGTTCAGCAGGAACTTATCTAACTTTGTCTTGAATCCCTGGAGGGTGTTTTCCCCTATAACACCCTCCGGAAGAGCATTCCAGTTTTCTTTCACTCTCTGGGTGAAGAACTTCCTTACGTTTGTAT
Organism: Geotrypetes seraphini; assembly: GCF_902459505.1. Lineage (NCBI taxonomy): Eukaryota > Metazoa > Chordata > Amphibia > Gymnophiona > Dermophiidae > Geotrypetes > Geotrypetes seraphini. The sequence continues at coordinate 413,596,385 of NC_047086.1, forward strand.
GGAATTTATCCCCTTTTAACTTTAGAGAGTGCCATCTCGTTCTCTCTACCTTGGAGAGGGTGAACAACCTGTCTTTATCTACTAAGTTTATTCCCTTCATTATCTTGAATGTTTCGATCATGTCCCCTCTCAGTCTCCTCTTTTCAAGGGAGAAAAAGACCAGTTTCTCTAGCCTTTCACTGTACGGCAACTCCTCCAGTCCCTTAACCATTTTAGTTGCTCTTCTCTGGACCCTTTTGAGTAGTACTATGTCCTTTTTCATGAACGGCGACCAGTGTTGGACGCAATATTCCAGGTGGGGGTGCACCATGGCCCAGTACAGTGGCATGATAACCTTCTCCGATCTATTTGTGATCCCCTTCTTAATCATTCCTAGTATTCTGTTCGCCCTTTTCGCCGCCATCAAACATTGCACAGATGGCTTCATTGACTTGTCTACAAGCACTCCCAAGTCTCTTTCCTCATCAGATTGTGTCCGTCAAGGTGATCAATGATGCGGTCCTTTATCAGTGCCTCTACCATCTTTCCTGGTGCCGAGGTCAGACTCACCGGTCTGTAGTTTCCAGGATCTCCCCTCGAACCTTTCTTGAAGATCGGCATAACATTCACCACTTTCCAGTCTTCCAGAATCCTTCCCGATTTGATCAACAGATTGACTATTAGTTGGAGCAGTTCAGCTATAGCCCCTGAGTGAGCTTTGAGCAAGAGGGGGTCACATGGTCAAATTTTTTTAGCTTTGTAGATGAGTTTTACTGTGGTGTTTTGTAATAGTTGAAGCTAGTGAATTTCCTTTTGTGTAATACCTTGATACAAGGTTTTGTAGTAGTCAATATTGGAGATAACAAAGGAGTGAATCAGGATGTTGATGGAGGAGGGATCTAGTAAGAAAAGGATAAAGCGGAGTAGAGGTAAGTTATAGGAATAGGAGTAGAGACAGGTTATAGAGCTAGTCAGGGACCACTGCTCAGGCAATAGGGCCTGATGGGCCGCCGCGGGAGCGGACCGCTGGGCGAGATGGACCTCTGGTCTGCCTCAGCGGAGGCAACTTCTTATGTTCTTATGTAAAAGCATTTCTGAGTGACATTGCTGATTTGGTGATAAAAGTTAAGATCTTCGTCAATAATAACTCCTAGGAGTGCGTGAATCAATGCTGATTGGATGGTTCAAAGTTACTTTTGGAAAAGTAGAGAAAAATGTGCCCTTACATTTGGAGATGTTTAGGGGAAGCTTGTTTTGCCGAACTTGAGGCAAAGAGAGCTTGGGGCTGCCCTGCTGGCAAGGGCAGAAAAGAAGACCAAGGGTCTTGCTGGTATAGAGAGGCAGAACAGATAGGGGGATAGTAAAAGGGAAAAGCACTGGGGGAGGGAAAATTTTCTCAGTTGAACTTGTGGGAAGAGAAGATCAAACAGGGGAGAGAGTTCAGGATAATTTGGGAGGGTAGAACCTAGACAGTAAGACTGCTGGGGAAGGTTGAGCCTGAGGGCATAATTTAGTGGAGTGAGGAGCAACAAGGCTTTGAGACAAGACATTCCATTTAAAACATAAAAATTACAAATAGGGTAAGCAAATTTTAAAATATTGACTCAGAATTTTCAAAACTTTTGTGCAGATTTGCTCCAGGAGGAATAAAATTGTAGTAATGTGTTGTGAATCAGTAGCAATAAGTAGACAGACATGGTATTTATAGCCCAGCCACATTCATGACTAACAAGAATCTACAGCTTAATGTATCTAATCTAATCTAATCTAAGGCTTGGCTTTATATAGAGACATCAGTCCAAGAAAGCTCGAATCGGTTTACAATAGATTTAATGCAAGATCGCCATGAATTAATGCATGGGCACTCAACTGTGAGCTAAGTTACTGTGCTGCCCTTCATATTCCTGCACAACTGCCTGCCTGCTAACTCTTCCAGCCCACACTGTAAATACTTCCCTCTTAACTAGAAGTTTGTTTTATACCCCTGACAAGTTTACAGAGATGGCAACTTGTAAGGCTTTCTACACAGGTACACAACCTCCATTGGAGTTCACCACATTGGTGTCAGGTATTCTCCAAGGTTGGTATATTAGTCCTCCCAGCCAGACAACAGCATTTGATAGTAATAATAATAATAATAACTTTATTCTTGTATACCGCATTACCATGGAAGTTCTATGCGGTTAACAGATGAAGAGACTGTACATTTACAGCGAAGTTACAATTTCGTTAGTGTTACATTTACATTTTAGACGATACATATTCGGTCAAGTTACCTTTACGTTCTAGACAATAAATATACGTTGAAGCTTTTTTGACAGCTAGGTTATATGTTCAAAATATTTACATTTGGTATAAGTTCGATACAGCGGCGTTACAGATAGCGGTGTTACATGAGGCGGTAAGGGTCTAGGGGGAGAGGTCAGAAGAGAAGGGAGGAGGTAGGATAAATCAGAGGAATTTGTCAAAAAGGTAGGTTTTAGTTAATTTCCTGAATGTTTGATAGTGGGGGGAATTGGAGATGAGGGTAGAGAGGCATTTGTTCCATTTGCCCGCTTGGAATGCTAGGGATCAGTCAAGGAATTTTTTGTAGAGGCAGCCCTTTAGGGAGGGAAAGGAGAACAGGTAGGTGTTTCGAGTACGAGAGGGGCCAGTAATTTCAAGGTGTTCAGATAGGTAGATTGGTGAAGAGCCTGCTAAGGTTTTGAAGCAGAGGCAAGCAAATTTAAATGTGATTCTTGCCTCCACCGGCAGCCAGTGGAGTTTGGCATAATAGGGGCTAACGTGGTCGTAGTTTTTGAGGCCGAAGATGAGGCGGACGGCGGCATTTTGTACTATTCTTAGACGTTTGATGGTGTTTTTAATAGGCTCCTAGGTATATGATATTACAGTAGTCCAGTATGTACCCAGATTGTAGAAAGAAATTAGGCACATACCTTGGTAATATCTTTTCCAGTAGATAGGTTTGCTTAACCTTAGGGTACTTCATCCATTCTCATGAGCATACTGCACAAAGAATCTCCTCCTACGAATCTGTTGCCTCCTTCAGTTCATTACAAAGCATGCAAGAGCTCTAGAGTAACAGACAGGAGAAGGAGGGACACGGGTAGCTCCCCGAAACCAAGGTTCTGATCTGCTCATACAACGTTATAGCAGTCAGTAATGAAACTGTAATGTATGAATGAATTAACATTACCACGGAACAGTAAAACACAACAAATAAAAGCAACAGTTTGAATATGAGTGGAGCTCAATTAACTTGAGATTCTATTTACAAACTGATTCTGAACCTATAGTCCGATTGCAGAGAAATCTTAGCTATGGAGAGGACCATGAAGTATAAGGCAGAAACAGTTGCATCGGAAATTATCGGGTAGGGGGAGTTCAGCATACCATTCCTATTTACTGGAAAAAAATATTATCAAGGTTGAGAACCTAATCTCTTTTTCCAGTGTAATAGGAATGGTATGCTGAACCTTAGGGACGTGCCTAAGCAGTCCCTGAAGTACCGGGTGGCAGATATAAGCCTGTTTTTAGTACTGAGGATCCAAAAGTGGAGTCCTCGTGTGCTGCCACATCTATCCTATAGAATTTAGTGGAAGTGTGTAGGGAAGACCATGTCGCAGATTTACATATCTCCTCCAGAGGTATTGCCCTCGATTTTGCCCAAGAGGAGGCTACTCTTTTGGTCAAATGTGTTTTCAATGACATTGGCGGTTGTTTGTCGCAGACAACATAGGTGGAGATCGCTGTCTGAATCCACCAGGAAATTTTGGCCTTGGAGGCTGGTCTGCCTAGAGTTGACTCTTTGGTTAGAACAAAGAGATGGTCTGAGACAAAACTCATTAGTCACTTTCAGATGACACAAGAGAACTCTGTGGACATGCAGCAGCTTAAAAGCCGTCTTTCTTCTTAGAACCCTGACTTCCTGGTTGATGTGAAATACTGAAATAACATTGGCAAAAAGGAAGGTAAGAACATAAGAATAGCCTTACTGAGTCAGACCAATTGTCCATCAAGTCCAGGAGCCCGTTCTCATGGTAGCCAATCCAGTTACCTGGCCAAAACCCAAGGAGTAGCAACATTCCATGCTACCAATACAGGGCAAGCAGTGGCTTCTGCCATGTCTTTATCACTAACAGACTATGGACTTTTCCTCCAGGAAATTGTCCAAATCCTTCTTAAAACCAGCTACGCTATATGCTCTTATCACAACCTCTGGCAACACATTCCAGAGCTTAACTATTCTCTGAATGATAAAATATTTCCTCCTATTGTTTTTAAAAGTATTTCCTTGTTATTTCATTGAATGTCCCCTAGTCTTTGTAATTTTTGACAGTGAAAAACGATCCACTTGTACCCATTCTAGTCCACTCAGGATATCTCCCCTCAGCCATCTCTTTTCCAAGCTGAAGAGCCCTAACTTTTCCAGTCTTTCCTCATATGAGAGTTCCATCCCCTTTATCATCTTGGTTGCTCTTCTTTGAACCTTTTCTAGTGCCGCTATATCTTTCTTGAGATAAGGAGACCAGCTGTTTCCATCACCTCTTCCAGGAGACTGTTCCATGCATCTACCACCCTTTCTATAAAAACGTACAGTGGTACCTTGGTTTACGAGCATAATTTGTTCCAGAAACATGCTTGTAAGCCAAAGCACTCGTATATCAAAGCACATTTCCCCATAGGCCATAATGCAAACTTAGACGATTCGTTCCACAACTAGTTTGCTATGGTGGCCCAGGGGTGGTTACCTGCCTGTGGGTGTTGCAGCTCCTTCAGCAGGGTGGTTTCCTTCCCTCGGGGTCCCCGTGTGGCTGCACTTCCGCTTCGGCTGATACCTCTGCCATCTGCCAGCGCCTCCTGGCTCCCGATTCAAGCCAGCCGCCATCCTGTACAAGCATGCGCATGACCTCTCAGCTCCCGAGCTCCTGGCCCGCCGCCCCGACAACACGCATGCCACATACAAGCACGCATGTAGATCATTTGTAAAAAAGTTAAATAGCATTGATCCCAGTACAGATCCTTGCGGCACTCCACTGTTTACTCTCCTCCATTGAGAAAAATTACCATTTCTTACCCTCTTGCTTCACCAATCTACTGCATTTCTTTGAAGGGGTGAATGAACACGTGGATAAAGGTGAACCTGTTGATATTGTGTATTTGGATTTTCAAAAGGCATTTGATAAAGTACCTCATGAGAGACTTCTGAGGAAATTAGAAAGTAATGGGATAGGAGGTAATGTCCTTTTATGGATTGAGAACTGGTTGAAAGACGGAAACAGGGCCAATATTTTCAATGGAGAAGGGTAAATAGTGGGGTTTCCCAGGGGGTCTGTGCTGGGACTGCTAATGATCTAGAGATGGGAATAACTAGTGAGATAATTAAATTTGCTGATGACACAAAGTTGTTAAATTGTAAGAGGACTTTGTGAGACTGGAAGACTGGGTGTCAAAATGGCAGATGACATTTAATGTGAGCAAGTGCAAAGTGATGCATGTGGGAAAAAGGAACCCAAATTATAGCTATGTGATGCTCAGTTCTGTGTTAGAAGTCAGTGCCCAGGAAAAGGATCTAGGAGTCATTGCTGAGGATACGTTGAATACCTCACCTCAATATGCAGTGGCTGCTACGAAAGCAAATAGAATGATAGGAATTATCAGGAAAGGAATGGAAAACAAAGATGAAAATGTTATAATGCCCTTGTATTGCTCTATGGTACAACCGCACCTTGAATACTGTATGCAGTTCTGGTCGCCATATCTCAAAAAAGATATAGTGGAATTAGAAAAGGTGCAAAGAAGGGCGACAAAAATTATAAAAGGAATGGGACCATCCCAATCTTTCCCTTCTCCCCAAGCCGCTGAACACCTTTAACACTTCACCCACCACTCTTTAAACCCACTGCTTCTCCCTCTTATCCTCTGCCCTCTTCTCTAAAGATCTTACACTTTCTCCCTCTCATTCGGTCATCCCTTCTCTCCCTGCGTGCATTTCACCTATGTCGCAGCAGCAGGTGCTCCCTCACCTCCCCCAGTACTTCCTCCTCCTTCTCTTGTTTTCCGTTGGGGACATCAACCCCAATCCTGGTTCTCCCAACTCCCAAAGTCCACCTTACTCCTACAGACCAACCCGCAATACCACCAACCTTATTTCTATTCCTCTCCTCTCCCCTGCTCTTCTTTTGTGTCTTATGAAATGCTCACTCCGTTCCCAACAAGCTTGCCTACATGACTTCATCTCTCGAAATCTCCACTTGCTCGCATTAACAGCGACCTGGATCTACCCTGATGTCCCCCTCAGCTGCTGCCCTGTGTCGTGGAGGCTACCTTTTCTTCCACTTGCCTCACCTGGTTGGTCGAGCAGGTGTGGGGCTACTATTCTCACCCTCTTGTGGATTTCAACCCCTTTTCCCACCACCATCTCAATGCTCTTCCTCCATTTGTCTTTTTACTCCCCTACCTCGCTGAATAGCAGTCATCTACTGACTCCGATATATCCCACTCTTCCTTCTTCACTGACTTCTGGCTCTCCTCCTTTCTCGAGCCCTCATCCCCTTCGCTCATCCTTGGTGACTTCAATATCCATGTGGATGACCCCTCCGACTCCTTCGTCTCTAAGGCCCAGATTCACTAAAGATAGCGACTCACTCGCTGTTGACTGATTCTCAGGCCAGTTTTCAAATAGTGATTGATTCATTATCAAGTTTGCATGCCGGGTTGTTTTTGGTTGTTTTTTTTAATGGCACAGATATTTTGCATCTATTACATAAGCAAAATATCTGCCCAATAAAAAAATGAAACCCCCCCCTCCCTCCCAACAAAAAAAATGGCAGGAGGGATGCCCAATCCCTCCTGCCACCAGATGCCCGCCGCCACCAATGAATGGCAGGAAGAATGCCCGTTCCCTCCTGGCAGTGGAGACCACCTTCTCTTGGCCCCCTTCCTCCCTGTTACCTTTAGTTGGGAGCAGGAGTCCCAACTGCTCTTCCGCCAGCTGCCACTGTCTGCAATGCAGGCCAATACACACAAAATATCTGTGCCATTAAAAAAATGAAACCTCCCCTCCAAAAAAACCCCAACCCAGCAGATCTATTGGTAATAGTTACCGATAGGTCTACAGCAGTTAGAAACATAGAAAAAGACGGCAGATAAGGGCCGCGGCCCATCTAGTCTGCCCACCCCAATGACCCTCCCCCCTATTTATCTCTGTGCAGAGATCCCACGTGACGATCCCATTTCTTCTTAAAATCAGGCACGCTGCTTGCCTGGATCACCTGAAGTGGAAGTCTATTCCAGCGATCAACCACTCTTTCGGTGAAAAAGTATTTCCTGGTGTCGCCGTGCAATTTCCCGCCCCTGATTTTCCATGGATGTCCTCTTGTCACCGTCGGACCTTTGAAAAAGAAGATATCTTCTTCTACTTCGATTCGGCCCGTGAGGTATTTGAACGTCTCGATCATGTCTCCCCTCTCTCTGCGTTCCTCGAGTGAGTATAGCCGTAATTTATCCAGCCGTTCCTCGTACGGGAGATCCTTGAGTCCCGAGACCATCCGGGTGGCCATTCGCTGGACTGACTCAAGCCTCAGTACATCCTTGCGGTAATGAGGCCTCCAGAATTGTATGCAGTATTCCAGATGAGGCCTCACCATGGATCTATACAATGGTATAATGACTTCAGGCTTGCGGCTGACGAAACTCCTACGTTTTAGGATCGTAAAACCTGATGCAAAATAGCCAAGCAAATGTTAGTGAATCAATCGCTTGGCTATTTTGCATGGCCAGATTGGAAAATAGGCGATTGAGGGGAAAAACATGCAGTAGGCCATTTTGTGAATTGGATCAGTTAGTAGCGATCGTTGCTAAACCTGTGAAAACAGGTTTAGCGACAATTGTTTACTTTAGTGAATCAGGGCCTAAGATCCTTGCCCTAAAATCTTCATACAGTCTACTGCTGTGCTACATGACCCCCCAAGCCCCAGAAAGTACACTGCCTAGACCTAATTCTTTCCTCCAAATGCTCAACCACCAAATTCTGCAATACCACCCTACCCCTCTCTGACCATCACCTGTTAACATTCACTATTCATCATCCTACCCCTCAGATCCGGCCAATTGCCACCAACACATTCAGGAACTTTCAGGCTATTGACCTCAGAGACCTCTCCACTGCTGTCTCATCCCTCTCAATTACTATTTCATACAAGACTGTCAACGAAGCTGTCCTCTCTTATACCATTTTCTCCTCTGCTCTAGCTACTAGTGCTGCCCAATTTGCTGATTCAAATCAATTCGCTGATTCACGTAAGTGAATCGATTTTTCTTAAAAAAATTGGGCTTTCCAATTCACTGAGCAACCCTCTTCCCTGCATACCTTTGGGCCTCCTAAAGCAGAAACAGCAGTGCTCTGGCAGTGAAAAGCCTGTCCTAAGTGCTGCCTCTTGCTGGCCATCCACTGCCGCTGCTGCTGCTCCTGCTTCAGGAGGCCCAATGTCAGAGCTCACAGTGAGGAAGATGTGTTTGGTTTAGAAGTGCTGCATAGGCATTAGTACTGTGGGTACTCTCAGCTCCATGGCTTTAGGGGGGGTTCCCCGAAGGCCATGTTTTCCCCTTCTCCTCTCCACTGTCCAGCTTCCTCTTGGCCTCCTAGTTTTACTTTCAAAACTAAATATGGCCTGCAGAGGATCCTGTGATGTAGCAATTCTAGCAGGCTGCCTTTGGCCTCCACTACACGTTTGGTCTGCCATTGTCCATCCCAGACCAAAAAAGGATGTGATGTCACAGGAGGAGCGGGACCGCAGCAGAGGGAACGTGCAGCGGAGGCCGAAGGCAGCCTGCTAGAATCACTACATCACCAGCAATCCTCTGCAGGCCGTAATTAGTTTTGAAAGTGAGACCGGGAGGCCAGGGGGAAGCCAGATGATAGTGAACCTTGCAGAGAAATTTAGTCAATATGTTTCTAGGCATTTAAACTAGAAGGTGGGGGTGGTGTATGTATGAAGGACAATTATAGAGACCACCCCCGGCAAAAGAAAAGATGTGATAGTAGTAAAGATTGCAACATAAACAATGTCAGCAACTCATTTCTTAGTATTGCAACGGAAAGTGAAACGAAACAAAAATCCATACGAAAAAGGAGATTACCGCTGAAAAATAGCTGGAAAGCGATGAACACAAATGCTCGCAGTCTAAGCAACAAAGTTCATGATCTGCAAGCCCTGATGTTAGAAGCAGATCTAGATATTGTCACTATCACAGAGACATGGTTCAGTGAATCACATGGATGGGATGCAAACATACCGGGATATAATCTTTTTAGGAATGACAGAGATGGTCAAAAAGGTGGAGGAGTAGCTCTCTATGTAAAGATCAATATGCAAGCAACCGAAATGCAAGGGACCTGGGGAGAGGAAGAAGTGATATGGATCACTCTGAAAAGAGAAGATGGAACTTCTATGTACGTGGGTGTAGTCTACAGACCTCCGACTCAATCGCAGCAAATTGATAAGGATCTGATTTTGGATATCCAAAAGTTTGGAAGGAAAGAGGAGGTTCTGCTGTTGGGAGATTTCAACCTGCCGGATGTGGACTGGAATGTTCCGTCTGCAGAATCGGAAAGAAGTAGGGAGATTGTGGATGCCTTTCAAAAGGCTCTGCTCAGACAAATGGTGACAGAACCAAGGGAAAAAGCGATATTGAATCTGGTCCTCACAAATAGAGAGAGTATCTCCAATGTTCGAGTGGGTGCTCACTTGGGAAGTAGCGATCAAACGGTTTGGTTTGATATAATGGCTAAAGTGGAGAGCGGCCGCACGTTACTTAAAGTCCCAGATTTCAAACAAACGGACTTTATGTTTAATATGTTTATTAATTTTCAAAAAGGAAACAATACATACAAGCGCAGGAGACATGGTGTACAACAAAATCATCTTTTCCCATGATAAGATATTTGAAAAGAGGGGAACGGGGTGGGCTTTTCAATTCTGATTATTACATACTAAAATAATATTTAAAGAATGTACAATAAAATTGATTTATGTATTATTGGTTGGGAAGGAGGGAGGGACAGGGGATTATTATATTAATGTTAAAATTGATATTAATATATGAGTTAGTCAAGTGTGTATTCAAGTTTCTATTGAGTTTATTTATAACACTTGTTGTAACACAAAAAATGAATAAAGATTTTAAAACAAAAAAACAAAACAGTTGAATACAGACTTTCTCCCAAAATTCACCATTTAGAACCAAACCACCCATTCCCCCCCAACATACGGACTTTAATGCAATGGGAGAGTACCTGAAGAAAGAGCTGTTAGGATGGGAGGACATAAGAGAAGTGGAAAGACAGTGGTCTAAGCTGAAAGGAGCGATAAAAATGGCCACGGACCTTTCTGTGAAGAAAATCAATAAAAACAAGAGAAAAAGGAAGCCAATATCGTTCTCCAAACTAGTGGCGGAGAAAATAAAGGCGAAAGAGTTGGCGTTCGTGAAATATAAAAAAAACCAAGAAGAGGAGTGCAGAAAGGACTACAGGGTGAAACTGAAAGAAGCCAAGAGAGAGATACGTCTGGCGAAAACACAGGCGGAAGAATAAATGGCAAAATTGTAAAAAAGGGAGACAAAAATTTTTTCAGATATATTAGTGAAAGGAGGAAGATGAAAAATGGAATTGCTAAACTAAAAGATGCTGAGAACCGATATGTGGAGAGTGATGAGGAAAAAGCAAATGTGCTAAACAAATACTTCTGTTCTGTGTTCACAGAAGAAAATCCTGGAGAAGGACCGAGATTGTCTGGCAAAGTTACACGAGAAAATGGAGTAGATTCTGCGCCGTTCACGGAGGAGGGTGTTTATGAGCATCTTGAAAAACTGAAGGTGGACAAAGCGATGGGACCAGACGGGATTCATCCCAGGATACTAAGGGAGCTCAGAGAGGTTCTGGCGAGTCCTATTAAAGACTTGTTCAACAAATCTCTGGAGACGGGAGTGATTCCAGGGGATTGGAGAGCGGATATGGTCCCTATTCATAAAAGTGGTCACAGGGATGAAGCAGGAAACTACGGTGAGCCTCACTTCAGTTGTTGAAAAAATAATGGAAGTGTTGCTGAAAGAAAGGATAGTGTACTTCCTTGAATCTAATGGGTTACAGGATCCAAGGCAACATGGCTTTACAAAAGGTAAATCATGCCAAACGAACCGATTGAATTTTTTGATTGGGTGACCAGAGAGCTGGATCGAGGACATATGCTAGATGTAATTTACTTAGATTTCAGCAAAGCCTTTGATACAGTTCCTCAAAGGAGGCTGTTGAACAAACTTGAAGGGCTGAAGTTAGGACCCAAAGTGGTGAACTGGGTTAGAAACTGGCTGTCGGACAGATGCCAGAGGGTGGTGGTTAATGAAAGTCACTCAGAGGAAGGAAAGGTGAGTAGTGGAGTCCCTCAAGGTTCGGTGCTGGGGCCAATCCTGTTCAATATGTGTGTGAGTGACATTGCTGAAGGGTTAGAAGGAAAAGTGTGCCTTTTTGCAGATGATACCAAGATTTGTAACAGAGTAGACACCAAAGAGGGAGTGGAAAATATGAAAAAGGATCTGCAAAAGTTAGAGGAATGGTCTAATGCCTGGCAACTAAAATTCAATGCAAAGAAATGCAGAGTAATGCATTTGGGGGATTAATAATCGGAAGGAATCATATATGCTGGGAGGAGAGAAGCTGATATGCACGGACGGGGAGAGGGAGCTTGGGGTGATAGTGTCCGAAGATCTAAAGGCGAAAAAACTGTGTGACAAGGCAGTAGCTGCTGCCAGAATGCTGGGCTGTATAAAGAGAGGCGTAGCCAATAGAAGGTGTTGATGCCCCTGTACAGGTCATTGGTAAGGCCCCACTTGGAGTATTGTGTTCAATTTTGGAGACCATATCTGGCGAAGGACGTAAGAACTCTTGAGCCGGTCCAGAGGAGGACGACGAAAATGATATGAGGCTTGTGCCAGAAGATGTATGAGGAGAGACTGGAAGCCCTGAATATATATACCCTAGAGGAAAGGAGAGACAGGGGATATATGATACAGATGTTCAAATACTTGAAGGGTATTAACGTAGAACATAATCTTTTCCAGAGAAAGGAAAATGGTAAAACCAGAGGACATAATTTGAGGTAGATTCAAAGGCAATGTTAGGAAATTCTACTTTACGGAGAGGGTGGTGGATGCCTGGAATGCACTCCCGAGAGAGGTGGTGGAGAGTAAAACTGTGACTGACTTCAAAGAAGCGTGGGATGAACACAGAGGATCTAGAATCAGAAAATAATATTAAAAATTGAACTAAGGTCAATACTGGGCAGACTTGCACGGTCTTTGTCTGTATATGGCCATTTGGTGGAGGATGGGCTGGGGAGCGCTTGAATGGCTGGGAGGGTGTAGATGGGCTGGAGTAGGTTTTAACGGAGATTTCAACAATAGGAACCCAAGCACAGTACCGGGTAGAGCTTTGGATTCTTGCCCAGAATTAGCTAAGAAAAAGTTTAAAAAATTTAAATTGAATCAGGTTGGGCAGACTGGATGGACCATCTGCTGTCATCTATGTTACTATACAGAGGAAGGGGATCCAAAGAGAGGGGCATATGCTGGACTGGGGGGGAGGGGAATAAATAATGGATCTTGAAAAAGGAGAGGGAAAGACAGGTGGACAATGGAATGGAGGGAAAAGAAAGGGAGAGAAGTTGAACCCAAGGAATGGTGTGGAAGGAGGATACAAATACTGGATGGAGGGAATGGTCAGAAAAATGCTTGACTGCAGGGATGGAGAAAAAAAAAGGAGACCTCCGGGGGAGGGAAGGGAAATGGAAGGGGGGGGAGACAGAAATGGAAGATGAATGGTGAGCACGGAGAAAGAAAAAAACACATAAAATGGGCAGGAGACCCTGGCAAGCGAGTTAACAGAAGACAAACAGAAACCAGAGGCTGGGGCCAAAATGATTTGAATAATAACCAGACAACAAAATGTAGAAAAAAATCATTTTATTTTGTTTTCCGATTACAATATGTCAGATTTGAAATGTGTATCTTGCCAGAGCTAGTATTAGATAGCGAATGTGAGCTAGGACCTAACAGAGAGGAAAAGTCTTTTTGGTTTGTTTACACCACAGCACCAGCGTGAGTAGGAGGGCAAAGGGGGTGGGGTGGGTGAAGAGCCTATAAAATAAACCCACCAGGAAATTTGGAAAAAAAAATCCAGCCAATTAGGCAGGAAAATCAAATTGAAAAATTGATTCAATAGGCTGAATTGCAATTTTTTCCCCTGAATCGGGCAGCACTAATAGATACCCTTACTCCTCCAATCTCACGTTCTGTTAGGCATGCCAAACCCCAACCCTGGCTCACTCCCCACATCTACTACCTGCGCTCATGTGCTCGTTATGCTGAACATCTGACTTAAATCTCGTGCGCCAATTTCATACACTTCAAATTCATGCTGACAGAGCACATATCTTCCCTCCCCATCCTTGGCCAAAATTTGTAAATGGTCTAGGAGGCCTTTACAGAACAGAATCACCCCTCCCCTGTGTTTCCCCTTTGCCGAGGCCGCCACACACTCCCCCACCCACCATTGCTTCAATTTCATATGTTCAAGGTCAGTCAAATGGGTCTCCTGGAGGAAGGCCACATCCACTTTATGGCGCTGTAAATGTTGCAAAATTTTGGAGCGCTTAATGGGGGAATTAATCCCCCCAAATTCCAAGTTACTAAATTAACCAGGATCCACCGCCACTAACCACTCCACAAACACCACCGTCAAAACCCCTGGGACCCGGCCACCCCAGCCCCTGATCAGGCCCCACCAGAGCATCAGCTGACCATCCAATTCCATTTCGGAGCAGAGTACCATTTCCCCCCCACTCCCCGCCCCTCCCCCCCACCACAAACATCCCCCTCCCCCCTGTTCCCAACCCAGAACTACATCTCGAGACCATCCAAACAGATCTCAAGATCCCTGAGGAAGAAGCAACACCACCACCTCAGACACCCCAATGCACCCACATATACACCAAATATATGCAATGCACTGCTCCTGGATACCCCTCCCCCAACAAAGCCGCCATCCCTCCTTGCAACACACTCCCTGCACACAAACACCGCAGGGTCCCCATAACAGACCCCCCCCCCCATCCGGCGAGACTGAATCAAACAACCCCAACCCACCATACAAGCCTCACATCAACAACTGCCCACAACAGCACACCTGGTCCCCTTCCCAAAGCCCCACCACTCAGACTCCCCGATTGATCCTTTAACCTGTCCAATAACTCACTCACTCAACACCCCCCCTGCCCACCTCCCAAACCAAAAACCCGCAATCATTTTACTGCGGAAGTCAGCCAAGCCAACAAAAATATTCAGCGATGTCAGCAGCCCTCTCATGGGGGTTGTCCCTGTGGCACTTCGGGCCATCGTTCCTCTGGTCTGTCGCCGCCATCAGGAAGGTCCAGCCTGCTCCTCCTCATGCTCCCTGGGAGGACCCCCCTCAGGAAGGTTAGGAGCACCCAGTTCTTGTAGCATTAACCAGGCCTCCGCTACTGTGCGAACCCATCTCGTCACGGTTCCTACCGTCAGTGCCAAGGCAAATAGGTACAGCCACTGATATCTGAGGCCCTCTCTGCGGAGATAGGTGGTCACCAGTTGCATGTCTCTCCGCTTGCGCAAGGTTGCTGCTGCCACATCCTGATAAATGTCCACCCACAAATTATTCCATTTGTAATACCTCTGCTTCCGCGCTGCATAGAATATGTCCTCTTTCACCCGAAAGCTGTCTAAACACAAAACAATGTCATGGGGCAAGTTGGAGCTTGGGCGTCCCAAAGCCCGATGCGCTCGTTCTATTTCAATTTTTGCCACTCGCCCTTCCCCCGCCAGAGCACTTGTGAGGATGTCTGTACAGATGTCCAAGACCGTCTGTCGGGCATCTTGATAGGCACTTTCTTCTGGCACCCCCCCCCCCCCGGATCCGGAGATTGCACCACCAGGATCTGTTCTCCAGGTCCTCCAACTTGTCCCACAGTGCCAACTCCTCCACATGGACCCCCGCCACCTCCTGCTGCACAGCTATAATGTCCTCAGTCATGGTGTTGACATGGGCTTCCACCGCATCCTGCCTCTTCACCTGCTCCCCCAGGTCTCGTTTTAAATCTACAACGGCTGTGGTAACATCGTGGTGCAGGGACTGCAGTTCCCTATGAATGTCCAGCAGCAATTCCCTCAGGGATTCCGGCGTCTCCACGGAGCCCCCCTGGTCGATCCTGATGGTCCACCCCCCACAGCGGCCTCTGACATGCCATCCTGGTCGCCTGTGGTGGACTGGTTCCTGCTGCTTTCGAGGCACTCTGCTTCTTTCCCGCAAATCCGTAGCTGTCCAACTTCCTCCGTGTGGACATCCTACACATCCGGCAGCCGACTGCGGGAATACAGGGTAGCAGGTGTTGGCTCACAAGGTGGGCAAGGCAGCAAGCTCTGCGGCTCCACCAGCTTTCTGTTCGGATCCCCTCCGCTGTGGCCCTCTCCCAAGCACTCATCACTCGGGGACTCTCCACTAACAAGCAAAGGCGGCTGTGCCCACTCGAGGGCAGGAAGGCAGGACACCTGGGGCCCCGAGCACGAAACCAGCCTTCCCCGACTGGGCCAAACTCTTGCCCCTTCCAATGGCTGAGCCTAGCACCTCCTGAGCGTGTTATGCAGGCTGCCGACTCAGCGTTCCACTCAGGCCACCATTCAGTGCCGAACGCACTCCCCTCAGGCTCTGCAAGCGCCCGAATGCCCTGCACCCTCACTGCTGCTCCCCCCGGTCTAGGCAAGCCGTGCTGAAGTACTCTGCAGCAGGCACACGCGGGCCGCGCTAACCCACCATACCGTCTTCCACTACACTGCTGGCCAGGAAGAAACGTGGTCGGGCGCCGTTCGTTGGGGAAGCAGGCCAGCAATCAGCCGCCCAGCTGTCACTCAAGGACTGCCCAAATGCACTCCGATGGGGTGATCATGGCGAGTTCACTCGCTCAGGCGCAGGCTACAGAGGCGCAAAGCCGCTGCGTGCTGGAGGGAGATCGGGGCAGCTATCGGGCAAAGATGGAGTCTCTAGTCTAGGCTTCCATCTTCTTTGGTGACGTCACTCCTCCTTAAAGAACATATTTTAAATATAACACATGCCTTAAATGAAAGCTAAAGAAGTTTTAGAAATAAGAGTGACTTTCAAATTTGGAAAACCTATAAATCAAATGTGCTACCATATGTTGGGGCATAAAAAGGACAGAGGTTAATACAAAGACAGGCAGGCAAGCAGGAGGCAGGAAAGGAGAAGCAGGAAAGAAAAGCGCAGGAGAGAACAGAAGGGAAGAGAAGGCAGGAGAGAGCAAGAGGCATCAGCGAGAGGGAGCTCTGCCCACCCCCCGTTATCCACTGGAGCTCCTCTATAAAAGGGGAGGGGCAAAAGAGCTGAGTTAATCAGGTTTGGGCAGGCCAGCAGGAGGCAGGAAAGGAGAAGCAGGAGAGAAAAGCGCAAGAGAGAATAGGAGAGGGGAAGAAGAGGCAGGAGAGAGCAAGATTGTGAAAGCCGACAGTCGACCAAGAGTCGATGGTTCAGGAAACCATGCAGGAAGATAGCAGGGAAGACTTACTGGATCATAGGCAAGACAGAAATCCTGACGGATCGAAAGGGACACAAGAACATAAGAATTGCTGCTGCTGGGTCAGACCAGTGGTACATCATGCCCAGCAGTCTGCACACGCGGCGGCCCTTTGGTCAAAGACCAGTGTCCTAAATTACACTAGATAAGAACATAAGAGGGAAGGAAATGCAGGAAAGTAATAGGCTGCAATCTCAAGTGTATGTATACGAACGCAAGGAGCCTAAGGAATAAGATGGGGGAATTGGAAGCTATGGCACAAAAAGATAACCTTGACATCATCAGCATCACAAAAGCATGGTGGAATGAGGAAAACGTCTGGGACACTGTGCTACCGGGATGCAAGCTATACCGTAGAGACAGAGTAGGTCAAAAAGGTGGGGGTATTACCCTATACATCAAAGAGGGAATTGAGTCTACCGGAGAGAACACACCGGAAATGAAAAATAAGATAGTCTCTATGGGCCAAAATTCTGGGAATAAATGGAACAGAAACGAAGATCGGCATCTACTACAGACCTCAGGGCAGTCCGAAGAAACTGATGGACGAGATTAAACGCAACTGCAAGGGAGGCAACACAGTTATCATGGGTGATTTCAATTATCCAGGGATAGACTGGAACCTAGGCACCTGCAGCTGCTGTAGGGAGACCAAGTTCCTAGATGCTGTAGGCGATTGCTTCCTGGAACAACTTGTCAAGGAAAATACGAGAGGAAATGCAATTCTGGACTTAATTCTAAATGGACTACGAGGACTGGCGCAAGGCATAAAAGTAGAAGGGACGCTGGGAAGCAGTGATCACAATATTTTCTGCTCTAAGGCTATTCTTATGTACATTGCCCAGTTAATTGCTGCTGAACAGAGCAGCCAGCCTGCTGAGTGTTATTTAAGTGGTCAAGAGCCTCTCTTGCCTGATTAAAACTCTGAATATTGGGCCTGTTGTTTTCAGACTCAAAAGCATAATTTGTGGGTGTCAGACACTAGAATCTTCTGCCTTGCACAGCGTAGAAAAATCTCCTGGAAATTCTGCTTGATGTAGCAACAATGCAGGCCATAGCAGTGCAAATCTCAAACAATAAAAATATCCAAAAATATTAACTAAGCTTTTGAAATGGAGGTAAAGAGTCATGGATTTGATATTCTGCCTTTCTATGGCACAACCAACGCAGTTTACATTTATGACTTACAGATACTTTCTCTGTCCTCAGTGGGCTCACAATCTAAATTAATTTTGTACCTGTGTCACAAGGAGTCACACGTTCTCAGACCACTGTGCTAACCATTAGGTTACTCCTTCACATTTTCTGCAGCAGACAGACATCCATTGGACTCCACAGAAAACCAAACAGCTGACAGTGTTGGTGCAGGAATTTCTGCACACTTGAAAGCTCCTTCAGCTCTGGATACATTTCTCCAGCCAGTGTTCCAGCTGGCAACATTGGCATCATCTATAACAGTGGTTCTCAACCCTGTCCTGGGGACCCCGCAGCCAGTCGGGTTTTCAAGATATCCCTAATGAATATGCATGAGAGATTTGCATACCTGTCACTTCCATTATATGCAAATCTCTCTCATGCATATTCATTAGGGATATATTAAAAACCCGACTGGCTGGGGGGGTCCGCTTGTGCTTGCTAGTTGCAGAAAAGTGAAGTAAACAGTCCAGTAACAGAGTTTTTAAAATTGTTTATTGAAAAAGTCAAACTGGGCGAAGGGGAGGTGACATGGAGGAGAGTCAGGATTCTGTAACGAACTAAACAGTGATGGTTTTGCAACTAATTTCTAACCCTTGGGGTTAAATCCAGCAAACCTACAATCCCTTATTACAACACAGCATTAGTTTAGAGCATTTTCACTTAAATGCTGGAATGAGCTAATCATCTAAATGACTTAGCAGAAGAACTGGGATTTCCAAAGGCTACAACTGCTAAGATGCCGGAACACAGCTCTGGACTACCCCACTATAGCAGTTCAAACACCACTTATACGAGAGATCCAAAGGCAAAGCTGAAAGAAAACCTTTTCATATCCACAGGAAGCATTCCTTTGAAAATCATTGAAAACTTATATGTTCCAGAAATATGTACATCAAAGGTTTTAAACATATATTTTTTAAGCTTGAAATTTATATAAGAATTGTGAGAGGATGTAATTCCCAAGTATGTTTGGTTGATCTTATTGTGAAGCCGCCCTGAGCTGTATATGAAATGATAATGCAATTCTACTCAAATTAAGTTTTCAATCTAGTGGTTCACACACCGGTCTTACTGACTCCAGTCACTCACTGAGCATGAGACAAACGGCATAGAGATTTATTCATGGCACCGCCAAAATTTTCTTTCCCTCCCTCTATTGCAAAGCATTTAGCTTCTTACCCCCCTTTCCCCAGGTGAGTATTACCCACCATCAGTATTACAGCTGGTTGGGAGAGGGCACTGAGCTTCCACATATACTCAAGGCCTGCCAACTTCCATCCCTCCAAACAGGAAATCAAGGAGGGGCAGGAGCTGACAGGCTTTGAGCATGCACAGATGTTCAAGGCCTCACACTGGCCAGTTGCGATGTGATATACCTTCTCTGATGCTTACTGAAGTGTTACTGTTCCAGGGGAAGGAAGGCGAGACACTGGACCCCCTCTTGGGGGATGGGGGCTTGGAAGTAAGGAGAAAGATGCCACAAGACCATGGGAAGGGGGTTGAGAGGTAGGGAAGAAGGGGGATGGTAGCAAAAGGATGGAGAGATGCTGTGGTTAGGAGTTCCCAAACAAAAATGTGTTCTGCTGTCTCTAAATTTATTACTTGTATATTTCTTGTGGATATCCTAAAAAGCTATCTGGTCATGGGTTCAATACACCCAGGAACCATTTTACAGAAAATTCTCCGATGGGGGGGGTGCCAGCCTCATGAATCTCTGCAAGCAATACTTGGAATAACTGGTTACTTTGCCAACTCCCCACATGTGATCATTCTTCAGGTTCTGCAAAATCCTCTGCATGACATCTAAGAAATAGGAAAAACAGACACAGGCGTTTCACTACAGGTTTTATATACTTAAGTTTTACTCCCCTTTTTTTTTTAATCTACCAGAAAAAATTTCCCCTTATGCACCCTAGTTTACAGTTCTTTAATTATGCTTCCCTTAATCCATTTTATAGTCTCTCACAGTTAACAACTCTGTTATACATAATAACCAAGGCACTTATGACTAAGGTCAAAGGAAACACAGGCAAAGACAGAAAAATGTAGAATTCCACTTTAAAAAAATAAGAATCTCTTATTTTGTTACTTGATAAAAGTCCCAGAACTTCCACAGGGTTTCTTAGACCTTATATTCTCCTCCAAACTGCTATTGCCATTCTGGAACTTATCTGGACAAGGAACACTGTTAAGTAGAAATTAAGTGGGTAACGTTCCCTAACCTTTTGTCTCCTTTCCCACCCTCTTTCATTTATTTTGGAATTGTATTTAATCCAATTTTTTTTTAGCCCCCTCCCTCAATTGCATTTTTTTGTCATAACTTTTGTTTGTTCGATCTTTTATTTTTAATCTTTGTAAATCGCAGTGGATTTGGATATTGCAATCATATCAAATATTTTAAAGAAACTGTGCAGACCGAGTCCATCCCCCAGCGCTACACTACAGTCTCTACACAGACAGAGGAGGCCGCGCAGCTGCATGGAGATCTCATGCAGGAACTAAGGAGCCTCAGGGAGGAGGTGATACGCCTGAGAAGCATCCGAGAGGACAAGGCCTACATCGACGGAGTCGTCCAGGAGCTGTCCCAAATCACCGAGCAGGCCCATGACAAGTCCATCCTCGAGACGTCCAAATCATCAGCTTTGAAACCAACAATTGGGATACAGGAAATGGCTAGCGGCACCGACTCCTGGCAGCTGATGACCTCCTCCACGGGCAAACATAGGAGACTCCCCCCCCTTTTCAATCTCTTCATCTTCTCCTTCTTCTTACAAACAGGGCAGCTATACATCAACCCCTCAACTCACCCTGCGGAACAGATTTCAGATTCTTCAGGAAGGAACTGCCGATGAGGAACAGGAGCAGGCCCAACACACAGCTCCATCTCCAGGGACAACTGACCGGCTCCCCCCAAAGAAGCGCAGAGTAATAGTCATCGGGGATTCCATGCTGAGGGCACCGAGGGACCAATTTGCAGATCGGATATGCAATCTAGGGAGGTCTGCTGTCTGCCTGGAGCCAGGATACGAGATGTCACCGCCAGTCTGGATAGACTACTCACGCCCCAAGACCACTTTCCTATGCTTCTTGTCCACATAGGAACCAACAACACTGCCAGGAACACACCGGAGACCATCACCAGAGACTTTGGAGCACTGGGTGAGAGGCTGAAGCGGACAGGAGCGCAGGTGGTTTTCTCATCGATCCTCCCAGTTAGAGGCAAGGGAAGAGCCAGAGATGAACATATCCTGAGGACGAACGAGTGGCTACAGGGATGGTGCCGGGATATGAACTTCGGATTCCTAAACCATGGGGAAGCGCTACAAGGACTTCAGGGACCAGACGGACTCCATCTGACCAGTAGGGGTAAGAACGTCTTCGGACACCGACTAACCCGCCTGCTTCACAGGGCTTTAAACTAGGTAAATCGGGGAAGGGTACCCATTCACATATTAGTGCAGAAAGGTATTATCCTGATGAGGTGAGTCAAAACTCCGCTTCCATGTCCAAGGTAAGTACCCACATTGCAAACAGTTCTTTAGGAGTCACACCGACTCGGGTAGGATACGCCTCACAGGAACTTAGCAACCACAAGATATGGAGGGCCATGTATGTTAATGCACACAGTTTAGGTAACAAAATTCTAGAATTGGAGGCTGAAATAAGGAATGCCGACCTAGATGTGGTGGCAATATCTGAAATTTGGTTCATGGACTCACATGGGTGGGATATGGCTATACCGGGCTACAATCTACTTCGACAGGACAGAGAGGGCAGGTTAGGAGGGGGGGGGTAGCTCTATACATTAAAGAGGACATCAAAACCACCAGGATCACAGATGTCAAGTACACCGGGGAGTCCCTCTGGGTAAACCTGGCAAGAGGCAGAGAAAAATGCCTGTATCTAGGTGTGGTATACAGACCCCCAAGACAACTGGAAGACATGGACGCAGAATTAATTGAAGACATAGAGAATATCACTCTACGACTTCAATATGCCTGATGCAGACTGGAACTCATTTTCAGCGACAACCAGCAGTAGCAGGAGGCTCTTAACCTCCATAAAGGGAGCACGTCTCAAACAAATGGTAACGGAGCCCACTAGGGCCCAGGCGATCCTCAACCTGGTACTCACCAACGGGGAAAGTGTCTCAGAGGTCTCAGTAGGAGATACGCTAGCCTCCAGCGACCACAACATAGTATGGTTCAACCTTAGGAAAGGCTTCCCTAGATCAAACACAAAAACAAAGTTACTCAATTTCCGGGGCACAGACTTCACACGCAAGGGAGATTTCGTCCATTGGACGCTGCAGGACCAAGCAGAGACCGATGATGTAGAAGCTAAGTGGTTAACATTGAAATCAACCATACATGAAGCAACTAGCCGCTTCATAAAATCAGTAAATAAACGACAAAGAAACAATAAACTCCAATGGTTCACCGCGGAGATCTCGCACCTCATTAAGGAGAAGAAAAAAGCGTTTCTCTCCTACAAGCGCACAGAGAAAAGAGAGGCAAAGGTAGAATATAGGACCAGGTCTACAGCAGTCAAAATGGCAGTTAGGGAGGCAAAACTTCGAGTGGAAGAAATTCTGGCAAAAAAACATTAAAAAGAGGGACAAATCCTTCTTCAGGTATATTAGTGACAGAAAAAGGAACACCAGACGGAAGTTACGTGGAAGCAGATTCCGATAAAGCCGAACTACTGAATGAATACTTCTGCTCAGTCTTCACCTGTGAGGCACCGGGACACGGTCCACAGTTGAAGGCAACACAAAGCACAGAAGACCCGTTTCAGAATTTTGAGTTCACACCAGGTGAAGTTTACAGTGAACTGGCAAGACTCAAGGTGAACAAAGCCATGGGACCAGACAATTTGCACCCAAGAGTGCTCAGAGAATTGAGCGATGTCCTGGCGAAACCGTTGGCTGAGCTATTCAATCTCTCCCTAAGGGGAAAGTTCCCCTGGACTGGAAATTAGCTAATGTCGTTCCTCTGCATAAAAAAGGGTTGCAGGGCAGAGGCTGCGAATTATAGACCGGTGAGTTTCACATCAATAGTGTGCAAACTCATGGAAACACTAATTAAAAGCAAATTGGACACGATCTTGAATGTAGGGAATCTTCGGGATCCCAGTCAGCATGGATTCACCAAGGGTAGGTCCTGCCAATCCAATCTCATCAGCTTCTTTGACTGGGTAACAAGAAAGTTGGACTTGGGAGAGTCTTTGGACATCATGTACCTGGACTTCAGTAAAGCTTTTGACAGTGTCCCACACCGCAGGCTGCTAAGCAAGATGGAATTGATGGGGTTAGGAGAGACACTAACTGCATGGGTCAATGATTGGCTGAGTGGCAGACTTCAGAGGGTGGTGGTTAATGGTACCCTCTCTAAAACATCGGAGGTGACCAGTGGAGTGCCGCAGGGCTCGGTCCTGGGTCCACTCCTTTTCAACATATTCATAGGGGATCTGACTCAAGGGCTTCAAAGTAAAATAACACTATTCGCCGATGACGCCAAACTATGTAATATAGTAAGTGAATGCAGTTTACAGAATTATATGGCGCAGGACCTGCTTACATTGATTGGAAAGTTGGTCCTCAACCTGGCAGCTAGGCTTCAATGCTAAGAAATGTAAGGTCATGCACCTCGGAAGCGGAAATCCATGCAAGACGTACTTCTTGAACGGAGAAACTTTAATTAGGACTTCAGCAGAACGAGATTTAGGAGTAATCATCAGTGCAGACATGAAAACTGCCAATCAAGTGGAGAAGGCTTCATCTAAGGCAAGGCAGATATTGGGTTGTATCAATAGAAGTTTCGTCAGCCAAAAGCCTGAAGTCATAATGCCGTTGTACAGGGCCATGGTGAGACCTCATCTGGAGTACTGTGTACAATTCTGGAGGCCACATTACAGTAAAGATGTGCGCAGAATTGAATCGGTTCAGCGGACATAGTAACATAGTAACATAACATAGTAGATGACGGCAGATAAAGACCCGAATGGTCCATCCAACGGCCACCAGGATGATCTCGGGGCTCAAGGGTCTCTTGTACAAAGAGAGACTGAACAAATTGCAGCTCTACACTCTCAAGGAACGTAAGGAGAGGGGAGACATGATCGAAACATTTAAGTACCTCACGGGACGTGTCGAAGTGGAAGATGATATTTTCTTTCTCAAGGGACCCTTGGCCACAAGAGGGCACCCGCTCAAACTCAGGGGCGGAAAATTTCATGGCGACACCAGAAAGTATTTCTTCACAGAGAGAGTGGTTGATCATTGGAACAAGCTTCCAGTGCAGGTGATCGAGGCAGACAGCGTGCCAGACTTTAAGAATAAATGGGATACCCATGTGGGATCACTACGAGGGTCAAGATAAGGAAATTGGGTCATTAGGGTATAGACAGGGGGTGGGTAAGCAGAGTGGGCAGACTTGATGGGCTGTAGCCCTTTTCTGCTGTCATCTTCTATGTTTCTATGAAACTAGAGAAAAGGTTGACCACAGCCCTAAAGGGCATTCCAAAGTGAAATGGCCAAAGGGTTGAAATGTTTCCTCCTAGGATGGCAGCTCTTAGGCTATTATACAACCTTCTTTTCAACCAAACTGCTGCCATATTGTGTAAGGTTTGGATATTCAATTCAATTAGAGGCTTGAATAATAAGCATTTTTCTACTCCCAACATTAAAGGAGAGACAACACTTTGTATATCTTGCTCTATGGTATGTTTTCCTGGAAATTTTTTCCCAGTATAGTATCCTATATTATATCAATTAATCCCACAACCTCTAAATGCTATAACATAAGAACATAGAAGTTGTCATACTGGGACAGACCAAAGGTCCATCAAGCCCAGTATCTGTTTCCAACAGTGGCCAACCCAGGTCCCAAATACCTGGCAAGATCCCAAACAGTAAAACAGATTTTATGCTGTTTATCCTAGGAATAAGCAGTGGATTGCCCCAAATCCATTTTAATAATGGCTTATGGATTTTTTTTTTTACTTTGAAATTTGGACTGATTCTTTTCAATGTGGTGGGGGAGACCCTTTCTCTTCTAAGAATCTGTGTATAAGCTTAATTTATCTATCTGACATTATATGTAACAGTTAATTTTCTCTGTCTGTTAATGTAAAACACTTTTCTACTGTAGTTAAATCCTAATGCACATATATCTGTCTCCAGGTTTTAAAAAGTTCCCTCATCCAAGGGCTGTTGAGCAGGGATGGTATACATCTATCAAAGAAGGGAAGAAGTGCCTTTGGTGGCAGGCTGGCTAATCTCCTGAAGAAGGCTTTAAACTAGAAGTGATGGGGCAGGGTCATCAAAGTCATCCCTCAGCAAACCTCAGATCCGGAACTCCCCCTTAAAAGGGGAGGAGCCAACGGCGAGAACACCACAGCAGCCCAGAGAGCAGGGCATCCAGGAGAAATCGGGAGGCAGGAGGAAAAACAGAGTAAGAAGGGGAAGGGCAGGAGAAGGCAGGCGAGAGGGACAGCAGCGAGAGGTAGCTCCGCCCACCCCTCTGACATCAGCGAATCTCGGATCTGGAGCTCCCCCTTAAAAGGGAAGTAGCCAACAGTGTTCAGCTGTTCGGCGTGCCTTTGCGAAGGGCCTTAAGGAGGGAAGAGTCACTGCAAAGCAGAGCAGAGGGCAACCACAGTAGACACAGAGGACACACAAGCAAGCAGAGCAGAGGGCAACCACAGCAGACACAGAGGACACACAAGCAAGCAGAGCCGAGGGCAACCACAGCAGACACAGGGGACACACAAGCAGAGCAGAGGGCAACCACAGCAGATACAGAGGACACACAAGCAAGCAGAGCAGAGGGCAACCACAGCAGACACAGAAGACACACAAGCAAGCAGAGGGCAACCACAGCAGACACAGAAGACACACAAGCAAGCAGAGGGCAACCACAGCAGACACAGAGGACACACAAGCAAGCAGAGCTGAGGGCAACCACAGCAGACACAGAGAACACACAAGCAAGCAGAATAGAGGGCAATCACAGCAGACACAGGGGACACACAAGCAAGCAGAGGGCAACCATAGCAGACACAGAGAACACACAAGCAAGCAGAGCAGAGGGCAACCACAGCAGATACAGAGGACACACAAGCAACAAGTAAGAAGGGAGAAGCCACTTCAGACAGCAGACCAGCAAGCGAACAGCAATGGAAGTAGCAGACAGAAGAAGGATGTTGAGCTACCCAGTTTGCTGTACCGTTTGCCATATGTATGACTACCTCCCTTTGGGTCAAAATTCCGGGAACAAATGGAATGGAAATGAAGATCGGCATCTACTACCGACTCCTAGGGCAGTCCGAAGAAATTGATGTTGAAATGATGGACAAGATTAAACGCAACTGCAAGGGAGGTAATGCAGTTATTGTGGGTGACTTCAATTATCCAGGGATAGACTGGAACCTAGGCACCTCTGGCTGCGGTAGGGAGATCAAGTTCATGGATGCTGTAGGTGATTGCTTCCTTAAACAACTTGTCAAGGAAAATACGAGAGGAAATGCAATCCTGGACTTAATTCTAAATGGACTACGAGGACCAGCGCAAGGAGTAGAAGTAGAAGGGATGCTGGGAACCAGTGATCACAATATGATCCGCTTCAACCTGGACACAGAGGCAAAACATCAATCCAAAATGATGGCCACGGCACTGAACTTCCGAAAAGGAAATTACGAAGGGATGAAACTCATGGTGGGGAAGATTAAGAAAAGGATAAGCACTGTAAAAACGCTAGCGCAAGCATGGTCCCTTTTTAAGGACACAGTCACTGAGGCGCAAGATCTATATATACCGCGTATCAACAAGGGATCCAAGAGGAAAAAGAACATGGAACTGGCATGGCTCACTGTAGTGGTGAAGGTAGCGATCATAGACAAGAAGACTTTGTTTAAGGAATGGAAAAGGTCAAAAACGGACAAAAACTTGAAAAAGTACAACCAAGGGCACCAGGGAAGGACAGCAAGGTAAGAAAGCAGCAGGCACTGAAGGTAAGGAGGAGCCAAGCACAAAAAGGACACACACACACAAGCAGAGCGGCTTAAAACAAAAGCTACAAGTCCTAGTTTTTAGCTTGCTACACAGCAGGGCACACATTCTCACATACCACACACCTAGAGGGGACACAAGCACTCACAGGTACCAACACAGCCACACCATCAGACTCACAACAACCAGGAAGACAGCTGACAGGAAGTCATTAAACACCCAGTTGACAGAGACAGAAGGTTCACAACAAATCACTCAGACAGCTCAGAAGGGAAGCGAGAAATGGAAGCTCAAGGAAGTCAGAAGATGAGCTTTCCAGTCTTCTGTACCGGCTGCAATATGTATGACTACCTCCCTTCGGGGATTCGGGCATACATTTGTAGTCGGTGCAAGGAGCTGGATAGCTTGAAACAGCAAGTCCGACTACTAGAGGAGACAGTGATTGAACTAAAAGAACTCCTCACCTTTGAAGATAGAGTCCGCGAACAGGAGCAGTTTCTAGTGGAGTTCAGTGCAAACGAAGAGATCAAGGAGCTAGAAAGATTCATCGAGGAGGCTCACCAGCAACATGTGGAGATCCCAGGGCTGGAGAATTGTACCTGAGCAACCCAGGAAGATGGCCTGGACAAGAGGAGAGAAGACACCCCTACAAATTCAGAAGAGACTGAAGCTGAGATAGGGGATGACCGCACACCAGGAGAAAGAGAGAGAACGCATGAAGATGTCCCCCCACACAAACAGCCGAAAACAACTTCAAACGTATCGCAGGAGGAAGAAGATTGGCCCTACACCATGGATGTGGACTTACGACCCCCAAGGAACCCCAAATAAAGAAGATGGGGATCATTGTAGGAGACTCCATTATACGTCATGTGGACAGCCACACCGCAGGAGGGAGAGAGGAGCCTGCCTGGAGCAAGAGTGAAGGATGTGGCAAACAGGATCTCCAGGATCATAGACAGCGCAAGGAAGAGGACACTGCTGTGCTTATCCATGTGGGAACTAACGATGTGAGCGGACGGAAGTATGACAGGGAAAAAATGAAGGGCCAGCTCCACCCACTCGGAAGAAAACTGAAGATCAAGGAGGTGAAGGTAGCTTTCGCCGAGATCCTCCCGGTACCAAGAGCGGATGGACAGAGACAAGAGGAATTGCAAGCGATCAACGCCTGGATGAGACGATGGTGTGAAGAGGAAGGCTTTGACTTTGTGCGCAACTGGACGGCGTTCTGGGGAAAAAGCAAGTACTACAGAAAGGACAGACTACACCTCAACAAGGAAGGAGCAAGAGTATTGGCAGGCAACATGAAGAGAGCCATCGAGAAGGCTTTAAACTAAAGGACAGGGGAAAGCCGACAGTCGACCACCAGTCGATGGCCCAGGCGACAGGATGCCCTGAAGAAGGAACTACGGACAACTACTCAGACATGGGAGGGGACGACCACAAAGCAAATAAGGGAGACAGCACAGGAGCAGAAAAGGATACCATGAAAGAAACAGTAGAGACTGCTAAGCTTAGAAAGTCTAAGAAGGTAACACAAAGGGAACTCAAATGTATGTATACGAATGCTAGAAGTCTGAGAAACAAATGGGAGAATTAGAGAGAATAGCAAGACATGATTAACTGGAAATCATTGGCATAACAGAAACATGGTGGAATGATGAAAACAAATGGGACACGGTACTACAGGGATACAAACTATACAGAAGAGATAGAGTAGGGCAGTAAGATGGAGGTATTGCCCTATATGTTCAGGAAGGAGTAGAATCTGTTAAAGAGGCTATGATGGAAAGGAAAGAGGAGCTGGAGTCCCTCTGGATCAAGATTCCTAGACACAATGGTGCAGACACAAAAATTGGCCTTTACTATCGACCCCCAGGACAGACGGAGAAGAAAGACTCAGAAATGATAGAGAAAATTAAACAAGAATGTAAGACAGGTAATGTAATAATCATGGGAGACTTCAATTTCCCGGGGATAGACTGGAACCTGGGAACCTCGAACTGCAGCAAGGAGGCCAAGTTCCTGGAGGTGCTAGGGGATTGCTTCCTGGAACAAATGGTGGGAGAATCGACGAGAGGAAACGCCACCTTGGACTTGGTTCTAAATGGCATTACGGGACCGACAAAAGAAGTAGAAGTCATGGTCCCGCTGGGGACGAGTGATCATAACGATCAACTTTAAACTTGACATCGGGAAAGGGAAATGTACCAAAACCTTAACCACGACCTTAAACTTTAAAAAGGGAAGATACGATAACTTGAGAGCCATGGTGAAACAACGGCTCAAGAAAAAGATGGACAAAGCTAAAACAGTGGATCAGGCATGGTCCCTACTGCAAAATACTATCATGGAAGCACAAAATCTCTACATTCCGCGGATTTCCAAAGAAAGGAAAACTAAAGGCAAAGGAGAACCGGCATGGCTTACTAGAGAGGTGAAGGAAGCCATAAAAGAAAAGAAGGACTCTTTTAAAAAATGGAAATGCACAAAAACGACCGAAGCTTGGAACAAACACAAAGATGATCAGAAGAAGTGTCACAAGGCAGTGAGGGATGCCAAACAGGACTTTGAGGAGAAAATAGCGCAACAGGCCAAAAATTTCAAGCCCTTCTTTAGATAAGTAAAATGGAAAAAACCCGCAAAAGAGGCGGTGGGACCACTGGATGACCAGGGAAGAAAAGGGTACATCAAGGAAGACAAACAAATTGCAGACAGACTAAATTCCTTCTTTGCGTCTGTCTTTACGAAGGAGGACACCGCAACAATACCAGAAGCAGTGAAAGTGTTCAAAGGAGTAACAGAGGACAGCCACAGTAGAAGTGGACTTGGACCAGATATACTACCAGATCAACAAACTTAAAAGTGACAAATCCCCTGGACCAGATGGAATTCACCCGAGAGTCTTAAAAGAATTGAAGGTTGAAATCACTATTGCAAAAACGTGCCAACCTGTCAATTAGAAAAGGACAGATACCGGACGACTGGAAGATAGCGAACGTCATGCCTATTTTCAAAAAAGGATCAAGAGGAGAACCGGGCAACTACAGACCTGTGAGTCTTATGTCTGTCCCTGGAAAGATGGTTGAGGCACTGATTAAGGATAGCATAGTCCGGCACTTGGATACACACGACCTGATGAGAGCCAGTCAACATGGCTTCAGGAAAGGGAAATCATGTTTGACGAATTTACTTCAATTTTCTGAGACCGTGAACAAACAAATTGATAGTGGAGAACCGGTGGACATAATATACTTGGACTTCCAGAAAGCGTTCGACAAGGTTCCACATGAGAGACTTCTCAGAAAACAACAAAGCCATGGAATAGAGGGAAATATACTAAGATGGATAGGCAAATGGCCGGAGAACAGAAAGCAGAGAATGGGCATAAATGGGAAGTTCTCAGACTGGGAGAAAGTGTCTAGCGGTGTACCCCAGGGCTCGGTACTTGGGCCCATCTTATTTATTTTCATCAATGACCTAGAAGAAGGAACATCCAGTGAGATCATCAAGTTTGCAGACGACACAAAGCTATGCCGGGCATTCAGATCGCAAAAGGATAGCAAGGAACTCCAGAGTGACTTGTGTCAGTTAGAGAAATGGGCGGAGAAATGGCAGATGAAGTTTAATGTGGAAAAGTGCAAGGTAATGCATTTAGGCAGAAAGAACAAGGAACACGAGTATAGAATGTCTGGTGCAACTTTGGGTAAGAGTGAACAAGAAAAAGACCTGGGTGTACTAATAGATAGGACTCTGAAGCCGTCGGCACAATGCGCGGCAGCGGCAAATAAAACAAATAGAATGTTAGGCATGATAAAGAAAGGAATCACGAGTAGATCGGAGAAAGTTATAATGCCGCTTTATAGAGCAATGGTCAGACCACACTTGGAATACTGTGTCCAACATTGGGCTCCCAACCTAAAGAAGGATATAAAACTGCTGGAGAGGGTGCAGACATGAGCAACGAAGCTAATAAAGCTAAACTAAACTAAACCTTAGGTTTGTATACCGCGCCATCTCCGCAAGCGCAGAGCTCGGCATGGTTTACAGAGTTAAGAGGAAAGGAACTACAATGAAAGGATATAGGAGAGGGACTGAGAAGATAGAGAGGGACAGGATACTAGAGAATGGGAGGTGATTAGATTTTTGAAAAGAGCCAAGTAAAGGGTATGAAGAACTTGGAATACGAGAAACGACTTAAGAGACTGGGATTGTTCTCCCTTGAGAAAAGGAGACTGCGATGGGATACGATCGAGACTTTCAAAATACTGAAAGGAATCGACAAAATAGAGCAGAAAAAAAAATATTTACAATGTCCAATGTGACACGGACAAGGGGACATGGACTGAAGCTAAGGGGGAACAAGTCCAGGACAAATATCAGGAAGTTCTGCTTCACGCAACAAGTGGTGGATACCTGGAATGCCCTCCCTGAGGAGGTTGTTGCGGAATCAACCGTTCTAGGATTTAAAAGCAAACTAGATGCACATCTCCTTACGAGAGGCATAGAGGGATATGGGTGACTAAAAATACACCAGATGTACACCTGGCTGGACCATCACATGTGCGAATCGCCGGACTTGATGGACCGAAGGTCTGATCCGGATATGGCAGTTCTTATGTTCTTAAGAGAGGCCAAAAGAGACTACGAGGAAAAAATAGCCAAGAAGGCAAAAAACTTCAAGCCGTTTTTTCGATATATTAAGGAGAAACAACCCGCGAAGGAAGTGGTGGGGGCGTTGGATGATCATGGAATAAAGGGAGTGTTAAAGGAGAACAAAGCCATCACCGACAAACTGAACACATTTTTTGCATCTGTATTTACTGAAAAGGATATACGCAACATACCAGAAGCAGAGAGACTATATGCATGAAATGAAGATGGGAAACTGACCGGGTTGACAGTCAGTCTAGAAGAGGTATGCAGGCAGATTGATAGGCTTAAAAACGATAAATTCCCGGGACCGGATGGCATACATCCGAGGTTAATGAAGGAACTGAAAGGGGCTATAGCTGAACTGCATCAACTAATAGCCAATGTGTCAATCAAATCAGGAAGGATTCCAGAAGACAGGAAGGTGGCGAATGTTACGCCAATCTTCAAGAAAGGTTCAAGGGGAGATCCGGGAAACTACAGACCGGTGAGTCTGACCTCGGTACCAGGAAAGATGGTAGAGGCGCTGATAAAGGACCGCATCATTGATCACCTTGACGGACACAATCTGATGAGGACCAGCCAGCACGGCTTCAGCAAAGGAAGATCTTGCTTGACGAACTTGCTGCACTTCTTTGAGGGAGTAAACAGGCAGATAGACCAGGGTGACCCGGTCGACATTGTATATCTGGATTTTCAGAAGGCATTCAACAAGGTTCCGCATGAACGACTACTTTGAAAAATTGCGAGCCATGGAATCAAAGGTGAAATACTCACGTGGATTAAAAACTGTTTGGCGGATAGGAAACAGAGAGTGGGGGGTAAATGGACAATACTTGGACTGAAAAAGCGTCACGAGTGGAGTGCCACAGGGTTCAGAGCTTGGACCTGTGTTCTTCAACATAGTTATAAACGATCTGGAAATTGGTATGACGAGTGAGGTGATTAAATTTGCAGATGACACGAAGTTATTCATAGTAGTGAAGACGCAGGAGGATTGCGAAGACCTGCAACGTGACAAACACATTCGAGAAATGGCTGTGACATGGCAAATGAGGTTCAACGTGGATAAGTGTAAGGTGATGCATGTCGGTAACAAAAATCTTATACATAAATACAGGATGTCCAGTGCGGTACTTGGAGAGACCCCCCCAAAAAGAGATTTGAGAGTAGTGGTCGACAAGTTGATGAAGCCGTCTGTGCAATGTGCGGCGGCGGCAAAAAGGCCGAACAGAATGCTAGGAATGATTAAGAAGGGGATCACGAACAGATCAGAGAAGGTTTTCATGCCGCTGTACCGGGCCATGGTACACCCTCACCTGGAATACTGTGTCCAGCACTGGTCGCCGTACATGAAGAAGGACACAGTACTACTCAAAAGGGTCCAGAGAAGAGCAACTAAAATGGATAAGGGGCTAGAGTTGCCGTACAGCAAGAGATTAGAGAAACTGGTACTCTTCTCCCTTGAAAAGAGGAGACTGAGAGGGGACATGATTTAAACATTCAAGATAATGAAGGGAATAGACTTAGTAGATAAAGACAGGTTATTCACCCTCTCCAAGGTAGAGAGAATGAGAGGGCATTTTCTAAAGCTAAAAGGGGATAGAAGGAAGTTCTTCTTCACCCAGAGTGGTAGAAAACTGGAATGCTCTTCCGGAGGCTGTTATAGGGGAAAACACCCGTCAGGGATTCAAGACAAAGTTAGACAAGTTCCTGCTGAACTGGAATGTACGCAGGTAAAGCTAGTCTCAGTTAGGGCACTGGTCTTTGACCTAAGGGTTGCCGCATGAGCTGAATGCTGGGCACGATGGACCACTGATCTAACCCAGCAGCGGCAATTCTTATGTTCTTATAAGCCCTCAGGTAAGTAAATCACTGAATATCTCTACATCAGCAGTCTCAAACGCAAACCCTTTGCAGGGCCACATTTTGGATTTGTAGGTACTTGGAGGACCGTAGAAAAAATAGTTAATGTCTTATTAAAGAAATAACAACTTTGAATGAGGTAAAACTTGTTATAGTAACTATAAAGCACAGTTACTTACCGTAACAGGTGTTATCCAGGGACAGCAGGCAGATATTCTTGACTGATGGATGACGGCACTGACGGAGCCCCGGTACGGACAATTTTAGAGTGATTGCACTCTAAGAACTTGGAAAGTTCTAGCAGGCCGCACCGCGCACGTGCGAGTGCCTTCCCGCCCGACAGAGGCGCGCGGTCCCCAGGTAGGATAAGCCAGCTAAGAAGCCAACCCGGGGAGGTGGGTGGGACGCAAGAATATCTGCTTGCTGTCCCTGGATAACACCTGTTACGGTAAGTAACTGTGCTTTATCCCAGGACAAGCAGGCAGCATATTCTTGACTGATGGGTGACCTCCAAGCTAACAAAAAGAGGGATGGAGGGAAAGTTGGCCATTAAGAAAACAAATTTTGCAAAACAGATTGGCCGAAGTGTCCATCCCGTCTGGAGAATGCATCCAGACAATAATGAGATGTAAAAGTATGAACTGAGGACCAAGTAGCAGCCTTGCAGATTTCCTCAATAGGAGTGGAACGAAGGAAAGCTACAGATGCTGCCATTGCTCGGACTCTATGGGCCGTGACAGAACCTTCCAGTGTCAGTCCAGTCTGAGCATAACAGAATGAAATGCACGCTGCCAGCCAATTAGACAACGTACGTTTAGAAACAGGACGTCCCAATTTATTCGGATCAAAGGACAGAAAGAGTTGGGGAGCTGATCTGTGGGGTTTCGTACGCTCTAAATAGTAAGCTAGAGCCCTCTTACAGTCCAAAGTATGCAGAGCCTGTTCCCCAGAATGAGAGTGAGGTTTCGGAAAGAATACAGGCAGAACAATGGATTGGTTGAGATGGAATTCAGAGACAACCTTAGGGAGAAACTTTGGATGTGTACGCAGAACCACCTTGTCATGATGAAAGACCGTAAAAGGTGGATCTGCAACTAGTGCATGTAGCTCACTGACCCTCCTGGCAGAGGTAAGAGCAATAAGGAAAAGTACCTTCCAAGTGAGAAACTTGAAAGGAGTGGTAGCCAAAGGTTTAAATGGAGGCTTCATTAAGGCGGAAAGAACCACATTGAGATCCCAGATAACAGGAGGGGCTTTAAGAGGTGGTTTCACATTGAAAAGACCCCGCATGAACCTGGACACCAGGGGATGAGCTGAGAGAAGTTTTCCATGGACCGGCTCATGAAAAGCAGCAATGGCACTGAGGTGGACTCTGATGGAAGAAGACTTAAGGCCAGAGTCAGACAAAGAAAGAAGGTAATCCAACAATGTCTCCACCGCTAGGGAAGTGGGCTCAAGATGATGAAGAAGACACCAGGAAGAAAATCGTGTCCACTTCTGATGGTAACATTGCAGAGTGGCTGGTTTCCTGGAGGCATCTAGAATGGAACGAACAGGCTGAGACAAAAGAGTATCCTGAGAGGTCAGCCCGAGAGATACCAAGCTGTCAGGTGCAGAGACTGGAGGTTGGGATGTAGAAGGGTCTCCTGATGCTGTGTAAGCAGAGAAGGAAACAGTGGAAGAAGAAAAGGTTCCCTGGAACTGAGTTGAAGTAGAAGGGAGAACCAATGTTGCCTGGGCCACCTCGGAGCAATCAGAATCATGGTGGCTTGTTCCCTCTTGAGCTTGAACAAGGTTCGCAACATGAGAGGAAGCGGAGGGAAAGCATACAGGAACAGATTGGACCAATCCAGGAGAAATGCATCCGCTGCCAGACAGTGAGGAGAGTAGAGGCTGGAGCAGAAGAGGGGCAGCTGGTGATTATGAGGAGCTGCAAAGAGGTCTATCTGAGGAGTGCCCCATCGAGCGAAGATGGACTGTAGAGTTAAAGGATCGAGTGTCCACTCGTGGGGCTGGAGAATTCTGCTGAGTTTGTCCACTAAGGAATTCTGTTCCCCCTGAATGTAGATAGCTTTCAGGAATAGTTGGTGATCTGTGGCCCAAGCCCAAATCTTCTGGGCTTCCTGGCACAAGAGGCGAGATCCTGTCCCACCCTGTTTGTTGATGTAGTACATCGCAACTTGATTGTCTGTGCACAGCAGGAGGACTTGAGGAAAGAGAAGATGTTGGAAGGCCTTGAGGGCATAAAACATCGCTCTGAGTTCCAGGAAATTGATGCTTCATTTCCTGGGTTGTCCAAAGACCTTGAGTTTGGAATTCGCTCAAATGAGCTCCCCAGGCATAAGGGGAGGCGTCGGTGGTGATGACAAGTTGATGAGGAGGTAGATGGAACAGAAGACCTCTGGAGAGATTTGAGGATATCAACCACCATTGTAGAGACTGACGAAGAGATGATGTCACAGATATGTGTCGTGAGCACGGATCCGTCGCTTGGGACCACTGGGTAGCCAGGGTCCATTGAGGAGTGCGCAGGTGAAGACGTGCGAAGGGTGTGACATGAACTGTGGAGGCCATGTGACCCAAGAGTATCATCATTTGCTTGGCAGAGATGGAACTTTGCAGAAGTAGCTGCTGACATAGAGATTGAAGAGTTTGGAGACGGTTGGACGGCAGGAATGCCCTCATGAGAACTGTGTCCAGTACCGCTCCAATGAATTGAAGAGTCTGAGTGGGGATGAGATGAGATTTGGGTAGATTGATCTCGAACCCCAGAAGTTGTAGAAATAGGATGGTTTGGTTGGTGGCCAGGAGTACTGTCTGAGATGAATTGGCCTTGATTAACCAATCGTCCAGGTAAGGAAAGACCTGAAGGTGGTGAGAGCGTAGAAAGGCAGCCACCACAATCAGACATTTGGTGAACACTCTTGGAGAGGAGGCAAGACCGAAGGGCAGCACCTTGTATTGGTAATGACAATGATTGATCATGAAGCGGAGGTACTGTCTGGAGGCCAAATTGACCGGTATGTGAGTGTATGCCTCTTTGAGATCAAGGGAGCATAGCCAGTCGCCCTGAGTGAGAAGAGGGTAGAGAGTGGCCAGAGAAAGCATCCTGAATTTTTCTTTGACCAAGCATTTGTTGAGATCGCGAAGATCTAAAATGGGTCTGAGATCTCCTGTCTTTTTGGGGACTAGAAAGTAACGGGAGTAAAATCCCTGCCCCTTTTGATCTAGAGGAACTTCCTCTATGGCGTTCAGAAGTAGGAGGGATTGAATCTCCTGAAGAAGGAGGGAAGACTGAGGAGTGTTCAAAGCAGACTCTCTTGGCAGACTTTGGGCAGGAAGTGTCTGAAAGTTGAGAGAGTAGCCGTGGCGGATGATGTTGAGGACCCATTGATCCGATGTGATGATCTCCCAACGGCTGAGGAAAAAAGTAAGACGGCCACCTATAGGTTGAGGTAGGTGGGCAGATGGTAGGTAACTGGCTATGCCCTGGAGAACCAAGTCAAAAGGGCTGTGTGGACTTTTGCTGTGGAGGTGGCTTCGCAGGTTGCTGCTGTGGTGGCCTAGGGGTCTGTCATTGTTGCTGACGTTGGCGCCTAGGTTGTTGGGCAGCTGATGGCAAGGGACGAGCCACATAACGGCGTTGATAGGCCGACTGCTGTCTGAAAGGCCGCGCTGGTGGAGTCTTCTTTTTTGTTTTTAGCAAAGTATCCCATCTAGTCTCATGGGCGGAGAGCTTTTGGGTGGTAGAGTCCATGGATTCCCCAAAGAGTTCATCCCCCAGGCATGGTGCATTGGCCAACCGATCTTGATGGTTGACATCAAGCTCCGACACTCTGAGCCAAGCAAGGCGGCGCATAGCGACAGACATGGCCGTTGCTCTGGTAGTAAGTTCGAAGGTGTCATATATTGAGCGAACCATAAACTTACAGAGTTGGAAGAGAGATGACGAGCAGTGGTGAAAAGCCTGTCGTTTTCGTTCAGGAAGGTACTTTTCAAATGAAGCCATGGTGGTAAGAAGATGCTTAAAATAGAAAGAAAAATGAAAAGCATAATTACCAGATCTGTTAGCTAGCATTGCGTTCTGGTATAAACGTTTACCAAACTTATCCATGGCTTTACCTTCCCTGCCAGGAGGGACAGAAGCGTATACACTAGCTCCGGCAGATTTTTTGAGCGTAGATTCCACAAGAAGGGATTCATGTGGAAGCTGCGGCTTATCAAATCCAGGGATAGGAATTACTTTGTATAAAGAATCCAATTTACGAGGAGCTCCTGGGATGGTCAAGGGAGTCTCCAGGTTTTTATAAAAGGTTTCCCTCAAGATGTCATGGAGGGGTAGTTTGAGAAATTCCTTTGGAGGCTGGTCAAAATCCAATGCATCAAGGAAGGCTTTGGATTTTTTAGACTCAGCCTCCAAGGGAATAGACAGAGATTCGCACATCTCTTTCAGGAAGGTAGTGAAAGATGTAGACTCTTGTTTTGAGGATGGATCTGGGGCAGCAGGATCATCCTCATCCGAGGAACACTCACCCTCAGAAAGAAAAGGCTCTTCGGAGTCACCCCACAGATCAGGGTCCCTAATATGGGAGCTACGGTCTCGAGACTCCGGAGTGGAGGGTTCCAGGTGTCGGGTTTTGCGTGCCGACTTACCTGACCTCATAGACACGGTACCGGGAGATGTGACAGGCTGCATGGGTGCCGAAGTCTGAACAGCCTGGTGTTGCGCTCTCGGTTCCGGTGCGAGGACTGGCATCGAAACCGATGAAGCGGAGTGGACTGGTACCGACAAAGTGGATGCAGACAAAAGAGGCTGCTTCACTGCCGGTGGCTCAGACCGGACCGGGACTGGAAGCCTCAGTGCCAAGAGAGCAGGAAGGAGCTGCTGTAACTGCTCCTTTAGCTGCACCTGCAGGACGGCTGCGTTCGTCCAGAGAAGGCACCGGTACCGCCTTTTTCTTCTGCGGTACCTGCGGTGCTGCTCGACGCCCCGAAGATGAGGAGCCCGAGGTTGAGGGACTCACCTCAATAGGGGCGGAGTGCTTCCGCGGGTGCCTCGCGGTCGGCAGGACTGGGCTCGCTGCTATCGAGACCGGAGGACGCTCCAGCGGGGATGGCTTCTTAGCCGGCTTACCTGGGTGTTGCGGCGTCGACGAAGTGGGTGCCGATTGAGTTGGGGTCGATGCCGCCGGGTCAGACATGTCGGCACCGAAAAGCAACCGTTGCTGGATTTGTTGGTTTTTTATTGTACATTTTTTCAAAGTGGCACAGCGGGTTGAGGTGGAAGCCTGATGCTCTGGACCTAGGCACTGTAAGCACCAGTTGTGCGGGTCCGTAAGAGAGATAGGCCGTGCACACCGCTGGCACTTTTTAAAACCTGGCTGGGGGGGCATGAAAGTAAAAACAGCTTCTGCCAAATCGAAGGCCAAGGCCTCGATGGTGGCAGCAGGCCCCGCCGGGGCAAAACCGACTAAAGAAAAGAAAAAAGAAAGTAAGAATTTTTTTTTTTTTTTAAATAAGAAAATAATAAAAGAAAAAAAGGAAATACAATTTCCTAACAGATTTCGCGAGCGGGAAGGCGTCAGGAAAAAATCTTTTCAACAGCCGTTGAAAAGTGCGACTTCTTAGCTCCGCGGAAACTAAGAAACTGGGGACCGCGCGCCTCCGTCGGGCGGGAAGGCACTCGCACGTGCGCGGTGCGGCCTGCTAGAACTTTCCAAGTTCTTAGAGTGCAATCACTCTAAAATTGTCCGTACCGGGGCTCCGTCGGTGCCGTCACCCATCAGTCAATAATATGCTGCCTGCTTGTCCTGGGATAATGAGTTTTACCTCATGCAAAGTTGTCATATAGTTGTAATATAGTTTAAAAATCATAAGTTTATAAAATATAATACAATAAAGCTTTCAGCTGTGTATAGCTGACTTATAGTTATAAGATTTATAAACTTATAGTTTAAACTTATATTATAACTATAAGCTTAAAAATCTTATAAGTATAAGTCAGCTATACACAGCTGAAAGCAGTGCAACATGCAGAAAGTGAAAAACTATCAAAGTATCAACTGCAAGAGACAAAATTTTGGACCAACTATTTGAGGTATTATAAAGAATGATTCTTTATGGAAAACTTGTACCTTAAGTCTCCACAACCGTCTTCAGCTCTCACCTCCTCCAGCACTGGACACACATACAAGCTGCACTTCCTCCAGTGGTTACCTTAAGTTCTGGGATGTTATGAGGTGGAGTGGAGAGGACAATCGCGTACAGATGTAGGACAGCGCTTCCGTGAGGTTACAGCAACTACCGGACACATAAGGCACAAGATTTTCATAAAGAATCATTCTTTATAATACAGAGGGCCTCAAAATAATACCTGGCGGGCTGCATGCGGCCCATGGGCCGCGAGTTTGAGACCACTGCTCTACTTGGATGGGGAAAGGGGACAATGTCTGGAAAGCAATATATACTAATGCTCGAAGTATGGGAAACAAGATTCTGGATCTAGAAGCTGTGATGGAAAAAGATGAGTTGGATATAGTGGCGATCACAGAGACGTGGTTCATGGAGAACCATGACTGGGATGTAGTTATACAGGGCTATAATCTGTTCAGGAAAGACAGGGTAGGAAGAACAGGAGGGGGAGCCACACAATTGCAGGATCTGCAGGACAAAGAAAGCACAGTTACTTACCGTAACAGTTGTTATCCAGGGACAGCAGGCAGCTATTCTCACATATGGGTGACATCATCCATGGAGCTCGGATGCGGACTGCCTCACAAGCAGACTTGCTTGTAGAAACGTAGAAGTTTCAAGACAGCTGCACCGCACATGCGCGAGTGCCTTCCCTCCTAGCACAGGGCGAGTCTCCTCAGTTCACATAGCTAGCAGGGAAGCCAACCAGGGGAGGTGGGTGGGTTGTGAGAATAGCTGCCTGCTATCCCTGGATAACAACTGTTATGGTAAGTAACTGTGTTTTATCCCAGCACAAGCAGTCAGCCTATTCTCACATATGGGTGATCTCCAAGCTAACCAGAATGGGATGGTGGGAGTGTTGGCAATTTAGGAGAATAAATTTTCTAATACTCTCTGGCCAAAATGGCCATCCTGTCTGAAGAAAACATCCAGACAATAATGAGAAGTGAATGTATGAACCAAGGACCAAGTGGCAGCTTTACAAATATCCTCAATAGGAGTGGATCTGAGGAAAACTATTGAAACCGCCATTGCTCTGACTTTATGGACTGTGACTCGACTCTGTAGATGCAGTCCAGCCTGGGCATAGCAGAAAGAGATACAAGCAGCCATCCAGTTGGAGATGGTACGCTTAGAAATTGGCTGTCCCAACTTGTTCAGATCGAAGGAGCCAAAAAGTTGAGGAGCAGATCTGTGTGGCTTTCTAAATAGAAGGCCAAAGCACGTTTACAGTCCAGAGTATGAAAAGCTGATTCTCCAGGATGAGAATGAGGCCTTGGAAAAAACACTGGAAGTACAATAGATTGGTTAAGATGAAATTCTGAAACCACTTTAGGCAAGAATTTAGGATGCGTATGAAGGACCAAGCAAACAAACAACAACACTGGCTAGACAAATACATTAATAAAGCTAGACTGACCTACCATGCTTTTAGAAAACTCATAAAAACTGCCCTATTCAACAAATATATCACCTAAACAGAATTTTCACCGAACACTTCTTTCTTTTCTCGTTCCCAATATACCCCCCCTCTGAAATCCTAATCAAACCGTATTGTACAATTCGGGACATGTCTTCTAATATGTCCCTCCTGAAAATTCTTAAACTGTACATTGTAAATTTCGATGTATTTTTTTGTAATTCGCAACCTTTTCCTAACAGGTCCTCTCGGAAATGTATTAACGTACTGTACTTTTTTATATTTTTGCATTCTTAAAATTGATGTACTCTGTATTTCCTCTGACTATCTGCATACTGTAACTCGCTGAATGTCCAGCTCTATTGAATGTAAACCACCTAGAAGTCGCAAGATTGTGGCGGTATAGAAAAATAAAGTTATTATTATTATTATTGTCATGATGGAAAACAGTGAAAGGTGGATCAGCAACTAAAGCTTGCAGCTCACTGACTCTTTGAGCAGATGTGAGGGCAATGAGAAACACCACTTTCCAAGTGAGATATTTCAGATGAGCCATAGACATTGGTTCAAATGGAGGCTTCATCAATTGAGCAAGAACAACATTGAGATCCCAAACCACTGGAGGCAGTTTGAGAGGAGGTTTGACATTGAAAAGTCCTTTCATAAATTTGGAAACCACCGGATGAACAGAGAGGGGTTTCCCTTCAATAGGCTGGTGGAAAGCAGCAATTGCACTGAGATTGACTCGGATCAATGTAGACTAGAGGCCAGAGGTGGATAAGTGCATAAGATAATCCAGAACAGAAGATAAGGAGGAATCTTGAGGCTCCTTATCATGAGAGATGCACCACGTAGAAAATCTAGTCCATTTTTGGTGGTAGAATTGTCGAGTGGTAGGCTTTCTAGAAGCCTCTAAAATGTCTCTTACAGGTTGAGAAAACTGAAGAGGAGTTATGTTGAGAGGTACCAAGGTGCAGAGACTGCAGGTTGGGATGAAGTAGAGATCCTTGACTCTGTGTAAGCAGAGATGGAAAAACTGGTAGAAGGTATGGCTCCTGTCACACCCGCGCTCTTGAGGTGCGTTGAGAGCTCCGGGATCGTGACAAAGTTCTCTGGCCCGGCGTGTCCCTTACCACCAAGGGACCCTTCAGAACTTTACCTGGCTTATTATCAGCCTAATAAGGGCATGCAAGGGAAGAGTCCAAGTCAGAATGCATCAAATCTTAGCTTTATTATGGTTATTGGTTTCACAAAGCAAAAATGTAGGCTTCAGCTTAGCAGTTTAAAAAAAAAAAAAAACATCAACCATTCACCTTTGGCAAACATAAGCTTCTCATCCAGAGACAAAACTCTCAAATCCAGTGTCCAGGTTTTGT
This sequence comes from Geotrypetes seraphini, assembly GCF_902459505.1. NCBI lineage: Eukaryota > Metazoa > Chordata > Amphibia > Gymnophiona > Dermophiidae > Geotrypetes > Geotrypetes seraphini. The sequence continues at coordinate 413,638,748 of NC_047086.1, forward strand.
AAGTAAAGCATAATTCAGTCCCCTGAAACAGTCCTCTTCACCAGAGCAGGTAGTTTTAAGAATATAAGTTTAGGACATTTACTAAGCTGCTTATTCCCCAACAGCTCTGCCAGTTCGTAGACATGTAAAGCACTGAAGAAGAAAAAACTCCAAACAAAAACTGAGCAACAAAAGCAGGCATGTCACATGGTTTACCTTCAGCTCAACCTTTCCCCAAACTGTTGTTCTCTAAGTAGGCATAACATTCAGAAGCACAGGTTTTATAAGGAAAACAGCACAGCCAAGTCTGTGGAGAAGTTTTACTTTGGGTAGCTTTGGCTCTGGGAACGTGCAGGGCTCTCAGAATGTTTCCCTGCTGAGACGTTACTGTGATCAATTATGCACAGCTGTGGGGGAGGAACGTACTTTGCTCAGCCTAGCTGCTAACAGGAAAATACCGCCAAACATTTGTTAGGCTCAAAATTAAAGCTCTCAGGCACAAACTTAAAGTTCAATATAAAATGAGAAAGGTACTAATCTCCTTCAAGGGAAAAATACTGTCTTCCCTGGAGGCTCAGAGATTGTAGGCAAAGACACAGCATATATATCTCACTGCAATTCTATATCCATTGGAAAAGCCTCAGGTCCTACCAGACTCTCCAGCGTGTCAATGGCTTCCCCTGGGTTTTGTTCCCAACTCTCAGAGGCAGAAGCCAGCTCCTCTGCATCTATCATCTGGCAGTTTCTCTAGCCTCCTTAGGCTGGTGAGAGAAAATCTCCCTTTCTCTCCGGCTCCTGCCAGCTTCAGTTTTCCACAGCTCAGCTCAGTTCTCTCCAGCTTGCCTCCACTCTGCTTGCCCCCTAGTGTTCTGCACTGACTCGTTTTAAGTTGTGGCGAGACACTCCCCCTTAGCCTAGGTTGGGGAAGGGCCTTCCACACACTAACTTGTTCCATCTGGCTATGTGCAGGTTCCTTTCCAGCCTTGACTCTTACAGGGACAGGCTGCTGGAAAGGTAGCAATCTCCTGACAGACTTAGGGACAGGTTTAAACTGTGTGCAGCTTTCAAGCCTGTCCTTTCCCTGCCATACCTCATCTGTTTCCAACTCTCTGTCCTAGCAGTAGTCAGCTAGTTCTGTAATCTGTGATTCTACTTGGTCAGCTCTCTTGCATAGGGGTATAGTGTATTTCTTCCCTATCTCTGGGGCAAAACCCAGACCGGACTTAGGTTTGTCACACTCCCTACTGCTGAGTTGAAGTAGAAGGGAGTAACAAGGTTGCCTCAGCCACCGAAGATCAGAATCATGGTGGCATGATCGTTCTTCAACTTGACTAGTCTTGAGAATGAGAGGGAATGGAGGGAATGTATACAGGAAGAGATTCGTCCATTCCAGTAGAAAAGCATCTGCCTCGTGGCGATGAGGAGAATATATCCTGAAGCAGAACTGAGGCAGTTTGTGGTTGTGGGGAGATGCAAAGAGATCTATCTGAGGAGTTCCCCACTGAGAAAAAATGTGATGAAGAGGCGAGGAATTGAATTTGTGAGGTTGCAGAAGACAACTCAATTTATCCGCCAGTTTTTTGCCCCTTGGGATGTAGACAGCTTTCAGAAAGGTATTGTGGAGAATTGCCCAGTCCCAAACCTTCAGAGCTTCTTGACAAAGGGAGAGAGATCCCTTTCCTCCCTGCTTGTTGACATAATACATGGGGGCTTGGTTGTCTGTCCGAATGAGGTCATGAAGGTGTTGAAAAGCTTTGAGAGAACTGAAGATCACTCTAAGTTCCAACGGATTTATGTGACACTGACGATCCTTGCTGGATCAGTGGCCTTGAGTACGGAGACCATAGAGATGAACCCTCGAAGCGTAGGTTGAGGAATCTGTCGTGAGGACCTTCTGATGAGGTGGCGTCTAAAGCAGTAAACCTCTGGAGAGATTTGAAGAGAGCATCCACCAGCGGAGACTGTCTCAACAAAGGAGTGACTGTAATGTGTCGAGAGTGGTTCGCAAGTCTGCGTACACTGAGATGCTAGGGTCCACTGAGGAATTCTGAGGTGAATTCTGGCAAAAGGAGTCACATGAACTGTGGAGGCCATGTGACCTAGTAGTAACATCATGTGTCTCACTGAGAATGAAGAGCAGGAAGACACTTTGTGACAGAGCTAAAGAAGAGCATCCAGACATTGCTGAGGGAGAAATGCTCTGAGGTGGATAGTATCTAGAACAGCTCTGATGAACTGTAGATTTTGAGAGGGCTGAAGTTGGAATTTGGGAAAATTGATTGCGAATCCCAAGCTTTGTAGGAACCACGTAGTCCATTGGGTCGCTACAATAACCCCCTGAGATGTTGAATCTTTGATGAACCAGTCGTCTAGGTAGGGAAACACTTGAAGACCATGGTTACTTAGAGCTGCTACCACCACTAGGCACTTGGTGAACACTCTGGGAGATGATGCCAGGCCAAAGGGTAGCACTCTGTACTGATAATGCAGATTCCCCACCCGAAATCTGAGGTACTGATGGGAGGCCGGATGAATGGGAATGTGAGTGTAAGCCTCCTTGAGATCCAGAGAACATAACCAATCGTTCTGATCTAGAAGGAGGTAAAGGGACAGCGTGCAAAATTTTTCTTTGACTAAAAATTTGTTGAGAGTCCTGAGATCTAGAATGTGTTGTAGATTGCCCGTCTTCTCTGAACTAGGAAGTAACAGGAGTAAAACCCCCTGCTCTGCTGCTCCAAAGGAACTTCCTTGATGGCACGGAGATGAAGCAGAGCTTGAGCTTCCTGAAGAAGAAGGGCGGTCTGGGATGGATTGGAAGGATACTCTCTTGGAGGAAGCTTTGGTGGAACCTGAGTGAAATGAAGAGAGTATCCTTCTCTGATGACTGACAACACCCAGAGGTTGGATGTAATGGTCTCCCATCGATGGTAAAAATGATGGATACGACCTCCTATGGGGGGAAGGGAGGACAGAGACAGAACGATGGAGGTTATGCTCTGTTTGAGACAGTGAAAAAGGCTGCACAGCCTTAGGCACAGCAGAAGGCTGAGGTTTCTGTTGCTTCTATTGCTGTTGTTTCTTGGGAGGTGCTTGAGTGTAAGGAGCAACCCTTGGAGGATAATGCCTCTGGAAAGATGGAAGAGGTCGAGAAGGTTTTGCAAGAGCTGGCTTTAGTTTTGGTCTGACAATGGAAGCAAAAGACTTTTCATGTTCAGACAATTTCTTAGTGGCAGCCTCTATGAATTCATCAAAGAGGTAATTGCCCTCACAAGGAATATTAGCCAGACAGTCCTGAAGATTAGGGTCCATATCAATGGTGTGAAGCCAAGCCAGGCGGTGCATCACTACTGAGAAAGCAGTGACCCTGGAAGAAAGTTCAAAGGCATCATAAGATGAGAAGGAATTGAGCCAATGTAGCAGAGAGTTCTAGAAACTCCGCCTGTCTATGTTGATCAAGGTTTTTCATAAAACTTGGAAGATAATCAATCAGGAACTTCAAATAAGTAGTGAAAATAAAATTGTAGAGGACTCTGGAGGCATCATGGAATTCTGATAAAGGCGACGGCCAAACTTGTCCATGGTCTTACCCTCTCTTCCAGGAGGTACTGTGGCATAGACTCTGGAAGGATGGGTCCTCTTCAATGAGGATTCCACAAGGAGGGATTGGTGAGATAGTTGTGAATTCTCAAACCCCTTGCAATGTAGAGTTCTATACCTCGATTCCAATTTGCAATTTGCCTGGAACAGCAGGTATTGCATAAGGAGTCTCCAGATTTCGTTTGAAAGTTTGAGACAGAAGCCCGTTAAAAGGAAGCTTGAGTGACTCTGCAGGAGGTTGAGGTAGATGCATTTCCTCTAAGTACTTCTTAGAGTATTTAGAACCAGCGTCAAATTTAATATCCAGGTCATCTGACGAAGAAAGGAAAAAAAGGACAAGTGATCCGTCTGGCCTCAAGAAGGACTCAATAACCTTGAGGTACATCGAGTGGAGAATGAAGGCGAAGCATCTCTGGAATATTGGTAACCCAAGGAATAGACAGACTTGGAGGAGGCATTGGAAGCAGCAGAGTCCTCGGGGTCTGCAATTGGTGACCTCGATCAAGGAGTTGGAGGCCTCAAAGAGCTGGATGGAAGTCTGGACGAGGAAGGCTTTTCTGTGGAAGAAGACCTGTGCCTCGATGGATGCCTCGATGAGAGTCTCGATCTGTGATGAGAGTGTTGCCTGGAAGCAGGTCTCGGGTGAGAGAGGAGACTTTGCCCTACGCCTGGAAACGGGCAGTGCCGCTGGTGATAGGGCTAGAAGCTGTAGATTGAAACCCCACAGTGCTGAAACAAGGCTGCCCTGTGAACTTCTAAAAGCTAAGTTACTCAACATTTCATATTCTGCTCTTTTCACTGGTTTTCAGCATTATATCTGCTTAATTTCTCTTCTCCTCCCTGTTTCTTACTAAAAAAATATAAAAAAGCACAAAAAAATCCTTCTCTTTCCTCTGTTAAATCTTATTTCCTCTTCCTGCAGTTTTGTTTAAAATACTGTGTTTTAGGTGGTATAGAGCCTATATTTCTGGTGCCTGTGGCTCAGGGTGACTAAAGTAGGGAAAATCCTGTTATAAATCCTGTGTTTTAGGGTAGCACTGATAGAACCTGCAGTTTTGTTTAAAATACTGTGTTTTAGGTGGTATAGAGCCTATATTTCTGGTGCCTGTGGCTCAGGGTGACTAAAGTAGGGAAAATCTGTTATAAATCCTGTGTTTTAGGGTAGCACTGATAGAACCTGCAGTTTTGTTTAAAATACTTTGTTTTAGGTGGTATAGAGCCTATATTTCTGGTGCCTGTGGCTCAGGGTGACTAAAGTAGGGAAAATCCTGTTATAAATCCTGTGTTTTAGGGTAGCACTGATAGAACCTGCAGTTTTGTTTAAAATACTGTGTTTTAGGTGGTATAGAGCCTATATTTCTGGTGTCTGTGGCTCAGGGTGACTAAAGTAGGGAAAATCCTGTTATAAATCCTGTGTTTTAGGGTAGCACTGATAGAAACTGCAGTTTTGTTTAAAATACTGTGTTTTAGGTGGTATAGAGCATATATTTCTGGTGCCTGTGGCTCAGGGTGACTAAAGTAGGGAAAATCCTGTTATAAATCCTGTGTTTTAGGGTAGCACTGATAGAACCTGCATTTTTGTTTAAAATACTGTGTTTTAGGTGGTATAGAGCATATATTTCTGTCTTACCAGTATTCAGCCATTGTTTTCTGCTGATTAGGTGGAGAAGGGAGGGGCTCTGTTTTACTTCTAAGGTTAATTGCATTATCTTTGGGACAGTGCTGAAACAAGGCTGCCCTGTGAACTTCTAAAAGCTAAGTTACTCAACATTTCATATTCTGCTCTTTTCACTGGTTTTCAGCATTATATCTGCTTAATTTCTCTTCTCCTCCCTGTTTCTTACTAAAAAAAAATATAAAAAAGCACAAAAAAATAAACCCTTCTCTTTCCTCTGTTAAATCTTATTTCCTCTTCCTGCATTTTTGTTTAAAATACTGTGTTTTAGGTGGTATAGAGCCTATATTTCTGGTGCCTGTGGCTCAGGGTGACTAAAGTAGGGAAAATCTGTTATAAATCCTGTGTTTTAGGGTAGCACTGATAGAACCTGCAGTTTTGTTTAAAATACTTTGTTTTAGGTGGTATAGAGCCTATATTTCTGGTGCCTGTGGCTCAGGGTGACTAAAGTAGGGAAAATCCTGTTATAAATCCTGTGTTTTAGGGTAGCACTGATAGAACCTGCAGTTTTGTTTAAAATACTGTGTTTTAGGTGGTATAGAGCCTATATTTCTGGTGTCTGTGGCTCAGGGTGACTAAAGTAGGGAAAATCCTGTTATAAATCCTGTGTTTTAGGGTAGCACTGATAGAAACTGCAGTTTTGTTTAAAATACTGTGTTTTAGGTGGTATAGAGCATATATTTCTGGTGCCTGTGGCTCAGGGTGACTAAAGTAGGGAAAATCCTGTTATAAATCCTGTGTTTTAGGGTAGCACTGATAGAACCTGCATTTTTGTTTAAAATACTGTGTTTTAGGTGGTATAGAGCCTATATTTCTGTCTTACCAGTATTCAGCCATTGTTTTCTGCTGATTAGGTGGAGAAGGGAGGGGCTCTGTTTTACTTCTAAGGTTAATTGCATTATCTTTGGGACAGTGCTGAAACAAGGCTGCCCTGTGAACTTCTAAAAGCTAAGTTACTCAACATTTCATATTCTGCTCTTTTCACTGGTTTTCAGCATTATATCTGCTTAATTTCTCTTCTCCTCCCTGTTTCTTACTAAAAAAAATATAAAAAAGCACAAAAAAATCCTTCTCTTTCCTCTGTTAAATCTTATTTCCTCTTCCTGCAGTTTTGTTTAAAATACTGTGTTTTAGGTGGTATAGAGCCTATATTTCTGGTGCCTGTGGCTCAGGGTGACTAAAGTAGGGAAAATCCTGTTATAAATCCTGTGTTTTAGGGTAGCACTGATAGAACCTGCAGTTTTGTTTAAAATACTGTGTTTTAGGTGGTATAGAGCATATATTTCTGGTGCCTGTGGCTCAGGGTGACTAAAGTAGGGAAAATCCTGTTATAAATCCTGTGTTTTAGGGTATCACTGATAGAACCTGCAGTTTTGTTTAGGTGGTATAGAGCCTATATTTCTGCCTTACTAGTAGTCTTACTTATAGTCCCACCAACCCCAGGGACCACTATTCATATATAGAGACCCATATAATCAGGACTACTCAAATCAAGTCACTTCACAACCAATCAAGATGACCTTTATCACTGTGGTGCTTTAATTCCAAGACATACTATTTGGAGGCTTAAGGCTTGCCCCATCTGTCTTCAACTTGCCAGTATTAAGGAGGAGCTCTGCAAACTTAAACAGGAATTGAATACAATTAAAGCAGCTTCCATCACTCCACAAAATCATACCAACTTACCACCTCTACCTCAAAGAATAAAACAGCCCAGGAATAAATGGGTCACAGTAGGCTCAGGAAGACTGCGACATGTAACACAGAAACATCCACCTTCACTAATATTACATCTACAGAATTCCTTCGCTCCACTAGTGCACTGCGATACTCAGGAAAACAGAAGGGAGGTGGGACTGGAACCAATGAAGGAAACTCAAGAGAACAAGAGCACCCTAAGTACAAATAAAAAAGCCAAAACCAGAAAACTATTACTGTTGGGGGATTCCATCATCAGAGGCATTAACCTTGGAACACAGGGCGAGGAGTCCAAAATAGTGAAATGTCTTCCAGGATCCTCAGCTACCAGGAGTTCCAGGCAAATACTGACTATAATTAAGGAAGAAACTAAGGATTTTAACACTGATGTTGTTATCCATCTGGGAACAAATGACCTGGCCAACAACTCCACACTTGCAGCACAGAAAGCTTTTCGGGAGCTTGGTGAGGGCGTGAAACCTTTTGTAAAGACTTTAGCTTTTTCTGAAATACTGCCTGCATATGGAAAAGGAGAGCAAAGAGTGAAAAACACAGAGGACTTTAATAGATGGCTCAGAGCCTGGTGTCATCAAGAAGGCTTCAGGTACATAGGAGGATGGGGAAATACATGGAAGGACAAGAAGCTATATTGCACTGATGGGCTACATATTACTACAGCAGGAAAAAGAAACCTTGCAGAGAAATTTAGACAATATGTTTCAAGGCATTTAAACTAGAAGGTGGGGGTGGTGTATGTACGAAGGACAATTATAGAGACCACCCCCTGCAAAAGAAAAGATGTGATAGTAGTAAAGGCTGCAACATAAGCAATATCAGCAACTCATTTCTTAGTATTGCAACGGAAAGTGAAACGACACAAAAATCTATACGAAAAAGGAGATTATCGCTGAAAAATAGCTGGAAAGCGATGACCACAAATGCTCGCAGTCTAAGCAACAAAGTTCATGATCTGCAAGCCCTGATATTAGAGGCAGATCTAGATACCCGGCAGCGTTTCTGTTTTTTTTCTTTTGTATTGCAGGAGCGGAGAGGCAGAGGGGAAGGCAGAAGGAAACAGCCAGAGCAGGCTGTTAGACCGGGGTCGCGGCGAGAGTTAGCTCCGCCCACCCCCACCCGCGTCAGAGGTTACATCGGGCCCGGGCTCCCCCTATAAGAAGAAGGGAGCCAACGGCGCCCAGCCGTTCGGCGCACGGCGAAGGCGAGCGGCAAAGGCGCTCGCCTTAGCGAGAGCGCCTTTGCGAAGGAGCCTTGAGAAGGAGCCCAGACAGCAGCAGCAGCAAAAATCTTTTTTCTCACTCATTACTCTCTTCTCTCTCTACCCTTTCAGCTAGCTGCACGCCGGACACCACTCATACACACCGAGGAACCAAAGGAGCAGAGAAAAAGAAATGGAGGCTGCAGGAACCCAGCGGAGCTACCCAGTGTACTGCATCGAGTGTCATATGTATGACTACCTCCCCTCCGGGAGGCAGGCGTACATATGCGGTCGATGTCAGGAACTGGATAGCCTGAGGAAGGAGGTCGGGAGACTGCAGGCCAGGGTCCAGGAGCTGGAAGGACTGTGCACCTTAGAGGAACCATGCTGGACAACGGAGGATACCACCGGAGAGAGTCACGTCACGGAGCAAGTAAGAGAGCTCGAGAAATTCATCGAGGAGGCCTGCAGGATGGTGGCGGCTCAGGACAAACAGCACATCGGAATGGAACCAACAATTGGACAGAATCCACCAGACGCCATGAGAGTAGGACTTTGCGGAGGAGCTGGACAGACAGAGGAGATAGTGACCCAACCGAACCCAGAGGAAATTCTAACGGATCGCGACACGGACCTGAGACCAGAGAGACAACCAAGGAAGGGGAAGTCTGCAATTGTAGTGGGAGACTCAATCCTGAGAGAAGTGGACAGTCACATAGCAGGAGGGAGAGAGGACCGACTAGTGACATGTCTCCCGGGGGCGAGAACGAACAACGTCATTGACAGAATAGAGAGAATCCTGGACGGAGCTGAAACAGAGGAGACAGCGGTGATAATCCACGTTGGAACCAACGACATCAGCAGGAGGAGCTACAACAGGACTACACTAACTGAGCAGTTCAGGATCCTGGGGAGGAAACTGAAGCTGAGGACAAGGAGGATAGCCTTCTCGGAGATCCTGCCAGTACCGAGGGCAGATGCTAAGAGACAGACCGAGCTGCAAGCAGTAAACGGTTGGCTGAGGAGATGGTGCGAAGAGGAGGGTTTCCAATTTGTACGGAACTGGACAACTTTCTGGGGGAAGAACAAGCTCTACAGGAGGGACGGACTGCACCTGAGCACGGCTGGGACGAGGTTGCTGGCACGCAACGTCCAGAGCAGCATAGACTTGGCTTTAAACTGAGGAGAAGGGGAAAGCCGACAGTCGACCTGACCTCGACACATCGGACCAAAGTATCAAACAAGGATACTGAACCAGAAATTTGTAAAAGAGGGCTCGGGACTGAGAAGGAACTTTTGGGAAAAGGATACATGGATGCAATGCAGGGAGTCAATGCACAAACGAACCTAGCAAGCAGAATTAAGAGAGAGCAACAGGAGCCAGAGGATCATCCAAACATGGGGGAGCAGGCTGAGGACAACATATACACACCGCAAGATGGGGATGAACACAACAAAGCTCCGGGGCTGGCAACCCATGAGGAGGTTGGCAGGGGCGCCAAACCACGAGGAAAACCAGCGGAAAAGGCAAACAACCAGGACTTAAATTGCCTATACACTAATGCTAGGAGCCTAAGAGCCAAAATGGGAGAACTAGAAGTCATAGCCAATACAAAGGACCTGGACATAATAGGAGTCACAGAAACGTGGTGGACTGACGACAACAAATGGGATGTGGCCATACCAGGGTACAAACTCTACAGGAGGGACAGGACACACAAGAAGGGTGGAGGAATAGCGCTTTATATAAAGGACTCCATACCTTCAACCAGGATAGAAACAACAGTAAGGGCGGACGACTTGGAATCACTATGGACTAAGCTACCTGGAGGAGCTGGAGCAGACATAAAATTGGGCCTGTACTATCGCCCACCTGGACAAACGGAAGCACTCGACCAGGACCTGGAGGCTGAGCTGAGGCAGATATGCAAAAGCGGAAGCGTGATGGTGATGGGAGACTGGAGTATTGGACACTCAAACTGCACAAGGGAGACCAAATTCCTGGAAACCACGAGGGACTGTTTCATGGAACAGCTGGTCACGGAACCAACACGGGGGGATGCAACTCTCGACCTAATCCTCAATGGGCTAGGGGGACCTGCAAAGGAGGTGGCGGTGCTAGAACCCCTAGGAAACAGCGATCACAACATGATCCAGTGCAAGCTGGAAATTGGACCATCAAAGGTGAAAAGATCCACAGCGACAGCACTCAACTTCAAAAAAGGGAATTATGATGGCATGAGGAAACTGGTGGGAAAGAAACTCAATGGTAGCGAAAGGAAGATGGAGTCTGTAGAAAAAGCCTGGTCCCTACTCAAGGGCACGGTGCAAGAGGCACAGAACCTGTACATCCCCAGATTCAGGAAGGGGTGCAAAAAAAACCGAACAAAAAACCCAGCGTGGATAACAACTGCAGTGAAAAAGGCGATAAGTGACAAGAAAACATCGTTCAAAAAATGGAAAAAGGACCAAACAAAGGACAACCAAATGGAACACAAAGAACACCAAAGGAAGTGTCACCGTGTGGTTAAAAAAGCTAAAAGGGAATATGAGGAGAGACTGGCGGGGGAAGCAACAAACTTCAAATCGTTCTTCAGATATGTGAAGGGGAAGCAACCGGCAAGGGAAGAAGTGGGGCCATTGGATGATGGAGACAAAAAAGGAGTGGTAAAAGAGGAAAAAGAGATAGCAGACAGGTTAAATAAGTTCTTCACGTCAGTCTTCACGAGGGAGGATACATCCAATATTCCGGAACCGGAGGACATCGTAAATGGGGATCGGGATGAAAAGCTGGTCCAACTAGAGGTAAGCCAAGAGGATGTCCTCAGGCAGATAGACAGACTAAAGAGCGACAAATCGCCAGGTCCGGACGGCATTCACCCAAGGGTACTAAAGGAACTAAGGAACGTAATAGCAGAGCCACTTCGCCAAATATGTAACCTATCCTTAAAGACTGGAGAGATCCCGGAGGATTGGAAAATTGCAAATGTCACGCCCATCTTCAAGAAGGGTTCAAGGGGGGACCCAGGGAACTACAGGCCGGTGAGCTTGACCTCGGTCCCGGGAAAAATGATGGAAGCACTGATTAAGGACAGTATCTGTGAACACATAGAAAACAATGGACAGCTAAAGACGAGCCAGCACGGCTTCTGCAAGGGTAGGTCATGCCTCACAAACTTATTGTACTTCTTTGAGGGAGTAAATAGACAGGTGGATAAAGGAGAATCCATTGACATCATTTACCTTGACTTTCAAAAAGCCTTTGACAAGGTACCGCACGAAAGATTGCTTAAAAAACTGTGGAGACACGGGGTGCAAGGGGAGGTCCACCGATGGATCAAAAACTGGCTGGCAGACAGGAAACAGAGGGTTGGAGTGAAGGGCCATTACTCAGACTGGCATGGGGTCACGAGCGGAGTTCCGCAGGGGTCGGTGCTGGGACCGCTCCTGTTCAATATATTTATTAATGACCTGGAGGCGGGAACAAATTGCGAAGTTATTAAATTTGCGGATGACACCAAACTCTACCGCAGGGTTGAAACCATGGAAGACTGCGAAGATCTGCAAAGGGACCTAACGACGCTAGAAGAATGGGCCAAAAAATGGCAAATGAACTTTAATGTAGGGAAATGCAAGGTCATGCATGTAGGGAAAAAGAACCCGATGTTCAGCTACAAAATGGGAGGATCACTGCTAGGGGTAAGTAACCTTGAAAGAGACCTGGGAGTGATGGTGGACACGTCTTTAAAGGCGTCGGCACAGTGCGCCACAGCCTCAAGAAAAGCAAACAAAATGTTGGGTATCATTAAGAAGGGTATCACGACCAGGACAAAGGAGGTCATCCTGCCACTGTATCGTGCAATGGTGCGACCGCATCTGGAGTACTGTGTCCAATATTGGTCGCCGTACCTCAAAAAGGACATGGCGGTACTTGAGGGAGTCCAGAGAAGAGCAACTAAACTGATAAGAGGTATGGAAAACCTCTCATATACTGACAGACTGAAAAAGCTGGGGCTGTTCTCCCTGGAAAAGCGGAGACTTAGAGGAGACATGATAGAAACCTTCAAGATCCTGAAGGGTATAGAAAAAGTAGACAGGGACAGATTTTTCAGATTACGGGGAACCACAAGTACAAGGGGGCACTCGGAAAAATTAAAAGGAGACAGGTTTAAAACAAATGCCAGAAAGTTCTTTTTCACCCAGAGGGTGGTGGACACATGGAACGCGCTCCCGGAGGCTGTGATAGGCCGGAGCACGTTACAAGGCTTCAAAGAAGGTTTGGATAGGTTCCTAGAGGATAAAGGAATTGAAGGGTACAGATAAGAGTAGCGGTAGGTTATAGGGATAGTCTGGGACCATTGCTCAGGCAATGGGCCTGATGGGCCGCCGCGGGAGCGGACCGCTGGGCGAGATGGACCTCTGGTCTGCCTCAGCGGAGGCAACTTCTTATGTTCTTATATTGTTGCTATCACAGAGACATGGTTCAGTGAATCACATGGATGGGATGCAAACATACCGGGATATAATCTTTTTAGGAAGGACAGAGATGGTCATAAAGGTGGAGGAGTAGCTCTCTATGTAAAGATCAATATCCAAGCGACCGAAATGCAAGGGACCTGGGGAGAGGAAGAAACATAGAAACATAGAAAGATGACGGCAGAAAAGGGCTATAGCCCATCAAGTCTGCCCACTCTACTGACCCACCCCGATAAGTCTAGATGCTAGTGATTCGTGCTATGTAGGGATCCCACGTACATGTCCCATTTACTTTTAAAGTCAAGCACGCCGGTGGCCTCGACCACCTGCACCGGAAGCTTATTCCAGTGATCCACCACCCTTTCCGTGAAAAAATACTTCCTGGTGTCACTATTAAACTTTCCTCCTCTGAGTTTAAGCGGATGCCCTCTTGTGGTCGAGGGTCCCCTGGGCAAGAGGAAGACATCTTCCACCTCGACCCGTCCTGTGATGTATTTAAATGTCTCAATCATGTCCCCTCTCTCCCTGCGTTCCTCTAGAGTGTAGAGCCGCAGTCTGCTCAGTCTCTCTTCGTATGAGAGACCCTTGAACCCCAAGATCATCCTAGTGGCCATCCGCTGAACCGATTCGATTCTAATCACGTCTTTACGGTAATGTGGCCTCCAGAACTGCACACAGTACTCCAGATGAGGTCTCACCATGGTCCTGTACAGCGGCATTATGACTTCTGGTTTCCGACTGACGAAACTTCTTTTGATACATCCCATCATTTGCCTTGCCTTGGATGTGGCCTTCTCTACCTGCTTGGCAGCCTTCATGTCTGCACTGATGATTACTCCCAAATCTCGTTCTGCTGAGGTCGTGGCTAATGTTTCTCCATTTAGGGTGTAAGTTCTGCACGGATTTCTGCTACCGAGGTGCATGACCTTACATTTCATAGCATTGAAGCCTAGCTGCCATGTCGAGGACCAGTTTTCCAATGTACGAAGGTCCTGTGTCATACTATCCTGTAAAAAGCTTTCACTTACTATGTTGCACAGTTTTGCATCGTCGGCGAATAACGTTGCTTTACCCTGTAGCCCTCGTGTCAAGTCCCTTATGAATATGTTAAAAAGGAGAGGACCCAGGACCGAGCCCTGCGGCACTCCGCTGGTCACCTCTGATGTTTCAGAAAGGGTACCATTGACCATCACCCTCTGAAGTCTACCACTCAGCCAATCATTGACCCATGCAGTTATCGTCTCGCCCAACCCCATTGATTTCATCTTATTTAGTAGCCTGCGGTGTGGGACGCTGTCAAAAGCTTTGCTGAAATCCAAGTATACTATGTCCAGAGACTCTCCTGAGTCCAACTTTTCTGTTACCCAATCAAAGAAGCTGATGAGGTTGGATTGACACGACCTACCCTTAGTGAATCCATGTTGATTAGGATCCCTAAGATTTCCCTCATCCAAGATCGTGTCCAACTTACGTTTAATTAGTGTTTCCATGATTTTACATACTATCGATGTGAGACTCACTGGTCGGTAATTCGCAGCCTCTGCCCTGCAACCCTTTTTATGCAGAGGAACAACATTCGCTGTTTTCCAATCCTGGGGGACCCTCCCCTTCTTTAGGGAGAGATTGAAGAGCATGGCTAATGGTTCCGCCAGGACCTCGCACAGCTCTTTGAGCACTCTTGGGTGCAATTCGTCTGGACCCATAGCTTTGCTCACCTGGAGTCTTGACAATTCGCTGTAGACATCAGCTGGTGTGAACTCAAAATTCTGAAATCGGTCTTCCGTGCTTGACATTGCTTCCAGATTTGGCCCTTGCCCTGGTGCCTCGCAGGTAAAAACCGAGCAGAAGTATTCATTTAGTAGTTTGGCTTTATCGGAATCTGTTTCCGCGTAATTCCCGTCTGGTGTTTTGAGGCGTGTTATTCCATTTGTGTTTTTTTTCCTGTCGCTAATGTACCTGAAGAAGGATTTGTCCCCTTTCTTAATGTTCTTTGCTAGAGTTTCTTCCACCGCAAGCTTGGCCTCCCTGACTGCTGTTTTGACTGCTGCAGACCTGGCCTTATATTCAATGTTAGCTTCACTTGTTCCCGTACGTTTGTATGAAAGAAATGCTCTTTTTTTCTCCTTGACGAGGTGCGAGACCTCTTCAGTGAACCATCGGGGTTTTTTGTTTCTTTGTTGTTTATGTACCAATTTTATGTAGCGGATAGTTGCCTCGTGTAGGGTCAATTTCAGGTTTGACCACATGGCTTCCACATTATCAGTTGCCTTTTGATCCTGCAGCGTCTGCTGGACGAAATCTCCCATACGTGCGAAATCAGTGCCCCGGAAATTGAGTACCCTCGTTTTGGTTTGTGATTTAGGGAAACCTTTCCTGAGGTTGAACCATACCATGTTGTGGTCACTGGTAGCTAGCGTTTCTCCCACTGAGACCTCCGAGACACTCTCGCCGTTTGTAAGTATGAGGTCTAGGATGGCCTCGGCCCTAGTGGGCTCTAGCACCATTTGTTTGAGCTGTACTCCCATCATGGACGTCAAAATCCTCCTGCTACCACAAGTTGTTGCTGAGAGTGTGTTCCAGTCTACATCGGGCAGGAAGAAGCGATATGGATTGCTCTGAAAAGAGAAGATGGAACTTCTATCTACGTGGGTGTAGTCTACAGACCTCCGACTCAATCGCAGCAAATTGATAAGGATCTGATTGTGGATATCCAAAAGTTTGGAAGGAAAGAGGAGGTTCTGCTGTTGGGAGATTTCAACCTGCCGGATGCGGACTGGAATGTTCCGTCTTCGGAATCAGAAAGAAGTAGGGAGATTGTGGATGCCTTTCAAGAGGCTCTGCTCAGACAAATGGTGACGGAACCCACAAGGGAAAAAGCGATATTGGATCTGGTCCTCACAAATGGAGAGAGTATCTCTAATGTTCGAGTGGGTGCTCACCTGGGTAGTAGCGATCATCAAACGGTTTGGTTTGATATAACGGCTAAAGTGGAGAGCGGCCGCACGATACTTAAAGTCCTAGATTTCAAACGTACGGACTTTAATGCAATGGGAAAGTACCTGAAGAAAGAGCTGTTAGGATGGGAGGACATAAGAGAAGTGGAAAGACAGTGGTCTAAGCTGAAAGGAGCAATAAAAATGGCTACGGACCTTTATGTGAAGAAAATCAATAAAAACAAGAGAAAAAGGAAGCCGATATGGTTCTCCAACCTAGTGGCTGAGAAAATAAAGGCGAAAGAGTTGGCGTTCATGAAATATAAAAAAACCCAAGAAGAGGAGAGCAGAAAGGACTACAGGGTGAAATTGAAAGAAGCCAAGAGAGAAATACGTTTGGCGAAGGCACAGGCGGAAGAACAAATGGCTAAAAATGTAAAAAAGGGAGATAAAAATTTTTTCAGATATATTAGTGAAAGGAGGAAGATAAAAAATGGAATTGCTAGGCTAAAAGATGCTGGGAACAAATATGTGGAGAGTAATGAGGAGAAAGCAAATGTGCTAAACAAATACTTCTGTTCTGTGTTCACAGAAGAAAATCCTGGAGAAGGACCGAGATTGTCCGGCAAAGTTACACGAGAAAATGGAGTAGATTCTGCGCCGTTCACGGAGGAGGGTGTTTATGAGCATCTTGAAAAACTGAAGGTGGACAAAGCGATGGGACCAGACGGGATCCATCCCAGGATACTAAGGGAACTCAGAGAGGTTCTGGCGAGTCCTATTAAAGACTTGTTCAACAAATCTCTGGAGACGGGAGTGATTCCTGGGGATTGGAGGAGAGCGGATGTGGTCCCTATTCATAAAAGTGGTCACAAGGATGAAGCAGGAAACTACAGGCCGGTGAGCCTCACTTCAGTTGTTGGAAAAATAATGGAAGTGTTGCTGAAAGAAAGGATAGTATATTTTCTTGAATCTAATGGGTTACAGGATCCGAGGCAACATGGCTTTACAAAAGGTAAATCGTGCCAAACGAACCTGATTGAATTTTTTGATTGGGTGACCAGAGAGCTGGATCGAGGACATATGCTAGATGTAATTTACTTGGATTTCAGCAAAGCCTTTGATACAGTTCCTCATAGGAGGCTGTTGAACAAACTTGAAGGGATGAAGTTAGGACCCGAAGTGGTGAACTGGGTCAGAAACTGGCTGTCGGACAGACGCCAGAGGGTGGTGGTTAATGGAAGTCGCTCGAAGGAAGGAAAGGTGACTAGTGGAGTCCCTCAGGGTTCGGTGCTGGGGCCAATCCTGTTCAATATGTATGTAAGTGACATTGCTGAAGGGTTAGAAGGAAAAGTGTGCCTTTTTGCAGATGATACCAAGATTTGTAACAGAGTAGACACCGTAGAGGGAGTGGAAAATATGAAAAAGGATCTGCAAAAGTTAGAGGAATGGTCTAATGCCTGGCAACTAAAATTCAATGCAAAGAAATGCAGAGTAATGCATTTGGGGATTAATAATAGGAAGGAACCGTATATGCTGGGAGGAGAGAAGCTGATATGCACGGACGGGGAGAGGGACCTTGGGGTGATAGTGTCCGAAGATCTAAAGGCGAAAAAACAGTGTGACAAGGCAGTGGCTGCTGCCAGAAGGATTCTGGGCTGTATAAAGAGAGGCGTAGTCAGTAGAAGGAAGAAGGTGTTGATGCCCCTGTACAGGTCATTGGTGAGGCCCCACTTGGAGTATTGTGTTCAGTTTTGGAGACCGTATCTGGCGAAAGACGTAAGAAGACTTGAGGCGGTCCAGAGGAGGGCGACGAAAATGATAGGAGGCTTGCGCCAGAAGACGTATGAGGAGAGACTGGAAGCCCTGAATATGTATACCCTAGAGGAAAGGAGAGACAGGGGAGATATGATTCAGACGTTCAAATACTTAAAGGGTATTAACGTAGAACAAAATCTTTTCCAGAGAAAGGAAAATGGTAAAACCAGAGGACATAATTTGAGGTTGAGGGGTGGTAGATTCAGGGGCAATGTTAGGAAATTCTACTTTACGGAAAGGGTGGTGGATGCCTGGAATGCGCTCCCGAGAGAGGTGGTGGAGAGTAAAACTGTGACTGAGTTCAAAGAAGCGTGGGATGAACACAGAAGATTTAGAATCAGAAAATAATATTAAAGATTGAACTAGGCCAGTTACTGGGCAGACTTGTACGGTCTGTGTCTGTGCATGGCCGTTTGGAGGAGGATGGGCAGGGGAGGGCTTCAATGGCTGGGAGGGTGTAGATGGGCTGGAGTAAGTCTTAACAGAGATTTCGGCAGTTGGAACCCAAGCACAGTACCGGGAAAAGCTTTGGATTCTCGCCCAGAAATAGCTAAGAAGAAAAAAAAAAAAAAATTTAAATTGAATCAGGTTGGGCAGACTGGATGGACCATTCGGGTCTTTATCTGCCGTCATCTACTATGTTACTATGTTACTATAGACTCGGTGGTTTGGATTGAGGAATCTCGAAGCACCTCCAAAGATTCAGCTCCTTGTATGGAGTGTGAGGATTCCTGTCGAGACACTCGCAAAGACTAGACTCCTTGCACAGAGTGTGTAGATTCCAGTCCAGACACTTGCAAAGACTCAACTCCTTGCATAGAGTGTGTACATTCAGCTCAAGGCACAGGCAGGGACTTGACCTCACGTGAGACTGCTGAGTGCCCAGGCTGGACTGCAGGAGGCAGAGACGAGGCAGAACCATATTTGCTCAGTAACTGAACAAATTGCTGCACTAACATGATCTGGAGAGAAGCCTGTAATTGTGGATCCGAGACTGAAACTGGACCACTTGCTGAGGCTATAGGTTCTAAGGTGGCGGTCGACACATGCTTCGACTTGGAGGTCTTGCATAGCTTGAGGACCACCGCCAGAACTTTCTGCTTAGGTATCTGACCTAAGGGGAGCTCAGGGGAAGATAAGGCAGGTGTACTCGAGGTCAAAGATGATCCAAATGAGGAAGGTCTGATGAGACTCGAGGTCGGAGTTGTGGAAACAAGAGGACCCTTCATTGACTTCTTGACCGAGTTGGAAGTCGAGGTTGAGGTGTTGAAGTGTCCATCTTGAACAGCTTTTCCACTTGAACTCGATGATGTTTCAGGGCTTGAGGTTGAAGAGTAGCACAGAGCTCGCACGACTTCGGACTATGGTCAGGCCCAAGACAACAGTCACCAGCGGTGTGGGTTCGTGAGGGAAATCGCACTCTGGCACTGGCTACACTTCTTGAAGCCTGTGACTGGCCGGGATTTAGAAGGGAAAATAGCCCTGCAAAGTTGAAGCCGCAGGCTGCGGACGTGCGACCTGCCCTGCTAGTCAGTTGATGAAAAAAAGAAACTTTTTTTTAAAAACAGAAAATAAAGAAAATAACAGCGATTTGCGACAAAAAGTAACACAAACCGTGGTGAGAGAAGGCACGAAGCGAACGAAGTTCAGGGTGGAGCGTCTAAGACAGACTTCTTGGCTCCACGGAAAACTGAGAACTGAGGAGACTCGTCCTGTGCTAGGCAGGAAGGCACTCCCGCATGTGCGGTGCGGCAGTCTCGAAACTTCTGAGTTTCTATAAGCAAGTCTGCTTGCAAGGCTGTCCACATCCGGGCTCCATGGATGACATCACCCATATGTGAGAATAGGCTCTCTGCTTGTCCGGGGATAAATAACGTTACCTTCGAGATATAAGATAGCTTGGGAGGAGTTACTTGGAAAAAACTATGAACGAAATATTTGGAATAAGCATCTAAGTTCTTTACTATGTGTATCTATTTCTAGTAATATGGTAGAGAATGGATACAAAATGTTATATCAATGGTACTATACTCCAGTAGGCTTAAAAGTTATGTTTGGTAAAGGTACAGATGTGTGTTGAAGGGAGTGTGGATCTCAAGGCTCCTTTTACTGAAAACTTAACTTTTTCCCTGTTTTAGGGAAAAAGTTACGTTTTCACTAAAATGTGGGGGGTTACAACCCCCCACAACGCCGCCGTGATCTGTATTAAGTAAAGTGGGGGGGGCTCCCCAACATAACCCCCCGTCGCAGCCCCTAAAAGCAGTCTTTTTCTTCGGCACGCACTTCCATCTTGCGCTCAGTTGTTGGCGCGCACCTTTGTCTTCCGCGTTACTGTCTATGAACCTGTTCGTGCTATTAGTGGTATTGAACCCTGGTGAACTCGAGAAAAACTTTTTATCTGAGTTCCCATTTACTGATTTAACACCTTGAATGGAATATTCCAATGTAAGTTTTGGTAATAAGTCTAGTTGGCCCGTAACCCTAAAGGTACCTGAAGAAGAGAGCAGGTCTCAATTTGTAGCTTTAAGATTTTTTTGACCCTCCTCTCATTTTGAGTAAGGCTCTTATAATTAGCACAAATTTATTGGGAACAGGTAATGAGTTTTATATCTGAAGTGATGGGCTTTAGGGTGTGAAAAACTAAAGAATGTTGTTTATTGAATATGGTTATATTAGATATATTAAACAATCATAGGAAATGGATAGGTCTAGTTATGACATCAGCCCATATGGTGCTAGCTTCATATTGGAAAAAAAAAGATATACCATCTATCAAGATAGTACAATACACGTTAAAGTTTGTATATAATATGTCTGCGATGAGAAGAAATCAAAACAGCTACATTTCAAAAAATATGGTCTAAATATAAAACGTGGGAAGAATCTGCTATATTGGAATAGATTATAATGCTTTGAATATATAATAGATATGTCATCTCCTGGGCTTGTGGGAGGGGGGGTTCTAGGGAGTTGGGGGGTTGGTGTTTTTTTTATAGATAATTATATCAGGAAAGAATGTGACTATTGCTATCATTATAATAATGTATATGTCTGCTGTGAAGTTGGATTTTAAAATTTTTGCATTCTGAAATATTTTAATAAAGTTTAGAAAAAAAAAATCCCACTTCTTAGATTTACAGCCAAATTGGGTGGAGCAGGAGAGGAGCAGCATCCTACCAGGCCAAGAACGGGGGCTCTGATGAAGTCTGCTGCTGATGGATAAACAAAAGTGTTTCTATTGTATGAGTTACTAACCTAAATATAAACAAGCTCTGCCTTTCAATTAGTCTGAAACATTTAGTCACTAAGAGCCTGATTCTATTAATGGAGCTTGATTTGTAGGCACTGCTTACAGAATCACGACTAGCGGTGCCAAACAGACTTAGGTGTCACTACTAGCACCTGTACATTAGGCCAGGCTTTACCGGACCTAATTTACTAGTGCCTAACTCGGATGCCTAAGTCAATCACACCTACTTTTCAGGTAGATGTCAGTAAGTGTCGGAGGGCTCCTCCACTTATGCATTGCTAGGTGTCTCAAGAGTTCCACACAAAACTCTTAATTGATCATTTACATTTTTTTAAAATTGGCTGAAAACTGGCGCGGTCAATTACCAAGCCAATTTTTTTAAAAAAAGTTGTGTGTGGATTCCAAAGTTAGGCTTCGGTAGGCATTGCCAATTAGGGTGCCTAGCGGTGCCTAATGCAGGCATCCTATACAGAATCTGGCCCTAAGGAAATAAAAGTACAGTTCGCTTGCTTTACCTAGTTGAGCTGACGGATGAGCTGGTTGATGGCTTTTCCTCTGTTCCCAGGGGCACCAATTTCCTTCTGAAATCCCAGCCTGTTACGAAAAGCATGTCGAGCAACAGACAGCTGGAAAGGCCACAAAAAATGAACAACATCTTGGAAATTCTTCCCAGCTGAATAAACTTCATGAATCAGATCCTCAAGACAAATTATGCCAAACTTTCCTAAGAAGCAGAGAATATAGCAAGAATCAGATAGTGTAAAATTCACATACAGATTATACATATATAGCATTAATTCAGGACTTGACAAATCCTGGGCACCAGATTGCCTAGAAATTGTCCCTTATGAAAATGAAGAGTAGAGAAGAGACAAGGGACAGAAGAGGGCTAATGAGTACCGGTGGAGGGAGGAGGGTTCATTACATTAGTGATTTTTATTCCACCAATACCTCAGGTTGGAACGGTGGTGATGGGGTGTTATGGAAGTTCTTCCATACTCTTATATAGGAAGAAAGTGTTTAGTGAGCTTTGAGTACGATCATGCACTGTGCAGTCTAATAAACAGTAAAATTTTTTAAAAATTAAAATTTCACTTTTATGTCCAAGATTTCTTACCCCATGGTGTGGTTTGATTTTTTTTTTTTGTCACCACTGCTGAAACAGGGCTCTAATCAGACTAGTCATGAGGAACAAATGAAAGAGGATCACCTTCTTCTCCAGTGCAACAGCAACAGAACTGGCCAGCAAGGTGATAGGGAGGGCATCAGTCCTGCTGGGAAGAAGGGTGGGGGGCTAGAAAGGTTGAGACAGAGGGTACAAGAAAGGATAACTAGAGATGAGGGACTATGAAAGAGACTAGTTGAGGAGGGTTTGGAGGAGAGGGATTCTGAGGCAAGAGGGTGACCATCTAGAGCAGGGGGGGATAAAAGAAGAGGTTGAGAGAGGACAGGGTGAAGGGAAGGGACGATTAGGTATTTATCTCAATTTTCTGTCTAGTAGACAGGCACATAAGAACATAAGCATTGCCTCTGCCGGGTCAGACCAGGGGTCCATTGTGCCCAGCAGTCCACTCCCGTGGCGGCCCCCCAGGTCCATGACCTGTAAGTGATCCTTTACCTAAACCTTTTATTCCCTAATCATTTAATATCCTGTATAGTAACCCTCTATCTATACCTTTCAATCCCCTTCTCCTTCAAACTAAACTAAAACTAAACTAAACCTTAGGTTTGTATACCGCGCCATCTCCGCAAGCGCAGAGCTCGGCACGGTTTACAGAGTTAAGAGGAAAGGAACTACAATGAAAGGATATAAGAGAGGGACTGAGAAGATAGAGAGGGACAGGATACTAGAGAATGGGAGGTGATTAGATTTTTGAAAAGAGCCAAGTTTTCAAGTGTTTGCGGAAGGATTGGAAGGAACTTGAATTTCTGAGCGGGGATGAGAGGTTGTTCCAGAGTTCTGTGGTTCTAAAGGGGAGAAATGTTCCAAGTTTTCCTGCGCGGGATATACCTTTTATAGAGGGGAATAATAGTTTCAGTTTTTGGGAGGGTCTGGTGGAGTGTGGGTTTGAGGAATTCCAAAAGAGTGGGATAACGGGAGGAAGGACGCCATGTAGGATCTTGAAGGCTAAGCAGGCGCATTTAAAGAGGACTCTGGAGTATACTGGGAGCCAGTGAAGCTTGGAGAGGAGTGGGGAGACATGATCGAACTTGCTTTTTGCGAAAATAAGCTTAGCCGCAGCGTTCTGAATTAGCTGAAGTCTATGGAGGTTTTTCTTAGTTAGGCTTATATAGATGGAGTTGCAGTAGTTCAGTCTAGAGAGGATGGTGGATTGAACGAGGACGGCGAAGTAAGAATGATGAAAGCAGGATCTCACTTTCCTCAACATATGAAGACTAAAGAAGCATTTTTTTACCAAGGAGTTGAGGTGATCATTGAAGGAGAGAGAGGAGTCTATGACGATGCCTAGGACTTTGCTTGAAAATTCAAGCTGAAGAGTGGGGCCGGAAGGTAATGGGATGGAGGTGGGTAAATGATCTAATGTTGGGCCGAGCCAAAGTAGTTTTGTTTTGGACTCATTCAGTTTAATTTGTACAGATTGGGCCCAGGATTGGAGATTCGTC
Source organism: Geotrypetes seraphini (assembly GCF_902459505.1). NCBI lineage: Eukaryota > Metazoa > Chordata > Amphibia > Gymnophiona > Dermophiidae > Geotrypetes > Geotrypetes seraphini. The sequence continues at coordinate 413,662,015 of NC_047086.1, forward strand.
ATCCAATCCCTTTTTGAAACCCAATATCGTACTCTGTCCTATCACCTCTTCTGGAAGCGCATTCCAGGTGTCTACCACTCTCTGAGTGAAGAAGAACTTCCTAGCATTTGTTCTGAATCTGTCTCCTTTCAATTTTTCTGAATGCCCTCTTGTTTTTGTTGTTCCCGCTAGTCTAAAGAATCGGTCCCTCTCCACCTTCTCTATGCCTTTCATGATCTTATAAGTCTCTATCATGTCCCCTCTAAGTCTCCGCTTTTCCAGGGAAAAGAGCCCCAGCTTCTCTAGCCTTTCAGCATATGAAAGGTTTTCCATGCCTTTTATCATCCTTGTTGCTCTTCTCTGGACCCTCTCGAATATCGCCATATCCTTTTTAAGGTACGGTGACGAGATACGGGCGCACCATCGCCCTGAACCTTTGGGTAGCCAATCTATTTCTGTGAGAATTTGTGTAGAGCGCCTCATTATAATTTTTTGCTCCACCTCCCATCTCTCTGGGCTGTCCTCCAACTCCCCAGTTCATATCAGCCCTAGAGAGGAAACATAAGAGGGAGAGGTATGGAGATACTCCTCGAGAGACATGTTTGTTCTGCTCATATCACAAATTGAAACGGAAAAAAACATAAGAACATAAGAAGTTGCCTCCACTGGGTCAGACCAGAGGTCCATCCCGCCCAGCGGTCCGCTCCCGCGGTGGCCCATCAGGTCTGCGACCTGTGAAGTGGTTTCTGACCACTTCTATAACCTACCTCAAGTTCTATCTATACCCCTCTATCCCCTTATCCTCCAGGAACCTATCCAAACCTACCTTGAACCCCTGTACAGAGTTCTGGCTTATCACCTCCTCCGGAAGCTTGTTCCATGTGTCCACCACCCTCTGGGTAAAAAAGAACTTCCTAGCATTTGTTCTAAACCTGTCCCTTTTCAACTTCTCCGAGTGACCCCTAGTGCTTGTGGTCCCCACAGTTTGAAGAATCTGTCCTTGTTCACTTTCTTTATGCCCTTTAGGATTTTGAAGGTTTCTATCATGTCCCCTCTAAGTCTCCTCTTCTCCAGGGAGAACAGCCCCAGCATTTTTAACCTGTCAGCGTATGAAAAATTTTCCATACCTTTTATCAGTTTAGTCGCCCTCCTCTGCACTCCCTCGAGTACCGCCATGTCCCTCTTGAGGTATGGCAACCAGTATTGAACACAGTACTCCAGGTGTGGGCGCACCATTGCGCGATACAGCGGCATGATGACTTCCTTCATCCTGGTTGTGATACCCTTTTTGATGATGCCCAGCATTCTGTTTGCTTTCTTTGAGGCTGTCGCACACTGCGCCGATGGTTTCAGTGATGTGTCGACCATCACCCCCAGGTCTCTTTCAAGGTTACTCACCCCTAGCAGTGTTCCCCCCATTTTGTAGCTGAACATCGGGTTCTTTTTCCCTACATGCATGACTTTGCATTTCTCTACGTTAAAACTCATTTGCCACTTTTTTGCCCAGTCTTCCAGTCTCGTTAGGTCCCTTTGCAGGGCTTCACAGTCTTCCGTGTTTCTAACCCTGCTGCAGAGTTTGGTGTCATCAGCAAATTTGATAACCTCACATTTTGATGCCGTCTCCAGATCGTTAATAAATATATTGAACAATAGAGGTCCCAGCACCGACCCCTGTGGAACTCCGCTCGTGACCCATTGCCAGTCTGAGTATTGGCCCTTTACTCCAACCCTCTGTTTTCTGCCTGCCAGCCAGTGTTTGATCCATCGGTAGATATCCCCTTGCACCCCGTGGTTCCACAGCTTTTTAAGTAGCCGCTCGTTGGGTACCTTGTCGAAGGCTTTTTGGAAGTCAAGGTAAATAATGTCTATGGATTCCCCCTTATCCATGAACCCATTATAACACATAACCAGGTGGAAACAAACAAGTCACCTATCAGAATGCAATCTACACTCCCTGGATTCAGTGAAGTAGCAGTGATGTTTTCCATTCATGTCTTACTGGATAAAGAAACAAGATATCCAGTTGTTCCAGCATGTCTGAGGCAGAAAGCAGGCTAAAGAACATCTGACAGAATGGGCTTCAGGAATGATGTGCCTGTCTACTAGAAAGAAGATTATCGAGGTTAAGTACCTAATCCTCCTTTTTAGTTCCACAGGCATATCATGTCTGAACCTTCAGGACATATCCAAGCAGCCCCTAGAATCTAGGGCAGGGCAGATGAGCCTAATGAAAGTATGGATGATTCGAATGCAGAATCAAATTTGGCTGCTACGTCCACCCTGTAAAACTATGTTAATGTATGAAGGGAGGACTAAACTAAACTAAACTTTAGGTTTGTATACCGCACCATCTCCGCAAGCGCAGTCACCGTTCTGCAAGTTTCTTCAGGTGACACCGCTTTACTCTCCCCACGAGGAAGCCACACTTCTAGGATACAGACAGACACTTCTCACTTCCGATATAGGCAGAAGAAATGGTTAAACATATCCATCTGGAAATGGTCACCTTGGAAGCTGGGCAGCACTTGCCAGGACAAAGAGGTGATCGGACAGGCGGAACTCATTTATCTCCAGATAATGCAGTAGTACCCTGCAAACATCCAGCAATTTCAGGACCTTGTAACTCTTCTTGGACCCAGAGGGTGTGAAGGCAGACAACTGGCTTTCTGGTTGACGTGAAAAAATGAGACATGGGGGAAACCACTGCTTGCCCTGGATGAGTAGCATGGAATGGAGGAGTGTGTGGCGCAGTGGTTGGATCTACAGCCTCAGCACCCTGGGGTTGTGGGTTCAAACCCCGCACTGCTCCTTGTGACCCTGGGCAAGTCACTTAATCCTCCATATCCCCAGGTACGTTAGATAGATTGTGAGCCCACCGGGACAGAGAGGGAAAATGCTTGAGTACCTGATTGTAAAAACCGCTTAGATAACCTTGATAGGCGGTATATAAAATCCTAATAAACTTGAAACTTGAAATGTTGCTACTCCTTGGGTTTTGGCCAGGTACCATGGGACCTGGATTGGCCACAGTGAGAACAGGCTACTGGGCTTGATGGACCATTGGTTTGACCAAGTAAGGCTATTCTTATGTATTTATGTATGTTAGGGAAGAAAGATGGAACTACTTCTGACTCCAAAATTTTGAGAAAGTTTTCTGCAGGACAATGCCTGCAGTTCAGACACCTATCGAGCTGAATGATCGCTACTAAAAACACCATCTTGACTGTGAGGTCCATCAAAGAGGCCTGCTTTAGAGGCTCATACAGAGCCCTGGTGAGTGCCCACAAGACCAGGTTAAGACTCCATATAGGAAAAAGCTGTCTCACTGGAGGACACAAGCATAATGCTCCTTTTCAGTAATCTAGCTACATTTGGATTTATGGCCAGGGTGTTTTTGAAACATGAAACACCCGCTACCTGAACTTTCAGGGAGCTGACCACCAGGCCTTTTTTCTAGCCCTTCTTGCAGGAATGCTAGCACTAGTGAGACCGGGGCCGTGACCAGGTCTTAACTCCTCTGTGCTCACCAGACTTGAAAGCACTTCCAGGCCTTTGCATAGGCAGCTAAGATTGACTCTTGGATCTTAAGAGGGTGGCAATCACCACGTCTGAGTAGCCTTTGCACTTCAAAGCTGCGCGCTCAAGAGCCATGCCATAAAACCAAAACATTCTGGATCTTCCAGGGTGATCGGACCCTGTGTGAGCAATCTCTGGAGACTTGGAAGTTTGAAGCCTCAGTCCTTCTGTAGATGAATAAGATCTGCATATCATGGCCATCTCTGCCAGTCTGGCACAAGAACTACCGGCCCTGGGTGCGACAATATTCTCCTTAGGACCCTGCCTATCATGGGCCATGGAGGGAACATATATAGAAGCTCTGCTGTTGGCCACAGCTGCATCAGGGCATCCAAGTGTTCACTTCCTGGCTCATATCTTCAATTGAAGAATCCAGCCACCTTCTTGTTGGTCGCCAATGTCATCAAATCGATTGTCAGGTGACGCTACCAGCTCACAATGCAGTTGAACACCTCATGAGACAGCTCCCATTCTCTGGAATCCAGAGTCTTCTGACTAAGAAAATCTGCTTGCACATTGTCCACTCCTGCTATATATTACATTACATTAGGGATTTCTATTCCGCCATTACCTTGCAGTTCAAGGCGGATTACAAAAGAATTATCCAAGATGTATTACAACAAGAACTTACAAAAAAAAAAAAATTGGTCATTTTCAAAAGGAGTAAGAAATGGGTAAGGTTATTTGTTTGGGGTAGTTGGCTTTAGTGAGAAGTGGAGTTTGAGACTTGTGGTATTATTTCTTTTTTCAGAGTTTTCTTGAAGAGTATGGTCTTTATTTCTTTTCTAAAAGTCTTGTAGTCGAGGGATGCCGTCAGTAGATTGGCGATTTGGTTGTCTAGTTTGGCTGCTTGAGTGGCCAGGAGGCCATCATATAGTTTTTTCCGTTTGACCTCCTTAATTGGGGGGTATGAGAATGGGGTGTGAGTTTTCCTATGTCTGGTTGCGGTGTTGTGGATGAGGCGGTTATTCAGGTAGTTTGGACTGTCTCCGTATAAAGTCTTAAATAGTAGGCAGTAGAATTTAAATTGTATTCTTGCTGGGATCGGAAGCCCGTGAAATTGGAGATATGCTTCTGTAATGTGATTATGTTTCTTTAATGAGTAGATGAGTCTTAGTGCTGTGTTTTGGATAGTTTGTAGTTGTTTTGTTATGGTTGTAGGGCATGGGAGGTAGAGGATGTTACAGTAGTCAAGTAGGCCTAGTATTAAGGACTGAACAATGAGCTGGAATTGAGTTTTCTCGAAGAATTTCCGAACTTGTCTTAAGTTTCTCATGACTAAGAATGACTTTTGTATTGTTTTATTGATTTGCGGTTGCATGGTGCAGCATCTGTCGATAGTTATTCTTAGCAGTTTTAGGGTGGTTTGTATGGGGTAGTTGATTGCGTTGATTTCAATGTTGGTTATGGTTGGTATTTTGTTGTTTTTTAGGAGGATGAATTTCGTTTTATCTGGGTTCAATTTCAGTTTGTGATCTTTCATCCAGGTTGCTATTGATTTTAGTGTTTGGTATATTGTGTTCGTCAAGGAGAGTTCAGGTTGATTGAAGAGTATGAGAATGGTAATGTCATCGGCATAGCTGTAGGAGGTTATGCCTTGTTTGACCAGGTGAGAGCTGAGGGAGGCTGTATAAAGATTGAAGAGAGTCGGGGATAGAGGGGATCCTTGGGGAACTCCGCAGGGGTTTGACCAAGGTTCAGATTTTTGTTTGTCTGATTTTACTCTATAGGTTCTCGATTTAAGAAATCCTTCAAACCATGTGTATACTTTATCTGTGATACCTATTGTATCCAGGATTTGTAGTAGAATGTTATGGTCCACCAAGTTGAATGCAGCGGTAAGGTCTAGTTGTATGAGCATCATTTTTTTTCCTGTGCTGAGATGTTGTCTGGCTGTGTCCAAGAGAGATCCTAGTAGTGTTTCCGTGCTGAAGTTGTTTCTGAAGCTGGATTGTGTGGGATGGAGTATGTTATGGTTTTATAGGTAATTGGAGAGGAATTTGGCAACTAGTCCTTCTATTATTTTGACGCAGAGTGGAACAGAGACAATGGGTCTGTAGTTGGCTGTTTGGTCTATCGGTCCTTTGGGGTCTTTGAGGATCATGGGTGATGATGATTTCGCTGAGGTTGGTAGGGTAGTAGCCGTTTATTAGTGAGATTTGTATCCAGTTTAGAAGAAGAGCGCGGAATTTTGTGCTGGATGTTTTTAGGAGATATGGTGGACAGTTGTTGAGGTCACAGGATGCATGGCTGTATTTTTTGTAGTATTTGTTGAATTCAGGCCATTGTGTGTTGGGGAATTGAGACCATATTCTATCTGCTGCAGTAGAATCTCTATCTATGGGGAGAATTGTGAATTTGTTAGGATGAGAGTGCCTTGAGGTGGGTCTTTGCCCACCGAAACAACATTTGAGCTTTTAGGCAAAAAGAGGCCGACTTACATTTTAGGGGGTGAAGAACTTGTGTGCATGACAGCATATCATAATATATTGAATGAATCAGATCATAGGACCTCCTATGATCTATATATCATTCCAGGTCTGCATCCTGAATTTGGTGTCATAATCATCTATGCTTCACCCCTCCTTCCCATGCAAAAAAAAAAACATTTTTCCTTATATATGGTATGTACAAAACACCTTTTGTTGTGAGAAAATCCCTTAAAAAGAGAGAGGACAACACATCTTTGGTGGAACCATCCACCACCAACGCTGGAATGTTGTATATGAGCTCCCGACACCTGTTGGTAATGGCATTTCCATGCAGATAATCAATTTACATGGTGGGAAGGAGGTGTGGAGCATAGATCAAGGTTTCAAGGTTTTATTAAAATTTGATTTAATCGCTTATCTAATTTCTAAGTGATTTTACAATATATAAAAAAAAAGAGTATGAACATAATAAAAATGCCATTAACAATACCATTAATACTTACAAAAAGAAAGCAATTACAAAGAAACATCAATTAATAATTGGCATATTAAAAAGGGATAAATGAGACAGACAGACGGGAGACAAAAGGAAATAGGGTTAGAAATACAATTTGGATAGGAATGAAAGACAAGGAAAAAAAAACAAAAGGAAAGGGCTCGTTGCTGCTTAATTCCTTAATGGAGTTAAAAAGGATACTGTAAAATTTAAATCAAATGTTAAAAGTTTCTTTAAATAAATGACTCTTGAGTAGGCTTTTGAAACGTTCTAGATTAGCCTCTTCTCTAACAAGAGCTGGTAGGATATTCCAAAATTGAGGGGCTACAACTGAGAAAATGTCATGCTTTTTGGTTCCTATTATCTGAAGGTAGGGGACTGTCAGCAATTTATGATTAGATGATCTAAGACTGTGGGGTGGGTCATATGGGATAAGATATTTATCAATAAATTGGGGCAATTTAGAATGAATTGTTTTAAATGTTATGAGAGAGATTTTGTAAGAAATTCTTTGATTTATTGGCAGCCAATGGGCATTTCGAAGTAGGGGGAGTAACATGGTCATATTTTCTAGATTTTTTTTTTTTTTTCCATTATTTTTTATTTTCTAATTTTTCATAAAGTGTACATAATAATAAATTACAATTGATAAATGCATATTATCACTTTTATATCTAATACATTATATATCTGAATTTGATTTTCCCCCTCACCCTCCCCCCTCCCTTTCATTACTTTAATATAATATTTTAATTTTCAAATTTTTATAAAAAGTATACAACATATTAGAATACAATTGATAAATATTTAATAACTTTTTTTATATCTAATACAATATAATCTAAACAAATTTTGTCCCATTTCCCTCCCCCCACCCTTTTATTACCTTTTATTCATACGTTACATTTTGTATAATATATTATAACATACTATGTATAAATTAATTTTTCTTACCCCCCCTTTATGTGTGTCATAAAAAAGATCCTTAAAAGAAGAAAAGAAGAAGAAAACATCATATTATTTATTCATTACAGTATTTTGTCAATGGCCCCCATATTTTTATAAATTTAGTATATGTCCCCTTTTGTATTGCTATTGTTCTTTCCATTTTAAAAATATGACATATTGTATTCCACCAAAATGTGTAATTTAGGTTGTTGTAATTTTTCCAATTGTTAGTTATATGTTGAATGGCAACCCCTGTCATAATTAATAAAAGCTTATTATTTTCTGGTGAAATTTGACTTTTTATTCTCATCATTGTTCCAAATAAAATTGTATCATATGATATTGCAATATGATTTTCCATTAATTTATTAATTTGTGGCCAAATTGAATTCCAAAAAATTTTAATATAAGGACAATGATATAATAAATGATCTAATGTCCCTGGTTCTAGATTACAGTGCCAGCATCTATTAGACTTAGAACTGTCTAATTTTTGCAAACGAGTAGGGGTCCAAAAAGCTCTATGTAATAAAAAGAACCATGTTTGTCTCATAGATGCTGACACTGTACATCCCATTCTCCAAGACCAAATTAGTGGCCATTGAGATGCATTAATTTGATGTCCAATCTCAATGCTCCAAATGTCTCTTAGACCATTTTTTGGTTTTTTATTTAAATATCCAGATATTAATTTATACCACAATGCGGCTTGATGTCCTAGGAAGTCTGCTTTAAAGCATAAGAACTTTAAACTATATTGATTGTTTAATGATTTCCATTCAGGGAACCCAACCTGAATGGCCTGCTTCAATTGCAACCATTTAAAACTTTGTGTTTTATTAAGACCAAATCTATGTTGCAATTGTGGAAAATCCAGCAGTTTACCTTCTGAAATAATATCATCTAGAGATCTAATGCCTGCATTAATCCAGTTCTTCCAAAGGATTTGAGCTCCGCCAATTTTGATCTTGGAGTTTATCCATTTGGATTGATTAGTTGATTTGTATATTGGGATGGGTGTTAATTTATCAATAAATCTCAATGTTTTCCAAGTATCCATTATTATTTTATTTTCTTTGTATCTTTTAGGTATATTAATACTTGGTAAATGAACTAAATTTAGGGGAAACATAAGGCGCCATTCCAAATATAACCAATCTGGTGCATTATCTATAAGTTCTGGGAGGATCCAATACATACCCTGACGTAGAATATAGGCTTGATGGTACCTATAGAAATTTGGAAAATTTACCCCTCCCTCCTTAATTGATTTTTGTAAGGTTACTAAAGCTATTCTAGGTGTCTTACCAAGCCAAAGAAATTTTGTTAAAATTCTATTAAGCTTTTTATAAAAGGACCCCTGAAAATAAATAGGTATCATACTCATTTGGTAGCAAACTACAGGCAACATCATCATTTTAATAGTTTGAACTCTTCCCCACCAAGAAATATGTAATGGGTTCCATTGCTCACATAACTCCGTAACTTTTTTTAATACATATTTTTCATTTTCTTTTACAGTATCTTCAATTGTTTTTTTAACTTGAATGCCTAGATATTTAAATCCTTCTTCTTTCCATATGAATGGAAAAGTATCAAATAATCCTTTTACACAGTGAACATTCAAGGGTATAATTTCAGATTTATTCCAATTAATTTTATAACCTGAAATTTTCTAGATTTTGTTATTAATTTTATTGCGGTATTTTGAATTATTTGTAAATGTTTTAATTATTTCTGGGGTACTCCTGTAAATAAGCTATTACAGTAATCTAATTTTGCAATGATTAATGAATGTACCAGAATGTTAATGGATTTTGGTTCTAACAATTTAGAGATTGAGCGACACAGTCACAGCTTGAAAAAACATGATTTAATTACAGAACTTATATGGTTATGGAAGGTTAGTTTTTTATCTAACACAACCCCTAAGATTTTAATAGAGTCAACATGGTCCAGGGGGAGTTATCGAGAAGAATTGGAAAGTTTAGCGCTATTCCATCTTCCCAGGGGAACAACATTACTTTTGTTTTTGAAGCATTTAAGGCTAGCTTGTTTTCTTTCAGCCATAATCTAATCTGATTAGTTTATTGTTAATTTCAATAATTTCATTGGTATTTTCCGGGTTTAGCGGTGTAATAATTGGATATCATCTGCATAAGGAAATGCAGAAAAACCAATTAATTGATATAAGGTAAGTAGAGAAGAAAATATTAAACAGTAATGGAGAAAGAACAGAACCTTGTGGTACTCCACTTAAACAATGCGGATCTGGAATGATATATAGATCATAGGAGGTCCTATGATCTGATTCATTTAATAAATTATGATATGCTCACCTCCAACCCCGAGTGATATATTTATCTATGTCTATATCTATCTATCTATCTATATACATGTATACATACATACATACATATATACAGTGGTACCTCGGTTTACGAGTGCACCGGTTTGCAAGTGTTTTGCAAGACGAGCAAAACATTTGCAAAATCGGTGCCTTGGAAACCGAGCATGGCTCGATTTACAAGCACCCCCCCACAATCCGGCACCCTCCCCCTGCGATCCGGCACCCCCCCGCCACGATCGGGCACCCCCCGACGCGATTGGGCACCCCCCCACCGCTTCTTACCCTCATCTGGGCACCGTGTCCTGTGCTTGGTGCCGGGGCACGAAGATCGGCCTCCTCTTCTGCTGGCCCTTGAGAATCTGCGCATGCTCAAGGCCCAGCAGAAGAGGAGGCCGATCTTCGGCCACCGGCACCAAGCACAGGACATGCCAGTGCCGGTGCCCAGATGAGGGTAAGAAGTGGCAGGGGGGGTGCCAGATCGCGGGGGAAGGGTTCCGGATCGTGGCAGGGGGGGTGCCGAATTGTGGGAGGGGGGTGGGGGGGTGCCGAATCGCGGGGGGATCCGGATCTCGTTGGGGGGGGGGAACGCATCAAAGCGAGTTTCCATTATTTCCTATGGGGAAACTCGCTTTGATAAACGAGCATTTTGGATTACGAGCATGCTCCTGGATTATGCTCGTAATCCAAGGTACCACTGTATATATAAAAGTTGTTTCATGGAAACTTTATTCTTCTTCAAAAGGATATGTTTTTTAATACATTTGGATATATTGTGTTAAAAGTGAAACAGGTTTAAAGTGGTAGCTTTTTAAAGCACTGTTGAATTCTCCAAAATAATTTTTTTGATACATTGAAGCCTTTGTAAACATCATGTTACCCATTTTCTCCTCTTTACAACTCACATTGGGTATGATTAAATTTTAGGTCTATTTCTCCTTAATTAAACGAGAAGGTAGCAGGACTGTGACCTCGGTACTGGGTCTTTCCTCTAACATTCTATAAGGACGTTAAATTTCAAGAGAAACTTAAAACCATCTGGAAGGATTATGTGCATGCCAATGCAAAGCTCAGAGATGACACAGTGCTTTCTGGGAAAAGGTGAAAGTAGTCCTGCGTGGGGATATCATAAGCTATGCCAGCAGGATGCGAGATCGTGAAATTCTGAGACTGGAAAAAATATGCGACAGGCCAGAGAGGTGTATGGGCGGATGCATGCTTTGTCTGATAGGGAGTGTTACTTGGAGCTCCAGACAACCCTTAATGTTGTGCATGAGTTAAACTATGGAATTCCCTTGTAAGCCAATTACAAAAATGCTTTGAGAAAGGCAGTTTTAGAAAACTGGTTAAGATGCAATTATTTGTAGACGCTTTTTTCTAGACAATAATTTTTTCAGTGGTGTTCTTTAAACAATAACTTATTCAGTGATGCTGGTTCAAGAAGATTTTATGACTCTTTGTATAAGCTTTTCGCTTTATTTATAGATGGTTCTCTGAGGATTATTTGTTTGTCTGATTATGTTTTTTACAATTTTATATATGTAAAAATATGTAAACCGTTTAGTTTTAAACAGTATAGAAATTCTAAAAATAAATAAAATAAATATTGCATCAAATGGATAAAAAGTCTCTTGTATATTATAAGTACCAACTGTATCGTGATGGGCAGAAAGGAGGTAAACTGCTGGCCCACCTTGTGGCCTCTGAGCGGGGACACCAGCATATATTGTCCCTCAGAGGGGAGAATGGTAAACCAGTGGTAGAGGATCATGAGATTGGTGCTATCTTCAAACGGTTTTATGAGTGTTTATATGAGGCTCCCCCGCGCGCTGAGGGTTTGTGTTCTGCCCACTATTTACAGAATGTTGTATACCTCCGGTTGAGTCTGACAGATAAGTTGAAATTGGAAGCCCCCATTACACCAGAACAGAAGAGAGAAGTTGAGAAGTTTCTAAACTAGGAAGAAGGGGAAAGCCGACAGTTGACAGAGAGAAAGAGTCGATGATTCAGGAACCGGTATATCCGGAGGATACCGTGCAGGAAGATGGAGGGGAAGACTCACCAGATCGCAGACAAGACAGACCAAAAGGGACACAAGAGGGAAGGACGCACAAGAAGGGAACAGGCTGCAAGCTCAAGTGTATGTACGCTGAGCTTGTCCTGTGCCTTAAGTAAATCTGAGGAGGGCCAGCTTGGTTTACCTGGACAGGTGGATGTGGTGAAATAAGCAAACATGAAATAAAAAATTCAGCCATTACACTTTCTCACATTGCACCAGGATTTACTAGTTAGAAAAACCTTTTGATAGATAGGGCCTAATCCAAGAGCAGGTGAGAATGTGGTATTAGTGGCTATGCATGAATATATGAATATTGGATAAGCTAGAATATAATAATCGGAGAGGCAAAGCAAAAAATGGGAATTTAATCTAACATATTGATTTGACACATGTGTTATGTGTTTGAAGGTACAGGAAGGCAGGCTAGGACATTCTGTGATTGATAACCACCATAGCAAATTTATCCCAGATGGCAAAGCTTAAGTTTTATAGGGCTTCTGAAGAGTTTGTTCTGGACTGGGCCGGTCCTCAGGGAAGTTATAGGCAGACAGGAGTTGGCCTCTGACCTGGTTGCCCACATTCTGAGAGGCCCTGATTTTGTAGTGAGAAAGACAAATTGAATCCACATGTGTATCATTGTATGTATAGATCCAGAATTAAGTTATAGTAAGTCATTAAAACTACACAATAGGAATTTACTTATGTAACTATAGGTAACAAGTGTAGATTAGAATACATTTTATTTTGATTTCATATATTTGAAATCTGAAGAAAGTCTGAGAAGGCTACATCTGGTATTTAACCTCTGACCTTAAGCAACTTTTTTATACTCTGTGAAACTCTGATGGGAGGGGTGAGTCTTTATTCCCAATATTAATAAATATTTTTTCTTGAACCATCATACGGATTGCAATTCCACCCAGGTTGTATATGGTATTTTTTGTCCGTGCTCAAAAATATATATTGGTCAAACCAAGAGAGCTATCAAGTCTCGTATTGCTGAACATCTCAGCTGTATTAGAACTTGTAAAGCTGATGCTCCGTTGGTTGACCATTGGGTTCAACATAATCATCTGTTATCTGACCTTCGGTTTTGCGTGCTTAAGCAGTTCATTTTCTCTTCTGGTGGGGACATCTCCCTTTTGCTCACCTATCATGAGCAGAAGCTGATTTTTGCATGGCATACTGTCATGCCTAGCGGTTTGAATAGGGAGATTGAGTGGTTGGTGCCATACTGAATGACCCTTGTTACTTTGTGAACTCAGCTGTTTCGATTTAAATTTTGGCTATTTAATCGCACCTTCCTCTCTCTGTCGTCATGGTGTTTGCGTGGCGACTGCAAGTCTAGTTTCCAACAGATCTTACTTTGACTTCCTGCCCAGTATGCCTGCCTCTCTCTTGTTTTTTTTTGCTGTGTTTTTATCTTCATTTTCGGTATGTTAGTGTATTTCAGTTTTTTGGTTTTTAGCTCAATTCTTCCTTTTGAAAAAGAATGTTTTGAAACACGGCCTGTGTTAAGGAGGAGAGAAGAAGCAAAGGATGTTGTCTTATCATTTTGTTCGGTCCCGTGATCATATGAAGGATCTGCCTTATTAACACTTGTGGAGGATTCATCTGCACCAGCACTTGCATTTTATATACTTCATTGTGTGGAATTTTTGCTTTTTTTGGCACATAGACTTGGTTGTATGTGATTTTGCATTCTGCACTTTGAACTTTGAACCCCTTTTTTTAGGAGCCCCATCTGCCATCTTGGATTCCCTCGGAGTCTGCACACCTTGGGACTTTTAGTTGCCCGTTTCTTGTGTTTACTTGGACCATCTCTAGATAAGTTTCTATTCAGCACTAATTCAATTTCAATTTGAATAGATTAATCTTTTTCTTTGTGTGTCTGTTTCTGCACATGATTATGGGGTTCTCTGTCCTTTGTGTGATCATGTTTGTTTGATTATGTTTATACGTATGCCTTTTTAAAATATTCTTGATGTTATATCAATAAAGTTTGAGATATATTTATTAACTATATATTTATATTTATGTAGATATTGCTTGATTAATTCACATCAGCATTTGTGTTATTAATGTATTAATAATGTGATTTATCAAGAAGGGTTCGCTTGTAGTGTGTGTATTAAAACTTAGTTGCCAAGTTGAGGACCAATGTTCCAGTAAGAGTAGGTCCTGTGTCATGCAGTCAGGCACTGTGATTTTGCCTACTACGTTGCATAGTTTGGCGTCATCGGCAAATAATGCAATTTTCTCTCGAAGCCCTTGGACCAGGTCCCTTACGAAGATATTAAATAGGATCGGACCCAAGACTGAACCCTGCGGCACTCCACTGATCACTTCTGACGTTTCAGAAAGAGTACTGTTCACCACCACCCTCTGAAGTCTACCACTGAGCCAGTCTTTTACCCATACAGTTAACGTTTCTCTTAATCCCATCGAATTCATCTTGCTCAATAACCTGCGGTGTGGGACACTATCAAAAGCCTTACTGAAGTCCAAGTACACGACGTCCAGGGACTCCCTCATATCCAGCTTTTTCATTACCCAGTCAAAGAAGCTGATTAGATTGGATTGGCAGGACCTTCCCTTTGTAAATCCATGTTGATGGGAGTCTCGTAGATTCTCGTCATTCAGGATCGTATCTAATTTGTGTTTGATTAGTGTTTCCATAATTTTACACACTATCGATGTGAGACTCACCGGTCTGTAGTTTTCAGCCTCCGTCCTGCATTCCTTTTTGTGGAGTGGAATGATGTTAGCTGTTTTCCAGTCCAATGGGACTCTTCCTGTACTCAGGGAAAGATTGAAGAGCGCGGATAACGGTTCCGCTAGGACATCACTCAACTCTCTCAGCACCCTGGGATGTAGTTTGTCAGGTCCCATGGCTTTGTTCACTTTGAGCCTTGAAAGTTCGTAGTAGACGCTGCTGGATGTAAACTCAAAATCTCGAAACGGGTCTTCTGAGCTTTCCCTTGTCTGCAGCTGTGGACCGGATTCCGCACCTCGCAGGTAAACACTGAGCAGAAGTATTCATTTAGTAGTTCGGCTTTATCGGAGTCCGATTCTACATAGTTCCCGTCTAGTTTCTTAAGGCGCACAATCCCATCCGTATTCCTTTTTCTGTCACTGATATACCTGAAGAAGGATTTATCCCCTTTTTTAATGTTCTCTGCTAGATTCTCTTCCATCCAGAGTTTGGCCTCTCTGACTGCTGTTTTGACGGCTCTAGATTTGGCCAGATAGTCTTCTTTGGTCTCTTGTTTTCCTGATTGTTTGCAGGAGATAAATGCTTTTTTCTTCTTTTTTATGAGGTCCAAGATCTCCGCAGAGAGCCACTGAGGTTTATTGTTCCTCCGCCGTTTACTTAATGTTTTTATGTAGAGGTTGATTGTTTCGGGTAGGGTAGATTTCAGAGCTGACCACATTGCCTCTACATTATCAGTTGCGGCCTGATTTTGCAGCATCCGATAAACGAAATCACCCACGTTTTTGAAGTTAGTGCCCCTAAAGTTGAGGACCTTGGTGGATGTGTTAGATCTAGTGAATCCTTTCCTGAGGTGAAACCACACCATGTTGTGGTCGCTGGAGGCCAACTTATCGCCTACCGAAACCTCCGTGACACTTTCCCCATTGGTGAGTACCAGGTCCAATATAGCCTAATCCCTAGTGGGCTCCAGTACCATCTGTCTGAGTTGTGCTCCCTTTATGGAGGTTAGTAGCCTTTTGCTGCCGCTGGTTGTAGCGGAAAGTTTGTTCCAATCTGCATCAGGCATATTGAAGTCCCCTAACAACATCGTGTCTCCACGCAAAGTGATGGTCTCTATATCTTCGATTAGTTCTATATCTATGTTTTCCTGTTGTCTTGGAGGTCTGTATACAACCCCAAGATACAGGCATTTGTCATTCCCTCTGGCCAGGTTCACCCAAAGGGAATCCCCGGTGTACTTGACGTCCGTGATCCTGGTAACTTTGATGTCTTCCTTAGTGTATAGTGCTACCCCTCCCCCTGTTTTGCCCTCTTTGTCTCGACGAAGTAAGTTGTATCCCGGTATAGCCATATCCCACCCATGGGAATCCGTGAGCCAGGTCTCGGATATCGCTACCACATCTAGGTCGGCGTTCCTCATTTCCGTTTCTAATTCCAGAATTTTATTACCTAAACTGTGGAAGAAATTCTGGCAAAAAACATTAAAAAGGGGGACAAATCCTTCAGGTATATTAGTGACAGAAAAAGGAACACAGGCGGGATAGTACGTCTTAGAAGACTGGACGGAAGTTACGTGGAAGCAGATTCCAATAAAGCCGAACTACTGAATGAATACTTCTGCTCAGTCTTCACCTGTGAGGCACCGGGACACGGTCCGCAGTTGAAGGCAACACAAAGCACAGAAGACCCGTTTCAGAATTTTGAGTTCACACCAGGTGAAGTTTACATTGAACTGGCAAGATTCAAGGTGAACAAAGCCATGGGACCAGACAATTTGCATCCAAGAGTGCTCAGAGAATTG
This sequence comes from Geotrypetes seraphini, assembly GCF_902459505.1. Classification (NCBI taxonomy): domain Eukaryota; kingdom Metazoa; phylum Chordata; class Amphibia; order Gymnophiona; family Dermophiidae; genus Geotrypetes; species Geotrypetes seraphini. The sequence continues at coordinate 413,678,369 of NC_047086.1, forward strand.
AACGATATCCTGGTGAAACCGTTGGCTGAGCTATTCAATCTCTCCCTAAGTAAGGGGAAAGTTCCCCTGGACTGGAAATTAGCTAATGTCGTTCCTCTGCATAAAAAGGGTTGCAGGGCAGAGGCTGTGAATTATAGACCGGTGAGTCTCACATCAATAGTGTGCAAACTCATGGAAACACTAATTAAAAGCAAATTGGACACGATTTTGAATGAAGGGAATCTTCGGGATCCCAGTCAGCATGGATTCACCAAGGGTAGGTCCTGCCAATCCAATCTCATCAGCTTCTTTGACTGGGTAACAAGAAAGTTGGACTTGGGAGAGTCTTTGGACGTCGTGTACCTGGACTTCAGTAAAGCTTTTGACAGTGTCCCACACCGCAGGCTGCTAAGCAAGATGGAATCGATGGGGTTAGGAGAGACACTAACTGCATGGGTCAATGATTGGCTGAGTGGCAGACTTCAGAGGGTGGTGGTTAATGGTACCCTCTCTAAAACATCGGAGGTGACCAGTGGAGTGCCGCAGGGCTCGGTCCTGGGTCCACTCCTTTTCAACATATTCATAGGGGATCTGACTCAAGGGTTTCAAGGTAAAATAACACTATTCGCTGATGACGCCAAACTATGTAATATAGTAAGTGAATGCAGTTTACAGAATTATATGGCGCAGGACCTGCTTACATTGATTGCAAAGTTGGTCCTCAACCTGGCAGCTAGGCTTCAATGCTAAGAAATGTAAGGTCATGCACCTCGGAAGCGGAAATCCATGCAAGACGTACTTCTTGAACGGAGAAACTTTAACTAGGACTTCAGCAGAACGAGATTTATGAGTAATCATTAGTGCAGACATGAAAACTGCCAATCAAGTGGCGAAGGCTTCATCTAAGGCAAGGCAGATATTGGGTTGTATCAATAGAAGTTTCGTCAGCCGAAAGCCTGAAGTCATAATGCCGTTGAACAGGGCCATGGTGAGACCTCATCTGGAGTACTGTGTGCAATTCTGGAGGCCACATTACAGTAAAGATGTGCGCAGAATTGAATCGGTTCAGCGGACGGCCACCAGGATGATCTCGGGGCTCAAGGGTCTCTCATACGAAGAGAGACTGAACAAATTGCAGCTCTACACTCTTGAGGAACGCAGGGAGAGGGGAGACATGATCGAAACATTTAAGTACCTCACGGGACATGTCGAAGTGGAAGATGATATTTTCTTTCTCAAGGGACCCTCGGCCACAAGAGGGCACCCGCTCAAACTCAGGGGCGGAAAATTTCATGGCGACACCAGAAAGTATTTCTTCACAGAGAGAGTGGTTGATCATTGGAACAAGCTTCCAGTGCAGGTGATCGAGGCAGACAGCGTGCCAGACTTTAAGAATAAATGGGATACCCATGTGGGATCCCTACGAGGGTCAAGATAAGGAAATTGGGTCATTAGGGCATAGACAGGGGGTGGGTAAGCAGAGTGGGCAGACTTGATGGGCTGTAGCCCTTTTCTGCCGTCATCTTCTATGTTTCTATGTTACACTAAACCACGCCTCCCTAGCTTTGTTTACGCAAGAAAAATTCAGGTCTGATACTTTTTGAACAGCCCTCGTATATACAGGGTTTCATATCTTGTGTTCTGGCCATTTCTGTTTGTGTTACCCAGATGTTCTTCAATCAGTCTGTTGTCTGTTAAGGGAACTGCCTTCTGGTTGATCATCGCTTGTCCACGTTTCAGGATCAGCTCTCTGATGGACTTCAGATCTGGATATCTGAACAGACAGGAAGAAATCTCTTCAAAATTACATACAGTGAGTATCTGCCAAAGGTGGTATAGCTTTTTTTTCCTCACTGGGCTTTTTTTTTTTTAAACTTTTATTGAGTAACAGACTTCTCTCTCCACAATTGCAGCAGCAGCATTTCTTTTCCCCCTTCCCCTCGCACTCTCCTCCTCCATTGCTCTTTCCCCTTCCCCCATCCACTCTCCTCCTGCACTGCTCTCCCCTCAGTCCTGCTGCAGCTTTCCCTCTTCCATTTTAAGTTCAGCAGCATTCTCCTCTGTTCCCAATCCAGCAGCACCTCTCCCTTTCACCTCCCTCCACCACTCAGCTCCAACAGCATCTCTCCCTCCCCTCCTCCCTACTTCTGTTTCCCCCATCGACTAGCTGCAGCACCTCTCCTTTTCACCCCCAGGGCCAGCATCACCTCTCCTCTCTGAATAGCGTGGCTCCTCTCCCTTCCCTTTTCGCTCCCCTCTGACTAGAAGCAGTACTTTACCCACTCATCTCCCAGGTCTAGCAGCACCACTCTCTCTTTGCCTCCTATCAGCACCCCTCCCTCTTATCTCCCAGGTCCATCGGCACCACTCCTCCCTTCCGATTAACAGGCTCTCATTGGCTCTCACCGGCTTGGAGATTCCCCGGCCCGACTCGGCACAGCCTGAAGTTCAGTGTTCGACTCCAGCCAAAGAAAGCAAAAAAGAACCCCCCCCCCCCGAAAAACCAGGCGATTAAAAACCCTCCCCGTAACAGTAGCCTGGACTAGCAGCAGCACCAGAATCGCTCTCTCCTTATTGTAATTTTCCTGACTGCTGCAGTAGCTTTAGTGAGTCAATTCCCTCTGCTAGGCTGTCCCGCCTCCGAGGAAGAAGGAAATTGCATCATCGGAGGTGGGGGCGACCTAGCAAAATCCCCAAGGCTGAAGAAGGGAACTGACTCGCTAAAGCTACGGAAGCTGTCATGCAAATTACAATAAGGAGAGAGCGGTGCAGCTGATAGTCCAGGCTAGTGTTACGGGGAGGGTTTGAAAAATCGCCTGGTTTTTCGGGGTTTTTTTTTTTTCTTTTTTTACTTTCTTTGGTCAGAGTCGAACACAGAACTTCAGGCTGTGCCGAGTCAGGCCAGGGAATCCCCAAGCCGGTGAGAGGGGTTTTAAAAAAATGTTTGAGTGGCGGCATCAGCGACAGCAGGATTTGCGACCATGATGACAGCCGGGTGCTCACCTAAATTAGCCGGGTGGAGCGCCCGGCTAAAAAGCGCTAGGGAGAACACTGCAGTTTCCTGCCTCAGAGATAGAAACTGTCTAAGAGCCGGAGTGGCAGCTTTAGGTTAGCGGCGTGGGGAGGAGGGTTGGGCCCCAAATCGGAGAGGCCGATTTTTTTTAATGCACACATCGATTCAACCAAAGTGAATCGGTGAATCAATTTGAATCAGAAATTGGGCAGCACTAGGATGAGAAGCAGTCGCTCTAAGCTGAGCAGGAGTCCTCCACCTACAGTCCTGCCAGCAGAGGGCGCTCTTTCATTATCACATTTTCAACATTGAAGGACAGGCAAACTCTGCAGGACTTCAAGGAACGTACCTGATCCTAGCTACTAAAAACACAATACTGACGCACCACCCCCCACTGGCAGCAATACAGTTGGAGGACTAAAACTCAGTATATAGGGAACAGTGACAGGAAGTCTTTAAAAACAGATCAGTGCCACAAACTTTTAAAGACAGGAGCAAACTAACAGATGTTTATTAAAATTTGATATCCCACCGTAGCTTACAACAGTTCTCAGCAGCTAACATTAAAAAATACATAATAAAGAAAAGAACTCCATAATACATAGAAAAGACCTACTCCACCATACAAGAAAAAAATAGAAGGAAAAGAAAAAAAAAAAAGATATACAAAGGATGCCTGTACATCTTATTAATAACCACTGTATAAAAGGTATCTGTTTACCTTATCAATAAATATGATCATTTGGGGAAATATCTGAGCCAAACTGAGAAAAGGAAGTCTTTAAGGAATCTTAAAGATTTTAAAATTCAGTTAAGACGAATATAGCTTGGAAGTTTGTTTCAAGAGCTGGGCGCTAAATTAAAAAAAAAAAAGCTTTACATCAAGTGGATTCTCAGCTGGTTTTATTAGCTGCCAGCAATATTAATCTAATTTTTGAAGGGATCAACGCACTCATGATGGAGTGTAAGGAATAGTTAATGAATTCAAATAACTAGGATCCAAAGTATGAAGTGATTTATGAGTTTTTTCAAGTGCAACACACTAATAACTCCCTCGAAGTGCAGCAAGTTCGTCAAACAAGATCTTCCTTTGATGAAGCCGTGCTGGCTGGTCCTCATCAGATTGTGTCCGTCAAGGTGATCAATGATGCGGTCCTTTATCAGCGCCTCTACCATCTTTCCCGGTACCGAGGTTAGATTCACCGGTCTGTAGTTTCCCGGATCTCCCCTCGAACCTTTCTTGAAGATCGGAGTAACATTCGCCACCTTCCAGTTCTCTGTAATCTTTCCCGTTTTGATCGACAGATTGGCTATTAGTTGAAGCAGTTCAGCTATGGCCCCTTTCAGTTCCTTGATGACCCTCAGACGTATGCCATCCGGTCCCGGGGATTTATCGCTTTTAAGCCTATCAATCTGCCTGCAGGCGGCAGAGGAGAGCAGAGGAGAGGAAGAGACCAGCGCCAGGGTTCCCGTTGTCCCGGCCAAAGAGAGGAGCAGCGTCGGGCCAGGCACAGCAGGGGAAGTGGCAAGAAACGAAGCAGTAGGCTCGGGGAAGCGGCGAGAGTTCGCTCCGCCCACCCCCACCGCGTCAGAGGCTGCGCCGGACACCCCCTTGATAGGGGAGGAGCCAGCGCGGCACACGCGGCAGAGGAGAGCAGAGGAGAGGAAGAGACCAGCGCCAGGGTTCCCCTTGTCCCGGCCAAAGAGAGGAGCAGCGTCGGGCCAGGCACAGCAGGGGAAGTGGCGAGAAACGAAGCAGTAGGCTTGGGGAAGCGGCGAGAGTTCGCTCCGCCCACCCCCACCGCGTCAGAGGCTGCGCCGGACTCCCCCTTGATAGGGGAGGAGCCAGCGCGGCACACGCGGCAGAGGAGAGCAGAGGAGAGGAAGAGACCAGCGCCAGGGTTCCCGTTGTCCCGGCCAAAGAGAGGAGCAGCGTCGGGCCAGGCACAGCAGGGGAAGCGGCGAGAAACGAAGCAGTAGGCTCGGGGAAGCGGCAAGAGTTCGCTCCGCCCACCCCCACCGCGTCAGAGGCTGCGCCGGACTCCCCCTTGATAGGGGAGGAGCCAGCGCGGCACACGCGGCAGAGGAGAGGAAGAGACCAGCGCCAGGGTTCCCGTTGTCCCGGCCAAAGAGAGGAGCAGCGTCGGGCCAGGCACAGCAGGGGAAGCGGCGAGAAACGAAGCAGTAGGCTCGGGGAAGCGGCGAGAGTTCGCTCCGCCCTCCCCCACCGCGTCAGAGGCTGCGCCGGACTCCCCCTTGATAGGGGAGGAGCCAGCGCGGCACACGCGGCAGAGGAGAGCAGAGGAGAGGAAGAGACCAGCGCCAGGGTTCCCGTTGTCCCGGCCAAAGAGAGGAGCAGCGTCGGGCCAGGCACAGCAGGGGAAGCGGCGAGAAACGAAGCAGTAGGCTCGGGGAAGCGGCGAGAGTTCGCTCCGCCCACCCCCACCGCGTCAGAGGCTGCGCCGGACTCCCCCTTGATAGGGGAGGAGCCAGCGCGGCACACGCGGCAGAGGAGAGCAGAGGAGAGGAAGAGACCAGCGCCAGGGTTCCCGTTGTCCCGGCCAAAGAGAGGAGCAGCGTCGGGCCAGGCACAGCAGGGGAAGCGGCGAGAAACGAAGCAGTAGGCTCGGGGAAGCGGCGAGAGTTCGCTCCGCCCACCCCCACCGCGTCAGAGGCTGCGCAGGACTCCCCCTTAAAAGGGGCGGAGCCAACAGCGCCCAGCCGTTCGGCGCGCGGCGAAGGCGAGCGGTAAAGGCGCTCTCCTTAGCGAGAGCGCCTTTGCGAAGGGCCTTGCAAGGGACAAGTACCTACTATCAAGAACACCGAGGAGGACTGAACGGTAAGGAAGCGACAAACAAAAAAGGTAAGGAAGAGACAGACGCCAAGGGAACAAACCCACACATACAATCAAGGTGAGGTAGAGCGGAGACAGCACACACAAAAGAGACAGCAAGGCAAGCAACATAAGGAAGCAGCAGGAAAGGGACACAAGCACACACAAGGGAAGCAAGAAATGGAAGCCCAAGGAAGTCAGAAGGTGAGCTTTCCGGTCTTCTGTATCGGCTGCAATATGTATGACTACCTCCCTTCGGGGATCCAGGCATACATTTGCAATCGATGCATGGAGATGGATAGCTTGAAATGTCAGGTAAGACTATTGGAAGGAACAGTGATGGAACTCGAAGACAGAATCCAAGCACAGGAGAAGATGCTAGTGGAGTACAGCCCAAACGACGAGGTCAAGGAACTAGAAATGTTCATAGAGGAAGCTCATCAGCACCACGTAGAGATCCCAGGGCTGGAAAACTGTACTCAGGAAACCGATGTGAGGAGAGAAGACACCCATGCAAACACAGAAGAAACCGAAGACGAGGTAGGAGACAACCGCACATCAGGAGGAATAGTGAGAGCACAGGAAGACATCGCCCCACCCAAAGAACAGGAAACAATTTCAAGAGTATCATTGGAGGAAGAAGACTGGCCCTACTCCAAGGACGTGGACCTACGCCCCCCAAGGAATTCCCGAATAAAGAAGATGGGGATCATCGTAGGCGACTCCATTATACGACATGTGGACAGCCACACCGCAGGAGGAAGAGAGGACAGAGTCGTCACCTGTCTGCCTGGAGCAAGAGTGAAGGATGTGACCAACAGGATCTCCAGGATCATAGATGGCGCACGGGGAGAGGACACCGCTGTGCTTATCCACGTGGGAACAAATGATGTGAGCGGGCGGAAGTATGACAGGGAAGAGCTGAAGGGCCAGCTCTGCTCACTCGGAAGAAAACTGAAGATCAGGGAGGTGAAGGTGGCCTTCTCTGAGATCCTCCCAGTACCAAGAGCGGATGGAAAGAGACAAGGGGAATTGCAAGTAATCAACGCCTGGATGAGACGATGGTGCGAAGAAGGCTTCGACTTCGTGCGCAACTGGACAGCGTTCTGGGGAAAAAGCAAGTACTACAGAAGGGACGGACTACACCTCAACAAGGAAGGAGCAAGAGTTTTGGCAGGCAACATGAAGAAGGCAATCGAGAAGGCTTTAAACTGAAAGATAGGGGAAAGCCGACAGTCGACCACCGGTCGATGGCACGGATAGCAGGATGCCCCGACGAAGAAGCCAAGGAAAACTACTCCTACACAAGAGAAGACGACCTCACGGCAAATAAGGGAGAAAAAGCAGAAAGGGACAATTCAGACACAGGAGGGGACGACCACACAGCAAACAAGGGTGATAACACAGGAGCAGTAAAGGATACTGTAATTGAAACTACAGGGACGGCCAAGAGTAGAAGGTCCAAAAAGGTAACACGAAGGGAACTTAGATGTATGTATACGAATGCTAGAAGTCTAGGTAACAAAATGGGGGAACTAGAGACAATAGCAAGACATGACATATTGGATATCATTGGCAAAACAGAAACATGGTGGAATGAAGAAAACAAATGGGACACAGAACTACAGGGATACAAGCTGTATAGAAGAGATCGAGTAGGGCAGAAAGGTGGAGGTATTGCTCTATATGTTAAAGAGGGAATAGATTCTGTTGAAATGGTTACAACAGAAATGAAAGAGAAGCTTGAGTCACTCTGGATCAAGATTCCTGGTCAATATGGCGCAGATACGAAAATTGGCCTTTACTATCGTCCCCCAGGACAGGCAGAGGAAACTGACTCAGAAATGATGGAGGAAATCAAACAAGAATGCAAGACAGGCAATATACCGTATTTTCACACATATAACGCGCGCGTTATACGCGTTTTTACCTACCGCGCATACCTCTCGCGCGTTATACGCGTGAGCGCGGTATACAAAAATTTTTTTACATAGTTCCCCGCCCGACGCCCGATTCACCCCCCCCAGCAGGACCGCTCGCACCCCCACCCCGAACGACCGCTCGCACGCACTCCCACCCGCACCCGCATCCACGATCGGAGCAAGAGGGAGCCCAAGCCCTCTTGCCCGGCCGACTCCCCAACTCCCCGACAATATCGGGCCAGGAGGGAGCCCAAACCCTCCTGGCCACGGCGACCCCCTACCCCCACCCCGCACTACATTACGGGCAGGAGGGATCCCAGGCCCTCCTGCCCTTGACGCAAACCCCCCTCCCTCCAACGACCGCCCCCCCCCCAAGAACCTCCGACCGCCCCCCCAGCCGACCCACGACCCCCCTGGCCGACCCCCACGACACCCCCACCCCCCCTTCCCCGTACCTTTGGTAGTTGGCCGGACAGACGGGAGCCAAACCCGCCTGTCCGGCAGGCAGCCAACGACGGAATGAGGCCGGATTGGCCCATCCGTCCCAAAGCTCCGCCTACTGGTGGGGCCTAAGGCGCGTGGGCCAATCAGAATAGGCCCTGGAGCCTTAGGTCCCACCTGGGGGCGCGGCCTGAGGCACATGGTCGGGTTGGGCCCATGTGCCTCAGGCCGCGCCCCCAGGTAGTAAAAAGCACTCCATTCAAGTCTCTGATTTAGCCCAAAAGGCTCTTCGCTGTTGAGTAAATGGATCCAAAATTGCTCAGCACGTACTAGTTGAATTTGGCGGTTATTTGTTCCTTCTCCAATATGATCCAATAATTTTGTACATCCAGGCACAGGGAAGATTTACAGGCTTAAACATTTGACCTCATGCTCCACCATGTTCGTGGTATATGTTATTTTTTGCCCGTGTTTGAAAATCTACACGGACCTTCAGGAGGCGAATTACTGAACACAAGAGTTGCCTACATAACAACAAGTTGCAAGCTCCCCTTGTTGTACATTGTCTTGAGTATAACCACACATTCGAGGATTTGCGTTGCTTTGCCATTGATCATATTGGAGAAGGAACAAATAACCGCCAAATTCAACTAGTACGTGCTGAGCAATTTTGGATCCATTTACTCAACAGCGAAGAGCCTTTTGGGCTAAATCAGAGACTTGAATGGAGTGCTTTTTACTAGTTAGTTCTTTTTTACCACATCCTTGTAAAATTGGATAATGACAACTGATAAAGAACAAAAGAAAGAAAAAGAAAAAAGCAATGGAGTGCTTTTCACCAGGTAGTCTTTTTTCCATTATGTCCTTGCAAAAGTGGACAAAGACATAAAACACATCACTACTGATCAAGAGCACAAGAAAGAAAAAGAATAAGAAAGAAGAAAAAAGTAATAAAAATCTCAAAAGAAATAAAAATCTTAAAAATCTCAAAAATATTAAATACAAACAGAAACCTCAACAGGTTTTGTTTAAATAAAATAAAAAACGCATGCATATATTTTTCTCTACATATTTTTCTTTTTCCTCACGTTCTGTTTTCTTTTTTCTTATCAGTAAGAAATCTCCACATCCATTTTTACACACACTTTTTTGCTGGCTGATCCTGTCAGATTCTCCATCTCAGCCTTTACGTCATTTTTTGATTCACTTCCGGTTGTGACGTTTTCCACCGGGAAGATTTAAAACTCAGAACCCCGGAGCCGCCCCATGGAAGCCATTTTCTGGACTTTTTTGAGGCGTCCGTTTTCGCTCTTTATAAGGTACATTTTTGTATTGTTATAGCAAGAAGTTTAAACTTTATGTGAAACTGCTAAAGTTCCTTTTGTTTTCTTCTTTGTTTTGTAGACTGATTGGTCGGGTCACACCCTGATGTAGCCTGTCGGTGAAACGCTGGCCTCCGTCGGTGTGCCGATCAGCTTAAGATATGTGGTTTTATCCTCTATCAAGTGTTTTGCATATGTGAAGCATAGTTTTTGCTCAAATGCTCATTTTGAAACGAAGGTTTTGCCTGTGAGGTTACCGCTTTACCACCTTTATTTCCACCTTAGTGGCGGTGGGAGGGCCTTTTCTGAGGCTTTTTCCTTCTTTTAGAGCGTATCTAGAGCTGTTACTTGCTCCACATTGCCTCTGCAAAATTTTCTCACTATAACATCTTATGACCACATTAGTCTCCAATTGAAAGTGTTGGTTATACATATGATAGGTACGCCACTGTGTTGTGGCATGTTTTCTCCAGAAGATTCAATTCCCTCTTTGACATATATGGCAATGCCTCCTCCTATTTGAACCATTTTGTCTCTGCGGTATAGTTTGTATCCCGGCAGCACCATGTCCCAGACATTTTCATCAGTCCACCATGTTTCTGAGATTTCTTTCAGGTCCTCTGCATCATCACCCTTGAAAACTATTTCCGATTCAGGTAGATCTCTTACATCTTCTTCCATAAAGTCCGAAGCAAAGAATTTATTCAGTCTTTCCATTATGGTCTTATCCTCCCTGAGTGCCCCTTTCGCTCCTTGATCATCCCATCCAATGGTCCTACAGATTCCCTCACAGGTTTTCTGCTTCTGATGTACCTAAAAAAACTGCTATGAGTTTTTGCCTCTTTTGCAAGTTTCTTTTCATTTTCTTTCTTAGCTGTCTTTATCAATGCTTTGCATCTAACTTGACAGTGCTTGTGTTTCTTCTTATTTTCTTCATTTGGATCTTTTTTCCATTCTTTAAAGGATGTTTTTTTGGCTCTAACAGCTTCTTTCACTTCGCCTTTTAACCAGCCGGCTCTCGTTTCCTCTTCTTTCCATCTTTACTGATACGTGGAATACATCTGGTCTGGGTTTCCACAATGGCATTTTTAAATATCATCCTAACCTTTGCAACTGATCCTTTTAACTTCTTTTTAACCATTTTCCTCATTTTATCATAGTCGCCCTTTTGAAAATTAAATGCCCCTACAGTAGATTTATTTTGCGACGTTACTCCCAATATCAGCTCAAATTCAATCACTGTTTCCCAGCGTACCCAACACAGTTAATTCCAGTACTATGTCTTGCATTCCACTAAGGACCAAATCTAAAACAGCCCCCTCTCGTCAGTTCCCCGACCAGTCCCTTTGTGTTTGTGAGTGTGGAGTGAGCTAACAAGTTTTATTAACCCTGCAGCTGAGGCTAAAGAGGATACAAGATCCCATGAGTTCAGCCTTCAGAGGGATTGTACAAGAACACTATAGGTTGTAGGCAAAAAAGAGGAGGGTGTAGCTCACTTGTAGAGCTGCTGCCTCTGCACCCAGCACTGCTCCTTGTGACCCTAGGCAAATCACTTAATCCTCCTGTGTCCATCGCTTTGAATGTCAGCTTTGAAATGCCAAAGCCACAAAAAGGCAGTATACAAGTTCTCATTCCCAAAAGAGAAATGCCACCTTTCCCCATGCTCTGATGGTTGCAGCCCATAAATTTTTTTTCTTAATAATAATAATTTATATTCCGCATATCCTACAATTCTATGCGGATTACAAATTATTCAGGTACTCAAGCATTTTTCCCTGTCTGCCATAGCGGGCTCACAATCTATTTAATGTATCTGGGGCAATGGGGATTAAGTGACTTGACCAGGGTCATAAGGAGCAGTGTGGGATATTCACACCGTGGGATAAATCAAAGATATTAGAAATGTATCAAAATACACAAACCCCATTTCTAACATTAAAAAAGTATTCATGTTTTAAGATTCCACATAATTTATAGTAATAATAATAATAGCTTTATTTATATCCCTTCAGAGAATAATTCCACCTAAAGTCAGCATGCACATACTGACAAATCCTAAAAAAACTCAATTATAAGCCAAATTTAACAGCCTTTAATAACAAATACAAAAACTCAATCAATCAAAAAAGGAAAATACATATACCCCGGGTTACACAGTAAAATCCCAACAAACAGGACTGTGACTTTTCAACAGCAGAACACACTTGACCTTTTCTACCGTTATGCATTCTGGAAAGCAACTAAAGAACACGACCCCTCCTTTTCCACAATCCCGATACCCCGGCAGCACAGAAACAGACTCACCCCCAGGCCACATAAGGTTCCACTGTCTGCAGCATCTTTAATGACGTTTGACTCAGCTTCACAAATACGCCAGTGAATATCTTTTGTAAACGCAGTGACTCAATCACTCTCCGCACCTTGGGGCTCACCCCCTTAATCCTGAGGGAAAATCACAACAAACAGAAGATATAGGATCCACCACATAATATTAAAGATGTAGATTTCTCAAGATAAACAACTTCTTCCCCTTCCAAGAAACAGGAAAACTGGGAAATAAAATAATTTTCTTAGAACAACAATATACTGGACACAAACCCCACTAATGTAAAATGGGTGAGGGGCTTTGAGAACAAAGTCAGAACTAAAACAGATGTACTTTGCGCCTAGAGAAAAACATACTTCTAATTCTTTTCTAAATTATAAAAATATTGTCAGGAAAAATGAAGGAAAGAAAATTTTGGTAATTTGTTTAAAAGTGTCTTGCTTTCTTCACATGTGAAAATTCTGACCAAGAGCACTCAGTGAGATGTCCACATTTGCAGAAGATACAAAATATTCAAAGCTGTAGCAGGACCTTACTATGCTGATGTGTTTGTATTTTCAGGGAAATAGTGCTATACGTATATGGGGGGGAGGGGAGAACATGGTGATAGTTTTAAAAATTGATGTTGAGATTTAGGCACGGCAAAATCATGTGCTTAGCATCAAGATGTCAATAGGGAAACTAGAGTAAGCATTGAAGTGCTTCAGTCTAGGCACACCTATGACCTGTACTTACCTGCTACGCAATGCTGGTGCCTGCATTACAGAATAGTGTCTAGCACTCACATGCATGACTGCCAATCACTGGGTCTAGCTTTCTGTAATTGATGAGCCCAATCGACACCTATCTTTATAGAACCACCGCTCACATGTACAATGCTGGCGTCATGATCAAGGAAAAGCATCCTGTGCTTATTGCTGATAATCAGTTGAAATTTTCTGCCTCTGTCACTCAATGGAACAACATATTTTGAATACTGTGCTCAAAGAAGGGCAACAAAAATGTTAAAAAGGGGATGGAACGGCTCCTCTGTGAAGAAAGTCTAATCAGCTTGGAGAAGATGATGAGTGAGAAAGGATATGATAGCTGTCTACAAAATCACAAGTGGGCTGCAATAAGTAGAAATGGAACCCTTGTTTCAGAGAGTACTATCTTTTTGATAAATTTGTATTGAATTTTTACACTGTTTGTAACTTCGCTGTTTCTCAGTTATCTCTTTATTGTGAACTGCTTAGAACTGTTATGGTATTGCAGGATACAGAAATAAAGTTGTTATTATTATTACTAAGACTTGGAGACTCTCCATGACACTAATAAGGAGCACATTTATTTATAAATTTATAGCCCACAAATCCAACAATTCCATGCAGGTAACAAAAAACATACAAAATAAAATTAACAAATAAACACACCACAGGAAATATTGTTTTACTAGAGCACAATTACACTATGGAATTTACAAGGACATTAGAGGTGCCATACTGGGACAGACTAATAGTGGAAGTGTGGTGGTGATGGGGGACTTCAACTACCCTGGGATAGACTGGAGTATCGGGCACTCAAACTGCACGAGGGAGACTAAATTCCTAGAGGCCACGAGGGACTGTTTCATGGAGCAGCTGGTCACGGAACCAACACGGGGAGATGCCACTCTTGACCTAATCTTCAATGGACTAGGGGGACCCGCAAAAGAGGTGGCGGTACTAGCCCCACTGGGAAACAGCGATCATAACACAATCCATTGCAGGCTAGAAATTGGAACATCAAAGGTGAAAAGAACCACAACGACGGCACTCAACTTCAAAAAAGGAAATTATGATGCCATGAGGAAAATGGTAAGAAAGAAACTCAACGGAAACGTAAGGAAGATGGAGTCCATAGAAAAAGCCTGGACCCTACTCAAGGGCACGGTGCACGAAGCACAGAACTTGTGTGTCCCCAAGTTCAGGAAAGGGTGCAAAAAAAATAGAACAAAAAACCCAGCGTGGATAACAAATGCAGTAATAAAGGCGATAAGTGACAAGAAAGCATCATTCAAAAGATGGAAAAAGGACCAAACAAAGGACAACCAAAAAGAGCACAAAGAACACCAGAGGGAGTGTCACCGAGTGGTTAGGAAAGCAAAAAGAGAATATGAAGAGAGACTGGCGGGGGAAGCAACAAACTTCAAATCATTCTTCAGGTACGTTAAGGGGAAACAACCAGCGAGTGAGGAGGTGGGACCCTTGGATGATGGAGACAAAAAGGGAGTAGTAAAAGAGGAAAAGGAGATAGCTGACAAGTTAAATGAGTTCTTCACGTCAGTCTTCACGAGGGAAGACACAACCAACATTCCGGAACCCGAAGAGATCGCAAATGGAGACCAGAATGATAAGCTGGTCCAATTAGAGGTAAGCCAAGAGGATGTCCTCAGGCAGATAGACAGGCTAAAGAGTGACAAATCGCCAGGTCTGGATGGCATTCATCCAAGGGTACTCAAGGAACTAAGGAACAAAATAGCAGAGCCACTTCAACAAATATACAACCTATCCTTAAAAACTGGAGAAGTTCCGGAGGACTGGAAAATAGCTAATGTCATGCCCATCTTCAAGAAGGGTTCAAGGGGTGACCCAGGGAACTACAGGCCGGTGAGCTTGACCTCGGTCCCGGGAAAGATGATGGAAGCGCTGATTAAGGACAGCATCTGTGAGCACGTCGAAAACAATGGGCTGTTAAAGTCAAGTCAGCATGGCTTCTGCAAGGGTAGGTCATGCCTCACAAACTTATTGTACTTCTTTGAGGGGGTAAACAGCCAGGTGGATAAAGGGGATTCCATAGACATCATTTACCTTGACTTCCAAAAAGCCTTCAACAAGGTACCTCACGGGAAAAATGGCGGAAGCGCTGATAAAAGAAAACATCGATGAACATTTGGAAAGAAACGAACTTCTGACACCAAGCCAACATGGTTTCTGCAGGGGGAGATCGTGCTTAACTAACTTATTGCACTTCTTCGAAGGAATCAACAAACGGATGGACAAAGGAGACCCCATAGACATCGTATAACTAGATTTCCAAAAAGCCTTTCACAAGGTGCCTCATGAGCGTCTACTCCGGAAACTGAAGAACCATGGGGTGGACGGAGATGTACATAGATGGATCAGAAACTGGTTGGCAGGTAGAAAACAGAGGGTAGGGGTGAAGGGCCACTACTCGGACTGGAAGAGGATCACAAGTGGTGTTCCGCAGGGCATGGTGCTCGGGCCACTACTATTTAATATATTCATAAATGATCTAGAAATAGGGATGACGTGTGAGATAATAAAATTTGCAGACGACACCAAACTATTCAGTGGAGCTCGGACTAAAGAAGACTGAAGAATTGCAAAGGGACCTGAACAAACTAGGGGAATGGGCGGCGAGATGGCAGATGAAGTTCAACGTTGAGAAATGTAAAGTACTGCATGTGGGAAGCAGAAACCTGAGGTACAACTATACGATGGGAGGGATATTATTGAATGAGAGTACCCAGGAAAGGGACCTAGGGGTAATGGTGGACATGACAATGAAGCCGACGGCACAGTGCGCAGCGGCCGCTAAGAAAGCAAATAGAATGCTAGGTATTATCAAGAAGGGTATCACAACCAGGACGAAAGAAGTTATCCTGCCGTTGTATCGGGCGATGGTGCGCCCGCATCTGGAATACTGCGTCCAATATTGGTCGCCGTACCTTAAGAAGGATATGGCAATACTCGAGAGGGTTCAGAGGAGAGCGACACGTCTGATAAAAGGGATGGAAAACCTTCCATACGCTGAGATTGGAGAAACTGGGTCTCTTTTCCCTGGAGAAGAGGAGACTTAGAGGGGATATGATATAGACTTATAAGATCATGAAGGGCATAGAGAGAGTAGAGAAGGAAACCTGGTTCTTTAAACTATCAAATAATAAAAGAACAAGAGGGCATCTGAAAAAGTTGAAAGGGGACAGATTCAAAACAAATGCTAGGAAGTTCTTCTTTACCCAACGTGTGGTGGACACCTGGAATGCGCTTCCAGAGAATGTAATAGGGCAGAGTACGGTACTGGGATTTAAGAAAGGATTGGACAGTTTCCTGCTAGAAAAGAGGATAGAAGGGTATAAATAGAGGATTTCTGCATAGGTCCGAGACCTGTTGGGCCGCCGCGTGAGCGGACTGCTGGGCATGATGGACCTCAGGTCTGACCCAGCAGAGGCATTTGCTTATGTTCTTATGTTCTTAAGACTGCTTAAGAAGCTATGGAACCATGGGGTGCAAGGGGAGGTTCACCAATGGATCAAAAACTGGCTAGCAGACAGGAAACAGAGGGTTGGGGTAAAGGGCCATTACTCAGACTGGCAACGGGTCACGAGCGGAGTTCCGCAGGGGTCGGTGCTGGGACCGCTCCTGTTCAATATATTTATCAACGACCTGGAGGCGGGAACAAAATGTGAGCTCATTAAATTTGCGGATGACACCAAACTATATAGCAGGGTTAAAACCAAGGAAGACTGCGAAGATCTCCAAAAGGATCTGACGACACTGGAGGAGTGGGCCAAAAAGTGGCAAATGAGCTTCAACATAGGGAAATGCAAGGTCATGCATGTGGGGAAAAAGAACCCGATGTTCACTTACAAAATGGGGGGATCACCGCTAGGGGTGAGTAACTTAGACAGAGACCTGGGAGTGATGGTAGACACAACATTGAAATCGTCGGCCCAGTGCGCCACAGCCTCAAGGAAAACAAACAAAATGTTGGGTATCATAAAAAAGGGTATCACGACCAGGACGAAGGAAGTCATCCTGCCACTGTATCGTGCAATGGTGCGCCCACATCTGGAATACTGCGTCCAGTACTGGTCGCCGTACCTCAGGAGGGACATGGCAGTGCTTGAGAGAATCCAGAGAAGAGCAACTAAGCTAATTAAGGGAATGGAAAACCTCTCGTATACTGACAGACTGAAGGAGCTGGGGCTGTTCTCCCTGGAGAAGCGGAGACTTAGAGGTGACATGATAGAAACCTTCAAGATCCTGAAGGGCATAGAAAAAGTAGACAAGGACAGATTTTTCAAATTATGGGGAACCACAAGTACAAGGGGGCACTCGGAGAAATTGAAAGGGGACAGGTTTAGGACAAACGCCAGGGAGTTCTTTTTCACCCAGAGGGTGGTGGATACATGGAACGCACTTCCGGAGGCTGTGATAGACAGAAACACGTTACAGGGCTTCAAAGAAGGTTTGGATAGGTTCCTAGAGGACAAAGGGATTGAGGGGTACAGATAGGAGTAGAGGCAGGTTATAGGGATAGGAGTAAGAGGTAAGTTATAGAAATAGTCAGGGATCACTGTTCAGGCAATAGGCCTGAAGGGCCGCCGCGGAAGCGGACCGCTGGGTGAGATGGACCTCTGGTCTGCCTCAGCGGAGGCAACTTCTTATGTTCTTAAAGCATACATCAAACCCAGTATCCTGTTGTCTAAAGTAGCCAATGCAGCTCACAAGGACCTGGCAAGATCCCAAAAGAATAAAACAGATTTTACAAAGAAACATGACGGCAGATAAATGCCAAATGGCCCATCTAGTCTGCCCATCTGCTGTAACCATTATCTCTTTCTCTCTCCGAGAGATCCCACGTGCCTATCCCAGGCTCTCTTGAATTCAAACACAGTCTCTGTTTCCACCACCTCATCTGGGAGACTGTTCCATGTATTGTAGCGTGGCCGGCCCTTATGGCTTGCAGTAACCGGCCTACGCTCACAAAAATTCTCCCCAGCGTGCTTCCCCAAAATGGAGGAAGTCCCTGTTGTGCAGAACTTAACCTATGAGTTTAATCAGAATGGCCTCACACAGGTAAGTTAAGGAATGAAAATCAAATTTATTGTTCAATTCACAATTCTCAGGAAAATGCATCAAAAGAAAATATACTCCAAAAAGATCTTTGGCAAAAAAAAATAGTACAAACAAAATATCCTAGTAGCCAGCCTGGTCTGGATATCGGTGCCAAAGTTCTTTATCAATGTCCCAGGTGTAGCAGAGTCTCATAATAGTCCTTGACTCTCTCAGAGTCTTATTCAATAAATTGGCATTGTATAAATCCTGTCTTCAGCTCACAGGATATTCCCAGTTCCTAAAAGGAACTTGCTACAGTGCCTCCTAGAGCAGCACTCTTGATAAGCAAAAAAAAAAACAAAAACTTCTCATGCAGACACAGCTTAGGCTAACATACATTCCCTTAGTTAGCATACTTCAGATAAATCCTTATGTTCAACAGAAATGGAATCATTCAACAAAACTTAGGGAAAAAAAAACAATTCCACATTAATTAATTTCCATTTCTTCCAAGATTCCCACCTCTGGTAAAGAGTTGCAATCCATAGGTTCTCCTTCAGGATTAAGCAGGATTGTATCATCTGATTCTGTGTCCAGCATTTCAATGTCCCTGCTCTCAGGGGGACCTGGAGGCTCCTTCCACCTGAGAGCTTCTCCTCTGTCTCCCTTCCTCTTGGTCAGCCAGCCCTCTAAATGCTGCCAAGCTGTTGTACCACGCCCAGCCCTACTCCGGGGCTGAACTTCCTTCAGCTGTGTTTTCCTTTTCCCCTGCTTAGCCAGCTTGACACAAAATGGAGGATTTAAAGAGCCCTTACCAGTATTCATCAGGCTGTGTTCTGCCTCAGGTTTAAACACAGCCTGTGCTTCCTGATCTTGCTCTTGTCTATCAGGGATAACATGGTCAGCCCGGACTAGTTTCAGGGAGTGATTTTTATGACTCTTTCCTGGCACAAGGCCGGCAATGGACTCGGGCTTGTGACATACCCTCCCCCTTAAACCATGACCACCCGGGCATGGTCTAACTTCCTCCGGGTTCTCCTGCAAACGGGAAAGCCTGTCCACATTAGTGCTTAAATGACCTGGCCTGTGTACTACATTGAATCTAAATGTTTGGAGGGCAAGGTACCACCGGGTCAGCCTAGCATTGTTGTTTCTCATTGTGTTTAACCACTTGAGAGCTGCATGGTCTGTCACCAATGTGAATTCCTGGCCCTCTAGGTAGTGAACTAGGGTCTGCATAGCCCACTTTGCGGCTAGGCATTCTAGCTCCACTGTGGCGTACTTTCTTTCATTGTCATGAAGCTTACGACTGAGATATAGGATTGGGTGTTCTACTCCCTGCACCTCCTGGCTGAGAATAGCCCCCAATCCGCTCGTGGAAGCATCAGTCTGTAAGATCATGGGTTTAGAGAAATCAACAGCCCTTAGAACTGGCTCTGAACAGAGACATCCTTTCATATCTTCCAAGGCCTCCTGTCCTAGCGCTTCCCAGTATAAGGTATCTGATTTATCTTTCTTTAACATGTTCGTGAGTGGAGCCGCTCTGGTAGCAAACTGGGGAATAAACCTTCTATAATAGCCTATAAGCCCCAAGAATCCTCTTAGCTGCTTCTTCGTGACAGGTAAGGGGTAGGACTTAATACACTGGACTTTGTCCACTAGTGGTTTCACCTGACCCCGGCCTACCACATAGCCCAAGTATCTTACCTCCCTCTGTCCCAGAAAACATTTCTTGGGATTGACCGTTAGGCCAGCCTTTCTTAATGACCTCAGGACTGCCGCAACATGTTCCAAGTGCTGAGTCCAATTACTCGAGTGGATGACAATATCATCGAGGTATGCCTCCGCGTAGGGATGGTGGTCCCGCAGCACCTCGTTGACTAGCCTTTGACATGTTGCAGCAGCGCCATGAAGTCCAAAAGGCATGCGCCTAAATTGGAATAGGCCAGCAGGAGTACTAAAGGCTGTCTTGGGCCTAGCATCTGGCATTAAGGGTATCTGCCAGTACCCTTTCGTTAAGTCAAGTGTGGATAAGTATTGGGCCTGTCCCAAACAGTCCAATAACTCATCCACCCGTGGCATGGGGAAAGCGTCGAATTGTGAGACCTCATTAAGTTGACGGAAGTCTATACAAAATCTAGGGGACCCATCTGCCTTGGGTACAATTACAATCGGACTGCACCATGGGCTAAGTGAGGGCTCAATGACTCCTAAGGTTAACATCTCGTCCACTAGATTTTGTACTAGCTTCTTTTTTTCTTCCGACAACCTATACGGTTTGACCCGCACTATCCTACCCGGTGTAGTAATGATCTCATGTGCCACCACCTCAGTGCGCCCAGGGGTAGCAGAGAACACGTCTTCGAAGGTCTTAATCAATGTCCCTACCTGTTGCACCTGGGCGTCAGAGAGTTCTGTACCTACATTGACCCCTTCTTCCTGAGCAAGGTCTGCCACCTGGGGCCCAAAATCTTCCTCTTGGATTCGTTGTGCTATCAGTGCTAAAGTTTCCCTGTCCTTCCAGGGCTTGAGCAGGTTGATGTGGTAAGTTTGCTCCCGTCCCTTCTCATCTCTAACCTGATAGTCCACCTCATTCAATCTTTTTACCACAGTGGCCGGACCCTTCCACTGTGCTAAGAATTTATGTGGGTCAGTAGGCACCAAAATTAGCACCCTATCTCCTACTTGCAGATGTCTCTCCCGGGACTTCCGATCATAATAAATCTTTTGCCTCCTCTGGCTCCATTCTAGATTATTCTTGCCAATTTGCGCCACCTGCGTTAGCCGGTGCTTCAATTGTGTCATGTAGGATATTAAGTTGGTGTCGGCATCCTCTGAGGGACTACACCCTTCCTTTAATACATCCAAAATGCCCCTAGGATTCCTCCCAAATAACATTTCGAATGGGCTCACTCCTAGTGAGTCTTGAACCTTCTCCCTGCAAGCTAGAAGTACAAAGGGCACCCATAAATCCCAATCTTTCATGTTCCCATCTAAGCCTTTCTTTAACATTTGTTTTAAGGTCTGGTTGAAGCGTTCGACCAGTCCATTAGCCTGAGGGTGATATGCTGACGTCCGAATGGGCCTAATTCCAAACCCTCGCCAATAGTCCTGCATTTCCTTGGACATGAAATTACTGCCCTGGTCTGTGAGAACCTCACGAGGGAACCCTATCATACTGAATAACCCTGTGAGTTCCTTCATAATGGCAGCAGATGACGTCTTCCTTAAAGGAAAGGCCCATGGGAATCTAGTGGCTACATCCATCACCACTAGAATAAAACTGTATCCCCGTGGGGTTTTTTCCAAGGGTCCCACGATATCCATAGCCAATCTACTACAGGGGTCAGCTACTCTAGGGATAGGAATTAGAGGTGCTCGAAGAGGTTTCCCTAAGGACAATTTTTGGCATGTAGGGCAAGCTGTACAATAGTCCAGTACATCCTGCCGCACCCCTGGCCAAAAAAACCTACGCCTAACCTGTTTCAATGAGGCCTCTGCCCCCTTATGCCCTGCTAAGGGATGGTCATGAGCAGTGTGAAGAACGACCTTCCTAAACCCTCTTGGAACCACCAACTGTTCTTCCGAGGTTCCTATACCCTCTACCTCCTGGTGGTAGAGTAGCCCTCCCTTTATCTTAAAGGCCTGTCTACCCTGCCTAGGCTCAGCAACCTGTTGCCAGGCCTCCACCAGCATAAGTCCACAGCTTCTCAATAATCAGCTCCAACAAATTCAAAAGTAAGTCCCAAAAAAAAACAATTATTATTTTTTTTTTTTTCCAAAAAAAAAATTTTTCAACAACAGGGGGTGCTGTATCCCACTCTGATACCACGTGTAGCGTGGCCGGCCCTTATGGCTTGCAGTAACCGGCCTACGCTCACAAAAATTCTCCCCAGCGTGCTTCCCCAAAATGGAGGAAGTCCCTGTTGTGCAGAACTTAACCTATGAGTTTAATCAGAATGGCCTCACACAGGTAAGTTAAGGAATGAAAATCAAATTTATTGTTCAATTCACAATTCTCAGGAAAATGCATCAAAAGAAAATATACTCCAAAAAGATCTTTGGCAAAAAAAATAGTACAAACAAAATATCCTAGTAGCCAGCCTGGTCTGGATATCGGTGCCAAAGTTCTTTATCAATGTCCCAGGTGTAGCAGAGTCTCATAATAGTCCTTGACTCTCTCAGAGTCTTATTCAATAAATTGGCATTGTATAAATCCTGTCTTCAGCTCACAGGATATTCCCAGTTCCTAAAAGGAACTTGCTACAGTGCCTCCTAGAGCAGCACTCTTGATAAGAAAAAAAAAAACAAAAACTTCTCATGCAGACACAGCTTAGGCTAACATACATTCCCTTAGTTAGCATACTTCAGATAAATCCTTATGTTCAACAGAAATGGAATCATTCAACAAAACTTAGGGAAAAAAAAACAATTCCACATTAATTAATTTCCATTTCTTCCAAGATTCCCACCTCTGGTAAAGAGTTGCAATCCATAGGTTCTCCTTCAGGATTAAGCAGGATTGTATCATCTGATTCTGTGTCCAGCATTTCAATGTCCCTGCTCTCAGGGGGACCTGGAGGCTCCTTCCACCTGAGAGCTTCTCCTCTGTCTCCCTTCCTCTTGGTCAGCCAGCCCTCTAAATGCTGCCAAGCTGTTGTACCACGCCCAGCCCTACTCCGGGGCTGAACTTCCTTCAGCTGTGTTTTCCTTTTCCCCTGCTTAGCCAGCTTGACACAAAATGGAGGATTTAAAGAGCCCTTACCAGTATTCATCAGGCTGTGTTCTGCCTCAGGTTTAAACACAGCCTGTGCTTCCTGATCTTGCTCTTGTCTATCAGGGATAACATGGTCAGCCCGGACTAGTTTCAGGGAGTGATTTTTATGACTCTTTCCTGGCACAAGGCCGGCAATGGACTCGGGCTTGTGACAGTATCTACCACCTTTTCTGTAAAAAAAGTATTTCCTCAGATTTCTCCGGAGCCTATCACCTCTTAACTTCATCCTATGCCCTCTCATTGCAGTTTCCTTTCAAATTAAAGAGGCTCATAAGAATTGGCACCTAGAGCCTGGGCCAATCAGGCCTTAGGCTTAGTGGGGATGGGCAGACCCGCTATGCTTAAGGCCTGATTGGTCCAGGCTTCTAGAGCCTGGGCCAATCAGATCTTAGGCTTCGCGGGATAGGCCAGGAAGGGGCGGGCCCGCCTCATTTCGACGAGGCGGGCCTACCGGCTGGACGGGCATGATTCGTCTGGACAATTAAAGGTTAGTTTGGTGGAGGGGAGGTTTGGGGGCTGTTAGCGCGGTGAAGGGGGGGCTTCTTCTGGCAGGAGGGATTGGGCACCCTCCTGCCGGTCATTTGGACGAGGCGGGCCTACCGGCTGGACGGGCATGACCCGTCTGGACAATAATTAAAGGTTAGTTTGGTGGAGGGGAGGTTTGGGGGCTGTTAGCATGGTGAAGGGGGGGCATCTTCCGGCAGGAGAGTTTGGGCACCCTCCTGCCGGCAATCGGATAGGTGGCCACTATACTTATTGCAGCAGGGAGATACCTTGCCACGATAAGTGTAACAGCCGCGTCTACTCTAATCCGATTCTGTAACCGGCGTCTATAATATGGACGCTGGTTACAGAATCGGGGTTTAGTGTAGGCCCGATTCTGTATAGGACGCCTCTCCTGGGCCGTCCTATACAGAATCCGGGCCTTAGAGTTTTGTGATTCCTGGCTCTGTGAGGTGTGCCTCTGTGCTGAATTCGATTTTCGAACACGGAGGCAGGCCAGAACACGGAACAACTCCCCCCTCGCAGTCACTCACCGCCAGAGTGCCGCCTCACTGCTGCCGCTGATTCGGAGGGGGGGCACAGGCGCACCTGCCAGCATCTTCTTCTCACCCTCCTCCCTCTTGCCTGCTCACCCGCCCACAAAGCGCTGCGCAGTGCTGCTGCTGGCCTCGCCGTCTTCTCTCCACTGAGGCCCGCCTTCCTCCAACGGACTCTTCTCGGCCTTTGTAAGCGGTACCGCTCCCCCAATTCCCCTTATCTCGGCGGCAGCAGCAGCAACGGTAGCCCCAGTGGTTTTCGCAGCCTTCCATCACCAAAATGGCCCTACCAGCCGAAGTTTACTTTTAAGTTAAAAGCCGCTGCGGCGGCTCCTCTCATGAGCTGCAACTATGTCGGAGAAGGCTTCCAACACAGGCGGCGATCGTGAGAGGGGCCGCCATGGCACATTTAAACTTAAAAATAAACTTCGGTCGGTAGGGCCGTTTTTCCTACGATTGAGGTGGAGTGCAGGGAGGCCAGAAACTAAAACTAATCCTGCATGCTATATCGCGGCAAGGGAAGGGGCGGCGGCAGGGAGCTGGCCAGACCACGGGAATGGAAAGGGGGGTAGGGGGAAATGATGCTGCTGCTGCACAGGGATATGGAGGGAAAGCAAAATATCACTGCTGTTGCTGCACAGGAAAGTTGGGGGAGGGAAATGCTGCTGCACAGGGAAATGGGATAGGGGCAGGGAGAGAGACAGATAGACAAAGGACAGAAAGAAAGACAGGGGCAGATAGAAAGAAAGACAGACATATATTCTAGCACCCATTAATGTAAAGGGCTTAAAGACTAGTATTATAAAATAATCAGCTTGCAACCGCTCCACCAACTAACGTAAACACTATAGTTTTAAGACCTCAAATTCCCACAATTACTCGCAGCATCTCTATAACTTGAAACTTCACAAAATTAATATAAACTGCCAACTTCTTACACTGCAACCTCTTACGAGAAAGGTTCAGCCAAGAACAGATGAAAATGGGAGAACAGAAAAACACATACTGATAGAATTATTTCATTAATAAAGAAGAGATATTACAAAGAAAGCAATGACTGAAAAATATCCTCACTTTGCAATCCGGACAGCATAGGCCAATTTCTGTCCTTCAGGAACAAGCAGACCCCCAGGCTTCCTCTCAAGACGACGTAGCCGCACCTCATCGCGGTGTTTCTTTTGAGAGTGGCGTACAAATGTCTCAAGACGCTTAAAATGGATTTGCTTCCCCTTCTGTAGCTAAAGAAAGAGATGAAATTTACATGTGGAAATATGAAACTTCACAGATGACATATTTTTCTTTTTACTTAATTTCTTATACCACCTGCAAGCAGGGCTGTGGAGTTGGTAGATAAATGTTCCGACTCCTCAGTTTTTTGTACTTCAGACTCCGACTCCAGGTACCCGAAATTTCCTCCGACTCCTCGACTCCACAGCACTGGTTAATTTTCAGATCGTTAAAATGGAATGTCAAGTTGAGAGAAATGAGCATTTTCGACACCACCTTCTTTTTGCTTTTAATCAAGGTTCTAAGGCCGCAGAAGCTGCTCGCAACATTTGTGCTGTGTATATAGTG
Source organism: Geotrypetes seraphini (assembly GCF_902459505.1). Classification (NCBI taxonomy): domain Eukaryota; kingdom Metazoa; phylum Chordata; class Amphibia; order Gymnophiona; family Dermophiidae; genus Geotrypetes; species Geotrypetes seraphini. The sequence continues at coordinate 413,703,419 of NC_047086.1, forward strand.
GGTGCTATAGCTGAAAGAATCGCTCGTGATTGGTATGCCAAGTTCAAAAATGGAGTCGGTAGATAAATGTTCCGACTCCTCAGATTTTTGTACTTCTGACTCCGACTCCAGGTACCCGAAATTTCCTCCGACTCCGACTCCTCGACTTCGACTCCACAGCCCTGCCTGCAAGGCCGAAAGCTATCGAGCAGATGGAGGCAGCGAACACTGACAATTTAGTGATGTCATCACCAGTATATGAGGTGATACAGCACTGAACTGACCAATATACCACTGCCTAAAAAGGAAGGTTCTCTTCACAACAGGCCGAAAAGGTGACAATCAAAGCCAGAAAGACACTCAGATGCATATCAAGAGGAACGCTTAGTACAAAAAAAGAAGTGATAATACTCTCTAGTGAGGCCCTATTTAGAATACTGTGTGCAATGCTGTAAACTCACGTTCAAAGATATAAATAGGATGGAATTGGTCCAGAGGGCGGCTACAAAATTGATAAGTGGTCTCTGTCATAAAGCACATGGGGATAGTCTTATAGGACCTTAATATGTATACTCTGGAAGAAAGGCGGGAAAAATCTCAGCAATGCCTTCTCACCACACTACACACACTCTCTTTCAGTACAGTAAGATTTCTGTTTTGTAATTGGGCCCCTAAATTCTCAGCTATGTAAACCCTGTCTCAGAGGCCAAAATAAAAATAAATCTTCTAGATACCCTACCTTTCTCTTTTCCAGCAGCGCCTGTCTTGCTTGAGTAGCTTTGATGGCCTGATAAGCCTTTCTTTTCTTCAGCAGGTTTTCAGGGACCAACAGAATCTTTCTTCTGGATCTGCAAATAAACATCACATTGAAAGGAAGAAGCTGCACTTTTTAGTTGCTGGGGATTACTGAGATTAACCTTTGTGGTTTAACATATCTCCAACAAGTGAAGTGGAGAAGTAGCCTAATAGTTCATGCAGCAGATTGAGATCCTGAGGAACTGGGTTCAATTACCACTACAGCTCATTGTGACCCCAGACAAGTCATTTAACCCTCCAATGCCCCAGCTCCTACCCTCCCCCCCAAAAAAAAACCTTCAATTGTGAGCCCACTAGGGATAGAGAATAACATGAAGAAAGACCTGGCGAAACTTGACAAATGGTTTGAAATTTGGCAGCTAAAATTTAATGCTAAGAAATGCAAGGGTTAGGGTTTGGGCTTCAAAAACCCAAGGGAACGGTACAGTTTAGGGGGTGAAGAACTTATGTGCACGACAGAAGAGTGGGACTTGGGTGTGATTGTATGTGATGATCTTAAAGTGCCCAAACAGGTGACAACGAAAGCTAGAAGGATGCTAGTTTGCATAGGGAGAGGTATTGCCAGTAGGAAAAAGGAGGGATTGATGCTTCTGTATAAGACCCTGGTGAGACCTCATTTAGAATATTGTGCACCTTCAAAAAGATATAAAAAGGATGGAGTCGGTCCAGAGGAAGGCTACTAAAATGGTGTGTGGTCTTTGTAATAAGGCGTATGGGGACAGATTTAAAGATCTTAATCTGTATACTTTGGAGAAAAGGCGGGAGAGAGAAGATATGATAGAGACATTTAAATCCCAAAAATTACAAAAATGTCACTCACCAGCAGTGGGCCACCTCTCTAAGATCCAACATTGAAATTCAAAAACAGATGGAGAAAAAGCCTCAAAAATGTTTTTAGCATGCAGCAATCATTGATTCACAGCTTGCATTCTTATCTTATCATGGGCAAAAAACTCACACCCGCATCACAAAAATAAAAAGATCTTAAAAGGGGAAAACCCCACTACTGTGTGCAGTATTTTTAATTCTTTTTTTATATATATATTTAAATTTTTATAATATATTTTTATGGAAGCAAAATACTTAGCTCTGGTGCCAGAGGACGGAACTGGAAAGGATCCAGCGGTACAAACTTTTTCTTCTTTTTCCAACGGCAAGCATAAGCCTCTTCCAGTACACAGCCAAATCCACGACAGAGCCAAAACCTCCAACAAACACGTTTGAAGCCATAATCACGAAGACACCCCCAACACCACAAACCAACCTCTCCTTCACCGACTAGCAACAAACCAGGAAAGAAAAAGAAAATCCCCAACACTTCCAATACCCCCACTACCGCTATCACGATGAAAACTACACCACAAAAATATCAAGCTATTCTACTGATAACCCTAACCCAATACAAGCCAGAATACACTTCAAATTCCTTTGCCTACTATTCAAAGCTATAAATGGAAATAGCCCTTCCTACTGGAACAATCGACTAACTCATTCCACCTCAATCAGACACAGGAGAACCTACATAATATTCGCACACCCGCCAACCAAAAATGTCAAACGAAAAAAATATATGACAACCTTCTGGCCACCAGAGCAGCAAAACTGGACCAACAACTCACCTATCTGCTGACTTCAACCACAGACTACAAAACTTTCAAAAAAGAAACAAAGACCTTACTCTTCAAAAAACACATAAAACCAATATAACTTTACCAACAAAGTTCCAAACTTCACCGGCATTACCAATCTACTCCTTAGCAAATTAGAAAATGTTCCTATATAATCTTATGTATTAAGATCATAACAATTCTTATGTAATCCGCCTTGAACTGCAAGGTAAAGGCGGACTAGAAGTCACTAATGTAATGTTTGACTGCTGGAAGCTATTTGGAGAATTTCTTAAGGAGAATCTGTATGGCTGTTGGAAGTTTTTCTGAAGAAACCAAATGTGTTGGTGAAACGAGTGCTTGTTGGAGGTTTTGGCTCTGTCATGGATTTGGCTGTGTACTGAGAGAGGCTTATGATTGCCGTTGGAAAAAGAAGAAAAAGTTTGTAATGGTGGATCCTTTCCAGTTCCGTCCTCTGGCGCCAGAGCTAAGTTTTTTGCTTCCTTTTTCAGCGATTTTGCATTTGGAACTTTACATTTCATATACTTATAAAATTTCTTATACTTATCAAAATTTAAATATATATATATATATATATATATAAAAAGAATTAAAAATACTGCGCACAGTAGTAGGGTTTTCCCCTTTTAAGATCTTTTTACATTGTACTGCAGGTGTGAGGTTTTTGCCCATGATAAGAAAAGAATGCCAGCTTTTAAAGTCATTTGCCTTGACATCTTTGAAAACCCACAAATGATAATTAACATTTTCTCTGCGTATAGTGTGCATTGTAGTTTTTTTTTAATTTTGAGGTTACCATTATGAATTAATATGAAGATATTATGTGTACATGAAAAATGAATGGAAGAAATTTGGGGCAGGGTTGAGGAGGGGCTAGGGCGGAACTGACAATTAACAGATGTCCCCTTTTGATGAAAAAAATAAATGGTCACGTTAGATATAACTGAGGTCTACAAAATCCTAAAATGTGTAGAATGAGTAAAAGTGAATCAATTTTTCACCCTTTCAAAAAGTACAAATACCAAGACTTACTCAACAAAATTACATGGGAATACTTTGATTTTTTTTTTTTTTCACTCAAAGAATAGTTAAGCTGCCAGAGGATGTGGTTACTGTAACCAACAACTAGGTTTAAGAAAGGCTTGGACATGTTACTGGAGGAAAGGTTGGTGTGATACAGAGATGGGGATTGGTAGCATGGAATGTCACTACTATTGGGATTTTTGGTAGATGGCCACTGTAAAAAGAGGAGCCTGGGCTAGGAGGACCACTGGTCTGACCCAGTAGGGATGTAATTACGCTTTAAGAAAAAAACAGCCAGTGAGGACCGATCCTGTCCCAGCTCTCCTTTTGAAATATCCCTTCCAGAAATGATCTTACAATCCCAGTAACTCCTTCGCATTCCAAACTAACGGCTTCAAAAGAGCTTCGGCCTTTAGCTTTGTGTCCTGCTGCAAACATTTTACATTAACAACTGCTCCACCCACTTCCCTCCGGCTCGCAGTAGAAGACCGACTTTGAGAAGCGGAAACAACTACCGAAAAAAAAGCACGCAGCTGAATCAAACCGCCATACTCACTCAGAGTCCTCCATCTTGCCTACGTCATCAAAGCACTGCGCTTGCGCGGGATAGGCAACGTAGAGCCACTTTCACTTCCGGCTGTCGCGGCTCTAAGGGCGTGGACCGAGGCAGACTGATTGAAGTATGGGGAGCGCGAAATACCGCGCAAGCGCAGAAAAGTATCAGAAGCTCAGGCTTAGACGGGGTGACCCGTTGAGCCAAAAAGGGTGGAAGCCTCTGTTTATGGATTTCCGTGACGGAATGCGTAAAAAAAAAAAAAAAAACACGACGGAGGCGTAAGAAAGAGGGCTAACAGACGCTTGCAGGAGGAGGGGCTTAGAGTAATGGAGACCAATAAAGTGAGAAGAAGGGGAAGAGTGACAGACACTTGCAAAGGGGGAGGGGATTACAGTAATGGAGACCAATAAGGTGAGAAAAAGGGGAAGAGTGACAGACACTAGCAGGGGGGAAGGGATTAGAGTAATGGAGACTAAGTGCTGACCTATTCAGGGAAAAAAATTTTGATTCGATTCAATTCAGCCTATTGAATCGATTTTTCGATTCAATTCAATTTTCCTGCCCAATTGGGTGTTTTATTTTCAAACATCCTGATGGGTTTATCCCATTGTAAAACTAAACAAGCCAGACTAGTACAGATCAATCCTACATCGTCAATCCTAACAGAAAACCATGTCTTTCGAACACACAGAACACAGAAAACACCTTCACCTAGTATGGAATATGTCATCACAAACTAACCCCTCCCCCTTTTACAAAACTAGTGTGGATTTTAGCCACGATGGTAACAGCTCTGACGCTCATATAATTCTGAGCATCAGTGCTTGCTACCACCACAGCTGGCGCTAAAAAAATGCTCCACAGTTTTGAAAAAGGGGGGATAAAATAGAAATACATAGACAAAGGTTAAATTGAACCAGCAAGAAGCTGGACTCTGCATACAATGCAACACCACAGAAACAGTGACACATGTCTTCTAAAGCAATAAATGAATAGAAAATTTTTGTTCTACCTTTGTCTTCTCTGGTTTCTGCTTTCCTCATCTTGTTACTCTCTTCCTTCCATCCACTGTCTCTCTTCTCTCTGCATCTTCCATTTGCTCTGTTACTGTGCCTCTCCCTTTCTCCCCCCTTCCAAATTGGTCTGGCACCCATCTTCTTCCCTCCGCTCCCCCCATAGTCTGGCATTTCTGTCTTCTTCCCTGCCAGCATCTTCTCCCAACTCTCTCTTCCACATTTCCCTTCAGCGTCTTCTCCCCACTCTCTGTTTACCATTTCCATTCAGCATCTGTCTTCCCCAGGTGCTTTCAGCATCCTCCCCCCTCTGTTTTACCCTGTTTTCCTCTCCACCCCACCTTTCCTCCCTTTCTCCCTCCCTGCCCCTTTCTCCCCCCCCCCCCCGGACAACAGGCCCGGTCCGACAAACCTCCCTGCCCTGTGGCCGGCGATGTCTAAACTGCCTTCTTACAGCAGCCGGAGCGTTGTAGTTGCATATGGCTGCCGCAAAAGTTGTCTCTGATGCAACTTCCGGTTGCGTCAGAAATGACCTTTACGGCAGAAACACGCAGCTTCAACGCTCTAGCTCAGGGGTGCCCACACTTTTTGGGCTTGCAAGCTACTTTTAAAATGACCAAGTCAAAATGATCTATCAACAATAAAATAAAAAATAAAAAAACAAAGCACACTGTACGCTGAGAAAATGTTAATTATCATTCCTATTCTGGGGGGTTTTCAAAGAGGTCAAGGCAGATGACTCTATGCACTGTCACCTCAGTAACAACCATACAAAAATAGACAAATACCTCCCTCCCTTTTTACTAAAGCACAATAGCAGTTTTTAGCACAGGGAGCTGCGCTGAATGCACAGGGCTGCTCTCGACGCTCATAGGCTCCCTGCGCTAAAAACCGCTATTGCGGTTTAGTAAAAGGGGACCATAGTGTAAAATATAGACTGCAGATATAAATTCAGACACATTTTGATCACTAAATTGAAAATAAAATCATTTTTCTTACCTTTGTTGTCTGGTGATTTCATAAGTCTCTAGTTGCACTTTCTTCTTCTGACTGTGCATCCAATCTTTCTTCCCTTCTTCCAACCTGTATGCTTCCTTTCCTCCAGACCTCATTCCCTCCACCAACTTTTTCTTCCTCTCTCCCTACCCTTTCATTCTCCCTGCCTCCCTTTCTTTTTTCTCTCTTCATGCCCCCTTTCTTTTTCTCTGTTTCCCTTCTTTCCTTCTGTCTCCCTGCCTGCCCCCTTTCTTGCTCCCTGCCCTCCCCCAAGGCATTGCTGCCGCCATCGGGGAACAGCCTCCCAAGTTACCGTCATCGGGTAACTGGTCCCAAAGCCGCTGCCACCCCAAGCTTGTCTTCCCTGCGTCGGGTCAACCAGCATTCCTCTCCCCGACGTCAATTCTGCTGTTGGAGAGAAAGTTCCGCCCAGCTAGGCAGCGATTGGCTGGCACAGACTTCCTCTCCGACGGCAGAATTGACGTCAGGGAGAAGAAGGCTGATCGGTCCGATAGAATTTTCCGGACCTGACCGGCTGTGCACCCCCTAAGGCTGCACCCGGGGCGGATCTTCCCCCCCTGCCCCCCTTTTATGTCACACCTGCGCTCTGGCGCTGCGTTGCGAGCCCCGGGATCATGACACAATACTCTGGCCTGGCGTGTCTCCTACTACCAAGGGATCCTTCAGGACTTTGCTTGGCTTCCCATCAGCCTAATAAGGGCATGCAAGGCAAGAGTCTCAGGATGTAGCAAATCAAAAGGTTTTATTATGATCACTGGTTTCATTCAACAAAAGAAATAGGCTTCAGCTCAGCAGGTTTCAAAACCAGCACTCAATACTATGAAGCAAACACAAGCTGCTCAATCAAGGCAAAAACTTCAAAATCCAGTGTCCATGTTTTTAAGTGTGTCCCACCTTAACATATAGTCTCCTGCCTCTGGCCTTTCTTAGCAAAACTTTATACAGTCCTTTTCACCAGGGCAGTTTAGTTTTAGAAACATTTACTAAGCTGCTTCAGCTCCAGCAGCTGTATTAGTTCAAAGGTAGGTAAATCCAGAAAAGCAAACAAACTTTACCAACAAAAACTGAGCAATGAGAAACCTGTCCAGCATGTCACATGGTTTCCCCAGCCTAACGTTTCCTCTCACACACTGTTGCTCTGTAAAACGGATTCCTCATTTGTACAAGTTTCAAAAAGCACACTCAGCACATCTGAGGCTGTGAAGGAGTTTTCTTTCTGCTTAGCCATAGCTCGGGAATGTGCAAGGCTCTCAGCACAGCTCCCTGCTGTGCCGTTCAGTTAATCAATTATGCACAGCTGTGTGAAAGAACGCTCCCGGCTCAGCTTGGCAGCTAGCAGGGAAAAACGTTTGCTAGCCTCACAAATAAAGCTTTCTAGCAATGGCTCAAAGTTCACTATTAGAAGGGAGAGACATACAAATCCCCTTCAAACAAACCTTGGCATCACTGAGGGCTTCACTACTGTGGACACAGGCAATATACATATTCTTTCTGCATGTCAACGTCCATGGGCACAACCTCCGGTCCTACCAGACTCTCTTGTGTCTCCATGGGTTTCCCTAGGGCTCCTTCCTCACTCCCAGGTTCAGCTGTAAGCTCCTCTGTGTCCAACATCTGCCAGTCTGCAGAACCTGCCTCCTCGGGGTGAAGAGAGAGTGGATGGTTCTCTCCGGTTTGCCTCCAGGCTGCTTTCCCTCGCAGTGTTCTAAACTGTCTCGTTTTAAGCTGTGGAGGGACACTCCCATTCAGCCTAGGTGGGGGAGGGGCCTTCCACACACAGGCTTGTTCCATCTGCCTAAGTGCAGGTTATTTTCCAGCTTTAACCCTTGCCTGGACTGGTTGCTGGAAAGGAAGTAATCTCATAGCAAACTTGGGGACAGGTTTAAACCCTGTGCAGGTTTTCTGCTTCAACCTTTTCTACTCTGCCTCAACTGATTCTACTTCCAGGTCTGAGCAGTAGTCAGCTAAGCCTAAAGTTGGGGACATTACCTGATTGGCTCTTTTACAAAGGGGTATATTGTATTTCTTCCTACTCCCTGTGGCAAAACCCGGACCGGACTTGGGTTTGTCATAGGAAAACCCCGAAACGGGCTTGGGTTTGTCACACTTGATATGCCACTGTTCCTGTCCAGATCTGGCGTGGCCTCCCTTCAGACTGGCTCTCTGGCACCTTCGACTCCTGGTTCAGCATTCAAGACCAGTGGCGTATGTAGGGTATGTGGCACCCGGGGCCCATAATTTTTTGACACCCCCCCCATGTAAAAAAATATTTTTTGTAATAACCATGAAACTGAATAAATGGTCATAATAGAAACAGGCAGTGAAAATTTTCTTTTATTGAACCTCATATATGTAACCATTATTCCAAACATACCATAACATAACATAAATTAGTTCTGAATTGTCATGACATCAGAAGTACATATGGAGCAGTTGCAGGTGATGCTTGGGACAGTTCTGATTGTGTTAGTTTGGTTTTATGTGTTTTTTGAATAGAAGGGTTTTTATTTCTTTTTTGAAGGTTTTGTAGTTTGTGGTCGAGGTCAATAGGTTGTAGAGTTGGGGGTCGAGTGTTGCAGCTCGAATGGCTAGGAGGTTGTCGAACTGTTTTTTTCTTTTGACGTTTTTGGTTGGAGGGTGTGTGAATGGTGCATGAGTTCTCCTATGTCTGGTTGAGGTGGATTGAATTATTTAGCTGAAGAAATTAGTTACCCCCCATTCCACACACATTAATTCTCTTCCATTTTTGTTCCCATTATAAAAAACACTGATAAGTTCTCAGAAAAAAAATACATTAAAATAAGAAGAGAAAACAAAGGCCCCCTACAGATGAGAACATAACCTAAGAAAAGCCTAACTGGGCCAGACCAATGGTCCATCATGCCCAGTAACCCATTCTCATGGAAGCCAATCCAGGTCACTAGTACCTGGTCAAAACCCAAAGAGTAGCAACATTCCATGCTACCAATCCAGGGCAAGCAGATGTTTCCCCCATGTCTTAATAACAGACTATGGACTTTTCCTCCAGGAATTTGTCTAAACCTTTCTTAAAACCAGCTACGCTATCTGCTTTTACCATAACTTATGGCCACTTCATTTTTAAGCTGAGATCTTTCCTTCCAAACAAATGCTAGATGTCAAATACAGCACAAGGTAACTTCACACGGACTTAGCTGTGCAAGAAATGTGAATCTCCTCATACACCCACCATATAGTGCAAAAATGTGCAAAGGTCTGTTTTTTTCTTTCGATTACTACATAGACTAATGCCACACAAGCAGTGCTGTTACAAACATATTCTGTAGGTCAGTGCTAAGGTTAACAAAGTTTCCTTCCTTGGACCAGAAGGAGATACTGACAAACCACTGGAAGAGATCCCAAAACAACTACCCAGGAACAACACCCAAAGACCCACTCAGTGTGTGAACCAGTTGAGTGGAGTGGACTAACTGGGGGGTGGAAATGGGCCCGGAGTTTGCTCAGCAGAATTTCCCAGATCACCTCATCCTCTCAACACATTGACATGCTGCTGCCGCCACCACCACTAGGAACACTTCACTGGGTAGGCCAGCAATGCTATAAACTTTATAAAACACATTATTATATTTTCTTATAAAGCAAATATTTTAACTGAACTCTCTGACATCCTCAGCCTTTCCATTCACAAAAAAATAGAAGGAAGAAAAGTTCCCATTTCCTGCTGTCTCAGGTCCCCGGCCTATACAATATTTTTCTTCTGCAGAGTGCAGACCCTTCAAAAATCTGACCAAATCCTCATTTCACTTGCATTATAAAGTACTGAGGATGCCATCTCCCCCCAAATCCAGGTCCTAAAGTCTAAGACAGTAGCGCAAACTAGTGCTGCCAGATTCAGGAAAAAAAATTTCGATTCGATTCAGCCTATTGAATTGGTTTATCGATTCAATTTTCCTGCCCAATTGGGTGTTTTTTTCAAACATCCTGGTGGGTTTATTTTATAGCTTTTCCACCCCCCTTTGGCTTCTCCTAACCACACTGGCGCTGTGGTGTAAATAAAATAAAGAAACAAAAATGACTTTTCCTCTCTCTCTTAAATCCTAGCTCACGTTTGCGGTCTAACACCAGCTCTGGCAGGATACACATTTCAAATCTGACATATTGTAATCACAAAACAGAAAATAAAATTAGTTTTTCTACCTTTTTGTTGTCTGGTTATTTTTCAAATCTTCAAGGCTCTGGTTGTCTTCTGATAACTTGCTTCCCAGGGTTTCCTTCTTTCTCCGTGCTAACCATCCATCTGCCATCTCTGTCCTCCCCTTCCGTTTCCCTCCCCTCCCCCGGATGTCTGGCATCTTTCCTTTTTTTGTCTCCCTCCACAGATCCACCTTTTCTTAACTACCCTTTCATCCAGCAGCTCTCCCTCCTTCCCCACCACCCCAGGGTCCACCATCTCTCCCTTTCTTTTCCTAACTACCCTCCTAACCAGTATCTCTATCCCCCCCTCCACATCATCCCTTGTGTCCAACTTCTCTCCCTTTCTGTTCCTTCCCTCCCTAAAACCCATGTCCATCATCTCTCTCTCTCCTCTATTTTCAGACCCATTATTTCTTCCCACCCAAAGTCCGGCATATGCACGTCTCTTTGAACCCCTCCCCCTTCCCTCCGTGTACTTCTACAGCAGGGCCCCCCCTCCCCTGAAGGCCTGTCCCCCCTTGAAGGCCTGCCTGCCTGCTCCCCTTGAAGGCCTGCCCCCCTGAAGGCCTGTCCCCCCTTGGAAGGTCTGCACCCCCCTGAAGGCCTGCACCCCCCCCCCAAAGGCCTGTCCCCCCCCTTGAAGGCCTGCCCCCCTGAAGGCCTGTTCCCCTCCTTGAAGGCCTGCACCCCCCCGAAGGCCTGCACCCTCCTGAAGCCCTGAATCCCCCCGAAGGCCTACACCCCCCTCGAAGGCATGTCCCCCCCCTTGAAGGCCTGCCTGCCTGTTCCCTTTGAAAGCCTGCCCCCCCTGAAGGCCTGTCCCCCCCCTTGAAGGCCTACACCCCCCCCAAAGGCCTACACCCCCCTCGTAGACCTACCCCCCCCTCGAAGGCCTGCCCCCCTTGAAGGCCTGCACCCCCCTGGAGGCCTGCCTGTCCCCCTTGAAGGCCTGTCCCCCCCGAAGGCCTGCCCCCCCCCCCCCCGAAGGCTTGTCCCCCCTTTGAAGGCTTGCCTGCCTGTTCTCCATGAAGGCCTGTCCCCCTGAAGGCCTGTCTCCCCCCCCTCCACAAGGTCTGCCTGCCCGCCACACCCTGAAGGCCTGCTCTCCCCCCCCCCCACTACCTCGAAGGACCGCTCGGCCCCACCACCACCACGAAGCACTGCTTATTCCCCCCTCCTCCCCGCTTCATTTCCCTAGGGAAACAGCCTGCAGCAAGATCGCACGATGCCAGTGATCTTTGCTTACTTCGGCTGTTTCCTCCGCCGCGGTCCCGCCCCTGCTCTGACGTGAGAGGAGGGGGTGGGATCATGGCGGAGGAAACAGACGAAGCAGGCAAATATCGCTGGCATCGCGATCTTGCTGCAGGCTGTTTCCAGACGCGACACCCGGCGCAGGGGGGGGAACCAGACCGGACCAGGAGCACCCCATCAGGGCTTGGCACCTGGGGCGGACCGCCCCCCACGCCCCCCTTGGTACGCCACTGTTCAAGACCATCTTGCTGGTTGCCAACCTGTCTTCTCTGCTCCTTTGCTGCCTGCTCCCCATAGCCATAAAGCTGCTCCACTAAACTGTTGACTCTGCTGTTAGGGTTAGGGTTAGGTTTAGGGTTTAGGGTTAGGGTTAGGGTTCTAGATCTGGGCTTAAGTCAAATTTGGGTTAGGGTTAGGGTTAGGGGTTAGGGTTAGGGTTCTAGATCCGGGCTTAAGTCAAATTTAACCCTGAGTTCTAATCCCCGCTAGGGTTAGGGTTAGGGTTCTAGATCCGGGCTTAAGTCAAATTTAACCCTGAGTTCTAATCCCCGCTAGGGTTAGGGTTAGGGTTAGGGTTCTAGATTAGGGTTAGGGTTAGGGTTCTAGATCCGGACTTAAGTCAAATTTAGGGTTAGGGTTAGGGTTAGGGTTAGGGGTAGGGTGTGGGTGAGGGTTAGGGTGAGGGTGAGGGTTAGGGTTAGGGTTCTAGATCCGGGCTTAAGTCAAATTTAACCCTGGGTTCAAATCCCGGCTAGGGTTAGGGTTCTAGATCCGGGCTTAAGTCAAATTTAACCCTGGGTTCAAATCCTGGCTAGGGTTAGGGTTCTAGATCCGGGCTTAAGTCAAATTTAACCCTGGGTTCAAATCCCGGTTAGGGTTAGAGTTCTAGATCCGGGCTTAAGTCAAATTTATCCCTGGGTTCAAATCCCGGTTAGAGTTAGGGTTCTAGATCAGGGTTTAAGTCAAATTTAACCCTGGGTTCAAATCCCAGCCAGGGTTAGGGTTCTAGATCCTGGATTAAGTCAAATTTAACCCTGGATTCAAATCCCGGCTAGGGTTAGGGTTCTAGATCCGTGCTTAAGTCAAATTTAACCCTGGGTTCAAATCCTAGCTAGGGTTATGGTTCTAGATCCGGGCTTAAGTCAAATTTAACACTGGGTTCAAATCTTGGCTAGGGTTAGGGTTCTAGATCCGGGCTTAAGTCAAATTTAACCCTGGGTTCAAATCCCGGCTAGGGTTAGGGTTCTAGATCCGGGCTTAAGTCAAATTTAACCCTGGGTTCAAATCCCGGCTAGGGTTAGGGTTCTAGATTCGGGCTTAAGTCAAATTTAACCCTGGGTTCTAATCCCAGCTAGGGTTAGGGTTCTAGATCCGGGCTTAAGTCAAATTTAACCCTGGGTTCTAATCCCGGTTAGGGTTAGGGTTAGGGTTCTAGATCCGGGCTTAAGTCAAATTTAACCCTGGGTTGTAATCCCGGCTAGGGTTAGGGTTAGGGTTCTAGATCCGGGCTTAAGTCAAATTTAACCCTAACCCTAACCCTAACAAGAGGACGAAGAAGAAGCCCTAGTTCGACGGCCCTTCTTACCCTTCCCCTTCCCCTTTCCCCTCCCCCTCCTCCCTTTGCCCCCAGTCCCAGCCACAAGGGCCATGTTACCCGTTGTCCTGTCGCTGTCCGTCCTGCGTCCGGCAACTTTCTCTCCAGGAGTGGCGCCTTCCGAAGCAACCACCATCACCGAACCTCCACGAGCTGCTCGCGCTGGCTCCTCGACTCTCGGCTGATGAGCTGCAGCCAGTCCTCCGCTTGATACATCCGCAGCAGACGGCCCGGAACTGCTCTCCCGTCCAGCGATGACATCCTGGGGGAAAAAATCCAAAGAGGGGCCAGCAACCTTCACAGCATGAGGGTAAGTTAGCCCCGGAGTCCATGCGCCCGGCTGCCGATCACCCATCCCCTCGAACCCCCGCGGACCACCATCAACCGCAGCCCCCGCGCCCCAAGGCGGTGGCAGAACTGCTCCAGGAAACGGAGGCGGAACCACTGCCCATGGACCAGATCACCAAGGAGCTCCCCAAGGCCCTGACATCCAAGGCGGCCACCAACCAGGGGAGCTGACCTGGAACCCCTGACCCGTCCCTGACGTAGACGGGAGGACAGGAGGATCGAACGTCCCCCCCCACAGACTCCCCCCCCTTGTGGAAGAAGACGCCTCCCCCAACCGGCCTAAACTTGGTCCATCTCCGGCCATCCCGACGGCACCCAGCGCAGCCACAGGCAAGCTGGACGCTGAAGGAACCCCAGCAGCAGGAGGGCCCATAACCCCCCCGAGAGCCCCAGCAGGAGTTATCTGTAATCCAGCCACACATCGAGACGCCCCACGGCTCCTCCCCCTGACAACCAGCCTCCTGCCACCGCCCCTGCGGGTCGACCCCGCACCACTATGCAGAGCCGGCACCTCCCCTGCAACCTCCAGCGCTATCGCAGTTCGGGCTGCCGAACGCGAGCGCCATGGAGGCAAAGATCTACCCCTCCCCGCCGCATTACTCACCGGCTCCGGGTCCGCCTCATCCAGGGAATCACTGGCCAAAAGGGACAGCTCAACGGGATCAGAGGAGTCATCGACGCTCAAATTTGCCATCGCCACGAATACCAGCAAAACTGCACCGTCGGGGAAAATGAAACCGGACACGTGGTAGGCCTCAGACCGCCCGACCCTGCCGATACCGCTGAAAGCTGCCTCGGAGGACCGGAAACCCTTACGGTCCTCCGAGCATCCAGCTTATATACCCCCCCACCCACCCAACCCTGCGGCCCCAATTTGACTTTATAGGAGGTCCGTCCCACGGTGGGAAAGACCTCCTCCCTTCTTTAAAAATTTTTCCTGCCTACCCACCTCCTCCTATCTATCTTCCCGACGGACGGCAACGCGGGCCACCCAGCTCCGCGTTAGAGCCGCCCGTCGAGACAGGCTCTCGGGCTTTTTATAACACTAAGAGAGAAAGAACACATGAATATTGAGAGAGACAGAATACTAACACTGAGAAAGAGAACACTAATACTGAGAGAGAGAGAGAACACTTGAATACTGTGAGAGACAGAACACTAACACTAAGAGACAGAGAACACTTGAACACTAAGAGAGAGAACACAAGAAAACTGAGAGAGAGAGAACACTAACACTGAGAGAGAGAACACTATTACTGAGAGAGAGAATACTAACACTGAGAGAGAGAGAACACTAACAGTGAGAGAGACAGAGCACTAACACTAAGAGAAAGACAACACATAAATACTGAAAGAGACTGAACACTAACACTCAGACAGACAGAACACTAATACTAAGAGAGACAGAACACTAAGGCTGAGAGAGAGAGAATACTAACACTGAGAGAGAGAGAACATTGAAACTGAGACAGAGAGAACATTAACAGGTGAGAGAGAGACACAACACTAAACACTGGAAAGAGACGGAATACTAACACTGAGATTGACAGAACACTAACACTGAGAGAGAGAGAACATAAAAAATTGAGAGAAAGAACACTAACAGTGAGAGAAACAGAACACTTATGCTGAGAGAGACAGAACACTAACACTGAGAGAGAGAGAACACTAACAGTGAGAGAGAGAGACCATTAACAATTAGAGAAAGAGAACACTAACAGTAAGAGAGACAGAACACTTATGCTGAGAGAGAGAGAGAACATTAAAATGAGAGAGAGAGAACACTAACAGTGAGAGAGAGAGAACACTAACACTGAGAGAGAGAACACTATTACTGAGAGAGAGAATACTAACACTGAGAGAGAGAGAACACTAACAGTGAGAGAGACAGAGCACTAACACTAAGAGACAGAGAACACTTGAACACTAAGAGAGAGAACACAAGAAAACTGAGAGAGAGAGAACACTAACACTGAGAGAGAGAACACTATTACTGAGAGAGAGAATACTAACACTGAGAGAGAGAGAACACTAACAGTGAGAGAGACAGAGCACTAACACTAAGAGAAAGACAACACATAAATACTGAAAGAGACTGAACACTAATACTAAGAGAGACAGAACTCTAACGCTGAGAGAGAGAGAACACTAACACTGAGAGAGAGAGAACATTGAAACTGAGACAGAGAGAACATTAACAGTGAGAGAGAGTGAACACTAACAATGAGAGAGAGACACAACACTAACACTGAAAGAGACGGAATACTAACACTGAGATTGACAGAACACTAACGCTGAGAGAGAGAGAATACTAACACTAGAAGAGAGAACATTAACACTTAGATAGAGAGAGAACACTAACACTATGAGAGAGAGAGAACACTAACTGTAAGAGATAGAGAATATTAACAACTATTGTGAAGACCCCCATCAGCAAGAGCAGCATCTCCCCAGCACCCCTGGCGACTTCTGCTGCTGCTGGCAAAACAGGCTACCTCAATATGATCAGCTGTTTACTCTGACCTGTAACCTCAGCAGCAGGGTGTCAGGTGAGAGAGAGGAACACACTGGATGGAAAGGGAGCGAGGGGAGGGAGGGGGCAGATACTGGATGGAAAGAGAGAAGAGGATGATGCTTTATATAAGGGGATGCAGAGATGGAAGAGAACATAAGAACATAGAAATTGGCACTGCTGGGTCAGACCAGGGGTCCAAAACTGCCCAGCAGCGGCCCCCAGGTGAAAGACCAGTGCCTTAACTTAGACTAGGCAGATGGTGTGGAGAAGAGATAGGTGGAAGAATGATGGAAGGGGAAAATGAAAGGGGAGGGGGCAGATGCTCACAGAAGGGGATGGTGGCCATGGGAAGTAGAAGGGAAAGTGATGCTCTTGGTGCAAGAAGCAGCAGCTGAGTCCCTGCAAAATTAGGGTTTTTAAATGAGGTTCTGGCAATAAGAACAAAACAGTTCACATTTGATGGAAAAAAATATAATTTCTTTAAAGTTCATCTTGGGATGTATAATTGATATCAAGATTATTTATCTTGGTGTACAGAATTAAATTTTACAACATAGTCCATGTGACATGTGAAGAGGCTTATCATAATTATAAATTTATTGCCTAATCACTCAAAAGTAAAAATGAATTCCTTAACAAGGTTATTATATTATTGTTATATATTTATTTGTTAGATTTGGGGATTTTAATAGCAAAACATTACATTCTTATAGGCAGATTGAATAATATTAAATAAGGAACTTTTAATAAGAAACATCATACTTAAATTCATCTTTATTTAATTAAAAAATTGAATCGAATTAGGTAATTGGATTTAGAAAGAAAATAATAAAATAATAGAAAAAAATAGGTTTAATTAAAGTAAACTGAATGGAAGTAGGCAATTTGAGTAAGAAACGTATTTAAACGATTAGGGAACATGGACTGATTGGATAGTCTGGCATCCTATTGAAGGATTAATAAAAAGAGCAACAGAGATAACTAATTGTCATATAAGGCTGAAGAAATAGTGATACAGTCATGAAAAGCTAAAACAGTGCTCATTAAAACATTTCGATTTGGTTCAATATCGTTTGTGAGGTATAAAATCGTCCCTACCTTTGCGCGGGATAGAATCGCTCCATCTCTTCCTTCATCACGCAGTGATTATTGACCATTATTGAGGCGACAAACATAACCGGATGATTAATCTGGTGTACGTCACCAGCGCACGAAGTTTACGTAACATCTACCACCCTATGAGGGGTGATGACCAAAGCTAGCGTAAATGATCATATGGCAATCAGGTGAGCGATGACGTGGAGCCTAATGACTGAGCGTATAAAGTTCACGGTATTCTCCACTTTTGAGAATGCAACGTTGGAGTGAGGAGGTGTGATTGCGCTCGGTAATCTTTGCGATGCTGTAACCTTGGAGGGAAGAGGTTCCGCGCTACAGCGGGTAAGTTTTTAGATGCTGTTTTAAGATGTAAGCGGTTAGAATGAGTTTGAAAGTTGAAATTTTGAACTTGGAGATTAAGACTTGTGTTTAAATTTAACTATAGTCGTTGCCTTCAGTATTCCTAAACCGAAGCTTAGTTTTAGCGTTTCCCGTACGATGCTTGTTTTTGGAGGGGTAATTTTAAGAGTTAACACGCTTAGGATCCGCTCAGTGGCGTACCTAGGGTCTACGACACCCGGGGCCCACTGTTTGTTTGTTTTTACAACACCCCCCCCCCCATGTAAAAAAAAGACTTAATCATGTTTTTGCAGGTACAAGCTATGAGGGGTGGTGTTATTGGGTTTGGAGTCACGGTCCAGGAACTTCTCTTTTCAGGACCCGGTTCCAAGGCTTTGGTCCCGGTTCCGGTGCCGTGATCCAGCATGTTTCCAGACTTCTCTCTTGTCCGATGGTCTTTTACCTTCCGTGAAGCCCGGAGAAACTGTCGGCCTCGGCAGTGATTCAGCTACTTCCCCCGCGGCTCCCCTTCCGCGCTTTTCGTGTCTGTCTCTGGCGCAATTCTCCCGGAAAAGCGCGGAAGGGGAGCCGCGGGGGAAGTAGCTGAATAACTGCCGAGGCCGACAGTTTTTTCAGGCTTCACGGAAGGTATAAATTAAATTAAAACAACCACAATGATTTAACTGATTAAAAAAAGTAACTTTAGAAGTGGTAAAATGATTTCAATTAAATGAAAAAGCAATTTAAGAAACGGTATTAAAATCACGTTGCCAATAGATTCATTATTGTATTGTGTACCATGTGGTACTTTTAATGTCATAGGTTTTAAAAGTTATAAAAAGATTTAATATGCACATTAAAAATTAGCACACTTAATTTAAAGTAAAGAGAAAATGATCTGGATTTTTTAAAAGATGTGATTCCAAATAATTAATGTTTTGTGAACACAAGGATTTTTATTGCTGATTCTAGAATTGATTGGTAAACAGTTGATCTTGTAATTGATAGTATATTAAAAATTGGAGAGTAACTCATACTAGATCTAGCTTTTGATTATAATAAAGACATTAGTTTAAATCTAAATTTATATATTTTGTTAATATAATTCTACAGATTATATTATGATGATTTAAATAGATACTTGACAAGCAATAAGAATGTTTAGAAATGTCATTGGAAATTTATTATAATACAGTTAAAGAATTATTACAGTAACTAATGTTTGAAGCATTAACAAAATATGTTACAAATAATGAGGGTATTGATCTTCTTCTTCTGTTTTTTAAGGCTTCAATAACTTGATTACAATTGAAATTATGTCTGAAATCTCCACCTTGGCTTTCTTGAAAGCAGTAGCAGCTTGTGGATATTGCCATTGGCTGCAAAGCTTTAAGATTTTGAATTGCTAGACCGGAGGAAGATGTCTTCAGTCAGCAGGGCTTGGGAATCCACAATAGCTTAAGTATTTATAAATTGCACTCGGGCAGGGAGAAACTTTGGTGGTCATCTACTAATTTTGGGCTCCAGGCCCTTCCCCAAATGAGCTGTATATGACTACACTACTGAATACAAAAATAATTGTGATGCACATATCCCAAAGCTAACATTTCAGGTAATAAATTCAAAATAAAACACTTTTCTACCTTGTTGTCTGGATGTTTTGTTTTTCCATCATCTCAGTCCCAGTTTTTCTTTTTGCATTTAGTCCATTTTCAACTAATTCTCTTTCCAGTATCTGCTATCCATTTTTTTTTCTCCTTCTCTTGTAACATTCCTTTTCCTTATTATGCCTGTCTCTAATGTATTTTTCCCCTTTCAGCTTAATTTTTTGCCTGTGTCCACTCAAATCTTGCCTTCTTTCTCACCCTTCTTCTTTTTAAATGTTCAGCTACTTCACAATTCTCCATCTTATCTCAGTTCCTAGCTCTCCCATTTCCCATCTCGCTCTTTTCACAGCCTCCTTTTTGCTGTTTTCTACTCCCCATTACCCCATTAATACCACTGTACTCGCTGCTCTTTCACTTATCTTGTCATCTCCCTTTTGACCTCATCCACATGGGTCACATCTCTCCTCAGGCTATAACTCCCTGTTCCTTTCTTTCTTCTAGCATCTCTCTGCCTTCCATCCCCAGATCCAACTTTTCTCCCTTTCTCTTCCCAACTGCCCCATCCCATCTCTCCCCCTGCCTGCCTCCCTTCCCCAGGTCCACCATTTCTTCCTTTCTCTCTTCCTCCACACCATCCCAGGTCCAACTTCTCTCCCTTCAGACTATTACCCACCATCTCTATATTTTGGCCCCATAAGCTCTCCACCTCCCCCCAGCCCAATCTAGCACTTCTTTAATACCATCCCCCTCTGTACTTTAAAAAAAAAAAAAAAAAAGAATGCCCAGTATGTTCTCCCCTCCTTCTCTCTGTGCCCATGCATCTACCTCACTCCTCTCCTACTCCCTCCCTTCTCTCTCTGCCTAACAGTTCTCTTCATCTCATGTGCACCATCTTTCCCTTTCTATTCTCTCCCGCATCTCTTTCCCTCACTCCCTCCATTCTTCCATATTAAGGCTCATGCTCCCCTCCCTCTTTCCCTTCATTCTGTGTCCCAAGTTCATGCCCCTCCTTCCTTCATCCTGTATGTGCTCCCTCCCTTAAGTCTCAACACATCCTCCTTCCTTATTTCCCTCACTTACTTATATATTTTGTTTGTTTTTTGTACTGCAGGGATTCCTAGAATGTGAGTTACCTGATCACCGAAAGGAGTCGACTGAAATTTTACAGGAAGGATGGCAGGTAAGAATTTCCAGTTGTTAAATTCAAATTAAAACAATTTTTTCTACCTTGTCTGGATGTTTTGTTTTTCCATCATCTCGGTCCTAGTTTCTTTTTGCATTTTGCCCATCTTTAACTAAGTCTTTCTAGTGTCTGCTGTCCATTTATTTTCTCTTCTCCTCTCATTCCATTGTTTTTCCATATGCCTATGTCCAATGTATTTTTCCCTTTCAGCTTTCTTAACATTATTTTTTTGCTTCTTTCCACTCAAATCTTGCCTTTCTCACCCTTTTTAAATGTTCCGCTACCTCAGTTTTCCATCTTTTCTCCATCCCTAGCTCTTCCATTTCCCATCTCACTCTTTTCCCAGCCTCCTTTTTCCTGATCTCTACTCCCCATTACCATAATACCACTGTACTCACTGCTCATTTCTTGTCATCTCCCTTTTGACCTTATCTACATGGGTCACCACTTTCAGAATCCCCCTCCCTCTCCCCTCAGGCTGTAACTGCCTCTTTCTTTCCATCCCCTAGCATCTTATCCCAGCTCTTCCCTCCTGCCCTCCTATGGGTTCTACTCTGCTCCTCTATCCCCACAGTCCAATGTTTTTCTCTTCTGTTTTTCTTCCCTTCCCCCTCCTTGATGCTGTATCTCTGCCTTCCATCCACAGACCTAACATTTCTCCCTCCCTCCCTTCCATCCCCGGATCCAACTTCTCTTCCTCTTCCCAAATGCCCTATCCCATCATTTCTCCTTCCTTCCCTTCCATCCCCGGATCCAACTTTTCTTCCTTCCTCTTCCCAAATGCCCCATCCCATCTCTCCCCCTGCCTGCATCCCTTCCCCAGGTCCACCATATCTCCCTTTCTATTCCCAACAGTTTTTCCTTGAAGTATCTTTCCCTCCACACCATCCCAGGTCCAATTTCTTTCCCTTAAGACTATTGCCCACCATCTCTCTCTGTTTCTGGCCCCATAAGCTCTCCCCCCCCCCCTTCACAGCTAAAATAGCACTTCATTAATACCCTCCCCCTCTGTAGTTAAAAAGAAAAAGTGCGGGAGGCTTCCTCGGCCCAGTATGTTCTCCCTTCTCTCCACGCTCATATCTCTACCTCACTCCTCTCCCCCGTGACCAATAATTCTTTCTTTGTCTGTGTCTTCATCATCTTTTCCTCACTCCCTCCATTCTTCCATATTATGGCTTGTGCACCCCTCACTCTTTCCTTTCATTGTGTGTTCCAAGTTCATGACCCTGTTTGTGCTCCCTCAAGTCCTAACACGTCCTTCCTTCCCTCACTTACATATTTAGTTTGTTTTGTACTGCAGGGATTCCTAGGATGCGAGTTACCTGATCACTGAAATTTTACAGAAAGGATGGCAGGTAAGAATTTCCTGACTCCCAAATGGTAAATTGGTTGGCAGTGATTGGTCAAGGAGAACTTTGGAGTTGAGAATCGAACTATACGCAAGATGGAAGCCATGCAATTCAAAAGGGACCATGCTGCATTTTAAAAATAGGAAATTTTTAGAAGTGTAGTGCAGTGGTTAAAGCTACAGCTTCAGCATCCAGAGGCTTTGGGATCAAACCCACGCTGATCCTGATGACCCCTGGGCAAATCACTTAATCCCTCCATTGCCCAAGCTACATTAAATAGATTGAGGCCATTGGGACCGGGGGGATAGAAAGATACTACATGAGGTAGGGAGGGATAAAAGCTGGAAGGGTTTTGCTGCACAAGGGATGGGAGGGAGGGATAGAAAGGAAATAGGAAGAATTGGGGTGGAGAAGAAGGAAGAGATGATCATTGTGTATGGGAAAAATCTAGTGTCTTTTTTGGGCTCAAAATGAGTCTTATTTTGGGGGAAACACATTTCTTAAAAATGGATAGAAATGAATTGAAATATTTGAAAAGTGTTTATTGAAAAATTATTTATTTCTGAAGACAGGAATACTTGGAGGCTTTGACTGAGCGGACTTGTCACAAGAACAGCCAGTGTGTATGAAAGACACATGGACCGATCCTGCACAGTGCTGGGAAAGATAAGTGTTTATCATAAGAGTATTAAGAACATTATATACTCGCACACAGTCCAATTACATTAGTGGGAATTTATTACTGAAGACAGGAATATTTGGAGGCTTTGGCTGAGCAGATTTTCCATAAGAACAGCAGTGGTCAACTTTAGGATGTTAACTACTTATTGGTCTACCTTGGTGTTCACCACTGCCTTGGTGTACATCGCTTTGGGGGGGGGGGTTGATCACCACCCTGGTGTACACTGCCTTGATGTACATCGCTTTGGGGGGGGGGGGTTGATCACCACCCTGGTATACACTGCCTTGGTGTACATCGCTATGGGGGGGGGGGGTTGATCACCACCCTGGTGTACATCGCTATGGGGGGGGGGGGGTTGATCACCACCCTGGTGTACATCGCTATGGGGGGGGGGGGGGTTGATCACCACCTTGGTGTACATCGCTATGGGGGGGGGGGGGTTGATCACCGCCCTGGTGTACATCACTATGGGGGGGGGTTGATCACCGCCCTGGTGTACATCGCTATGGGGGGGGGGTTGATCACCGCCCTGGTGTACATCGCTATTGGGGGGGGGGGGGGTTGATCACCGCCCTGGTGTACATCGCTATGGGGGGGGGTGTACACTGCCCTGGTGTACACTGCCTTGGTGTACACCGCTATGGGGGGGTTGATCACCGCCCTGGTGTACACTGCCTTGGTGTACACCGCTATGGGGGGGTTGATCACTGCCTTGGTGTACACCGCTATGGGGGGGTTGATCACTGCCTTGGTGTACACCGCTATGGGGGGGTTGATCACTGCCTTGGTGTACACCGCTATGGGGGGGTTGATCACCGCCCTGGTGTACACCGCTATGGGGGGGTTGATCACCGCCCTGGTGTACACTGCCTTGGTGTACACCGCTATGGGGGGGTTGATCACCGCCTTGGTGTACACTGCCTTGGTGTACACCGCTATGGGGGGTTGATCATCGCCTTGGTGTACATCGCTATGGGGGGGTTGATCACTGCCCTGGTGTACACTGCCTTGGTGTACACTGCTATGGGGGGGGGGGTTGATCACTGCCCTGGTGTACACTGCCTTGGTGTACACTGCTATGGGGGGGGGGTTGATCACCGCCTTGGTGTACACTGCTATGGGGGGGGGGGGGGTTGATCACCGCCTTGGTGTACACTGCCTTGGTGTACACTGCTATGGGGGGGGGTTGATCACCGCCTTGGTGTACACTGCCTTGGTGTACACTGCTATGGGGGGGGGGTTGATCACCGCCTTGGTGTACACCGCTATGGGGGGGGGGGTTGATCACCGCCTTGGTGTACACCGCTATGGGGGGGGGGTTGATCACCGCCTTGGTGTACACCGCTATGGGGGGGGTGTACACTGCCCTGGTGTACACTGCCTTGGTGTACACCGCTATGGGGGGGTTGATCACTGCCCTGGTGTACACTGCCTTGGTGTACACCGCTATGGGGGGGTTGATCACTGCCCTGGTGTACACTGCCTTGGTGTACACTGCTATGGGGGGGGGGGTTGATCACCGCCTTGGTGTACACTGCTATGGGGGGGGTTGATCACCGCCTTGGTGTACACCGCTATGGGGGGGGGGGGTTGATCACCGCCTTGGTGTACACCGCTATGGGGGGGGTGTACACTGCCCTGGTGTACACCGCTATGGGGGGGTTGATCACTGCCCTGGTGTACACTGCCTTGGTGTACACCGCTATGGGGGGGTTGATCACTGCCCTGGTGTACACTGCCTTGGTGTACACCGCTATGGGGGGGTTGATCACTGCCCTGGTGTACACTGCCTTGGTGTACACCGCTATGGGGGGGTTGATTACTGCCCTGGTGTACACTGCCTTGGTGTACACCGCTATGGGGGGGTTGATCACTGCCCTGGTGTACACTGCCTTGGTGTACACCGCTATGGGGGGGTTGATCACTGCCCTGGTGTACACTGCCTTGGTGTACACCGCTATGGGGGGGGTTGATCACCGCCCTGGTGTACATCGCTATTGGGGGGGGGGGGGTTGATCACCGCCCTGGTGTACATCGCTATGGGGGGGGGGTGTACACTGCCTTGGTGTACACCGCTATGGGGGGGTTGATCACCGCCCTGGTGTACACTGCCTTGGTGTACACCGCTATGGGGGGGTTGATCACTGCCTTGGTGTACACCGCTATGGGGGGGTTGATCACTGCCTTGGTGTACACCGCTATGGGGGGGTTGATCACTGCCTTGGTGTACACCGCTATGGGGGGGTTGATCACTGCCTTGGTGTACACCGCTATGGGGGGGTTGATCACTGCCTTGGTGTACACCGCTATGGGGGGGTTGATCACCGCCTTGGTGTACACCGCTATGGGGGGGTTGATCACCGCCCTGGTGTACACCGCTATGGGGGGGTTGATCACCGCCCTGGTGTACACTGCCTTGGTGTACACCGCTATGGGGGGTTGATCATCGCCTTGGTGTACATCGCTATGGGGGGGGTTGATCACTGCCCTGGTGTACACTGCCTTGGTGTACACTGCTATGGGGGGGGGGGGTTGATCACCGCCTTGGTGTACACTGCCTTGGTGTACACTGCTATGGGGGGGGGGGGGGGGTGATCACCGCCTTGGTGTACACTGCTATGGGGGGGGGTTGATCACCGCCTTGGTGTACACCGCTATGGGGGGGGGGGTTGATCACCGCCTTGGTGTACACCGCTATGGGGGGGGTGTACACTGCCCTGGTGTACACCGCTATGGGGGGGTTGATCACTGCCCTGGTGTACACTGCCTTGGTGTACACCGCTATGGGGGGGTTGATCACTGCCCTGGTGTACACTGCCTTGGTGTACACCGCTATGGGGGGGTTGATCACTGCCCTGGTGTACACTGCCTTGGTGTACACTGCTATGGGGGGGGGGGGGTTGATCACCGCCTTGGTGTACACTGCTATGGGGGGGGGGGTTGATCACCGCCTTGGTGTACACCGCTATGGGGGGCGGGTTGATCACCGCCTTGGTGTACACCGCTATGGGGGGGGTGTACACTGCCCTGGTGTACACCGCTATGGGGGGGTTGATCACTGCCCTGGTGTACACTGCTTTGGTGTACACCGCTATGGGGGGGGTTGATCACTGCCCTGGTGTACACTGCCTTGGTGTACACCGCTATGGGGGGGTTGATCACTGCCCTGGTGTACACTGCCCTGGTGTACACCGCTATGGGGGGGTTGATCACTGCCCTGGTGTACACTGCCTTGGTGTACACCGCTATGGGGGGGTTGATCACTGCCCTGGTGTACACTGCCTTGGTGTACACCGCTATGGGGGGGTTGATCACTGCCCTGGTGTACACTGCCTTGGTGTACACCGCTATGGGGGGGTTGATCACTGCCCTGGTGTACACTGCCTTGGTGTACACCGCTATGGGGGGGTTGATCACTGCCCTGGTGTACACCGCTATGGGGGGGTTGATCACCGCCCTGGTGTACACCGCTATGGGGGGGGTTGATCACCGCCCTGGTGTACACCGCTATGGGGGGGGTTGATCACCGCCCTGGTGTACACCGCTATGGGGGGGGGTTGATCACCGCCCTGGTGTACACCGCTATGGGGGGGGTTGATCACTGCCCTGGTGTACACTGCCTTGGTGTACACCGCTATGGGGGGGGTTGATCACTGCCCTGGTGTACACTGCCTTGGTGTACACCGCTATGGGGGGGGTTGATCACTGCCCTGGTGTACACTGCCTTGGTGTACACCGCTATGGGGGGGGTTGATCACTGCCCTGGTGTACACTGCCTTGGTGTACACCGCTATGGGGGGGTTGATCACTGCCCTGGTGTACACTGCCTTGGTGTACACCGCTATGGGGGGGTTGATCACTGCCCTGGTGTACACTGCCTTGGTGTACACCGCTATGGGGGGGGTTGATCACTGCCTTGGTGTACACTGCTATGGGGGGGGTTGATCACTGCCTTGGTGTACACTGCCTTGGTGTACACCGCTATGGGGGGGTTGATCACTGCCCTGGTGTACACTGCTATGGGGGGGGGGGTTGATCACCGCCTTGGTGTACACTGCTATGGGGGGGGGGTTGATCACCGCCTTGGTGTACACTGCTATGGGGGGGGGGGTTGATCACCACCTTGGTGTACACTGCTATGGGGGGGGGGGGGTTGATCACTGCCCTGGTGTACACTGCCTTGGTGTACACTGCTATGGGGGAGGTTGATCACCGCCTTGGTGTACACTGCTATGGGGGGGGGGTTGATCACCGCCTTGGTGTACACTGCTATGGGGGGGGGTTGATCACCGCCTTGGTGTACACTGCTATGGGGGAGGTTGATCACCGCCTTGGTGTACACTGCTATGGGGGGGGGGGGTTGATCACTGCCTTGGTGTACACCGCTATGGGGGGGTTGATCACTGCCCTGGTGTACACTGCTATGGGGGGGGGGGTTGATCACCGCCTTGGTGTACACTGCTATGGGGGGGGGGGGTTGATCACCGCCTTGGTGTACACTGCTATGGGGGGGGGGTTGATCACCGCCTTGGTGTACACTGCTATGGGGGGGGGGGTTGATCACCACCTTGGTGTACACTGCTATGGGGGGGGGGGTTGATCACTGCCCTGGTGTACACTGCCTTGGTGTACACTGCTATGGGGGGGGGTTGATCACCGCCTTGGTGTACACTGCTATGGGGGGGGGTTGATCACCGCCTTGGTGTACACTGCTATGGGGGAGGTTGATCACCGCCTTGGTGTACACTGCTATGGGGGGGGGGGGTTGATCACCGCCTTGGTGTACACTGCTATGGGGGGGGGGGTTGATCACTGCCCTGGTGTACACTGCCTTGGCGTACACCGCTATGGGGGAGGTTGATCACTGCCCTGGTGTACACTGCTTTGGGGTGTGTTCACTTTGTGGTGGTCTACTCTAAAGTCCTAAACAGCTGTGTCGCAAGCGATCATAAAATTTCTTCCCACTAATGTAACTGGACTGCGTCCAGATTGTGTAGAAGAGGAGGATGTAGGGGAGTTCTAGAGGCCACAATCCGCTTATTCTGATCTCTCCCCCTCAAAATGAGGCAGTACTTTATCAACCTGAGTTGTAGATCATGAAATTGTAGCCTTAAATTTGTAAGCTCATTATGCCTGGAATTAATGGTTATAGAAGAGTTGACATACCAAAAAATGCAAGGTCATGCACCTTGGCAGCCAAAACCCATGCAGAAGTTACACCCTTAATGGCGAGATCCTAGCAAGGACTGTAGCAGAACGGGACTTAGGGGTGATCATCAGTGAAGACATGAAGACTGCCAATCAAGTGGAGCAGGCTTCATCTAAGGCTAGACAAATCATAGGGTGTATACGTAGGGGTTTCGTCAATCATAAGCCTGAAGTCATTATGCCATTGTATAGATCCATGGTGAGACCCCATCTGGAATACTGTGTACAATTCTGGAGGCCTCATTACTGCAAAGATGTGCTGAGATTGGAGTCGGTCCAGTGAATGGCCACCCGGATGGTCTCTGGACTCAAGGACCTCCCTTACGAGGAACGGCTGGATAAGTTGCGGCTATACCCACTCGAGGAACACAGAGAGAGGGGAGACATGATCGAGATGTTCAAATATCTCACGGGCCGCATCAAGGTGAAAGAAGATATCTTCTTTTTCAAAGGTCCCACGGCTACAAGAGGGCATCCGTGGAAAATCAGAGGAGGGAAGCTGCACGGTGACACCAGAAAATACTTTTTCACCGAGAAAGTGGTAGATCGCTGGAATGGTCTTCCACTTCAGGTGATTGAGGCCAGCAGCGTGCCCGATTTTAAGACAAAATGGGATCGTCACGTGGGTTCTCTTCACAGAGAAAGGTAGGGGTGGGTCATTAAGGTGGGCAGACTAGATGGGCCGTGGCCCTTATCTGCCGTCTATTTCTGTTTCTATGACATTTGAGCAAATAATTTGGGCATACATCCTGTCTAAGACTTGCGGTTGGCTGCACTGCCATATTGGAATATGGTGTTTCTTCTTTTTGTTAGGGTATGGATTCCATGGTTTCTTTTAACTTCATGTATGTATTCTGCCTAGGTCTTACGCAGGAAGACGAGGTGTTTTCTGTTTGACCTTGTGGATTTCTGACAGGAGGATGCATGTCTGGCTTTGGCAGAAATGTGAAGGTAAGGAGGGAAGTGGCAAGTATTTAATTTGTTTATCCCCTCCTCCCAGTAGCTCTGAATGGGTTAGAAGCAAACATTCACAGTGGGATACATTTAGACAGTCAAAAGATTTTACAGTGACTTAAGTAAAGGTTAAGAATGGAGAAGCTAGTGCAGAAAGGAAGGGGAGTTTAAGGGAGGCGATGGGGGTTGATTTGCAGTTGGAATTTTAGTTGAAGTGTCCTGGGATGGTCACATGTTTGTGGGAGATGGATAGCTCGCTGATGGAATTTGAGTAGGGATTCTAGGGTTTCTGCTCGGGAGCAGGGGGGTTCTGTAGAGTAGGATGAGGATGACTTTGTGCTTGTGGCAAATTCTAGGCCCTCTAGGGTGGGAATATTCACTAGGTAGTGAAATGGAGCGAGGGAATATGAGGTTCGATGTGTCACCTCCCAAGGCTGTCAGTCCTTTTCTGATTCTTCATTTTAAATCTGTCTGCTTTTTTGGTCCATTATAAAAAGGAAAGAGCAGTGCAGGAATGACTGTTTCATTGTGTGAAGGTTGCGTATGATAGGTATTCCCCTGTCCTTAATTCATTTTGAATCTTTACTATGAATTTCTTTATTTTAATTTTCCAATGAGTTTGACGCCAATTGGGTTTTTTCACAGTGCACCTATCACTTGAATATTATACAAATGACCTGTCTTCACTTTTGGATTCCTGGAAAAAGATCTGTGAAACTTGAGTGACGTACCCGTCGACAATGCAAAAGTTAAGTGAAACTTATTATTTTTTTATGAGAATTGTTTGATTCTGTCTTTTAAATGCAAGTAACATTATTATGTAAACCATTTAGGTTTTCATCGCTATAGAAACGTTTAAAATATACAGCTAGCAGTCGGCTTCGCTTTAAATCGCGTCAACAGGTATAGTTCCATTGAAGTCGGTGTTCTTTAAACAGGCAATAGATATAATTAAAAAAATAAAGGAAAAGTTAATACCTTTTTTTATTGGACTTGCTCACTCACTTACTCACTAATTCGCTCAGTAAAATAAGTGATTATCTTATTTCCTTTATTGGTTTTTTCCTATCTATTGCTTATTTTAAGCAGATCGACTTCAATGGAACTATACCCGTCGATTCGATTTAAGGCGACGCTAACTTCTAGCTGTATATTTTAAAACTTTTTATAGCGATGAAAACTCAAACCGTATACATAATAACATTAGTTACATTTATAAAATAGAAGCAGACAAAGAAAATCCAGCAATAGGAAGACAATAGCGCAAAGCGGCTTATATAAAGAATGATAAAGTTCCCAAAGGTCAAAGGCCTTTAAGTAGTTTCCTCAATTTCCCTTTAACCACATTTTCTGTAATATGTGATTTATACATATCTTATGTACCAAAGCCTTGTGCAGATCCATCCCAGCTTTAAGTTTTTATTAAATTTTTGAGCTCTATTTGTATGAGGGTTTAGGACATAAGAAATTTATGAATCGGACAGAGGTGCTCTCGCTCACATGATATTACAGAAATGCAGTAGGAAAGAACTTAAACGCAATTGGTTATAGTTTTTTCTAGAGATTGATGTTTTTTGACTGCTAAGCCTTGGGAATTTTTTCATAATTGTACAAGCATTTCATGGCTTTCTTCCTAGTACTGATTTTTTTAAGGATCAATTCAGTTTTTTGGCTTCTGTATGTAACTTATATAATTTAAATTTTCCAATGAGTTTGACACCAGTTCTGGTTTTTTTTTTTCACAGCGCAGCTCTTATCACTTGAACGGTATAGAAATGAGCTGTCATTACTTCTGGATTCCTGGCAAAAGATCTTCAAAACACAGCTTACATTGGTTCCTGTCGACAACCCAAAAGTTAAGTGAAACTTTATTTTTTTTCTTTCGGCTCTTGGCCGAATTACACAATCGTTTGTACGAGCCACTTTGGGCTATTGTCTCGCTCATTTTCCTGAGGATTGTTTATTTGCTTCTGTTTTATAATTGTAAGTAACATTAAGTAAACCGTTTAGGTTTTCATCGCTATAGAAACGTCTAAAATATACAGCTAGCAGTCGGCTTCACTTTAAATCGCGTCAACAGGTATAGTTCCATTGAAGTCGGTGTTCTTTAAACAGGCAATAGATATAATTAAAAAAATAAAGGAAAAGTTAATACCTTTTTTTATTGGACTTGCTCACTCACTTCTCACTAATTTGCTCAATAAAATAAGTGATTATCTTATTTCCTTTATTGGTTTTTTCCTATCTATTGCTTATTTTAAGCAGATCGACTTAGATGGAACTATACCCGTCGATTCGATTTAAGGCGACGCTAACTTCTAGTTGTATATTTTAAAACTTTTTATAGCGATGAAAACTCAAACCGTATACATAATAACATTAGTTACATTTATAAAATGGAAGCAGACAAAGAAAATCAGCAATAGGAAGACAATAGCGCAAAGCGGCTTATATAAAGAATGATAAAGTTCCCAAAGGTCAAAGGCCTTTAAGTAGTTTCCTGAATTTCCCTTTAACCACATTTTCTGTAATATGTGATTTATACATATCTTATGTACTAAAGCCTTGTGCAGATCCATCCCAGCTTTAAGTTTTTGTGTTTTAAATTTTTGAGCTCTATTTGTATGAGGGTTTAGGACATAAGAAATTTATAAATCGGACAGAGGTGATCTCGCTCACATGATATTACAGAAATGCAGTAGGAAAGAACTTAAAAGCAATTGTTTGTTCTAGATATTGATTTTTTACTTTTAAGCCTTGGGAATTTTTTCATAATTGTACAAGCATTTTATGGCTATCTTCCTAGTACTGATACTTTAAGGATGTACTGTCTTTTTTTTTTTTTTTTTTTTTTTTGCTTCTGTATATAATTTAAATTTTCCAATGAGTTTGACACTGGTTCTGTTTTTCACAGCACACCTCTATCACTTGAACGGTATAGAAATGAGGTCCTTTATTTCTGGATTCCTGGAAAAATCTTACACGGCTTACGTCGGTTCCTGTTGACAACCCAAAAGCTAAGTGAAACTTTATTTTTTGCTTCAGCTCTTGGCTGAATTACACAATCATTTGTACGAGGCTATTGTCTCACTCTTGCTTATTTTCCTGAGGATTGTTTGTTTGCTTCTGTTTTATAATTGTAAGTAACATTATTAAAGTAAACCGTTTAGGTTTTCATCGCTATAGAAACATTTAAAATATACAGCTAGAAGTCTGCTTCGCTTTAAATCGCGTCAACAGGTATAGTTCCATTGAAGTCGGTGTTCTTTAAACAGGCAATAGATATAATTAAAAAAATAAAGGAAAAGTTAATACCTTTTTTTATTGGACTCGCTCACTCACTTACTCACTAATTTGCTCAATAAAATAAGTGATTATCTTATTTCCTTTATTGGTTTTTTTCTATCTATTGCTTATTTTAAGCAGACCGACTTCAATGGAACTATACCCATGGACTCGATTTAGAGCGACGCTAATTTCTAGCTGTATATTTTAAAACTTTCTATAGTGATGAAAATTTAGACAGTTTACATAATAATGTTACTTATATTTACAGAATAGAAGTAAATAGACAATCATCAGGAAAATCAGCAATAGGAAGACACTAGTCCAAAGCGGCTTGTACAAAGAATGATGAAAATTCTCAAAGGTCAAAAAGGCCTTTAAGTAGTTTCCTCAATTTCTTTTCACCCACATTTCTGTAATATGTGATTTATGTCTCTTATGTACCAATGTCTTGTGCAGATCCATCCCAGCTTTAAGGTTTTTTTTTTGTTTTTTTTTTTTTGGCTCAATATTTTTGAGCTATCTGCATGAGGTTTCACTACACAAGAGAAGTAAAAATCAGGCAGAAGCTGTCGCTCACATATCATATTACACTAATGCGGTAGGAAACAACTTAAGATGCAATTGTTTATAGTTGCCTTCTAGATATTGATGCTTCTTGACTATTGACCTTTGGGAATTTTTTTTATAATTTGTACAAGCCTTATTTTCCTACTGCTGGTTTTGTTTTTTTAGGATCAATTGTAGGTTTGTTTGGTTCTGTTTTTTATAAATTGATGTATAATATGTAAATTGTTTAGATTTTAATGAGTATAGAAATTTTAAAAATATATGGCTAGAAACTAGCTTGGCTTTAAATCGAGTCAACATGTATATTTCTATTAAAGTCTTTAAATGGGCAATAGATGGAAATAAAGGAAATAACGCAAAACTTTTTTTATTGAGCGAGTAAGTGAGTAAAGTGAGTGAGTGAGTCCAGTAAAAAAGGGGTTGTCTTATTTCCTTTATTTCTATCGCCTATTTAAAGAAGATTAATTTTAATGGAAATATACCTGTTGACTCAATTTAGAGCCAAGCTAGCCTCTAGTCTTATATTTTATTGCATTTTAAGTAGTTTCCGAAGGTCTCCTGTTACAAAACCACGATAGCAGTTTTTAGCTCAAGGAGCCGCACCAAACAGCCTGAGCCGCTCCCGACGCTCATTGAGTTTGTATGAGTGTCGTGAGCAGCGCAGGCCATTCGGCACAGCTCCCCCACGCTAGAAACCGTTATCGCAATTTGCCGCCTTCACCACATTTCTGTAATATTTCAGCAAGAGAACCTGTCTCATTTATACATTTTTGTTATGTACCGAAGTCTCGTGCAGATAGAGCCCAAAAATATAAATAAACTTAAAGCTGGGGTGGATCCGCACAAGAGTTCAGTACATAAATGTATTAACCGGGCAGAGGCTCTCTTAGAAATGCGGTGAAAGGCAAATTGAGGAAGCTACTTAAAACGCAATTGTTCATAGTTGGCCTTTTTCTAGATATTGTCGCTTCATGATACTACTGACCAGGGTGTCCAACCTGCGGCCCCGGTTGAGGGCGATGCAGTGTTTTCCTCCACTCCCACCCCCCCTGTTGTTTACCATCACTCTTCCATCTCGCTGCAGCATTTGCACGGCCCCAGAAACTTTTTTCGTGCAATGCGGCCCAGGGAAGCTTAAAGGTTGGACACTCCTGATTTTCACTATTGTTTGTACAAGCCTCTTGGCTACTGTCTTATTGCTCATTTTTGTTTTTTTATAAATTTATGTATATTATGTAAATCATTGAGGTTTTCATTACTATGGAAATTTTATTAAAGTATATGGCTATAGGATAGAGGTATAGTTCCATTGAAATCAGTCTTCTTTAAATAGGCGATAGATAGAAATGAAGGAAATAACGCAAGACCTTTTTTATTGAGCGAGTAAGTGAGTAAAGTGAGTGAGCGAGTCCAGTAAAAAAGGGGTTGCCTTATTTCCATATATTGCCTATTTAAAGAAGATTGATTGTAATGGAACTATACCTGTTGAGTCGTTTTAAAGCCAAGCTAGATTATAGCCATATACTTGTGTGAAATTTCCATAGCGATGAAAAACTGCTAACAATTGCCTTTAAGTCATTTCTTCAATTTGCTTAAATTTTGCCTTTTCACCACATTTCTGTAATACGATACGTGAGAAAGAGCCCCTGCCCAATTTATACATTTTATGTACCGAAGCCTCATGTAGATCCATCCTAGCTTTAAGTTGGGGTATTTTTTATAAATTTTTGAGATCTATCCGCATGAGGCTTCAGTACATTAGAGATGTATAAATCAGGTAGAGGCTTTCTTAGTTACCTATCGTATTACAGAAATGAGGTAGGAGTCCACTTAAACGCAATTGTTTAGTTTCTTTTTTTCTGCTGTATCGGAACTTGTTCATCATTGTTTGTACAAGCCTTTTTTGGCTAGTACTGATTTTCCAGAGGATCGTTTGGTTCTGTTTAATTTAAACTTTTTTTAGGTTTTCACCGCTATAGAAATTTCTAAAATACACGGTTAGAAGTTAGCTTGGCTTTAAATCAAGTCAACAGGTATATTTCCATGAAAGTCAGTCTTCCTTAAATAGGCAATAGATAGAAATGAAGGAAATAACACAAGACCTTTTTTATTGAGCAAGTAAGTGAGTAAAGTGAGTGAGCGAGTCCAGTAAAAAAGGGGTTGCCTTATTTCCTTTATTTCTATATGGTCTGTTTGAAGAAGACTGACTTTAATGGAATTATACCCGTTGACTCGATTTGAAGCCAAGTTAGCTTCTAGCCATATTTTAATGCATTTTAAGTACGTTCCTAAGGACTCTTTTTACAAAACTGCAGTTGTAATTTTGTAAAATAGGGGGTAAATTTTGCCTTTATCGCCACAATTCTGTAATATAATATGAGAGCCTTCGCCCAACACATACATTTTATGTATTGAATCCTTGTGCAGATCCACTGCAGCTAATCTTTATATATTTTGGCTGCATCTGCACGAGGCTTTCTCTGAAATACGATCGTATTACAGAAATGTGGTAGGAATCTACTTTAAATGCAATCGTCTAGTTTTTACAAGCCTCTTTTGGCTATTATCTTTTTTTCTGAAGATGGTTTGCATCTGTTTTATAAACTTATGTATGTAACATGTAAACTATTTAGGTTTTAATCGCTGTAGACATTTTTAAAATCGGTCTTCTTTAAATAGGCAGTAGATAAACAAGGAAATAAGGCAAAACCTTTTTTATTGGGCTCGCTTAATAACTCGCTCAGTAAAAAAGGTGTTATCTTAGTTCCTCTTATCTATTTATTTAAAGACTGAGTTTAACTATCTGTTAGAGATTAAATTTCTATAGCAATAAAAACCTAAACAGTTTGTATAATGTTACATAAATTTATAACTAGAATTGGCTAAACCCCCTTTAAACCTGAGATGAAAGTCTGAAAATATAATATTTGCTGAGAAGACACCGGGGTAGAGATCAAAGACATCAGTACGAGCCCGCCATAAATCGTGGAAACCTCTGGCTCGGGTCTAAATGAGAATTGCCTCATACATCATAGTCTATGATCGTCTCCCGTGAACAAAATAGTTATATTTCCAAGTGAGAAAATACAGGCTTAACACTCAGGAAGAAGGGGGAGGTAAAGACACCACAAACAAATACCCCTTCAAAGACTAAACCAACACAATAACTACAATAAGTAATAATAAATAAGGAAAGTATGTGAATGGCAATCAGTGATTTACACATGCGAGATTCTAAATATTAAATTTTAACAATACATACATAGACATTGACATTAATAAATAAATATATATTATCCAATAAAATTAGTGCAAAATATCTAAAATAATTCTCACTGAATAAATATGAAATCGTATACAAATATATAAAAGCAATGTATGAAAGAATTGTGCAAATATAAGAAAGGACCCTGAGAACTTAATTACTATAAAGAGATTATATACTCATGAAAAGTGCCTGTGCAAAAGTTCCTGTCTAAGATAGCAGCCAATTCTAATTAAACCTTAAACATCCACTAAAAGTAAAGTGCAAATGCTGAAACACTAAAGTACAAGTAATACCACTCATAACAGGACTGCAACAGCTACTAAAGCACCAACACTGCAAAATATTACCGGGGTCCCAAACCATTACTAACCCCCAAACACATACATACACACACTACACCACTCAAACCATATACATATCGCCACTCGACAGAACTCCGTTTCACGTCTTCATCAGGAGTGGGATACAAATAAATTGATGACCCAGTGGAAAGACCGACAACAAATTTCTCAGGAAATCAGTCAAAAGTCATGAAAAAATGACAATGAACGGCGTGTACGAATCAAACAACGCTAGCGTTGTTTGATTCGTACACGCCGTTCATTGTCATTTTTTCATGACTTGACCGATTTCCTGAGATTTGTTGTCTATATTTCCACTGGGTCATCAATTTATTTTTCATGACTTGCATCAATTTATTTTTTCATGACTTGACCGATTTCCTGAGAAATTTGTTGTCTTTCCACTGGGTCATCAATTTATTTGTATCCCGCTCCTGATGAAGACGCGAAACAGAGCTCTGTCGAGTGGCGATATGTATATGGTTTGAGTGGTGTAGTGTGTGTATGTGTTTGGGGGTTAGTAATGGTTTGGGACCCCAGTAATATTTTGCAGTGTTGGTGCTTTAGTAGCTGTTGCAGTCCTGTTATGAGTGGTATTACTTGTACTTTAGTGTTTCAGCATTTGCACTTTAGCAGTTGCACTTTACTTTTAGTGGATGTTTAAGGTTTAATTAGAATTGGCTGCTATCTTAGACAGGAACTTTTGCACCGGCACTTTTCATGAGTATATAATCTCTTTATAGTAATTAAGTTCTCAGGGTCCTTTCTTATATTTACACAATTCTTTCATACATTGCTTTTATATATTTATATAAGATTTCATATTTATTCAGTGAATTATTTATTAGATATTTTGCACTAATTTTATTGGATAATATATATTTATTTATTAATGTCAATGTCTATGTATGTATTGTTAAAATTTAATATTTAGAATCTCGCATGTGTAAATCACTGATTGCCATTCACATAGTTTCCTTATTTATTATTACTTATTGTAGTTGTGTTGGTTTAGTCTTTGAAGGGGTATTTGTCTTTACCTCCTTCCTGAGTGTTAAGCCTGTATTTTCTCATTTGGAAATATGACTATTTTGTTCACGGGAGACGATCATAGACTATGATGTATGAGGCAATTCTCATTTAGACCTGAGGCAGAGGTTTCCACGATTTATGGCGGGCTCATACTGATGTCTTTGATCTCTACTCGGTGTCTTCTCAGCAAATATTATATTTTCAGACTCATCTCAGGTTTAAAGGGGGTTTAGCCAATTCTAGCAGTACTTTGACTAAGTTTCTATTGGCTATACAATTTAAGAGGGTTTTCTCTGGTTGACATAAATTTATAAAACAGAAGGGAAATCCTTGGGGAGAATCAGCAATAGGAAGCAAAGGCAACTACAAAATGTTTTCCAAAGTTTGCCTTTCACCACACTTCTCTAATACAATATGTCTGCGATAGAGCCTTTGCATAATTTATATATTTTGTTATGTCTTGAAGTTTTGCAGATAGTCAAAAATATAAAATTTAAAGCTGGGGCAGGTTTAGGACAAAGGCAAATTTAGGAAACTACTTAAAAGGCAATTGTTCATAGTCTATAATCTCCTTTGCTTCCCAATGCTGATTTGTTGTTTGTTTTTTTGGAGGACGGTTTGCATTCTGTTATAAATTTATGTATGAAATAATGCAGAACCTTTTTTATTGAGCAAGTTAGAGCAAGCGAGTCCAATAAAAAAGGTATGCCTTATTTCTTTGTTTCTATCTATTGCCTTTTTAAATAACATAAGGTAGTCATTTTAACATTTTATACTTTATTGAATGTAATTCTAAAACGCTGACACTATCTTTTGTCTTGCAGATAAGCATGTGGGAGTATTGCGGGTAAGCATTTTCAGTTTCCTTTGACCTTTGTCTTCACTCTTTTGTATTGTCTTTGTTAATTTTAATTGTTTTCTGTGCAGGAACCTACTGAAGATTCTCAGGTAAATGTCATTTGAATAAAATTAAATGTATCGTGTGCACACAGGAAAACAAAGTTAAAGGAGCTTCTCCATTTGTAGGTTTTCGTGCAGTGGCTAGAATTAGAGGAGGAAGTCTTGAAGCAGTTGATGCCGGACTGCAGCTCTGGAAGCATCCATGCAGAATACACCAGAACCAGACTCAGCAGAAAGTCTGTTTTCCTTTTTTTAGTGTATAACCAATAAAAATGTTTGCCTCGTGTCTTTTTTTTCTTCTCCACCTTTTGCAGCTTTCTCTCCTTAACTTTTTTGTCTTTTGCTCTTCAACTTTTATATTGCATTTTTCCTTTCCCTTAAACTTTTGGCTTAATATTTTGCCTTTTTCTTTTGTATTTTGTCTCTTTGCCTTCAAGTTTGGCTTCTTTGCCTTCAAGTTTTAAAATCTAAATCCCCCACAGATAGACAGTCCTGGAGGATTAATATCAAGTCCAACAATTCTGAACTAAAAAAAGCAAGGAAGAACTACTACGGTAACAATCTCCAGATCCAACAACCAAAGTAATACTTTAACATCTGGTGCGCCATATCCTCCAAAAATGACTCCATAGTCCCCTCCTCCACCTGCTGATTTAGCAAAATTTTTCAACGAAAGTCACTACCTTATGATTATCGTTTCCACCAACACCCTCCTACAACTCTCTGCCCACCAACTCTAACCGTACACTAACCATCGCCAACCATATCAGTAGACAAATCCTGGACCGCCTTTGAGCTCGTATCCAATTCCCAGGTTGCTAAACTCTGCCTCAAGTTGAAATCCTGCAACTGTACCTTGGACCCTTTCACCTCCTACCTATATGAGAAAATTCCCACACAAGCCATCTCATCTCTCACCAAACTTATAAATTCTGCCCTACTTTCAGGCCTATTTTCTGCTGAAATGGGACACATCGCCTTATCCCCACTACTGAAAAGCTGATCTAGACCCCTCCACACCATCCAGCTAGTGCCCAATAGCAAACATCCCTCTCCTGACCAAGATGCTGGTGTCTATCTCTACCCAACTCTCATCCTATCTTGAGATTCTCCATTCTCCTACCCTACCAACATGGCTTCAGCACCAAATCCCTACTGGCCTCAATCTCAAAGGTCCAACAACTTCACTCTTGCAATAAGTTTGCTGTTCTTCAATTTGACCTTTCTGCAGGTTTCGACATTGTCCATCATGATATACTAATTATCCAACTCTCTGAAATTGGCATAAACTCAACAGTCTTAGATTGGATCTGAAAATTCTTATGTTCCCTCTCCTACTCTGACCTCTATCCCTGATTCTTTTCAATATTTATATGTCCTCCCAACTATCCCCCTTGGAAACACTTTACACTTACACCGATGACATTCTTGTGCTCCTTGAGACCGACTCTAATCTCACCAATCTCTCTGAGAACATCGCTTCATGTATTTGGAACCTCCAATCCTGGGCTCTCACTGTACAAATGAGACCAAAACAAAACTACTTTGGCTCGGCCCAAAATTAAATCAGCTACCCACATTGCAGCTTGAGCACTCGAGCAAAGTTCTGGGCATCATTGATTCTACACTGTCGTTCAACGACCACCTTAACTCCCTAGTAAAGAAAATGCTTTTTCGATCTTCACATGTTAAGGAAAGCGAGATCCTGCTTTTGTCAACAACACTTTGCTGTCCTCGTACAATCCATCATTCTTTCCAGACTGGATTACTGTAATTCTATCTACTTAAGCCTAACAAAAGAAAAGCCTTCCTAGACTTCAACGGATTCAGAACGCTGCGGCTAAACTAATCTTTGCAAAAAGCAAATTTGACCGTCTCCCCGCTTATGTCTAAGCTTCACTGGCTCCCAGTAATTCTTAGGGTCCACTACAAATGCACCTGCCTAACCTTAAAATCTCTACACGGCATCCTTCCTCCCCTTTTTCCACTATCCTGGAACTCCTCGAATCCCAACATCACAAGATCCACTCAAATTCAAACTATCCTTCCCTTCTTTAAAAGGCATATCCCATTCAGGAAAATTAGGGACGTCCATCGTCTTCAGGATCACCGAACTGTGGAACAGCTTTACTGCCCCGCTTCAGAGTCTAGCCTCCCTCCAACTCTTCCAAAAACATTTGAAAACATGGCTTTACTCTAAAATATAATTGACCTCTCCCTATTCAATATACTAAGTCCCTCTAAACTTTCTCTTTACTAAGTCCTTTAACTTTCGTTGGAGTTCCTTCTATTCCTGTAAACTGTGTCGAGCTCTACTTCTGTGGAGATGATGCAGTTTACAAACTTAAGGTGTAGTTTATCTTTTGCTTTAAAGGTTTGCCCTTTTTCATCTTCAACTTGCCTTTTTTGTATTCTATTTTCTCTCCCTACAACTTTTGTATTGGATTTTTCTCTAACTTTTGCTTTGCAGATTTCTTCAACCTTCAACTTGCTTTTTTTCTCTATTTTCTCTGCTTTTTTCTTCTAGTTTTTCTTCTCCTGCTACTTCTCAGTGTTTTTCGCTGCATTTTCTTTGAATTTCTTCTATTTTTTCCTCGGGTTTCCCAAAGTTTTTCCTCTGCCCTTTTGGGTTTCTCCACATTTTCCTTTTCCTCTGCCCTTTCAGGTTTCCCAAAGTTTTTCCTCTGCTCTCTAGTTTCTCCATGTTTTCCTCTGTCCTTTCATGTTTCTCTACGTTTTTTCCTCTGCCCTTTCAGGTTTCTCATCTCTCTAGTTTCTTCACATTTTCCTCTGCCCTTTCAGGTTTCTCCAAGTTTTCCCTCTGCCCTTTCAGGTTTCTCCAAGTTTTCCTTTTCCTCTGCCCTTTCAGGTTTCTCCAAGTTTTCCTTTTCCTCTGCCCTTTCAGGTTTCTCCAAGTTTTCCTTTTCCTCTGCCCTTTCAGGTTTCTCCAAGTTTTCCTTTTCCTCTGCCCTTTCAGGTTTCTCCAAGTTTTCCTTTTCCTCTGCCCTTTCAGGTTTCTCCAAGTTTTCCTTTTCCTCTGCCCTTTCAGGTTTCTCCAAGTTTTCCTTTTCCTCTGCCCTTTCAGGTTTCTCGTCTCTCTAGTTTCTCCACATTTTCCTCTGCCCTTTCAGGTTTCCCCACGTTTTCCTTTGCCTCTGCCCTTTCGGGTTTCTCCAAGTTTTCCTTTGCCTCTGCCCTTTCAGGTTTCTCCACGTTTTTCTCTGCTCTCTAGGTTATCCAAGTTTTTCCTCTGCCCTTTCAGGTTTCCCCCAAGTTTTTCCTCTGCCCTTTTGGGTTTCTCCAAGTTTTCCTTTGCCTCTGCCCTTTCAGGTTTCCCCACATTTTCCTCTGCTCTCTAGTTTATCCAAGTTTTTCCTCTGCCCTTTCAGGTTTCTCCACATTTTCCTTTTCCTGTGTCAGGTTTCTTCAAGTTTTTCCTCTGCCCTTTCAGGTTTCTCCATGTTTTCCTTTGCCTCTGCCCTTTCAGGTTTCTCCACGTTTTCCTTTTCCTCTGCCCTTTCAGGTTTCTCCATGTTTTTTCTCTGCCCTTTCAGGTTTCTCCACATTTTTTCCTCTGCCCTTTCAGGTTTCTCCACATTTTTTCCTCTGCCCTTTCAGGTTTCTCCACATTTTCCTTTTCCTCTGCCCTTTCAGGTTTCTCCACGTTTTTCTCTGCTCTCTAGGTTATCCAAGTTTTTCCTCTGCCCTTTCAGGTTTCCCCCAAGTTTTTCCTCTGCCCTTTTGGGTTTCTCCAAGTTTTCCTTTGCCTCTGCCCTTTCAGGTTTCCCCACATTTTCCTCTGCTCTCTAGTTTATCCAAGTTTTTCCTCTGCCCTTTCAGGTTTCTCCACATTTTCCTTTTCCTGTGTCAGGTTTCTTCAAGTTTTTCCTCTGCCCTTTCAGGTTTCCCCACGTTTTCCTTTGCCTCTGCCCTTTCAGGTTTTCCCACGTTTTTTCCTCTGCCCTTTCAGGTTTCTCCACATTTTCCTTTTCCTCTGCCCTTTCAGGTTTCCCAAAGTTTTTCCTCTGCCCTTTCAGGTTTCTCCACATTTTCCTCTGCTCTCTAGTTTCTCCATGTTTTCCTCTGTCCTTTCAGGTTTCCCCAAGTTTTTCTCTGCTCTCTAGTTTATCCAAGTTTTCTTTTTCAGGTTTCTCCACATTTTCCTTTTCCTCTGCCCTTTCAGGTTTCTCCACATTTTCCTTTTCCTCTGCCCTTTCAGGTTTCTCCACATTTTCCTTTTCCTCTGCCCTTTCAGGTTTCTCCACATTTTCCTTTTCCTCTGCCCTTTCAGGTTTCTCCACATTTTCCTTTTCCTCTGCCCTTTCAGGTTTCTCCACATTTTCCTTTTCCTCTGCCCTTTCAGGTTTCTCCACATTTTCCTTTTCCTCTGCCCTTTCAGGTTTCTCCACATTTTCCTTTTCCTCTGCCCTTTCAGGTTTCTCCATGTTTTTTCCTCTGCCCTTTCAGGTTTCTCCATGTTTTTTCCTCTGCCCTTTCAGGTTTCCCCCAAGTTTTTCCTCCGGCATTTCGGGTTTTTCCTCTGCCCTTTTGGGTTTCTCCAAGTTTTCCTTTGCCTCTGCCCTTTCAGGTTTCTCCACATTTTCCTTTTCCTCTGCCCTTTCAGGTTTCTCCACATTTTCCTTTTCCTGTGTCAGGTTTCTTCAAGTTTTTCCTCTGCCCTTTCAGGTTTCCCCACGTTTTCCTTTGCCTCTGCCCTTTCAGGTTTTCCCACGTTTTCCTCTGCTCTCTAGGTTATCCAAGTTTTTCCTCTGCCCTTTCAGGTTTCTCTACGTTTTTTCCTCTGCCCTTTCAGGTTTCCCAAAGTTTTTCCTCTGCCCTTTCAGGTTTCTCCACATTTTCCTCTGCTCTCTAGTTTCTCCATGTTTTCCTCTGTCCTTTCAGGTTTCCCCAAGTTTTTCTCTGCTCTCTAGTTTATCCAAGTTTTCTTTTTCAGGTTTCTCCACATTTTCCTTTTCCTCTGCCCTTTCAGGTTTCTCCACATTTTCCTTTTCCTCTGCCCTTTCAGGTTTCTCCACATTTTCCTTTTCCTCTGCCCTTTCAGGTTTCTCCACATTTTCCTTTTCCTCTGCCCTTTCAGGTTTCTCCACATTTTCCTTTTCTTCTGCCCTTTCAGGTTTCTCCACATTTTCCTTTTCCTGTGTCGGGTATCTCCAAGTTTTTCCTCTGCCCTTTCAGGTTTCTCCACGTTTTCCTTTGCCTCTGCCCTTTCAGGTTTCTCCATGTTTTTTCCTCTGCCCTTTCGGGTTTCTCCACGTTTTCCTTTTCCTCTGCCCTTTCAGGTTTCTCCACGTTTTCCTTTTCCTCTGCCCTTTCAGGTTTCTCCACGTTTTCCTTTTCCTCTGCCCTTTCAGGTTTCTCCACATTTTCCTTTTCCTCTGCCCTTTCAGGTTTCTCCATGTTTTTTCTTCTGCCCTTTCAGGTTTCTCCACATTTTTTCCTCTGCCCTTTCAGGTTTCTCCACATTTTTTCCTCTGCCCTTTCAGGTTTCTCCACATTTTCCTTTTCCTCTGCCCTTTCAGGTTTCTCCACGTTTTTCTCTGCTCTCTAGGTTATCCAAGTTTTTCCTCTGCCCTTTCAGGTTTCCCCCAAGTTTTTCCTCTGCCCTTTCGGGTTTTTCCTCTGCCCTTTTGGGTTTCTCCAAGTTTTCCTTTGCCTCTGCCCTTTCAGGTTTCCCCACATTTTCCTCTGCTCTCTAGTTTATCCAAGTTTTTCCTCTGCCCTTTCAGGTTTCTCCACATTTTCCTTTTCCTGTGTCAGGTTTCTTCAAGTTTTCCTTTTCCTCTGCCCTTTCAGGTTTCTCCACGTTTTCCTTTTCCTCTGCCCTTTCAGGTTTCTCCACGTTTTCCTTTTCCTCTGCCCTTTCAGGTTTCTCCACGTTTTCCTTTTCCTCTGCTCTCTAGTTTATCCAAATTTTCTTTTTCAGGTTTCCTCAAGTTTGACTCTGCTCCTGCATTTTCTTGGCGTTCTTTTTTCTCAATTTTCTTTGAGTTTTCCATTGTATTTTGTTCTGTGTTTTCCTATATTTATCTCTAGTTTTCTTGTGCATTTTCTCCAAGTTTTCATCTGCTATTTTTCAAAGTTCTGCTCATTTTCTTTTCTCAGTTTTTTATTTCTCAAAGTTTTCTTCTGCAATTTGCTCTGTATTTTCTCCAAGTGTTCCTCTTCTCCAAGTTTGTTCTGAATTTTCTAAGTTTCCTCTGCATTTTCTGTTTTGTCTGCATTTTATCTCAATTTGTATCTGTATTTTCTTCAAGTTTCAGATTT
The DNA here is from genome assembly GCF_902459505.1 of Geotrypetes seraphini. Lineage (NCBI taxonomy): Eukaryota > Metazoa > Chordata > Amphibia > Gymnophiona > Dermophiidae > Geotrypetes > Geotrypetes seraphini. The sequence goes on from NC_047086.1 coordinate 413,747,433, forward strand.
TGTTGAAGTTTCCTGAATTTTTTCCAGATTTTCTTCTCTTGAATTTTTTTCTAAGACCCCTGGGTTTTTTCTAAGATCCCTGAATTTTTTGTAGAATTTTTTTCTAAGACCCCTGAATTTTTTGTAGAATTTTTTTCTAAGACCCCTGAATTTTTTGTAGAATTTTTTCTAAGACCCCTGAATTTTTTCCAGGTTTTTTCTAAGATCCCTGAATTTTTTCCAGGGTTTTTTCTAAGACTGCTGAATTTTTTGTAAAATTTTTTCTAAGACCCCTGAATTTTTTCCAGGTTTTTTTCTAAGACCCCTGAATTTTTTCCAGGTTTTTTCTAAGATCCCTGAATTTTTTCCAGGTTTTTTTCTAAGACCGCTGAATTTTTTGTAAAATTTTTTCTAAGACCCCTGAATTTTTTTCCAGGTTTTTTTCTAAGACCCCTGAATTTTTTCCAGGGTTTTTTCTAAGACCCCTGAATTTTTTCCAGGTTTTTTCTAAGACCCCTGAATTTTTCCAGGTTTTTTCTAAGATCCCTGAATTTTTTGTAGAATTTTTTTCTAAGACCCCTGAATTTTTTCCAGGGTTTTTTCTAAGACCCCTGAATTTTTTTCTAA